>NC_139516.1:35803664-37059365 GCF_947247035.1 Vipera ursinii
TTCAGCAAATGATAGTTTGGCTGGTTCTTTATCCATTCATCAGTGGTATCATTTCATTCTCTACAATGTGCTACTGACACCTATGTAACAAGACATGGTAGCAAGACAGTGCTGAAGAACTGCATTTTACTGCAAGCTGCAGCAGCAGTAATAGAACACTTCTATAATAATTAACTTCACAAGTGAAAACCACACTTGTCAATGCTGAAACTCAACCAGCTTGGAGATATTTTTACATTACAACCATAGACATACGAATCAAACATTGCTCTTGATTCTCTTACAATAATGCATTTAAGTACGGTAATATCTTAAGCAAAATATAACACAGGCTAAATCCAGGCATGAAGGTCTATTAAGTTGTCTATTTTAACTATTCATTTCTTCTCTTTTGTACTTATAGCATTCTCAGGAGGTGAGTTGGTGATGCTTCATGAAATTAGTAGATTTTTTTTCACATGCATATCATTCAGGAAAGAATAATGGTGTAATAAATATCTTCATTTTAGAAACGGCGTAAGACTGATAGATGTTCTTCCTGAAGAAGCAGTAACATTACACTAAGTAATTTCTTGGAATTTATTTCTTGGGTTATTTATTAATTAATTTGAAGCAGCTGCAACTCCTCAAATTTCAGGAGTCATAGGTCCTGGATTTGGGATCTATTGTATAAATTAACCCATTTGAACCAACCCTATAAATGGGTTCAAAAATTGTTGTCCTATGATGAACTATTTCATTGAGCTAATGGTCATGACAACGAGTTTAAGTAGTATATAGATAATATAGAGAGATTCATAATGGGCAAAATAATCTTCTAGAGTTCCTGCCCTTATGCTATTTAAGGACTGTATAGGACAGTGGTGGCAAACCTATGGAATGCATGCCAGAGGCAGCACTCAGAACCCTCTCTGTGGGCATGCATGCCATTGCCCCAGCCCCACCTCCCCCTGCGGCCTCCTCACCAGCAGCTCCCCCAGAGGAGAGTCGACTCCTGGCAAGGACAACACTCCGTCCTCATGCCCTGTCACACACAGATGATGTTGTTGGGCACAGGCGGACAGCATGGCCGCCATGGCGCTGCAGGGCTGCCTGGGCAATCTGGTGCAGCAGGCCATGGAAGTGGTGGGTAGCCCTGTGGGTGGGCGGTGGAAGGGGCAGAGCAGGTGAGTGGAACAGGGGCAAGGCAGTTTTGGGGCACTTGGTCTCTAAAAGGTTCGTCATCACTGGTATAGGAAATGACTCACACAAGTAAGCTTTGGATCAAAATTGGTGCTATATAATATTTACAACATATAGCAAATGATTTATCTATCATGGTTTTCAGTTGGTAAAAGTTGTGGTTTTCCTAGGACAACCTCATATAAAATATGCTTTAGTACTTTGGACAAGAGGTTACTAAGTCATGACTTTTCCCAGGAAGGTGCAGTAGCCAAAGCAGATAAGGACTCCTCATAATTGTTGCCTTCTGTATTTAAGCCACAAACCTAATATTTCAATGTAAGAGTCCTCAGCAATAGCTGGACTGCTTATCTCTTGATTAAAATGAACATTAATTCAAGTTTCCCCATCCCCACAAGATCAATCTGGCATTTTAAACACTCGCGGTATATTGGTGCAGATGAGCAATACTGTATGCATGCAAATTTTTACATAACAATGAGGAAAAAATAAAAGTTATATTAGTTCTTATACTGATGAATATTGAAGTCTCTCAGAATATTTGGGAGAGCTCTCAGTATGTTTGGGAGAGTTGAATAACATAGTTTGATCACACTTTCTGATGTATTTCCTATGATACCCTTTCATCATGAGACTTAATGTTTAATCCTGTATAAACAAGCACAGTTCCACTGAAATGAATAAATGGTGACTTAACCAATGTTAAAGCCCTCATTCTATAACTTGCCTTGCTTTCCCACATTCTGTGTGATTGAAGCCTAGTTTGTGAGTCACTCCAGATCTATATCTGTGCTAAGACCTAAGCAGAGCCCTCGTTTTTCTCTCTCTCCTTTCCCCATTCCAGCTAACCACAATAATATCATTAAACCTTCTATAGGGTTCTACAGGACTGGTTTCAGGGACATTTTAAAAAAAAACCACACAGATGTGCCTTTGGTTTGACAATAATCCGCCCCATGATGTCATCACTTTGGAGAGTATAATAGCAATTATCTGTCCCACCCATATAATTCTTTAACCCTTTTTTGCTTTTGATTCCCACTGCGCTAGAAATTATTTGAAACATGTTTCTGTCATACAGATTTAGGTCATATTTTCTGCATTGAAAACCCAGACCTATTCATAATTGTGCAAACAATGCAGCATTAATTCAGAATAAAAGCCACGTAGTGCATTGGGACTTGCAGTTAAAAATATATATATTTTTACCCATAAGAAAGTCACAATGACCTATATTTCATTGAAGGGGGGGGGCTCAACATGAGATATGCCAGCAATCACAAAAGTTTTTCTAAAGTTTGGCATTTTGTAGAAATTATGCAGAAGAGGCACTGTTGTTGGCATAATATATAGAAATAAAACATTTCTATACAGCTCTTTTGATGTCTGTTTATGATCCCCAGAAAATTCTCATCCATTGTTAGAGCATGTCTTATCTTAGTCAAGCTGACTATACATATGTAGTGAAATCTTGTTACAGCTTGTTAATAATTCAGACCAAAATGGAAAGTCCCAAGAGTAATTTCTGATTCTTGCCCCTTGTATAACTATAGTTGTATTGCTTTTTGGTCAGCATTTCTAAAGAATACTCAAGACTTATCTTTTCTTATATTGCCAGAAATATACTAAGGTTGAAACCCATGCGATAACCATGTATTTTTGTATTGCATTGTCAACCCTGCTTTGAAAATACGGAGCCAAATGATGTCACTGATGTGCAGTTTTGTCACTTTTTGATTGCAAACTTCACCATTCCTATATTTTTACAACTAATTCTCTCAAGGTCTTAGACAACCACCAACATCTAACCCAGAACTCTTTATTTGTTTTTTTTATTATTAAGGCTTGTATATGCAACCCCAAATCTTGCATTTTATATGTGTTTTCTTCCTGAATAAATAATTACTTCAGTGTAAACATGGTATTATGAATATATTGGAATTTATTCCCAATATATTTGAAATTTAACAACTATCATGGTTAGATAGCCACTAAAGCTAGCACAGTGGAATCCAACACATTATATATTAGGAGCCTTTAACATTTGACAGGACAGCTGGCAATAATTTTTATATATTTCCTGACTTGTGATTGACAGTTGTAGCTTGTATGCCACACCCACAAATCACCACATCTTTCCTTTTATAGCTGACCCTTTATATAATAAAGTATGCCACCTAGTTCAGTGGTCACCAACCTTTCCAGCTCCACAGACCAGCAGCAGCAGAGGGAAAAGAAGGGATGGTTTTGTGCATGTGCCCACTGTTTGCAGAAGTGGAGTTTTGGGTGCTTGTCCACTGCTTGCACAGCTCGGTTTCCAAAGCACTGTGATGCTGTACCGAGCCACAAACAAGGGGTTGGGGACTCCTGATGTAGTTGTCCAGTTAGATATTGCAATGCATCAACTAAACTGTATGACTTTATTCCTAGTACTATCTTATCAGCGTACTATTTAAATCTTACTGAATTCCTAGAACTGGTTATCTGAATGAACAGATCAAACTTTAGAGGGCTCATTATAGACTGTATGTAGCAATATCTCTATACAGTGGAATAGATGTTGAGGGAAGCTGAAATTAAAATGAATTTAATTCCATTAGATAAAAATATCATGGCTGAGAAACTTCTTTAACATTTTAAAACAAACATATTATCCATAATTATCATTATAGTCACTTACATAACATCTGGTTTATACTATAGTTTAACAAGCTTTCAGAGATGATTATTATATTATTATCACTATATTCTTTTAGCCCAGGAATGGATAACATGTGGTCCTGTCATGGATCTGACCCCGAACCCTCTCCAGATGCAGGTTCAGAGGAGAAGGGTGAGTTCAAGTCTGCAGAGGAAAGCATGGAGCCAAGTATTGGTCAGGATCAGGGCTCATGGAGCATCCTTAGCTGGGTCAGTTGGACTAGTGGCAGGCTGAGCAGGGCAAGCCTCAGCTGCGGCAAGTTGGACAAGAGGCTCCAGGTCATGGGTGTCAAACTGGCAGGCCACACCCACCCTGGCTCTGCAAAGGCAAAAAAGTCACACTATCTCATGATATGTCATGTGACGTGATCGAGTTTCACACCCATTCTCTAGATGAGGAAAGGGAGCAAGGAAGAGGAGGTGGAGGAGTTCAAACCACCTCCTGATCCTAGGACACATAGAGCAGAGAGGAGAGAGGCACAATGCTGGTCAGCTAGACTACACATGAGGAAGCAACTTCTCCTCTCATGAAGGGCTGCACTAGCATTGCCTACTTAATCCCACTCTGAGGACTTGCATGTTGCTGGACCAACATGCCCAGTTCTATGCCTGGTGTGTTTGGGCCATATATCCTGACCCGTTGAAATCATGGACTGCTTTCCTGAACTTTATGTAGGATATCTGCAAGAGGGATCTAAAGGCCTTGGGAATGAACATTAACAGCTGGGAAACCTTGACCTCTGATCGCTCAGCTTGGAGGCTAAAGACACAGCATGGCTTTCTCCAATTCGAAGAGACACTTGTGCAGCAGGCTGAGGCAAAGAGGCAGTCCAGGAACCAGCGAAATCTGGGGGCTGGACAGGGGACAGATTGTATCTGCCCTCAGTGTGGAAGGGACAGCCACTCTCGAATTGGCCTTTTTAGCCACACCAGATGCTGCTTTAGGACCTCTTTCCAGAGCACGATACCATAGTCTCTCAAGACTGAAGGATGCCAATGGATGTGTGCCCATTGGACTCTGTTATCCAGTGACTCTTGCTGTGCTGAGTTTGGAATCTGGACCTGCACAATGGGGGTACTTTCCTAGGAACCTGTTTGGGAGTTTGAATAAATACCTGTGGAATTCTTGCTGTACATGCATGTGTGTGTGGGGAGCAAGTCAGCACAAGCCCCCAAGGTCAGGAATTCTGATTTTCATCAGTCTGTGCAGCAACAATAATGGGAGTCACCATTCAATAACATCTGGAATTTCACATGTTGTCCATGCTTAGTGCACTGGGAAGGGATTAAAACTTCCATGTGTAGTGCTTAAACCAGTTAACAATATCTCATTATCAAGAGGAAAATTAATGCTAAATTATCATAGAAGGGAGCATTCCTCTTTTAAAGCAGGCATTTTTATTTAGCTTGGTAATATAAAAAGTAAATAGAAAACAAAATGTGTACAGTTGCAAGAAAAAGTATGTGAACCCTTTGGGATTATGTGGTTTTTTGCATGAATTGGCCATAAAATGCACTCTAAACGTCATGTAAGTCACAACAATAGAAAAACACAGTCTGCTTAAAATAATACTACACAAACATTAGCTGTTGTCATGTTTTAATTGAAGATAAAATGGAAACATTCACAGTGCAGGATGGAAAAAGTATGTGAACCTTTGGACTTAATAACTGGTTGACCCTCCTTTGGCAGCAATAACCTCAAACAAACGTTTCCTGTAGTTGCAGATCAGACCTGCACAATGATCTGGAGTAATTTTGGACCACTCCTCTGCACAAAACTGTTTCAGTGTAGCAATATTCTTGGGATGTCTGGTGTGAATCGCTCTCTTAAGGTCATGCCACAGCATTTCAATCGGGTTGAGGTCAGGACTCTGACTGGGCCACTCCAGAACGTGTATTCTGTTCTGTTGAAGCCATTGTTTTGTTGAATTACTTGTATGCTTTGGGTCATTGTCCTGTTGCATCACCCATCCTCTGCGGAGCTCCAGTGGCGGACAGATGGTCGTACGTTTTCCTGCAAAATGTCCTGATAAACTCTGGAATACATTTTCCCATCAATGACAATAATCCGCCCAGGCCCTGAGGCAGCAAAGCAGCCCCAAACCATGATGCTCCCTCCGCCATGTTTTACTTTGGGGATGAGGTTTTGATGTTGCTGTGCTGTGCCATTTTTTCTCCACACATAGTGTTGTGTGTTTTTCCCAGACAACTCAATTTTGGTTTCATCTGTCCACAGTATATTTTGCCAGTAATGCTGTGGAACATCCAGGTGCTCTTTTGCAAACTTCAAACATGGACAGATGAAACCAAAATTGAGTTGTCTGGGAAAAACACACAACACTATGTGTGGAGAAAAAATAGCACAGCACAGCAACATCAAAACCTCATCCCCAAAGTAAAACATGGCGGAGGGAGCATCATGGTTTGGGGCTGCTTTGCTGCCTCAGGGCCTGGGCGGATTGTTGTCATTGATGGGAAAATGTATTCCAGAGTTTATCAGGACATTTTGCAGGAAAACGTACGATCATCTGTCCGCCACTGGAGCTCCGCAGAGGATGGGTGATGCAACAGGACAATGACCCAAAGCATACAAGTAATTCAACAAAACAATGGCTTCAACAGAACAGAATACATGTTCTGGAGTGGCCCAGTCAGAGTCCTGACCTCAACCCGATTGAAATGCTGTGGCATGACCTTAAGAGAGCGATTCACACCAGACATCCCAAGAATATTGCTACACTGAAACAGTTTTGTGCAGAGGAGTGGTCCAAAATTACTCCAGATCGTTGTGCAGGTCTGATCTGCAACTACAGGAAACGTTTGTTTGAGGTTATTGCTGCCAAAGGAGGGTCAACCAGTTATTAAGTCCAAAGGTTCACATACTTTTTCCATCCTGCACTGTGAATGTTTCCATTTTATCTTCAATTAAAACATGACAACAGCTAATGTTTGTGTAGTATTATTTTAAGCAGACTGTGTTTTTCTATTGTTGTGACTTACATGACGTTTAGAGCGCATTTTATGGCCAATTCATGCAAAAAACCACATAATCCCAAAGGGTTCACATACTTTTTCTTGCAACTGTATGTATGGGAGGGGCTTCTAATTCAATGATACCATGATTCTAAGATTGACTAATTTGGTAAATTCTACTTTCTGACTTTGTGTCTTCCTATATATGATGCAAAAATATTCTCATCCTGGGTGAATGCAAGGCATTTTGTTACTTGAGACAAGGATCCTTGGCTCAATGAGTGAACACTATAACAACACTAGCAAGTGGGCTTTCTTCCATGGATGGTACAGTGAATACAGCATTCAGACAGAATCCAAGGGCTACAGATGCAGCAACTCCCTCTCCCCATGGATCTAGGCAATTTGCCACAACCAACTCAATGCAACCATCTTGCCATGGCCAACTTGCCACAGCCAACTTGCAATAGGAAAACTCACTGTGGCCAATTTGCCATGGGACAACTCACTGTGGGACAATCCAGATGGGATACCTCAATGGTATAAATGTTAATCACTACTGTTTCTTCTACATTATTTCCATTTTTGTTCCATTAATGTCAAAGAAATAATGGGGATAACATTTATCATATTGGGTTATGCCATGACAAGTTGTCCTGTGACAAGTTGGCCATGGTGAGATGGCTGTGGCAAATTGGCCAGAGGGAGATGGCCACAGTGAGATGGCCACCCGTCATGGTTCCAACAGATGAAACTCTTCAAAAGAACTTTGAGGCATTGTTTACCTTAAAGAATCTTTTATTTGAGAAACAAAGTATCGGCACTACATAGTTGAAACCAAAAACTAAATTCCTCTCCCCTGGATACAAAGTAACAAAGCACAATTCCCTCCTCCAATAAAACAGTCATAAATCACATTCCCCAATTAGCTTGAAGTGTGGGCTTTCTCCCCAGCTCTCCAGCCAGTAAAAACTCTAACAACTCTGGGCCCCACAGCTTGGGTTCCCATAGGTGAGTTATTATTGTTATGACTAGCTGGATTCTCATTCCCCCTCCCAGCATCAACTAACTCTAAAAGCAATAGTGAAAAATGGCTGCATTTCCATCTGTTGTCAAAGCAAGAACATCCGACGTTAGCAGGCTGACATCCAGACCAGCTTACAAAAAGGACAAATCCTGTAATGCAAACAAAAGCACAGGTTAGGGGTTGCCTCTTGGTTTGTTAGGGTGTTTCTTATAGAACCTATTAATGAGTCTGTCATATTTTACATCGCTAGATTTCACCCAGGTATCCCTTCCATTGCACTAAGTACTGCAATTTCCCTTTAAAAATTCTTGAATCAAGAATATACTTTACTTCATAGTGAGTGTGTCCTGCCACTACAAGAGGTCCAGGTGCCTTCTTAGAGGGAGGTCTTAAGGTGGAATCCTGAAAAGGTTTCAATAGACCGCAATGGAAAACAGGGTGAACTTTCCCTTCCAAGCTGGATGCAACCACATCAACCATAGCAGCTGGGTTCGGATAGAAATAGGCACAGTGGTTCAAATGAGAATGCACCAGGTTGAGGAAAAAAGATCAGCTTCTCTGGGTCTCCATCATGATCGCCTGTGTATGGAGAATGGGAGGGTTGTTCTCCACTTTTCATCTCTAGCTCCTCAAATCTTTCCACCAACTTCTCCACTGATTGACTATGGACTGCAGACAAGTACTTTCACTCACCTGAGTGCTCAGCTGTATTCAATTTCATGGTTCTCTACCGGTCCGTGGAATGCAACTTGTGGGAAGCCCCTCTTTGCAGCTCAACTTCATCCACCTTTGAAGCACTTGATTGTGGCAAGGCCATCTCGAAGTGTCTAGAGTCTCCACTGAGTAAGATCCATTCTGATGACCAGATCAGCTGTCCTTGTGGCTTGGGTCTTGCCCCCTTCTCCACCAGTGCACTGGCCTGCGCTCCCTCCTCTGAGGTAGCAGCTACTGCCAGAGTGCTGGTTTCAGGCGCTTCTTCCTTGTCCATGTTCAGATCTTCCCTGAATCTTTGTCAGTCTATTCCTCAATTCTAGGGACAGCCACTGGGGCTCAGGACCCCAAGATAATGAAGTAAAAATTATAGTTTTTGGTTTAATGTCATGGTTCTGACAGATAAAACTCTTCAAAAGAACTTTACCTTAAAGAATCTTTTATTCGAGAAACAAAGTATCAGCACTACATAGTTGAAACTGAAAACTAAATTCCTGGATACAAAGTAACAAAGCACAATTCCCTCCTCCAATAAACAGTAATAAATCACATTTCCCAATTACCTTGGGCTTTCTCCCCAGCTCTCCAGCCTGCCAAAACTCTATCAACTCTGGGCCCAATGACCTTGGGTTCCCACAGCTGAGTTATTATTGTTATGACTAGCTGGACTCTCATCTTCATTCCCCCTCCCAGCATCAACTAACTCTAAAAGCAATAATGGAAAATGGCTGCATTTCCATCTGTTGTCAAAGCAAGAACGTCTGATGTTAGCAGCGTTGACAGCCACAGTGAATTAGCCACGGCAAGATGGACATGGCAAGTTGGACATGACAAGTTGTTCCATTTCGCCTCCCCCACCCCATCCACACAATGAACTGAGCAAATCTCACTGCTAAATTATAGGGCTAATTTACCTTATAATGCCTTCTTAAAAACAATACCTGTAGTTGTATATGAAGTGTGTGGGGGTGGGTGGGTGGATGATATAATCTGTTATAGCAAATAACAACAAAGATGATGCAAATCAGTCCTGTTTTTATTTTATTTCCTGCAGGGCAATGAACTAATGTGGTAAGACTTCTGTTGTATTCTTTCAATACAGAATTCTCATATGAAAAAATGTATATATATTTATTTTATTTCTATAGATGCCCATCTCAACAAGTGACTCTGGGCAGTGTACATCATAGAGCATAAAAACAAATTAAAAACAAAACGATATGAAATAAATATATATGGAACCAAATGCAACTGTAACCATCAATGTTTATAGAGCCAGGAAACAGGATTCTTAACACAAAAAAATTGCTGACACCCTTTCTTACATTCAAGCACACTGAAATTATCTCCTGGGATTTGCATTGTCACAAAATGCATGCAGCTACAGGTTTCAAGCTTTGGTGTAGCATCAATCCAATTATCCCCTCCTGTCCTTGGAGTGAAACCAGATGCAATCTAGAGCAAATGCAGGGCAGCTGATAGGGATGGTAAACTTTTCATGTTGTGCATTAATTTATGTTTACATATGCAGCTATGTTCCTTGTCATGTCTCCACAAGCAACTGGTGCCTATAAGCCTGTTTGGTAAGAAAAATAAGAAATATTTCCAAAAGATGCTAACACAGCACTTTCTTATCACTGTATATCCAAAGTCATGATACCACTCCCTATCCAAATGCGTGCGCACAATTAATATTTACAATTCTCTCAATCAAGGGCATTCCCATTTTCTGAGTAGTATTGTGTCATACAAGGAAGAACTTCAGATAAAGTTTGACTATATCCAAAAGAACTGACGATACTGGATTTAAGCCTTTAGTCTATGGAAAATGAATATTTTATGGTGAGAAGAAGATCCAACATATAACGAGAATTGGATTCTTGAAAAAAGAAGCAGTGGTAAGGAGCTTACATAAGAACTCATTAAATTTGCAGATGACACCATATGGGAGGAATGGCCAACATTTTAGAAGATAGACTCAAGATTCAGAAGGATCTTGACAGTCTTGAACAAATAAGATGCACTTCAGTGTTGAGAAAAGTAAGATCATACACTTATGAAGGAAAAATCAAATGCATAGGTATAGAGTAGAAGGTACCTGGCTAACAGTACTATCTGTGAAAGGGATCTTAATGTTCCAATGGAAAAAGAAATCACAGTTCTAGGCTGCATTAACAGAGGAATAACATCAAGATCATGTGAAGTGATAGTACTGTGCTAGTACTGCACTAGTACATCCACATTTGGAATAGTGCATCCATTTCTGATTAGCATGATATAAAAAAAAGATGCTGAGGCCCTAGAAAGAATGCAGAGAAGAACAACAAAGTTAATCAGAGATTTGAAGGCTAAATCATATGATGAACAGCTAAAGCAACTAGGTATGTTTAGCCTAATGAAAAGAAGGCTCAGGGGGGACATGATAGCAATCTTCCAATACTTGAGGACTGTCACAGGGAAGAGGGGATTAATTTATTCTCCATAGCACCTGATGGTAAGATAAGAAGCAATAGGTGGAAGCTTGTTGGGTGAGTGGGTGGGAGATTCAACCTTGAAAGGAGAAATTTCCTGACACTGAGAACAATTAATCAATGGAACAGCTTGCCTTCCAGAGCTGTGGGTGCTCCATTACTGGCGGTTTCAAGAAAAGATTAGACATTTGTTGGGATGGTATAATGATTCCTGACTTGGGATGGGTGTTGAACTAGAAGACCATCCTCCTTCCAGTCCTATGATTTTATGATGATACAATGATTCTATGATAGAAGACAGGCAGACAAAATTACAGAAATTGGTAGGCCAGTAGTTCCCTCTTCCTAGCTGGGATAGCTGGGCTAATACATTGTGGCCTGGTTGGTTTGGCCATACTTTAAAACAGAGATGGGCAATCTGAGGCCCAGAAATCCATACTAATTGCCAAATCCTAGGATTCAGATGCCAAAGTACCGGTATCTGCGAAAGTTACTGTACAATTAATCTGTAATATTGAAATTCATCAAAGAAGAAAACATTACATGACAGATAATAATGTTATTTAATTTTATTGAATAACATTAATTCAAATAAAGCTTATTCCTAGACTCACCCTCTTCTTTATGATAGTCCCATCAATTTTTCTAGAGTACAGACTCTTGAATGCTATTCTAAAGCCTAACATGCTAAGTCAAAAACAAACAATATATTTTATAGCATGAAATCAGGCAATTGGACGAAGCTAGATATATTTCAAGGTGAACTCTCATTTTCTGGGCAGGAACTTGACAACTGTCAATAAAATTCCTTCATAAACTAAAATAATGAGTCAGGATGCAATGTATAATCTGTCTTCTTCATCCATCATTTAAATTTTTCTTAACAGAATCAACAGTATGAACATCACTGATTTAGTCCAGGTGACATCCATGACCTTTAAAAAATAGATTTTCTAAAGAAAATCTTTAGAAAATAGATTACATATTTTTCAAACACGTTGACACGGCTAAGAGTTCTATTTAAAAAAGTTCTATTAAAGTTCTATAAAAAATAAAACTCTAACAAGTAGCAATGTGGCAGCCTCTATAATCTGGGTACAAACAGATTTAAGTGTCACAAACAGTCATAAAAAATACTGGGAGATGTCAGCAGCCTAGCATTTTGCTTGGGAGAGTGTTTACTTTCCCAATTAAAAAGTAATGTAAGATTAGATACTCAGGAGCATTAGATAGTCTTCTGGCAGGGGCAGAAAAAAAGGTGGGGTAGAAAGCTTTTGCTGTTAAAGTAATTAGTGATTTATGGCCATGTAGCCATTTGGTAACTATAGAAACCTTCCCACAATACCACAGAATTTCATGAAAAAGCTTAGGATTTATCTCCATATTTAAATATGGAACTATCCTGTTGTAGAGATTTAGTTAAAAATTTGTCAGAATATTAGTTAAGGCAAACCTGCTGAGCAAATTGGTTCCAATAAACCAGAACTAGACTGATTTAATCTAAGATGTTAGGGTAATGAGTAATGATAGAAGAAAACTATATGGAGATTTCTTGTAAAATGTTTTCCTGATGAAAGTCACAATATTTGTTTCCATGAAAAGACATCCTTTTTTGCATTGACATATATTTTCAGAGATTACATTGGATTTTAATAAATATTGGATGTTGTTCATATCAAAATGAAAATTTTAATGAAATATTACATATCCAAAGTGTTTTATTTATTTATATATTTCATGGCAGAAGTAAGAAACAGTCAAAGTGAAAAATTAAGAGACCTTTCAGTACTTTATTGACTTTAGATGTTCCAATGAAGCAAATACACATATTGTACCAGAAAAGCAATGATAATATGGGATTCTTTCACATGTATTTTACAGAATAGTTCATGCAGCTTTGCAAAGATGTTAGAAAAAGGGCTGTAAGTATTACAAAAAAAGTTAGCAAAGGTTTTGATTGTGTACACAAGTCTTCTGAAATGATGCACTGGACATTCAATACATCATTTTTTGGCTTTTTACAAGGCTTAAAACAAAGCAAGCCCTGTTGAAAAAAATAGGTGCTTTTTCTATGTTGAAATTATAGCAACTAGCATTTATTTACAATTAGTCAAATCCTATGCCATTACTGCCTCTTACATTTGGCTTTTATGTAGCCAGGCCAAAGATTATGTTTGATCTGTCTCTATAAACAATTTTGCCCAATCACAAATTACATGTACAACAGATTTATGTTTTTAATTGCATGCAGAAGTGGGAAAAAGACTCAGTGGTATGAGCAAAACAAAGATTTTGATATAATTGTTCCAGTGTATTAAGCCTCCTCCCCATACTCTTCAGATTCTTTTCACTATAAGTTACAGGATTAATTAAGCCATCATGGACGATTGTCCTAAATGCCGCAGTTGGTGATATAACAGTCTTATCATATGAATTAAAAATTATAAAATTTGTTCTAGAAATAGCAATGGATACTTGTATAGCAATGGTAGTTCCTGCAAATTTCATCATTGACTAAAAGAATCAAATTCTGCTTTAAATTCAGAGTTGCAAATCAGTTTTGGATCCCAATATTATTCTTATTGTTGTTAGGGTTTTGAAATAATATTTTTAGAATCTTACTGACCAATCTGATGTGTGTGGATACCTAATTATATGTTCCTATGTAAGAAAGTGTCACCAGGCCTATTATTAGTTTATTGGCACGAACTGTTGTCATTCCTTACCAAAACCAGCATTGCCACAAACCTGTTCCAGGCCTTCCTCACTGTGTTTTGAGACAACCTTCAGCACCACAATTTAAATTTCCCAGGATGTTCTAAAACAACATTATATATGACAGTTGGGTAGTTCTTATTTCAAGAGCTGTTGTAATCATATTCATTCCATGACTTCTAAAGAACAATTTTATCCTGGGTCTCTAAATTTGGTACTGGTTGTTTGTATTGATGTAACTAATTACTGTTGATTGAGCTCATTAAAACTGAATACAGTCAACACAGATATCTGCTGTCAAAAGATTTAATTGGTTATTTCAAACTGATATGTAAATTTTCCCATTCTTCATGTTTGCAGTTCCAAGGCACCATTATTTCTCCATTTTTATACCTATCTCAGTCTCCTTCCTCTCAATTTAGCAGCCTTCTTCTCACCTGATCTTCCTTTCCCAAACTTCATCGCTGCGTGCTTTCTCCAATCCCTGATTCCATGCTTGCTCCAGCTTCTCTATTCAGAACACATTTCCTTACATTATTTAAATTTAGACAATGTTCAGTTTTCTAATAACTCCTCAGTTCCATCCTGTATTGTTCAGGAGAACTCCCTTTTCCTCCAAAGAGGCTTTTCTAGAAGTGACAGCAAAAGACGCTCTGAATATATTTAACTTATTTTCCTGAGTTCAAGTTTACTGAATTCCAAAATCTTTTTTTCAGTTTTTTTAAGCTGCTTTGATAAAGAAAATTATTTTATGCTGAATTGTGGAAAACCCCAAGTAATAAAAGGAAGCAGCATACAGACAAATTACAAAAACCGCTATCTTAAGACCCAGTATTTATGTCTGTGAGTTCAATACTTTTGTAAAGAAATTAAATCAGTTCATGGATATAACATATAAAACACTATGAACAACAGCTAGTCATAAAGGTTATGTGTTATTTTAAGTATCACAGTATTTTTATATACTAACTGCTGAAGAACATTGATGAAATAGTAATCTTGGGTTCATGTTCCAATTGTGGGGTTCCTATCAATATCTGATAAGCCAGTGCAAAAATAGCAAACTAAGCTAGGCACGGCTCTATTAACGTTCTGACATTCATTTCTGAATAAAGATTTTCAACAACAAGGCAAAGGACAATAACATCATATCACTGGATTATGCATTATCTCTATCTCTTATGGAATGTCTTCATGAGGACAAAAGACTGAAATATTATTTGGAAAACATAGAACATTCCTAATGGTTGGATTATTAAAAAAATAAAAAATGCTACCATTTCCCTTCCATATCCATGTCCATTAGTCAAGATGAACTAATGGAAACATTGCAATGTAATAAAATCCTGTCTATTGTTTTAATAATTTGTTAATAACATAATTTTATTAGGCTTCCATTTAAGACACTGAAAGGATAAAATTACCTTTCTTATCTTCTTTCTGAGTTTATAGTCTTGGCAGGCACATTCAGCTGATAAGTTTATTTTTTAAAAAAAGCAAAGATACATTTTTGTGAGACATACTATCTGAGAGTCATACAGAAGTCTGTAGTTATGGATAAATTTAGTAAGGTATTATCTTGAGAGTTCCAGGGTTGGTTTTTTTTCAAAATCACCAGGAAGAAACTCTGTTCATATATAGTAGAAAAATGAAGATTAAGAACCTCTTCAGGAGAAACCTCTCTTATGTGAATTTGCTTCTTGACATCTAAATGATCTACAGGGGAAAAAGGCTAGCAATAATCAGAAATATGAAAGCAAAGCAGAGAAATGAATGAATGCAGAAGGGAACCCATGAAAAAAAATTGGACAGGCTCCCTCTATTTGATATTTTCAGAATTCTGGGGGTTGCAATGACAATACTAGTGGAGGGTTCCCTTGCTGAGCATTGAGGGAATGGAAATTCATCAATAAAAAGGAATAATGTGTCACCAAATATATGTATAATGGCTACTGAAAACGAAATAAACATGTTAGATGTTACTAATTTTACCAAAATTAATTGATATGGGCTTGAATAAAAAATGATATCTGCTATTCACCAGTAAGGCCTATGGCTGTAGAAAAATGGCCTTAGGGTGCCATTCCATAGGCATTTCTATTGCAGTAAATCCCACTGAACTCTATGGAAAATATTCCCAAATAGCATATTTTGGAAAGAGGAAGGAGGGAAGAAGAGAGAGGGTGGGAGGGAGGTGGAAGGGTGGGAGGGGAGGGAAGGAGAGGGAGAGAACATGCATGTTTTATTTGACAATAATCAGAATTATGTTTTTTCTCTTTGCCAATTTTTTCCCCAAGGGCCCCCATCATTCAAAGCATCTTTATTGATCTTGGATGTTGAGAATAGTTATCCAACAATATCTAGAGATCCAAAATTAGGAATACCCTGTCTACCAAAATGATAGCTAAAAATGTACATGCTTACAGAAAAAAATCATGTTTTTTTTAATGAATTAAGCTGCAGTTAGGCATTATTTCCTTAGCATTTCCTAATATATTGACTTGATATTGGTTAGGGAAGTAGATGCCTAAGCTGTTATGTATATCATTCAAAACTATAAATCCCAATTTTTGGTAAGTTGGCTTTTACATAACATTAACAAGCAGCCTCCCAGTTTAACAAAAGAGAAAAATATATTTAAAATATTCATTAAAACATTTTAAGATACTTATATCCGACAATACATTTTTCATCCCTAACTTTACAACTTAGTTGAACTTTCAAAATACTGTAAGTCTTTTAACATCCTAACTAATTCCTCGAGGATTGAAGACTCCAGGCAGAAACCAGTCACATGCTCTGAAAAAAAAAAGGAAACCCTTTTCAAATGTAATCATTTCATAGCTCCTCCCACTCCCACACTGATTGGTTGAGATCTATTATCTCCTATCTTTTAATGCATCCTAGAACACCTGGGTGGTGAGCAACAGGTAAAGATCAATGGAACAATTTCCATTCTATCCTTTAGCTGTTAGCTTAGAGGCTGTAAATAAACAGTGCTTATTTTTTGCAACTAAGAATGCTATTTTTCTCATTCTTTTGCCCATCATGGGCTATAGTGGACAATAGATGGCAGGTTGATGGGGTAGGATTTGGGACTATTTTTTCCTTCTTTTGATGTTGGGGTGGATGAGAAATTATTTAAGCATTTTAATAGAGAGGATGATTACTGGAGGCTTAAATCACATATTCTGCTTCATTTTCCATTGCAAGAAATTTCACTCTGTATAATTTTGAGGGTACTACTGGCTAAGAGGGGGGCTGGAATTTATCCAGTTGGGGGCTTTATCTGGCAGCTAGCACTAGAACCAAGCTGCTCATTAAATTACTGTATTCTGGCTACTGCTCAGAATATTTGATTGTAACTTGTGACCGTTGTACATCAAGTCATAGACAAGATCGACCCGGTTTTATTTCTTTTTTGTGACAGTCATAAAGTGACCTTGGTGTTGTTAAGTAAACACCATAGTTGTTAAGCAAACCAATGGTTTGTTAAGGGTGTGGTTTCCAGAACTCTGGGGTACATAGTCCATGCACTCTGCACCAGTATTGTAGTGACCAAATTTAAAATCAGCTCCTTTTCAAAGAAAGTGAAGCCCCACATTCAGCACTTGAAATTGTTCTTTTATAGCTCTAATTATGGTTTGAACTGTAGGAAATGTGACTTCTTTTTCCTAACTTTGCATTTACCTGCAATCCAAACAGGCAAAGTCTTCTAGAATCTGGAAGACAGAGTCCTTAAAGTTCTTCCTGTTAAGGATCCCATCATGTTCTTGTCATATCCTTGCTGCAGAATGAGCCATGGGAGGAAGGCAAAGAACAGAGAAGATCAAGAGAAGAAGAATATTTTTCTTTAACATAATTTAAATAAGTTACATAATTTTTCAAGTCACTTGTTACATTCAAAGAAAACATAAGATTGAACCAAAAACTTTACAGTCAGTATATTTTACCGATCATATACAGTATTCAAGCAGTTTGTGAAATTTCAAAATATACCAAAGAACTGTACTTCTGCAAATATTTGTTTAATTTCTTTAATTTACTCTATTATACTTTTATAACTGTAGTTTTTTTTAAAAAAATTGCTTATTTTATCTTTTCTCATGAAAAAAGGCTACATATGTTTCTGAGGCAGTTGTTTATTCATGGAAATGTACATGAAACCTATGACATACTTATCTTTCTTTCTTTCTCTGCTCCCTCCCATTACATCTCCAGACAAAACTCTGAGCTCTCTAGAAAATGTGCTGCATTTACTACCATCCAACATATTGTACATAAAAAATGTAATCTCAAATTGAAGTGTGTGATATGGCGGATTGTTTTATAAGAAGTGGAAAAAGATGCCACCCTTGATATTTTACCTGTTTTAGTACAGATTGAAGTTCCCTGTTTGACCAAATATCAGATAGCAGCATTCGAGCTGCTTCAGCTGCTTTGGGATAAGATCTGTAATAAAAAAAGCAGAGCTATAATAAACACCCACAAATACCTACCTCTCTCTCTCTCTCTCTCTCTCTCTCTCTCTCTCTCTCTCTCTCTCTCTCTCTCTCTCTCTCTCTCTCTCTCAAAAGATATGATGCATTTTAAGGATTTAATGTTTTCAAGAGCATTGAGGTATGTGTAATTAGCTGGCAGATACAAATGCCCCTGCACAAAGCCCTGAATGGAGTAGTTGTGAGAAGACGATGTTTCTACAATGTTGGTAGATTTGTGTTCTGTCAATGAAGCTTGGATTATGGGAGGCAAGTGCTTCATTTCATGCAGTTTTTGAGAATATCAATTCTCTTGATTATACAGGTAGTCCTCAACTTACAAACATTCATTTAACAACTGTTTGAAATTACAATGGCATGCAAAAAGTGATTTTTGACCAGATCTCAAACTTATGACCATTGCAGTGTCCTTGCCATCATGTAATTGTGATTCAGGTGCTTGGCAACTCTCATTCATTTGCAACTGTTGCAGCATCCCGGAGTTGCAGCATCCCGGAGTTGCCATTTGCAACCTTCCTATCTGGCTTCTGACAAGCAAAGTCAAAGGAAAGCTGGCAGGGAAGATTGTAAAATTTTGTTATTTTATTTAATGATCCTGATGATTTACTGTGACAACCACAGCAAAATAGGTCACGGGTTCAGTTATGTGATGCCTCACTAGCTATAGTCAACCTCATTGTTCAATCCTAAAGGGGTATTGTGGGAAGATAGTACAGATAAGGCTATTCAAGCAGTCCTGTAATATGTAGAATATCCAGTATTTATTGATATGGTATGGCCTTAAAATGGATATGTTATGTAGAAAAAAAATCATACAATAAGTGTAAAATACCTCTACGTATATGTCAACATTGCATAGGATCACCGTCAAATGCCCCCAGTTGCATATTATTACTCACCCATTTCGGCACAGGCCTACTACATTATTTATCAAACTGGCAGTCAAGTAGGGCTTGGCCATCTGTGGGTTGTACATGATTAAGTTCCTCAGGGCATAGCAAGCAGATGTCATGATGTCTCCATAGTTGCTAGATCCTGGAGCCTGGAGGGCTAGAAGGCGAGTCACATCTGGAAGCACCTGGTGAGCTAAAGAGGCAGAAAGATAAAGGTGAGAGGGATCTTGGACTCCTAGTGGACAATCACTTAAATATGAGCCAGCAGTATGCTGCAGCTGCCAAAAAAGCCTACACAGTGCTAAGCTGCTTTAACAGAGGGATAGAATCAAGATCAGGTGAAGTGTTAATACCACTTTACAATGCCTTGGTAAGTCCACACTTGGAATACTGCATCCAGTTTTGGTCACTAAGATGTAAAAAAGATGTTGAAACTCTAGAAAGGGTACAGAGAAGAGCAACAAAGATGATCAGGGGACTGGAGGCTAAAACATATAAGGAACGGTTGCTGAAATTGGGCATGTCTAGTTTAACGAAGAGAAGGGCGAGGGGGGACATGATAGCAGTGTTCCAATATCTCAGGGGCTGCCACAAAGAAGAGGGAGTCAAGCTATACTCCAAAGTGCCTGAAGGCAGGACAAGAAGCAATGGATGAAAACTAACCAAAGAGAAAAGCAACCTAGAACTAAGGAGAAATTTCCTGACAGTTAGAACAATTAATCAGTGGAACAACCTGCCTCCAGAAGCTGTGAATGCTCCAACACTGGAAGTTTTTAAGAAGAGACTAGACAGCCATTTGTCTGAAATGGTATAGGGTTTCCTGCCTGAGCAGGGGTTGGACTAGATTACCTCCAAGTTCCCTTCCAAGTTTATGTTTATTATTATTATTATTATTATTATTATTATTATTATTATTATTATTATTATTATTATTATTATTATTATTATTATTATTAATTATTATTGTTATTGTTATTGTTGTTGTTGTAATCTAGTTTTTCTGAATGTAAAGTTATAATGAAAAAGGACTGCAGCAGATCATCATGAGATGGTGATGAAGGTTGTGTAGACCTCCTGATAAAATATATTTGGCCCATAAAAATGAAGCAACATCATCACTTCATGTGAAAAGCCCAGAAGTACCAGTCAGTCAGTCTTCCCTTCTTTGTGTTTTTGTTTCACAACTCATTTAATCTTGAACCCCATAGTACTAATGAATGTATGATAGAGCAACTGAGTGCTGCTAATATGGACAACTAGGAAAGAAAAGTCTGTCCTTTCATGTTGCTCCATTTGTGTTAAAGTTGCAGCATCCAAAATTACTAGCCAATGTGCTTGAGGAAATCTGGGAGTTGTAGCCCAAGAACAGGACTACAGATTGAGGAAAGTTATCAGGTTGAGGAAAATTTCAACTATTAAAGCATTATTGTAAAACAGGAAATGTGATACCAATTTAATTGGAGTTGATGATTTTTTAAATAAAAGGCCCCAGAAAAAGATATATTTATAAAATTTTAATGTCTTAATTACCTATGACATCAGGATTTTTGCATTTTGCAGTGTGGAAGGAAGAGATGGTGGGAATGATATATCAGAGAGCCCCATGGAGTACAAAATAACACCTACCCATGGTTTTGTGGAGAATAGAATGTCGGGACATGTTGCTCAGTAAAGATGTTCCAGATCGGACAACTTCAGCATTACTGGATTGCAGGAGCCGTGCTATGCGGGGCAGCCCTTTCTCCTTTAAGGCGATTAGTTGGCTCATTGCATTTGACATCTAGAGGACAAAACAAAATCACATCTGAAACAATTTCTGAACTGCCGAATTATAACAAAAACAATGGAGCATTCAGGATTCCTTATTGCTAGAAGATCATATTTAAAAACACAAACTCATTCACCTTTTTATTTTTGCTGTTTCATCATGCTAACTTTCCAGGAAAAGCAAAGCTGGCCAAGGTCTGTTTCTGCGTATCACTCACAACCATCTAAATTTGGGCTTTGCCATTTACAGTTTGTAATCAAAGAACAAATAAGGTTATTCTTTGATAACAAACTGTAAATGGCAAAGCCCAAAGTTAGATATGACATACAAAAGGGAATCCTCCTTAAGAAACAGTTAAGGCATAAGTCCTTAAGAAATTGGCTTTGCTCAGTCCTAGAGTTCCAAGGGTGAAAGCCTGAAACACACACCCTGGGCAGGTCCTCTTTTTTGTGGTGTGGCAAATGCCCTCAAATACTTCCCCACAGTTTTCTCTACAAACAGATCTTATGAGGAATGATTTTTCAAGTAAACACATATGAGCCACAAATTCACACATGATGCCACCAAACAGGGAGAATAGAAGAGGCCCACACAGAGAACATGTGACATCTTTCTCAGTTCCTTCTCTCAACCTGCAGTTGGGTTTAAAGTGGGTAAGACTACAGGTATTGCACAGTTAATGATCACTTGCTCAATGACCTTTAAAGTTATGATGCTTCTCGCAAGCAAATGGGGAAACTATCAGGGAAAGTCACAAGTTACTCAGGTAAGACTCTTCCCAATCCGCCACCCCCCATCCCCTCTATACTCAAACCATGCCTCATCAGCCACTTATAAATGCTCATGCACCCTCCCCCACAGAGCAACAGCAGCCACCCAAGGTGCTTGCTTAATGGCTCAAGATCCTCACTTAACAATGGCACCAAGGATTATAGAGATTGTCATTGCTAAGCTAAGTGTACAATTGCATTGCGTAGTGACAGAAATTCTGGTCCCAACTGAGGACTACTTGCATGCATATTTTGGTGTAGAATTAATTTAAAATTTAAGGATTAGAATTTAGAAATTACTATGTAGCATTAAAGCTTCTAATTTCTATATTGGTCATTATTTCCTTATTTTACTTTCTTGGAGTACTTATTCTTTTTAAGTTTTTGCCAGTAATGCATCCCATACATTGAAGCAAGTAAAAACCCATTAAGTCCAAGTAACGTATTACAAGTTGGAAGACTATATCACAAAATTAATTGAACTTGAAGAAAAGGCGAAGTTGACCACTTTGGTCTGGAAAAAAAATCAGATCTTTTATAAAAGACTGGAACCCTTAAATGGAATTTTTGTTGAAGGAAGAAAACACTGACTTCATAATTTTGGGATTTGGGGATTAAAAATAAGATTAAGAAGTTGGTGAAAAATGTAAGATGATAATTACTCATTGGAAAGAAAACCAGAAGGCATTTGTATTTTTTATTTTCTATCTTTGCTCTTGTTTGTTTGATATATTTTATTACATTGAAAAATTTTAAAACAATTATCTTCCTAATTAATATTTTGCTAATACAAAATGTTTTCTCTGATGGAAGAAGTTTGATCAGTATTAGCAATGTTAATTTTTATCGGCAGATTGACTAAACAGAAAAAAAATGGGTACAACCTTCAGATTTCAATGGATTTTGATCATCCTCTAAATAACTGTATTTTTCAATAGAAGAGGATATTTGTAACTCAGGGTAGAACTAAGAGTCCCTGATGCTCTCTTAGGTTGGATGTTTGCTTGCAGATATTTCATTACCTGACTAGGTAACATCATCAGTGCAGGAGCTAATAAATATTAATAAAGGTTAACCAAACGTCTGCAAACAAACACCCAAGCTCAGAGAGCACTAAGGACTCACAATTTCATTTTCCCCACAGTTTTATTTTATTCTTTGATTTCCCCTAAAATCCAGCCAAACATGTCAGCAAAAAGCAAAATACGGTAGTTACCATTCCTCTGCTTGCAGTTAGATTTTGGAGAGCTCCAGCACATGCCTCCAGGGTAGCATCTTTTCTGCTTTTTTCCATTAAAGACAGGTAGGTGCGGATGGCATCCGAATGATACAGCCAGCTGGAACCTTTAGGTTTATACTCCTCTTCAGGAAGTGGTAGATTATATTCATCATACTAAGGATAAATCAAAAGGAAAATTGAAAACATCCAGATTGTGCAAAAGGCCCACATTTTATCACCCTAACTTATTATTTTACCTTGGTAGTTAAATAGGATACAAAGAGTGTCTCAATATATTTGTGTCCTCATGGCACAAGATTACAAAAGTTTATACAATTGGCACACTTGGTTAAAATACTAAAGACATATAGAGATATTGACTGAGATCTATTTTTGTAAGATGCATTTATACTCTTTTACAATCATCAGAAATGAATTTGTTCAGGGGTTCAGGTTCAAATTTAAAAATAAACATTCAGTAATTCTGATGATTGTCAAAATTCATGACAATCTTGCCCCATGAATTGATAGGATTTTGTTGAGATAATCAACATTTCATTAGTTCCAATTACCTGTTTAATGTTTTGACATTTTTATTTGAATTTTCATGAAATTGAGGACATTTGTGGTGAGATTTCACAAAGGAATGCCAAAAATACATGAAATTAAGCTCCAACAATTTATTTTTTTAAAAAAATATATATTGAAGGAAAAACAAAGATTTGAGACTTGAATAATTGCTCTGACACCTGCAACTGCAATGAAAGGTAGTTTTCCCATACTAGAGAAGGGATGTAGGATACCTATCTTTATTTCAAAGGAAGGTGCCTTCATTTGAATGACGTCTTCTGCAATCTGTAAATGAAGCAGTTCCATGCCTTACATCTTACCTCTAGCTTTCCTCTGTTGTTGAAGCAGCCTGTCAAGCTTTTGTCCTTGTGAGTGTTTCTGGCCAAGTGGTTAAGATGGGTGTATTTATTTGGCACTTCAGCATCCAGGCGGTAGGACAAATTATGAAGGATACAGATGCAGTTCTCCACAGACTACAAGAATCAAAATAATTAATTATTTATTATGCCAATACATTTGCCATTGTTATTTTGAATATAGACAGAGGGGCATATTAATGAGTTATCTTGGTTTAAAGATTGAACATTTTCCTCAGTTTTAAATTTAAATTTAAATTGTTCTTACAACTGATCTCCCAATGAATTGTTTGTCATAAAGATTCCTCCAGAAAGAAGATGAGAAAAATGTTATAGAAACCACGTGCTTCTCAAAATACTTAAAACAAAAGGAATTTGTAACAGTTGTCTGAATTGTTCACATAATGCACAGGTATAGTATAGGTGGTACCTTGCTCAATAGTAGTGACTGTGAGAGGGATCTTGGAGTCCTAGTAGACAATCACTTAAATATAAGCCAGCAGTGTGTTGCAGCTGACAAAAAAGCCAACACAGTGCTAGGCTGCATTAACAGAGGGACAGAATCAAGATCACATGAAGTATTAATACCACTTTACAATGCCTTGGTAAGGCCACACTTGGAATACTGCATCCAGTTTTGGTCACCACAATGTAAAAAGATGCATAGTATAGGTGGTAGGGTTTCCTGCCTCAGCAGGGGGTTGGACTAGATTACCTCCAAGGTCACTTCCAACTTTATTATTATTATAAGGATAGAAATGGGGAGATAATGGAAGCAAAGTGATTCTAAGATTTTGAAGAAATTAGATTTTGGAAATAATAAATCAACAAATAAGTAAAACAAAACAAAACAATTAAGCTTAAAATTGATGAGACTATAGTACTGAATGTGTTTTTAGAGCAAAACCTAATGGTACAGATAGTCCTTGACTTATAACCGTAATTAGGCCTGGCAATTATGTAGTAAAATAGGTCATCTCATGACCAACCCAAATTTATAACTTTTTCCCCGAGTGCTGGTTAAGAGAACACCGTGATCACAAAGCAAGCACCACAATCATTAAGCAACACTGTGATAATTAAACCAACCCATTGTTTGCTATAGGCAGTTTTTTTCCAGAAACTGGAAGTAAATGCCAATTTCTGGAGAAAACATTTTAAATTGCTATCACATGACCACAGAACTCTGCAAATGGTTGCTGAGTACCCAAAATGCAGTCATGTGACCATGGGGGCAGCTATCAAAAGTATGGAATGGCTCATAAATACTATTTGGAGGATCCATCACAACTTTGAACAGTCAATAAGTGATTAATCATAGGATGAGAAAAGCTTGTATTCTAAATGTACAATACTGTATATAGAATTTGGAATTTGCTAATAATGGCTCAGTGGGTTAGGATGCTGAGCTTGTCGATCAGAAGGTTGGCATTTTGGCCGGTCGAATCCCGAGTGCCGTGTAACAGAGTGAGCGCCTGTTACTCGTCCCAGCTTCTGCCAACCTAGCAGTTCAAAAGCACGTAAAAATGCAAGTAGAAAAATAGGGACCACTATGGTGGGAAGGTAACAGCATTCCGTGTGCCTTTGGCATCTAGTCATGCCAGCCACATGACCATGGAAACATCCTCGGACAAACGCTGGCTCTTCAGCTTTGAAACGGAGATGAGCACTGGCCCCTAGAGTTGGAAACGACTAGCACTCATGTGCGGGGGAACCTTTACCTTTACCTTTTAATAATGAACATTTCTTTCTTCCTACCTGCATTGTCACATAACATGATTTTATGCTTTCAAGGATGCAGCTACCTCTTACAAGAAATTTGGAAACAAACGGCATTTGAAATTGAGCAAGGATCTTGCTAGAGAGTAACACCAAAGTTGCAAGACATCTTGACTAGATCCAAAGTAATTTTCTCTTTATACTGTGATCATGAGAATTACAGCTCACAATATTGTCATGTAGTTTTTACAGTAAAGGACACTAAAAGATATGTGAGGAAGTGTGGAAAAAAAAGCTAGTCCATATTTATATATTCATTGGGATTCAGTCCAAGGCTAATTTTTCATGTAACCAAGCATTGTATCAGTTCATAAAGTATATAGAAAGATCTTTTTGCCTTATCATCTGGTTGGTTAGCTGCCACACAATTCTGGGTATAAGTCATCACAGAGTCAATCAATCCTGGATAGTTTCTCATGGTTTGACGTCCAGCATCTGCAGAACTCAAGTTCCTACAAGATTCATTTTATAAAGAAAAAGAAAGAAAAATTTGTTCAGTTAAGTTTATATACAGCATAGAGAAAACCATTAAACATCTTAGAAAATCCTTTCTTAAGAGGAAGACGATTTAGATAGTGAATTTTAGAGGTACTTTGAGAATGTAAGCTGATTAAAAGTCAATTGTATTCTACAGATTCACAGAGAATAATCGCAAAACAATCCCATCTCATATCAGCTAGCCTCTGAGAACACGGGCAGTTAGCCTGAAAAGCAGTCCAGCATTGCCTGAAGATCTCTCCCATAGAACCACCATAAAAATTGAGTTTCCTGTTTGAGTGGGTCTTTTTTCTCATTCTAGATGCACTTTGAGTAGGTAAGCTTCATTTCGTTCTTGCAGTTTTAATCATTCCTAATATTTTATAACATAAATCTATGTTTCATAACAGAATAAATACCCTCAATGAAAATCTCTGCGAGCAAATGGTAATAAATTATTTGATTTGACATTTGGATAAAATAAACAACTCTTTAGATAGAATTACGGTACATCTTAATAAATCTGCTGTTGGTTGAGTTTTAGAAAGGAGTAGCAGCAGCACACAGGTGTAGAAATCAGCTGCACATCTGGTCCTAACTATTGTAGAGGGAATGTCCAGGGAGGAGCAAAAAAGAAGATACAATAAAATAACTGAAGACAGAGTATGTCACACCGTATCTTCAGTGGGTATGGATGTGATATGTTGGAGTTCTTTATAATAAATTACTTGATATAAACAAATTGTATGAATGTTACATTGAAACCAAACTACAAAATATGGAAGAAAGCTGGTTTTCTGTAAGACCCCTGGTTTTTCCCAAACATTGTTTTTCAGCAGTTTAGTTTAAGGAGGAAAGATATTCAATACTTGCTATTGTTATTCAATTAAGAGTCAAACATCCTTCTTAATCTTCTGCAGATCACCCAAAATTGTACCAGTAGCTTCTGATCTATCTACTGCCTATCCCTGTCCTAAGGCAGTGCTTCAGTTGATTAAATTTTCTAATTGCAAATATGCTTAATCTGCCCATCCAATAGTTCCTAGTTGCTGGCTGCTAGGAGACTGGTAGTAAAAGCTACAAGTCAGAACTAACATCTGCATGCCAAGGTCTGTCTGATTTTCGCAAGCGTGGACTTGTGAAATTTGTGGACTTCCCTGCCCACAAATTGCCTTGTATAATGTAAATTGGAGTGACTGCCAGGGTTTAAGGTATTTCAGATAGGAAAGTCAATACAAAAGGACTTTTTCTGAAAATTCATTAGCTAGCGGCTATTGTTTAAATTATCAGAAAAGTAAGCAGGAAGGATTGTATTTTAAAAATAAAGTTGGACATTTGTCTGTGACACAACATAGATCTGGCACCTGCTTGTCATTTAATTAAACAACAGCAACATCCCAATATATGCATTTACATGGATGATTGCATTATCTAATTCAGAAGCTTTGACGACAGCAATTGAAGAGTTTAGATCGGCATTCTTTCCTTGACCAGTTTTTCTTTAAAAAAGCTTATTGACTAACTATTTCCTTTCCAGCCATTTCAAGGTATTGCTGCTTTTCTTCAAAGACCTAAATGGCTTGGAAACCCACACTGAAAGAAATGCCTCCTTCACACCAGTCTGCTGGCATACAAGATCCAATTCTGTAAGGTCCCAGAAACCATTCTTCATATCACCAACTCTACTGAAGGAAAGGCTTGAACAGCAAGGACCTATTTAAACAACAGAATCCCAGCTATATACAAAAGGATGCAGAGTTCTTCCATTTTCTTTAGGCTTGATTATTTATCTTTATATTATTGATATCACTGTCTTTGTAAATATTAAAAAAAAACAAAAAAACAACATATAGCTCTTTTGGAGGATAGTTCCAGGATAACTTTAAAATCATTCTCAGTGTGATTTTTAATATGATTAAAATATCAATATTATGTCCAATGATGTACCTTAAACAGCCAGTGGCATTGAAGAAAACTTCTGGGTCAACAATTTCTCTTGATCTACTATTGCTAATACCATTACACCACCCAGAAAAAGGTACAATAACACAATCAGTCAGAACTGGAAGAGCATCGTGTATCAAATCTTCTTTCAGTTCATCAGTGGAGGACAGGTTCCAGAGCAATCCTGGAAATTAAGTGAAAGAGGTTTGTTGCTGGAGTTTGCAGTGTAACTCATTTCCATATAGACAGGCAAGACAGAATGATGTGAAAGTCTATTTCTAAATATCCACTAAAGGCAAGCAGGTCTCCAATTAAATCATCACAGAAGGATAATACCAGAAGCCTATTTCCTGATCACATTTTGACTTATCTTAATGCAGGAATGTCATTGAAATATGGAACAAAAAAGAAAATATGAGACAATTCTGTTCCTATTAAGTGGTAAGATTAATTTGCAAAATTCCCCAATTTGTGAAAAAAAAGGTCATGTTATTTTTTTCTAATACAAATTAATGGAAGCACAGTGAATTTCTTGACTGAATAAAAGGGCTATGTTCAGGCATTTCCAAATCACTTAATCTGTCAACCATCCTAATCACTAGCTTCCATTTCTTGAAGAGGTGCATTTTTAGGTGTCCAAAGTATCTTTTTAGTTGCATAGTGTGACTCATTGCCATTGTTTTTTCACACTGCTGTGAAACAAAAGAGTACCTGTCAACTGCTTCTGTATTTCGGTGTTCCCAGTCCTCCTCAGGAGACTCACACACTCTCGAATTCCATTCTGCCTGCGGGTTTCTAATTTGTTAGTTGGATTTCTGAAGACTAAGTTTCGAAGGGCCCCAGCCGAAGCCTGCTGCACGTTCTCATCTGAACTGCGCAGAAGGTCAATCAACTTGGCAACGCCTCCAAGTCGGTAAACCTAAAAAAGGAATAATTGAAATGCACATGGGTCAAACCTGCTCATAAAGCTCTGCTGTTCTTTCAATCAACACAAAATATTAGTATTAAAAGTTGATAGTAAGATGAAATTTATGCACTGTCTAAGGAGGCTCTACTGCAGAACGTACACATATGTAATCCCCCCTTGGCACATATATGAAGGAAGCGGAGGTAATAGCTTCTATCTCCTTTTCAGGTCTTCAGAACTCCACGAGAGTTTCTTGAGACCCAATGTTTTTCTTATGCTGAACTAAATGAAAAATAATATTTCTGACTGATAAACAACCAGGAATTAAAAAAGATATCTCCAGAAAAATGAGTCATGGCTTGGTCCTCCCATGATTCAGTTCTCAAACTGAAGATAAATATAAATCATTTCAGTAGATTAATAAATACAGGATTTATAGATTTTAAGCAATGGCTGTAATATCAGTCCATTCTCAGTAGGAGAGTGGTGTTATGAATTATGTGACCCAGACCTGTGATGCTGACTTGAAACAAATTGGTCTTCATTCTGTCAATTATAAGGATTGATGTTGAGCAGCGCTTATCCTGAAGTGACTCACGTGTGGAATTAATGTATTCAGGAAAGGAATGTATTCATATATGAATAATAGCCACTGCCTGCATTTAAGTAAAATATTTTGAGTGCCTATGTTTTTGCTGATCAATAAATGGTATTGAGGTAGGGAGGGAATATAGAAAATTTCCATCTCCTGGCCTAAACTCTGGCCTCCAAGCACCAAGCAATCATCAATGTGCTATCAGTTATCCTGAGTAATGCATGGAGAGTATAAAAAATACATTTTATGCAGTGGTGGGATTTAAATATGTGAACAACCGGTTCTCTGGGTGGGTACTACTTCCGAAAGTCCATTCTGGGCCTGGGCAACAAAAAATTAGCTACCGGTTCTGTCATACTGGTGCGAACTGAATTTTATGCCTTCTTTGGTGGGATAGGGGAGACAGCATTAATTCATCTTCTCAGAATATTTTATTGCTAAGGGCTCTGATTATTGAGCTTTAATCTGTGTCTTTTCATGCTTCCTATTCTTTTAGCTCAAAGCAGCCAGGTCCTTTAAAAGATTCTGCCCAGGAAAGAAATTAGACATGATGGTGCTGGGCTTTGCAGACCAAACTGTAATACCCATCTCTTTTCTACCAACTAAAAAGTTATCAAGTGTTTAAAACTAAAAGGAAGTCTAGTTTGATTCATACTTAAGGCAAGCTCTTTCTGAGGTTCAGTGACAAAACAGTGTAACTTTTTTTTCTGTCTAATTGCTGGTCTTAGAGCAACAATATTCCTTAATTCTCACTCCATGCAAAAGGGAACTCAAATAAATTATTTTAACTCCATATTGTTTTTACTTCCCATTGTATTTGTCTGGTCATATACAGAATAAATTTATTTAAATATCTGAAAAGAAGTAGAAAAAACTTCTCTTCAAAAGCCTAAAGCTAAGGAATCATGGTGAGAAAGGAGTTTTTGCAAACTTGAAAATGGACTCACAAATAAGCAGCATCTTTGGTTTTACTGGAATTTCAAATATATCACAGCTAGCCTGAAAAGTATTATGTTCACTGTCAAACACAATCAGTGTCATGGAATAGGCCCAGAATGTTAAAGTACATCAGACTTCACTGAACTATTTAATGTGTGAGTGAGATGGGATTAGAATAGTGTAACAATAGCATTTTCTTTTTCAGTGTGGCTCCATAATTCAGAACATTCACTGTGCTTACCCATAAACAACCCCATTTTTATTGTCTAGGACAGGGGTGTCAAACTCAATTTCATTGAGGGCCGCATCAGCATTGTGGTTGCCCTCAGGGGGCCGGGTGGGTGTGGCCTGGGTGGGTGTGGCCTACTGGGTGGGTGTGGCTACAGTGCATATGGCCTACTGGGTGGGCATGGCCAGCTCTACATCGTTCGCATCAAGGGTGCCTATGGGGGCCTGGGCAGGAGTGGGACAGATCTGGGGGTCTCTGGCAGGAGGAGGGTCTCTGGGCCAGGGCCAAGGCAGTGGGGGCCGTTCCCTCACTGTTTCCAGGATGGCTTCGTGGGCCACATGAAACCACTTCACGGGCCAGATCTGGCCCCCGGGCCTTGTGTTTGACATGTTTGGTCTAGGAGATAGGTGCCATAACAGATAGATTTTACTAAATATTAATATTTTCCAAAACAAATCCATTTTCTAAATAATGCTGGAATTACTAGCTCTGTTAGTCTAAATCAGCAAGTTTAGACTAATTTATAAATAATGTTTATATTTATAACAGTATATATGATTACTAAACAGTTTGATGAATTTTCTGACTCATATTTCAACCAGCAGTGTTTATTTTTGTTTCTGAGAGCTTAATTATATTCCTATTGACTATTAGACAATGTTTTAATACAGGAGGCTATTAACCTAATTATTCTAAAGGAAAATGAGTACAGTTGGAGTTTTAGTGGTGCCTTGTTTGCTACTTAGGAAGCAATGGCTAAACATTCCAAACTCAAGTTTGTTTCCTTGGATATAGTTCTTGAATTCATAATGAATATATTAAAAATAATCTAACTTTACTGTAGAATAGTTAACTGAATATAGTAAATCTTATATAAATCTTTTGTCCTCATTCAAATAAGAGTATTTAAGAATATTCCAATCAGGAATACTTCTAATAGCTGTAAGTTTAAGTATTCAAATATAAATTATTTGTGGACAAATATCATGTTATGAATATTAAGTAAATATGGGTGTAAAACCAAGTTTATTTATCCATGCAATATGTTTTAGTAACTTATTTAGTGTTGAATGGATATGTTTTTATTTCCTAATCTGATCTTCCTATGGGAACTATAGAAAAAAGTGTTCTGACTTAATTCTGCATTTTTAAGTTTCCACCATAAAGCTCAAATAACGCATTTACCTCTTGCTTGGCAGATTCATCTTGAAAACAGGTGTGCTGGAGGTAGTAAGCACCCATGGCCTGGTTCTTCTCATCTGAAGAACACAGGAGTTGAATGGCTTTCTGGATAGTCATTGCTCCATAATCCACTTCATCATGACATATTCTGAATATAAAAAGAAGAAATATTCAAAACTGGCTTGGTCATTATGCAGGAAGGCCTATCTTAAAAAGAAATATGAGTTGTGTGATTCTTTTGACTTCTTGGCAGCTATGAGCATAGTTTTCATGAAATTATGAAAATGGTCAGGATTTAAGTAATAAATAAAAGATACTTTTAGAGATGCTTGTTGAATTGGGCATACTGCTGTTATAGTTCCACCCCTTCTTGGTAATGTTATATTAAGTATCCAAATCATCATTACATTAAAATTTATTTCTTTTAACAGAGTTATTCTTAAATTAAAGATTTATTTCTCAGATTTCTTGTTTGATATGCCAGCCTCTGTATATGCTGATCATGATCCTCTTTTGATTTCTGCTCTTTATTGATCTATGCTCTAACTTCTGTTTTGCTATCTAGGAGTGACTCATAATTGTATCAAGATTATATAAATCATCCTAAATATAAAATACATTAACAGAATAACAGAGTTGGAAAGAACTTTGGAGGTCTTCTAGTATAATCCCCTGCTCAAGCAGGAAACCCTATATCATTTCAGAAAATGGTTGTCCAATCTCTTCTTAAAAACCTCCAGTGCTGAGGCTTCTACAACTTCTGGAGGCAAGTCGTTCCTGTTAGAGATTAAACTTGATTTGGGTGACAATATTATATAATGGAGTAAAAGCACCTTTAAGGAGTTAAACGGCCTAAGGGTGTGGCTGTAATTATTCCACATAAAAGAGATTTAGATGTTACACGTAGTTGCTCTTGTATATGTGTTTGATGTTAGTGTTTGGATACCTCTTGTTCTCTTGTTTGCTGACTTGATATTTATTCTCTCAAGAATCAACTGCTTGCTACAGTGTATATTGTTTTTGATATTGGTAAGCAGCTTTTGTATTTTGATACTATGTTTTTATGGACTGACTTTTATGTGCATGATACTGGATTGATACTTGGACTATTTCTTACTGTGTTTCTTTTTGTTGTCTGAGTAAAAATAAGTTATAAAACTCGTGTTAGTGCATTACTGTTTGCCTAAAAGTCCCAGTACAACTTCCACTGTGTATTAATAATACTCTGTTAAACAAACCATTTTTTCAACAACATATTCTAACAATGGTTATGGGCCCAGATCCAGTGTGGTGCTGAGGACAGGCACAGTATTGTATTTATATTTCCTAACTGAGTTTTCAAATTCAGACAATGGCACAAGGACTATTCAATCCATTCTGCATTACCCGGCTTAATGGGTCAAACTACGTATCCTGGTCTACACAATGTAGTTTGCTATTACAAAATCAAGGTCTTTGGAAAATAGTCCATAATCCTCCTGATGTAACTGCCTGGGATCCAACTAATGAAGAAGATAACAAGAAGATTGTAGACTTCAATAAAGACAATGATAAGGCTTTATCTATCATTGGGCTAACATTAGGAGACCAACAGCTAGTCCATGTGCGTGGAGAAGAATCTGCTGCTAAATGTTGGGCTAAGTTGAAAAAGATTTTTGTTCGGGACAGTGTTGGTGCTCATATAAATCTTACCAGAAAGCTATTTAGAGCTAGACTGGAAAAGAATGGCGATATGTTAGCTCACCTTAACTTTATAAAAGCAACTTTGTTGGAACTGCAAGAAAAAGAACTTATTTTCTCAGAGCTTCACCAGGTTTACATCATTTTATCATCATTGGATGAGAGCTATGATGCCTTTGTATCGTCCTTGGAGGTTTTGTCCAAAGAAGACCTAACTGTTTCTTCAATAACTGGAAGGTTGTTGGAAGAATCAAGATGTCGTATGGAGAGAAAACAGTTGAGAGAGCCATTGCAACAAGAAATAAAGAAGACTGAATCTGCTTATATTTTAAGGAAATGCTTTAATTGTGGGTTAAAGGGACATATTGCTAAGTTTTGTCAGAATAGTAATTGTCAGAGAAAGGAAAGCCATAGAAAGAATAAAAAGCTGATTAATGTAGCTGTAGCTAATAGAACTACTAATAACCACAATTGGTGGGTGGTAGATAGTGGAGCTACACACTGTATTTCAAAAATAAAAAGGGATTTTGAGAATATAAGGTCTAGTAAAAAATATATTTCTATGGCTAATGGCTGGAGAGTCAAGGTCTCTGGAGAGGGTAAGGTTTACTGTTCATTTTTAAAACAAAATTTGGAAATGCTATATGTTCCCAGATGTGATTATAATCTATTATCAGTTAAGGCATTATTGGAAGCAGGTTTTAAAGTTACTTTCCAAGGGGAGGAATGTCTTATTCAAAAGAATGAAGTGAACTTAATAGCTAATATGAAAGACGGTTTGTTTGTAATTAGCAATGATCCTATAATAATGGCTACTACTTGTACAAATCAAAAACCACATGATGAATGTATTCATTTATTACATAGAAGATTGGGTCATGTGAATTTTAATACACTAAAAAGAACTGTAGCTTTGTCTAATGGGTTTAAGTTAAAGGCTTGTAAGAAATATCTACAGTGTAACGTATGTGGTAGAGAAAAGAGCAGGGCAGCACCAGCTAATAGGTTAGATGGATTTAAAACCACAACTCCATTAGAACTGGTATTTATGGATTTGATAGGTCCTATGAAACCCAGTTTAGGGGGTGCTTGCTACATATTAAATATTCTAGACCATTATAGCAGATATGGGTTCTGTTATCTCCTTACGTCAAAAACTGAAACTATACAAACAATATCTAATTGGCTCAAGTTTGTACAAAGGAAAACTCAGTTAAATGTAAAAACCATAATAACAGACAATGGAACTGAGTTTGTTAATAAACAGTTCAATGAGCTGTTAGTTTCAGAGGGAATAGAGCATAGACGTACAGCTCCTTATAGACCTCAGCATAATGCATTTGTTGAACGGAGGGGCCAAACATTGCAAGCTATGATTAGATCTATGATTGAAGATTCTGGTTTACCTGATAGCTTATGGGGAGAAGCAGCAAAATGTGCTAATCATATTTTAAACAATGTGGTTAGTTCAGCTACAGGTAAAATTCCTTATACCTTATGGTATAAGAGAAAACCAAATCTTAGTTATATTCACACATTTGGGACACCTGCTTGGGTACATATTCCAAGTTCAATAATAAATAAAGGAGAACATAGAGCTAAACAATTAATTTTTTGTTGGCTATGAGTTAAACCATAAGTCTTATCGGTTCTGGGAGAAAGGTACTAAAAACATTTATTGTAGTTCTAGCGCTGTTTTTCAAGAACAGTCAGGCTGGGAAAGGATAGAAGATATTGTATATATTCCTCAACAAGATTTAACTAACTCCTCAAATGAAAGTGATAAAGAAGAGGAGGAACCTGCTAGAGAGATCAAACAAGAACCACTGATAGTGGAGACAGGAGAGGAAGAAGATAATAATGTAAATGTACCTATAAGTCCAATAATTCTCAGAAGGTCTAACAGGGAAAGACAACAGCCTGATCGTTTCAAGGCAGGTTTAATTTGTCAAATAGACATTGAACCTTCTAATGTTGAAGAAATAAAAATGTATCCTGAGAATGAAAGAAAGAATTGGAAAGTAGCTATGGATAAAGAAATAAAGTCTTTGCAAGATCTTAATGTTTATCAAGAGGTTAAAATACCTAAAACAGAAAAGTTAATTGGATGTAAATGGGTTTTTAAACTGAAAGAAAGTGTTACAGGAGAGGTAATACATAAAGCAAGATTAGTTGCTCAAGGATTTGCACAGAATAATAGTGATTATGATGAAGTATTTTCCCCAACGTTAAGAGCTTCCACTCTTAGGGCTGCTTTAGTTTGGGCAGCAAATAAGAATTATAGTATAAAACATGTAGATATTGAAACTGCTTATTTGCATGCAACATTAAACCATGATATATATATGAAAGTTCCATCAGGAATAGAAAGTAAGGTAGGGTACTGTTGGAAACTGAATAAGAGTTTGTATGGTTTAAAACAGTCAGGTTATGAGTGGAATAGATGTTTAGTAAAAGAGTTAAATAGTTTGGGATTTAAAGCTAGTATTGCAGATCCTTGTTTATTTATAAAACAGCAAAATAATGAATTATCATTGTTATTATTATTCACTGATGATATTGCTATTATAGCAAAAGATGAAACAGAAACTGAAAGAATAATTTCAGGGTTAAAAAGAAAATTTAGAGTAAAAGATCTAGGAGCTATTAGTCATTATCTAGGGCTGGATATTGTCAGGACTAGTAAAGGATTTAAACTGTCTCAAGCTAAGAAAATTAATGGTTTGCTGAAACGTTATAATATGGAAAACTGTAAACCAGTAAAAACACCTATGGTTCAAGGTTTTGAGAGTTCAGCAGATAACAGCAATGTCTTTGATAAAAAGATATATCAATCATTAATAGGCAGCTTGATGTATTTATGTAATTGGTCAAGACCTGACATAGCATTTACAGTTAATCATTTAGCTAGATATTGTGAGAATCCTACAACCAGATGTTGGCAAGGTGCGAAAAGAGTTTTAAGATATTTGAAACACACCATACATTATTCTCTATATCTAGAGCCAACAAAGGAATTGGAACTAAAAGCATTTGCAGATGCTAGTTTTGCATCTGATACTGTAACCAGGAAATCCACTTCAGGATTGGTTGTATTATTGGGAAACGCTTTAGTAGGATGGAGGTCTAACAGACAGAAGCATATAAGCTTATCAACAACTGAATCCGAATTTTCTTGTCTATCTTTATTATGTACTGAGCTATTGGTATGGAAACAATTATTGTTTGATATGGGTTTAAATTGTAATGAACCAATAAAAGTGTATGAAGACAATCAAGCAGCTATAAAATTAGCAACTAATGCTGCAGTGAAAACTAGATCAAAACATACGGATCTACGGTATCTAAATGTCAGACAATGTGTTAAAGATAATTTGATTAAACTGGAATATTGTGCAACTGAAGATAATATTGCTGACCAGTTTACTAAAGCTCAGGGTGCTATAAAGCATAAATCTGTTTGTGATATGTGTAATTTGAGATTGTAAAAATATATGTATAATATGCCACCCAAAAGGGGAGATTGTTAGAGATTAAACTTGATTTGGGTGACAATATTATATAATGGAGTAAAAGCACCTTTAAGGAGTTAAACGGCCTAAGGGTGTGGCTGTAATTATTCCACATAAAAGAGAGTTAGATGTTACACGTAGTTGCTCTTGTATATGTGTTTGATGTTAGTGTTTGGATACCTCTTGTTCTCTTGTTTGCTGACTTGATATTTATTCTCTCAAGAATCAACTGCTTGCTACAGTGTATATTGTTTTTGATATTGGTAAGCAGCTTTTGTATTTTGATACTATGTTTTTATGGACTGACTTTTATGTGCATGATACTGGATTGATACTTGGACTATTTCTTACTGTGTTTCTTTTTGTTGTCTGAGTAAAAATAAGTTATAAAACTCGTGTTAGTGCATTACTGTTTGCCTAAAAGTCCCAGTACAACTTCCACTGTGTATTAATAATACTCTGTTAAACAAACCATTTTTTCAACAACATATTCTAACAGTTCCACTAATTAATTGTTCTAACTGTCAGGAAATTTCTCCTTGCTTCTAAGTTGCTTCTCTCCTTAATTAGTTTCCATCCATTACTTCTTGTTTTGCCTTTAAGTGCTTTGGACAGTAGGTTGACACACACCACTTCTCTGAGGTAGCCCCTTGGATATTAAAACATTGCTATCATATCAGCCCTAGTCATTTTTTTTCATTAAACTAGATATACCCAATCACTGCAAGTGTTCTTTATATGTTTTAGCCTCCAGTCCCCTAATCATTTTTGTTACTCTTCCCTGCACTCTTTCTAGAGTCTCAACATTTTTTTATATATCATGGTGACCCAAACTGGATGCAATATTTCAAGTACGGTTCTTACCAAAGCATTATAAAATGGTTAGAAAAATTACATAGAATGCACCATCTGCAACATTCTAATTATCTTTCTATAATAACAACAAGGGAAGATTGCTGTGCTAACTGTTGCATTTGTACAATGGAGAACTGAAAAGTTAAAGAATTGAATAATTTGAATTCCTCATATTTATCAGTTAAATACTGGTATTATTTTGGCAATCTAGTCAGAATGAATATTTGTTCAGTCTTCTTATGATGATTGTTTCTTCAATTCTTTATAGACAAAAAAGTACGGCGGCTATAAATGTGGCATTCAGTCATATTAAACTAAAATGCACACAGTTGAGGAATCCTAAAAATCCCAGATTTTGGTATTGCTTTCTATGATTCTTTATGTTTGTGGAAAGAGATTTGGGAATATATATATCAATTGTAGAGTTTCATAGGATTTCCAATATTCGGGGTAGTCCAATAATGTTTCTTCATATTAACAATTGCCAATAGGGAATGACTGAAACAATGCCTGAAGGTTCTGCACTGGTATGAAAGTGGCTCTGAACTTCTCTTTTTTATTATTTTAGATTCTCCACTCACATTTTCTCCTTTTCCTTTTTTCCCTTCTTTAATTCCTGATATTGTCTTTTTCCCCTTGCCTTCTTTTTGGCTTTTCCAATCCTGATCTCTCAGGATTTTTCCTAAAATATAATCTCAATTTCCATGACTGTTTTAGTTGAATTCTTAACTGTGAAAACTATAGAGTGGTAAAGACATGATAAGTAGCAAAGAGACTGAGTTCTGTAATCATTCATTGGAGAAAGGTTTGCCAAATGAGCAAGTATGTTTTCCCAGGAAATAAACCTGACAAGCATTGGTTAGCAATACTAGCACTGCTAGTGGTGGCGGTAGCGATTATTCTCACATGCTAGAATCACACACTGGACAAACCCAGATGGGTAATTTGGTTTCAGTACAGTGTGTTTGTGAACCCTACCATTTTTATGATTAGACATGTAGTCCAAAACCAATGATTATTAAAAAATTGTGGAATATGAACCTATTCTGTAATATTTATTTATTTATTTATTTATTTATTTATTTATTTATTTATTTATTTATTTATTTATTTATTAATTAAATTTTTATACCGCCCTTCTCCCGAAGGACTCAGGGCGGTGTACAGGGCAATAAATATCAAAATGTAAATACAAAAGTTAAAAAAGAGATTAAAAAGAATTAAATAATTATGCCCAAGAATACAATACTAAAAATGTGATTAAAACTTATTTAAATCCAACCCTATTAATACCTATTCTGAATACAATACTGTATTGCAAACCTACCACTATTGCAAACCTATTCTGTTTCAGTGTAGGCAGCATAACTAAGGCAGGTATTAGCAACTTTGGTGTCCAATGAGATAACATCATTTGTAAGATTTTTGTGAACTCATCTCTGAGAATTCATAGATATTCATAGCATGTCCTATGTTTTCCTCTAAATCTCATAAAATCTTTCAGTGTTTATGACAGTTGAAGATGAGGGACTGAAGAATAGAGGTAGTAACAACATTAACATGTCCTGACCCAACTGTGTAAGGATGGAGATTTGGATCACAACTTCTGCTTTTTTGCAAGCCCTTTTTAAAAATGACAGGAATAATAGATTCTGGTGGGATTCAAATATGTGAACAAACAGTTCTCTGTGTGGATGCCACTTCTGGAAGTCCATTCTGGGCCTGGGCAACAAAAAATTAGCTACTGATTCTGCCAAAGTGGTGTGAACCAGTTGAATCCCACCACTGCATTTATCCTTAGTCTTTAGGTATAAATACTCTGATTTTGGTGTTTTTAAGAGACATGTAAAGAAAATTTCTAAAACTATGGAATTGAGTTTGGAGTTAGATTAAATAGATTCAAAGGGCTTCAGCTTGTTAGGAAAGACTTATTGAACACTATTTGACCACAACTCATAACCATAATTGGAATGCTTAGCACATTCAAAGGCATGAATGTTGAATGGGATGACTCCACAGAGTAAAAAGGCAAGGCTAAGGTGCAAGAGTTCACAGTTCAGTAGTAGAATCACTTTTTATCAGAAACTGCATGAACTCATTATCTGGGTTCTGTACTCAGAGTTGGGCAAGACTGTTTAATAAATTTCAATTTTGACGAGTTTTTCATTACTCTAGACTTAAGCTTGTTTTCCCCTTTTCGTATATTAAGCAATCTCTGTAATAGAAGCTCCACATTTCAACTGACCAGGAGAATAATGTACGTGGGGGGGGAAACTCTCCAGCTTCTCTTAGCTCTCAAGAATTAAACTGTCAGCTCCTTAGGTGGGTGCACGTTACTAAGCATTTATTTATTTCAACAGAACTATATGAAATGAACTTTCCATTCTGGCTGATCTCATAAGTGACTCACTCACTGGTGCCATTTTTAAAACAATCACATTAATCCCTGTCCCATTCCCACTGTGGTACAGGACCAAGTAGTCTTAGTTCTAGAAATGAAACAGCTCCCAAAGAGGAACCGGTTCAACTAGAAGAGTCACCAGCCAGGCCTGTGCTTCAAGGCAAACAACTCCCCAATCTGGACCAGTTTCACAAGGTGAAACACACCCAATTGGAAAGGGTGCTCCAAAAGGGCCACTCCTGAAAGATGTTTGGCAGAGGAAAGTGTTTCCCACACAGTAGTAGAGATGAAAGCAACTCTGTTCTAATAAGAACCTGGATCTGTAATCATCATTTCTTAAGGAGAGGTTTGGGAAGACTGCTTGATTTTAAACTCTAGCATGCCACTTGCACTGCTGCATGTAGAATAGTCCTAATACATTTTATTACAACAGAACATTTTTTGTACAATCATCCACCTCATTTTCAGGAAGGTTTCCAATGTTGGCTCATATATACATGTCTCTGCATCTTCTAATTTTAAATAGTTAAATGAATCTAGCATGCAGTTACTTAAAAAAAACTGCTGCAGAACATATAGGGGTGCATGAAACTCATCTCTTTCCAAATAGTTAAAACAACCATATACATTTTCAAGTATGCACTGTTTCTTCAGAAACTCTTTCCAGTTGTCTCTATACATATGTTCAAAAACAATCATACAGACCCCTAGAAGCTGTTATGTACTGTAAACCTAGAAAAAGACATAGCTACTTTAATGATTCCATTTGTACATAAAATTATAGTAAATTCTATGTTCTATTTAAGTGAGCATTCCACAAAAGAAGCTGAGCCACATAGCAAACTATCCAATGTTCATGAGTAGTTAATATTTCTAATTGATTAAACATCTTAAGAATATACAGATTATTATTGGGTTTCTTTTTATTCCAATGGCTGAATATAGGTTAAGTAAAATAAAAAAATTTCTATTGAAATTTTCAGATTTTTATATGTAGTTTTTCTTTGGAAGAACTCAATCATTGAATAGATATTGAATTGTGGTGCTAAACATTCAGCTAACAGTGGTGTAACAGGGAAATATATTAATAAATAACAACAGTATTTATCTCCTGTTAAATATGGATACCACTTGTTTTCTTACTCAAAGGTTCTTTATACATAACTGACAGCCACACCATGCAATTCTAATAGGGTTACTTACTAATCGGCATGCTTAGGTTTGTAGCCTAAATGGCTTCCTACCTCAGACAAATTCTATCTAAGTAATATGAAGTGTGCCAGAATAAGTGATTATTATTATTATTAATTAGTATTTTCAAGGTGATGGAAACCAAAATGCTCCAAATGGGTTTTCATTATGTTGTTTAACTATTACCATATCTGTCTTTACTTGCATGTAATTTCCCACATTGTGGGCTGCACAGAGACAACATGTACAGAGACTTACTTGGAGTGATCTTGTCTGTAGACTGCATCAGGCTTGCTGGCAACAGGCTGGGCATAGACTGCATCTTGCTTGTTAGCAGAAGCGCAAGAGGGGGTACGCATTGGAATTCTCTTATTTGACCTTGTGAGGGTTGTAATTCCTTCCTGGTTGTTCCATGTATTGCTGTAGAGACTGTTACGATGTAGACCGGCCTTGTGACTCACTCGGCTTCCACTCTGATTCCTCCTTAGTGTGCCTCGTGGAGGGTCATTGTAGAGGTCTGGCTCACTCCGACTACTCTTCATGTTCTGCACAAAGCAGTAGTCACTGCCAGCATGTGTAGGACTGCAGATCTTGTTATAATGCCTGTTACCCCAACTGTCCATTTGGCTGTAGGAACTGTAGCGTTTGTTCTCAGCTGCATTTCTTTTGAGAGTTCCATTGTACATCTGATGGACACAGAAAGAAGGCAGAGGGGAATGAAAAACAACAAATGTCTTTGATTAATTTTATTCTTCATTTGATTGACAAAGACAAAGGAAAAAACCCCAGAAGAGATTGGGTGCTGGACGTAACGAAAGTAACATTTACTTTGATAGGAAGAGTGAATGAATCATGCTGAATAAGGGGCACCAGTCAAACACATGCTGGTCCCAGAAATGGCAACTAACTGAGAGTTAATATTTTCAAAATGCAATTCCATGCATGGATAGTCATTGCACTTAATAGAGTATAAACTGGCAAAGTTTTGTTACATCTTTCAAACACCAATTCCTATCGTAATCTAGTCTTCTTGCTTTCTTCACCCCCCCAAAAAAACATGGCTTTCTATGTTGGCAGAGACTGCCCTGCATAAGAACATATATTATTTCTTATCACCTCTAAGGATTACTAATATTATTGTTGATATTGCATAATATTATCCTTAGATCTACCCCACTCATCTATTTTTATGTCAATGTAATAGGAATGAGGATGTCCAAGATTCACTTGTCAAAGCAGTTTTCACCTTATTTCTCTATCACTGAAATGTAATGCAACCTTCAGAAAAACTACAAATAAAATTCTACATTTACTTATGTAGATATTTATCATAGGTTTTATAAATCCTCAAAGAAATATTTAATATGTGGCTTTTCATATGTTCTGTTGCCATTAACGATTCATCAGCCCTAATTAATGGAGCAATTGTTGCGGGATATACTTCAGCACATGGCCTTCTGCATATGATAATAATCAATAACTCTGTTCTGAGGGCAGAAAATTGTAAATCATCTTTTATGAATCCATTCTAGTCTCAAATGTATTAATTTACTTTGCTATAGTGTGATGCCCATTTTCACATATTGGACTTTAAACAAATCATGCTTCTATACAATCCAATCTAAATACTTGATTTACAAAGAAGGCATTTCCATTCTGTTCAATGGTATATATTCACATTGTATATAGTTTACACTGCCACTTTAGCCTAAACAGTTGCAACTAATTTTATATTCTGACAATGAAGTGTGAATGCTATTACAATACCTGTTGACATACATATGCATATATTCTACCAGTATGTAATAGCATCTGTGGGGATTTTGTGGGATTCCTTATATCTTAGCCGTATCTGATTACACATTTCATGCTGTCTGGCTAGCAGTTCCGACACATGTTTTCTAGTACATTTGGAAGATGCAAGGTAGGGAAGGTCTAACTTAAACTGACCCCTTGGAGAATGTTTTTGTTAATGAATACATAATTTGGTCATCCAAATTCTAGGAGGCATTTTGTAGGCAGAATATAACCTTGCTGAACTTTTTGACACCTGTCAGTTTTAGAAAAATATCTCCCCTCCCTATTTCAATGAGATGTTCTGTTGTAATCTAACCTAACACACCCATTGAAAGAAGAGTTGTGTGAACTTGAGAGTTTATGCTTAACTTTCAGAGCAGAAGTTTCAGGAACACTTCATGTTTGTACATAAAAGGAAAATGACCCTGAATTTGAGGCACACAAAAATACCACACTTTGGAAGATCTTAGAAGGAAAACTAATCTGCCTTAATATGCTTATAAATCTAAAGTAATCCATTTTAAAGATCAAATATTTGGGAAAAAAACCCTCAATCTTCTTTGCAGGTAAATATAATCACATATTGCAATACAGAATACCAAAAAAGCCACTTTGATTCCTGAAAAAGAATGAGACCCAGAACTCTTAAAGGGTTTTGATAATGAGCTTCTTTCTTTTCACACAAACCAAGCTGTTTTTCCATCTCTCTACAGACTATATGTTCGGTCTTGCGCCCCACCCAGTCTGTACTTGCACCGACTTGCCTTTTTTGTGTTGAACAAAAAAAATGCCTTTCCAAAACTCAAAACATGGCATTCACAACTCCCAAGACTTACTGGGAAAAAGAATATGTTAATATCTCATTTGTAATGAAAAATAGTTTCTGATTCCAAAATGCAATCTTTTCCCACAAACTCAAAATAAGCTATGTAGATGCATACATATTTGTGCACACCTTTTTTGTTTGTTCTCCTTCCAGATGCATGATGTGGATACTTGCAAAAGAAAACAGAAGTCGCACACAAATAATATGTTTAGTCTTTAATGTGAGCATAATAGCTAGCTTTTGTTTGCAGTTAATGCCCCAGGGACTAGACATCTCTGCCAAATTTCTGTTTCTGACATCCCTTGTTACTGAAATAAAAACACATGTTAACTTATAAAATAAACCTAGCTGCCACTGCTTTTTAATCTCTCTCAACCAAAATGTAGGGCTTTTCTTCATGGCTGTACTCATCTGTGTTCTTCTTTTTCTTGAGTCAGCAGAAAAGGATGCCAAGATTAATTGGACTGTGCTGACAACCAAACTCTAATCTGGCTCCGTAACAATGACGCAGGTTTCAGGAAGACTAAATTAAAGAAAGTCATTGGTGGATTCCCTGGATTTATTTCCCTTCCCACTAAGTATTACCTTAATAATGGTCGCCTTAATATGTTTTAGAGAGGAATGGGATGAGGATGGCAAGTGCCCTCGAGAGAGAAGGTTTAGCCACCTTTCAAGTCTCCTGGATAACAGTATTCCAATCTATCACCCTGGATGTTTCTGACATCAGCACTGGATAAATATAAATCCCGTGTTTAAAAAAAGACCAGCCAAACAGTCACATGTACGGGGAAGTGTAGGGACTGAAGTAAGAGAGAGTTCTCTAGGTACATTGTCAGAGTCCCTCTCTCATTTCCCCTCCATGCTATCATCCAAACTTACAGTTGAACCACAGAAGGACAAAGGATGAATTAGAAAGGATTGATTGAAAGCAATCAATCATAGAAATGGCAATGCTGGCAGTTAGTGACTTGTGGACAGCATCACTCAGAAGTCACCCGTGGAATATGAAAATGTTAGCAGAAGATTAAATATTATTATCCACCAAATAATAAAGATAGCAATAAGTATGGCCCTCCATAAAACTGTGCTGATAAAAGGAAAATTGATAATGAAAGTATTTATTTTATTTTATTTATTTATTTTAATTCCATTTATATCCCGCCCTTCTCCGAAGACTCAGGGCGGCTTACAAGCTTTAGAACAACATCCACAATATAGAGTGTTACAATCTAATTTTCTTGTAGTCTAAACCAATCTCCTGTACAGCACAGCACTAGTCCTCTTTTTTTAAATCATATGCAAATCTATTTTTAAAATATATTTTTTAGTATTATTTGGAAGAGTTCTACACCTGCATGATGTCTAACCAGCATCAGAGAAGCATTCCATAAGCAAATACCTTGGCACACAGCATCTCTCCAGCTGAAACCAAAATGACCATGGAGTGCAGTGCACAACGAACAGAAGGGAGAGGGTGTGCCTGCAGCAACCCGAACTAGCTTATAGGACCTTGGCAAGATCCAGTCCTCATCAATACCAAACATCAGCATGAAGGAAGTGCTGCCATTCATGTCCATGACAAGACTTACATTGGGGGAAAATAGAAAAAAATGTGCATTATAAACTGGAACAACGAAGTGGTTGCAGAGCCATGAAAGTGGGCCCTTGATTAAATATGGCCAGAAACAATTGGAACAGCATGTGCACATTTTTCAAGGTAATAGGAAGTTCAAGAAGAAGATTGCAGTGTTCCATTTCACCAAACAATGAGCCCTTCTGTGTGGAAGATGGGCAATTTTAAAATTAGAAAGATGATAGAAGATAGAGGAGAGAGGAGAAAGAGGGAGAGGGAGAGAGGGGAGAGAAAGAGAGAGAGAAGGCTGCTCCCAGTAGTTCCCCAGTTGCAGCACAGTTTATGAAGAAAAGGCTCAAGAATGAAATTAATGGAAGGAACACATCTCTCAAAGGCACTGAACCAACCTTTCTGATACTCAAGAAACTATATCCATAAGCAATCTGGAGTGGCGAATCCTTGTGTCTTGCATGAAACAACTGTAGGAAATCTGCATGACTTAGTCTTCAAGGACATTTTGAGGAGGTGGGGGAAAGGCCCAGAGAAGAATCAGAATCTCTTTCCTTTTCTGAAGTTGAATTCAATTACAGTACCAGTTTGTAAAATGATCAATTAATATGGATGCTATGATAAATCTACCAACTTTTTTTTAACCTAGAATATAAGTATCCTCTTATAATAGAAATGAATAATCACTTCTAGGCTAACTGGATTGTGCTTGTCAATTGAATGGTATGCTGGAAACATAATTCTGAAAAATAGGCATTTTTTTAGCATTGCTGAATGGATGCCATTAATTTCATTGTTATAAAAAGATCAGAGGAAGGAACTCTTTACTGCCCATTTCTTAATTAAAACCTAAAATATAATTTCTGAAACATAAATGCTACTTTTTATCACAAGGAGCATTTGTCATAAGTAGGGAAATCCAGCAGTGTTGAGATATTATTAGTTTAGATTTTTTTATTTATTTATTTATTTATCATATTTGGAGAACACCTCTCTCACTCCCAGAGTGACTCCGGGCAGTGTATAATTAAAAAGTAAAACCAAAAAACCCCTCTATAAATATTGTATAGAAGAGGCAATTAAAACAGAAACAAAATAGTTAAAAAGGAATGGGGAGGACCTTAAAGGCTCTAACTGACCCCCAAGGTTGGGTGCTTCTCTGCAAGCCTCAAGTGAGTTGGGTCTTCAAACACTTCCAAAGGTTTAGCCCAGGGGTCAGCAACCTGAAACAGTGAAAGAGCCACTCAGAACTGGTTCCCTCACAAAAGGAAAAACTGGGAGCCGCAAAAAATGTGTGCACATATGCATACATGCGTGCATGCGCAGAACAGGGTTTGACTGAAGAGTGGAGCCAAGGCAAGATATGCACCTACCCTGCATATTTGAATTGATTGGTTGAACTTTTTTAGACCCACTTTTTTTTGGGACTGCACATGGCAGAGGACTGGGAGCCACAGGAGACAGCTGAAAGAGCCGCATGCGGCTCCGGAGCCACGGGTTGCAGACCTGTGGTCTAGCCAAGTTCACGCCCACCTCATTTCTTGAGGTGGGATATTCCAAATGGCAAGGAGATTTAGTTAGTCTAAAATTAGTGTACATTCTTGACAATCCTCTGAGTGATGATATTAATAATGATGACGTAGTACCTAGGGCTGAAAGTACTTTATGTAGATCATCTAAATAATCCAGATCTATAATTTGCCACTTTCCCAACCAAATATAGTCCAGCACTTTTTTACAACATAAAGTAAGCTTCTCTTGACACCTAAGTAAATAATGACTACAGTGATTTTTCACAAGCCTAATATGATTCCCAAAGCAATTATGAAACATAATAATATGCTGTACGCAACATTTTAAAGTTGTTTAATGTGGTCACTATGTATTTTTTGAAGCAGATTGCTCTCGTTCTCTACCCTGTATAACTGAGAAAGTGAAGTGGCACACCACTCAATACCTGAAAGCTGTGCTGATTGTTTCTAATTCCCTTAGGTAGGCCAGCAGCTTTTTCTCAGAAACATTTGATTTTTTTAAAAAACTGACTGGTTTGTTTCTCCAGCAGCAGATGGTATGAAGGTTAAAACATTTGCGCAAACACGTTGAGAAGGAGTGTCTATCAAGCCTGAGGGAAAAACCAAGGTAATAAAATATGATGGCTTACCACCAGAGTACAACACACACCCTTGATTCTGCTTGCCAAAAGAATTCACCCCAGTCTATTACACACAAGTGGAAGACATAAATTTGAAAAGCCAACAAAAATAAGACTAAATACCATGGTTCTGTTACATATATCTATGTTCTACATTTTTCACTGAATTGATAATTAAACTGGTAATTAATTAAGAGCCATGGTGGCACAGTGGTTAGAATGTAGTACTGCAGTCTACTTCTGCTGACTGCCGGCTGCCAGCAGTTTGGCAATTTGATCCTCACTGGCTCAAGTTTGACTCAGCCTTCAATCCTTCCAAGGTTGGTAAAATGAGGATTCAGATTGTTGGGGGCAATAGACTGACTCTGTAAACCACTTAGAGAGGACTGTGAAGTACTGTGAAGTGATATATAAGTCTAAGTGCTACTGCTATTGTTATTTTATTTCCATTCTGGAACGCATAGGAACAATCTAGCATATATTCATTTAATTGTTAGATGTGTCTTCCTGAACTGATTAAAAGGATGCCGACTTGAAGGGACTTTAAATGAGTATTGTCTCCTCTTCTTTCTTTCTCTCTCTTTCACATATGCATGCACTTATACCACACTTATTTAAGCACACTCTATTTCTAACTTTGATTGCCATACTTCCTACTTACACAACTTCCCACAAAACCCAACAAAACTATTTTTGTTCAACTATTCCAGATTTGCAATCAAAGTATATGCTGGACATCAAGTTCCATATACATTTCACTGGGAAACTAACAAATGATGTTTCATACTAAAGTCATCTTCTATTGTCTTTAGTTTACCACATAGTTTTCATGGGCTCTTATCCTGACAGGTTAATTTTGTCTGACAGGTTAATTTTAGACAGACAGAATGGTTTCCTTTTTCATACCTGGAAGCTGTTCAGTTGCCTTTGACTCAAGGTTTTCCAGCCCCTTGGGGGGTGATGTGGGGTGTCCACGAATATAAGCATGAAAACTCTTTCTGAATCTAAATTTACTTGAGCTGATTAGCATGATATTTTAATCAACTATACATAGGATTTTAATAATCTTTTTATTTTAGTGTAAAATCCAAGATAGTACATCAAAGTCTTACAAGCTTCAGAAGGCTTGTTGACTTTTCAAAGCAGCCTACCTGTATTCCTGACTAGAATATCCATTGGAGAAACAGTAAGGAAGAAGAAGAAGAAGAAGAAGAAGAAGAAGAAGAAGAAGAAGAAGAAGAAGAAGAAGAAGAAGAAGAAGAAGAAGAAGAAGGGGAGGAGGAGGAGGACTTCACCAAATAAAGCTGCTTACTTCAACCTACTGATGGAATATAATTTTCCAATGTGCCAAGGGCAGTATAGTAGCAAAGGGCTTGGTTGGCAGGGTGGGTAGCATCCTCAGATGCTACATAGGCCTCATCTGAGCATCTGCTATCTAAGACAGCTGCTATGCCCAGCTCAATGTTTTTTATTAATAATGTCAGCTATAGTAGCTTATATTAAAAGGCTGACCAATTTCAACATACCCTCTAGTCATTTAATATTTTAACTAACTATGGTTAACCAGAAAATAAAATTGTATGCTTTCTAATTTCTCTGAAACAATATACCTGCACTAATTCAATTTCTATCTCTTTTCCTAAAAGACCTTTAAATCTACTCATGTTTCCCTGCTTAGAGAACCATAGAAATCAATGTCTGTTGATTTCGACTAAGAACCTGTATTAGGTCTTATCTCGCAGTGATAAGGGCGGCGAGGTCTAATCACTTCGCTACCCTTATCGCGTCCGCAGATAACCGCCCGGCTGCTCTGTTTAGGGTGACCCGCTCCCTCCTTAATCAGGAGGTGAGGGAGGAACCCTTGCAGGGTCGTGCCGAGGAGTTTAGTCAACATCTGTCGAACAAAATCACTTGGATTCGGACTGGTTTGGACTCCGACTGGGCAGAGTCTGACGATCAGGACATGGGTGGTCTTATCGATGTTATCTGGGAGGAGTTTGATCCTGTGACTCTGGAGGAAGTGGACAGGATTATGGGGAGGTTGAGCTCCACCACATGTTTATTGGACCCATGCCCTTCCTGGCTGGTTTATGCAGCTCAGGAGGGGACACAAGGCTGGTTCCAGGCGGTTATATCGGCATCTTTGAGTGAGGGTAGTTTCCCCGCCATCTTGAAGGAGGCGGTGGTGAGACCTCTCCTCAAGAAGCCCACCTTGGACCCAGCTGTGTTAAATAACTTTCGTCCGGTCTCCAACCTTTGCTTTCTTGTGAAGGTTGTCGAGAGTGTGGTGGCGCATCAGCTCCCTCTGGTTCTGGATGAAGCGGATTATCTAGACCCGTACCAATCGGGTTTCAGGCCCTGGTACAGCATGGAGACGGCATTGGTCACTCTGGTGAATGATCTCTGGAGGGCCTGGGACAGGGGATATTCCTCTGTCCTAGTCCTATTAGACCTCTCAGCGGCTTTCGATACCATCGACCATGGTATCCTGCTGCGGCATCTCAGGGGATTGGGAGTGGGAGGCACGGTTCTTCAGTGGTTCTCCTCCTATCACCTGGGACGTTCGCAGTCGGTGTTGGCAGGGGGGCAGAGGTCGACCTCGAGGCCTCTCACTTGTGGAGTTCCTCAGGGGTCGGTCCTCTCGCCTCTCCTGTTCAACATCTACATGAAACCGCTGGGTGAGATCATTCGTGGTATTTATTTTTATTTTGACCCCAAACCACCCCAGTGATGCCCTCGACGTGATGTCCCATTGCCTGGAAGCAGTTCAGGTCTGGATGGGGAGGAACAGGCTTCAAATCAACCCTGACAAGACTGAGTGGCTGTGCGTACCGGCATCTTGGGATATTCAGAACATTCCATCTCTTTCCATGGGGGGTGAGTTATTACCCCCTGTAGATAGGGCTCACAACTTGGGAGTCCTCCTAGATTCACAGCTTTCTTTGGAAGACCACATAATAACTGTGACTAGGGGGGCCTTCACCCAGGTTCACCTGGTGCGCCAGTTGCGGCCCTATCTAGACCAGGATGTCCTGCGTACGGTCACTCATGCGCTCGTGACCTCTCATTTAGACTACTGCAATGCTCTCTACATGGGGCTGCCCTTGAGGACCACTTGGAGGCTCCAACTGGTACAGAATGCAGCCGCGAGAGTTGTGCTGGGAGTCTCCCGATACTCCCATGTTACAGCTCTGCTCTGTGAGCTGCATTGGCTCCCAGTTGTCTTCCAGGTGAGATTCAAAGTCCTGGTAATGGTTTTTAAAGCCCTACATGGCATGGGTCCGGAGTACCTTAGGGATCACCTGCTGCCGGTGTCAACTTCCCTCCGCCCTGTGCGTTCCCACAGAGAGGGCCTCCTCAGGGTGCCACCGGTCAGAGAATGTCATCTGGTGGCCCCCAGGGGGAGGTCCTTCTCTGTGGGCGCCCCGGATTTATGGAATCGTTTGCTAGTTGAGCTCTGGATGGCGCCCGACCTTCGATCTGAACACTTACTTGTTCGAACAAGCCGGCCTGGCCTGATGGGTGATGGGTTTGGGTTTTATTGTCATTTTATTGTATTTTAATCTACTGTTTTAAGCTTGGGCATCTTGTTTAATTTTTTTTTAATTTTTGTATTCTTGCATTTTTATCTGTTTGCCCTGTTCACCGCCCTGAGTCCTTCAGGAGAAGGGCGGTATACAAATAAAATTATTATTATTATTATTATTATTATTATTATTATTATTATTATTATTATTATTTTGTCTAGAAATCCCCATAGCACCTTTTTCCACGAACCAGTTAGAAATGGAGTATCAAGAAACACAATGGGACTACTCTTGGTCTTCAAATTTCCCCAATTTACCACCCTACAAATGCATTTGGACTATAATCACCAAGATTCTCAGTCAGCAAGTTAATTATAGATTTCAATAGTTAATACCTTGCTTACATTTGCTTACATCTATACACATTTAAAGAAATAGATATATGTAACTGCAATGTTTTCAGGAAAAATGTATTTGAAAATATGAACTTTCTCTTTTCTATAAAATAATATCTTAGTTTACGCTATATTAGAGCTTTACAGCCAGAAAATGCAACATATAAAACATAGAGAATTTTAGCAAATGAGACCAGTGTTCTCTGGTTGCTGGAATATCATATATTATACAAAATCAGATTAATATTTTTAAATCATCAGAAAACTGTTGGTTATGTCTTTCAACCAATTGACCATACCATCTTCCAGCCCTTCTCAACATGGGTTTCAATAAACCTGAGAATAATTTGAATTTCCTACTCCTGACCATATGACCAAAATATAAATAAATAAATAAGCAAACAAACAAACAAACAAACAAAAATAAAAAAATTACCGTATGGCCCCAGTTATTTGTTCCTGTGTGGGCTTTGGCATAGTAGCTACCACGGGCTGTTCCATAGTTATAGCCATCGGACAGACCATCATATATGGAACCTGCAAATACAGCAAGAATATTATGAATGGAAGAATATTTTTTTATCTCTGATTTTGGTTTAGTATTTGATTCAATTTGTCACTTTGTGCTAAGTGAACATATGACATAAATAAATGTTGTACATGTGGCTATGATAAAAAAAATCCTACATAAGAAACTATTGGCAAAGTTCATGGGATGCATGCTATATGAAGCATAAATTTAAAGATGTGCAGAATTCAAAGAGATGAACTGAATTCTGAAATTTTGCCACATTTTAGCAAATTATGTAATGAAATGATCATTTCTGTTTTAGAAAAATAATACAGCTTGCCATTCAACATAGCCAACTTAACTATATTAAACTGATTATCTTATAGCCATAAATCAATAGAAAGCCATATTCTTCAAGTAACAAGCATAAGTATTGGTGTTGGGCAATGCCAGAGGTCTCAACAATTTCAAAACAGCATTTTAAAGGCAGCAAAATCATATCAGATTTTAAATCTTACTCATCAAATGTCATAGTGAGATTGCTAAAATGTCACAAGATTCAATAAGAAAGCTATTTTAATTTATTGTTAGCATGCTTTTTTCACATAGATATTTCGCAAATACCATTATGATATGCTGTTATGGTGTCCACAAATAATATATTGCCAACCTTTGTCCTCAAGAGATTTTTCTGATCCTATGGGTAGGATAATAATATAGTGCAGATAGCTAAATAGATTTTTTTTTCTTTTGTTTTCTCCCAGCCTAGGCTGAGTGAGAGAGATTGGCCTAAAACCACCTATCTAGCTTCAGTGTCTCAGTCCAGCGCTTTAATGATTATACCACATTGGCTGCCATGGGATATTATAATATAGAAATATTGAATGAAAGTCTTAATCACTTCAGCAATAAAGAGTAGAACTGAATAAATCCTTAATAGCTAATTACAAAGACAATGTCTAAAATTATGAAAGTTTTTTGACTTCCAAAAATTAAAGTGACAGTATGCCTGAGTGGGAGACACTGAAAACCTGATTAAAGGAAATGAATAGCATTTAAGTTGAAAGGTTAAAGTTTAAAGACCTTCCTAAGCAGTGAACCTCCATCAAAGGTATAAGAATTGCAACTGAAGTAATTTACAATATCTGGCTGTTTTATCATGTTTATACTGTACTTGTGTTCCTATACCACCACAATATTAACAACTCTTGAAAATTCATTATCAGAAAAACTGTGCCTACATACTGTATAGCAATAGCAATAGCATTTAGGCTTATATACAACATTCTCTGAGCAGTTTATAATGTAAGCATTATTTGCATATTGCCCCGAACAATCTGGGTTTTCATTTTACCAATCTCACAAGGATGGAAAGCTGAGTGTTAAGTGTGGAAATCAGGAAACTCAGGCAGTTCAAATATATATAAGGGTTTATTATAAGTTTAAGCAATGGTCAAAGCAAATTGGCAGTGGATAAAAGTCAATGGAATTCAAGCTGGGCTGGATTTAGATCTCTTGTAGGTGTGAAGAGACTCGAGGTTGATGATGTGTTTGATCCCTTCCTCAGGCTATACCTGGTTATCTCCTACACTGAGTCAACTTGAGCCCTGTCAGGATAAAACTTCAGGCTGTGGGCACTGTTTTCCTGCAACACTGTACTTTAATCACTATACCACCAGGGATCAATCAGTAAAAGCAGAATAAAAATAAGCAAATACAAATGTGACAAGTAAAAACAGGCTCAATGGCAATAATTTTCATCCATCAAAAGTCTGCACTCACATTTGGTCTTCAACAGTTTTCAGAAGGCCAGCTGTGTAAGTGCTAATTTAACCTTCTGAGGGAAACATTTCAAAATATGAGGCCTGAAATGGCAAAACTTTAGCTACGTCTCTCCATCAAGTTTTGGATAACTAAAGAAATTTTGATGGTGTGTACATACTGGATAAATATGTATTGAAAAGCCAGTACAGTAGATCCCTTTGTACCAAACCATACAGGGTATTACAGGTTAAAATGAATATTTCAAATTGCACTTGAAAACCTGTTGGTAACAAAAACAATAACCACAAAACAGGTCTTATGTGGTTAATGGCACCTTGGATTTATCAATAAGCAGGCCACTGCACCTGGGACTTGATCTGGGTAACTGGTACAGACATAACCTCTCCATCTATGTATCTGATAGTAACTTGAGTCCAGGAGATGTCCCATATTGTGGATCTGCTCTTTCAGGGGTTGATGTTGCTTGATATACAGAAGGAGGAGGAGGAGGGGGGAATTAATTTAATCTGTAGTTACTTTTCAACAATAAGATTTATTCTAATTCTCTCCCTCTCCCTTTCCCTCTCTCCCTTTCTCCAACTCAACCAAGTGACTCTAGATGACTTACAATTCTAAAATTATGAAATAATTGAAACAATTTAAAAACATTAAAACAATAAAAACATCCACCAAATAAGTAAGTCATTCCCTATCTGAGAGCAGTTTCCTAAACAAGAACTGAATGACTTAAGCTAGAGGTTATTACTGGCTAACAACTTTACCTGTGCCCTAAGCAGTATTGTACCTGTTTTTTTTCTGCATTTGTACAATCTACATCTATAAGTACACAGCTAACTATCCTTCAGACTTGCCCTTGAAGAAATATGTTTCTAGACCATAGTTATATTAAACCTCTTTACTACAAATAAGAAAGTTATGTCTCCAAACACACAGGAGCCAGTACAGTTTTGCAAACTTTGGCACAGGTCTCCAAAATGTTTGGAGGGATGAATTGCTCTTGAACTTCAATTGGACATGTAAATACTAATATATTGTAGTATGTTCCAGATGCACAATAAATACTGTTTAGTAGCTCTAAACAAAAAAAGCTGCCTATGAGCCCTCACTATCTCATATTCTGACATCTCAGAGTATGGACATTTGGAGGGTAGGTTAAAAAAAGTCAGTATACAGTTACTTACTTCATTCAGAAAACCTAATATGATATAGAAATGGATAAGCAACTGTAGAAACAGAGTCCTCTTTCCTGAAAAGTTATGTTTCTCCATGCTGTTTCCCCGAGTCCTCCCCTTTCACTCATTGCTTAGCTTTTCTTTATTTGCTCAATGCCTAGTCCAGGTACTTATAATGCCACAAGAATGAAATTATTTCATATAAGGGGGAAATGACTTTTTTTCAGAAAACAACAAAATACTATTTACTTTTGATTGATTACATATTGTCAAATCATTATTAACTTCTAATGACCACATAGATTTTATCCAAGAAGATCTATTCCTAATCAAAATTTTTCAAGTCTTCAACAGTGACTCATCATCACTGTAACTGAGTCTATCCATTTTCTGCTGGTTGTCTTCTCTTCCTTTCCTCTTCATCAGCAGAGCACTAAATCTTTGCATAATGTATCCAAAATACGATAACTTAAACTTGTGCAATTGTGTCTTGAATGATAACCCTGAGTTGATTTTTTCATTATATATTTGGCAGTGCGTAGTATAGGATTCTCAATAGTCTTTTCCAACATCAGAAGTTCAAAAGTATTAATGCTCCCCTCTCTTGTTACTTCAGGTCCAACTTCCATAGAGTGTTGCAAGGAACACCATAGCTTGCATGATTCTAGTATTTGTAAAGGTAAAGGTAAAGGTTCCCCTGCACATGCGTGCTAGTCATTTCCGACTCTAGGGGCCGGTGATCATCTCTGTTTCAAAGCCAAAGAGCCAGCGCTTGTCCGAGGAGAATCCGTGGTCATGTGGCCAGCATGACTAGATGCCAAAGGCGCACGGAACACTGTTACCTTCCCACCGTAGTGGTCCCTATTTTTCTACTTGCATTTTTACATGCTTTTGAACTGCTAGGTTGGCAGAAGCTGGGACGAGTAACAGGCGCTCACTCTGTTACATGGCACTCGGGATTTGATCCGCCAAACTGCCGACCTTCTGATCGACAAGCTCAGCGTCCTAACCCACTGAGTCACCGCGTCCCTCTAGTATTTGTAGATATAGATAAATCTCACCATTTGAATATCTTTTCCCAGATGTTCATGGTTGCTCTAACAAGTGTTAGTCTGCAGTGTATTCTTGATTGCTGGTTCCTTTACTGTTGATGGTTGAACCTCAAAAGCAGTAGCTATCCACTTTGATCAATTCATTGTCATTTCTAAGGCTGGTTATTGTACTGATGTCATTCATTTGGAATTCTTTATGTTTAATTTTAGTTCCATTTCTTTTTCATTGCATCCTTTGACTTTTATTACTACCAGATCATTTGCAAGCAGAACCTTTGCATTTTTGGCTATCAGGATAGTGTCATCAGTTTTTATTTACTTTTAAAAGCCCTAAATCAGCATATGACATTGGCTGATTTTTTGAGTACTCAACATCTAAACAGCTTAGGACTGGATCATTGCTCATAATTTTTAATGTATAAAAGAAATCAAATAAATTCTTTTATATCTAATTTTAGCTGAAAGTGTGTGTTATAAATATTCTACCTAATTTTCATCTTATTCTAGCCTTGTACATCTAGACTCAAACATGTTGAGTCTCATACATTTATGAATGAAGGCAAATATATGTGTCCCAGGATAAGATGCAGAATCCAATCTGGGTCAGTCACTGGGACCAGAGGCTTTGTCTGGTCCTGCTGACTGACCCAGAATGGACCCTCATACATGGTAAGGCCACACCTGGAATACTGCATCCAGTTTTGGTCACCACGATGTAAAAAAGATGTTATGACTCTAGAAAGAATACAGAGAAGAGCAACAAAGATGATCAGGGAACTGGAGGCTAAAATATATAAGGAATGTTTGCTGGAATTGGGTACGTCTAGTTTAATGAAGAGAAAGGGTGACATGATAGCAGTGTTCCAATATCTCAGGGGCAGCCACAAAGAAGAGGGAGTCGAGCTATTCTCCAAAGCACCTGAAGGCAAGACAAGAAGCAATGGATGGAAATTAACCAGAGAGAGAAGCAAACTAGAACTAAGGAGAAATTTCCTGACGGTCAGAACAATTAATCAGTGGAACAACCTGCCTCCAGAAGCTGTGAATGCTCCAACACTGCAAGTTTTTAAGAAGAGACCTGACAGCCATTTGTCTGAAATGGTATAGGGTTTCCTGCTTGAGCAAGGGGTTGGACTAGATTACCTCCTAGGTCCCTTCCATCTTCTTCTTCTTCTTCTTCTTCTTCTTCTTCTTCTTCTTCTTCTTCTTCTTCTTCTTCTTCTTCTTCTTCTTCTTCTTCTTCTTCTTCTTCATTATTTATTATTATTATTATTATTATTATTATTATTATTATTATTATTATTATTCACTTATTTTAACTTCAACTTTTCCTGGCCTTATATTACTTAACCAGATGTTAAGTACACAAGGTACACAAAGGATTTCAGTTTATACATTGCATTCAGAGATGCATCTTGGCAGCCAAAGTGTATGGGTGGGTAATATAATTTCTTTTGAGAACAGGTAATAGAATTTCATTTTTAATTGTCATACTAAAAATGACCATAAAGTCTATCTTATCTCATAGTTTAAATAATTTAAAATGATGCAACATTTCCTATTCTTCTTGAGCTAGGAATTTGGGCTTTGTTTTAAAAACTGATGCTTCTTGTCTGCTATCCTCTATTATAGTTTACTTTCCATAGCTATTTAAGAAGGCTGCTGATGGTACTATTAGTCAAAACAAAATAATAGCCTTAGGTGGGCTATAGAACAATATTACTGTATCATCAACATTATTATATCATTAATATTTTTATATTACCAGTAATATTATTAATTAGCATCTATAATAGAGGTAGTCATGAGTATTATTTTTAAATATTCCATTAAATTTTGGGCAGGCTCCAATGATTTCTTAAGGACAAGACTCCTCCCAAATATCCAAGCCCTACTACTGAAAACACTCAAAGGGAGGAGTTCCTTCATCATCTCCTCCCTAGGATTTAATTGAGGCGTGGGAAGTCAGGAACGCCATACATTGCTAGAGGGATGATTGAACAAATAAAGGCAGAACATTCACATGCACCTTAGCCATCTTGTAACGTACATACATGCAAAGGTACTACAATCCATTCTTGAGAATTTTCCCAGAATTCTTTTCTTTTGAAGAATGTCAAAATTCTTTCAATAGAAATCAAATGAAAAATGAAAGAAAATAATAAAGAAGAAAAAATATATATCCGTCCAGCACTAAAATCATGCTAAGACAGTCCCTAGAAAAATGCTGATTTTATATGTCAATTTGTATCTAATTTTTATCTGTTTTACACCTTATAATGCATGTATAAATATTGCATTACAATTTATACATAGACTACACATAAAAAAGGACTAGAGATATTGCTCCTTATCAACAAGTTCCAACAAAAATTAATGGCATTTAACTTCCATTTATTTCAATAGTTGAGATTCAAGCATGAGTTTAGCTCATTCTGTAAAATCAAAGAAGCAGAGAAACAGTTTATTTGGGGCTAGATTATATGCATGACAACAATATCCTTAAACTCACAAATGTTGTTGGAATGTAACAGTAAAAGGTGATTACTGCATATCAATTTACATTTTGACGGTAAGTAAAGAAATATGCTAAACCCAAAATTGCCAGAGTGTAATATACAAAGTGACTACAATATATTATAATTATGGATTGGTGTTTGGCAGGTCAAATCCCGAGTGCTACATAACAGAGTGAGCCCCTGTTACTTGTCCCAGCTTCTGCCAACCTAGCAGTTCGAAAGCACGTAAAAATGCAAGTAGAAAAATAGGGACAACTACGGTGGGAAAGTAACAGCTTTCCATGCACCTTTGGCATCTAGTCATGCTGGCCATGACTAGACGTCCTCAGACAAGTGCTGGCTCTTAGGCTTTGAAACGGAGATGAGCACCGGCCCCTAGAGTTGGAAACGACTAGCACGCATATGCGGGGGAACCTTTACCTTTAATCTAACAAAAGTTAGCAACATTATCAAAACATGTGACTAGCTAAAAAGGAGATAAAATAAAAACTTTTTAAAAACTTTTGCCTTTGTACTATTTAACATCATTCCACATTATTTATCTTGATATTCTTTTATAACTACGTAAAATGTTATATTTTATATCTCTATTATTGACACATTTTTATTTTATTTCTATATTTTATCTAACTATAAAAAATGCAAAATCCTATTTTATTCTCGATACCTTTATTATAACTACCTAAAAATATGTTACTTTGCCATCACAAATCTATCCATTTTCAGTCTGTTTTATAGTCCATACTGACTTAGATTAAGGTAACGCCAATTATGAAGATATATTTTATAATTTATCTTAAATCTGGTCTATATACTATATTGGTTTTATTGTTCTTTTATATGGAAAGAGAGAGAACAACTGCTATTTTTAGAATGTATTGAGCATATTTTTTGTGTATCACTGAATATTTGTCACATTTATTCTTGTTTTTAATAAATTACTGAATATAAAATTAATGCTTAGTAATGCTTACTAATATAAATGGGATTAAAATAAAAAAAATAATATAAAATAATTGCAAAATGCAAGTATGATGAAAAAACATGCTTACCCCATTAATGTAGTTACTGACAAGAAACATATATAGCCTAAATTCTGCATAAAAATGCCCAATAACAAGTCTATTCAGTTTCTTTCTTATAATTTTGGCCATTGTTTTCCATTTCAGTTTAATTGATTCTACTCTTTGGTATTACATTTGCAATTTTTCAGGCAGAGAAGCTGTTTCAAGTTATTATTTTCTGTAGATACTTATCATTAATTTCATCAGAATTCTACTGAGATGACCATCCTATTTTAGGAATTTATTGCTCCTCAGATATAAGTTCACTTGATAAGAGCCTCTTAAATTGTACAACATATTTTGTGATGTCAAAAATGCTAGCTGAAATATTCAATATTCAATTCAATTGCAATTATTCTCCCTCTGTCTTTTGATTTTGATACTTCTTTAAGCAAATTATAAGCTTGCAGAAAGATTTAACTTTGTTTCCTGGAAATAGAAAACCTATAGAGCAATTTTATGAGCTCAGAAGGAGCTGTGATATGAAATACAAAGTAGATGCTAGCTTTCAAAAGGAATTATTGTATCCTAATTTATATTGTGACTTTGATAGTCTGAAATATGACAAATCTTTTGTTTCATTATATAATTATATAAATTTAAAAAATGGTTATGTAGGAAGATTCATTCATTCAAGTTTTAATTTTTATGCAAAACAGCCCATCATATTTTCAAGATCAAGATATCAAGATCAAAATGCATTTTTTTCTAATATATAGAAAGCATTTTAGGGAAAAATATGTGCAATAGAAAATGTTTATAGAATTTAAATGCAAATGTTTGTATGATTTAAAAACTAGAAAACAAGATGGAAGGAATATATATTTACCATATCCAGAATGGCTATGAACTAGATATTGATTAATTATTTCATTCTGTAACAGAAATATATATTTTAGGATGTGGTGAATAATAGTTAAAAAAAATCTAATCAGTCTAGAAAGCCTTTAGTCTTCAAGATTTGAAGCATATATTCAGAGCTCCTTTTGATATATGAATCCTTTTTTTTGCATTATTGCATAGAAAAAGATTAAAAACAAACAGAAAAAAAGAGTAAGGAAAAATATTATAAATATGTAGAAATCAGCTCCATTTTTAAGTACTGTATTAAACCTCAACCATATGGAGTTTCAATACCCTTCTGCTTTTTCATTATGCTAATAGGCAGACCCTGAGCACAATGTGAATCAGATTGTATATTGGGGCAGTAGTATTTGCCCATCATAAAAATTAATATATACTTTTTGGTTCAGGAACCACAGCTCTTCCTACACTGACAAATTCCAAATCTTTGGTATATAATTCATATGTCATATCTTTAAATCATATTTCATTTCCCAAAATCACATTGACTATCTAAATGAAAATTAAACCTAAATGGGATAATAGTGGGGCAAACCCATATCATATGGTAGTATTCCCACAATCATTTTATATTTCTGGCATAACAAAAATGAAGCCAGCCCTTTAAAAATATTTTCTGAGCTTGCCAAAAGACATGAAACAAATCTTTTTATGAATTAACCTTATTTTAATATCATCAGAAACATATTGAACATTTTAAAGACTATTAGCCATTGATAGGTTTTGATTTGTATGTAGGCTATTCCAACTCATCATTCCAAAGTTCTTGCAAATAATTAAACAAAATTAACTATACACTTTAATTGTCAATAAAAAGATGTAGATTTAGAGTAATCTGAAACACTTTCCTAATAACTAGAGAATTCCAGATAATCATTATGCTTCTGGAACAAATTAAGAAATCAGACATTATATATATATATACATATCAGTGTCTCTGTGTGTCTCCGTCTCTCTCTCTCTCTCTCTCTCTCTCTCTCTCTCTCTTTCTCTCTCTCTCTCTCTCTCTCCAAATATATATATATACATATATACCTATATTCAGTATTTCATAGGTTTTGACAATCTAAATTCCTTTTTGCCATAAGTCAAATAATTTAAAGATGTGATTGGCAATTAATTGTTCTGAAGTCTGAATACTCTTTAGCCCACAACATTCCATTCTCTCCCCCCCACCAAAGAAATTATCTGCAATTTTCCAACTGAGATAAAAATTGTAAGTTTATTATGTGACTAAGAGAATTATACTTTTTCCCAACATCTTCCAAACGTGCCTTAAAAAATATAGTGGAAACTTTTCTAAAAAAAGTGTTCTTGTTGTAATATCAGATTATAATTTTCTAATTGTGCCCCAAATGGCTTTTAACTTGGTGGCAGACACCAAAATGTCCTCTAACAAAGCTGAAAATAAGAACTGTACTATAGAATTCTGTCTGTTTCTGTCTCTGTCTCCTTTTTCAGCCCTTTGTTTTAGAAGCCTGAATCCAGATTTGGGGGAAGTCTCACAGTTAGGTCAATATCTGTCTATGCAGGTTGGGAAGGAAAAGGAATCAAGTGGAATGACAATAAGCTGAAGGATGCACACCCAAAAACAGAAGGTTTCCAGGATTAACAACAGATCAATGCGTGGGCCTTGACAAGCACACAATATCGGTGATTCATTACATTGGTATAGGGTATTTGTAGGTAGAATAGTGATGAGAATGGGACTGTTTAAATCCTTTCCCACCCTATCCCACAACCTCTGTCCAGTTCCTCATGGGGAAATGGGCATGGATCCCCTCTTTTAACATACCAGGCCAGAGAGAAAAGAAACTGGGAATGTGAGTTTCACAATTTCAGTGGAGCAAACAAAGGATTGTTTTAGGTTAAGGAGCCTTCCCTCTGATCTGCTTCTGATTTTAGCTTTCAAAGTCTGTTACTCATTTGCGAAAGAGGGATGGGGGGGAGAAGAAGAAGAAGAAGAAAGAATCTGTGTTGTCTGTAATTTTGCTATCTGACACAATATTACATCAAAAGGTAAGCTCAGAGATAATCCGGCCACCCAAAGCCAAGACTGACAACACCTGATATTTGATTCTGTCTGCAATTCTTCACTGTTGCTCATCTAGAATAAGCAAATAATAAAAGTTTAATATTCATAACCAGAATGAATCACATTTTTCTTCACTTTGGGATTAATATGTTTTTGGATGAATGGTTTCCAATAAGAAACTGTCACATTCCCAGTAAAAGCGCTGGGAGGTTTCACTGAATGTAGAGCATCTACTATGAGCAAAATGATACTTCTATTCATTTTTGTTTTTTAGCCAAAATAAGGAGTTCACATGCAAAAGTAGCATCTGTGAAATGAAAAAGTAAAACAATTCAAGAAACTCCATTCCTCCTCCATGTCTTGCTGAATTGCTACTTCCTCATACTTTTATGAAACTTTCTTCAGAAGTTACCGTATTTCTGCTTCAGCAAGAATATTGAAATAAAGAAAATGCCCTGTTCTCTAAATCAACAGAATTGGCTCTTGAACATCAACAACAAAAAATCTTGTAAAACACTAAATACTATGTTCCAGCTCATTATAACAATCACACAGAACTCAAGGCCTACCACAGACTTTATTTAATCAGACATTCCTTGTTTTATATTTCATAAAACACACTATTGAGTGGAATACATTTTTCCAAGGAAGCATTATTTGAAGTTATAGTTGCAGAAGATCTAACACCTCTTATGTCTGATTCAGGATAGTCGTATTGAGTGATCAGAAACAAAAAAGATTTAAAATCAGAGCTCTCCAAAATGACTTGAATAGAGATTAAATTGTCTTTCAACGAGAATGGCTAAAGTGTTTTGGAAAATCCTGAAAATTAAATAACAGGATGACTAATTATCTTCAAGCATTAAAAGGCATAGATTCTTAGTTTTCCTCCCAAAAATAAATTTAAATTCCCATTGTGACATTTCTGGCAGGGGGAAACCCCTTAAGTCTGAGAAGGAAACCAATCCCATGTTCAGGCAAATGTTACAAATCTTTATTTTATTCAGCTAACAGTCCTGTGGTGTAGAAAATAGTATCTTGTTGGCTTTCTCTGAGGATCACCAGCAATTAATGCTAACATTAAGCAGGCTGCCTTTTACTAGGATTTCAATTAGCACTATTGCTTGTCATAATTTTATATTTGTGATCAGCAGTGTGAAAAGACTTAAGCATAAGCTCTTCACAACTTGAGTGATGAAAATTTATATTACCTTATAAATATATATTTGAACCAGGACAATGCACTGCCATAAATACATATTTTAAAATTTATTTTTAAAATTTAAAATTTATATTTTAAATACACATTTTAAAAAGCCTGAAACCATGAAACTTCATAGCTTCAAATTACAGGAGACAATGTGTCAATGTGCATCAAAATTAGACTTTACATTTCCAAGTCTAAGCAGAACTGTCAGGAGTCTGGGAAGCAAAGACCAGGTTTTCAGGTTTGGTCTATAATTAGAAAGAGGCATACATACATAAAAAAGAACAGTACAGACTATTATTAATTGTGTTTTCTGGGCAACAAAGCTTTTCCCCTATGGTTTTACTGATTGTGTTTCATAGACACAAAACATGAGATATAAAATTCCTACATCAATGACATGTTAAAAAGTATTTAGAGAATGGTCAAAAGAAGTAATAGAATCAAAATCATTTAATCTGACTATCAGCAATACATCCAAAGACATGCAACTATGCAACATTTTGTACAGTATATGCATACTTTTTCTCATGTAAACAAACCAATTTAAAGTCCAGTTGAAATTACAGTCATTCTCAGAACCTAAGACTGAAATAAAATTATGCATTATATTTTTTATTAACTGTAATGGACAATATCAAACTTAGGAATTCTGTTGAAGTTGATGAGATCTAGAAGAGCTTAACTAATTCATCTGTGCCTATAATTATCTCATTGGTTTCATTCCAGCCAAAGTACAATAGTATCTCAGAACCTTGATATTGAAAAAGTTAAGAAGATTTTGATTCTCCCAACTTTTTATTTCAAACTGAAACATCTGCACTTAGTCACACACTCAAAATCACTTTGCACAGTCCAGATTGAAACCTTCAGTGTCAGTAAATTTAACTGGAGCTGCTTTGGAGCTTCTGCAACATCACAAACATTAAACTGCAAAGCATAAAGCCAAGGACTCGAAACTCTTATGTGTATGCTCAGTGCTCATCCTACCAGACAGTGCAAGATTTTCCTCCAATGTTCAGCACACAATTCTGCAGACATAATTAAAAGCAACTACTTAAAGGGTTTGAGTGAATTCCAATTATCCTAAAACATGCAATGGCATTCTATGGAGTGACCACGTTAGCCAAATTTATCACATCTCAGCCAGCATCCCTTATAGCAGCAGTAGATATTTACCTCGGTTGGAGTGACCTGCCGCATTTGATGCTGATGAAAGGGAGGACTTTTGCTTCTGCCGCTTCACGGTCATCATCACCTGTTCCTGGACCCTTTGTTTTCCTGTCCCTCTTGTTTTCAACTTGTGGTCTGAAGGCAAAGCTAAAGTTGAATTGGCCTGATCTTTGAAGCACTCATATGCCAGTGCGGTTTTCAGTGGAGAGTGAAGCATAGTTGCAGATGGTGGTGCCAAGATGAATGTCACCTGCCTATCCTTTGAAACTTTAAAAAACAAAGCAAGGCAAAAACAGCAAACAGCAGCAAAACAATCTCAGTTGAATAAAGAATCTCAGGGAGCCCGCCTTGCCATACGGTCCTCTGCTGACAGCTGTTCTTTCTCCACACTCTGCTCTCCTGTGAGTGATTGAGCAGGCACGCCCTCTGCTAGACTGGATATACAGCCTTCTGCACACACCCATTGCTGTACTCTACTTCCAGAGCCCAAAACAGCAGAACAAACTTGCCAAGCTACTGCCTTTTGGCTCCTTCGGATAGGGTTGTGTTTTAGCTAAAATACCATCCATAGTGGCAGGTAGATATAGGAGGCAAAAATAACCTTTAAAATCAAATTCATACCCTCTGTCATTTTATCTTTCCCTTCATACCCAAAAGTAAAGGCAGGGCTTTTTTTGTCATAGAACACTCAGAACGGAGTTCCGGCACCTTTTTTGGATGGAACCTTGTAGGGTAGGCAAGGCGGGTTGTATGACATGTGTGATTTCCGGCACCTTTTTCTTTTACAAAAAAAGCACTGAGTAAAGGTAAAGGTAAAGGTTCCCCCGCACATGCGTGCTAGTCGTTTCCAACTCTAGGGGCCAGTGCTCTTCTCCATTTCAAAGCCAAAGAGCCAGCATTTGTCCAAGGACATCTCTGTGGTCATTTGGCCAGCCTGAATAGACGCCAAAGGCGCACAGAACGCTGTTACCTTCCCAACATAGTGGTCCCTATTTTTCTACTTGTATTTTTACATGCTTTCGAACTGCTAGGTTGGCAGAAGCTGGGACGAGTAACAGGCACTCACTTTGTTATGTGGCACTCGGGATTCGACCCGCCAAACTGCCGATCTTCTGATCGACAAGCTCAGCATCCTAACCCACAGAGCCACCGCGTCCCTGATACATGGCATGGGTCCGGAATACCTTGGGGACCACCTGCTGCCGGCGTCGACTCCCCTCCGCCCTGTGCGTTCCCACAGAGAGGGCCTCCTCAGGGTGCCTCCGGTCAGAGAATGCCGGCTGGTGGCCCCCAGGGGGAGGGCCTTCTCTGTGGGTGCCCCAGCTTTATGGAATCAACTGCCGGTTGAGCTCCGGATGGCACCGGATCTTCGCTCCTTCCAGCGCGGGTTAAAGACCCATTTATTTGAACAAGCTGGCCTGGCCTGATGGGGGAAATGTTAGGGTTTTAATGTTTTTTATATTTTGATTGTTTTAATTTGGGCAATAATTTAATTTAATCCTATTTTAACTTTTGTACTTCTATTTATATGCCCTGTTCACCGCCCTGAGTCCTTCGGGAGAAGGGCGGTATAAAAATTCAATTAAAATAAAATAAAATAAATACCCCAAAGTACTAGTTTAAAATATGTTCTTGGCCCTTCAACCTAGTGTTCTACCCTGCATTTTTCCTGCTTTATATGCTCTGAAATGGGCACCTAAGTAAAAATCAGTTGCTTGAACATTAACTCATAAAATCATTTCAGGATAAAGTTAGCAAAAGGAAAGAAAACCAAAGGAGGACTGATATGAAGCCCAACACAAGCTTCTTATTAATTCTGTGATTGTTTCTCTGTTTTTCAAAACAGTTTTTTTCCCCCCTCATGTAGCTCAATATTCCTTCTACAGCAGGGTTGTCAAACTGGTGGCCCATGGGCCGGATGCGTCACGCACAGGCCACACCCAAAAACATTGCGATATGTAATGATACATCATGTGACGTGATCGAGTTTGACACCTGTGTTCTACAGCATGGATTCAGTCATGGGCCTCTGTCAAATGTCAGGAGAGCAGGCTAGGAAAATCTATCCTTGCCAGTTCTCCACAGCTGCCACATGCAAAAACCGCATTCAGGTTAAAGTCCCAGAGCCCTATTAAGAAGGTTGGAATAGCCATAATTAGGCAGCACAACAAGTTGTAGAAGAAAAAGGCACTCTACAGCTGATGAGAGGTTTAAAACTCATTTGTCAGGAAAAGCAAAATCTGGTGATAGCAGCTTATACCAGAAGGCTCTTAAGTCTTATTCCAAATGAGAGGTGGGGAGGCAGAGGGGGAGAAATGGACAGTTTTAAGTACTACAACTGAGCCTACCCAGTAGCTACAAAAACGAGTATGTTTAAAATTGGTGGGTATGAGTTATGGAGAAGTTGGAAAAAATCTCAAATATTGGAGAAGAATTCCATATCAAAAAAGTTCTACAAAATATATGAGATATTCTGAATTTCAGAATGCTGTATCCCACAACACACCTTAAAATTCACGATCTCAGAAGCTATGAGTTATAAATTGATGTGTTTAGCTCTGTATATATTGGCACTTGATATCTCTATTAAGCATTTTTCAAAAACACAAATAACTGTCTTACCAGTTTCAGCATTTTATCTCATTCCTTTTAAGGAACAAAAATATTCGCTTAGGAGTGGTTTGTTTTTTCTCTAAATAGATTTGGAAAAAATAAGGATGTGTATTCAGGGGAAAAAATCAGACCATAAAACTAGAGATCATAAACCATTAGAGAGATGTTGATATCTGAGCATCTGCTTTCTACTATAGTCTTTAAATAATCTGCACTTAAATGTTTTCCCTTCATGTGATATTTTTTGTTAGTGTATATGCAAGAAAATATAATTATACATAAATAATTAAAATATAAAATATAAAATTCATTATATTTAAACCAGATTAATAAAACCATACTTTAAAAAGAAGAAATACATGATTCTGAAAAATTGTTTCTTTGACATAACTAGCATGAACAAACTTGTTTTAAAAAAGAGGAAATGGAAGAACTCTTGCAAAGACTGATTTGATTATGAGGAGCATTTTGCATTTTTCCCAGTAATGTGAATGATGGGACATAGACAAGTTTAAGTGCTATAACAAAGTATGCTCAAAAGTCTCCAAAGCAGACTAGCTAGCTATAATTATACTTTTAATATAAATTTCACTGAAGAATTTTTTGCAAGATAAAACCATTCCATATATTACAAAAGAAACAAACTAAAGAAGAATAGTGAATAAGTAAGAAAAATAGAAATTGAAAATAAGAACAGGAAAGAAAAGATGTTCCAATCTTTTTGACAGCAGTTAAAATACACTTATATTTCAACCTTTCACTCTAAGGTTATTTCGTAATTTCCTTCTTCCCTAAACTACCATCATCCAAGCCCTAAATCACAAGTTTATCTTTTCCTTTTTTCAGCAAAAAGTTTATAAGGGATTTCCAGTCATTAATAAAATAGTCAATTTTTCTCTAAGTTTTCCATCTCTGCTAATTCCATTATTGTCAGCAAGCATTATTCCATTGTGAATATAGCAAAGTCTTCCCATTTTTATGCATATGGTAGTCTCAGAGCAGAGATCATATATAAAAATAGTTTTCCTTGGCTCTTTTCTAGTTGTCTTAACAATTAATCCAAACAAGAAAAGTTCTGGATTCAATTAAATCTTAATCTTTAAAATTTTTGTATCAGTATATGTATTTAAACTCCAAATCTGGCTTTTTTACAAGTTCATTAGGCATGATAAAAGAAACCATATTTCCAATATAAATTTGAAATATACATTCTGGCTAATTTTTCTGGAGTCATATACCAACAATACATCATTTTATAGAAATTCTCTTTTTAGTTACTAACAATCTGAATATCTCACTGTTCCAACAATACATTGTGTCTAATATTCTTAGCTGATTTTGTCATATTTTCTTTCACTTGTTTGTCAGCTATTTCAAATTTCAGCAAGAGTTTTTGCATTTTGGCAATTACATGTTCATCTTCTGTATATAATTCAACTTGAAATTTTGTCTTTTGTTGTTCATTTGCAAAAGTCTTGTTATTTACCTTAATTTTTTCTCTTAGCTATGTGTACAAAAACCTCTGAAAAATAAGCCCCTCCACACTGAATTTTTTACATTCTCCATGATCTAACTTTTTCAATAGTTAACCATTTCTCTTTACCTGCTGTTTTGTTTTTTGTTTTTCTATAAAATGCTTCTTGTGCTGAAACTCTTATAAGTACTTTTGGGGACAGTCTAGGTTTATATCTATTCCATATTATCAATATGGCATGTCTTGTTGTTGTTGTTAGTTGTGAAGTCGTGTCTGACCCATCACAACCCCATGGACAAAATTTCACCAGGCCTTCCTGTCCTCTGCCATCTTCTAGAGTCCATTTAAGTTCATGCCTACTGCTTCAGTGACTCCATCCAGCCACCTAATTCTCTGTCATCCCTTTCTTCTATTGCCCTCAACCTTTCCCAGCATTAGGCTCTTCTCCAGTGAGTCCTTCCTTCTCATTAGGTGGCCAAAGTATTTGAGTTTCAGCTTCAGGATCTGGCCTTCTAAAGAGGAGTCAGGGTGGATCTCCTCTAGGACTGACCTGTTTGATTGCCTTGCAGTCCAAGAGACTCACAGGAGTCTTCTCCAGCACCATAGTTCAAAGGCCTCAATTCTTTGGCACTAAGCCTTTCTTATGGTCCAACTTTCACTGCCATACATTGCAACTGGGAAAACCATGGCCTTGACTAAACGCACTTTTGTTGACAGGGTGATGTCTCTGCCTTTTAGTATGCTGTCTAGATTTCTATAGCTTTCCTCCCCAGGAGCAAGCATCTTTTAATTTCTTGGCTACAGTCCCCATCTACAGTGATCTTGGAGTCCAGGAAAATAAAATCTTTCACTACCTCCATTTCTTCCCCATCAATTTGCCAGGAACTGAGAGGGCCGTATACCAAGACCTTGGTTTTCTTAATGTTTAGTTTCAACCCAACTTTTGCACTCTCCTTCTTCACCCGCAACAAGAGGCTCTTTAGTTCCTCTTCACTTTCTGCCATTAGAGTGGTATCATGAGCATATCTAGGTTGTTGATATGTTTCTCGGCAATCTTAATTCCAACTTTTGATTCATCTAGCCTTGCCTTTCTCATGATGTGCTCTGCATATAGGTTAAATAGGCAGGGTGACAGTATACAGCCTTGCCGGACTCCTTTCCCAATTTTGAACCAATCAGTGGTTCTGTGTCCAGTTCTCACTGTTGCCTCTTGACCTGCATATAGGTTTTTCAAGAGATAAATAAAATGTTCTGATACTCCCATTTCTTTAAGAACTTGCCACAATTTGTTGTGATCCACACAATCAAAGGCTTTAGCATAGTCAATGAAGCAGAAGTAGATGTTTTTCTGGAACTCCCTAGCTTTCTCCATGATCCAGTGTATGTTGGCAATTTGATCTCTAGTTCCTCTGCCTCTTTGAAATCCTGCCTGTACTTCTGGTAGTTCTCAATTCACATACTGCTGGAGTGTAGCTTTTAGGATTTTAAGCATAACTTTACTAGCATGAGAAATGGTGCAATAGCTTGAACATTCTTTGACATTGCCTTTCTTTGGAATTGGAATGTAAACTTACCTTTTCCAATCTGTGGCCACTGTTGAGTTTTCCAAATTTGCTGGCAAATTGAGTGTAGCATTTTTACTGTATCGTCTTTTAAGAATTTGAATAGCTCAGCTGGAATACTGTCACCTCCACTAGCTTTGTTGTTGCTCAGATTTTCTAAGGCCCACTTCACATTCTAGGATGTTTAGCTTGGGGTCAGTGACCACCCAATCTGGGACATTAAGCTCGTTCTTGTATAGTTCTTCTATATAGTTTTGCCACCTCTTCTTAATTTTTAAAAAATATAATTAGCCTTAGCTTCATTATACATAAAACATGCCATCCAAATCTCAGATTGTACACTTATAAAATTCTTTTATTTCTCAGTAACATTTGCTTTTTTATCCAAACCAAATAGCTGTTTGCAATTACAGTTTTAAATTAGGCAATCCTAATCCTCCTTATTCCTTTGCATCTTGAAGACTTTACATCTAACTCTTGCCATACAAACTAGATATCTTTCTGCCATCACTTAAATGGTTCATCAGTTGTGAAAATAGGTATTGTTTGAAACAAAAACATCCTTCCAGACAAGACATTCATTTTTATAACAGAGATTCTTCCCAGCAATGATAATGGTCTGCAGGATTGTCTGGGATGCTACACATCCTCTGTAATACTTCTGGAGTAATCCCCTTTTCTTTTGGTTGTTTCAATGAACCTTTTTCCTTTCCTCACCAAGTCTTGAAGCTTTACTGGCAATCATCATGCTTTTATTTATAATCAAAAAAGAAAAGTAAATCAATTATGTAGATGAAGGTAAAAGACAGGTTCTCCATTTGTTTTTTTCTTTTACCCTTTGCATTCCCTTAAGGCATTTGTACAATCTGCGTTCCCATAGTTTTAATGACACTGTCAATTTCATGTCACACTTATCTCATTGTTTTGTAAATTGCACCAATTGCCTTTTCCTGTTGATGTCAGACAATCAACATTCCAATAAGATCTCTTTAGCACTAAAAGCACCTTATTTTTCTTAGAATCATAAAATGGAAAAGGAAAAGTATGGTCATCAAGTCTAATCCCCTGCTCAGTGTAGGGATTTAAATTAAAGCATCAAAAACAAATGGTTGTCCAGTCACTTACTAAATATGTGCAATGAAGGGGATGTTGGCATTGTGACAACAGAAAAAACTGTAGCCGTTTTACTTTTGTTGTTCATTATAACTTTCCACTGTGTAACTGGGATTTTTTTTATGTAAATAGAATAAGAGGGGAGAGAGAGGTGTGAGTGTTCTTAGTTAATCATAACAATTGCAGCTGCATTTTTAATCAAGGTCATTGTGCGCAAAGAATTTTGGCGGTAGGAGGATGGAGGAGAAAAGCCGGCGCTAATTTATCATTGGGGAATGTGATGTGTGGCAGCTTGGTTTGGGGTGGGAATTACAACATGTAACTTTGTATCAGGGGATGGAACTTTCAGTTTTGGGTTCAGCTATGTGAGTGCCAATATCTTGTTTCCAAATAAAATTTTCTCAAGGATGAATTCTTCGCCTTGAAGTTCTTTTGACTGGCTTCATTTATCGGAACCATGACATGGGAACTTAATGCTATATAGTGAATTATAACTTCCCATTATTTAGAAATTAATTTTTGTGGCAGAGCCTAACACTTATCTTTTTAGCCGCCATATCACATTGCTGACTCATATTCAGCTTGTGATCAATTACAATTCAAATTTCAAATAAGATATCCTCCACCTTATTTTATTTCTTTTTCCTCAGTGCAGAATTTTGTAGTTCTCTTATTTTCCACCCTTTTTCTAAGCTACCAAGTTAATCAGTGAATCTGTTGTATTGTCCATTCCATTTTTAAATCTGATCACTATTTTATCCATCTCTTTAACTATGTAACAGATTAAATGAAAATACTGATGAATACCAGGCCCAGAACTGGACCCAGTTCAATAAGAAACCATTGATAAGCATGCTTTGAATATAATTTTTGGTACAATTTGGACAACAGCTATGCATTGACATAATTATATTGCTTCTAGCCCAAGGTTAGTTATCTTGCTAATCACAATATTATGACCTATGTTGTCAATAAATGAAATCAAGATATATCACATTTACACATTCTTCACAATCTGAATTACATAATCAAAAGGATGTGAATTACCTAATCAAAGAGATGAAAGGAACTAGCAAGACTTCTCATTAATAAATCTATGCTAGCATACAGTACATTATCTACCACATTGTTTTCAGAATGATAATTATTATTTTCAAGGTATAGACTGATTAGATATCAATCTCAGGTATTAATATCAGCCTTTGCTTGTAGTTACCTTTTCCCTTTTGAAAACATTCACACACCTCTACTCTATAATTTTCAGAACTAATCAAATATAAGCCCTAGTGGCTGTTTATTTTTTGCCATATTTCTACAGCTGTTGATCTGTGATTTCTTTTTCCTTTTAATTGGAACCTATGAAAAAAAGACCTTACTGCTGTTCTTAACATCATTTGCCAGCCTCAATATTCATTCTGAGCTTTATTCCTTTTGATATCATCTTTACAGTTCCAGACTACCTGAATATACAATTCTTTGGTGATCAATCCCTCTTTTTGAGATAGGACTTTTTAAAAATCATCGCTAACCTTTGTTCAATCACACTGATTTATTCCATTTTCATTCACTAGAATTATTTTTTCAATAAAACTCCTTCTCATCTTGAATTCCTTTCCACATTAGTTTCTCTTGCTTTAGAATCCTGTTCCTTTCTCTCTCTCTAGGATTATAGAAAATCACTTCCTTGAAGTTCAAGATATATGTTCAACTACACTCAATAAAATCAAGAACTTGAGTACTATTTCTACTTTCTTCTGTTTCTGTTATTTCTATAGCACATCAAAAATGTTGTGGAAATTAAAGTCCAATGTTATTATTACTTTCTACATTGGGAAAAATCTGCAATTAGCTTTTGGGGAGTAAGTTATATATCTTTTCCTTGGTTGAAGAGATGCAAGTAATACAAGTAATCAACACTGCTTTTATTCATTCTTCCATTTCATTAAAACACACACACACACACACACACACACACACACACACACACACACAGAGAGAGAGAGAGAGAGAGAGAGAGAGAGAGAGAGAGAGATGTAATCTGCATTGATTTTCAAAAAACCTTTCACAAAGTTAAAAGATAAACAAAAATATTTGAAAGAAGAAATAGCTGCAGACATTTATATTTATGATTATATGTCTTTATGAGTGTGAAATTTATTTATGAGTCTATAGTATCTGAAGTTTGTACTTTGGAGACTTCATGTCCAATCCACCCAGGATACAACTTAAAATTCTTAGCACATTTCAGGCAAATGTTCTTTTGGATAGTTTTTGTGACATGCAAACCATTTCTTCACCCAGAATGGTTCCAAAAATAATTCCACCTATCTCCAGCATTTATGTTCCACAATTTATCTGTAGAATTCTTCTTTTCTCTCTCATACCCTTCCATGGAACTTGACCTGAGTGCTTAAATTTTGAACTTCCTTCCTATAACTTCAAGATCTGCAATGAGATAGTTATAGTGCTTGTCAGACTTCATACCACATTTTGCAATACTTTTCTCTCAGAAACAGAACCACGTATATAATAACTAACCGTTAAAGCTTCAGGAATATAGCTAAGTAAGCAGTTTATATTGTAGGTACAAAAGAAGTAATATACCTGCAAGGCATAAGTCTTGTTACTTGAGGGGCCACCTATCTCCCATAGTATTTGTTGGGCCAATTTGATCTGGAAGGATTGACATGCACTGGATTCCTTCAGTTAAATAATGGCATCTAACACCATCTCTGCAAGTACCACTTACCCTCTGAAACAAGATTCTCCCCTTTCCCAGATACAAATGGGCCCCATCCTGGTGGTATTTGCAAGGCCCTTGAAGGTAACCAATAAAGCTAAGAGATTTACTATTGGTTGAACTATAGGGAGAAGCTGAGCAAGTGCATCATATTATCTCCATCTCCAAATCTCAGGAAAGGAAAGTCTCCACTGAGCTGAAGAAAACTGGTGACTACATGGATACATCCATATACTGTAAGGTTCTTTTGGTAACAGTACAAACATATTTGGTACAGATAGCCTTTTTCTGAACATTTCACTTAATTTGTTTAAAAAAATATTTCTGGGTGGTCTTCCATCCAAGTTTCAAATTGATCTTCTTAACTTTTCAAGTTCAGCCCAAGTCAGCTATACCAGGATCAGTTTAAATTGTAGGTATTCACAACAACTAGTTTCATTGATTTTCATGAGTAGTGATCTAGCACGGGGGGCCCCAACCTGTGGGCCATGGCCCACTACCAGGCTGCAACTGCTTGGCCACTAGGCCACGTGAAGGAATGGCCAGTGAACGCACACACACACGTGCACTCACCCCCCCAACACTCATGCTAGCACCGCCCTGAGCATCCCGCCGGCACTAGTACCACCCTGCCCCAAGTGTCACACCAGCACTAGCCCTGCCCTGAGCATCCCACCGGCACTAGTGCTGCCCTGAGCATCCTGGCAGCACTAGCGCTGTCCCAAGCATCCCGCCCCACCCCAGAGCATGCCGCCTGCACTAGTGCTGCCCATAGCATCCCGCCAACAGTAGCGCAGCCCCATTTGCATCACTTATGCCCATGCAGTCCCATTTGCACATGCACATGTACTTGTGTGCAGCTGTTTGCGTGTATGCATGCACTCATGCATGGCCCATTTGTGTGCAGCACATAGCAGTGCCTGCCTCTCTTTCCAGGCTGCCAAATCCAAAAGGTTGGAGACCTCTGATCTAGCATTTCTATTTCACAGTAAGATTTTTCTCCATCAAATTGAAAGCATCAAATTGTGAGGTAAAGGATTTTTGCACTCCATTCATAATTTGTAATTAAAAGATTGCTTTGACATTAAAAAGGAATAATCAAGTAGTTCAGCCCTCCCCAAAATGGGTTATTTTGATGCATTGAGCAGCAAACATTATCATTTATCATCAACATTTATTCAGCTATATCTTTTCCTAGTAGTTTATGGGAGGCAGCTGTCATTTTTTCAGCATACATACTTATACTTATGCAAATCTGCAGATATGAAAAAAAGGACCTGAAAAATTAGAAGTGCCTTAGACATTTCAAAAATTGAGGTAGATTTCAAGCATTTTAAACATTAGACTATTTTAAATTCTATCACTTTTTAAACATTTAATTCAGTACAATGAAAACTCACATTCAAGACATAATCAAAAAGGAAAACTTAAGGCTATCCCAATGTCATGAAACCCAGGCTCTAAATAGGCGATGCTTAAAATGGGAATTGGAAGGGTTGGTTTCCAGATTTTTTGCAAAGCAACATTATACTATTAAAACATTTAGCTGTAGTGATAGGAAATTGCAACTGGAAGAATTTGGAAACCACAGCTCAGGTGCTCAGTTTTACACACACAGCATGTTGTGCACTCAGCACAACATGATAATGCAATGAGTCACAGCACACACCTTGAAAACTGGGGACACACCCTGAGCTCTGAGCTTGTTCAAAGCATTTTTGTTCTATGTTTCTTGCGGCTCTGCCAAAGCATTGATGGCAATAACTGGTCCTTTTTTTGTTGCCAAGATGCTTGGGATCTTTAGTTGGAACTTGTCAAAACTTTTCCAGTTGCGGGAATTGAAACATTCTTGTTCACAATGTCTTCCGGGATTTATGTTTGGGCAAATAATAGGATATTTTAAGATAGTTGGCTGTGTTACTAAAGTATCTCAAATAAATGAAGTTCTACTTATTGAAGAGAACAGACTGTAAATGGGATAGATACTGGGCTATGCTCTGGCTGTGGAAAGATATTCTAAAACATTGCTAAAATTTTCAAAAAGAGAAAGACAAAAGAAAAATAACAATTGACTAAATTGGGAGCAAACAGAGAACCTGAAAATTCTCAGTCAACACATGAGTATGTTCTTATTTGAAAAATATAGTGCCAAAACTGTTTGTGAGCTATTCTCCATTAATATTTTTTTTTTCAGAGGAATACATTGGGAAACAGCAGAGGGTTAAAAAGGAAATTAAGATGGACCAGGAAATATTCTAACAGAAATTTTCCTCAAGGAATTTTTTTTTAAAAAAACTTTAAAACAACAAAAGGGTATGTGTTGAAGAATTTAAATAAATTCAGAAAAACATTCAGGTCTTTAAAGATATTTTTTAAAGCTGAATTTTAGCAGGAGAACCATAATTTTGCTAAGTCTGATCAATGAAGATAGATTTACCTCTAAGTAAACATCTTTAATGTTGTATGTATTTTGGTAAGAATACTAGATTAATAACAAAATCTGACTACTGTCTGAATGTATATTAGCCTGGGCATAAAAGGATAATCAATGGTATCAAAGGATAAGAACAGTTCCTGTATAACTAAATCAGCAAATATTAAGGGTTTTTAGCATATTTTATATATTGTACGTGGGACGCGGTGGCTCAGTGGGTTAGGACGCTGAACTTGTCAATCGGAAGGTCGGCAGTTTGGCGGGTCGAATCCCGAGTGCCGTGTAGCAGAGTGAGCGCCTGTTACTCGTCCCAGCTTCTGCCCACCTAGCAGTTCGAAAGCACGTAAAAATGCAAGTAGAAAAATAGGGACCACTCCGGTGGGAAGGTAACAGCGTTCCGTGCGCCTTTGGCGTCTAGTCATGCCGGCCACATGACCACGGAGACGTCCTTGGACAAGCGCTGGCTCTTCGGCTATGAAACGGAGATGAGCACCGGCCCCTAGAGTCGGAAACGACTAGCACGCATGTGCGGGGGAACCTTTACCTTTACCTTTATATATTGTAGATGCAAGTCAACAACACCGACTACTAAAATCCTTTTGAGAATTTTCAGGATTATCAATTGCTGTTACAGAAGTCACACATAGTACTAATGTGGTTTATTTAATTTTGTTTTTGTGTTGTATGAACACATACATCATGGTTTTAAACTTATGTATGGTCACAGATTAACAATAGAAACAACCAAATAAAATGTAATTTCCATTTGTAAAATTCCCTGACAACTTCCCACAAGTAAAATGTGAGAGACAGCAGGGGAAATTCACAAGATGTCCTACTTTTTCTCCTGACTGTGGCACCATCCCACCCACCACCAGTGCTGGCCCTCCTAGGGAAGGAGGTTACATGAAGGAAGGCACAGGTGTGTGTGTATGAGCACAGGGAAACTAAGGAAAGAAGGGCACGGGTTGGTTGAAGTGCAGGGAGACCAAGGGAAGGAGGGTGTGATGCAGTCTGCAGGAGGCCTAGTAAATAAGTGGGGCTTACCAAAGTGACTTTCAACTTTCCCTGCCATCTTCCCCATTGACTTTGCTTATGGGAAGCTGGTAGGGAAGGTCGCAAATGGTGATCACTTGTCTGTGAGACACTGTAACCAGCATCGTAAATGCATTCTGGTTTCCAAGTGCCTAAATTACAACCATGTGACTGCAGGGGCACTACAATAGCTGGAACTTCAAGGCAGGTCATAAGTATCACTCATTTGGCACCATCGCAACTTTGAACAGTCACTGAATGAATGGTCTGCAGTGGACATGGATGACTTCATAGACAAATCATTGAGCTCAAAGTGTAGTGTAATGTATGACACTAACTGTTGTGGTTTAATCAACAAACCATAATTAAACAAACAAGGTTTTGTGCAATGTGTGAACTCTTTTTTATATGCTCTCCAGTTTCTTAAGGCACTATATAGCCTATAGATTCAAAGGGAATAAGCATTGCTAATAAGACTTAACTTTTTGTGCTAGAATGCCATTGATATGTTGCTTCCATCAGGCTGATGAAAGAAAGACTGATCCCTGCCTTGTTCTACAGTCCCTACATGGAGGTCAATCTACTCTGCAAGTTTGGGGGGGGAACTTAAAGCAAATCTGAATTGCTCTGGGTGCTGTAAAACAAGACGAAGGGGAGAAAGTTCTGTCAGAGAAGCAGAAGTTAGTTCACTAAGGCAACCATGGATTGTGTCCAAATGCATTTATTGTGGTCCAGAAGTCATTCTGTCAGAAGCCCCAAGTACTATCATGCATGTTCAAATTGTATCTACAGCCACTTATAGGAATCCAAAACAAGCATTATTACAAAGTAAGGCCAGAGGCCTAGGAATGCAAGAAGTAGGTGTGTCACATTACTATGCAGAGCAATATACTCACAAGCACTCTGCATAGTAATGTGACATTCCTATCTCTTGCATTGCTGCCTTGGTTTTAAGTCACACTCCTCCCTTTCAAAATTACCTTTACCAATTCCAATGTGTACACCTATATTGCAGCCAAATAACATCTCATGTACCAGACAAAGTTTTCATTTAAGGAATCCACAGGATGTTTATATGATGGTAATGATGGCATGATGAGGTTCTCCATTACATGAATTAATTTAAACAAGAAGGGCAAGAGGCCAATTAGGTAAAGTCTGGCCTATTTTACTCTGGTCAGAAATTAAGAAAGCTTTAGCATGGTTAGTACTTGCTTGGGAGGGGACTGCTTGGAAATTCCAGGGTTAGAACTTAAAATTTTATACTGGAAGAAGGCAAGGACATTCTTCTACATGTGATTTTTTTTTACTATATACCATCATGTTGTTGCCAATTCTTTTAACCCCATATGTAGATTTTTTTTCTATGATAATTTATCCTATCAACATGGTAGCCCTTCAGATACTTAGAGAGTGCTAGTGTTCTTCCCCACAGTGACTCTTCTTCAGATTAAACTTACTCAGTATCTCCAAATGATCCTACTATGCTACTTCATTGTAGTGAGGTTTGTTCTTGGGAGTGATGAATGGAGAATGCCAGAAATGTAAACCAAGAATTTATACTCCAAGCAGAGTCACCCAAGGGTTGAAGATCATCTTTGCTGTCCAGTTCATGCAAACTGGACAACACAATTATGGGAAGAAGTGGAGACGGATTATCTCTTCAACAACATCAAAGGCATAATTTCTTATTATGTGGGAGAAGGCAATGATAAATTACTCCTATGTATTACCCGGGAGACCACATGGATAGCAAAGATAAGTGATTGATTATATAGTTCTGGATGATGGACTCCTCAGGTTGAATGGCACCTGAAACACACTGCGCTCTTTCCTTATTGGAGCACCTTTCTCTGTGCCTTCCCTCTGAGTCCTGACTCTCCACTTCCTCCCCATCATAACTTCTTTCCATGTTCTTTGGTCCGCTTCTGCCTGGACTCAGCTACTATGCTCCTTACAAACCCTGTCAACAGCTGCCAGTTCTTTAGTTTTCACACACATTACATTTTTCCCAATAAGCTAGGATGTCATAAAGTATCAGTGTAATATATGTGTGGATCCAAGCAGTGTGGCCTTTTGCAATCAGATGAAAAAAGATGATAATGATGATGTTTCTCTGTGGGTATATGCATAATTCTGTATTTATTTATTTATTTTGTCATATTTATGTAGTGTATATCAAAGGTGATGACCCTTTGAGAGCTGAATGCAACAAAATTTTAATGTATGTCAATTAGTGTACATTTAAAGTGACAATAAAGTTATTCTATTATATTCTATTCTGTTATTAATATAGGAGATGGGCAGGGAAGAAAGGAGAATGTTCATGAGGAGCATCTTGGAAGATAGGAGTGGGGTGGGTGAATTGTATAATTCTCTAAGTACTGTATATGCAAAACTGTGCATTTAGGACATTGTGCACTTGTTGGACTTTGACCAGGGAGAACTAGACTAAGTCTCCAACTGACAAAGGGATTACTTAGTGACTTTGGTCATCCTTTGGTCATCCTTCTCAGCTCAACACAGCTCATCTTTCTACACAGGGTTCTTGTAGAAATATGTTGGAGATAGCTTTCGTATAAATCATTTTGAACTCTCCAAGAAAAGGCAGGTTATAAATACAAAAGTAAAAACATTTCTTGTATTCTGCTCTCACCATATATAAAATAAACATTAACTTTCCAAAGTGTTTCCTTTTTTGAAAGTTCCAGGATGGTAATCCTACATGTATGCATGCATACAAAAGATATACAATACAGGCCTGTACATGTCAGCAGCCCTGAACACATGCATAAAAAAGCCAAAACAATGTTTTGTATGAGCTGTGGGTATCTGTGCCATACCTGTTGGCACTGTGATTTTTTCACAGTTCTCACAGTAGTTATGGGACAACATGCATGAGAGTTAAGGAGGCCCCAATAGGGTGTGACAAAGTGCCTTGGAATGGGTGTGTAGACGTGCTATTGGCACCCTCTTAAATGAAGGCATATGAAGGCATGAAGCTACTGTGTGAGCCCAAGAAAAGACACCACTTCTGAAAGGAAGCACTGACTGATGCAGGATGTACAAACTTTTCAGTTTGGCTTTGCTATGTCCTCCATACAACAAATTAGATTTCTCATACTTGCCTATGCTAGCTATTAATAATGGGAATTGAAATCCCAAAACATTTGGAGTGCATCTAAATATCTACTGCAATATAACTCAATAACAATAATATTTATATTCCTCTTGATCTTTGCATACATTTGATTCCTTCCTTCCTTCCTTCACTCACTCACTCACTCACTCATTCATTCTTAGAGACTGGACAAGTCCCCGAAGTTTTCTTGACAAGGTTTTTCAGAAGTGGTTTGCCACTGCCTACTTCCTAGGGCTGAGGGACAGTGACTGGTACTACATCAAATTGACTGTAAGAAATAAACCTTATAATCATCATGATGTGAATATGATTTTCCCACATTCACCTAGCAAAGCAGTGTTGGAATGAGTGTACAGATAGAGAGTATATGTGTGTGCCTCTGTGCCTGTGTGCATCTGTGTATACAGATGATACCTGGATAATTTATAGGCCTTTCCCCCAGCTTTTCATTAAATGTTTCTTTGATGTTACATTAGATGTAGCTTAGGCTCTAAAAAATTCAGTGAAATGCAGGTATGTAGCTTTAACTGAAGTCCTTGTAGAATTGCCCCCATCCAATTCACTGAGTTGATTTGACTTCATGAAACCTTCCTTCCAGTTATAAGGAAGCATCTCAGGAGAGCTGAACATGGCAATAACTAGCTATTAAGCCTTTGCAACACACAAATAGGTAGAGCATTGCAGGAGGCCATGCAATGTAAGAACCTCTGCAATAGGGAGGTGGTGCATTGATCTTATGAGGAAATGTACAGGCTATGTAAGTTGTGCTTAGGTAAGCAACAATGTAAAATAAGAAGGTAGGTGTTTAGGCGGAACTGCAATTGATGGACTCATATTTACTGACTGTGGCTCAGTACATATGGGAGGGACAATGCTTGTTTTCCCTTATCTTAACAATAACAATATTGATTCCCACTGACAGTTGTGCATCAGCTATTTCTTTAATAAGGTAAATCTGTAGCTTGGCTAAGCAGAAGCCTCCCAAATGGAGTCAGGATAACCTGAGGCTTCATGAATCATTTGGCCTTTCTGAGTGCAACTACCTCTCTTCCCTCAATCTACATTCAAACTGGATTGCTCTAGGATGAGGATAAGTGCAGAATTTATTGAGAATGTAATCTAATTTTGTCCAAGAATGAAAGAGGTGGTCATGTAGTCTTCAACACACACAAACACAAATAAACAAAATCTGAAAGAGCCTAGCTCTAAAATCCTTATTCTTATTTTGCTATAATTTGTCAGATGACATAATGACCAGCATAGCATTATGCAGCGTAAATTCTGTAGAATATAGAATTCATTGATCTTTTCCCCTTTCTTCTCTTCCAATAAATTCTCTTCCAATAAATAAAGACATCTCTTTACAAATATACATATATGCTCACACTTAAAGGCTGGATCTACCCAGAATGAAATTCAGTAGGCTTAATCTTCACAGAGGAAACATGCAAAATGCAACTTATTCTATTGCAGAAACTTTAGTATCTTTTTAAAATTTTAAAATGTAAATGGTTCTAACCCAAACTCCTGGTTTATTTCTCTAGATTTTCTGGAGCCTTCTCTAGCCAATAGAAAAGATGTTGAAAATCAGTGGTGCATTTTCCAATCTTTTTGAGGTCATAAGCATATATGAAAGATGTAGGAGATGACCAGGCTGAGTCTGAGGGCAGGGACAAATGCATCATGATCTTGGAGTCTCTATATCTCTGTAAGTCACCTAAGTCTCTTGAAGTTTTTTGTTTTTTGTTTTTTTTAATCCCATTTATATCCCGCCCTTCTCCGAAGACTCAGGTCAGCTTACAATCTAAGCACAAATCAATGTGCTTAGCAATAGCCTTCATTCTATGTATATGCCTGCTTATTAGGGCTTTCTCCCCCCCCCCAAGCGGCATTATTACAAAGTCAGCTTATTGCCCCCAACAATCTGGGTCCTCATTTTACCTACCTCGGAAGGATGGAAGGCTGAGTCAACCTTGAAGTCTGTTGACTCTTACCTGGTGCCAATTTTGCTTGGCCATTAGTAGATCAGATTCTTGTATACAGGTAGCCTGAAATAAACTTGTGCTTTTGAACTCTATCTTAGCTCTTGATTTCTTGCCCCTGACACAAATAGTGTAAAGGATAAAATAGACTTAAGGTAGGTAAATAGTCACAAGGAAGGGAGGGAGGGAGGGAGGGAGGGAGGGAAGGAAGGAAGGAAGGAAGGAAGGAAGGAAGGAAGGAAGGAAGGAAGGAAGGAAGGAAGGAAGGAAGGTCTGTCTCTAAAACTTCCTGAAAAATGATTAAAATGTTTCCCTCACTCCCACATGGCCTCATTCCCATGATCCCTGCAACCATAAGAATCAAAGAAAAAGGATTCCATTTAGAAAAAAAATATTTTTAAATGTACTAGAATGCTGGTTTGATTCATTGATTATGATCTTTCACACCACACCAGTATATTGGAAAATTTACCATACCAAGTTCTCTCCTGATACAGTCAATTATTGCTTCCTGAGACTTCCCGGATCACTAACTATTAATTTTCCAAGTGTGAATGATGTGTGTGATGGAATCTGGAATATTTCCATGTTCCCTTTGACTTTATCAGATGTATGATATAATAACAGTATAATCTAATCATACCTATTTTTTGTGAGCTTCACAGTACTTCAAGCAGCTAGTAGATGAGTTCCCTTTTAATCCACCACACATTCTTCTCCCTGGTTGTGAATCTAGAAAAAAAAATCCAGATATGTACTATATTTGTGCATGTTTGTCTGGAAGGTTTACACATGCACACACACACACACACACACACACACACACAAAACACCAATTTCTACAGATTTATCTAATGAGCATTATTGATGAGGTAAGATAGAGTATAAAAATTGTAAGCGTGTCCTAGGATGCAGCAGCTCCACAGCCACAGTAGTAGAACAGCAAATGTCAATCCAGAGTCCATTCTGGGTTGCTACAACCATGGTGCCATGGCAGCATCCTGAAAAACTTTCATCTGATGTTTTAGTGATATGATGTTAAGCCTGCATTACAGAAGCAATAATAATGAAGTAAATAGTAGTGGTGAGAGGCTAAAGAATGTTGAAGAAAAATCAAGATGTTAGAAGAACCAGGAACAAGCTAGTAAACCATTGGATGGTATGGTGGGTGAGAAGAAGCCATATCTATTGTGGTTTAACTTGGACAAAGGAATTAAGAGACATGGGGCCTAGAATGAATTGCCTCTAATGAAACTTTTTCTAATGAGTGCTTGTTCTCAGGATCTGGGTATGACAATCATGCAGATGGTACTATTTTCATTGAGAATAAAAAGTATTATTAAATAGCATTATGGAAACCCATGTGCTATTCCTGATACGTAAAACTTCATTGTATTCATAGCTATGGAGGTTTTGAAGAACACTATTCTTGTTTTCAAATACTTTGGCCACCTAATGAGAAGGAAGGACTCACTGGAGAAGAGCCTAATGCTGGGAAAGATTGAGGGCAAGAAAAGAAGGGGACGACAGAGAATGAGGTGGCTGGATGGAGTCACTGAGGCAGTAGGCATGAGCCTAAATGGACTCCAGGTAGAGGACAGGAAGGCCTGGAGGAACGTTGTCCATGGGGTTGCACTTGGTAATCAGCATGTATTTAATGACCATTCAAAGCTACAGTGGTACTGGAAAAAAGTTATTTAGATGTGGTCCTCACACTTATGACTATTGCAGTATTCTCACAGTCACGTGATAAAAATTTGGGCACTTGGTAATCAGCATGTGTCTCAGGCTCAGGTGATTGACATTTGTGACCTTCCCAGCCAGCTTCCGACAAGGAAAGTCAGTGGAGAAAGTTAGATTGACTTAAAAACTGCAGTGATTCACTTAACAAACTGTGGCAATAAAGGTTGTTAAAAGGGTACAACCCACTTAATAATTGCCTTGCTTAGGCACAGAAATTCTGGTCCCAATTGTAAGTCGAGCATACCTTTACTACTGGTAGCTTCCCACTTCACTTTGCACTCACTGGAATAAATTACAGAATTCCATCAGAATTTTGATGGATTTTAAAAGTTACATCTCTTCAGTATATCCAAAACCTCATTCTGCTTTAATTTCTTTAATGGTTTGAAATAAAGTTAAAATATTTCTATGGCGTTTGTCATCTCTTTTTCAGTATACGTATGTGTGTGTGTCTGTTTGTGTGAGAGAAAAAGTGAATGTATGTACATGTGCATGAATTTCACCTTCAACAAAATGTTAACACATGTAATTTGGGATATCATAAAGAAAGATGCTATGAATCGCAAAAACAATCTCAATACCTTAGGTAATGAAACTAAACAGACTGCTTTGCTTGAACTAGGCCTGCTGGTTGATGATTACATCATCACTTACATTAATGAAATTGAAGATATAGGAGCATAGTGATGCTGTGCCATTGGTGGCACAATTTTGGCATTAGATGAAAAAATGCCAAAATGCATGTGACAGAAAAAGGAGAAAATATTTAGGTGTTTGGCTTATTGCTTTAATAAGATTATACCTGCAAGAAGAACGTTACATATTAAACATTCACTAATTTTATTGAGAACTTCAAACAATTGCTCTTTCTTCTTATCTATTTCCATTCTCCTGGCAGTCAAAAATGGAAGCTAAGTAACTGGTTACGCAACCAAGCCATCAACTCACAAAGAAATGTGGTTAAATTGTGCTGTGTGACCCTTGGGATGAGAAATTTGATGAAATGATATTTTCAAAGGAGTAATGACAAAGTAGAAAGGACATACTGCTACAATATGTATATCTGGTGGCCCCCAGGGGGAGGACGTTCTCTGTGGGCGCGCCGGATTTATGGAACCATCTTCCGGTTGAGCTCCGGATGGCGCCCGACCTTCACTCCTTCCAGTGTGATCTAAAGACCTACCTGTTCGAACAAGCCGGCCTGGCCTGATGGGTGATGGGTTTGGGTTTTATTGTTTTTTATGTATTTTAACTTATTGTTATAGTTTTTGGGCATCTTGTTTAATCTCTTTTAACTTTTGTATTCTTGTTTTTTAACATGTATTGCCCTGTTCACCGCCCTGAGTCCTTCGGTATACAAATATTATTATTATTATTATTATTATTATTATTATTATTATTATTATTATTATTATTATTATTATTATTATTATTATTATTATTATTATCCATTAGCAGATAATGGGATCATATTGACATAAGTTATCTGTTAAAATGTTGCCCCTTTTAATTGAAAAGTTCCTGCTTGTCTCTGATTGTTTGCTTGACAGAAGCCAATGATTAAACAGGAACTGTCTGTCAGCTGGGGCTGCCTAGTATTCAAATTTCTGTCTGGTGGGAAGATTAGGAGCTTGAGATTGCAGTAATATGTTGATGCCCTTTTCTCCACTGTGTCAGGTATCTTGATCATCACCCTTCCTGAGGAAATCATGATCTTGATAACTATGCAACAAAATCAACTTTCAAATTCTGAAGCAACAATTCAGCTTCAATATTTAGGGCTGGGTGTTGGTCCAAAGTGAGCCATGAGCTTCCATGATGGAGGTTTGACTTGAACATGAGTACCTCCATTCCTAATCCAAAAATTAACTGCTATCCTACACTACCTTAGTTATCTATTCTTATGCCATGCAAAAAAAATAACCTGAACAGTTTTTACTCAGTTTGATGACAGTTTGTTTCCATAAATTGGTTCAAAGAAGAGATATTGAGTGGAATGAAATTTTCAATTTATTTTCAATTTATTCAATTTTGAGGTGGCCATAGAGTGGGCTTTCACTGCACCAACTTCTGCTCAGCAATCTGCAGTCTACATGTGTCTCACATTTCAATTAAATCCCACAGGAAAAAATTATAAGGAAATTTGTCCCATAGCCAGGGACAAATGAAGAAAGATTACATTAAAAAAACTAATTTGGCAAGGGACACGGTGGCTCAGTGGGTTAGGACGCTGAACTTGTCGATCGGAAGGTCGGCAGTTTGGCGGGTCGAATCCCGAGTGCCGCGTAGCAGAGTGAGCGCCTGTTACTCGTCCCAGCTTCTGCCCACCTAGCAGTTCGAAAGCACGTAAAAATGCAAGTAGAAAAATAGGGACCACTCCGGTGGGAAGGTAACAGCGTTCCGTGCGCCTTTGGCATCTAGTCATGCCGGCCACATAACCACGGAGACGTCCTCGGACAAGCGCTGGCTCTTCGGCTATGAAACGGAGATGAGCACCGGCCCCTAGAGTCGGAAACGACTAGCACACATGTGCGGGGGAACCTTTACCTTTACCTTTACCTTATACTCTGCTATCCCTAACAATGTTAGTTGGTGAGAAAAAAACTCACAGAGAAAGACATTCTCAAACAGTCTGAGAATGAGATATAAAAACTGATGCCTCTTTTACAGGTAAAGAAAATTTGCAAGCCAGGTCTTGATGTAATTCTTTCTAAAACTCAAGCTCCAGATATTCTGCCTCCCTGTTAGTGTTGTTGCTTAGTACAACGCTTTGCTTTTATTTTTTTATTGCTTTTATTTTTATCTTTAGAACATGGTCAGAATTCATAAAGTGATTTCAGCCAAAGAAAACAATATTGCCAAGGCCAGAATAAAATAAAATAAAATAAAATAATAAAATAAAATAAAATAAAATAAAATAAAATAAAATAAAATAATAAAATAAAATAATAAAATAAAATAAAATAAATAAAATAATAAAATAAAATAAAAATAAAATAAAATAAAATAATGAAATAAAATAATAAAATAATAAAATAAAATAAAATAAAATAAAATAAAATAATAAAATAAAATAAATAAAATAAAATAAAATAAAATAATATAATAATAAAATAAAATAAAATAAAATAAAATAAAATAATAAAATAAAATAAATACTTATATTGTTAATATGCCCTGCCTTTCTAAAACAAAACAGAACCCTGATTTACTCATTGGGATATACCATCCCTTCACTGTTTTCAAAGTTGGAAATAGTTAAAATAATAACAAAATAATTTGCAGGCTGTTCCTTGTCTTTAAAAGATAAGCATTTAGACTTATACACCACTTCATAGTGCTTTACAGCCCTCTTGAAGTAGTTTGCAGAGTCAGCATATTGCTCCCAACAATCTGGATCCTCATCTGACTGACCTTGGAAGTCTGGAAGGCTGAGTCAACCTTGAGGCTGGTGAGAATCGAAATGCCAAACTGCTGGCAGCTGGCAGCCAGTAGAAGTAGCCTGCAGCCTGCAGTACCAATTATTGTAATGCCATCAATTGCCCCATGCACATTTATGTATATGTTTACCTTATTATCTGTCTCTGAATGTTTCATCACCATCACAACCCTGTGCTTTCCATATGCAGTGAATAATGTACCAGAATGATTGTCTTGCTTTTTTGCATAAATGGTGTAGCCCAAGCTTCGAACCTTATGACCAACATTTAAAGATCTTGAATGATAATATACAAGTATTGTACTATTCTGGCTTATTGCTATTTTTCACAGGTGACATCTTTGAAGATGTCCAGTTAGCAATGACTAATCAGAGACTGAGATGGGATTCTCTCTGTCTCATCAGATGATCTCCATATATTAAAAATGACCCAATACAATATAAAAAAGCTATTGTAAATAATAAAGCACAGTTGTGCATCAAAAACAATCTAGGACTCAATGGTCTGTTGAAATAAAAATAATTTTGAGGGTTTTTTGTCATCTGAGGATAGGAACTAATCACACTTTCAGTGTAGTGTGTTCCATACTGCAGGTGCTAACATCAAGTCCAATGGTGCGGTGTGTGTGGGGGCAACATGGAGTTCCTGCTCCCTAAGTAAATGTACCAAATGACATAACTGTGCTGGCTGGATGGCAGGAATATTAAACTGATTCTCTCTATGCAGTTGAATGTTGTTATAGATAATAGATCTCTCATACCTCTCTGGTATGGTGACCTGGCCTGGTGGTGGAATGCGGACGCTGATGCCTCGGATGTTTGTGAGGCACAACCTAACTTCTGCACCGCCAGAAATTGACTAGACCATGTTTTGTGGTTCTGTTGAATTACCATGGTCTTGGTTTCCCTTCCTGGCTGACTATCATCTGGTCCTTTCTACAATATGAAATCGAACTGTGTAACCGGAGCTCTCCTACCATTCTGTGACTCTACGGGCTTATCAGCCCTGATTTATTTCGCTGAATCTTTTGCTCTAACTCCCCCCTCTTTTCTCCTCTCCCCTATGGTTTTGGAAGGCCCAGGTTACAACCACTGTGGGAGAGTGGTTGAGACTTTACATCTGCTACCTCCTAGAGGTGAGAGCTCTAGGCGGTATTGCCTTCCCCGGTTGTATGTTCCAGGCTGCTCCCCGGTTCTGACCATCGTGAGAGGGCGGGAATCGATCTGTCCCGGGTTTCCCCAGCTCTAGTGGCAGTGGAGCTGGGTTGGCACTCTGGACATTCTCCTTTTATTTTGAGATCCTCCCGTTTCGATCTGGGTCTGCCTTTTTGCCTTTTTGCCGGACTTGTTTAACAACCACCATGCATCTGACTTATCTGAGCACGGCTTTGTTCGCCCTCAGCCCCCCCCCAATCCTGGGAGCGACCCGCCTCACTCTTTACACTTCCTCTTGATGAAGGGCCCGATTGCTGGGACCCTGAGAGATGGTTGGGCAGGGGTAGGGGCCTCCAGTATAAATTTAATAAGAGGCCCCTGATTTCCTTTTTAGTTAATTTTTTTGTGGGGTTAGGGAGGGGGGAGGGTTGTGGTTGGTTGGAAATGGGGGGTAATCCAGCAACCGCTGGTCAGGCCAGGCCTGGGACAGATCGCGGGGGGGAGGAGCCGGAGTCTGCTGCCTCCGGAGGTCGGGAGCGGGTCGTGGGACTTCCTATTCCCACGACGTTAGGGAATGGCAGCAGGTGTAGGAACAGAGGGCCGTTTCGATGTCCGGGAGGGCATCCCTGCTATTTACAAGTGGTGAGGCGCTCCGACCCTCTGTCTTCACCCCAAGGCTCTGGGAGTGAGGATGTGCAGCCACCTGAGCTCCGGCTAGTGTACCTGAACACCAGGTCCATCGTTAATAAGGCTCCTCTCGTTCAGGATCTGGTCAAGGGTGAGCATGCGGACCTGGCTTGCATCACGGAGACCTGGTTGGGCCCAGAGGGTGGTATCCCCCTGGTTGATCTTTGCCCACCAGGCTTCTGGGTGCTACACTGGCCTCGGACTCAGGGTAGGGGTGGGGGAGTGGCTGTGGTTATGAGGGAGACCTTATGTCCGCAGGAGGCCACTGTTCTCCAGATAGTCGGGTGTGAATCTCTCTTACTGAGGTGTGGTCCTAGGGCGCAGTTGGGCTTGCTTCTGGTGTACCTTTCGCCTAGTCGCACAGCAGCAGCCCTGCCTGAGCTTCTCGGTATCCTCTCGGGGCTGGTGATTGAGTTCCCCAAACTCATGGTTTTTGGTGACTTCAATCTACCATCCCTGGGAGGAGCATCTGAGTTAGCTCGGGAGTTCATGGCTTCCATGATGGCCATGGACCTGACGCAAGTAATTCATGGACTGACTCATGTGGGAGGTCACACCCTGGATTAGGTTTTTCTATCCAGACGGTGGTTAGATGATCTTGGTGGGGGCTTTCCAATTGTTATGCCCCTGTCATGGACCGATCGTCATCTCCTGCGGCTGGTCTTCCGTTTTGCCACTCCCCACCGTGGGTGTGTTGAGCCAACTAGATGGTTCCGCCCCAGGCGCTTGATGGACCCTGAGAGGTTCCAGGCAGCGCTGGGGTCCCCACCTGCCTCCTCTTCTCACAGCTTGGCCGATGCCTTAGTGGAAGCCTGGGAAAGGACGGCCACGGAGGCACTTGACCGAGTTGTACCCTTGCGGCCCCTGACCCGGCGCAGATCCCAGTGGGCTCCATGGTTCTCCGCAGAGCTCTGGGAGATGAAGCGTCAGAGACGGGGCCTAGACAGCGGTTGGAGGTCCAGCCGATCTGAATCTGACTGATTGCGACTAAGAACCCATATTAGGTCTTATCTCGCTGCAATAAGGATGGCGAGGTTTAATTACTTCGCTACCCTTATCGCGTCTGCAGATAATCACCTGGCCGCCCTGTTTAGGGTGACCCGCTCCCTCCTTAATCAGGAGGTGAGTGGGGAACCCTTGCAGGGGCGTGAAGAGGAGTTTAGTCAACATCTGTCGGACAAAATCGCTCGGATTCGGACCAGTTTGGACTCCGACTGGGTAGAGTCGGATGATCAGGACACGGGTGGTCTTGTCAATGTTATCTGGGAGGAGTTCGATCCTGTAACTCCAGAGGAAGTGGACAGGATTATGGGGAGGCTGAGCTCCACCACATGTTTATTGGACCCGTGCCCTTCCTGGCTGGTTTATGCAGCCCAGGAGGGGACACGAGGCTGGTTCCAGGCGGTTATATCTGCCTCTTTGAGTGAGGGTAGTTTCCCCGCCGCCTTGAAAGAGGCAGTGGTGAGACCTCTCCTCAAGAAGTCTGCCTTGGACCCATCTGTGTTAAATAACTTTTGTCCGGTCTCCAACCTTCGCTTTCTTGCGAAGGTTGTTGAGAGTGTGGTGGCGCATCAGCTCCCTCTGGTTCTGGATGAAGCAGATTATCTAGACCCATACCAATCGGGTTTCAGGCCCGGGTACAGCACGGAGACGGCATTGGTCGCTCTGGTGAATGATCTCTGGAGGGCTCGGGACAGGGGATATTCCTCTGTCCTAGTCCTATTAGACCTCTCAGCGGCTTTCGATACTATCGACCATGGTATCTTGCTGCGGCGACTCAGGGGATTGGGAGTGGGAGGCACGGTTCTTCAGTGGTTCTCCTCCTATCTCCTGGGACGCTCGCAGTTGGTGTTGGCAGGGGGGCAGAGGTCGACCGCGAGGCCTCTCGTTTGTGGAGTCCCTCAGGGGTCGGTCCGCTCGCCTCTCCTGTTCAACATCTACATGAAACCGCTGGGTGAGATCATTCGTGGTTTTGGAATTGGGTATCATCAGCATATCAACAGAATTAGATGGCTTCAACTAGTGGACAATTTGGATACTAATTTTTAATTTTAGTTTTAATTTTAGTTTATTTTCTATTGTGAATTGGAAGCCAGAATTAAATCACAAATTGGAACCAAATTACCAGTTTTGAACAAGAGTTGCTCAATTTTCTTACCTCTCTTATTCCTTTTAATATATGATATGATTAAATACCTATCACACTTTAAAAAAACAAAAAGAAAATTTACAAGGAAAGTTTTTTTTTCAAATTTCACTGTTGGTTTAAATATACACACACATATTTCACTAAAAGCTACTATATGCCATAATAAATTCAACTTGTAACTTGAAAGTGTGATTCATTAGCAAATCATAAATAAACTATCGTGGTAGTTATCAACTACTAGATCTTGGCTATTTGTCTTCTATTCTGCTTCTCCCATTATATACAGTATTCATATAAAACACTGGTTTTAATAAGAATAAACTCAGATTAAATAATTTAAATGTCTTTCAGTTCATTACAGATAGAGAATCTTTAAATCCTCTGTTACAATACAGTTTGTTTTTGGATTCAGGCTCAGTAAAATAAAGGTCTAGCTTATACTAATTGTAAGCATAGTCCAATTTCACTGCAGAATACTACTCAGCAATGTTCTATATTCCAGGATTTCTTTTTTCTTTTTAATTAACTCTGAAGCAATCTTCTTTTATGAATCTTGCAAATTTTTCAACATCTTGGAGTGCAGGCAATCATACTATTGACTTTGCAGGCCTTTTGTAATTCCATGCAACACTTTCTTTTTGTGTTAGAATGTGGTTTCTCTGCTTCTCTATAATACCTGTATATCTTGTTGAGTCTTGCTTTTCCAAACTCCAGCAAAACTGTGAAGATCAGTTTGTAAGTTCAATTCTTAAGAGAGTATTACATTGTGTTTTTTCCTGGGCATGGGATGTTAATTTGCTTTCCCTATTCTATAGAATCAGAGCACTCAGATCTGTTATTTGCACAGTTTATATAGATTTATTAGGAATCTCCTTACTTCCTAGCCCAAAGCACTTCACTCTTGAATAAAGACAGCTAGTCTTCTGATTGAGCAATTCAGTTTTGCTATGAAATCTTAGTGGCTTTCCGGAATTATTAGATAAATTACACACAATCAGCTCAATAGACATTGCTGTATCTGTGCTGGCTTGTCGTATTCTGCCCTTCTGAGCTCATATCTTTGGAGCTCTCTGCTTGTATGGGCTTGGTTTACCTTGCTGTTCATCCAACAATAGCAAAAGTTGTCACACTGAGCAGCAAGAGGAGCTTTAATAAATTTTATGGCCTTTATCTTGCAATTATAATATTTTTTTAATATCATGCTGTCATGACACTGCCTTTGTCTCCTCCTCAGCCCATGAACTGAAACAGGCTTTAGCGGTATCTGAATTTTTCCTCTTTCTCTGTCCTGGTGCAAAAATAGCCTCAAGGTGTATAAAATCTGACATTTGGAAAGAAGTTAGGTGATTGCAGTGACTTGAAACAGAAGCAGAAGATAGAGATTGGTAACAGTCACAGCAAATCTTATAGTTCTTTGCTCACTCCAGGACAGGTGGAGAATAATGACCCATTCATCATTGTGTAGCTCACCCAGAGAACTGGGAATAGGAGAAGCAAGTGTGGAATTTTTATTACAGGTTAGTTAGGTAACAGCTGTCTAGCTTATGATATTCTGAATAAATCCAAGATTAATTGTGCACAAACTTTACAATATTGTGTAACCCAGGAAGGTAATATACAAGTTTGCTAAAGCATGGTTATTTATTTATTTGTTTATTTATTTATAAAATTTATAGGCTGCCAATCTTACCTCAAGGTACCTATGGGCATCCTACAATCATGAAAAATAAAAGTGTATAAATTAAATAAGTTGATACAAGTTGATAAATTAATGATTAGCTGCTTATATGCCTTCTGCATTCTGCTGTGCCATTAACAAATGATTTGGTCTCATTCACAAAGGTTGACTGGAAGAAGGGATTGTCACTTTATACATTTAAATTCAGTCTAACCATTTATCAGGTTTTCTTGAATTTTTTTTGCATCTCCATCTATTCTGCTTTATGTTTATTTCATTGTGATTTCATGCTGATGGTTTTATCATTGTATATTATTGGATGGTGCTATCAGTAGTTAGCTATTATATAAGCTAAACATATATTTAGCTATATTATTCAGCTAAATAAACAAACTGGGATATATATGGTGGGCTAGCTACGAGATGGAGAGCCAGTTTGGTTTAGTGGTTAAGGTATCAGGCTAGGAACTGGGAGCCTATGAGTTAGTCCTGCTTTAGGCATAAAGCCACCTGGACGATCTGGGTAGTCACCTCTCTCAGGCATAGGAAGGAGACAATGCCAAACCACTTCTAAAAAACCTTGTCAAGAAAACTGCAGGGAATTGTCCATGCAATTTCAAGAAATTGGACATGATTGAACAGAATAGAAAAATGAATACATGAATTATTGTTAACACTTTTTCACTATATGAATTATATTGCGGTGATCCCTCCTCTGATGGTAATAGACCAGAATCAATGGACATATATAATCACTTAATTAGATCAGTATAATAATCAGGGAGGAAAAGAAAACAATATTAGCATTGCTGCCATTAGAATCAATGATATCAAAATGAGCTCAGGTGTGCCCTGATATTGTGACATTGTGATGCAAATTATGCACTTACATCCTGATGCAAGTGCAGAATTGGCGTCATTATATACATGAGATGTTATTTGCCCTCCCCTTCTGGATAGCCATGAATATTAGGAAAGGAAGAGATGGAAGCATCATCAAAAAAAGTTAACTGTGAAAACTGGATGACTGGTCTGGTCCCCTTCATGGCATGGGACCAGGTTACTTGAGGGACCTTCTCTCCCCAATTTCATCTGCCTGTCCTACAAGATCCAGCAGAGAAGGCATGTTATGGCTTCTATTGCCTAGGGAGTTAATTTGCTGAGCCCTAGGAGATGGTCTTTTCTGCTATGGTGCCTGCATTGTGGATTATTCTTTTTCCCCTCCCCCCAATTGAGGTTGGCCTCATCACTATTGAGTTTCTGGAAGCCCCTCAAGACATGGTTATGCCAGCATGCCTGGGGACTCCAGGAGATTGGTGAACTTGTGAGTTAGTTCTGCTATTTAACATCCCTCTGTCTATTTTTCTTGGTTTTACTTTAGTTTTTGTATTTCTTAACTTTATTTTTATATGTATTTATTCTCTATTATAGCATTTATAAACTGTTTTTGACTTTGTTGTATGCCACCCAGAATTGCTTGTTTGTGAGAATGGGCAGCTACATAAATTTGTCTAAAATAAATAAAAATGGCTTTTGCTATATTTGTTTCTTAATTCTACCATTATCTTGACAATATTTGGGCCCAAACTCTTGGAAGGCAGCCAGCCTGGGGGTGGGGGCTAAAGCATGGGGTCAGTTTGGAGTCACTGCACAAGTGCAAAATGGCTAGGACCAATGCCCCCCACAACAAACTTGAACCTTACCATATCTATTTGTTCCCAAAAGAATGTTGCCATCTGGGAAAATTTCTGTATTATAGTCAGAACATAATAAAGTGGAACTCTGCATGTGGGTCTAGTTGTTCACACTTGACAAAAGCTACTTTGTCTGTAATCTGCATAATTCAGATGGCTCAGTTGAAGGAGTGTTCTACAGTGCATTCAGAAGCTGTTGAAATTCATTTTTTTCTCATTAATCTACATTCAGTTTCCCACAAGTGAAAACAGAATTTTAGAAATGTCTATAAATGTGTTAAAAAGAAAAAAACTGAAATATCACATTGACATAAGTATTCAGACCCTTTGTAACAACATGTGAAATTTAGCTCTAATGCCTCCCATTTCTCTTGACCATTGCTGACATGTTTCTACACCTCGATTGGAGTCGACCTGTGGAAAATTAAATTGATTGGACATGGTTTGGAAAGATACACACCTCTCTGTAGAAGGCCTCACAGCTGACAATGTATACTGTAGCAGAGCAAAAGCCATGAGATCTAAGGAATTGCCTGCAGAGCTCAGAGACAGGATTATTGCAAGGCATAAATCTGGGGAAGGCTACAACAAAATTTCTGCTGCACTGACAGTTCCTAAGAGCACAATGGCCTCCATAATTCTCAAATGGAAGAAGTTTGGCACAACCAGGACTCTTCCAAGAACTGGTTGCCTGTCAAAACTGAGAATTGGGGGAGAAGGGCCTTAGTAAGAAAAGTGACCAAGAACTCTGACTGAGCTCCAGAGAAATGGTGTTGAGATGGAACAGAATTCCAGAAGGACAACCATCATGGCAGCCCTCCATCAATCTGGCCTTTATGGCAGAGTGGCTATATAGAAGCATTCCTCATTGCCTCAGTTCTAAATGTTATATCTGGAGGAAACCAGGCACTGCTTATCACCCACCCAATATCATCCTAACAATGAAGCATGGTGATGGTAGCATCATGCTGTGGGGGTATTTCTCAGCAGCAGGGACTGGGAGATTGGTAAGGGTTGAGGATAAGCTGAATGGAGCAACGTACAGGGATATCCTCAATGAAAACCTGTTCCATAGCACTCAGGACCTCAGACTGGGTTGAAGGTTCACTTTCCAACATGATAATGATCCTAAGCACACAGCCAAGACAACACAAGAATGGCTGAGGAAAAACTCTGTGAAAAGTGCTAGAGTGGCCCAGACAAGCCCTGACTTGATCTCTATTGACCCTCTCTGGGGGTACATGAAAATGGCTGTCCACCAACAGTTGCAAGGAAGAATGACTGAAAATCCCCCAATCCAGGTGTGCAAAGCTTGTTGCATCATACCCCAAAAGATTCAAGGCTTTGACAGTTGCTGTCAAAGGTGCTTCAACAAAGTACTGAGTGAAGGGTCTGAATACTTATGCCAATGTGATATTTCAATTTTTTCTTTTTAATAAATTTACAGACATTTCTAAAATTCTGTTTTCACTTTGTTGTTATGGGGCACTGAGTGTAGATTAATGAGAAAAAAATAATTTCAACAACTGTAGAATCATGCTGCAGCATAACAAAATTGACAAAAGTGAAGGGGTCTGAATATTTTCTGAATACACTGTAATTTCCAGTGGAGTGTACGTTGAGGGGAAAAGAAGAATACTTTTTTTCCTTAGCTTATAAAACATAACAAGTATTCACTGCTATTTTGAACAAAGTCATTAAAAAAAGAGTTTCTGCTTTTTTCTTTCAAAAAGTGAGATTGCGTAATAAATATGCCTACATTTTATGTTGAGTTATTATCTAAAATTAGAACCCTGGAATAGTTTCAATTTGGGCAAGCTAATATTTCAATAGCATTTTGATTTTATAATTAGAAAAGTGTAAGGCTCTCAAGTGCCCCATATGTTAGACTTGAGAAAGAACAAGTAGCTGATCTAAATCTTGCTCTTGATTGGGGTACCACCCTTTTCATGATATTGACATGTTCACATTCTTCTTTAAGTAGATGCTGCAATATGTATCGTTAATGAGAATCTTGCGCCATTGTTGGAATGCAGTTGCTTGGAACTCACATCCCTCTATGATTTCTATGGGAGTGGAAAATCTTTTGGACAATCAGTAATTAAGAAATTGCTCTTCTTTTTATATGTCGGTATAAGGGAGAGACCAAAACTCTTAAGTAATGGTTTCTGAAATAGAGGGGGGGGGAGATTGTATCAGCCTAAGTTCTTTGATTAACAGTGGACATATGAAAATGATAAGTAACTCTAGGAGGTTCAAAATAACAACCACCGCCAACCTTCTAATCCCTGTAATATGAAATAACATGAAAGATATCTTGAGATCCATCTAGACCAACAGGCTGCCCAATGCAAGAACGTACTAATACAGCAGCTCCAATAGGAAAGGTCATAAAAACTTCAAACTTATAACCTAATTAAAGAATAGGCCAAATAAGAAGGTTACAGGGAAAAAAAAATTACAAGACTTTTTTCCATGTGAAGCCTTAAATTAATTTTATTTCTGATTTGGTATTAAATTGCATTGACCCATAAAGAACACCACATACTGTATCATTATTTACCATTAGCGATAAGATGCCAAGAATGCCAAAGATTAAACTCACTGGAAGCTGAGGAAACAAGTGCACAGAGTTCTGCCTTACTAAGATGAGGAAAGGGAACTTTAAGTTGCTTGGATGACCCACCCTGCCCCGTCTGGTCCTTGCTGAATGAGACATCTTAGCAAGTTCCCTGCAGTAGCATGAAACAAATACGAAGAAAAGTATAATGTGTCAGCAATCTGCCTTGGTTCCTTAATTGCTATTCCACAATTAAGTGGATCCAAATTAAATGAAGAACTTGCTAAAGAACAGACTAGGCTAACCATAATGTTTAAACAAAACAAAACAAACAAACAGCTTGTTCAATAAAATAATAACTTGACTTTTGTGGTGTCTATCAAAATTTTATACAAAACTTCATTCATTTCAGTGGCACTTATATTCAGGGAATAAATACGAAAAAAAAAATACTTTTAGATATTTAAGAGCAGACATGGCATAGCACTGATTACATTCCAGAATAAACGTAAGCAATGGTTGGAAGGAAAGTTTAACTCTTTTTTTGACCCATCCTCTTAGTTGTCCTTTGAAGCAGCTATCTGAAGTTCAAAGTTCCCATTAGTAGCAGTGGAAATTTTCCTTGAAAAAGAAATCAGAACTTTAAACAAGTGGTGTTTTTTTTGGCAGGGAGATAGGGTGCTGATCCCCACCCCTACTTTCTTTAGGCTACGGTTAACATACAAAGCCATGTACATCAACTGTTTTAGTATACTTAATTAATGTATCATGTGGGTGTTACTACTATAGCAGAAGCCAGTGAAACTCAGTTTGCAGTTGTCTGTTCCCAGGGAAACCAAGATTATGGGAAAAGCAGCACTACTAATCAGATATGGCGATGTGTGATGGTGCATTCAGGATAGAACTTGGCCCATGGCAGAAAAACATACAGAGGTTTTCTCAACCTTGGCAGCTTGGAGATGTGTGAAGTTCAGTTCCCATGCTGGCTAGGGAATTCTGGGAGAAGAAATCCAGGCCACTGACACGTAAACCAACCAGTAAAGAATAAGCACAGAATGATATGGAGTGATTTAACAATTTGTTTCAATAAATAAGCCCATACAGTGTGCCAGAGGAGAAAGACATTTTACAGTGTGTAGGGAATATGTTTAAAATGTGATGCCAATTCTAGACAAATGACTTAACATTCCATTTCCACTGCTGGCCAATCTCAGCTACTTGAGACATGGTATTTAATTCTCAAGCCTAGATAGTGATAGCATGAGAGCAGTGAGGAGGAGAAGAAGAACTAGGCAGGGTTTAAAATAATGAGAGCCAACACCCAACATCTGAGCTGGAATACTGGCATGAATGGCAGGAACTGAACCTCAGTCTAGCTATGAGCTGTGCTACTTGAAAGCAGCTGGGGAAACTCCCTACATTCATTTAGTCTCTGGAAAACTGGAGATACACCAGCTCTCAAATTTGGCTGGGCGGCACCTACCATTGTTCCTAGAATTCTGGTGAGGATTCTCCACCCATCATGAAGTTTCTATCAGTGAAAACTGTTTTGCTTCTTATCCCATGGCCTCTTTAAATCAGCATGTCCTGATTTAAGGTGAATGATCTCACGTGGCTGCCATGAGAGTCTTATGATGCAACCTCTTGCCTTTTTCACAGGATTGGCACTGGGTGTAATTAACTGCTTGCCAAGTATTGAGGAATGGCCAGATGAAAGGGCGGAGCAGGGAGACCCATTTGGGTCTGTGAGATCAAAGACGGGAAGCAGAGAAGAGTCAGAAGGGAGTTGCACTTGAGCAGGCTTTCTCTAGTCCAACAGTAGCATTACATTGACGGAAGAAGCCACAGCATTGATTGACGTTCATTGGGTGGAGAATTAATTAGAACAAATAGGAAGGTTAATTTCAGAAATGGGATGGGGCTGCTCCCTGAATTTCTTGATACTTAGTTGAGTCTCAAAGAGAATTACTTACCAATTCTACTTTCAACTATTTAACATTTCCATTTCCACTGCTGGGAAATCTCATTTACTTGAAAGATAGATATATTAGGCTACTACTTTGTATCACCAATTACCCAAGTCTCTCGCAATGTAGAATAATAAAAATCATAAAATAGGGTTAATAATTAAAAATTTTAAAAAAATGTTCAGCAATTAAAAGCCTTGAAAAAATCTAACAAAGATTTGTGGCAGCAACCATAAAAACTGCAAGTCTTACAGAAGAAAGCATTCTCATGGGTAACCTGAAACCAAACTATACAGGGCTTTCAAGGTCATAATCAGCACTATATATTTCATACGAAAATATATTGTCCATTATTTGAATTATGGAATATGAGAGTTGGATTATATCTTGAAATAATCTAGTACAACCCCCTGTTGAGTATACTGTATAAACCCATTACTACACCATCTCTAAGAGATGGTCAACTAGTCTCTGTATAAATGTTTCTAATAGGGAAGTATCCATTCTCTTCCATGGCAGATTGTTTCATCATTCAACAGCTATTATTATTATTATTATTATTATTATTATTATTATTATTATTATTATTATTACATCAATCATTGTGTTTTGTCTTGCCTTCTGTAACAACACTGAACAATCTACCATATATTGTACGTAACAGTTGTTTAGAGACTTGAAGATAGCTATTATGTCTCCTTTTAGTCTTTTGTTTTTGGATTAAAATTATCCAAGTTCAATAATTCCCCATGAATTTTCTTCTTCTAAAACCTTGCCATGTTCATTGCTTTTCTTTGCACATACTCCACATTGACAATGTCCTTTATAAACTATGATGCTCACAATGGCACATAATATTCTAGGTCTGGACTAAATAACAGAACAGAGAACACTGAGTTCTCTCTTGAACTTGGTGCTATTCTTGTATTGTTTCAGTCTATCATTGCTTTTTTGTTGTTGTTGCTAATGCACAGCCGAGATCCTCTTCCCATGTTTACCCCCATTCCTTTACACATCTATGATTTTTCCTACCCAAATAAAGAATCTTGCTTTTGTCCTTGATGATTTATCTTGTTGGTTTCTGCCCATTGTCAAGACCCCCCTTACTTTTGGTATAGTTCTTCAAAACATTTGCTGTTCCCTCATATTAAAACTCATATTTTTTTATCCTTCATCCAATTTGTTAATTATCTCAAATCAAAATAAGGCCCCATAGGGAGCCCTATAATCTATTTCCTCCTTTCAGCTTGATGCAGATGATACACTCATTGGATATAATTATTCAAACAGTTCTGTAATCACTTACTGATATTGTTGCATAGTTCAGCTCATAATTTGCTGTCTTCTCTACTGCAGTTGCAGGGGAGATACAGTCTTGCTGAAGCCAAGGTGTTATATGTCCTCTGCATTCCTGTGATGACCTAAACTGGACATTCTATCAAAAAAGGAGATCAAATTGATTTAGCATGACTTGTTCTTGATAAACTCATGCTGGTTTGTGCTAAGCAATGGAGTTTTTCTTCAAATTCTCACGAAGTGCTTGCTAATTAATGGGTTCCAAAATTTTGCTACTATGGCCATCAAGGTAACATTTCCGTAATTAGCTGTCCTTTTTTTCTCTTGCCACCACCCCATGTCTTTCATGATTTCTCTATGATCATGGAAAAGGGACTTTGAGATGATATTTGCACACTCCTTTAAGACTTTCAGACACAACTGATCTGGCCTTGGAAACTTAAACTGGAGAGAATTGAATCAAAGTTGATTAGCTCTGTCCTCTCTCTGTCACCTATTACCATCTTCAAACAGTGGTCCCACACCCTCCTTCCTTTGTTTCTACTGACAAAGTCCCAAAAGCTTCTTTTGTTGCTTTTATTTTACTTTGTGAGCTTAAGTTGCTTTTGTGCTTTGTTTTCAGCCTTCTGACTATCCTTCTGCAGATATTAGCTATTTGCTGGAAAACCTCCTTGGTGGTTATATCCATCTTCTATTTCCTATGCAGGCCCCTTTCAATTCTAATCTCTGTAGACAGCTCCCTATTTAGATGAGCAATCTTTTGCTCAGAACAGAAAAAACACTGAATGATTCATTTATGGGAGAGGTTGTGGTATGTCCCTTCCCAGAGGGTTAATACTTTAAATATTCTGAAATGGCCATATGAGAAGGTTATGAATCATTATATGGCACTTTCATTCATAAAAAACACAGAAAGCAAGAGCAAGAGAGAGATAGACTGTATCTCTATCTGTTCAAAGAGTTACAGGTGAAACTATTTTTAATAAAAGCAGAATATTATTTGTAAGAAATACAGAAAAAATATTTTCTCTCTGGTGACAAATATTTCTTCCATAAATGTTCACGTGTTGGGGGACTATAGCCAATTCTAACTCCATGTTGCTTACATGTTTGCAAAATATTGCTGTTTTTTCCTGCTATATTTCCATAAATCTCTTTAACTTATATCATATGATGTGAACCTGGACAAATAAAGGGTGTGTAAAAGCCAAAACAGTAACAAGGAATGAAGACTCTTCTGTGAAGGCAAGGATTTCTCTAAACTATAAGTGTGGATTTGTTGTAAACTATGAAAGTATCTAATAGCTTGGGATCCTTTTTAAGAAGTGTCATTTTGAAGAAGGTTGGATGCATCTGCTGAACTAAACCAACCATTTTTCTGTAACTGCTGCAGAAAAATATTGTAGAGCATGCTGAAAAGTGCTTTATTATGGTTAATTAAGCAATAGATGCTCTTCACTAGAAAGGCAATCTAATTTATTATAGGTTTCTCTTTGCTTCTTTATTATTCATGTTGTTTTAAATTAAAAAAATGTTAGAATAAACTTGGGGTAGACTCTAATGCCTTATTGTACTCAGTAGATGTATTATATTTAGTTCCTTAATTCTTCTTCAAAATTATCTATAATTTTCATTTCCAGGTTAGTTGGTCACATGCAGGTAAATTCTGTGTAGTCTGCCAAATAGTTTTTTTCAGCAAAAACGGCAGTGCATATTAGTTAGCATTTGATGAATGTGCACTCCTATACTAGATTTCATTCATGTATGAACTGTTCATACAAGTATGAACTTAAAAGAATAAATTTTGATGATACACAGAACAGTACCACACTAAACCAATTATCTGCAGCTATTTCTGAAGCATGATATGGGATTTTTATAAATGAACTTCAATTTTTAATCTGTATTAATTTATTATGGGCATTGTTTAATCACGTTTTAATAATTTTTAATTTTTGTATCTAGTTTTTATGTATTGCCCTGTTCACCGCCCTGAGTCCTCCGGGAGAAGGGCGGTATATAAATTAAATTAATAAATAATAAATAAATAAATATTAATAAACTGGCAATCTAAAATGTCTGTCAGCATAACTACGTTCTTGTGTTCTGTTGAAACAGGATCAGTACTAGATTTTAATACAATAGAAGGAACCTTCCTTAACCATGGTGTATTCCCAGGATTCACTAGGGACAGTGGTCAATGCTGGGAATCCTGAGAGTTGAAGCCATATATCAAGTAGTGGGATTCAAATATGTGAATATCCGGTTCTCTGTGCGGATGCTGCTTCCAGAAGTCCATTTGGGGCCTGGGCAACCAAAAACTAGCTACTGGTTCTGCCGAACTGGTGCGAACTGGCTGAATCCCACCACTGCATATATCTGGAGGGCACTAAGTTTAAGGAAGGCTACAGAACAAGTGGATATATAGCTAATCTCTCTGTTTCTAGTAACTACAATTTCTACCATTAAACATTTTTTGTCCATATTATATTTATTAAATCCGCATCATTCAGAAACAAGAAAGGATTTATGTGAAGATAAAAACATTTGGCAAAATTCGAATCTGGGGTTTTTATTTTTTTTCTTCTCCTTTCTTTCTTTCTTTCTTTCTTTCTTTCTTTCTTTCTTTCTTTCTTTCTTTCTTTCTTTCTTTCTTCTCTCTTGTTAGTCTATGCTACATTCATTGAGTTTAATTATGGTAGTTAAAGTAATACCACTGTTTTTTGTTTTTTAAAGCTAGATAAAGTACACTGTAACTTTTTCATATCCATTAGTTACAGTTTTTGCCTGTTAATGCACATATGAAAATTTCTTAAATTTCTTATTTAACGACAGTCAAAAGAAAAGAAAAAGATTATTCTCCTGTGTCCATTTTTTCACAAGATATCCATGCAGCTTTTGAAATTGTGGGCAGTCAGTAGTTTAGGAAGAGTCCCTCTAGTGGTAAAATTGGGGGTATTTTCCCATTTCCTGGGGGGTTTCCTTTTTTCGTTGATTACCTGTAACATTTTGAGGCAGCAGGTTCTGTTATTGTAGCCTACTCTTCTAAATATCAGTTCTAGAGAATCTGCTTTTCATTGCCCTGGAAGAAACAATTTGAGGATAAACTGATGTGCTGAACAGCTGCAATGCACATACTTCAATAACATATACATAATATGTGTATCATAGAGTTGTACTTTAATAGGATTCCAGAAAGGTGCTTCAGGGAACATTAGCACCAATTATTTTCTAAGTTTGCTACTGCATAGTCCTATTGTATGCAGTTATGAGAGAGACAATAATTGAGCAGCAAAGTGTCAATGCTGCAAACATTGACATGTTTTTGCACTGACAATATAAGAGACAGCCTGTTATTTAAATTGCTTCATTTGGGAGGGAGGAATCACCCAGAAGTTGTGATAAGATTGCAAAAAGCCGCGTACAGAATGGGAAGTGAATCGTCATATGTAAAACTAATTGGATAATGTGATTTATGACATGTAGATAAGGGTGGGGATTGTATGTGTGTTATGATGGGTTTGGGGGGAGGAGATTTCAGATTCTGGCATCCCTCCATGAGTGCCGATGTTTCGTTTCATTACTAAGACTTTTTAGATAAATAATATGCCTCCAATCTGTTTGACTTGTCTGATTCATTGGAACCATGACATCATGCCAGAATCTCTTTTCTTTCAAAGTGGGGTCCTGAACCCCCACTGCTGTCTCCTGTAAGAGAGATAAGCTGGCAATGATTCAGGGAAGAATCCTCAAAATGGAGAGTGAAAGCCTGGTTGCTGGCGAAACTTCTGAAGAGAAAATAATAAATAAGTTTTCTGTGGGGAGAGGTTTGGAGAAACACGAAAATGGTGTTAAAAAAGACTTCTGAGACTTATAAAAAAACAAGCTGATAAAAAGAGGGCTCCCCAAAGAACATTCCAAGTGGGGGAGTAGGTTTATCTGTCAACTAAATATTTATGTCTCAAATTACCCAGCAAGAAATTGGGACTGAAATTCTTGGGGCCTTTCCCCATTGTGAAAATCATCAACCCGGCCACAGTAAAATTGAAATTCCCCAGACCTTTGGGAAAAATTCACCCGGTGTTCCATTGTAGCTTACTGAAACCTTTTCGAGCCTCCACTTTAAGACCTCCCCCTAAGAAAGCACCTGGATGCCTCATAGTAGCGGGTCAGACCCATTATGAAGTGAAATGTATTCTTGACTCTAGAATCTTTAAGGGAAAATTGCAGTACCTAGTACAATGGGATACCCATTGTCTGAAGCCATTTGGGTGAAATCTAGCAATGTGAAAGCTGGCAGACTTATCAAAAAGTTTTATGAGAAACACCCCAACAAACCAAAAGCCAGCTCCTAACTTGTGTTTGTTTACATTACAGGATCTGTTCTTTTGTAAGGGGGGCTGGATGTCAATGCCAAAACATTGACATGTTTTTGCACTGACAATATAAGAGACAGCCTGTTATTTAAATTGCTTCATTTGGGAGGGAGGAATCACCCAGAAGTTGTGATAAGATTGCAAAAAGCCGCGTACAGAATGGGAAGTGAACCCTCATATGTAAAACTAATTGGATAATGTGATTTATGACATGTAGATAAGGGTGGGGATTGTGTGTGTGTTATGATGGGTTTGGGGGGGGAGGAGATTTCAGATTCTGGCATCCCTCCATAAGTGCCCATGTTTTGTTTCATTACTAAGACTTTTTAGATAAATAATATGCTTCCAATCTGTTTGATTTGTCTAATTCATCAGAACCATGACACAAAGCACATTTGCAACCCTTGGCATCTCTAGTTAAAGAGTCTCAAATGGTAATCATAATGTGAGTCAGTGGTTTGAATTAATGATACAGATCTAGGCCTTGCTGATTTTTATTTAGAACCAAAGATCACTCTGATTCTGCTTTGATACCAAATTTATTATGCTCCACTAAGTTCAATATATCAAGAAGAAAAATACTGAAATCAAACCATGCAAACCCTCATTGCTAATAACAGTTATTGACAAGTAAGTGAACAACAATCTGAAGCCAATGAAGTTCATCACCTTCTTACCCTTTCTTTGAAATGATGTCATTTCTTAGGAAATAAATGAATGAATATAGTATTAAGGTTCTAAATATGATGTGTCTGACCATCTCCTATGTTATTTCCCCCCCACACACACACACACAAACAATTGCAATGTGATAAAGCCTGCTAAAATCACCAGAATCGTGTTTTGAGGACTGGCAAGGATTCAGGAGCAGGGAAACCTTTATTCAATTTTGAAAGTCCAAAAGTTTGCATTATTGCCTGAAGATTTGTCATCAAATTGTTAAGTCAGACAGCCTAGAATTCTTATGCTATATATTTTAACTACTTTTAAACTTCTATTTCACACTCACAGAGATGTTTCCCAGGTATGATGGTTGGAGTGTTAGTTAAAGCTTGTGGTGTGGTGGTTGTTTTTTAGATTGTTTTGGTTTCTCGGCTGTTGTCTATGTTTTATATATAAAGTTGCGTTATTTGTAAAATTTGTAAGCTACTTACAGGCACTATTGTGAGTTGGGAGGCTATATAAATCAAAGAAATTGATTGATTGATTGATTGATTGATTGATTGATTGATTGAATGAATGAATGAACGAACGAACGAACTGCTTTTGGCTTTCTGTAATTACTGTTATTCTGATTAAAGATATTATATGTAAAGATAGTTAAATACAGATTTTAAAAATAGCAAACTATAATTCATAACTTAGTAAAAAAATACACAACACTTCCCTGGGATGGGATGTTATTTTATTGAGACATTTGGGAAATAATCAGAATGCAACCCTCTCTCTAGAAACACCTAAACATAGACTTATCTTGATTTTTTTGATAAAACTAACATTGTTAGCTCAAAATAAATAAATAAAATACTGATGAAAATATTCGGGTCTCTTTTATACTCTTGTCTTTTATTGCTTTTTAATCTTTCTGCAGAGAAATACAGACATAAGTAACGCAATTATTGAAACTAATGAAATATATCTTATAAACCCTTGCTATTCTTCTAGTCTTTCAACCATTTAAAATTCCATATTGATACATAAATCACACTTTTCAGCAGAACCATTGTCAGTTGATGCATTTGAATATCAGAACACCTTTTAGCTGGGGAGGGGGGTGAATTACAACACTCTAGATTTACCGAAATAATATATTAGGTCTGGCTGAATGAATAGTTTTCTTGCTGTGACTCATCACTGTGAATGGTGATTTTTCCTACACATGTAATTGACTTTTCAGTAATTTCCAGAAGTCACTGATATACTTGGATGTGTCCTTTCTGCTTGAAACAGCTGGGTGCATTTTTTCAACAGTTTCCATACTATAAAAGATAGAAGAAAACAAAAGCTGCTTTTTTTTACACTTGTGACATCAAGTAGACAAATCCTTCAAAACAGTGATCTAAGAATAAATTTATCGTCCATAGTGCTACTATAATGTGGAGAAAAATACATGCATTATTTAATGTGGAAGTGAACTTCAACTACCTTTTAATCTCCACCTTTCACAGTTAGTTCAGCTTTGCTGATTGCTTGGCCTAGTTCATTGACAGCCAGCACCTTGTACTGGCCAGCATCTGATGGTGTGATTCCAGGGATCACAAGGGAGCAAACCCCAAAATCATTTTTGCAGAAAAAGGCAGGATCCTGAGAAAGATTCTTGTTACCCTTGAACCAAGTGACCTGAGGGGCTGGATCTCCAGTCACAGCACAAGTCATGTGACAATTAAATCCTAAATTCACCACATGTGGTTTTAGTTGGACAAGGAATCTTGGAGGTTGATCTTGGTTGATCCTCTTATATCTTGGAAGCTTCATTTCAGGTTTATCTGGAAGGAGTGCAAAAATAAAACCAGAAGAACAAAAGATTAAGTTAACAATTAGGAGATACCTATTTTCGTTGCAAATATAGCTGGCAATATTGGCTTGATAATATGAATTACAATAAATTATCTGCCATTTCTGATCTTGTATAGGAAAAGTACTAAATCTCCATCAATAAACCATGTAAGTTCATTCCAGTATTATTCTATGTTCCAGAATAGGTTCTCCTGCTTGAGCAGGGGACTGGACTAGAAGACCTCCAAGGTCCCTTCCAGCTCTATTCTATAATAATAATAATAATAATAATAATAATAATAATAATAATAATAATAATAATAATAATAATAATAATAATTTTATTTATATACCGCCCTTCTCCCGAAGGACTCAGGGCGGTGAACAGGGCAAGCATAAAAAAATACAGAGTTACAAAAGTTAAAAAAAGGATTAAATATATGCCCACTAAAAACAGTAAATACAAATATTAAAATAACAATAAAAGACCCCACCCATCCCCCATCAGGCCAGGCCGGCTTGTTCAAATAAGAATGTCTTTAGATCGCGACGGAAGGAGCGAAGATCGGGCGCCATCCGGCGCCATTCTATTCTATTCTATTCTATTCTATTCTATTCTATTCTATTCTATTCTATTCTATTCTATTCTATTCTATTCTATTCTATTCTGAGATCATTGATCTGGGAAGTGCTGACTAGTCACTTTGTACTGATGTTCCAGGAAATGTGGCAAATGATCAAAAGTTGTCCAATATTATGAAGATATCAGATACTCTAATCTCGACTAAGGAATATACTGCACATGGTTTCATTTATTATAGTGTGAATCCAAATAAACCTAAACCTAAAAAAGATGCTATTTTTGGAGTCATGTTATAGATGAACTGCTTTAACAATCTGATTCATTAAAGCAACAGCCTCATATAAAAATGCACTTTCATGAACAGAGATTTAATTTAATTTAATTTATTAATATTTCTATACCGCCCTTCTCCCGAAGGACTCAGGGCGGTGTACAGGGCAAGAATAAAACATAAGTTACAAAAATTAAAAAGTAATTAAATACATGCCCATAAAAACAATAAATACATTAATAAAACCCCCAATAAAATGATAATAAAAACCCCAGCAATCCCACCCTCAGGCCAGGCCGGCTTGTTCGAACAGGTATGTTCGAACAGATGCTGTTTTCTGAAGTGTGCACAGCTCCCCTAAATACAGTTATATATATATTTACCCTTTTCTTTTTGAATAGTCCAAGGTTTCACTGTTTCAGAAGGCTTGCTGATCCCTACACAATTTTTTGCCAGAATTCTGAAGAAATATTCCCGACCTGGGATAAAATTTACAACTGTGTATTTATTGGTGTAAATGTGGTCAACCACCATTTGCCATGATCCTTTTCTGGAATCACATCTCATAACCATGTAGGTTATGTTATTGTCTCTCTTTTCTGTGGGTGAGGGCTCCCATATCAAAGTCACCGTCCCAGGAACCTTCTCAATGAGTTGTATAGGGCCAGGAGACTCTGGAACATCTGCAAAATAAAACCAAAATCAGGAAGAATTTCTAAAGTGTTTCTAAAGCACAGCAATTTGATTATTTATCATCAAATTTAGAAACCATATAGAAACTATATTTAAATATCATAGATTTAGAAACTGTATGGAATAAAAAGAATGTAAATATATGGAAGAAAGAAGAATAGCTCTATGGACCTCAGTCTCCCATCTTGAAAGTTCCCCTTGATGAAGTTAATCGGATTAAAATAGTTTTGTTCATCTATTATATCTTGGTTTTCAATATTTTAAATCCCCTGAGATACTTTTATAAATGTAAATGTGGTCAGTACACATTTTCCATCTAATGAAGCCAGTGGTCTGGCATAGTAAAGGAGTGTGACCAACTGGTTCTTATCTACTCTTCTCAAGCAAAAGTAATTTACAGGGGGAATCTTTATTAATAAGATTAACATATACTGTAAAGATGGCATTAAGAGACAATATCTGCTATGATTAAAAGAGAAAATAAGGTCAACACATACTCTACTAAATTACCACTTCTCTTGAACATAGTAAGACAGGCCTTTTTAACTTTGTATCTCTCAGATGGGTTGTCTACAAATTCAAGAATGCCCGGATAGTGTGGATAGGAATTTCTGAGGGCTGTTATCCAAGTCTATATTGAAGGTGCCAAATCAGCAAAGTGTGAATTAAAACTTCTTTCCTATTAAAAATATATATTTTTCTGTACTAATTCTGGCTATATTGTCTGTATGACAGACTATTTTCAAATGGCTTCAAACTACTGCTTATAACACGCTAGCATACTCTTGGTTTTATTTAGCTACTCAATCACTTCATAAAAGATGAGACAACTAACAGTCTCAAAGTCTTCACAGTGATACTTTAGTATATTGCATGTCACCCTTCAAATCTAATTTGAAAGGGCAGAAACTCTCTATAAGTTAGGCAATTTTAGCTTAAAGCTTTATATGGAAAAAAGCACATAAAGAGTATTTATGATATTTGACTAGTTTTCCAGGTGAGAAGATGTGATCACAGGCAGATGTGTAATTGCAGATTTCCTTGTATGAGCTTTACCTTGAACTTGAACTTGAAAACTGAATGTTTCCTTTCTCCCACGCTCAGTTTGAAGGGTGACAGCATAATGTCCACTGTCAGAAAGCTCAGCTTTTGGTATGATGAATTGGCTCAGTCTTTCTCTGGTGGCAGCTATGGCCTTTAGTGGCAGAGAAAGTCCATCTTTCAGCCAAATCACTTCAGAAGATGGGGATGCCTGATAAACATGAAAAGGACATTAATTTAAAATTACTTTTAAAGTGTTTACATGGCAGTGGTATAGATCAGAAGTGGCCAGCTTCCATATAACAGTTTGTACTATATTGCTTCTCCATTTATTTCTTTATTTTGGGATAATAGCAGTTGATGACAGACAGATTGGAGATATGATCCTAACTTTCTTCCATTCATATTGAAGTTATCTTATAGGTGCTTCAGTTTGGCTAAACCAAACAAGAGCTTCTTCATTTACTTATATCAGCAAAGAAATATTCCACAGACAAAATCTAGAATTCCAAGTAAACATGGAAGGCACCATATAAAAAAAACAAATGCACACAGTTTTATTGCATTGTCATAGCAGCTCAAGACATAGATTTTTTTAATTAGAAGTAAGTCCAAATAAGACAACCAAATGATTCTAAGTATTCTGGCTTTTCTTTCATTTCAAGGATTATTGTAAAATAACATATAAAAATGTTTTTTTAAAAAAAAATCCAAATCTCTACATAGCTCCATTTACTGCCATATAAAAAAGCACAGAAACAGATTTATTATATGATATATTGCTTGCAAAGGCTATACTTACTTCAAAAGGAATACGTACATGGATGGCATCCCCTGCTTTCACATTCATGAAACTTTCAACAGTGTCCTTCACTAAGAACTTGGGGTTAACTGGAAATACATACATACATACATACATACATACATACATACATACATACATACATACATACATAAGTTTTGGCATCATATTGTTTTGTTCATTACTATAACTGCAATATATAAAATGCTCAGAGCAACTCCTCATTCCCCACTGCAAATTCTATAGAACTGAGATGTTTCATCATGTAAGAAGTATGCATGCAGAACAGCTGGGTATCACCTTGTCAAATTGCCTAATTTGCCATTTGATTTTAAAATCAGTGTGAAAAATAACCAGTTAAATATATTTCCTTTGTACACTTGATAATTATTAATAAGGAGAGCAATGCTGTCTTTTCTTCAGCATCAAGTGCAGGCATCTGCAATAATCTCCATTAAAATACTTTCCACCGCTATGAATGATGTGGACTATAATCCAATACATCTTGAAGGTTTCAAGTTCAGAAATGCCCTAGATATATCAATTGAGCTAAATATGTCCCAAGTATTCTTCTTTAGTTTCTTCTTCAATATAACTATGATGTGTCTTTTCCAGTTCTTTCAGGATACATATCTTCTGGTTTTGGCTTTTTTTCAAAAGTCTCCTTCTGTGTTCTTTCAATGTTAGCCTTTTCTAGAGCCATCTAGAATAATGTCCATGATTTATCAGATTGTTTCCTTTTCTCTTTCAAGTTTACCCATAAAACCCAATTCTTTGATAATTAACTTACAGAACTATCCTCAACTTACCTGGTCCTTCATAAGATCTGACCTTTCTGTCCTTATCCTCATTACATTGAATGATATCATTTCGTTCTCCAGCCTCTTGCCCACCTGTTAAATAACAGCTGTATCATAGATTTCACATGCTTTGCTTTTTCCTTTCACTATTTTTGAACAGAATTTCATATAAATAGAAGTAGCAGTCATAGAATTTCATATAAATAAGATATTCCAGAATTATCTCTATAAATATTTAATTTCCAAAGCAGAAATTACATAGTTTGACTTACCAGGAGAAGGTACTGCCTGAACACAAGTATCAGCTTCAACTGGGTCACCCATACCACTATCATTAATTGCTCTCACACGTAGGAAATATGTCTCCCTAGCTTTTAATCCTCTAACTGTATATGCAGTTGTTCGCATTGGGACAGTATTACACTGGGTCCATTTCAGAGTATCAGAATGTCGGATCTCAACAATATATCCTTTGACATAACTTTCTTCTGCTGATTCCGGCTTCATCCATGATAAGGAAATGCTACAGTAGTCAGCATTAACCACTTTTAGATCCTTCACTGGACCTGGAGGTTCTGCAAAAAGATATTATTTTGGGGTTACTTTTTGGCATTCTGTTTGCCATTGTTTCCTTTGCTTTATTAACCTTGTTCTTCATTATTTCTTTCCCTCACCACAGTACATATTCTAATAGTAACTTACTTTGTCCTACTGACAATGGAATAGCTACTGTATTACAATTTACTCAAAACTGAATATCACCCATTCAATATCAGCCAGACAAATTCAATTTTATGTATAGACTGACAAATAGCTTACCTCATTATTTGGTATGTAATATTTGTTTATTCATGCTTCTTTTTTTAGATAATCTTATTAGGGTTTTTAAACACTAAAAATAAAAAAAACTAACAAAAGTTAATAATTAAAAGAAAGAAGTTTTTTTAAAAATTAAGTCATGAATGTGGTTAATGATTATCTTGGCCTTTGAAGCAGTAGGAATGCACAAAATTGAGATAGTGTTTTTTTGGGATCATTATATTTGGAACGTGAATCTATCCAGAATGCTAAGAACTGTTTCAGAAAGGGCCCTTCTATAAATACATAACTGTAGCTATTTTGGAATACTTAAATTAGCAAAGAATGAGTTAAGGGAACTTTCTGGAGAAATGCACAATGCTTTGGGAAGGGACATTTCACTTTACTACATGCTTGTGAGAGAAGGTAATCACATGCCACTATTTTGTATGAAATAACTTTTTCTATCCACCTGTTACCTTTGCAGTTTTTCAGTGCCACTAATAATAAACTAGTTACAGTATTGCAAAATGCTTAAAGTCACAGTTGTTGGGGAAGTAGCATAGATATATACCAAATAATAAGCAAATAAATATAAGAAGGAAGTAAACTACTTACTCATAGGATGTCGAGCATAAACAGCTTCTGAAGGAGTACTGGCCTCACCCACACCTGCGTTATTGATGGCAGCCACACGGAATTCATACTGCAATCCCTCCTTCAAATCATTCACTGTATATTTCCTCTCTATAGCATAAATGAGCTAGTTTTATCACATAAACTATGGGCATATGCATATTATTGAGTTTGTAATTATTATCCTGATAACATAGTTCACATAATTCTCTAATATTTGAAATTAATTTATGCATATACTTCATCTTTGATTGTTGTGAGGTTTTTGAATTTCATAAAGAAGAAAAAAGTGAGGTAGTACGAAATATCTATACACATTGGCTTATATATGAGTTTGGGTTCCCAGCTGTTGTCCTAAAGGTGTCATTCTTGGGGTTCTGAGGTCAGAATGAAATATTACTCATTGCCATATATAATTATAATTTTTTCCTGACCAGATAATAACAATATTCTATATTCTTTGGATCAGATTGTTATAATCCATTCTGACCAAATTTCAATGAATTTAAACCTTTGAAATAATAAGATTCTGTAGCAGTCATGAAATGTATATAGAATTAGAATAATAATAGCAATCCAGTTCTGTGAGTACTGAAATAGAAATGCAAAAAAAGTCTCCATGGCTGGAGAGGGAGAAAGGTGCAGTCATACAAATATTATGACTTTAACACATTATTTTCTATCTGATGACCTTCTGGCTTTAAGATCAAATAGACACAGCAATGTAAAAGGTATCTGGGGAATATGACAAAAATGGCAGAGAGAAAGGGTATCTTGGGACTGGGGCTAGTCTATGATTGCATAAATTAAAGAAAGTCATAAACCAAAGGTTGTAGATAAAGATCACACACACACACACCTCTATCTCTGTCTCTATCTCTATCTCTATCCTGTCTGTCTGTCTGTCTATCATCTATCTATTTATCATCTATCAGTCTAATTCTGCTGGATTGAAAGAATCCCAAGAAAACTCTGCAGATTTTTTTTAGGCCAGGATGGGTAGGAAATATATATTCACAGAGCCAATATAATCCTGTATTTAGTGCCATTTCTTTCTTGTTTTCTACATAATCCCAAATAATGTGAATATCATTTAATAAATAATTATTGTGTTTGGCTACACAAATTCACCTTTCAACAACATCACAATGCCATACCCATCAAGAGAAGAATTTTGAATTGTTTTGAACCCAATACTTTTCTCTGTTTAAACTTTGCAGAGATAGACCTTGCTTACAAGGAAAGGAAAATGTATTTATGGCTACTGAGAAAAAAGCAATTATTTGGACAACTCTACCCAGATCAAACTTTTTCAAGTGAAGATGTTTCTGATATCTGTCTAATAACTAATTATCTATTTCAGCATTTAATCAAACTTTAAGTGATACAGAAATTCCTCGAATTACAACTGAGCCCAAAAAAGGGATGCGGTGGCTCAGTGGGTTAGGATGCTGAGCTTGTCGATCAGAAGGTCGGCAGTTTGGCAGGCCGAATCCCGAGTGCCACATAACAGAGTGAGCGCCTGTTACTCGTCCCAGCTTCTGCCAACCTAGCAGTTCGAAAGCACGTAAAAATGCAAGTAGAAAAATAGGGACCACTACGGTGGGAAGGTAACAGCGTTCCGTGCGCTTTTGGTGTCTAGTCATGCCAGCCACATGACCACGGAGATGTCCTCGGACAAGCGCTGGCTCTTTGGCTTTGAAACGGAGATGAGCACCGGCCCCTAGAGTCAGAAACGACTAGCACGCATGTGTGGGGGAACCTTTACCTTTACCAAAATTTCTGTTGCTACCAAGATAGTTGTTAAGTGAGTTTTGTCCTGTTTTATGACCTTTCTTGCCATTGTTGCAATTGTTAAGTTAGTAACACAGTTGTAAAGTGAAACTGGCTTGTCCATTGACTTTGCTGTCAGAAAGTTGCAAAAGGTGATCACATGATGCACATGATGGTTGCAGTACTGGGATACTGCAACCATCATAAATATGAGCTGGTTGCTAAGCATATCAATTTTGATTATGTGACCATGGGGATGATGCAACTGTGATGTGAAAAATGGTCAAAAGTCACTTTTTTCAGTCCCATTGTAACTTTGATCACTAAACAAATAGTTGTAAGTCAGAGGCTACCTGCATTGTTAACTATAAAATACAAATGAGTATTGCAATTCCCTTTAATTAAATCTTTTATACTCCTCCTAGCTCTTATAGAAACATAAATTGCTTACCTGTTATGGGCAAATCAGTGACAGATGTCCAGAAGTTGCTGCCCTTCTTGCATTTCTCAACTCTGTAGCCCAAAATCTGGGAATTCCCTATTTTATGTGGTGCAGACCATGAAATTGTGATGGCATCTTTGCTGGTACTGATAACTTTAGGTGGAGAAGGAGGGCTTGGAGAAGCTGAGGAATTATATCCAGGATTTTAAAATTATGTTTTTTGATTGTCAATTGAGATAATAAAAAAACAGCTAGGAGAGGTTCTGATTTTAAAAGTAAAATAATTCAAAACTGATTTTAACTGACAGATGCCTGAAATAGCCCTCATAAAGCTATGCAAGAGGGACTGGGTCATCATCTGCAAATTGTGATCGTGGTGAAAATAATTAGATTTTGTTGATTTTATTACCATAAGATCATATTTCATCCTAAATCCTGTCATGTTTGCCCTGAATTTCCCTCCATTAGTGCTCTAGGATTCTGCTGTTTTATTTCTGGAGCTCTAAAGATCAGAGAACTCCCTAGGAGCCATTTACAGGGGGACTCCACGTCATTGCTACAAGGGTATGGTTCCCATCTCATTCCAAGTGGCACCTAAGGTCTCGGTTGCATTACACATCAGAGCCTCAGGAACCATCTCAAGTCCCTTCCGAAACCCAATAAGATCCATCAGACGTCTGGAGGGACTCTAATCAAATAGGTCCTTCCTCCCTGCAATAAGGAGCAGCTACAGTATAGTGAATCCCAATAGTGTCAGAGAGAGATCTGGCCATAACAAGAGATGTAGAGGTTGTCCTTACAACTGTGAACTTGGCTTTGTTTTATCCTATCCCAAGAAGTAGCAGTAGTTCAAAACTGACTCTTGAATACAATGGATTCATATTTGCAAAGAGAAAAAAATCTTCTATTAGTAGGTCAATTTTCACCTCATACACATACATATAAAAAATAATAATAACATTAGTACTATCTTAGGAGCTTTCTGTAAGAACTGCATATGATGAATTGCCTGAAATGCTCAAGAAATAATATTTGTATAAAGTACTTATTGGATTGAATGGCAATGTTCATGTTCAGTCTATATTTAAAATTAATGAAAAATTCTTTGGATTTTGCTACCACATTAGACATTGTCATAATCCTTTGACAAGCATACACAAAGTGACAAATTACCTTTTGCAGCAGCCATGACTTCATCAGATTCCAGGGCCTCACTAGTGCCCAAGGAATTCACTGCTTTCACCCTGAAGTAATAGCTTGTGTCATGATCCACTTTGTTGGTGGTGAAAATAGTAGAGCTTCCACTGGTTTTTCCCAGTGTCACCCAGGTCTTTCTACCAACCTGTTGCCTCTCAATAATATAACTCTGGATTGGTTTACCACCATCATCTCTTGGGGGCTTCCACTGAATAGTTATGCCATTTGCGGAACTGTCTACAACTGCTATAGGTCCTGTTGGTGATTGTGGCTTATCTGAATGAAAGACCAAAACAGAGAACACGGACAAGGGCTTTATTATAATTGCTTGAGAGAAGCTAGCAGACTAAGGTTAGATACAAATAAATTATAAAAAAGGAAGCTAACAATATTATAAATGCACTATTTACTCCCTTTATTATATTGAACTAGTGAATCAGATGCTAATTAAATTAAATATAACTAATTAAATATTAGCAACTCATTCCTGTCCATCTCCTGTTGCTCATCTGTCTACTACTATAATCGTCTTCTATCTGAGAAACAAGTATTCTGCCCTAAATTGGAACAATGTTCCATCTCTGGTTCCCAATATGAGGTCCCCTTTTCCTTAGAAAGAACAGTACACAGCAATAATGACTAAACAAAATATTTGGTCAAAGGAAGAGTACAGAAAAAATATTGGTAATATTGATAATATATATATATACTGTAAACCAATGTTTCTCAACTTTTTTTTTTGCATATGGACTCCTCTGAACTTTTTTTTCACCTATAGCCCATGTCCAGATTCCTTTACTAGATACAGACACGAGACAGTAAATGATGCATTTTCTGATGCAAGACAGTATGTGAAATATAATTCACTTTGCTTTTCTGTGGCCACCTCACCATGTGCTGCGGCTCCTGAAATACAGTATGTCTCTTACCCATGGCCCACTTAAGTGTCCAAGGGACAACAGAGGGCCATATGGCCCTGTTTGAGAACCACTGCTGCACATTATAGTTCTACAAAAAAATTATTGTATCTGTCTTTGATTATATTCAAAAGCATTGTCTACTTTATTTTACAGCAAATTTTTATCCAGTTTCCCATGAAGAAGCAATAAAAATTATTCCATGTACAAATGTTTAACAGTACCTATTTGAGTTCCTTATAAACTACTTCATTGTTTCTTATATTATAAAAATAGTTGCTGGAATACTACAATTCCCTCACCTATCACTTCCAGCTTGAGAGGAACTTCAAAACTCCCACACTCATTCTTTAATCTCACTTTATAATCTCCAGTATCCTTTCGGCTGGCACTAGATATAGAGAGTCGAGTAAACCTCTCTGAAGAATCTATGTTTATCCTGCCATCATCATCCAGAAGTTCCTGGTCATCCTTTAACCACATTACTTCGATTGGCTTCCGACCTTCAAATGGAATCTTAACCATGGCATTTTTTCTTGCCTTTACCACAATAGGTTCCTTCTTTAGTTTTTCCAGAAGCGTGGAGTCAACATTTGGAGGATCTGGAAAAGGGTACATTGAATAAGCCACTGAATGCAAACAAAGTTGAAGGCTTGCTACATTTGACTTAAAAAAAAACCTTCTGGCAAAACTTTATAACCAGTGAGTGACTGCAGAAATTTACTACTTATGGAATATTTAAATTCTTTCTATATCCATTTTCTTTTTCTTTGCTATATTCTTTTTTTTCTTTTCTATTTCTCTATTTTTCCTATTTTTCTTACTTTTTTTCACCTTCAAAGCACTTCAATATCAAAGCACTTCTGACAAACCTTGTCAAAAAAACTGCATGGTCTTGTCCAGGCAGTCTCCAAGAATCAGACACAACAAGAAGAAATAGAAAGTAATAGAAAATATTACAGAAATTAATACCTTACTAATGGCACATCTTCCAAATGCTACTGGCTCTCAGCTTTTGCAGTACTGAGATGCTGATCTGTATGACTGACTAATTCAACTTCTTTTTCATTCCTCCCAGTCTTATGAACTCAAAAAAGTCTTATTCTAAAGCTAGAATGGCTATTGGTGGCTTATGACTATAGATATTCCTTCAACCTAATTTTATGCATTTTTCCATTAAATATTGAAAGCCCTCTTCTTCTTGTTGTTGTTAGTTGTGAAGTCATGTCCGGCCCATCGCAATCCCATGGACAACATTCCTCCAGGCTTTTCTGTCCTCTACCATCTTCTGGAGTCCATTTAAGCTCACGCCTACTGCTTCAGTGACTCCATCCAGCCACCTCATTCTCTGTTGCCCCCTTCTTCTATTGCCCTCAATCTTTCCCAGCATTAGGCTCTTCTCCAGTGAGTCCTTCCTTCTCATTAGGTGGCCAAAGTACTTGAGTTTTAGCTTCAGGATCTGGCCTTCTAAAGAGCAGTCAGGATTGATCTCCTCTAGGACTGACCGGTTTGATCGCCTTGCGGTCCAAGGGACTCGCAGGAGTCTTCTCCAGCACCACAGTTCAAAGGCCTCAATTCTTTGGCGCTCAGCCTTTCTTATGGTCCAACTTTCACTGCCATACATTGCAACTGGGAAGACCATAGCCTTGACTATATGCACTTTTGTTGGCAGGGTGATGTCTCTGCTTTTTAGTGTGCTGTCTAGATTTGCCATGGCTTTCCTCCCCAGGAGCAAGCTCTTTTAATTTCTTGGCTGCAGTCCCCATCTGCGGTGATCTTGGAGCCCAGGAAAACAAAATCTGTCATTACCTCCATTTCTTCCCCATCTATTTGCCAGGAATTGAGGGGGCTTCATAGAACTGGTCAATTTCATCCTCTTCAGTACTGCTGGTTGGGGCATAGACTTGGACTACTGTGATATTGAATGGTTTTCCTTGGATTTGAACTGAGATCATTCTGTCATTTTGGGGATTGTATCCCAGTATTGCTTTTCCTTTTCCATCTTGGGTGGCCCTGCACGGCATAGCTCGTAGCTTCATTGAATTACGCAAACCCCTTCGCCATGACAAGGCAGTGATCCATGAAGGGGGAAAGCCCTCTATAAGTGATCAATTACAATTTTTTTCAAGAACAATCTATGGGGAGCCTGCTGTGTGAGGGCAGTATCAGAGAAAGCAAAGACTGTGCCAGGAAGCAAGAAATAAAAATAGTGTTTGAAAAAGTATTGGAACAGATCTCCCCAAAAGTGCCTGTCTTTAGTTTCACCAATGTATTATGCCATCTCACTCTGACTGCTTCTAAAGGAAAGGAGAAAAGGATTGCCCACTCAGGTATTAAGTGGTACTTAGCCATTGCCATTTGATTTGCTAAATGATGACATGGCTAGGGTTACCTTCAACAAAAATAGATGCTTCTGTGCAGATGCCTTCAGCTTCAAATTTATATTTTCCAGCATGCCTGTCTTCTACTTTGTCTATTATCAGTTTGTGGACTGGGCCATTTTTCTCAGTGGAGATTGCTGCTAAACCTGTTACCTTGTGGGAAAGTTGAAAAAATGCAGAAAAATATGTTATCTCAAAAGGTATATGCAACATTGAAAAAACATTCAGTCTGGTTCAAAGCTAACTTTGATACAGATACGAGGGAACCTGAAGTTAGACAATTGCTTGTTCAGATTTCACAGATGTACCAATGAGACAAACAATTTTCAGAAATTGATAGAATTCACTGATCTTTTTTTTAAAAGACATTAATATTTTAGAATAGATTCATGCATTCAGTCATTCAAGGATCTCATTTTTTAAAAAAAAATCGTTGCACAACTGTGGTAATTCTTCTTGCTTCAGATTATCCAATCAAAATACATATGTATTTTTGTTGATGGTAATTCAGCTCCATAATTTGTACATGAGCAAAACTCTCATGAAGCTGTGTGACAATAATGTTTGGAAGCAGTTATTTGTCCTGCTCTTTCACTAAAATTAGATAGTGTATATTTCAGGCAGGAGTTTTTGGGCAGCAATAAACATATTACATAATTTCACCCAGGATGAATTAAGACACTCTCTCTTTTTACTATAATTTAAATTGGTAGTAAGAAACTGCTCCACTGTTATTTTAAATACCTATTTTAGATTTATTTTATTTATGCTTTCTGGTTTTAAGTTTGATGTTATTCTTTATTTCTTTATTTTTTGCAAATCACCAAGAAGCCTAGTAGAAGAAGAATGTAATTATCATCTCAAGACTGGTTTACTGCAATGTGCGTTATATGAGACTGCCCTTGAAAACTATTTGGAAACTTCAACTGGTGCAGAAAGCGGTGGTGCAAGCATTTACTGGCATCAGTTCTGTGTACTACGCTGTTTTGGGGGTGCTTCTGGGTACAATTCCAAGTGCTGGTAGCCATTTTTAAACCCCTTCATGGCTTGGGACCAGTTACTTACAAGACCATTTTTCCTCAATTGTTTCTATCCACCTGATCTGGCAGGAGGAGTATATTCCTGGTACTGGTAGCTAAAGAGTGTCAGCTGGTAGGACCAGAAGGAGAGACATTTATGCTTTGGCATCTGCCCTTTAGAAGGTCAGTACATTATTACATTACATTAAATGATGAGATTAGATTGGCCCTATCCATGTCAGCTTTCATAAGGCCTTGAACAAGCCTAAGGCCCTGTTCTTCTGGCTGTGTGGATTATTGGTTGATAATACCTAGACTCTACAGGCTTTATATTTTTTTACATTGTATATTTTATTTATTTTATTGTAAGCCACCTAGAGTCATATAAAAGTGAGATAGACAGATATATAAATTGAATTAATACATGAATTAGTTTTTTTTCTCTTTGTTTCACATTACTACATATTATTACAATAGTAAGCTTGTTCGTTGTTGCCAATAGAATCAATTTGATTTCCAAATAAAATTTCATTGGGTACAATGTATGTGAAATGAGGAGTCCATTTATCAGAAGTTAACAACATCATACCTTCACTCCATCTTTAAACCAAGTTCCCTTAACCTGATCATTGTTGAGATGGCAAGACAACTCAGTTGGTTTTCCTCTCTGAGCATGGACATCAAATAAACCCTGATGCAAATGGCAAAGTGGTTCTGAATAGCCAAGAGACAGAAACACTCATTTTAAAAAGATGTTTTTTTAAAAAAAATACTACACAACATGTGTTACAAAGGCATATTAAAACACACTTTGAAAAAAGAATACAAGAACTCATTCATAAATATATAAATACCTCTCAAGTTCTCTTCAAGCAGTTTTTCTCTTCTCCCTTTCCTCGAAAGATCAGCTGGTGTAGATCCACTGGCCTCTAAATCAGACAGCTGCCTTCTTTTGTCACCAGCATGAGATACAGCATCATAAAGGCCAGAAGCCTGGTCATAGCTCAGGAACTCTTCAACAAGTATTTCTGACTTTTTCTCATGTAGTGATTCTTTAGCATCTCTAACTCCTATACTATCTCCACAATGTATGACATCTTCATTATAGTGATAATGGAAATTTCTTTCATTATTAAATCCCACCTCATCAGCAATTGTGCTAGATAATGCACCATCCTTCCCATATGGCCCACTTATTCCCCTTATACCACTAATGTTTCTACTTCCTGGCTCGCCATTCTTGCCATAAAGCCCATCTAATCCTCCAGCTATACCATTTCCAATGAGGTAACCATTTTTTCCATAAAGTCCACTTACAATAGTAGCACCATCAGGTTTATTTAAGATCTCTTTTTTTGATACATCATTTCTTTCACAGAATCCAGTGCCTTTTCCTCCTGCTGTGCAAAGAGATTCATCTGCACCCTCAATATTTCCAACTCCAAATCGATTAAATGCACTGTCTTTGTCATAAATCCTACCAATAACAACATATCCAGTTGGGCCTCCTCTACATAAAATATTATGTCCACCTACTGTTCCAACACCGCCAAGTCCACAAATGTCTACTACATTTGGCATTTTGTCTTTGCCATAGTTTCCATCTACATTACCAATGCCACCGGATTTATTAGTGCCTGCATTTAATGGTAAACTCTCGATACCATCTTTGTCATGTAGACTATGTATTACTGAGCCATGATATCCAATAGTGCATGTTTTACTTGGTATGCCATCCTTATCATAAGATTCATCCGTGCCTTTAGAATCAACTTCTCTCCTGCCTATACCAGGAATATCACCCTTGCCATTGAATTTACTCCCAGAACAGACTCCATTCAATGTATCACCCATTCTAAATCCATTTTCTTTCTCAATAGATACAAGTCTAGCAGTACTTGTATCATTTGGCATGCCGTTCTTGCTATAAAATACAGCAGTGCTTCCAGCTCCAATGGTTCCACTAGCACCAATTCCACTTAGCATGCCATCTTTATCATAGAGTCCAGAAACTTCTCCAAGTTTAACAAATCCATTTGACATTCCATTCTTATCATACATTCTAGTTGTTTCTCCAATAACATTAGCTTTGCTAGCTAATCTTTCACCACTGCTAAGTTTATCATCAACAATACCAATTACCATACTATTTCTGTCAAAGATTCCAAATCCACTAGGACCTACTTTCCCCAATATATCACCTTTCACACAGTATCCATCAATTTCCCTAACACCATCACCACCATCTGAATAAAATCCACATGACATAATACTCTGGCCAGACAGTCCAGCAGTATCTGCTTTATTTTGTATAGCAACCTTTCTGTAGAATCTATCAGCATCCTTAGCATCACCAAAACCTTTGCCATATAGCATATCATGTCCACGAGGACTATCAGCTCCACAGTTGCTTGCTTTATTTGGTATTCCATTCTTGTTATTGATTGCTATGATATTCACAGTATTACCATATTCATTAGCTCCAATTTCATCTAGCAGGACACCCTTACCATACAGTATATTTATTCCATCAGCACTACCACCTATATTAGTGTCTATTTCACCTAGCATGCCATCCTTGCCACAGTGTTCACTAGGTCCTTCTGTTCTCCCTAGCTTACCATCTTTAATATTTAGTCCTAGTTTCCCATCATAAAGTCCATTGATGCTTCTAGCATCAGCTCCATTTATTTCAACTTCTTTGCCATGCTGCTCATTGATGTTTCTAATAGTGTAAGGTCCCCCAGCAACAGTTCCATCAAGTGTACAATGTTCACAATAAAGACTGCTTATGCTCGCGGCCCTATCTCCTTGTAGTACAACATCCATATTATAATACCCACCATCAGGTCTAACAGGTCCTTTTACTACATCCTTCTTGCCACTTATGCAGACACCAGCATCAACTATCATATCATCCTTGCTATACAGCCTTCTTAGTCTTTCAGCATCATTATGTCTATCAGTGCCTGATTCAGATGACATTCCTTTTATCCCACTATACACAACTATCTCTCCAGCACTAGGAAATCTAGCCACCACCTCAGATTCAGCTACCACTACATTATTGACATAAATCTGACTTATTGTTCCACCATTACCAATTCCATATGCCATATCATTATTGCCACTGCCACTTTTCGTGCCATCAAGCTCAGGGTTAAGACATCTGGCTTCCCCTAAATGATCATCTTTGTCATACGTTTTCCCTGCAACTCCTATATCACCTCCTGTTATATCAAACTCAGCTGTTACACAATCATCTCTGTAAGGTCTACTTCCATCTCCAACCTCTGAGAGCTTATTATCTTTGAAATAAAACATATCTGCACCATTTAACCCACCATCTTTAATACAGAGACTTCCGTTACTGTCAAGCCTGACTCCTGATTGATCAGAATCACCCAATATAACCTCCTTGCCACAAAGTCCTTCCATCTTTCTTGGTATGTCAAATCCAACTCCAGAGACAGCATTGTATCCCACAATGTGCTGATTGCTATTGACCTTTGCAGTGCCTAAAATGGAATCTTGGAATCCCAACACTGATCCTCTGTTAAATCTGTCTGCAGGATCTGCTCCATTAAGTGTGAAAATTTGTTCTTCTGAATTTTGCCATCCATTTGTACCTTCAGGTCCAGTGTTGAAAGCTAACATTGCATTTTTCCCATATTGGGAGGTCTTGCTAATCAAACTACCTATTCCTCTGATATTTCTATCTAACACTGCATTCTGATCAAATCCTATCTTCTCATCACTTCTCAAAGATCCATCTTTTTCCAGGCTGCTATAAAGCTTTATATTGCTAACTTGGCCATTCCCATACTGGGCATCTTTGCCCATGCTGAAGTCTGCAAGGAGATCTTGATCTTTCTGCCTTTCTCCTTGGTGAAGTTTCTTAGCATGCTCTTCATCTAATGGTTTGCTCCATTGTCCATCTTTATCACTACTGTCCTCTTCAGATTGCTTTCTCTTTTCTTTAGAAGCTGTATTACAAATATACTGATGGTTAAATTGAAATGGCAAAGCCATTTATTTCTTGTAATTTATAATAGCCAATTTATCATTTATAAACACCTCATTTATAAACAGCATTTATATGGTAGCAAAATAACTATTATTATAAACACAGATCTTCAAACTGCAAGACATTATAGCTTCTATGTTACATGAATGGTTTACATTAATTAATATTGTTTTAAAAGTAACCACAGCTATCAGTTTTACAATAGAGTTTCCACATTCAGATAGTTTAGGGATATATAATGATTCCAGTACTGCTGGAAACATTGCACTACATCATGCAAATTGTGATTATTTTTATATTTTTAGAAGCATATTCTTTGAAATCCTTCAAAGTAAAAAATTATTTAAGACTAGTACATTAATAATGTTTGCAAAGCACTCTGGACAACAATTCCTAAGCAAATGTTACCATTTGAGTACCTGGAAGAAGTCATCTAACTGGGGAACCTTAAAACTTTTTCCAGTATTTCCTCATTTAAATCTTTGCAACCCATAATTAGACATTGCTCAATGAGATCTTGAATATAGCACTGTTAGATGTTATTAGAAGAGAAAGGGGTACATCTGCAGGGTTATGTTGTAACAATTCAAGATTAGAACATCACTCACATTTTACTTCAAGCCAAGTACTTGAAGAACAGCTTCCAGTGTCAATGGTGTAAGTCTCTTTATCAGAGGACTGGATGTTTTTAATGCCTAGATAGTAAATAAGGTCATCATTCAAGATTGAGATATCATAATTGTCATTTGATTCTAACTGATATAGGCTCCATAGAAAATAGCATTTTCTTTCTGGTGGCACTTCATTCTCACTAGGTAGAGAACAACAGTTTATAGGAATGTCTGAAATAATGAATTAATTGGAAATAGACATACAACAAATTCAAAATGTGAAGCAGAAGAAACTTGTAGGTGGAAAAAGCATGGCAAATATTGATTTCATTTACCAATGGATGAGGGCTACTTATCCACTTTTCAAATTTAGCTGAGAATAATCAGATTTATAATGTAGGTTTTCTCAACTAATATTTAGTTGAAAATGTCTTCCCGATAATGTTGTTAACAAAATATCAGCATACATTCATTATTTCAAAAGTATTTTCAAAATTCATTTTGCCTACAATCAGAATTTCCAGCACAAAAACAATTACAATGTTTTGTCTCATTTTTACATTTAAAATTGGAAGCATATTGTTATATCCTTCACATATTATATTAAGAAGGTGAGTTACTCAAATTTCAATTGCACAATATATTAAAATGTATAAAAAGGCTTTAGGCTCACATTTTGAGAAAAATATCCACATCGATGCAAGAAGAAATTGACTGAAACCAGTCTTTTCTGTCCTAATTTAAATTCCCAATTTATACAACAGCTTTCTGTAAATGTAGGATTCATTTATGAGATTGAGGGTTATTTCATATTGCCTTATTCTGAGGCATTTCAGTGTTGATTTTGTGCATAGTAAATTATACATTTGGGATCTATACTTATTATTTTCTTTGAAAAGGCATGCTTATTGCATGTACATATCTTATTAATCTGACATTTTTCATAATATATTACTTAAAGAGCTAATATACAAGGATACTATAAAACCTTGGCTTGAATCCTTTAATTGTTCACTTTAATGCCATTCATGCTACAATATTATGCTTCCTACAATTCTGGCATTAAAGACAGTGGGATTTCTTTCCAAGTTACATGCAGAGGATCACATACATTTGATTACACATGAGTTGTGCAAAATTACTTTTCTATTTATTCTTGTATTAAATGATCATTCATAGAATTATTCATTTGTTAAAATTACATTCATTTTCATTATTATTCTATTATTGTTCAGCATCTTGTTTTCTGCTTTCAGTGGAAAACAAAGTTGAATGTTTAAATCTAGACCTCTATATGTTCTTTCCACAATGTGAAACATGCCAAATTTTAGGGGGGAAATGAGAAAAATCAATATCTTTAAGATCACTTTTTTAAACTACACATAATAAAGTTGGGAAAATGCAGGTTTTCTTCACAGTTGTGTAAGCAAACTGCATTCTTATATAACACAGTATAATATGTAAACCTGAGAGGCAGTTTAGTGTAGTAGTCAGATGAATCTAGGCCTGCCTTAAGGCACAAAACTGGGTGATCTTGGACCAGTCACTCTCTCTCAGCTCTAGAAAGGCGGCAATGGTAAACCACTTCTCAAAATCTTTACCAAGAAATCTGCAGGGACTTGTCCAGGCAGTCTCCAAATAGAGCTGGAAGGGACTTTTAGTACAGCCCCCTGCTCAAGCAGGAGAACCTATACCATCTGAGACAAGTGACTGTCTAGCCCAGGGGTAGGCAACCTTGGCTCTTTTATGACTCATGGACTCCATGAGTCATAAAAGAGCCGAGGTTGCCTACCCCTGGTCTAGCCTCTTCTTAAAAATATCCAGTGATGGAGTGTCCATGATTTCTGGGGGCAAACTATTCCCATGGCTAATTGTCCTCACTATCAGGAAGTTTCTCCTTAATTCCAGGTTGCTTCTCTCTTTGATCAGTTTCCAACCATTGTTTTTTGTCCTGCCCTCTGGTGCTTTGGTGAATAACGTGACCCCCTCTTCTTTGGGGCAGCCCCTCCAATACTGGAATACTGCTATCATGTCTCCCCTATTTCTTCTTTTCTTTGGACTAGCCAAACCCAAGTCCTGTAGGCATTCTTTGTATATTTTAGTCTCCCGGCCTTTTATCATCTTAGTTGCTCTTCTCTTAATTTTTTCCAAACTCTCAACTTCTTTTTTGTGATATGGAGACCAAAATTTGCTGCAGTATTCCAGGTGTGATCTTGGATGTGATTGAATGGAAATCTAGAAGTATTAGCAATCTCACAATTTGGCATTATTTTTTCCTACATTTATGATAGTGAATATAAACAGGGGTGGAAAAAGAATTGGTATATGATTTTTAATATGAAAATGCTTTGTTATACTGAAGGGTGGATGTTACATGATCTTTACCAACAGCTGTTCCAGAAATGTGGACATCCAAAAAAGTGCTTTGGAAATATAAAGAGCAATGCAAGTAAGATTTTAAGAATCTTTTAATTTAAGTAATGGTATCCTGCATTTTTAGTGAGCTCTCTGGAATCCAACTGTGGCTGATAGAAAAAGCTAAGCAGGTTCTTACCAGCTTAGGAACTAAATGGTTGACTGCCAGAAAACCACAAGGCTCTAGCTAGACTGGGAAGTTTATAGAAAATATGTATAAAAGTTATAGAAAGCAGAAATGGCAAATGCAAATGGCTTTCTTATTGTAATTTTTTTCATGAAATCAGGAACAAAGCCTGACTCAGAAGACTATTTGATAGTTTTATAAGTTTATTTGAATCCGATTTAAAAATAAAACAAGAACAGAACAAAAAGCCTGTCCTCTGTCATTTTCTGGTAGTTTTAGAGTACCTGGTTCTCTTGCTCTTTCTAGACTCCCCCTGTCATAATTAAAATATGACATGTTCCTTCCTATTTCTCACCCATCGTAATTTCAGTCTGAGAAAATGAATGCTAAATGTGAGCAACAAATGAATATATGGTATTTCAAATTTATCTACATCTTTAGCATTTATTTCTTCACTAGTAACAAATGAAATGAATTAATCCTAGTTTGCCTGGTCTTTCATTTGTTATGAAACAAATGCACACCCATTTGTGCCTTTGATCAGGAAGCCTTACTTTCTGCTTCCAGTTCAGTGGAGAAGATATCTACATCTTCTACTTTGATCTGATAAATGCCAGCATCGTCTAGCTGCAGATCATTGATGGTAAAATGATAGTTTTTGCCCTCTTGCTGTAGGTGGTGCTTTAAGTTGTCATCATTAACTCCAAAACTGATCTTCTGGCCATCCTAGAAGTAAGATGAGAGAACAAATAAACAGGCAAAGCTACATCCTTGTAAAATAAATCTGAATTTATAAATTTGAATTATAGTCACTTTAAGAAAAACAAAGTAGGCCCTAATTTGTTATTAGCCATATCTGAATTGGTCAAATCTACCAGTAGAGGTTTTCTTCCTAAAACAATAACTTGTTTAGGGATGAACAGTAGTCAATTTACATTGCTAAGAAGAACAGAAGACTGCTATTGAAAAGAAATGAATGAATGAAAGTACAAAAGACTCAAGAATCAGATTGCTATTGAGCCCATGAGAACTAACCATTATCCTACCATTTGGAAGGGCTGCTGCTCTGCTGAATTTTATCCTTGCTATTTATCTTCTTCCTTCTTTCTTCTACTCATTTATCTCTTTCTCTATCACCTTCATTCATTTTTTAAAACTGTTCTCCTAATATTTGTGTTTTATATACTACCATAAGGGATGCGGTGGCTCAGTGGGTTAGGACGCTGAGCTTGTCGATCAGAAGATCGGCAGTTTGGCGGGTCAAATCCCGAGTGCCACGTAACAGAGTGAGCACCTGTTACTCGTCCCAGCTTCTGCCAACCTAGCAGTTCGAAAGCACGTAAAAATGCAAGTAGAAAAATAGGGACCACTCCGGTGGGAAGGTAACAGCATTCCATGTGCCCTTGGCATCTAGTCATGCCAGCCACATGACCACAGAGACGTCCTCAGACAAACGCTGGCTCTTCGGCTTTGAAACGGAGATGAGCACCGGCCCCTAGAGTTGGAAACGACTAGCATGCATGTGCAGGGGCACCTTTACCTATACTACCATAAAGGAAGACTATATATAAAACCATACTGGCAATGTTATTCCTGAGATAAAATTGCTATTGTCAAATGAAGTGTTAATCTGCTTCTTTCCATAGCTGTTTAGTTCCAGTTCAGCCATGGCTTTCTCTCATAAAGTTCACTTGTTGATTTAGCCAAATCCCTATCCTTCCTTCCTTACTTTGTAGAGACAAATTCTGCTCTCTGGATTTTTCATGTCCATCTCTAGGTCAAATGAAGCATTTCTTTTTTCTTTATTGACTTTCAGATGCTTCAGATTTGCAATACTGTACACATACTGTAAGAAGAAAAAAGAGATACGGTAAATCATCTGAGACATTATATAACATTTTATATACAATATTTGCACTACCAAAATAGAAGAAATTCATTGTGTCAAAGGGAAAAAATGTTTGTGATAAGCACCATTTGAAGATGTGAAGACAATTATTTCTCAGTGGGATACACCGTGGAAATAGATCCAGGACTTGCGGCAGGATCCTTTTTTAATGATTAATGGTTACTTTGTCCTTAAAATGCAATGAAAGTTTGCATTCTGTTAATATATTAATTAACATGTATTGAATATTTATCCAATCAAGTCCCAGGATATAAAGCAAAATGGTCTTACTTCAGCTTGCTTATCCTCTCTCTCTTTCTTCATTTCCTGAAGTTTTCTCAGCATTCCACGGAAATCAACAACTCCATACTCTAAGCAAATCTTCTCATAATCTTTCTTCTCTGCATTTAGCAATATTTCTGCAATCTGTCCCATATCCATTTTTTTCTTTGGAGCAATTGGAGGTGTTCTACAGGTTAATTCCCAAAAGATAAACCCAGACTGTACATGAATTGCAAGAGACCTAAAATTTGTCATGTAATTGTGGAAGAAGCATATGAAGGAAAATTTTGGAGGGCTACTTTTTATCATTACCTCTCTTTGGAAACACATGCAAATCCATTAGACAAGTTTCATATACTTTGCAAAAATTTATATACAATTTAATTTATTGGAATTGGAACTTCTGTCTGCCATTGTTGTACTATTATTGCCAGAATATAACAAAACAAAATTACACCTATTTAACATAAGCCATTGTTGGAAAGCTCACCGTTTCTTTAATGTTTTTCTGAAGTCTTGAATCTCTTTCTTTAAATCTATAAAAGATTTTAAACACTAGCATGAAAATTTAGCTTACATCACAAGAAATGTGCAAGCTTTAAAAATGATTTCAAAGTGCTTTGTATCTCCATGTGAAGCTAAAATAGTATTTTTAAGATGTGTGGACTTCAACTCCCAGAATTTCCCAGCAAGCAAAAAGTCAGAATCCCTTAGTGAACAGCAGAGATGTGCTATATGCATGAAGTAAAAAAGGTGCTTTTTCGAAATCATATTTAAACAGTTATAATGTAAAACTTACTAAAACTTTAAAGTGATTCAAAATTGCAAAGCAGTCACTAAAGACCTGGGTTTGACCTTCTAGATTACCACTATTATGATTTTTTATAACATTTATAGCAACTCACCTGCCTGTTGTGTAACAGGAAACAGTGTTTTCTTCTTGAAGTCTACTGACCCATTTTGATAAGAGATAAAAGAAAAGGAATAGATAGTAAGACAAAACAAGAATCCTTAATTAACAATACCAGGGTAGGAATACACACAACATAATCAGGCTATGCGGAATTTATAGTGATTATAGTTAGCACTTACACAGTTTTCAGTGAGGTAAATATACATGACTTGTATTAAAACATCTGATCATTTATAGGAAACAACATTTTAGACAACTTACAAGGATGTTAAATAGTGAGTTTAGTTTATGAATAGGCAACATGTGATGGTAGGCAATGTAAAAAAAGGACGAGGCTTTGGTCATAAAATAATGACCACATCTTTGATTTTTTTACACAAATACACATGCATACTGTTGCTGCCCCTGATTTCAGCCCCATGTCACAGATAGATTGCTCAGACAGATTGCAGCATGCTAACGTGATTTAATTACCCTCTATAATTTTGAGACCAGCAGTACAGGTCGCTTCCCCATACTCATTCACAGCAATACAACGGTACAAATCAGCATCATCTGAAGTAATTTTGTTTATCTTCAAAGGGAAAAAAATGAAATCAGGCAATAAATAAAATTACAGTTTCTTAGACTGGTATAATATATTGCACACTCCTCTGTTTCCTGAGTAAAAAGGTAGAACTACTAATCTTGGGGAAATTCATTCATTCTTTCTGTCTGTCTGTCTGCCCATCCATCCATCCATCCATCCTTAAAAAATAAATGCTTATCCTTCCCTTGTTTCTATAAATAGAATTTACAGCTATTAATGTAATGTATAAAGTATGTCCATCCACTTTAACACTGTTTTATGCGATAAATCTAAAACACAAAATTCTATTTAATATATCTAACAGAGATTAGGCTTAATCTCCATGCAATACTGATTTCTGGCAGCAAAATATGCCACTGAGAGCAAAAAATTGATAACCTAGCCCAGTGTTTCTCAACCTTAGACTGAAAAAAAAACCCTAGACTAAAGCTTGATCTTAAGAGCAAATTGAATAAGTAGTCCTGGTCTGAGATCCTATATCTGAATCTGCAGAGACTTCCGCTCTTGAGATCAGATGTTCTTGAACAATCAAAACAGATAATAAAAAGACAATATAGTGCTGAACTGTCAACTAGAAAATGTTCCTTAGTGATATATTCCTTGGTAAGGAGTAGAAACCAAAAAAAAAATCAGACCCAAGAAGAAATAAAAGGAAGATCCACTTTAAGTGATAGGCCTAAGTACTAGAATAGGGTTGATATGTGTTGCTATAACTTCATGGTGTGTTGCTGTAGGTCAACTTCTATTTCTAATAATATTCTGAATTTTCATTGATATTCCATCCACTCTTTTATTGCTCAGATATTTTAATTGATATTTTAATTACCAAGTTCTAACAGGCTTTGGTATTAGATATTTAATATCTCATTAGATCTGTAATATCTCATCTACAACATTAAATGAGTCTTTATGAGAGTTGACAGTCCCTAATATATACTTTATTAAAAATTAAATAGTGAAAATATATAGCATGTACAGCTATATGGTAGCTAAACATTACCTGCAAGATAAATTCATTTGTGCCAGGATTAAAGGATATTTGATATTTCTGAAAATCATCCATTTCCCTGTTACTGCACTTCCATAAAACCTTTGGTTTTGGTTCACCTTTGACCACAGCTCTGAAAATGGCATTTTTACCTATCAAAGAAGAAACAAGAAACATATAAGCTGCTTTTCAGTGGGAAGTAGAAATAATAATAAAAAAAATCCCTATGGAACATTAGTCTCGAATTCTAAAATCCCATTGTGAATATAAAAAATAAATCAATTTTTTAGAGAACAGAATGGGGAAAAGCATAGCAAAGGGCATAGCGTAAGGCCAACAGTAAACCTTGTTTCATTTCTAGCATTTAAGATCCCCATGCTTTAAATGTGTTATTAGGGAGAAACCAAAGCATTTAGCATTTACCAGGAGTTTTTACATTGATCACAATAAATTGGTTAAAAGAATTGCTATTCATTTAGAAAATTAGGAACAGAAGTAACAAATCCGTAAGAAATCTCACCTTCCTGTAATGTTACAGTAATTGGTTTCCGCTCAAAGTCAGGAGTGCTGTATCCTTTAGGAATATCTTCTATAAACTGTGTAATGGCCACCCCAGGGAGGGCAGATTTATTCAAAGATTTAACTGAAAAGTAATAAAAGTCAAGATCAAAAATCAAAAGTTGATTGCAATCAAATATCCAGATATCTATTTCTATAAGATTACAAAATTATTTGTGATTAAGGAAATAACATACATAAAATATATACTGTACTGGATTTTTAAAAATTTCTATACAAAACTAATTAGACCATTCTAATGCAATATGGGTATGGATCTACATTAATATTTATTTATATCCCATAATTATTATTTTTACAAATAACTCAAGGCAGCAAATATATCAAACACACCTACCTCCTCCTATTTTCCCTACAACAACAACCCTATGAGGTGGGTAGGGCTGAAAGAGAGTAAATGGCCCAAGGTCACCAAGCTGTCTGTCATGGCTAAGGCAAGACTTAAACTCATGGTCTCCTGGCTTCTAGCCTGGTGTCTTAACCAGCAGACCTACTGGCTCTCCCAATATATATTGTTATAGTAATTGATGTAGACAGTGCTTTTTTGTCATAGAATGCACAGAACAGTGTTCTGGCACCTTTTTTCAAATGGAAGAACCGGTTCCTTCTAAGATGCCAGTGCAAGTGAGTTAAGAGCGTTCACTTAATGCTCTCATGCTTACCCCTCCCTTCCTGCCATGCAGGACTCACCTGGAAAAGGTCTGTCTCCTCTCTGCCGCGGTTCCTGCTGCCACTCTGATCTGAGGCCACGGGATGCATCCACAGCCCCCCGTGGCCCAATCCGGGCTCTGGAGGCCTGGAAAAGACCTCTGCTGCCCGGATCCATGGCCGCGGAGCAGTTTTGTGCCCCCCCCAGCAGCCCAATCTGGGCTCCAGAAGCTTAGAAAAGGCCTCCAGAGCCTGGATCGGACTGCAGGCAGCCCGCAAAATCATTCCACGGCCATAGATCTGGGCTCTGGAGATCTTTTCCCAGCCTCCGGAGCCTGGATTGGGCCATGGCGGGGTCACAAAATCACTCTGCGCCCATGGATCCAGGCTCCAGAAGCTTAAAAAAGGCCTCCGGAGCCCAGATCAGACCATAGGGGGGCTGTAAAATTGCTCTGTGGACATGAATCCTGGCAGCAGAGGGTTTTTTTAAGCCTCCGGAGTCTGGATCGGGGTGCAGAGGGCTGTGGATACGTCCCCTGGCCTCAGATCAGAGCAGCAGCAGGAACCGTGGCACAGAGGAGACAGATCTTTTCCAGGTGAGTGTTCTGCGCCTCGGAAGCTCCCTAAAGCGGTTTCTCCCCCCTGTTCTCCGGTCCATAAAGGGCTTTTGACTGGAGCTGGAGTTGTACGTGAGTTTCGGCACCTTTTTTTTTTTTTTTACAAAAAAAGCACTGGATATAGAATCCCAGATTGTAATTGAAAATATGAAATTTTCCTAAATTTTCAGCCTCGGTTCTCTGCTGACATTCCATCTCCTATTCTTTCCCCTTCTTCCATTAGAACTCAACATTTTTTTTTATTCAAAGCCCACACAAAGCTTTTCTTTGACCTTAATAAGCTTTTACCTCTACACAGAAAGCATTCCCAATTATAAGAACTCCAGAACTGTGACATTATATTGGGAATATTTATAAAACCCCATTTTACTTCTGAACTACTATATTGAAAGTGAGACTTATAGAAATAAATTAGACCTATTTTTCTCACATTTTATAAAATTTAAATGATTTATGATTATACATTTAATTTCAAGAGCTCAGGGGACTTATTTTCTAGAAATGTTCTGTTCAGTAGATCATATATTTTGAAGCATATGAATTCCAACCATATACTTTAAACTGATTGAGACTGGATAAAAACAATAACTGGAGCTTCAATATGTATGTCCAACCATTGAAATAATGTTGAGTGAATAATCCTTTCCTGGGAGAACTAATTGTCTAAACTTCTAGTGAAGACCTTACCTCCTCTCCAACTTGCCATTGTTTTCTGTTGACAACTGGAATTCAGCAGTTTGGTGAAATCCACCTGCAAATCAATGCCTCATTATTATTAGTTGAAATATCTAATTATCAACGTTTAGAAGAAACTGTTTTAAAAGATATCCTGAGATACAGGATAGATGATAGAAAGAGAGAGAGAGAGTCATACGCAATAAGCTAAAAATGCTAATAACATCCCATCCACAATTGGACATTTTTCATTTTTCAGAGCTATGTACTTAAGCTTTTAGACGTCTTAGCAGTGCTGTGCTGGTTGAGAATTTTAATTATCAAAGATCACACATCTGGAAATTGCTCAGGCTGGGGAAAAGCAGCTTACACAATTCAAAAACATTAAAGATACAATCCTGAATGTACTAACTAGAAATAAATTCCACTCGTACCAATCTTGTCACTTAATTTTGAGAGCAATTAGTTTGGGATGTTCAATTCTTTTCATATATTCTCTGGCCCAATGATTCATGTTCTTCGTGGGGGGGGGGGTGTTAATGTTGTTGACATTACAATTCCCTTGCACTGAGGTGGGAAAATGGATTTGCAGAAATGCTTATATACCTCATAAATGGAGAAACTGTTTTCATGCTACTTCATGGATTTCATCTTTAACATATTTTAATAAGCCAGAAAATGTAATGTTTAATATTTGCAATTTGGGATAGATTTGAATTGAAATAAGAAAGGAATTGGGAATATCTAACAAATAAAGACACTAGGTGGTGCTAGAGACAATTCAAAATCAGTAACCATATTTGTCTGCTTAGAAACACCAGCATTTTAAAGACAAAAAATGTATTAAAGTACAAAGTTCTGTGGAGTACAGAGAGTTAAAACTATGGAGTGTTTCTTAAGCTGGTTGATAAATACAAATGTACTGGTGAAAAAGCAAGCAGTGGAGTCAATGGGAAAAAAACTGAATCTTACACAAATTTTAAATATAACCCACATAATGCTAAGTAGTATTTGTAAAGCAATATTGATGGTAATAAAGTCATTTTAGTGTTGTAAATTGGGACCAATATTTCATTTAGATATTCAACTTAATCTAAGCTCCATTTTTTTGTCAATTAGAGCCAAATAAACCATTATTATTTCTTTCTGGTTCATCACTTTCCACCAATATAATTGCAAGCTTAAAGGCCATTAACTGAGTTTGAAAATGCATGTGGAGCACTTTGGTGTTGGCTTTTGTTTTTACCATGTTAAATAAGCTGTACCATCCACAAATTCAACCTCCTCACTGTCACCCCTAAATAATTTATGAACAAAGAAGATAACAGTTCTTACATCCCTTTGGGGATGAGTCTTGTCTGATAAATCCTTGTATCTGCTTTTTTCCCCCTTTAACCAGTTATTAAAAGAATCTGTTTTTGAAAACAGTTCTGTACCAGATCACTCATCCATGTGCTGAAATTCCAAAAGCAAAGCTGCGCATATTTATTCTTTAACTGTCCTCAGGTGAATATTATGAATTTAATCTGGGGTACAACTTGAAGTCTCAGGGTTGTTATCATCCCTTCAATACAAATGCACATATACATAAACATTTGGAACAATCTCCTTAGTCATTCCAATAATAATAATAATAATAATAATAATAATAATAATAATAATAATAATAATAATAATAATAATAATAATAATAATAAAATCTGACAAAAGAGTACATGGAGTGTAGTTGTAGGCCAAATGTACTTTTTGATCTAGATCCAGCTTTTATTTCCTCTGAGCCCCGTCTATTTCTGCTGTCATCCTACCTGCTTAAAGCAGTTGTGATTTTCAGCCTATTTCTTTCATATGACGAAGCACATTTTGCCAGGGTTAATAAAAATGGATCAGGGAAAACAACTGTCACAGAATAGTGTTGTTGTCTTTCAGTCATGTCAGGATTAATTTTGCAGTGCTCTTTGGAGGAGGTTGGATGCTCTACATTCTCTACTTTTTCCTAACACCAACTCTGGGAGATTGAGAATCATGATGTGATCAAGATACCAAGGAGTATTTCTAGGTTAATCAAGCAATGCAGAGCTAAAATAGTACATGATTTATGATCCAAGCTAATACTATGTGTCATTTCACAGTGCTTTCAAGGGCTTTGATCAAACAGCTTTTACCACAATTGGTCATGATCTATGCTTGATAGCATATTCTTCTAAACGACAGTCATTTAATATTTTAGCATAAATTTGTAGGATGGATGCCATAACTGGATGTTTAATAGTTTCAGGTTCTTCAAAGTCTTTCTGCAAATTCTAAACACATATTTGGACTGTGGTGATTAGCATATAATAAACACCATGGCAGCTGAATGGATTCTAAATGCAGAATTTAGAAATGTCTGTGGGCAGGTGGACAATATCCTGAAGCTTATGCAATCCTGATAGAATAGAATATCTTTACTTTCCCACAACAAAATTAAGTGCACACTACACACAAATAAAACTACAAGTAAAAGCATACATTATGTACATACATCTTTCACATTCTATTCACCATTGCTCTGTCCCTAATACTGCACTTCAATGTCTCACTATAAAGTAGTATTTAATATGAGATTAAAGCTCAACTATTCTGTATCTCTTCTCTCCTGGAGTAGCAATTATTGTTCACTGCAAGTTGTAACTCTTTGTTCTATAGATGTCTATCAAGTATTTTGAGTACATCCATCAAGTATTTGTATTTTGGTCACCATGATACAAAATAGGTGTTGAGACTCAAGAAAAGCTGCAGAGATGATTATGGAAATGGAGGCTAAAACGTATGATGAACAATTAAAGGAACTGGGTATATCTAGTCTAACAAAGAAAAAGACTGGAGTGACATGATAACAGACTTCCAATATTTGAGAGGCTGCCATAGAGAGGAGGGAATCAACCTATTCTCCAAAGCACCTGAGGGTAGGACAAGAAGCAGCAGATGGAAACTTATCAAGAAGAAATCCAGTCTAGAACTAAGGAGCAATTTCCTGACAGTAAGAACAATTAATCAGAAGTTGCTTCCACAAGTTGTGGATGCAACATTTTTAAGAAGAGGTTTTAAGACGAAATTGGACAGACATTTGTTTGGAATGGTAGGGTCTTCTGCTCAAACAGGGGGATGGACTACTAGAAGATCTCCAAGGTCCGTTCCAACTTCGTCATTCTGTTAAGTGAGCAGGAGTAGTTGCACTGTTAATGGGTTGCTTAGCTAGGCCATTCCAATACAGATATTCTAGCATAAAACTAGATAGCTTTAAAAGACATGCTAAAAATTAACAAATTCAACATTCTGCTTAAGTGCTTTTGACTTCCTTGGCAGCTCCAAATCACTGTAAGGTAAATCTTACCTCATTCTTATAAAACACTTTGTAGGATTTGAGAACTATTTCCAGAATTATTTCAAATGATATCTTTTGATACACTATCAAAACTGAGTCCTTTATCTGAAAATGTAAGGATTGAATTTACCAGAGAAATACATACATCTTCTTTTTTTTTAAAAAAGATTTAATACAGCAGCCATTTATTACATGTTATTAATTTGTCTTTCAAAGGTCTGATAAAATGTCATAGACCCAAGATTCAGAAGGATCCTGACAAACATGAGCATTGGGCTCTAGCTAACAAGATGTAGTGGAGAGAAAAGTAAGATACTACATCTAGGCAGGAAAAACCAAATCCCCAATGTAAAATAGGTTGTATCCAACTCAGTCATAGTAACTACAAGTGAGATCTAGACGTTCTAGAGTACTACCACTTAAGCATGAGCCAGCAGTGTGTTGCAGCTGCAAAAAAAGAGAAGCCAATATAGTCCTAGGCTGCATAAAGACATATTCTCCAAACCTTCTGAGGATAGGGCAAGAAGTAATGGGTGGAAGCTCGCTAAAGAGACATCCAATCTGGAACTAAAGAGAAACTTCCTGACAGTGAGAACAGTTAACCAATGGAACAGCTTGCCTCATGAAATTGTAGGTGCCATCGCTGGAAGTTTTCATGAAAGTATTAGACAACCATTTGTTTGGGATGTTATAAGTTCTCTTGCCATGGGCAGGGACTTGGACTAGAAGACCTCCGAGGTGTCTTCCAGCCATAGATACTATGTGATTAAACAGATTAAACAACTATGGCTGTTACTTGATTAAATAATCTTGTGTGTGTTTGTGTATCTGTAATTTATTTTCCAGCTTTATATAGCAGTAATTGGTATAAAAGGTAAAGGTAAAGGTTCCCCAGCACATTCGTGCTAGTCGTTTCCGACTCTAGGGGCCGGTGCTCATCTCTGTTTCAAAGCCGAAGAGCCAGTGCTTGTCCGAAGACGTCTCCGTGGTCATGTGGCCGGCATGACTAGACACCAAAGGCGCATGGAACACTGTTACCTTCCCACCATAGTGGTCCCTATTTTTCTACTTGCATTTTTACGTGCTTTCGAATTGCTAGGTTGGCAGAAGCTGGGACAAGTAACAGGCGCTCACTCTGTTACGCGGCACTCGGGCTTCAACCCGCCAAACTGCCGACCTTCTGATCGACAAGCTCAGCATCCTAACCCACTGAGCTTTACCAATTCAGATATTATACACATGAATCAATCTTGTTCAGATATCCAGGGACAGGAATTAATAACGAATACAGTTGTGCTAATGTTAGAATGCTGGTGAGTTTGTCCTAATTCTAGTTTCATAGTGAAGAATGGAATTATCTTTGAAATATGTAGATCTGAATTTCCACAGAAATGCTAAATAATTGTGTATTTTGTATGCATCCAGCAAAATGTGTTTTACATGTGTTAACTAAAACCTTGGCACATAGCTTTTAAATAACTGTGAAAGTGCTCTTGACATTGATTATGAAGTATTCAGCATACTTTGAAAAACAGGTGGCCAATTTGCAACTTATGCACCAGAGATATTTATTTAAAGAATTCTAAAAGTTTAGCATGCCTTTTCTGCTGTAAGTCTTTTCTCCCAGCAACCAATGGGTGGCATTCCAATATCCCTATGTAGCTTAAGTAGTTTCTGTAATTGTCTGCCTGTTGGTCAACATGCAGCAAGGATTAAAATCTAACCTCACAAATGTAGAAAGCAATAATATACAGCTTCCAGGTTTTTTTTTATTTTAATTCCATTTATATCCCGCCCTTCTCCGAAGACTCAGGGCGGCTTACCAGCTTAGCAGTAAATTAGCTTTTTAAATTAGCTTCTTCCTTTTCCTCAGTTAAATCTGATTTAAAGGACTGGTCAGCATTGTTTGTTAACCCAATTCATAATTTAAAAGAAATAAAGCATGCTTTTAAATATATAAATTTCTGCCTTAAACATCTTGCTCTTAGACTTCCAGTTGTTTGTCCCTGTGGTTGCTTTGATGCCTCTGAGAGACCCTTACAAGAAAAACTGAAAACATTAGGCAAAAATGTTTGAAAATACTCTAAAAATTAGCCTAGGCTAAATTGTTCCACATAGTCTTATATGGTTACCATTTCTGACAAGATGGCTTCTTGTTCCAGGTAAAATTAACACTGCATATTCCAAATGTTTGTGTGTAATATGTCTGGCATATATGTTAACAAAGTAATAATACAAGCAAACTTAAAAATACACAAATATGGATAAAATCACCATTTTCTCCATTTAGGAAGAAGGAATGGTCTTATCAATTCTGTTGCTCTTTTAGACTTCATATCAACTCACAAATGCGCAATGACTTTGTGTACTGTAAAATGCAGTCACTGAGATTCTTAAGCTCAACATTAACAAGAACTCTCATGCCTCCCTTTAGATAAATCTTCATCCTTCATTAGACACCTACATTTGGAATCCAACTATAGGTGTCTCTAAAATCCAACTATGTTTACCTTTAAATTTTGAATGTAACAACTTTTCATTGGAGTGGTTGTGTTGTGTCATGGAATCCAGCAAAATGTTATTGCCAATTTAACTATAAAAAGGCAATAATTGAGAAGGGCAACAAAATATTGGAAGAATCCAGAGCAGGGGTTATTTTAGTGCTTTGTACTCCCCCTTCCCCAAATTACTTTTAAATTTGCATAGGAAGGATAAAGGGTCATCAGTGTGAATTCATATAGAGTTCAGATAATACCAATACTAACCAGAAAGTGACTTTCCCCTGCCCTTTTCAATTTATATGCCCCCTGCAGATTCAGAAGCTTTGAATGGGCAGTTCTGAAATCCATGCATTTTTCTGCTATTGAAAAGTAACATAATTTATTTAATTAATACATTTAAATCATCAACTAAATATTTCCCCTGCCATGGAAGAGCAATCTGAAGGAGGCAGGAGCTTCTAAGATTTGTGACTCACCTTGTTACTCTTCCCTTTGCCTTACAAGCATCTCCCTCTTTGCTGCTACTCAGTAGTGTCTCTGTTGCAGCCAAGGCTGTGCAAATGAAGATCTAAGAACTAAATCAGTAGAAGTGTTTTGACTCCCCTCCTAATCTCTCTCGCTCACTCGCTGTCTCTCTCTTGCCCTCTCTCTTTCATGAGTCAAAACTTGTCAAGAGTCATTGCCTCTAAGTTTTTTTTTTTCTGGAAGCAGCATCTGTCCTCTGGGCATTATTATTTCAAGCCATGTCAAAAAAAATGCTACACAAATTCAAAGTGAACTTAATTTTTGACATTTCATAAATTCACCTGGGAAGTTAATTTTCTGCCAATCTGTTTTTTCTTGTAAAAAACAGCTTTTTTCAGACCTTTCCTCTTAGAAAAATTTTAAAATATTTCCTTGTAAAGCACACTGCCGCTTGCACAGAAAGGACACTTTTCAAATTTCCGAAGATCAGAAGGCACGCTTGTAAGTTATGAACAGAACAATTAATATTGTTCTTTATTACATATTTTCTTAACCTTTTAATAACTGTGATCTTAAAGGACTTATTTTATAAATGAGACTGAAAAGGAAATTTACAGAAAGCAAGTTTTACAAGTTTGCACATTCCATTTTGACTTGAGAAGAAGGATGTAATTTGACTGCTCACAGAAGAACATTGGTCACCACCAGATGCTCCATTGGCTTCTAGGTCTTTTTCTGCATTTCAGCAGGTGCAGACAAACAAAGCGCAGGAGCCAGGGCAGCAGCATTCATTTGTAGCTAAAGGTAGTCCTCAATTTACAACCATTTGTTTGGCAATCATTTGATGTTACAAAGGCATTGTAAGAAGTTATTTACAACCATTGCTGTAGCCCCACAGTCATGTGATCAAAATCCAGGCACTTGGAAACTGGCATATTTTTACAATTGTTACAGCATTCCAGGATCACATCATTGCCATTTGCCACCATCCCAGCTGGATTCCGACAAGCAAAGTCAATGGAAAAAGCTTAACAATCATGTGATTCCCTTCACTATTGCAGTAATTCGATTAGCAACCACAGCAAGAAAGTTCTAAACTCAAATGTAACTCACTTGACCTTAGCAATGGAACTTTTGGTCCCTATTGTAGTTAAGTTGTGATGGAATATACCTACCTCGTTCCTTTTTTACCTTCTGAAGAATCATGGGGTGCCTCTCTGAGACACTTTCATAAAGTTCTGCATTTGATTGGTCTTAGGCCATGTTTATCTGTTCCATTGCTTTGGTAACAGATCTTCCTTCTCAGTTAGGGTCACTGTCTACATAGCATACACTCTGCCTACATATAATAAATTGATATACATTGATAATAAATTGATATACATTGACAATAAGGTGAATTGATTTCAAGACATAGTTTTGCACATGCAACATGAACTACACTGAGTACTGTCCCTAAAAATCTGTTGACGTTCACCTGAATCTGTATTCCTACATTTTAATCATACAGTACACAAATAAATATTAATACTCGTAGTTTAGCAATGTAACTATTTTTCCCTACAACACAGGTTTAGAATGATCTCAGAAATGTTCCATGTTGTTTGAGAAGGTGACAGCATGTGGCCACGCTTGGCTCCTTTCCTCAGCTAAGCCAGGTTGAATGCTTGAACAAGAGATCTTAATAGGACTCAAGATATTTAGAATATCCTGAGGAATTGGGGAAAAGCTTCCCAGAAAGAAATAATGGAAAAATACCCTTCCTATCGACAAGCAAACTACTTGAATGCATATATAAAATCAAGCTTAATTTGGAAGAAAAGATATTCTCCAGTTGAGCTTTATGTAAGTGTTACTAATAGTTACAGAAGTAAATTAAATATTGCCTCCTTCTAGAAGTATTCTAGGAGGCAATGTTAAATTACATCTGTAACCATGCCACTCGGTTTCCCAAATGAGATAAGATTAACTAGGTGTTGCTACCTGCTAAGGCACTTGAAACATTTATGCTTAATCATCCCACTGGACAGAGAAACAGGCAGAGGAAGGAAACAGCTATCACTTTTGCTGTAATGTGGGTCCACTCAAGCCTGACAAAGGCCATTCTTTATTTGTCCTATTTTGGAATAAATACATAAAGGTACTGGAGTTTTTGGTATCATCAAGCTTACTGTCAGTTAAAATATCTAAAAAGGACACTGAAGAAAAATGATATGAGACTTACTTTTTTGATAGAAAAAATAATGTACATTTTCTTCTTAGTTGAAGAAAATACAGGGTTTTTTCTGTGATATTTTTTTCAGGCACTCTAGTAATGAAAACAATAATCAACCACGATGACCTTGTAAGAATAAGGAAGCTATAAATGTGAAGTGAATATATTGTAGGTATGCTGATATTAAAAATGTCATTGTTTTGCAAGGTATTAAGAATGTTATGATTTGAATTTGTGAGGTGCATAAGATAACAGAAACCAAATAAACAAAATTTATGAATCTCCCAGAAAGTCTTCTGCACATGATTCAAGGTTCCTTTACAAATAAACTTCATGTATCCACAAAAGAAAGCTTTGTGCCTTCACCTTCTTCCAATTCCCCGGTCAAGCAAGCCTTTACAGCGGTGTCACTGTCCAGTTTGCAGATCAGAACAGGAATGGATCCACGACTCCAAGAAACTATATTTATGGCAGTTTGTAGTTTCAAGGACACTCCTCCAGTAGAATCATGTGGTAGTGCAGATGTGAGCACAGTTGGCTCCATAGTTCTTTCAGGACCAATGACAATGGAATCCAGCAGCCTAGCACCTGTTCCAAAACAAACAAAGGATTTGGATTGCAACATATAAAAGCTAATCCTAAAATATAAGAGCACGCTGGTATGGAAACAAGTAATTCAATTTTGAAAGTTTACCAAGATTCATTTCCATTGATAGGTATAATGCTTAATATTGTGTTAAATATAACAAAATAGTGCAACCATATTTTGCTGTCCTGACCCCCTGTCCCGTTTGTGTTGGAGGCAGTTTATGGGGCTTCCGGGTTGAAAGGAATAGCCGGTGACATCACCACTGACCTGGGGACACTTGCGAGGGCTCCTTTCATGACCCATCAAGAAACAGGAACAAATGACAACTCACCTCACCATGCAGCAGCACTTGGGTCTCCAATGTGGGCTTGCTAACCCCCAACCAAGTGTCTGACCACATGAGCCACCACGCTCCTATCACTATCTGTCACTATCTCCTTAATTGGATGATGCATTTTACATGACTACAGTGCAGGCCCAAGAAAAAATATGCTTCTTTTTTTTAGGGAACTGCTGACAGATAATTACATATTTACTTTACTGATTTCACCCTTTGGCCATAAATCACTTCTTAGCCTTTTATTTATTTATTTATTTATTGATGGGATTTATATCCCGCCCTATCTCCCGAAGGACTCAGGGCGGCTAACAACAAAACATATAATAAGTACAGAAATCAAGATAAAAATAAAATTGAGAACATTTGTGCAATAAATTAAAATTAGAGAATTTAAAAAATAAATTAAAAATACTAAATATAAATTAATTAAAATGCCTGTCAGTCTAGGTCAGCCTGGTGGAACAGGAGTGTTTTGAGGCCACGGCGAAAGGATTGGAGGTTTTGGGCCATCCGAAGCTCAGGGGGGAGCTGATTCCATAGGGCTGGCGCTCCCACAGAGAAGGCCCTCCCCCTGGGGGTCGCCAGCCGACATTGCCTAGCTGACGGTACCCTGAGGAGGCCTTCTCTGTGTGAGCGTACTGGACGATGGGAATTTGTTCCCGGCAGCAGATGGTCCTGCAAGTATCCCGGACCTAAGCCATGTAGGGCTTTAAAGGTAAGTACCAGCACCTTAAATCTCACCCGGAGGGCAACTGGTAGCCAATGCAGCTCACGTAGGAGGGGTGTAATATGGGAGTATCGGGGAGCTCCCATCACAACCCGTGCAGCTGCATTCTGCACCAGCTGAAGCCTCCGGGTGGTCTTCAAGTTGACCAAAATCAACTGTAGTGAACAGTACACACTCCCATGCCAAATCTCAAGCACCCTTTCCATTCTGGATTTGAATAGCTGTGCATCCCTAGTTCATCTCTACCAAATCCTGGACTATAAGGAACACCTACACATTTTGTTTACTACCCCTGAATAAGCAAGACTTTTTTTAAATGTATGCCTGTATATATAGTAGCAGCAGAAATATGTTACATATGTGGTTTAATATTTTTATTTTTTTCAAAATAGTAATGTAATAATGTAATCTTACAATTCTTTTCAAATGCATCTCTTAGAAAAAGCATCAGCAAACCCCAAGTTATATCACACCGTACAAATACTTCAAAATTTATATGCCAATTTTCATGCCAATTTGGATATTATCTATTATTCCTCTAGTATTGACAATTTCAGCCTACTTGTTCTGTACCTGGGGTATTAGGTGGACAACTGTAAATTCCATTCACATCTGTGAGAAACACAACTCGCCTAGGACAGAATGTCTTAGCTAAAACCTGTAATAGAAAAAAATAAACAAAAACTGCTTTATACTAAGTCAAATCATTGGTCCGCTAGCTTTCAAATTCTCTTGTGACTGACTAGCATCAGCTATCTAACTCTTCTTGGAATCTTTCACAAACGAATATCTATTAACATGACATGCCAGACAAGTCACATTGTCCTAGAAATGTGATGAATAATTTGAGGAAGACTTGTCTTGCTTCAGAACCATAGGATGAATTTTTTGTACCCAGCGTTACACACTATTTATCTTTCACATAAAATTGCTATACATTTTCTCATCCAGATGTATCATGGAAGAAAAGTTATCTTTTTCAAACAAAACACAACAGGACTGCTGTTATCTGCACATGGTTGGTGGCATTAAGGGTTTGTCTTAATTTGTACACAGCACATTTTTTTCAGGCTACTTCTTATATTGGTATATATTTCACTCAATTAAGAATATGACCATATCTGTATTTCTAGTTTTTAATCAACCTCAATATCAATTAACTTTCAACTGCTAACAACTTCAACTTAGTAATATTCATTAAAAAGGAAAAAAACCAGTCTGAAATAGGCAGATGTATCTGCAGCACATAAATTTAAAAAGTAAGTATCCTGGTGAATTTACAAGTCAAGTCATTCCCATATCTCACCTCAATAATTGTATCTCCAGATAAGATACAACAGTGTTGTTCCAAGTCCAGGGCACAATCTCCATGTAATACAGGGACATAACCTGCATCTAAAACTTCCTTCACAGCATCAATACCAGCCTCGGTGATATTCTTGTTTGTTGTTTTCCAGATTCCAAAAGGCTGGAAAGAAATAGAAAACATACAATTTTGTTACTGTTGATTAATTAGAAAGAATTACTATTTCTGAAATAAGAATGATAAAATCCTGAAAATTAAGGCATTTTTAAATTATTCTGGTTCTGATATGTTCTATATTCAGGAAATCTCTTTGCCTCTTCACATGGATATAGCAGTTTCTTAAACTGTAAATTTATCAGATACAGTGGCAACCTGTAAAGCAACTATTGGATATGCTGGTTGTTGTTGTTGTTGTTGTTAGTTGCGAAGTCGTGTCCGACCCATCGCGACCCTATGGACAATGTTCCTCCAGGCCTTCCTGTCCTCTACCATCTTTTGGAGTCCATCTAAACTCACGCCTATTGCTTCAATGACTCCATCCAGCCACCTCATTCTCTGTCGTCCCCTTCTTCTATTGCCCTCAATCTTTCCCAGCATTAGGCTCTTCTCCAGTGAGTCCTTCCTTCTCATTAGGTGGCCAAAGTATTTGAGTTTTAGCTTCAGGATCTGGCCTTCTAAAGAGCAGTCAGGGTTGATCTCCTCTAGGACTGACCGGTTTGATCGCCTTGCAGTCCAAGGAACTCGCAGGAGTCTTCTCCAGCACCATAGTTCAAAGGCTTCAATTCTTTGGCGCTCAGCCTTTCTTATGGTCCAACTTTCACTGCCATACATTGCAACTGGAAAGACCATAGCCTTGACTATACGCACTTTTGTTGACAGGGTGATGTCTCTGCTTTTTAGTGTGCTGTCTAGATTTGCCATGGCTTTCCTCCCGAGGAGCAAGCGTCTTTTAATTTCTTGACTACAGTCCCCATCTGCAGTGATCTTGGAGCCCAGGAAAATAAAATCTGTCACTACCTCCATTTCTTCCCCATCTATTTGCCAGGAATTGAGAGGGCCAGATGCCATGATCTTGGTTTTCTTAATGTTTAGTTTCAACCCAAGTTTTGCACTCTCCTTCTTCACCCGCAACAAGAGGCTCTTTAGTTCTTCTTCACTTTCTGCCATTAGAGTGGTATCATCTGCATATCTTAGGTTGTTGATGTTTCTTCCAGCAATCTTAATTCCAACTTTTGATTCATCTAGCCCTGCCTTTCTCATGATGTGCTCTGCATATAAGTTAAATAGGCAAGGCGACAGTATACAGCCTTGCCGGACTCCTTTCCCAATTTTGAACCAATCAGTGGTTCCGTGTCCAGTTCTCACTGTTGCTTCTTGGCCCGCATATAGATTTCTCAAGAGACAAATAAGATGGTCTGGTATGCCCATCTCTTTAAGGACTTGCCAGAGTTTGTTATGATCCACACAATCAAAGGCTTTAGCATAGTCAATGAAGCAGAAGTAGATGTTTTTCTGGAACTCTCTAGCTTTCTCCATGATCCAGCGTATGTTAGCAATTTGATCTCTAGTTCCTCTGCCTCTTCGAAATCCTGCCTGTACTTCTGGTAGTTCTCGATCCACATACTGCTGGAGTCTAGCTTGTAGAATTTTAAGCATAACTTTACTAGCATGAGAAATGAGTGCAATGATGCGATAGTTTGAACATTCTTTGGCACTGCCTTTTTTTGGAATTGGAATGTAAACTGATCTTTTCCAATCCTGTGGCCACTGTTGAGTTTTCCAAATTTGCTGGCAAATTGAGTGTAGCACTTTTACTGCATCGTCTTTTAAGATTTTGAATAGCTCAGCTGGAATACTGTCACCTCCACTAGCTTTGTTGTTGCTCAGCTTTTCTAAGGCCCACTTCACTTCACATTCTAGGATGTCTGGCTCGAGGTCAGTGACCACCTCATTGTGATTATCAGGGATGTTAAGCTCATTCTTGTATAGTTCTTCTGTGTAATTTTGCCACCTCTTCTTAATCTCTTCAGCCTCTGTTAGGTCCCTGCCATTTTGGTCCTTTATCATGCCCATTTTTGCATGAAACGTTCCTTTCATTTAAGTCTGTTTTTCGAATTAAAATGCAGGTAAGTGCCATCAAGAACCAGTTTGGTGAAATGGTTAAGGCACGAGGCTAGAAACCCGGTGATTGAGTTCTAGTTTTGCCTTACACACAGAGCCAGCTGGGTGACTTTGGCTAGTCATTTTCTCTCAGCTCTAGGAAGGAAGCAATGACAAAGAGCCTTGGTGGAGCAGTGGACTAATGCCTCCTTAAGTAACACCAGCTGCCTGCAATTAGTGCAGGTTCGCATCCCACCAGGCTCAAGGTTGACTCAGCCTTCCATCCTTCCGAGGTAGGTAAAATGAGGACCCAGATTGTTGGGGGCAATAAGCTGACTTTGTAATAATGCCGCTTTGGGCGGGGGGCGGAAAGCCCTAATAAGCAGGCATATACATAGAATGAAGGCTATTGCTAAGCATATTGATTTGTGCTTAGATTGTAAGCCGCCCTGAGTCTTCGGAGAAGGGCGGGATATAAATGGGATTAAAACAAAACAAAACACAAAGCTTGCCAAGAAAATTGCACAGGTGTATTTAGGGAATCTTCCAGTCAACACTGGCTCAAAGGCAGCAAGAAAAACAACAAATACTATCATAATTGGTAAATATGAATTTTCAATACCAATAAACTTCAGTAATTAATCTAGGGCAGAAAAGTGAGGTTTTTACAGGGTAAATAATTTTTTCCCAAAAGATACTTTCCCTTCATACTCAAACAGTAATGAAATTAACATTATCAAATCTAGGCAAATCATCAAAACCTACCTACTTCCAAAAATAGACAAACAAAAATTATAGGCCCCTTACCGAAATCCCCACTGCTGGAACTCCAACACTAATCAATTGTTCTGTCACCAAATGGTTCAACTATAAATAAATAAATAAATAAATAAATAAATAAATAAATAAATAAATAAATAAATAAAGTGAGGCTTTCCCACCTGGATTTTCTCTTCTTAAATTTCCTTATCAGTTCAATATTACTCGTAGATAACAAAAGGGAGACCCAGAATGAGAGCAAAAAACAACCAGATTAGATTTTTTTTACGGATACTGCATAGAAAATATCTTAAGCATCAGATCATCTAATTTTGTAAACAGTGTTGTTTTTAAGTATTCTCATGATACCTTTTAAGTGTTCTCATGATACAGTGATACCTTGATGCACATCGTTAATTGGTTCCAGGAGGCATGATGAGTACTAAAAACAATGAGTACCAAACAAATAGTGTAGTGAGTCCAGTGATGGAATTCAAATACCTGAACAACCGGTTCTCTTATTTGATGCAGGCCTGGGCCTCCAAGACCTATAACGGACTTCCAGAAGTGGCATCCACGCACTTCCGGTGGGCCACTCTAGGCCTGGGAGGCCTCCTCCAGTCCTATAATGGACTTCTGGAAGTGGCATCCACACACTTCCGCCAGGCCGTTCTAGGCCTGGGAGGCCTCCTCCAGGCCTCCAAGGCCTAGACTGGACTTCTGGAAGCCAGCTGGTTCTCTGAATGCAGCAAAATTTAGTTACCAGTTCTACTGAACTGGTATAAACCAGTTGAATCCCACCACTGAGTGAGTCACAAGGCAGCCAACACTGACAAGTTCCAGTTTATGCATTGACTACCAAACAATGAATCCTGGGACAAAATTTTCATGTCGAAATGTGATGAGTACCAAATTCGATGAGTTTCAAAGCAGTTGAGTACCAAGGTACCACTGTACAATAAATCATCCTGATAATCACGTAAAGCATATATTGTGGATGTGTTGGTGATGCAAGAGAATACTTGTTTTTCAATAGAAGGCTCATAGCACCAATCTGTGGTACTCATTCAAAATTAGTCTGATATGGCTTTCTAATCCAGTTTTACTGTCATCTGCTCCAATTTCCTAGTTGGCAATATGATTTATAATAGAATGGCCCAGAGTAGACACTTCATGGCTCTCTTTAAGTCACAGGGGTCTGTGATCATCTTCACTATCTTTCAGAATCACTTATTTTAAAAGCTAGAGATGGATGTTCCTCATGATGTGGAGTATCTGAGAACTGAAATTTTAAACATGCAATTTTAGCCTTCCTTCGGGCTTTCTCTCTTTTCCTGTGAACTGGTGGGTGAGGAACAGAATGTCTCTGAGTGGGCTTCTGGAAGTGGAAGAAACTGATTTCCTATAAGGCAAATGTTGTATATAATTCTGCTTTGAAAAAAGCATCTGGAGGAAAGGTAGGATGCCTTGCATAGCTATCCAACTCCCAAGAAAATCTTATCCGCTGCCTAGCTTCTGAGTTGCCACAGTGTGCATCAAAAAACTAAATTGACCCCTCTCACAATTTCAACATGTTTCCAGATCCATTAGCATCTGGCTCTCCTCCTGCCACCCTGCTGATGGAATAAAGGGAGATCTGGTAGATTTGCTTCCTCTGCAAGAATGAGCCTCCATCCTGGAGCTGGTTGTTGGAGAACTGCCCTATACAAGGGTTTAGATTTCTAGCTAGTCAATCAAGCATTCTCTACTAGCATTCCTTCTTACTGACCTAGAGGGAAGGGAAATCCTTTCAGGTGGCCATTGGGTTGCAACACTTGTCTAGTCCATTGAACTGGGTGTGTGTGGCTTTCTCTCTTGCCATATTATGTGAATTATTGCTCGTTACCCATGTTCTGCTGCTTTTGGAGAACTGGTTAGGCTATTCTTTTGATGTTCCTTTCCCAGTTTCCTTGGTCAATCTTCCTGCTAAGCAAATGCAGCCTTCTAGAACAGTGGGCTCACAGCTACCAGGAGGTCCTTTAGAATGGGGGATGATCACTGGTCTTCTCTTCTCTCTCTATTATTCTCAGCTTCCAAGACAGACCTGATGGAAAGGCCCTGCTTTCTCTAAAGGATAAGTATAAGATGATACAATAATTTCTTTCCCAGACAGGAAGAAGCCTTAAGCAATCCCTATAACAAGAGGGAAACTTAACTCTTTCCTGTCAGCTACTTCCCTAGTGGCAATTTTACAGCAGAGCCCTAATTGTTTTCTATCTCCTAGTTTTGAACCAGAAATTAAGGTATGATTCATGAAACTATTAGAATTCTCACAGAATTCTCCTCTTCTTATGTCCCTTGAGGGGCTTCCAGGATCTCTTTTACCACTTTACCAAAGGCGGGGGGGGGGGAAACCCTATCTATAATGAGGGAATCTGTTCTGCAGTAAAGCAAGTAGCAATTACCATGTATACCAAATGCAGATATGTATTTTAAGACACATATTTTGCATTGATTTCATATATCTGTGAAACTATATATCATTTAAACATTTCCACATGCTCTCAATTCATCTATCTGTCAGACTTCAGTGCATCTCATATAAGGAACCCAGCAAGAACTACAGCACAACTCAGGAATGAACATGTGATCTGAGAACATTTGCGAGACACTTAGTGATGTTGTTGCCTAGTGCTTGGTGGATACCTTGGTGACAGAAAGCCTGGTCAAACACAGCCCTTGTCTCAAATTGTCACTTGCAGCTGATCTTCCTGATGTCCCCAAGGCAACACCATATTCTCTTGCTTGGAAATGCCCAAAGGACCTGGAATGGCAAAAGAGAGTAATTTACATCTGGAAAAAGGTGTTTGGTTCTCAGCAAGCTGTTAAAAAAAGCAGTATTTGCCCACTGTTTTTCCAACCCAAAGACAAAGGCTGTACTGTAAACTAATAAAGGGCAAGTTTGCACTAGTTGCTTATGATTTCTTTTATTTGCTTTGCTATAACTGCAAAGTATTAATAAGCGGTGCCTCAATTCACATGACCAGCTACTTGGCTATTACCATGCTGAAAAAGAAAATGGGCTGGAGACTACAATCCTCTATTTTAAGTTACTATTTTTCAAAACAGCATAAATGGAAAGCTCTTAAACTATCATGGCCTCATTTTGTCTGTTACAAATCTGCTATCTATGAAAACACTGATCTGAACACCAGACAAACTCTTTGTTTAAAATCTTCAACTCCTCACTAATATTTTCCTCCTAAACGAAAGCTGTGTTTTTCCACTGAAGGGGGACATTTTCTGGAAGGTGACCTTGAGATGAGACAGCTATTTTCCAACCACATCTGATGTCACCCTGTTACAACAGCTACAACAAACAAACAAACAAATATTGTGTCTGGTAAGAGACATCTATTTTAGCCCCAAGAATGAATGAATACTTAACTGCTTAACTTATAAAGTACATCACAATATGATGCATAGCATGAGGCTTATTTGTTTTTTACAATGAAAGCCAAGAACTTCCAAAATGGGAAATAGAAGGATTATAACCAGAACAAACAAATCCACCAAGCACAGCCCTGGGACCCACAATCTCTTTTCGCCTTTTTCACTGAGGAGTTTGTATGCTCTGCTAAACTTCCACAACTCTTCTGTTCTGTGTGGCTTTTCAATAGTTGTTTTAAAGTGTGATTGGTTTTATGTATTTATTGTTTTTAATTAAGTGTGCTGTCCAGACTCACTTTCATATACAAATATATACAAATACATACATACATAGATACATACATAGAAGACTGAGTGGCTGTGCGTACAGGCATCTCGAGTGAACCATTCTATTCCATCTTTAATGATGGGGGGTGAGGTGTTACACCCCCCCCCCGTCGATAGGGCTTGCAACTTGGGTGTCCTCCTGGACTCGTGGCTCAGCCTTGAAAATCATATAGGAGCCGTGACCAGGGGGGCTTTTGCCCAGGTTCGCCTGGTGCACCAGTTGCGGCCCTATCTGGACCGAGATGCCTTGCGCACAGTCACTCATGCGCTCGTGACCTCCCGGTTAGACTACTGCAACGCTCTCTACATGGGGCTGCCCTTGAGGACCACTCGGAGGCTTCAGCTGGTGCAGAATGCAGCCGCGAGAGTTGTGATGGGGGCTTCCCGATACTCCCATGTAACACCTCTGCTCCGCGAGCATTGGCTTCTGGTTGCCCTCCGGGTGAGATTCAAGATGCTGGTGATGACCTATAAAGCCCTAAATGGCTTGGGTCTGGGATATCTGAGGGAACATCTGCTGCTGGCATCAAGTTCCCTTCGTCCTGTGCGCTCCTACAGGGAGGGCCTTCTCAGGGTGCCGCCAGCAAAGGATTGCCGGAGGGCAACACCCAGGGGGAGGGCCTTCTCTGTGGGCGCGCCTGCCCTTTGGAACCAGTTACCCGTAGAGCTCAGGACTGCCCCTGATTTTCGTTCATTCTGCCGGGACCTGAAGACCTGGCTCTTTGAGCTTTCCGGCCAGGACTGAGAATTTTTAATTTTTAACTTATTGTAATTGGGTTTTTAATCAGAGTTATAGGGGTTTTAGATTTTTAATCAAGGATAATTTTATCTATTTTAATTGTTATTAGCTTTTTGTATTGTAATGTTTTAATTGCCTTGTGAACCGCCCTGGGTCCTACGGGAGAAGGGCGGTATATAAGTTCAATAAATAATAATAATAATAATAATTATTATTATTATTAATAATAATAATAATAATAATAATACATACATACATACAGTGCTTTTTTTGTAAAAGAAAAAGGTACTGGAACTCACACATGTCATACAGCCCGCCTTGCCTACCCTACAAGGTTCCATCCAAAAAAGGTGCCGGAACTCCGTTCTGAGCATTCTGTGACAAAAAAGCCCTGCATACATACATACATACATACATACATACATACATACATACATACATAAAAAAGCAGTAGCAGTTGGGAGGAGAGAAAGCATATAACCATTGTTTCATAGATGGAGTATAATAACCAGATGTATCTGCCTCCTCTTTCTTTTGATTTGCCCAGGGAAACAGAGTTATATAAGTATTTTATTCCTCCCATTTCTATTTTTTCTTTGAACTTTAAAATGACTTTCCATGTATCTTTTCTTTATCCATTTCCCTGGATCAAAAAACTTAGTAGCAACACATGCCAAATATGTCAATCACACCGATATCAATTAATGCTTACTCTGAAAAAAACCCACTTTTCTAACAGAATATATCAAAGAAGATCTTGGAAAATTTGGCACCCTCTGAGTAATTAATACTGGATTAAATCAGGCTGACAATTGATGGGTGCTGTTTTCATGAAGCCTTGGGGGGGATTTTTGAAACACAATCATCTACCCAGTCAGGCTGATTAGAAATTTACAGAACTGTCAAGCATTCATACCACCGCATGACTTCTGTGTGCGGTTAAACGAAACAGATGTAAATTCCAAAACAGCTTATTGCAGAAATATGACAGAAGTCAAACCAGCTAAAAGAAGCCTGTCAAATATAAATCCATGTAAAGATCTACTTTTGCTTCACTTTCAGACAAGCACAAGAGATCATTTTAAAAATGGGAAATGGAAGTATATCAGATAACTTCTATATTTATTACCACAGAATTTGCAAACTGTAGTTTGAGAAAAGGAATGTAAATATAAAATGACTATATCTTAAATGGACAAACTAGATGACCTCCAAGGTCCCTTCCAACTTATTATTATTATTATTATTATTATTATTATTATTATTATTATTATTATTATTATTATTATTATATTGTCATTTTATCTCGCTAGGTGATGTATGTCTTCTCAACTTGCTATCCAGTTAATTCTTGATGGAGGATTCTCAATCCTTATTATTTTTTTTATGATTGTTTTTAGCAGACTGGGAACTTTAAATTGGATTATGGTTCTTGAAAGAAAGGCCTGTCCTAACCGTTAAGGAACATGGTTGTAGTATTATTCCTTATTAATATATGTGTGTCACAGTAAACAACAAACAATTATCAACAAAATCCTTAGAAAAGAAAAATTCTGAATTTATTTAAGGAATAATTGTCTGCATGAAGGAATGGAACAAATTCTGGCAATCCATATATCAACTTGTTTGTGGGGGGGGAACCCACTTCACACTTTGAAGGAGAAAGTCACAACATAAATATATTTACTTCAATAACAAAGAAATGTGTGTGGCTTGTTGTTATTTAAATGACAGCTCTTAAGAATTGGAGCCTATTGCCCCAACTGAAATTTCCTCTAGACAGTTGGAGGAACCCACCAAAGCAGTTTGAAAGAGACAGAAAAAGACAGTTACACTGCCCAAATGGAAAATGGTGGTGATTTTCACCTAATGATGTAGGCTCCCCCCACTTCTATTCAATTATATTTGGTTCACAGAGACCAGATTTAATGAAATCAGCAATACAAAGAGAAATAGGTGGTCCATACTGAATAGAGTCACTGCTCTGGCTATTTTGTGCCTCTACCCCACTACTAATTGACCCTCTCAGATAATATTTGCAAAGGCATGCAGTAAGGAGAGGCATTGAAAGCTGAAAATGCTAGTTGTCCAAAATGGGACTAAAATCATGCACCTGTTGGGAAGAAGCAGCCAAGTCTTAGGTCAGACTACCATAAATATTCCCTCACCATGAGGGGCCCCTCCTTTTCAAGCATGTTTTATGCCTCCATTATGTGCTATTTGATCCTCTGTTAATGCCACAATTACAAAAAGGCCATGGAGATGTACTCAATTGCTTGTCAATGGAATAAACACCTTGGTTGCAGCAAGGGATGGCTGAAAAGATTCTAGTTTCTCATTTGCTTACCTGCCTAGCTGGTATTTTTAAGTCATCAGATGAATAAAATATTACTTACAATGACCCACTGCCAGCAACATAACATTCTGTCCTCAATTACAAGAAACCAGATAATGTAATTAATTAACAACCACCCATCCACCCACCCACACACACACACACATTTTGGCAACAAGTGCAACACAGTTTGGTTTAATTTTCTCCTTATTTCTTTATTTCAAAGATCCATCTGGCCACCCATCTTAAAAAAATACCACTCTGGGTGGCTCAGAATAGTAATGAAATCTCAAACAATAAAACTAAAACTAAAATTAAGAATTACAAAAGAAACGTTTCACTTTTTACTTTGCTTTTCTGTGGGAATGACACTTGTAAACTACAGACCAATCAGTTTAACATCAGTATCTGGGAACATCCTAGTAAAGCAAAGTTTTACATTTAGGCAGGAAAAATCAAAGGTGCAAGTACAGATTGAGCAAGACCTGGCTTAAACACAGTAGCTGTGAGAGGGACCATGGAGAGCCAGCAGTGTGCAGCAGCAGCTAAAAAAGCTAATACAATCTTGGGCTGTATAAACAGAGGCATAGAATCAAGATCACATGAGGTATTAGTACTGCTTTATAAAACCCTAGTAAGACCACACCTGGAATACTGCAGCCAATTTTGGTCACTATATCACAAAGAAGGTGTTGAGAGTTTCGAAAAAAAATCAGTGAAGAGCAACTAAGATGATCAAAGGCCTGGAGACTAAAACATACGAAGAACGGCTGCAGGACTTGGGTTTGGCTAGTCTAAAGAAAAAAAGAAATAGGGGAGACATGACAGCAGTATTCCAGTATTTGATGGGCTGCCACAAAGGGGGTCATGTTATTCACCAAAGCACCAGAGGGCAGGACAAGGAACAATGCAAACTAATCAAAGAGAGAAGCAACCTGGAATTAAGGAGAAACTTCCTGACAGTGAGGACAATTAACCAGTGGAATAGCTTGCCCCCAGAAATCGTGGGCACTCCATCACTGGACATTTTTAAAAAGAGGCTAGAAAGTAACTTGTCTGAGATGGTATTCTTCTGCTTGAGCAGGGGGCTGGACTAGAAGGCCGCTAAGGTCCCCTCCAGCTCTATTCTATTCTATTCTATTCTATTCTATTCTATTCTATTCTATTCTATTCTATTCTATTCTATTCTATTCTATTCTATTCTATTCTATTCTGTTGTCAACTTTGTTTAAAAAGGCATTGAAAGTGGAAGGGAATTAATTTTGTTGTTATGACTTTCTTCTCCCCCCCCCCCCCCCCCGCCTTTACTATATATGATTTATGGTGTTTAATGATGGAAGTCAGGGTGGGATAGTCAGACAGAATTGCTCACAGTTTCTATTTCATGGTACTTGTTTAGTTTATGCCTGGCTTAAAAGAAAGGATAATGGGGCCCCAGAGTTGCCTGTCAATAATAAGTAGCTCAACTGCTGATTAAATCTGCCCAGGGTTTTCTCTACTACAGTGAAATGAGTCATATTTCTAGTTTAATGAATGTTCTAAATTAGTAGCAATGTTATCTTTTTTGGTCAGGGACACCCTTCCCTTCTTCTGATGGTACATGCAGCCATCTTATTTCCAAGGGGAATTCATTCAGGAATGGCCTGCTTTCTGAATTACCTTGTATTCCAATTCTATTAAAATATTTGAAGGGGAGAGAAAGTAGAGTTATGAACTGAACCAGCATGAAGAATTCCAGATTCCAAAGGGAGCAGAGCAGCTTAAGATGGCAATCCCCAAGTAAAGTTCATTTACCAAAATATGCAATTTTAGCAGAGAAAGCTGAAGCTTCCAAAACACCCAAACTATATTTTCAAGAGTTTAGGGTCTGCAGAAATCACTGTTATTCCCCATATTGGATCAGAAGAGTAACTAAGGATCTTTAGAAGCAAATGTTTCTAAAAGGATAAAATAACAAAATTGTGTATTGAAAGCAGGGCATGTTCAACAGTCACAAACATTCTAACATTTTTCAGGGATAGCAAGTGAGTACTCAAAGCCATGTCCCTGAATTGAAAGAAATTAGAACAAAGCATAATTAAGAACAGTAATTAATAATTTTAAATGAGGATAGGGAATTTCCATGGTGGCATAAAAACTGACTTAACATATATCATAGTTGATGATATGGTTAAACACAAACTAGACATGAAAAGAGGAAAACATAAGTGCAATTTACAAGAAGACCAATTTGAAAGAAGCACTGATTTCATATCCATGCCTGGTCATCATTTTTAAAATGGAGAGGATATTTGTTTCAAACTATTTTTAAGTAACAGATGTTATGAGATCACCACACATCCCAAAAGTAGAGGCAGGAGGGCTATCACTGTGCTGCTCTGAAAGGTTAGGATGGTATGAAAAAGGCACAAAGAGAGGTCAGCAAGCTGAGGGGGTATTTGTAGATAGCCCCATGTGCTACTACAACCATATGCAGGCACGTCCCATGACAACACTGCCACCGAGTCTATAGAATTTCTGTCACATAGCTAGTCCTCTATATTAGTTCTCAGACTTCATTCCTTCTATCTAGTCCTAAGCAGAGCAGCCTACTGAGTTTACGCTATCCAGTGAGGGGAAAAAACACAGGAATGACAAGACTCCTTCCATAATGTCACTACACACACATGCATACAGATCAGTAACAAAAGTTGCTTACAGTAGTTTCTAACTCTCTAAATTGATTTGAATCAACTGGCTAGTAAGATTAAACAATAGAACCTAGAGTAGTTGATTGTGATCACAAATTCTACAAAATCAGCAATTCTATGTGTGTTCTTTTTTATATTTAAAAATATATGTATATGAATGAGTGGTGTGTATGTATGTATATGTATAGGTATAGGTATAGTTATATATGTGTGTGGATAGATAGATAGATAGATAGATAGATAGATAGATAGATAGATAGATAGATAGATAGATAGATACTACAAACATCATTGTTTTCTTGAGCAGCTTCATATCATGATGTTCTAGCATCATCTGGCATACTGTAAGAAAGCTTTAAGAAAAAAAGTACAAGGAATGACACACATGGCATCCTCATTAGCAACTAGATATACCAGTAACTAAAGTGAAGAAGAGACACATGAGCTAATGACAGATCCCAGTGTGTGTTTCCAGCTTCACAAATCTCTCTGATATCCTTGGCAGGATATCTATATCTATACCTATACATAAGCATAGGTATTTGTCTTAGAAACATGATTCTCAGTTAAGACATCATATAAAGAGAATCTTTGGACTTTACTGATATGCAAGCCAACTGACAGTTACTTTTGTGATTCAGTGTCAGCCTGTGATACCAGCAGCTGAGTCTGATGATTCTGAAGAGGAGGAGGAGGAGGGGTTTAGAGAGCCTTTGGTGTCAGAGGGAGGCTCTGATGCACTGCAGACTCTCAGCCTGGCCCCTCCCATCATGTTCCTCATCAGACTCAGCCGTATGAGCACGAGGTATTGGACGTAGATGATTCACAGCTGGATCTATTCAGGGACACTAGGAGCAGGAGGCAATCCAGCAGAGCAGAACAGAGAAAGGCAATGAGGCAACTCGGTGAGAGGAGAAGGCAATGAGAAGCCATGCCTTGGGACTGCTGATAAAAGGGGAAGGTGTGGGAGGTGCTGGTTGCTGAAGGCAACCATTTGAAGATCTTCTGCTAGAGTCCTGGTCTTTTATTCCTGTTTAACTCCTGTTTGAACTTTTGATTTCTTTGTAAATAAATTTGGTTGCATTTTTCCAGCCTGTTGACTATAAAAAGGGGTTGTCCCTGACATTCAGACAGGGCCAGTCGTAAGCTGGAACAGAACAGTTTTGTATTTAGAGAGAATTACTACATAAGAAAGTCTTGTTTCTTAAAGAACAAAAAGACAAAGGAAATCAGCATGTGTTAACATGAAGTGGTTTCCCAATAATAAAGTAGCATTCTCATTTTGCTGGGATCCTAGCAGCTGACATAAACACAATGAGTCATGCCCATTATCTTTTTTATGGGGGATATTTGCCCTGGACCCCATGTAAAGAAGGGACACTAACCAAAACATTTCACAATTTTAATTTTAGTATTTGAAATGGCCAAACGGATTGATGCTTTTATTCAGAATGCACTCCCCATATATTCTTATTTATGGGGCCACTGCTTTCAATGGACAAAGAACAGTGGAAGAAAAATATCTTAAGATATATATCTATAGGGTTGGATGCAGTGGGAAAGAAGGGGATGGCTTAGATATTTCATCATCCGGGCTCTCAGAAAAGATCTGGCTTTGCCTGTACCAGTTACTTCAAGAGAATGAGATTCTACTAATATTTGAATACTGAAAAAGTACTGAGAAATAGGGAGAAGAATCAGATTTCTAGAATCATATTTATAGCATTTAAATCATATCTCTTAAAACTACACATTCACAAAAGTCTGTTGCAACTGAGGAGTCACTCATTTCCTTTGAAACGAGATTTATAGAAATTGGAAAATTAGACAGCTGTAGTTCTCTAACTCTGAATGATAACACACAAATAATAAGTCAACTACCTTTGTGAAAAGATCTGCAAAGGATGACAGTACATGCAATGGTTCTTTACCCTCTACACAAAATTGCCTATGGAAGACTTCCGGTGGCTCCGCGGCGCCGGAGACAGCCTTCCCGGGCTGCCCGCGGCTCAGCTGTGTGATTTTTCGCCCGAAACAGCGCCGATCAGCTGTTCGGGCGAATTTGAAGCCCCCTCCTCGGGAGAAGAGGAGGGGGAGAGCCCCCAGGTAGGGGTTGAGTTCTCTGGGGCCGCCTGAGCTTGGAGCTTGGGCGGCTGAAGGATTGAACTCCCCCGTAGCCTGGGCTGCTCCCAGCTGACTAGCGTCTCTGCTCCGGACTTTATGGAGCAGAGCCAGGCGTCTGCGACCATCCCTGCTTGAAGGAGAGACTATGAAAGGAAAATAGCAGGCAGAGCAGTACAAGAGGGAAAGATGAAGAGATGAAGAAGATTATTTTATTTTACTCTCAAGCTTGATGGACTTTGCTTAAAATTTAAAGTGAAAGTGCGTCACAATTGTAAGTAAAAGATGGCGGCTAAACCTCCCCCTAGAACTTTTCGGAGTGCTGGAAATTCTCCGGTGCAACAACAATCATTGCTGCAGGCGTTGCATTCTCCTGATGTATTGACATCGAAGGATCTTGAAAAACATACCCAGTTAATTTTGGAGTCAATGGGTGTTAAATTTCTACAGATGGAGGAGAAATTGGAGAAATTGGAGCAGAGAATGGAAGAAAGGATGGAACAGAAACTTAGAGAGATGAAGGTAGACATTTTGTCCTCAGTGCAAAAAGTTGCTAAATGTGTGGAGGTGCTGGATGATCAAGTGCAAGACTTGACTCAAAAGAATGCTTTATTAGAAGCAAAAGTATTGGAAATTGAAGATTTAAAAGATAAAATCGACAGTGAACAGAGTTTGGCCCAATTTTACCAGATGCAGTTTGCTGTGAGAATTAGAGGCCTAAAAGAGAATATTAAGGAAGATTTAAAGCAGCTGGTTTCTGAGGCTTTTGAGGGAGTATTGAACTATCCAGCATCTGAATTAAAACAAGGTATGGACAAAGTGTTTCGTGTGAACTCGTGGATTGCTAAACAGAGAAAGTTGCCTAGAGATGTGGTGGTTTATTTTGTAAAAAGGGAAATTAGAGATGAAGTTATACAAGCTGCCTATGATACCAAAGTTGTGATTGCTGGTCAACAAGTTTTGGTTCTAAAAGAAATTCCTCCAAAGATTTTAAAGAGAAGGAAGGATTTTATATTTCTTGTGCAAGAGCTCAAGCAAAGAGATATAAGGTTCAGATGGGAGATCCCAGCTGGGTTGAGCTTCATGTATGATGGCAAAAGGTACTGTTTGAGTAATGTGAAGCAAGCGTATGATTTTTACAACAATGTTTTGAAAGTAATCCCATCAACACTTTTGGAAGCTGCAGAGGGATCTGGAGAAGGAGAACATCAAGAGGATGAAGATGCACAGATAGACGAGAAGGGTACAGGAGGAGTTCAAGCTGCAACTCTTTTGGATGATTTTAGAGAACAGAGGGTGACGCGTGCTGCCTTAAAACGCTCAAAAAAGACAAAAAAATAAGACCAGTAGAAATCTATGGAACTTCCACAATATATTTATAGTCAAGTGGTAGCTGTGTTTTTAAAAAAGTTTTGGGATGTTATGTATGGTAACAGTTTTTTTTAATTTGGAATTAATGGACAACTTATTACAGAGGAAGAGGAAGAAAGTTTTGTGGGTTAATGCGGGTTAATTTGTGTAAGAACTATTTATTATAGCCTATTTTGGCTAGAGAGGTTAACAGGGATAGGTGTTTGTGATGTGTAAATGAGAATATGTTATGGTAATAGTGAATGGTGGAAGAACATAGATGGGAATGATGCTAGTTTTTTTTTATTTTAAGTTTTTTATATATACTTAGTATTATTAAGGATTGGTTTACTATATACAAGCTAGAGAGTGATGGATTTTAGAGTTTATAATTGTTAGTATATGATTGTTTATGCTTGCCTTTTGGATATATACCTTGTATTTTGCTCTGGGAAGTCGGGGGGGGGAGGGGGGGAGGAGGGGAAGTGGAGGGGGGGAGGGAGGGGAGGGAGGAGGGAGAGGGGGAGGGGGGGAGATAGGGGGGAGGTAGGGAGGGGAAGAGGGAGGGGGAAGGGGGGTTTTTTTTTTAAAAGGAAAATTGTATTTCATAAAACTTTTCAATTAAAAAAAAAAATTGCCTATGGAAAAAATACACAAAATGCAATGATATCACATACACATTTCTATTATTAGATCAGGAATGGATTGCAGCTGAAGTGGGAATCCTATAGCCCTTCAGATGTAGATGACTGATATCCTCCATCAGTTCCAGCCAACTTCATCAATGAACTGGAGGGTTATGATTCTACTTTGATGAATTAGACATTTCTAGGAAAATGCAGAGGAGTGAACTTAGGCCCTTTTCACTTATTTCTTAAATTTATATCCTTTCCTTCAGGACTTCAGGACTTCCTTCAGGCATACACAGCACTCATGTCTCCTCCCCGCCTTCCCATAATAATCTTGAGAGGTAGGCTGGGTTGAGTGACTGGTGCAAAATTGTCCCATGAGCTAACATAAATAAAAATGGACTTGGGTCTTCAACATCTTAACCACTGCATCACACAAAAGGCAGGAACTAGATGACAAAGCAGGTTTGAGCCCTAATAAAACAGAATATTGCTTGCTATTCTTGTCTTCAGTTATCATTGCAGTATTCAAATATCTGCCACAAAAAGAGGGTGTCAACCTATTCTCCAAACAACCTGAAGGCAGGACAAGAAGCAATGGATGGAAACTAATCAAGGAAAGAACCAACCTAGAATTAAGGAGAAATTTCCTGACGGTTAGAACAATTAAACAGTTGAACAACTTGCCTCCAGAGGTTGTGGGTGCTCCAACACAGGAGTTTTTTAAAGAAGAGATTGGATAACCATTTGTATGAAATGGTATAGGGTTTCCTGCCTGAGCAGGAAGAAAATCTCCAAGGTCCCTTCCAGCTGTTATTCTATTCTTCTTCTTTATCACCCTTTCTGGATCTCCTCTTCCATTTCCAAGGATTCAAGAAGCTAAATCCAAATGACCCAGCTACAATTCTTGGTAACCGATGTGGAATTCTAGTGTTTAAATAAATTTAGGCATGGCATAAAGTTGATGGTGGTTGACAATCTGATGCTGCTCAGAAATTGCCATACAGAAAAAAGTTTCTCTGATTAAAAACTAATGGAACATTTCTGAGGAATAGAGGATTGTAACATATGAGCACTATATTTTATTTCATTATTCCAAAAGAAAAACAAACTCCACTGGAATTATCTTACTCCTTCCATTTTTTAATTATTGTTTTCCAATTTTTTTTTAAAAAAAGAGCCTACCAAAAAGTGACCTGTTCCTACCCTGTTAGAAAATTGTGATTATTATTGATCGATTTACCTATAGCAGGGGTAGGTAACCTTGGCTCTTTTATGACTCGTGGACTTCAACTCCAAGAATTCCTGAGCCAGAATTCTGGGAGTTGGTCCACGAGTCATAAAAGAGCCAAGGTTACCTACCCCTGACCTATACTATTGGAATGACTTATGTCATTCACATCCTATCTTATGACTGAAAAGTAATAGTGCAGGAGCTCCCTTGCACTCTGAAAGACGTCAGAAGGAAAATTCAATAAAAAGCACCAGCAATGAAAATAACCACAGGTGGGGAGGACTAGCAGAACAGCTGAAGTTCATAAGTTTGATGTCTTCACTAAGGTCCTGAAAAAAGGCAATCCAACCTTGATTTCAGAGCCCAGATCATAATTTCCTTTAACAAACATGAGAACCCAGGGCAAGTCACTGAGCAAATGTAGATTGTCGTATGTGGGCTGCAAATTCCAGATGACTACTAGATCATAGCAAGACTTTTCTACATCTTTTTGCTTTAATTGAGGATATTTTTAAAATATTAATAAATATTTATGAAATCATTGTGTAATTATATCATAACTGAATAAGGAAAGATTAAGAATAAAGGACATTAAGAAATATTAAAGAATATTTGAAGAATTAAAGAGAATTTAAAGTGAAGAATAGAATGCTCATAAAAGTATTCACCACGGGGGGGGGGGAACCAGGATGGATACTTCTGTAAAGTATTTCTGCCGCTTAGTGGTTGGCTGGATTTTTGCAGCTCATATTGGGTAGACCTAGGTAACATAGCCAATCATTTTGTACTTGGATTTTTCACCATCCTTATTATGCATTGCTTGTATTTAAATGCTACCCTGATGTTAATATAACATCAGGTAACAGGAACAGGGCATTTTTCGTAGCTCTAGACTAGTGTAAGTAAGTTAATAATCTAGCCTAAGGTATTTCCTGACAAAATATCACACTATGCTGCTGGCTGAGAAGCATCAGGAGAAAATCAGAAGAGTTGCATAGTGAGTGGGCAGTCCTAAAAATTGAGTTAATAAATGAAATACATTTCCAAAAATGAGATCCAGAATAGGTTCACACAATGCACAGTAGTGGATATTTTGTTTGTTAGCAAACCCACAAATGGCTGGGTTTGTACATCACATTTGGTAAAACTCACCATTAACAAACTTCGTTGGTTATGTTTATACAGCTAAAGCCATCTCAAAACAAATCATGGCACAGTGTAGGAAGTCAGTTTTTGACTCACTGCACTAATTGCATACTATGCCCAAAAGCCAGTTAGAAAAAGCACATTCTTTGGTTCTGAAAACTCCTGAAAGATCTTCATGCCTGTTTATGAGGCACATTCTGAGAGTTGAGCTAAGCCCTTTTGCATCAAAGCACATTTCTCTCAAGAGCTAACATGCTAGAAATCTTCTTGTTGGCTGCAGTTCAGCACCTTAAATCCTTCTATTCCAAGTGCAGATCTACCTGCTAAATAGTAACCCTTAGTGTAATCCAATCACAGAGGGCAATGCTGTACCAATTCCCTGCCTCCAGCATGCCACTCATTACAGACCTTGCCATCTGGCTTTCTTCTTTCCAAAGCTAATACATGCCAATCAGCAGCAAATGAGAAACAGCAGGATAGCGGGCAGAAAGCTGGCGAGAGTGAAACATAAAGCTGATACTGTATGCAACCAACAGGAAGAGCAACTTGCTAAAAACAACAACAACAACCCACAGTTTTGTTCTTCTCCAGGATTAGCAGCCACTACTTATATTTGGATCACAACTGCCAGAATCCACTGCCAGTGTAGCTGGTAAATTCTAGATGCTGTAGTTCCTACATAAGTTTTAAAGCATTTGTGTATTGGGGAGTTGTGGTCAAGTTCAAACCACTTTAATACAGTACCCCTTCAGATCTTTGAAGCTAATGTGAATATTCTGACTCAATAAGTCCATGAGTGATGATCAGAAAACTCTGCCAGAATCAAAGAGGAGTAAACAGAATTTACCAACTTTTACAAAGTTTTAATCACCTTCCTATCAGACTATGACGTTACTGCTTAGCCTGTAATTTATTCATGCTTATTACTTATGACATGCATAGGACTGCACTGTCTGTGGAGCACTGAACATTTCTATTAAATTCCAATGCCCACCATTTCTAATTGCCCTGCAGAATTTGCATGTTGAAGGCAACCATGCATAAAAAGAAAGCCATGTCTGGCTATATGCACACTGAATTAAACAGAGATCAGGAGTTTGCAATATGAGGATCCTGGTCATATCAGTTTTTACCCTGACTTCACTAGGGTAACTGACAGCAAGGGAAGGAGTAGAGAAGTTATCTGAATTTCTCACTAGCAATTACTCTGGGTTCATAATGTCTAAGCAGGGCTTTTGATGGTTATGTGCCATCAAATCATTTTCATTTTTTAGCAACCATATATTTTTCCTTGCTGATCTGTCCCTAACTTGGTCTTTCAGCTCTTCCAATGCTGCCCTTATCATTACTTCCACTGAATCTATCCACTTGCTGGTGATTGTCCTTTTCTTCCATCTTTCTGCTGAAATAACAGCAATGTATTTTACCAAAGATGACAACTGCTGCCACCTGCTGGAAATGGAACTTCACTCTTATTAAAACAACATATCTTTAGGTCAATACTCTGACATGATGGAGGCCATCTATAAAAGATCATGCCACAATAAGAAAGAAAAAGCTGGATATTGGATAACTAATGGATATAATTTCTCTGGGAAATCTTATCTATATGCCCATTCTTTAGACCATCACATAAAATTCCAGATTTTAAACTGGGAATTCCAGACTTCATAATTATATTTTACTCTATTTTAAAAAATACAAATTTACCAAAGAAAAAACATGAACAGTTGATAATATATTCCAGGTAACAGTTATCTTTTCATATTCATAAGAGAAAGAAGGAAGGAAGGAAGGAAGGAAAGAAGGAAGGAAGGAAGGAAGGAAGGAAGAAAGAAAGAAAGAAAGAAAGAAAGAAAGAAAGAAAGAAAGAAAGAAAGAAAGAAAGAAAGAAAGAAAGAAAGAAAATTATTTCATGGATCAATACTCCCTTCTCGATGGCCATTTCAAGACTTGACTACTAAGTTAGGCTATTTATTTAGTCCTGTATAAAAAGGTCAGGCCACATCCTGTAGTTACTTGTATGTGTAGCATTTCAAGAAATGTGTTATACATATGTGGCTGTTTGTACACTTACTCACTCAGAGGTCAAAACTCTGCAATATCAGGGGCCTGGGTCATATCAAACTGTTTCTTTCCTCCAGGAAAGAAGATGACTTTATTAGGGTGACTATTGGCAAGGAAGGGAGTAAGGAAATTATCTGAATTTTTCAAATAGCAGGTACTCTAGGTTCATAATGCTTCGGTAAGGCTTTTGATGATTGTGTGCCATCAAGTCACCATCAACTCTTAGCAACCACACAGATTTTCTGAACCCAACATAATTAGGCACCATAGATAAAAAGCGTAAGTGGCAATGTCAATAACAGAATTGTCAAATGACAAGAAAACAATCTATAACATGTCCTTTAACTGTAATAGGGCCAGAGGAATAGAGACAGGTAGATAAATGTGATCCTCCAGATGTTATTGCATAACATTTTCCATAACTTCCTACTTCCCATTGCCCATGCCAGTTATGGTGTTAGAATTCAGTAACATCTGTATCTGATCCTTCAAAAAAAAAAGTTACCTATTTCCCAAGTCTGGAAGTTGCCATCCACCAATCTTACCAGGATTCAGTCTCTGTCTCTTGACCAAGTCTTCCGGCCAGAAAGATATTTATTTGAAGCTATGTAATGATTCTTAATTAATTTCAGAGTATTTTCCACTGTCAAGGACAATCTCAATGATGCACTTTGGATAAACCAAACTGTCCTTACTTATTGATCAGGTTTCAACATATCTGGATAAAGGAATAATTAACTTACTTCATCAAAGCTATTTCATAAATATATTTGTTAGACAACAGACATTCCTTCAAATAAATACATTTAAAGACAACCTATAAAAAGCTTCATTTCTTCTTTTTGCCTTATTGGCCAATATCCCTGTTTCACTTAGTTTCAATTTATTGACCCAAGTCCTGATCTAAACCTGCCTAAGCTTCTGTAGTTCTGTAGAGTTAAATGCCATCAATATCCTTGTTATTATTCCACCCCACTCAAGCTTGGAATGGCTACTTGAATTTGACACCAACACCACCTCTTCTTACTTTCCATGTCAATTGATTCTGGGATTATAGGGCATAATTTGCAGATCTATAAAGGTCTCAGGTTAATTCTTTCTTTCATTTCAGGAGCTTTGCTGCCATTAATCCTGTGCCATAAAATAAGGAACAAAATACCAGATAATCCACCAGTCTGTATGGTTTATTCAAATAAATTTCAATAGGAGGAAACTCAAGGCCAGATCATATGCTAAATATAACTTAAAATATCTGAAACATCCATTTATTTCATTTAGTTGCAATACCACACAATAACAAGCAGACTGCACATGTCATTTGACAGGATTATACATTTTAAGAATGTTAATTAACATATTTTTTATATTTTCACTACCATACCAAGCTGAGAAGATAGAGACATCATTTTTTAACAGTGACTTGGAAAATGAAATTATTTTGAGACATATCAGAAAGAAACCAGTTCTGCAAAGGAACATTTAAAAACAAAGTTGCTAAACTATAGTTGAAAACATGTATCACGTTCTGCAGCCCACATGTAACCAACAGGAGTGTGAGGCGTAGAAGCTGGCCAACTTCCTGGTACGTAATCATGAACACACATTATGAATCTTCACTTGGTTAGTCACTAACATGAAGCTCTTTTCCTAGGCATTGCAGACCAAAAGGCAACTGCATTCCTAGCCTTGCATCAAGGTGCTATCATGGCCGCCACCAGTCAAAACGATGATTTATTGGCTCCAAACATGGACACTGAAAACACCTCACCTTACCATTGCCTGTTCTATACAGGTTTATGGCTGCACTTTCCTTCCTAAATCCATAGCAAGAAGAAACATGGCAGAGACACTGGTGCAAGTGCCAGCTCTGGCCCCAGATGTGACATCTTAACGCATGGTCAGGAGTATAATTATCCTCTGCCTGCCCTATCTGGGCATGGAGCTATTTCTTCTGGGCCTTGGATCCATTGTGCCTGACAAAATCTTCATGCCGTTGCCTAATTTTCAGCAGTTCTTCTCCTGCTGTCTCAATAGTACCGGAGTAACTTTCCTCCTCCTTTTCTCCATTGCCCAGATTTTTAGAACTCGGAAAGTGCACCTGATATGCAAAAGGGCAAGATGGCAATGAAGAGGCATCTCAATTCTCTTTATGCAACTGCCTCTTAAAGAAATATTTATCTCTCAGGAAACATCCACAAAATACTCCACTGAGGTACTTGAAAGACCAAAACCAAGCTTTCACTCAATTCTATTTGCTATGATAAATATTTGCTTTCACTTCGAACATATAGTACACAGTTTTTTTATTAAATAGGATATCAGTCATTAGGAGGATGTGGAACAAATGTTTATATGTACAATATAGCTTGTTTCATGCCCCTTGCAGCAATTTATTGGCAAGAAAACAAAAACTTCCAGCCAAACAGAGTCACCTGAGAAATTGTTCTATTACAGTCTTGAACCTTAATAATAATAATAATAATAAGTTGGAAGGGACCTTGGAGGTCATCTAGTCCAACCCCTTGCTAAGGCAGGAAACCCTATACCATTTCAGACAAATGGCTGGCTAGTCTCTTCTTAAAAACTTCCAGTGTTGGAGCATTCACCACTTCTGGACGCAGGTTGTTCCACTGGTTAGTTGTTCTAACTGTCAGGAAGTTTCTCCTTAGTTCTAGGTTGCTTCTCTCCTTGACTAGTTTCCATCCATTGCTTCTTGTCCTGCTTTCAGGTGCTTTGGAGAATAGCTTGGCTCCCTCTTCTTTGTGGCAGCCCCTGAGATATTGAAACACTGCTATCATGTCACCCCTCACTCTTCTCTTCATTAAACTACACATACCCAATTCCAGTAACCCTTCCCTATATGTTTTAGCCTCCAGTCCCCCAATCATCTTTGTTGCTCTTCTCTGTACTCTTTCTAGAGTCTCGACATCTTTTTTACATCGTGGTGTCCAAAACTGGATGCAGTATTCCAGGTGTGGCCTTACCAAGGCATTGTAAAGTGGTATTAGTACTTTTCATGTGATTTTGATTCTATCCCTCTGTTAATGCAGCCTAGCACTGTGTTGGCTTTTTTGGCAGCTGCAGCACACTGCTGGCTCATATTTAAGGGATTGTCCACTAGGATTCTGAGATCTCTCTCACAGTTACTACTATTGAGCAAGGTACCACCTATACTATACCTGGGCATTTGATTTTTCCTGCCGAAATGTAGAACCTTACTTTTTTCACAATTGAATTTCATTTTGTTAGATAGTGCCCAGTGTTCGAGTCTGTCCAGATCCTCCTGTATCTTAAGCCTATCTTCTGGAGTATTGGCTATTCCTGCCAGCTTGGTGTAACCAATAACCCTTGATGAGGGTTATTTGATAAGACTAGACCAATTCAAAAATAAAATCTTTAGTTTAGTTTATTAATTATAATACATTATGAAATATCAGTATATTAATCTTCTCCATTAATTGTAATGAGAAACTATTCAACAGCAATTGTTTTTTCTCATATGACAATATTGGATACATCAATACAACTGGCTAGTAACCCTGCTTTGATTGCTTGGCTCGACATGCTATCCATGCCCTGCCCTGTGATTACCTGATTTAGGATTTAGGTTTGTGGGTTTTTATTTCTGTACACCGCCCAACATCACTGTGTGCCAGTCGGGTGTCCACATAAATTGTTTAATAAACATCTGCTCTGAATCTAGCCCTTTGTGGGTTCTTCAATAAACCCACAAACTATGATTTAAAATAGTCTGTAAACCTAATTAATGTATCCAATGTATTCCCTTATAAGTAGGCCTAACAATGTATCCCTAAATTATTCCAGACATTTTCAGGAGTCATATTGAAGACTTATTTATAAGAAAATGTGCATAGATTTGCAGGGATGGTCTCACATTTGTTTAACTTCGTTTACTACTTTCTGAACTCTGTAGAATTCAGGTTTTTCTCCCTTTATTTTCTATTGTTTTATCCTTTAATATTAACAAGAGTTACTGCATTATGAAAAAACATGCAATTAGTAAGCCAGTAAAGGCTTTTTTTAAAAAAAAAATCTTTGTCATATTTCTTTAAAAGGTACGGTTTATTCTTTTCTCACACCGTGATGCCGGTGTATGCTGCGTAGTTCGATTTCATGCAGGTTTATCAGAAAAACTCATTAAAACGCAGCTATCTTGGCGCAATCGCAGGAATGCGATTCACTGGAGAAAGTGGGGCCTTCCTGCCAAATAAAAATATGCATGGCTGCGTTACAAGATGTATTTGCTGTCTGTGCAAATTTAAACATAGTGCAATCGCCCTCTCAAGTCGCTCCACACTCTTCCCTAACTTGATACCCCCTCTAGATGTGGGGGGGGGGGCTTCAGCTCCTTTCATTGGCAGCCAGCACTGGCATTAAATTGTTTGGGAAAGATCGAAGCTAGGGTCCAATTTATCCCGAGACGCCAGGAGGGACCGACGACGCCCATTTGGCATCCTGGCTCCGGGGCAGAAGCCTTCCGCTACTTCGCACGAGTTCCTACCCTGCGCCGTGCACGATTATGCAACGTTTTTCTCCGGCCTCCCAGAGCTTCGAAACAAGAACAGCCGCCCTCCGCAAGGACTCCGTTTTCAGAGTCTCCAGCTGGTTTTTCTGCGTCAATGCACTACCTCCTAATTTCAGAATGCAATCCACTGCAGCCATTGCGCCCACACTTGCCCACTCGCGCTTTACCCTGTTTTGGCTGACGCCACATCCGGGCAATTTCTTTACAGCAATTTCACGATAGCCGGCGGTTGCAGGGCGGACAATGGAGTGAAATTGAGAAGAATTTGAAAAAGGAGTGCTGATTGCAGCATCGAATAATTACTCATTGCTTTGGGGGTGGGGGGGAGAATATGCGGGGTGGGTGGGTTTCTTTCAACTTTTCTTCCCTAATACTCCTATAATAGAATGCTGCTCTTTCTACCATTTAATCAAACTTTCAGACAAGTTGATCCCGGCTGAAGTAGAACTGCAGATATTGAAAGCCCCTTTTTATGAGTTTTGTTTCCACAACTGGAACCACGTTTATCCGTTTAGATAATATTTATTTATTTATTTATTTATTTATTTATTTATTTATTTATTTATTTAATATACCGCCCTTCTCCCAGGGGACTCAGGGCGGTGAACAGGGCAATACATAAAAACTAATTACAAAAATTAAAATTATTAAAACGTGATTAAACAATGCCCATAAAATTAATACAATTTAAAATTGAAGTTCATTTATAAAAATCCCACCCCGTCCCATCAGGCCAGGACAGCTTGTTTAAAGAGATGGGTTTTAAGATCGCGCCGGAAGGAGCGGAGATCGGGCGCCATCCGGAGCTCGACCGGAAGATGGTTCCATAAATCCGGTGCACCCACAGAGAACGCCCTCCCCCTGGGGGCCACCAGTCGGCATTCTTTGACTGGTGGCACCCTGGGGAGGCCCTCTCTGTGGGAGCGTACTGGGCGGAGGGAAGTTGACGCCGGCTGCAGGTGCTCCCCAAGGTATTCCGGACCCATGCCATGAAGGGCTTTGTAGGTCATTACCAACACCTTGAACCTCACCCGGAAGACAACTGGTAGCCAATGCAGCTCGCGGAGCAAAGGTGTGACATGGGAGTATCGGGAAACTCCCAGTACAACTCTCGTGGCTGCATTCTGTACCAGTTGGAGCCTCCGAGTGGTCTTCAAGGGTAGCCCCATGTAGAGAGCGTTGCAGTAATCAAGACGAGAGGTCACGAGCGCATGAGTGACCGTACGTAAGGCATCCCGGTCTAGATAGGGCCGCAACTGGTGCACCAGGTGAACCTGGGTGAAGGCCCCCCTAGTCACAGCTACAATATGGTCTTCTAAGGAGAGCTGTGAATCTAGGAGGACTCCCAAGTTGCGAGCCCTATCTACAGGAGGTAATGACTCACCCCCCCATAGTGAGGGGTGGGATATCCTGAATATCCCAAGGTGCCGGTACGCACAGCCACTCAGTCTTGTCAGGGTTGAGTCGAAGCCTGTTCCTCCCCATCCAGACCCGGACCGCCTCCAGGCACCGGGACATCACGTCGAGGGCATCACTGGGATGGTTTGGGGTCGAAATGAAAAGTTGGGTATCATCAGCATACTGATGATACCCAACTCCAAAACCATGAATGATCTCACCCAGCGGTTTCATGTAGATGTTGAACAGGAGAGGCGAGAGGACCGACCCCTGAGGGACTCCACAAACAAGAGGCCTCGCGGTCGACCTCTGCCCCCCTGCCAACACCGACTGCAAGCGTCCCAGGAGATAAGAGGAGAACCACTGAAGAACCGTGCCTCCCAGTCCCAATCCCCTGAGACGCCGCAGCAGGATACCATGGTCGATGGTATCGAAAGCCGCTGAGAGGTCTAATAGGACTAGGACAGAGGAATATGACCCTAGGTCAGAGGTCTAATAGGACTAGGACAGGGAAATGACCCTAGGTCAGGGGTAGGCAACCTCGGCTCTTTTATGACTCATGGACTTCAACTCCCAGAATTCCTGAGTCAGCTATGCTGACTCAGGAATTCTGGGAGTTGAAGTCCATGAGTCATAAAAGAGCCGAGTTGCCTACCCCTGCCCTAGGTAATACAGTGCATTTGCGACAATTAATCTCTTTTTACCTTTTTCTCCAATAATTGCTGTGTAATGTAAATCGGATGGGGGCGATCAGAAAACCCACGGGCGTTGATTATGTGCCAACATTAACGACCTCATAGATAGAAAAGATGGTTTCATGTGCATTGAAACGGCATATAGTGGGAAAACATTCTGCACGTAGAATTTCTCCTTTTGCTGTTGTGATTGTGCTCAAAGGTAGTAAGGCTACCTTGTAAAACAACCCGAAATTCCACGCGCCTCTTTACAAGCAATGCAAAGCTAGCACTGAAGTTATTCCCCAAATTGTTTGAGCAAATTGTTTGAGCAAACTCTTGTGACTTCCCAAGACGTTACAGAATAGGTAAAATGACACCGTGCCTTAATCCCGCACCTGAGATCATGGAAGGAACAGCTACGGAGCTCCTACTTCAATGCTTTGCAGCCCAACCTTGAATCTAAACAGGGCAGTCACGTGACTGATTTTTATTTTCCTTCTTAAAGGTTTGAAAATTATTAATAGTCCCTTAAATCGTGGAAACGGCTTTGATTGGTTTCTAGCAACGTCCGCTATGGTGATGTTAGCAGAAGATCACAGCGAAAGGCGGATCCGACCGTTTCTAGGAGCCGGCACTGCTGGGTGAGTCTCTTCTTCCGTCGCCAATAAGATAAACCCTAATGTTGGTTGGGAGAAAACGGGGAGCAGTTTCTTTAGCATCTTGTTGTACTGTGTAGCTAAGCTTGGAAAAGTCCGATCTCTGCCCGTGGTCTGCGTGCTTCTCTGGTGGTTCGTGTCCTGAAAAATGGTATGGCTTGAAACGGAATTTAAATCGCCAGGAGAAAATGATCGGCAGGCAGGTAGGTAGGTAGGCAGCTTATGAACCGCTGTCGTTCCTGCAGGAGTTGCAGCCAAAGGCACCCTTATTTAATTAGGGATGTTTTTCATCATGACATGTATAGAATCTCTTCACCATTAAAAAAACAAAAAAACAAATTCTGCCTAAGGAACAAAAGTCTGTTGCAGATGCATCACATGCACACTTTTATAGGAGATGGAGAGGAGGAGAAACTGAAGTTGGCCAGGGAAAGCTTTTGAGATCTTCTGTCCCTTTCCCCTCTGTTTATTGTTATTCTGGGCTGGAGGGAAATGCTTCCTCTTCCTCTTCCTTCCATTTAAATTTGGAGTACTCTGCACCACGAAGAGGAAAAACAGTGTAAAATTTAGCAGATGCTTAAGAAAATTGCTTTAGTGTAGAATGTCTATGGAAATTTTCAGCCATCCAGTTCATGGTTGTCCCAAAGGTGCTTTTTCAAAAGAGAGCTGGACTTTATATTTCCTTGAAGATGTTTCCCTTCTCATCCAAGAAGTTTCAGAACTGAAGAAGGTTCTTGGATGAGAAGCGAAATGTCTTCAAGGAAAAAGAAAGTACAGTTGAATTTTGAAAAAGCACCTTTGAGGTTCTAATAAAGTAGTCCGGGAATAAGAGAATCAGTAAACACACAAGGAATACAGTCTTTCTTCAGAGTACATGCTTTGGGATGGAGAGGGTGGGTAGAAATCATAGGAGGGGGGAGAGATGAGGTGTGAGGAGATGTCTGTTCATAGGTATTTCATTCCCATCACACCCGGATTGTGTATCTTTTATATTTTTCAAAAAAAATCAGTTTATATGGCTGCTCATTTCATATACGGTACATAAATGGGTGGCTAAGTATTAAAAGTAAATAAAATAAGTAAATTATAGTATGTAAAAAATTAAAACACAAAGCAGCTACATAAAAAAAAACAATACAACCAAACGTGATAATTCTTGCGTCAGTTTCTATGACATTTTATATGCTTCATCTCTTCTTAATGATGCAGTTTTTCTGTGAATTTCATTTCATTCCCATCCTGATAAGCATAAACAACAAAAAAACAATATGTGCCATTCCCCATTTATATTTTTTTCCAGACTGGGTAATTACAGTATGAGAGTAGAACTTTGGTTTTCATATTTATCCAGCTAAATTGCAAAGCATTGTCTGGATCGTCACAAGATAAACTGGGCTGCCATGATGTCAAAATGGCTTGGATAGACCTCACAGGCCTAGAAAGAATATAGCTGAATACTTCTGAATTCTGCCAGACTTCTGGCAGTTTTTGCAACAAGCATTCTCCATATCAGTGAGTTTGATCATTGGAAGCTTGCACTGGTAATCAAAAAATGGTCTACAGATTGCATAAGAAGTGGGGTTCATTATATGCAGCCTTTATTCCAGGTGACATTATTCAAATGTTATGGCACTGCACACTGGAGGGAAACATGGCACTAACCATCTCCCTGTCTTACGAAGAAGTTTATATTAGGCACTGCATAGGAAGGGGAATCATTTTGGAATCTTTACATTTATGCAAAATCTTATCCAAATACTGTAGAAGGGCAACTTCTACAATCTTATCCAAATACTGTAGAAGGGTATCAAATATGTATGCATGAGATATGCTTCAGAAGTTTCATCAAATTCAGTATGATTCCTTGGAGTCCCTCCAAGATTCAGAGCTTCTCAGGCATCTAGGAATAACTTGGACATATCTTACATAAATACCATCTGCCTCAGCAGACTTTCTTAGCTCTCAAGAGTTTCCTGATAAATCTGTTGATGTTTGCTCTGGATTCCCCAAAGTATAAAATTGAGCAATTTGAGATGTCACAAAACTGTCTGTTTTTAAACATGCTGGAAAATGATCTAAAACCCAAAGAGCATTGGAGAGGAGCAGAGTAGTACCAATAAAGTGAATAAATAAAGCTACATAAACAGAACAGGGAATGAACCCACCCTCTCTGTGATCTAAGACTAAAGCATTCCATTCACATTCTTTGCAGGTAACACAGGTTTTTTTTGGTCTCTTTTATGTGACCAAACTGGCTTTTCTGTGTCTAGGTGTTTGATTGTTTGCTGCCTAAAAGCTGAAAATTTCCAAAATATACGGTATGTAAATATGAAGAGCACCTAAGATTGATGTGGTAGATATGTATGAATGTAGTAGATATGCTCAAGGGATGCGGTGGCTCTGGGTTAGGATGCTGAGCTTGTCGATCAGAAGATCAGCAGTTTGGCTGGTCGAATCCCGAGTGCCGCGTAACAGAGTGAGCGCCTGTTACTTGTCCCAGCTTCTGCCAACCTAGCAGTTCGAAAGCACGTAAAAATGCAAGTAGAAAAATAGGGACCACTACAGTGGGAAGATAACAGCGTTCCGTGCGCCTTTGGCGTCTAGTCATGCCGGCCACATGACCACGGAGACGTCCTCGGAGAAACGCTGGCTCTTCGGCTTTGAAATGGAGATGAGCACCGGCCCCTAGAGTTGGAAATGACTAGCACACATGTGCGGGGGAAGCTTTACTTTTACCTGGTTTTGGAGTTGGGTATCATCAATATGCTGATGATACCCAACTTTTTATTTCGACCCCAAACCACCCCAGTGATGCCCTCGCTGTGATGTCCCGTTGCCTGGAGGCGGTTCGGGTCTGGATGGGGAGGAACAGACTTCAACTCAACCCTGACAAGACTGAGTGGCTGTACATTCCGGCTTCCCGAGACACTTGGGATGTTCCACCTCTTTCTATGGGGGGTGAGCTTTTACCCCCTGTGGATAGGGCTCGCAACTTGGGAGTCCTCCTAGATTCACGACTCACTTTGGAGGATCACATAGTGGCCGTGACTAGGGGGGCTTTTGCCCAGGTTCGCCTGGTGCGCCAGTTGTGGCCCTATCTGTACCGGGAGGCCTTATGTACGGTCACTCATGCGCTCGTGACCTCTCGCCTAGACTACTGTAACGCTCTCTACATGGGACTTCCCTTGAAGACTACTCGGAGGCTCCAACTGGTACAGAATGCGGCCGCGAGAGTTGTCTTGGGAGTTTCCCGGTACTCCCATGTTACACCTTTGCTCCGTGAGCTGCATTGGTTACCAGTTGTCTTCCGGGTAAGGTTCAAGGTTTTGGTTATGATCTTTAAGTCCCTACATGGCATGGGTCCGCGATACCTCGAGGACCACCTGCTGCCGGCGTCGACTCCCCTCCGCCCTGTGCGCGCCCACAGAGAGGGCCTCCTCAGGGTGCCTCCTATCAAGGAATGTCGACTGGTGGCCCCCAGGGGGAGGGCCTTCTCTGTGGGTGCTCCGGCGTTATGGAACCAACTGCCGGTTGAGCTCCGGATGGCATCAGACCTCCGATCCTTCCGTCGCGGGTTGAAGACCCATTTATTTGAACTAGCGGGTCTGGCCTGATGGGGGTACATGGGTTTTTTATATAGGCTGGTTTTATTATTGGTTTTAACTTGGGCATTAATTTAATTATCTTTTAATGTTTGTACTGTTATTTATATTTATGCCCTGTGAACCGCCCTGAGTCCCTTTGGGAGAAGGGCGGTATAAAAATCTCAATAAATCTAAATCTAAATCTAAATCTAGTAGATATGCATATATAAGTTCAAGTATCTCGCTAAGAATACTTTAGAAAAGATTCATTTTTACACAAATGTTTCTTAGTAAAAGATGATCTAATCTAACTTAGTTACTCTTTTTTGTTTTTATTTGCATTTTGATAGATAGCTGCTGGGATCTTAACCTTGTTTTTTAATCAAGACTGACCACTGACTAACTTCAACTTACCATTAAGAGCAGTTTTTTTTTTTTAAAAAAGAATACATATTTCTTTCCTGCAATTGTAATTTTCCTTTCTGTGTAATTAAAGCGATAAAATAAAAGAAGTAGCCAGTGCAGCTGAAATGTTTCTTTCTTTGGTGAACATGGGAAATAAGTTAAACTGTGGCCGCTGAGGAAACCTGCTTGTCACATTTTAGCAGAGGAATTGTGATATCTAAATGTCTATAATGTTACAAAAAATGGCTGAGTTCTGTTGTTTTCCCTCTATCCTCCAGGTAATGTTTAGTCACAAGTCTGAGAAATCATGAAATTGATGTCACTTGCAGCCATTTTCTGGTGTATCCTAATACCGTCATCTGAGACCAGCAAGGTGAGGGAGGAAAACAGAAAAAAATCAGTTTATAATTAAATTAAATGTTTGTTTATGGATTAATTTCTACAGATGTACCCAAAGTCATTTACTTGCTCTAATTATTTTGATATCTGAATATAGTCTGCAATCTTTCACTCTATTTTCTTTGATAAAGACAAGTATCTCAGCATTCATATATTCTTTCAGATCCATGCTCCTCACTGTATCATATACTCTTATCAGCCAACAACCCAATATTATTAAATAGAAATGTACAGCTATGTTCATAGCTACAAATCATCACATCTCTAATGTCATCATAAACTTTCCTTATCCATTCTTTCATAAATACATTAAACAATCAATCTCTATCCTTATCTTATTCCCTGTTCAGCGTTTAACCATTCACTAAGCATTCTATTCTCACACAGGTTTTAATTCCATTATGTACCAATCTTATTGCTCTCAGCAACTAATATTCAATTTTATATGCTGGATGGGAGCAATGGGCTGAAACTGAATCCTGGAAAGACCAAATGACTCTGGGCTTGGGGTTCTTTATTCCATGGAGAGTTGCCGTCTCTGGTCTTGGAAGGGATGGCACTGTCCCACACAGAACCATTGTGTAATCTGGACGTTCTTCTGGACTCACAACTCTTGCTCGAGAAGCAGGTAGCAGTCATGACCAGGAGGGTCTTTGTGCAAGTGTGGCTTGTGCATCAGTTACATCCTTTCCTGGACCAACAGGAATTAACCTGGTAGTTAATCACACCCTAATCACCTCCTGTCTTGACTATTGTAACATGGGCCTGGCCTTGAAAAGAATCTGGAACCTCCATTTGGTTCAAAATGCAGCGGGCCACTTGGTTTTGTGCAGATGTAGATGTGCACAGGTGTCATCTCCTGTGGGAGGTTCATTGGCTACCGATCTGCTTCTGGGTACAATTCAAGATGCTGGTTGTCATCTTCAAAGCTCTACATGGATTGGAGCCAGGTTATCTGAAGGACTGTCTCTTCCCAGTTACATCCACCTGACCCACCAGACCTCGCGAATGTTGCAAGTCCCCTCTCCTAAGGCAGTACATCTGTTGGGACCCAGAAGAAGGGCCTTCTTCTTTGAGCGATGCCCTCTCCGTGATGTCCCGTTGCCTGGAGGCGGTCCAGGTCTGGATGGGGAGAAACAGGCTTCGTCTCAATCCCGCCAAGACTGAGTGGCTGTGCATATCGGCATCTCGGGTCAACCAGACTATTCCATCTCTAACGATGGGGGGTGAGGTGTTACCCCCCGTTGATAGGGCTCGCAACTTGGGCGTCCTCCTGGACTCACAACTCAATTTTGAAGACCATATAGGAGCCGTGACCAGGGGGGCTTTTGCCCAGGTTCGCCTGGTGCGCCAGTTGCGACCCTATCTGGACCGAGATGCCCTACGCACAGTCACTCATGCGCTCGTGACCTCCCGTTTAGACTACTGCAACGCTCTCTACATGGGGCTGCCCTTGAGGACTACTCGGAGGCTTCAGCTGGTGCAGAATGTGGCCGCGCGAGTTGTGATGGGGGTTTCCCGATACTCCCATGTAGCACCTCTACTCCGCGAGCTGCATTGGCTCCGGGTTGCCCTCCGGGTGAGATTCAAGGTGCTGGTGATGACCTATAAAGCCCTAAATGGCTTGGGTCCGGGATATCTGAGGGAACACCTGCTGCCGGCATCAAGCTCCCTTCGTCCAGTGCGCTCCCACAGGGAGGGTCTTCTCAGGGTGCCACCGGTAAGAGATTGCCGGCGGACGACACCCAGGGATAGGGCCTTCTCAGTGGGTGCGCCTGCCCTTTGGAACCAGCTGCCAGTGGAGCTGAGGACTGCCCCCGACCTCCGTTCATTCCGCCGGGACCTGAAGACCTGGCTCTTCGAGCTCTCTGGCCCAGGCTGAGAATTTTAATTTTAGTTTTAATCTTAATTTTAACTGGGGTTTTACTTATGCAGGGATGAATATAATTTTTTTAATCTGTTTTTAACTTTTGTATCTCTGCTTTTTAATCACCCTGTAAACCGCCCTGAGTCCTTCGGGAAAGGGCGGTATATAAATGTAATAAAATAAATAAATAAATAAATTATTTTGCAATGAGGCAAAACTATTGCTCACACACTGCTTATTCTAGTTGTATCTTATTTTTCTTCTGTAGACATTTGAGGACATCCGCTGCAAGTGTGTCTGTCCACCATATCGGAATATAACAGGACACATTTACAAGAACAATGTATCACAGAAAGATTGGTGAGACAAATTTGAGAAGTGATTCTCATGTTTGCAAGATATGATTGCTCTAAAAAGCTGATTTAAAAACTGGTCTTCGGTATAGGAAAGCAGTTCAGTGAAATGAACTAGTCTCATGCTTTCTGTCTGATCAAGTTGGACACTTTTATCCTGTAGATTTTATCTATTTGTATACCTGTCAAGGGAATTAATTTAGTGATGCAATAACAGTCTCAAAATTATCCAGTTAAATGTAACATTAAACTCTGTATCCTGTAAAGCAGGTGAACTTCCATACAATAGAAGGTTTTTGAAGCCTGTTGTTCTTGTTTCTCACAACTGCAGTAATTGCCTGCATGTGGTGGACCCTATGCCAGTGCCAGGACATGATGTTGAGGCATATTGCCTGTTGTGTGAGTGCAAGTATGAAGAACGAAGCACCACAACCATCAAGGTAAAATACAAAACTATCTTACACCAGCTTTCTCTGTCTTCTGTCGTCACTGTATAGAACTAAGAATTTTGACTGTTAACAACTGTCAAGGAAATAAAAAGAGACTCTGGAAATATACTCACAAGTAAATTAGTATTATGAGTTGAGGCAAGTGTCTACATTGGTAGTTCTGGTTAATGTTTCTCATATAGATCTTACCTTGTATTTAAAGCTGCATTTCAGAATCATATATTAGATTTCTCTTTAAGAGATTAAGGAAATACTTTTTAGTCATGTTTTGGTTATGTACTGTATATAAATGTTTGGTTTTGAACTGTTTAACTTTTCTGGGAAAGGTGTTATTTTTTTCATCCTTTCTTAAATTTGATGTCTAGAAAATGCAGAATTTTGAATTTGCATATCTGCATATTCTTCCAGCAGATTGAAAAGGCATCAGATTGGGATAATCCAACCAGGTAACTTTGTCCATATTTTGATCCTATCCTTTCTAGCACTGGTAATCTTTTAGCTGATTCCCCCTATTACAATATAGATCTTGATGCTTTGCTCAATCAATCGATCATAATAGATCTGGAAGAGACCTTGGAGGTCTTCTAGTCCAATCCCCTGCTCAAGCAGGAGACCCTATACCATTTCAGATCGATGGCTGTCCAGTCTTTTCTTAAAAACCTCCAGTGATGAAGCCCCTACAACTTCTGAAGGCAAGCTGTTCCACTGGTTAATTGTCCTTGTTGTTAGGAAGTTTCTTCTTAATTACAGGTTGCTTCTCTCTTTGATTAATTTCCACCCATTGCCTTCTGGTGCTTTGGAAAATAAGTTGACCCCCTCCTCTCTGTGACAGCCCCTGAAATATTGGAACACTGCTATCATGTCATCCCTGGTCCTTCTCTTCACTGGAGTAGCTATGGCCAATTCTTGCAACCATTCTTCATATATTTTAGCCTCCAAGCACCTAATCATCTGCATTCTTTCTAGAGTCTCAACATCTTTTTTACAGTGTGGTGCCAAAACTGGATGCAGTATTCTAGGTGTAGTCTTACTAAGGCTTTATGGAGTTGTATTAGTATCTCAAATGATCTTGATTCAATCCCTCTGTTGATGCAATTTAGGATTGAATTGGTGTTTTTGACTGCTGCCGCACACTGCTGGTTCATATTTAATTGATTGTCCACTAGGACTCCAAGATCCCTATCATAGTTACTGCTGTTAAGCCAGATTTCACCTAATCTGTATTTGTGCTTTTGGGTTTTCTTGCCTAAGTGTAAGACTTTACTTTTCTCTACATTGAATTTCATTTTTTAGATAGGACCCACTGTTCAAGTCTGTTGAGATCCATCTGGATCTCGAGTCTTTCATCTACGGCAGACATGTCAAACATGTGATGTCACGCAACGTATTGGGACTGTTTTGACATTGCCGGCAATGGGGTGGGTGCGGCTTCCGGATGATGCATCTGTCCCACGGGCCGGCAGTTTGACAGCCCTGATCTATGGTGTTGTCTATTGCTGCCAGCTTAGTATCATCTACATATTTGATGAGTTCCCCTTCTATTCCCTCATCTAAGTCATTTATGAAGATATGGAAGAGTACTGGGCTGAAGACAGAACCCACTGCTTACTTCCCTCCATGTAGATGTAATACCATTGAGGACTACTTGTTGAGTATACTTTGTAAGCCAGTTACAAATCCATCTGATGGTAATGCTATATATCCTACTTTTTTCTAGCTTACGAAGAAGAAATTTGTGATGTACTTTGTCAAATGCCTTGCTGAAGCCTAAGTATACTAAGTTCACAGCATTTCGCTGGTCTACTAATTCAGTCACTTTGTCAAAGAATGAAATAAGATTGGTTTGGCATGGTCTCTTTTTGACAAACCCATGCTGGCTACTAGTTATAACTTTGTTTCTAGATGTTCACAGATCTGTTTTTTGATTATTTTTTCCAGTATCTACCCAGGTACTAATGTTAAGCTGATTGGACTGTAGTTTCCTGGGTCTGTTTCCTCCCCCCCCCCACTTTTTTTTTAAAGATGGGAACCACATCAGCTCTTTTCCAATCTGGTAGTTCTTCGGTGCTTCAGGATTTTTTAAAGATATGCTACAATGATTCTGAGATAACATATGCCAGCTCCTTCAGAACTTTGGGATGTAATCCATCAGGTCCCGGTGATTTATATTCATCAAGGTCAGAGAGGTGTTCCCTTACTATTTTCTTGCTTCTTTTAATGTTTCTTTCTAGTCTGTCTTTTACAGATGTGTTTTTGGTAGGTTGAGCTATAGTTTCTTTTTGCATGAAGACCAGTGCAAAGAACGAATTAAGCAGCTCTGCTTTCTCTCTGCTGCCTGTTACTTCCTTGCCATCTTCTCTCTTTACTGGACTGACTGTTTCTTGACTTTTTCCTTGTTATCTATAAGTTGAAAGAAACCCTTTTTAAATTATCTTTGACTTTTGTTGCAAGTCTTTGTTCATTCTGAGCCTTTGCTTTCCTGACTTCATCTTTTGCAGATTCTGGCTATCTGTTGATATTCTGCCTTATTATGTGTTCCTCTTTCCATTTTTTTTGTACTTATCCTTTTTGTCTTTCAGTAAATAAGTTCTTTTATCCAGGATCTTTGATGACATTTTGCTGCTCTGTTCATGCAGATCATCATCATCATTTACCTCTCGGTGATTGGAGCTCTTCTTCTCTACATGGTCTTTTTAATGGTAGTTGACCCTTTTATCTGCAAACCTGATGCCTATGCCCAGCCCCTGCACAATGAAGAAGAGTCAGAGGTGAGTTTGGTGCTCTTTAGACAGGCTTTCTTTCATCTGGGCTATCTGAATCTGGTGTCTTCCATATGTTTCTTCCCACAATCCCTCACTTAGTAGATTGTGGAAATTAAAAACTAATGATTTGGAAAACCTGAGATTCAGGAAGGCTTGGCAGTAAGCAGACAGTTAAATCTGTGTTCAGATTTAACAGTAGTTAAATGTGTTCAGTGGTGGCGATTTCTACATACCAATCACTTTTCAGTGATTGGTATGTAAAAATCTCCATGTATGCTTAATTCATTTATTTACATATTTATTCACATAAAGTTTTCTATATACACATTGATGGAAGCTTTCCCACCCTTGTTCAGTATGTAGCCCTTTCCCTCTAAATACCCTTCTCCCCAATACAGGCGCAACTTCATCCTTTCCAGACAGCATAATGCCTGAGGAGGGTTTTAAGATATGCTTCAAAATCTGTTTCAATAATCAGCACTTAGAGCTAACATTTCCAAGCTTAAATACTTAAATACTACACATAAATTGGGATTGCAGCTTTCTGAAGTTTGGAGGTGACTGGGTTAGAGAAGGCAGCTTTAAACAATTAGTGGCGACATAAAGGAATTTAGGATTTCATTCTAGATCAGACGTGTCAAACTCACGATGTCGTGACATTGCACAACGTATCGGGACAGTTTTGCCATTGCCGGCAATGGGGTGGGCGCAGCTTCCGTATGACACATCCAGCTCGCGGGCCAGCAGTTTGACACCTCTGTTCTAGATTGTGGATTACATCTTTGAAGTTTGAACACATTAAATATGAGCATATTTTGTTTTGAAGAAAATATTTTCAAAACCTGTTAACTGTGTTTCCTGAGATCACATAAATCACATTAAGCTATAATACAAAACAAAAGGATTTTATTTTGTATGTCATTCATTCATTTGAATTAGAATGCTGAAGCAGTGTCTAAAACAAAGCTGTTTCAAAACAGATTTTTTCTGTACTACAGCTCACTATGATCAAGAGAGAGGAAGCTGGGAATTATATTTCAGGAATATCTCCTACTTCTGCTTTAAAGAATATTACAACAGTGCAATATAATGTGTTTATATAAATTAGGGGATATTTACATTTTTGGCAGACAAAATGTTATCAGGACATTTCATTGCAATTCCTTTGCATTTGTTTTTATAGAAGGTAACTAACCATTCTTAATTGTCTGGCGCATACTGCAGTAATATCGCTACTTTGGGATGTCCATTCTATTTTAAAAGTACTTTGATTTGATTTTTGTACCCCAAGGTGGAGCATTATTACTGCGCATCTGAAATGCTTTTTCTTTGAGATGTTACTTTCTTTCTTCATTACTGCAGGATCTCTGCTCCTTGACAACTGTACATCCTTCAGCCAGTGCCAGAGCAAATACTGTGCTGGAGAGAGTGGAAGGAGCCCAGGAAAGGTGGAAGCGTCAGGTGCAGGAGCAGCGCAAGACTGTGTTTGATCGGCACAAGATGCTAAGCTAGACTTTTTATTTGAGGTGTGAGCTGCAGCTGCTGGTTAGCTAAGCAAAATTTTGTTGGCCAATACAGACCCCATATCTGTAATTTAAATATCTTGCACCTGCTATTTCTGACTGGATTTGCTTGTTGTCCTCCTCAATCCACCCAAGAGAATATGCTGCATTTGAAGCAAGCTGCTGGCTGCACATTCCATCTATGAGGACTACCATTTGCTTTATTTGTTGCTGTCAGGAAAAAAATAAGTCTAGCATAATTATTTGACCTCAAAAATGAGAAACAATCGCACCTTACTTTGGATTCTTTAATCTGCCAAGCATTGGTCTGGTTTGGTGATACAAATGTGGCATGCATTTATTCATTATTGCTTGCAAACCTGTGGCTTGGCTTTTAGGTCGAACTGGATGTATTATTGGAATGAGAACAGCAATATCCTTTTCATCTCATTGACTGTCAATATATGATCCTTCACTGTTGCAAAATACCTATTGAGAAGTGGCTTGGGTCTATTTGTAACATGCTAGTTTGAAAAATTGGCACCAAAAATAGAAATGTAATAAGGGAAATTAACTTAGCAAAAAGGAGTTACTGTATTTGGCTCATAAATTCTTACAGATTCTTCCTTCAAGGATTTTTTTTCAGGATAGTTTAACTTTGCATCAAAGAAATATGGATAGATTATTTTAGCACTATCATAGTTAATGGTAAGCCATGGTTAACCCTTCAGAAAAATGACTCTGGATGAATTCTGTGCTTCCCAATCTCTTTAAGGGACCAAACCAAGCTTGTGGGTGTCTCTTTCACTTGCAGATTTTTAAACAGTCAGGTGGTTGATACAGATTCTTGTATTTTTTGCTTTGGAAACAGCTTACCGGTAATTCAGGGATGTCAAACTGCCGGCCTACAGGCCGGATGCGTCATGCAGAAGCTGCGCCCACCCTATTGCCAGCAATGGCAAAATCATCCCGATACATTGAGCAATGTCGTGTGATGTCACAAGTTTGATATGTCTGGCTTAATTGCTGCCTAAGTAATATTTCAGTTTTCACAAGTACATTGAACAGATGAAGTCATTGCTGTTCATACAATTTCATATGCAAACAGAATGCTTTACATTTTTTAACTATTGAAAGTCCTTTCTGTTAAGAGTCATCTGCACAGGAAAGTAATTCACTGGATTATTTAGTGCAAAGAAAATTGGCAGCTTATCCCAGTAGGTAGAACTGGATTCCACTATCAAAGGACATTGATAGAAATAATAGCTTTAGATGCAACATGCAAAATAAAATTTAAGTTGACTTCATGGAAAATCTGCATGAATTTGGATTTTTTCCACAGGGCCAACATGGCCGTAATTATTTTATTGTAATTTTACAATACATTTACCAACAGCTTGCCCAGATGTATTGGACGTCACATTGAAATTTGTTTTTATGGTAGTTGTAGCAGCCAGATCTATGCCAGTAATTAAGGGGAAATAGTATTAACAGTATGTAACTGAAATGTAATGTTGTAATGGTTGCTCAGATGCAAAAGACTACCAAAACAAGGTTGGACAGTATTTTTTCCACATGCAAAATATGTATTAAATGAACTACTTTATCTCTTAAAATATCTCTGGCAGATTGGATCAGTCTTTGTAACTGCAGCAGCTGTTTATTAAAGAAAGCGTACAGTATCATAGATGTCGGGCATGATTCAATACTTTCTGTTCATAAAGAGATATCAATACCTCAAGGGTTCAGAGAGCACATAAAAATGGAAAGAGTCTAAATTCATGAAATGGATGCTAGCCATGCCATATGTGGGCTGCAGAAATCCAGATTATCATTAAATAAGGCAAGGCATTAAAGAGTTTTCTGTATCTTTTTGTTGTCTCTATGATCTATATTTTATAGCCCAGTTATGTCTAGGATACATTATGGATATATATCAACAGCTGGTTACTAAGCACAGATGTACAAAAAGTTTGTTATCCATTGTTTATATGGAACTATGTAGCAAGGCATTTGATTTTATTTACAGAAAACATTTATAAGCCATTTTTCATTCAAATATTCAACTTGATGTGCAAAAAGAAATCAACAAAAAAGCAGACCAAATTAACTCTTAATATGTCAGAAATTTATAAAACAAGACCTCTAAAATCATGATACAACTTTAATACAATAATAGGTCCTAATGTGGCTAAATAATGTGTTGTACAACAGCATCCCATTCTAAAGGAGAGAAATTAATGTCTAATGTTATGTGGGAAAAAGATCAGAAGCTACTTTTTAAAAACTTTTTCTTTTCTACCTCTTTTATTTCTTTTTAAAAGCTCGCACTTCTAAATATAACCTTGGTTTTGTCTGCCTAAAATGATTTTAAATGAACTAAAAAATTACTCATGGGGATGACAGCTATATATATATATATTCTAGTCAATTAGGTAACAACATTAACTACAGTAAGGGGACTTCAAAGGAAGTCTGAAGACTGAACCTTTTTTCCTAGGACTACCTCGGTGCATGACTTAAAAATCAACAGCATCATTTCATGCTATTTTGAGATACCAGAACATAGTTTAAAGCTTTCAATACATTTAATATAATTTAAAAACAAGAGTTAACTCTCCAGCTATAGAATTCTTTTCCAAGAAATACACATGCCATCATCTATCCAAATCTATGTAAGATAGCAACTCATCTGGGGCCTCAAGTATGCACCTTCCCTCCCCTGCCTTCCTGAACTTCCTTAAACATGTGGGATTAGAGGATCCAAACATATGTGTTGATTTGTGCAACCTTTGTGATTTAATTTATAAAACATTTGAGTCACTTGGTCCCAGCAATCTCCGCTTATACAAACTTAGTTCCTATGTGGCCCCTTGAAGCTAGGTAAGAAGCTTAAAACCCCAAAGCAAGAAAGGTATTATAACAGTAAATAAAGCTACATACAAATTCCCCCAAATCAAATTAAAATATAAACATCGTTGCCCTTTTCCATTTCTTCCCATGGTGTTTTTGCGTATCTTATTAAAACAAATCCTTTAGTAAAGTTGAATTGTTCAGCAAATGTATGTGAAAATCTTTGAAAAGGTTGTCCTTAAAAGTTATGCTGGATCCACAGGATCACTTTCACTTGAATCTACCTCAGCCCCATAATGAAAGCTTTAGTTTAGGAGTGCCTAAACCTCTTATTATTTCTTTACTGTAGATATTTTTTTTTCATCAGTTATCACTGCAGCGTTCTCTTACTGACTGCTGCAAAACAAGGTCCTTAAATCAGGTTGGTAACGTGACAGCCTGCTTCATGACCACCACAACTTATGATTATAATGGGCAGGCTCCTTTACAGTCATAAATTTAGGACCGCCTATATTTTGTAAGGATTTTTACTGAAGGCTCAGGAATGACTGCATTTTAAAGAGGAATTGTGTCATTGGCATGGTATTTCTTCCTCTGACCTAAGATGGAGATATTCCTGAAACTGGATCCCTGACCTATGAGGAACTTAATGGCAAAGAGAGGACCCTTCTGTTTTTTATATTGTTTTAAAACAAACTCTTTTAACAGACTGAGACAAATTATCATCTTGGCTCCCCTGAGGTAGACCTCTCAAAGACAGGATGGTGCCTCATCCACTCCCTGGGCTTTGGCAGTTCAGGAGGATGAGGAGACCTTATTTTGCCAACCCCAATACCATGGCATTTGATTTTCTTCCATCACTGCCTCTTTCTTAAGCCTTCCACTTTCTCCAGTTTAACTTCTTTTTCTTTCACACTGCTATTACTTAGACAATTTTTATTTTATCCTGCCTTTATAATTTTTATTAGTAACTGAAGGAAGCAAATGTAATGTATTGGCAAATGTAATGTATGTGTGTTTGCTTATGTTGCACTGCTTGCTAATAAGTGCTAGTTAAGGTATTCTTGCAACAGTTGCTTGCAGGCCCAGACTGGTTGCCTCCAGCCGGCTAAGTAAGTCTTTGGGCTGGAAACCTCTGCTTCAAACCTATTGGTCACTGCCTATCGGCCAACTGTATAAATACCACAGCAGCTCCCTTGTTGCTTCTGTTATGTTCTGACCTTCAATAAAGCCTGTTGCTGTTTTGAACCTTCCGTCTCGCTCAATGCCCACAAAGAACTGGCTATACAACAGCAAACATACCCAATTCTCCTTCCTCCTGCTATTTTCCACACAACATGAGGTGAACTGGACTGAGGAAAAAGTGGCCCAAAATCACCCAGCTGATTTCCACACCTGATGCTGGACTCTGGAGAGCAGGACCAGGACCAGGGAATTGAATTTATACTGGTGAGATTCAAATTCGATATTGGAAGGTATTAGATTTTTTTGAAACAAAATACCACCTTTATTACTTTTATAAGTAACTCAGAACAGTAATTATATACCCCTCGGTGAAGAATATTAAACTTACTCCAAATTCCAAGGAAATCTTCACAAGGAATAAGAAGCTGAATTTACTGCATTCATCAATTGTTTTGGCATTCTTGTAGCTTTCCAATACGTTGCAATGACTTCGCACATCAATCCCACATGCAGCAAAATTGGATATCACGGCAGGAACAGAAGATCAGAATAACAGAGCTGGAAGGGACCTTGGAGGTCTTCTAGTCCAGCCCCTTGCTCGAGCTCTTGGACGGGTGTCAAACTGCCGGCCCGTGGCCAGACATATCATCCGGAAGCCACACCTACCCCATTCCAGCAATGGGGTGGGCGCAGCTTCCGCATGACGCATCCGGCCCATGGGCTGGCAGTTTGACACCCCTCTGACAAAAGGCTGCCCAATGTCTTTTTGAAAACTATCAGCGAAGGCTATGCAGCCTTTTGGCCTTTCCTACTTTAAATGTTGTATTGTACCCCTGGAATCCAAAGGTTATTGATAGTCCATTCAATTGGAAGTACAGTGGAAAATCACAGCAAGTCCGACCGTTTCTAGGAGCCGGCACTGCTGGGTGACTCTCTACTGTTCCGTCGCCAATAAGATAAACCCCAGTGTTGGTTGGGAGAAAAAGGGGGGCAGTTTACTTAGCAGCCTGTTGTACTGTAGGTGTAGCTAAGCTTGGAAGAATCTGATCTATACCCGTGGTCTGTGTGCTTCTCTGGTGGTTCGTGTCCTGAAAAATGGTATGGTTTGAAACGGAATTTAAATTGGAGAATGTGATTGGCAGGCAGGTAGTCTGCTATGAACTTGCTGTCATTCCTTCAGGAGTTGCAGCAAAAGGCACCCTTATTTCATTAGGGATGTTTTTCATCATGATATGTATAGAATCTCTTCACCATAAAAAAATTCAAATTCTGCATAGAACAAAAATTAAGTCTGTTGCAGATGTATCACATGCACAATTTTCTGGGAAATAAAAAGTAGAAACTGAAGTTGGACATCAAAGTTGGATAGTCTGTGAAAGCTGGCCATTCTGCAAGATTTTGAGAGCTTCCTGTCTCTTTCTCCTTGGTTTACACTTTTTTTCTCCCTGAGCAGGAGGGAAATGTATCCTCTGTATCTTCCTTCCCTTTAAGTTTGGAGTACTCTACACAACAGAAAGGAGAAACAATGTAAACTTTAGCAGATGCTTAAAAATGCTTTAGTGAAGTAGTAGTACAGGAATAAAAGAATCAAGCAAAATATAACAGTACGTGCTTTGGGATGAGGATGGGGGCAGGTAGAAATCATACTGTAGGAGTGGAGAAAGATGGGGTTTGAAGGGAGGTCTGTTCCTGGGTACTGTAGTCCCATCACATGGTCACCCAGTTTCTCTCTAGCATCTCTAAGAAATGACTGGAGAGGTGTATCTCCTCATTCTCTGCACAGACCCTTCTCTCCTCCTCAATCCAAACTTGACCTGAAATATAGATTCCTATGGCTGGAGACGATATTATTTCCAAATCAATAACTGCATGTAAGATTCGGGAAAGCTTTTGCAGCTTATGTTATGTGGTTATTACAAGGTTAATTTCCTGGCTTGTTGAGTATAAGTAGAAATTGGAATGCAATTAATATTATCCACCTAAACTAAAGCTTCATAGAATAACATACGATCTATCCCAGCAGAGTTTCTTAGCTCCCAAGAAAGTTTCCTTATAAATCTATTGATGTTTGCCCTGGACCTCCAGAGCATAAACTGCTAGCAACCTGAGATGTCACAAAACTGTCTGTTGTTTTTAACATGCTGGGAAACCATATAAAGCCCAAAGAACATTGGAAATTGCAGAGCAGTCCCAATAAAGTGAAGAAATAAAACTACATGAACAGAACAGATAAAGAACCCATCCTGGGTGCGGTCTAATAGTTGAAACATTCAATTTACATTCCTTTGCAGATGACGCAAGAGTTTTGTGGTCTTTTTTATATGACTGGACTGGCTTTTCTGTGTCCAGCTGTTTCACTGTTTGCTGCCTAAAAGCTGAAACTTCCCAAAATATATGTAAATGTGAAATGCACGTAAGATAGATGTGGTAAGTATGTATGAATGTGGTAGGTATGCATATATAAGATCAAGTATCTTGCTAAGAATGCTTTTGCTTTTCACTGTTTCAGTAAAATGGAACTTGGAGGAGGCTCATTTTTACTCAAGCATTTCTTAGTAAATGATGATCTAATGTAACTGATTAATAGCTCTTTTTGTTTTATTTGCATTCATATAGACAGCTGCAGGGATTTTGAGCTTGCTTTTTAATTAAGACTGACCACTAATTAACCTTGGTTCTACTATTAAAAGCAGCTACTGTGAAGAACAAATACATATTTTGTTTCCTATAATTGTAATTTGCATTGTTGCACAGTTCGTACTGCTATTAAAGTCATAAGATAAAGAGTCATTTTAACCAGTGTAGTTGAAATGTTTTGTGAACATAGGAAATAAGTTACAAGTTGCTCTCCATTTTAATTAAAAGAACATGAAATTTGAAATACTAAAATTGTGATCTTTCCTGTATCTTGATTTTTTTTCTTACTGATATTAGATTATTTGCTGTATATTTTCACCTGAAACCCACCATACAACTTATGCAGACAAACCAAAAGTCTAATTACAGAAAAGCAGGAGGTGCAATATCTGGTAAAATGATAATATGTAATAGCTATAGTTAAAATCTAACACAAAATTATTTCTAATCAAACTGTCTCTTCTGCAAAAGGAATAGGAAAAGGCTAATTTTCTTTTTTCTATACCTACTGATATAAGTTTTTATGGTTTCAGGTTTTCAGGCCCTAAAAGGAGGATTTACCATCAAGATTACACATATGCTAAGGAAACCTGCTTGTCACATTTTAGCAGAGGAATTGTGATATCTAAATGTCTATAATGTTACAAAGAATTGGCTGAGTTCTGTTGTTTTCCCTCTATCCTCAAGGTAATGTTTAGTCACAAGTCTGAGAAATCATGAAATTGATGTCACTTGCAGCCATTTTCTGGTGTATCCTAATACCATCATCTGAGACCAGCAAGGTGAGGGAGGTAAATAGGGAGAAAAACTGATTATGTTAATGTTTAATGTTTGCTTTTGGATTAATGTAATGGTCATGTCTGCCTATGTCATCATAACATTATATAAAGCCAAGCCAACAAGGATCAGTTCAACAATTTCACTAAATCGTGATTTATTTTTATTATAATTTGTTGATAGCAATAGCACTTAGATTTATGCTACTATATGCAAATCAGCTATAACAGTTATGCAGAAATGTCCATTATGCTATTCCTTTTTTGGTCAACAATGTTACGGTATATTGTGTAAAAAAAAAAAAAAGTAAGAAGTAGCAAGCCAAAGAAATTAAAGGCATAAGATAAAAAAGGTGGAATGAGTCATAGCTAAAATTAGCGTACACTTCTTCATACATTTCTATTTGTGCAAGCTGTCCTTTGTTCCACCATGTCCGTACACTACTTCATAACCCCTTTTTTGTTCCATAAACTTCTCACCTTTTTCTTTTTGAGAATCTCAAACACACCTAGCATTAGTTCCTCGTCTGCTCTTCCTCTCCACCTATTCAATAATTCCTCACATATTTGTTTTGTAATTTGATCATCATTCATTCTCTCTACATGATAACCTCCCTCAGCATGCTTAAATTGATATCATTTCTGTCATTCTCTTTTGTGTACTGTTCATATTCATTCAGCAGCCATTCACTTTTTCTCCCATCTCTTCTTGTTTTACTACACTTCTTTAGTGTTTCACTCCCATCGCCAGGGCTTTTTTTGTCATAGAACGCCCAGAACGGAGTTCCAGCACCTTTTTTGGATGGAACCTTGTAGGCTAGGCAAGGCGGGTTGTATGATGTGTGTGAGTTCTGGCACCTTTTTCTTTTAGAAAAAAAGCACTGCCCATCGCAACTAATTTACTGTTGTTGTTTTTTTTAACATAGCCTATTCTCATATAACAAAATGCAGATAAGCACTCTATTTTATACAGCCTTTTTTGCTTCTTTCAAAACAACATTCATTTCTTGCAACAGACCTCAGAGCATTACTATATTTGATCAGCATGAATGTTTATCAGTTCATTTTCTCATCTTTAATAAATGTTCTACAGAGGAACCCAAATTCATTAGTTGCTCTTAATATTTTGCTATCTATGTCAACGCTGTCACATCCCCCATGCAGGAGAATGCTGGGACTGAGGCTGGACCCACCGCCATTCTACCCTGTTACAACAGTGATGACAAAGGAGAGAACGACCCAATGGTGAGTCGACACGTCCCATCTTTTTCACTACCTGCCAAACCCATAATCCCTAAGACAGGGGCACAGGTAGATTTAAAAGTGCTAGTCGATTCTGGATGCTCCCAGTGTGTTATTAGCTTGCCATTTGCCATGAAAATGGGCATATGAGAAACCTGCTCTCCAAACCCGTGGGGTTGGAACAAGCCGATGGCTCCCTAATGGGAGGAACTTTAGTCACACAATTAACTGAGCCCCTACGCTTAGAAATAGGTGAGCACTAGGAGTTCATTTACTTCCTGATGGCTCCAAAAATGACTGAGGCTGTGATCCTAGGATTAGCCTGGCTGGGCAAATGGAAGCCATTTATCTGGTGGGAGAAGGGAATGAGAACTGTGAGGCTACCTATAGGGCCCAAGGCCTCCATTAATTTAACAGATGTTACAGGAAACTTTAGCCCACCCAATGGCTACCTCACTGCAACCAGGTGAGTCACTCATCCGCAGCGAGTACCAAGACCTAGCGGAGGCATTTAGTGAGAAAAAATGTGATGCCCTGCCTCCCCACTGACCCAATGATTGCTCTATCGAACTGTTGCCTGGAGCCAAACTCCCATGACTGAGAATGTATGCTATGTCCCCCCTCGAAATGGAGGAGATGCAGTAATACGTGGACAAAAACCTAGCGAGGGGATTCATTGAATGGGCCAAGTCTGCTGTGGGAGCCCCTGTGTTGTTTAAAGAAAAAAAAGATGGGTCTCTGCATAGATTACAAAGGTTTGAATGTGGTGAGTGTGGAAAATAAATACTCCCTCTATCTCCTGAAGGACTTACTAACCCACCTGACTAAGGGGAGTGTCTTCACTAAATTAGACCTGAGAGAGGCATATTACTGGGTGAGGGTAAAGGAGGAAGATGAGTGGAAGACTGCTTTCAACTGTCCCATGGGGAGCTATCAATTCAAAGTCATGCCATTTGGGCTACAGGGGGTCCCAGCCGTAATCATGCAGCTGATTAATGAGGTCCTACATCATTTATACAAAGGGTTTCTGGTGCATTTTGATGACATCCTGATATATAGCACAAATATGATTGATCATGTAAGACTAGTGTTAAAGAAAATATTCAATGCCAAGTTTTTTGTTAAACTGTCAAAATGTGAGTTTCACCAGACCTGATTAGATTATCTTAGCTATAGAATTTCCAAAGAGGGCATTGAAATGGACCCGACCAAAGTGAAAGCCGTAATTGAATGGTAACCCCCAAAGACTTGCAGACAGCTCCAGAGCTTCCTAGATTTTGCCAATTTCTACCGTGAATTCATCCTCTCCTTTGCCAAGATTGCCTTACCCTTTACGGAACTACTCAAAACAGGCAAAGGGGGTAGGAAGCTGTGACCAGCCCAACCACTAGTATGGACTATGAGCTGTCAAGCCACTTTTGAGAATTTAAAAAGACTATTTGCTGTTGAACCACTCCTAAAGCACTCCTGCCCAGGGGAGCCCTTTGTAATTCAAGCTGACACCAGTGACATGGCCATTGGAGCTGCATTACCACAAAAGAACCAAAGTGGGACCTTACAACACTGCACCTACACCTCAAAAAAAATTACTGAGAGCAAGAGGAGGTGAGCTGTGTGGGAAAAGGAGGCTTTCGCAATCCACTGGTCTCTATTAAACTGGAGGCACTATATAGAAGGGAGCAAGGTGCCTTTTGAAGTATGGACTGATCACAAAAATCTAGTAGCACTTAAAACTCCCAGCAACAAGTGTGATGGGTGCAGTACTTTAACATATTGGGAGGAAAGAACTTCCTAGCTGATGCTCTATCCAGACTGCCCCAGTACAAAAGCCAGCATGAAGAGGTTAATGAGGCAATTATCTCAAATCCACAAACTGCTGCTCAACTCACACCTCGCAGAGCCCCTAATCCTGATGACCCTGGGGCAAAGAAAATAAAAAAGAGCTCCTCACCTAGCAATGGTTCAAGGACAATCAAACCTCCCTAACATGCTGGTTTGGTCTGGATGGTTTGGTTTACAAGGGGGGAAAGTTACACTTGCCAGAATCCCTCCGTCTTAACGCTGTCTGACATGGCCATGACGTAAAACAGGCTGGACACTTTGGGTATTTAAAACCTCTACATCTCATCCGCTGGCAATTCTGTTGGCCGGGATTAAAATGGGATGTGGAAAATTATGTCGGAGTTGTACTGTATGTGCCACCATGAAAGGAATTCCAGGATTATTGTAGCCGATGGCAGACTCTTTTCAACCATGGGAAGAAATTGTTATGGAGTTTATAGTAGACCAACCTGAAAGTAGAGGAAATACAGTCATCTCGATTGTGATAGATCTGTTTTCAAAGCAGGCTCACTTTATTGCCTGCAAAGGGCTCCCATCTGCCCAACGACTGACTAAATTGTTCTTGAAACATATCTACTGGCTGCATGACACCCCTAAATGAATAATTTTGGACAGGGGGATGCAGTTCACAGCTACATTTTGGAGAAGCTTTCTTAAATTAATTTGATCATCTCAAGGTCTATCATCTGCTTTTTATCCATCTACTAATGGCGCCGCAGAATCCGCTAACAAAATGGTGGAGCAATATCTCAGATGCTATGTTTCCTACCAACAAACCAACTGGACCTACCTCCTCCCTTTCACAGAGGTGGCGTACAATTACTCTGTTCACAGCAGCACATCACAGGAAAAGAATTCAGCCCAATACCTGAATACCCCCAGGCATCCTCCGCTTCTCAGACACTTGATCAATGGGTTAAGAGATGGGAAGAAGTTTGGAAAACCACAAAGACAGCTTTAAAAAAAGCTTCCGTGACCTATAAAAAGGCAGATTAAAAAAAGGGCTCCTCAAAGAACATTCCAAGTTGGGGAAAAGGTTTATCTGTCAACTAAATATATACACCTCAAATTACCCAATAAAAAATTAGGACTGAAATTCTTGGGGCCTTTCCCCATTGTGAAGATCATTAACCTGGTCACCATAGAATTAAAACTCCCTAGACTTTTAGGAAGAGTTCACCCTGTGTTCCATTGCAGCCTGCTGAAACCTTTTTCAGGGTTCCACTTTAAGACCTCCTCTTAAGAAGGCACCTGGATCTGTCTTGGTGGCAGGTCAGACCCACTGTGAAGTAAAGTGTATTCTTGATACTAGAATTTTTAAAGGGAAATTGCAGTACTTAGTACAATGGAAGGGATATTCACTGTCTGAAGCCACTTAGTGAAGTCTAGGGATGTGAAAGCTGACAGACTAATCAAAAGATTCTATAGGAAACACCCTAACAAACTGAGAGGCAGTCCCTAGCAGGTGCTTTTGCTTAAGTTACAGGATCTCTCCTTTTTGTAAGGGGGGCTGGATGTCAATGCTGCTAACATTGGATGTTTTTGCTTTGACAACAGATGGAGATGCAACCATTTTCTTCTTATGTTTTATTCTTAGAGTTAGATGATGCTGGGGGGAGCAATGTGCATGAGAGTTTAGCTAGACATAACAATACTGAACCTAGTGTGTGAACCAAGGTTGTTGAAATAAGAGATAATAAGAATTGGTGGGCTGGAAAACTGGAGGGAAAGCCTGCATTTCAAAATAATTGGAGAATATGATTTATGACTGTTAATTGAAGGAGGGAATAGTGTTTTGATACTAGTGCCAATGCTATGCTTCTCAAATAAAGATTCTTTAAGGTAAACAATGTCTCGAAGTTCTTTGAAGAGTTTCATCTGTCGAAACCATGACAATCTACATACAACTTGCAATCTTTCACTCTGTTTTTTCTTGAAAAACACTATTATCTCAGCCTTTCATATATACAGTTTCAGATCCAAGCTCCTCAGCCAACAACATCAACCAAAAGTTCACATATAATCATGGCCCCAATCATCACACTTCTAATGTCACCACAAACTTTCCTTATCCATTCTTCCATAAATATATTAAACAATTAAGGGGATTTTATGCACATGTCCTTGACTTATTCCCTCTTCAGCATTTAATCATTCACAAAAAGCATTCTATTGTATTTATTCTCCCACAGGTTTTAATTTAATTTACTTTAATTTTAATATACCAATCTTATCACCCTCAGCAACTAATATTCAATTTTGTATGTTATTGAAGTAAAACATGCAGCTGTGATAACCAAGATGTAGATCAAGAAGATCTTAAGGGTTCCAGGTTCTCCAGCAGGGTATAAAGTGACTGAGGAGAATATTGTTAATTACTTTACAATGGGCCAAATCAGGGCTTTTTTTCCTCATAGAATGCTCAGAACTGTGTTCCGGTCCTTTTTTTTTTTTTGCAAAAAAAATGCTTTTGAACAAGCTGTGCTACTCCCTCTATTGGCTTTCGAAAGCCTATTAGCTTTCAAAAGCCAATAGAATTGCTGCTGAGTGTGCCAAAAGACCCGGCCAGCAAATGTTGCACAGGCAAGTTGTCTGCAGCGAAGGCAGGAATTTTGCACCTCTCCCTGCTGCCCAACTACACCATCTCAACTAGATAAGTAAGATATTATTTGCAAATAGAATGGCAATAAACAATTTAGGCTGCATTTACATCAGGGCTTTTTAACCTTTTCAGAAATTGTACCATTTTTAGGACATGACAATATCCAAGTACCACCAGTGCTTAACAAGATGTCAAAAACTTGATGACTAAAAAAGGGGGGGCATTTTGGGTTTCATTGGTTAGATTCATTTATTGTTATAGAAATAGCTTGTTTATAATATTATAAAAAAGTAAAAAAGTTGAGGTTTATTTATTTATTTATTTATTTATTTATTTATTTATTTATTTATTTATTTATTGAACTTATATTCAATGTTAATGCTTCCTTTTACTCCTGCAACAGAGGAAGTCAGAAGTCAGTGCCTTTTCTTTTTTCCTTTTCCCCCTCACTTTTCCATTTTTGTCTCACCCTTTGCTCGCAAAAGCCCCCCCCCACTCACTCACACTCTGCTCACAAAAGCCTCCAGTCACTCTCCCTCCGTCTCTTTCAAAGGCACCTCATTCAGTCTCTCCCCCACTCACTCTGTCTCTTTCAAAGGCCTCTTGCTCGCTTGCTCACTTACTGGCCCATTGCTTCCAAATGCCATTAGCTCGTTCACACACTCACTTACTGCCCCTTCGCTTCTAAATGCTTCCAAACATCACTTGCTCACTCACTCACTGCATTTGGAAACGACGGGGCAGTAAGTGAACGAGTGTCGGTGGCAGTGCTGGAGGCCATCAGCTGTTTGGTGCCAGAGACGCTGGGTGGCCTGCAGCCTGGGCATCTTCAGCTGGTGTCAAGGGCCAGTGCTGGAGGCCGTCAGCTGTTCAGCACCGGAGACCACTGCCACGAGGAACACAGCTCTGGGTCGGGGTTCGGAGCAGCTCTGGGTGGGGGCTCAGCATGGGCCGCGGCGTGGCAACTGTGGGGAGAAGAATCCCTGTGGCGATTGTGGGGAGGGGAATCTCTGCGGCCTGTGGCTCTGAGCCGCAGGGGCGGGGGTACAAAGGACGGGCGGCAATGCCATAGCAAGAGGGGGTTCTTACAGACAGCGGCATTGCTCCCAGTGACAGCACCTCTGAGTTCCAGCACTTTTTTTTTAGAAAAAAAAACACTGGACAAAATAATTGCTTATCCTATTTATTTATTTTTTTATTTTAATTCCATTTATATCCCGCCCTTCTCCGAAGACTCAGGGCGGCTTACAAGCTTAGCAGTAGCCTTCATTCTATGTATAAGCCTGCTTATTAGGGCTTTCACACACACCCAAAGCGGCATTATTACAAAGTCAGCTTATTGCCCCCAACAATCTGGATCCTCATTTTACCTACCTCGGAAGGATGGAAGGCTGAGTCAACCTTGAGCTTGGTGGGATGTGAACCTGCACTAATTGCAGGCAGCTGGTGTTATTTAAGGAGGCATTAGCCCACTGCTCCACCAAGGCTCTTTTATTCTGCTTATCCTATTTCTCTTCTATAGAAATGTTGGATTGAGGGCTGCCACTGTGACTGCTCACCATATAAGAATACAAGTAAAAGGATTTACTGGAAACAACAAATTGAGAATGACTGGTGAGACAAATTTCAAATATCATAAATTTCTGCAAAATGTGATTGTTCTAAAAAGCTGATTTTAAAACAGATCTTCCACATATAGTGACATAGTTCAGGGAAATGAACTAAAGTCTCACACTTTCTGTCGGTTTACACTGGATACTTGCATCATGTACATTTCATTTATTTGAATATGGTCATTATTGATCAAGCAAATAATAGTCCAAAATTAGGGTTTCTCCAAGAGCTGTTAGGTTCATGTTTGATATTTTATTTTTCATTTATTGGATTTATAGGCTACACTAATCATGAATGACTTAGACTGTGAAAAGAAATATTCTAGAAAAGGCCACATTTTTTACATCTGAAATTGCTTTCTCTTGTCTCCTTAGAGGTAGTTTCAAAGTTTTGATGGAAGTAGTAATGTTTTAGGTAGGAATCAACAGCTGAATGCCAGTGTTTTTCTTAGCTATGTTAGCTGCTGGAAGTTCTGAAAATGCTTTGAAGTTGATATGTGAGAATTATTAAGTGATATTGAAAAAAATAGGTTCAGAAACATTTTCATATGAAAAGTGACTCAATCAAATATTGCTTGCTCTATAGATATTGGCCTAAAATTAAACAATTCAAATAAGCCAAGAGCTAATGAAATTTTTAAAACGGATAGATTCTCTCTTTCATTCATTACATGCAGCAATTAAATGTAGAATTTTTCAATTAACTGTTTTCTGTTGCATTTAAACTTAGAAACTAGTTATAATTTGGAGCAAATTAGATCTTAAATCAACTTGAGACCATGGGTTAAGACCGCAATGTGATATGAATCAGATTTAATCAAATATGTTTAATTTCGGAATCTTCATGATGTAAGGAGTGGAGAAAATAAAGCTGAATGCTTGGATAAAGGGCTCATGTGTATCTTGGCTTATTAAACCAATATCTGATGATCTATAAGCTCAATATGTCCAGGTAAATGTAACATTAAACTCAGTACCCTCTGGAATGGTGAACTGCCATGGGATAGATTTTTGATGCTTGCTGTTGCTTCTTGTTTCTCACAATTGCAGTAATTGCCTGTATGTGGTAGACCCGATGCCAGTGCCAAGTCATGACACTGAGGCGTATTGCCTGCTATGTGATTGCAAGGCTAAAGAAAGTAGTAACACTGCCATTATGGTAATATACCAAACAGACTATCTCTTACACCAGCTTTCTCTGTCTTCATTCCTCAATGTATAATACTGGGAATTTTAACTGATTCCAACTGTCAAGGAAACTAAAAGAGACTGAAAATGTAGTCACAAGGATATTAGCATTGTGACACTGAAGTAAGAGTATCTGTGGTATTTCTCAAATAGATCTTATCTTATAGTTAAAACTTTGGCTACCAACCACAGATGTTGTTGCATGAGAGTCAACTTCTCTAGAGAGGCAATTATATGCACTGGTAGACTCATCTTATGTTCTTGTTGTGGACTGTTTAACTCTGCTAGGAAAACTGTCATTTTCTTCACCCTTTCCTAATCTGATGGTCTTAAACCAGGGCTTTCCAACTAGTGGTATGGGTACCACCTGTGGTACATTGGCACCTGGCAGGTAGTACGTGACCATCCTAGAAAAGTGGTAGCAGGGGAGGGGAATGAGCTGAACTGGTGGCAGTACCACACAAGCCTGAGCGAGAGATGGCTGGAGCTGCAGGGCTGTCAAGGCTCAGCGGAAGCACCAGGATCAGCGCTTCTTTGGGGCTGCTGGGCCCAGAACAAGCGCCGATCAGCTGGAATGTTGCAGCATCTCCAGGGTCTTGTGATTTACATTCAGATGCTTGGCAACTGATTCATATTTATGATGGTCACAGTGTCCCAGTGCTGGTGATGACCTATAAAGCCCTTAATGGCTTGGGTCCGGGATATTTGAGGGAACACCTGAAGCCAGCATCAAGTTCCCTTCGTCCAGTGCGCTCCCACAGGGAGGGTCTTCTCAGGGTGCCACCGGTTAAAGATTGCTGGCGGGTAACACCCAGGGGGAGGGCCTTCTCTGTGGGTGCGCCTGCCCTCTGGAACCAGCTGCCTGTGGAGCTTAGGACTGCCCCTGACCTTTGTTCATTCCGCCGGGACCTGAAGACCTGGCTCTTTGAGCTCTCCGGCCCAGGCTGAGAATTTTTAACTGGGGTTTTTATTTTTAGCGATAATTTAATCTTTTTAAATTGTTTTTTAATTTTTGTATTTTGTATTGGTTTGGTTTTTAAATACCCTGTAAACCGCCGAGTCCTTCGGGAAAGGGCGGTATATAAATCTAATAAAATAAATAAAAATAAAAATAAATGTGAAGTGACCAAAACCTGCTGCAACCACTCAGCAGACGGGGAGAATAAAAACCAAGCACCCCCCCTACCCCCACCCCGCTGTCAATCCTCAACAGAAATGCTCACAACAATGAAAACCTTCGACAGGAGGAAGAGTGCCACTGGGCTGGCAGGCAGGTGTCTTGTACAGCTGTGGCTTGGGGGACACTTTTTTCAGTGCCATTGTAACTTCGAACAGTCACTAAGCAAACTGTTGTAAGTCGAGGACTACCTGTACTTCATCACTTTTTTCCTTTTTTTTTTTTTTTGGTCATCAAATTTTTGACACCTTGCTAGGCGACTGGTGGTATTTGGATATTGCCATATCCTAAAAGTGGTACAATGGGTGAAAAGGTTGAAAAGCCCTGCCTTAAACAATGCAGAATTCTGAGCTTGCAGATTCTTTCAAAGATTGAAAAGTCATCAAATTGGGGAAATCCAGCCTGGTTCTTTTGCCCATAGTTTGATCTTACACTTTGATTTCCCTTTTTGCAATATAGATATTGACGCCTTGCTTAAAACATGTTCTTTTATCCAGTATGTTTGATGATATTTTGCTTCTCTGTTGATGCAGATCATCCTCATCATTTTCCTCTTAGTATTTTTAACTATGTTAGTCTTCAACATCGTTCAGCACTTCATCCATAAACCTGATGCCTATACCAATTCCCTGCACAATGAAGAAGAGTCAGAGGTGACTTTGATGCTCTTTAAATACGTTTTGTTTTCATTTAGACTGTCTGAATCTGATGACTTCCATATGTGATCCCATACTGCCTCATTCAATTGATTGTGGGAATTAAAAGTTAATAAATTTGAAAAAAACTCAGAACCTTGTAGAAGGTTCATATTGGCAGTGATCAGGCTATTAAATGTGTGTGTTCAGTAAAGTGATTGGTATTTAGAAATCTGCGTGTATACTTATTCACATAATGTTTTCTGTATGCATAGACTCCTTCCCACCCACAGAGGACACCTTGTTCAGTACGCAGTCCTTTCTCTCTAGATACTCTTCAACCCAATGCAGGCACACATTCATCCTTTCCAGACAGCATAATGTCTCACGAGGATGTAGGATATGCCTTAAAATCTATTTCTATAATCAGCACTCAGAACTAATATTTTCAATCTGAAACACTGCAGATAAGTTGGGACTGCAGCTTTCTGAGGTTTGGAGGTGACTAGGTTAGAGAAGGCAGCTTTAAACAATTAGTGACATAAGGGAATGTAGGATTTAATTCTAGATTTTGGACACACGCACGTTAAATATGAGCACATTTTGCTTGTTTTCATAGACAATAACCATTCTTAATAGTCTGACAAATGTTGCAGTACCAGTGTTACCACTACTTGAAGATGTTTTCTGTTGTTAATGATCAGTAACATAATTTAATCTTGGTATTCATAGTTTGTATACGCTTATATTTGTCCATTCTGTTTTAAGAATGCATTGATGTGTCTCTGGGTGGACTCAAGGTGGAGCATTATTATTATGCATGTCAAATGCTTTTTTGTGTGTGATGTTTCTTCTTCTATTACTGCAGGATCCCCGCATTTGATTTCTTCCCCAATCCACACAACAGAATATGCTGCATTTGAAGCAAGCTACTGGTTGCACTGCACATTCCATAGATGAGGACTGCCGCTTGCTTTTTTTCTTACATTTTTACAACTTCACTGATTTTTTTAAAAATGTTTCTTTATACGATCCTGACCATTTTGCTGTTCTTAAATACCTTGACAAGTTCAGGTCATTTTGAACTTACCAGTATGTATTCTTCCCTGAAAACTTGTTCTCATCTTAAGTATTTACCTTTCCTTCTCCACCTCTACAATTAAACGGTACATTATTGTAAATACACGGATATATTAAAGTTCCATGCAAATTCCCCCAAAGCAAATAAAAATATAAACATCACTGCTCTTTTTCATTTCTCCCCATTGTGTCTCTGCATAGTTCTCAAAGCAAATTCCTCTTAGTGAAGTTGTTTGGATTATTCAGTAAATAAGCATGAAAACATTTGATAAGGTGTCCCTAAAGTTAACCTGGATCTGCAGAATCCTTTTCACTTGAATCTACCTCAGCCCCCTGATTAAAGCTTTAGATTTTAGAGGCATATAAACTTTCATTTCTTCATGTTAGATCTTTTTTCAACAATTATAACCAATCATTTTTAACAGGTCCAATAGATGAATAGAAATAATCCACCATCCCCATTCTCGGGATGTTTTTAAGGAACAAACGATGAAAGAATGGTTTATGCTGAACTAGTTAATTTAAGTAAACATTAATCAAATGAGTAGTGAGGCTTTTAAAACAGCCTCTTGTCCTTTTTGTCTTTACTATACCTAATCCAAACACATGTACATACTGTGAAGTCTAGAAATGAGATTCTGCAGTTTCAGTAGAGTTCAAGCCATATAACCATGCTTTTTGTCCATGCTGCATCTGCTTTTGATGTATTTGATGCCTCTTCCAAATGACTAATAATTGACAGAATTGAAAAGTACACTCCTGCCTGTAGACCATCTCATAACATTCATATCCTTCTATCAAGTTTCTGTTTAAAAGAGGATCAACAGTCTTCAGTTTTCCGTCTTCTGAAGTGTGACTTTGAAAATGTTAGTGGAACACTGTCTTGCACCTTTGGAAGAATGCTGAAGTAAACAATAATGAAAATATAAAATGGATAAGAACTGTTGGGATCTATTCTTTATATATAACAGTTGAATGGTGATCTGATTCAGTGTCAATACCTGCATTTAAAGAACTTAATGAAACACTTTTATTAAAGGCTCCAGGAAAGGCTGCATTTTAAAGGGGAATTGTGTCGCTGGCATGTTATTTCCCCTCATCCTCCTTAGCTAATTTGGAGGTGGTTCTTGAAACTGGATCACAGACCTATATTTTATCTGTCGGATAAAATCGCTCAGATTCGGACCGGTCTGGACTCCAGCTGGGCAGAGTCCGAGAATCAGGACACGGGCGGTCTTGTCAATGTTATCTGGGAGGAGTTTGATTCTGTGACCCCTGAGGAAGTGGACAGGATTATGGGGAGGTTGAGCTCCTCCACATGTTTATTGGACCCGTGCCCTTCCTGGTGGCTTATGCAGCTAGGGAGAGGACACGAGGCTGGTTCCAGGCAGTTATATCTGCTTCTTTGAGTGAGGGGAATATCCCCGCCGTCTTGAAGGAGGCGGTGGTGAGACCTCTCCTCAAGAAGCCTGCCTTGGACCCAGCTGTGTTAAACAACTTTCGTCCAGTCTCCAACCTTCGCTTTCTTGAGAAGGTTGTTGAGAGTGTGGTGGCGCATCAACTTCCTCTGGTTCTGGATGAAGCGGATTATCTTGACCCATCCCAATCGGGCTTCAGACCCGGGTACAGCACGGAGACGGCATTGGTCGCACTGGTGAATGATCTCTGGAGGGCCCGGGACAGAGGACATTCCTCTGTCCTAGTCCTATTAGACCTCTCGGCGGCTTTCGATACCATTGACCATGGTATCCTGCTGCGGCGTCTCAGGGGATTGGGAGTGGGAGGCACAGTTTTTCAGTGGTTCTCCTCCTATCTCCTGGGACGCTCGCAGTTGGTGTTGGCAGGGGGGCAGAGGTCGACCCCAAGGGCTCTTGCTTGTGGAGTTCCTCAGGGATCGGTCCTCTCGCCCCTCCTGTTTAACATCTACATGAAACCGCTGGGTGAGATCATTCGTGGTTTTGGAGTTGGGTATCATCAATATGCTGATGATACCCAACTTTTCATTTCTACCCCAAACCACCCCAGTGATGCCCTCGCTGTGATGTCCCGTTGCCTGGAGGTGGTTCGGGTCTGGATGAGGAGGAACAGACTTCAGCTCAATCCCGACAAGACTGAGTGGCTGTGCATTCCGGCATCCCGGGACATTCAAAATATTCCATCTCTTTCTATGGGGGGTGAGTTTTTACCCCCCGTGGATAGGGCTCGCAACTTGGGTGTCCTCCTAGACTCACGGCTTAACCTAGAAGATCATATAGTAGCCGTGACTAGGGGGGCTTTCGCCCAGGTTCGCCTGGTGCGTCAGTTGCGGCCATATCTAGACTGGGATGCCCTGTGCACGGTCACTCATGCGCTCGTGACCTCTCATCTGGACTACTGCAATGCTCTCTACATGGGGCTTCCCTTGAAGACCACTCGGAGGCTCCAACTGGTACAGAATGCGGCCGCGAGAGTTGTCTTGGGAGTTTCCCGGTACTCCCATGTTACACCTTTGCTCCGCGAGCTGCATTGGCTACCAGTTGTCTTCCGGGTGAGGTTCAAGGTTTTGGTGATGGTTTTTAAGTCCTTACATGGCATGGGTCCGGAATACCTCGGGGACCACCTGCTGCCAGCGTCGACTCCCCTCCGCCCTGTGCGCTCCCACAGAGAGGGCCTCCTCAGGGTACCTCCAGTCAGAGAATGTTGGCTGGTGGCCCCCAGGGGGAGGGCCTTCTCTGTGGGCACCCCAGCTTTATGGAACCAACTGCCGGTGGAGCTCCGGATGGCACCGGATCTCCGCTCCTTCCGGCGCGGGTTAAAGACCCATTTATTCGAACAAGCTGGCCTGGCCTGATGGGGGAATGTCTGGGTTTTTATGGGTTTTTATATTTGATTGTTTTAATTGGGCAATGTATTTAATCTTTTTTTTAACTTTTGTATCGCTATTTATATGCCCTGTTCACCGCCTTGAGTCCTTCGGGAGAAGGGCGGTATAAAAATCCAATAAATGAAATGAAATGAAATGAAATGAAGAACTTAATGGCATATAAAGGATCCTTCAGTTCTTGAGAAGGTTTTGACAGAAATTGTCTTAACAGCCTGAGACAAGTAATTATCTTGGTTCCCCTGAGTTTGGCCACTGGAGGACAGCAGAGTCTTGGATGGTGCCCCCTGGGCTTTGGCAGTTCAGTTCTGAGCACATCTTATTTTGCAGACCCTGACCCCAACAGCATCTTGATTTTCTTCCATCGTGGCCTCTTTCTTAAGCTCTTTCACTCTCTCCAGTTTAGCTTCTCCTTCTCCTTTCACACTGTTACTGCTTGGACAATTTCAAGAGCTTTATACTTCTGTCTCTTTTTGTAGCTGTTCTCAATCAATAACCACCAGTTCTCTGGCTCTTGTTCTTCCCTTTTTCTCTTTGCGGCCCTTTCTCTTGTATGTTTTCTTCCTTTTCCCAGTGTCTATAATCTCATAATTCTAAAAGCTGCCTGCAAAGATAAATCTGTTCCTCAAAAAAAATTCTGCAGTTACTTTGTAGCCACTCGTTTCCTTAGCTGTAGAAATTTCTGCTCTCTAGGGAAGACATTTTGTCAGAAGGACACGGTGCAGGTGATGCTGGGGACCCTGCTGTGTACAGGTAGTCTTCAAATTACAACAGTTCATTTAGTGACCATTCAAAGTTACAACGGCACTGAAAAATATGACTTACGATCGTTTTTCACAGTTACGACCTTTGCAGCATCCCCATGATCAGGTGATCCATATTCAGATGCTTGGCAACTGGTTCATACTTATGATCTTTGCTGTGTCCCAAGGTCATGTGATCATCTTTTGCAACTTTCTCACAAGTAAAGTCAATGGGGAAGCCAGGTTCACTTAACAACCAGATTACTAACTTATCAGCTGCGGTGATTCACTTTTAACAACTGTGGCAGGAAAGGCCATCAAATGAGGCAACATTCACTTAACAAATGTCTCACTTAACAACAGAAGTTTTGGGCTCAGTTGTGGTCGTAGGTCAAGGACTACCTGTATAGAGCAGAGGCATCCATTTCCAGGTCCCCTATATTTGTGGAACAGTCAGAAGGAAGTGACCTATGCAAACAGTCTCCTATCAAACTGCGAAGGGGAAGGAGGTGATGCTACTTTGGGGGGGTTTCCTCTTTCACCCTCTTTCCCATACTGCAGTCTACCCCTGAAGTGGGCATATTTTAAGATCACAGACTAGGTGCCTTTTCTCTGTTAACAACCAGTTGTTTATTGAAATTGGTTTCAAAATTTTCTAACTCTCTACCCCTATATTCAGCCACACTCGCAGCATTTGAAACCATCCCACCCTCTGATTCTTGGCCCACCCCCACCCCGGATTATCAACCAGAGATGATCATGGATGGCAATAATCACCAACATTTTCACCACACATATTCTAGAGGCACATTATGCTCCACTCAAAATATATCTCTAAAGACCTCAGTGAAATGTTACACTTGTTGGGGTGGAACAGGTTAAATAACTATATAAACACTATAAAGTCCCATTGATGATTCAAAGACAAAGCTATAGGCTGGAAATGGAGAAACATGTTCTCAAGCAGCCATCTTATTAAAATCACTTCAAGACTACACAATAAAATCATCTAGGAAGTCAGAAAAAACCTAGAAACAACATCCAAGATCTTGCCATGCTAAAGTCTGTGTTTTTCCTAGTGGACGTGAGAAAACCACTGAGTAAAAATGGAATTAGAATAGTGGAGGGGACACCATTGCTCACTGTGAGACCATATATGCTTGTCAATACTTTGCTGGCTTACACCTAGCCCATTTGCCAGCCTTAAAGGAATATAAATTTTACTTAGTATCAAAGAAAATTACAGCAACCCATTGGCCCATTAATTGTAATTGACATCCAAAGTAGCAAGAGAGTAATCCTAAATATGCACACAATTAGAGAAGGGATGAAGAACAAATTTAATTTTTGGAACTGCCAAGTTCAAACATAATTCAAATAGAAAACTTATAGGTTTATCAATTTTGATCTATATTTCTATGGCAAACTGCTTCAATTCAGTAGTGGTTGAGGGTGTTCTAGCATAATGCCTGAGCAGTGTTTCTTACAGAATAACAGAATTGGAAGCCACTTTGGAGGTCTTCTAGTCCAAGCTCTGCTTAAGAAAGAGACCTTGCATCATTTCAGACAAATGGTTGTCCAATCTCTTCTTAAAATCCTCCACTGACAGAAAACCCACTACTTGAAGACAAGCCATTCCACCAAAAAATTGTTCTAACTTTAGAAATGTCTCCTTATTTCAAGGTGGTTCTCTCCTTGATTAGTTTCCATCCATTGCTTCTTGTTTGTTATTGTTCTGCCTTCAATTATTCCCAGGATTATCCTGGAAATAATACAGAATAACAATGTTGGAAGGATCTTGGAGGTCTTCTACTCCAACACCCAAGCAAGAGATCCTATACTATTTCAGACAAATGGTTGTCCAGTCTCTTCTTAAAACCTCAAGTGATGGAACACACACAACTACTGATTAATGGTTCTCACTGTCAGTCAATTTCTCCTTATTTCTAGATAGGTTCTCTCCTTGATTAGTTTTCATCCATTCATTTTTCCCCTACAGAAATTGTTGCAATAATGTTTTTTTCTCACACATCTTGAGACCCTTTTCTCATTAACTTCTTATAATGGAATCCTCTGTATCATTGTTTTGAGTTTACTAAAATCATAGAATTTTCCAATTTTATATGAAGTTATGCATCTGTTATATACAAGTCTTGGAGATGTTTGATGTCTAGGAACTAGATGTTCCCTTGAGGTTAGATTGTTTGGTTCACATCATCGTTTTATATGCTTTCAATCTTTTGGTGGTGGTAGTTATTTTAATTTAAGAACTGCATATGAGTAGATTTCCAAATGTTACCTATGTTGAATTTGGGCCAGACCACTTTCAAGAGCATTCTCTTGGACAATGGTGTTTCTACAGCTGGATCCAGTTCTGGCAATCACCACCATTAAGAGAATACCTTAGAGGAGCATAAGCCTTAACCATTCCATAATGGAAAATCTTACATACATAGCAGTTAAATACAAACAATCAATATGCTGACCTTTATGTGTAAACATTTTTATGTGCACAAGAGTAAGCCAGGGGCTGCAGTCCAGAGGCTACGGTTAGGCTTCAGTTGCAGCTAAAATTGCTGATAGTTAAGCATTCTGTGGTTGGGGCTGACTGCTGCCTTTTCTTTTTGTGGGGGAAGGGGGGGTTACATTTCTAGCATTTGTTATGATGAAATAAATGTTTGTCTTATAAACGATATGATAGATTGTGGAATAACATGAAATTAGTGTTAACTGATAGCTATGGCATGGATATGTTTTTTAAAATAAAATAAAAAAGGCCATCAAGCATTAGGATATCTGTAGCTGTGGCCTTCATAAGATAGGCTTGTGCTTTCTTCCTGCATAGTACCTTCCTGGGTCAGGTAATCTTGATAGCTATTTTTAAATTATCATGTAGTTCTGATAAATAAATAGAAGTAGCAGGAACCATCATTGTAGCACAGTGCGGTTTGAAGATTCTCCAGAGGACAGTTGAACTAGAAGATCAGAAGGTTTCATATGGAAACTATGCAAAATCAGTACTAAACCTACTTTCTGAACCAAAGGATAAGAGCATACTCCTACGGAGAAAATATTGCTGGACTGAGATAAATTTTATTTAAACATTGCTTGTGGGGTGATGTCCATTATTTCACCTGAATTCAGCAGACTGAGTTAGAACAAGTGTGTATCTCATACAAAGTTCTGTCTTCCAATCACAGAGTCTACCCAAGGTCTTAGAAGGAACATATTGTTGCACCAGAGCTAATGTTGAAACCATCCTAACTTCAGCCATTTGGGTCTATGTGAATGAAGGGGTGGGGAGAGAATATTCCAGACCATAAAAAGCTATGCAAATAAAACAATGTGCTTTTTACTATTACCCCTTCACATATAAAGTTTTAGTCCAATCCAAATTTAGTCATGCTAGCTGAGAATCTTGGGACTTTTGGTACAAAGTTAGAAGGAAATCATTTTAGGGATATGCAGAATTAACTCAAAGTCACTACAAAGGGTAACCAATGTTTACACAGCAATGATAATCAATTTGCATTAACTCATAACCTTTGAACATGGATTGAATTGATTACTTTATGGGCTCTTATACTTTCACTCCCTTTTATGTTCTCTGAGGCTATTTGTATGTTTTAAATAATGCATTTAATTCAAGTATCATTTACTGCAGTAAGGAAATTGGCAAGACCTTTCAGTGAATTTATCCATCTGCTGTTAACAAACCTTGCTGAATGCCTGGGATACCCTCTGGGTCAAATAAACATATTTGGCAGCTCTAGGATAATGCAGTTCAAAAAATACAGTTATAGAACTGCCAGATCAGATTCAGGTCTTCATATGGCGACTTGTGGCATGTTCTCTTTCCCTGGAGCTGAGCTTGAACTTTCATATTAACAGCCAATGGGATTTATTTCACTGGAAGACTCCAGTTGAAGCCCCCTCACAGGCATCCAATGACTTTCATCAGTTCTCTCTCATAGCCTTTTTGTGATGATAAATAAAAAAAATGAAAAATTACATATGTCAGCTTGAATTCTGAGGAAAGAGGTGGGAAACTAACAGCAATTAAGACAAATGAAGACATGAAGGTTTTAAAAAGAGGAATGGTTGCAGTTGTAGTAGAAAATATTATAGCTACGTTACAAATGCACTCTTGAACATAATATAATGCCAGCAAAATACTGGATATCAAGATCATTAATAATAAATTTTAGTAGGGAAATATTTGCTTTATTTTTTTTTCAATCTCCAGCTGTAGTAAAGCATAAAAAAGATATTGTAAGAGAAGCAAAAGAAAAAGAAAAAAAACCACCAAATCATGACTGGACAATATAAACGAAAGACAAAGGATAATGACAGCACCATGGATTTTCTAAAGGACTTTCCCTTCAAAATACAATTACTTCATTTTTCATCAGGCCCTGACATCAGTCATCAGTAGCACCACTTGACAAGCATTTTTTGCCTGGCCAGGATTTTGGGGGGTTATTTTATGGCTGCTGATAAAGCTTGCAGTGTTAGACGATTAATGCTTACCATTGGATTCATGCCTCGCAATTTAATCTGCAAAATTAGTTCCAACAATTAGAAGACAATGAGCAGAATGATGTCATTCAGTGACTTTTCTCTAGATGGCCTAACAAAACAGAATAAAACATTCTGAGGAGGCGCCTGTTATAGCCTTTAAAATTGTCTCAGTTTTGCAGCTTAGGGAGGCTTCACACATTGAATAGCAAACAAACAAACAAACAAAAAAACCTGGGTTTGCCAGCAACTGTGTGTTCACCCTGCTCCCTGATTAGAAATTTTAACCCTCAGATAGAAGCAAAAATTTAAATCCCCAAAGATTTAAACAAGTAAACAGTGTTTTATTGTATTGCTGTTTTATAATATAAAAGAAGAATTAATGAAATGAAATGAACTTTGATTAATTAACTCTAGGTTGTGAATTGAAAGAAATTGAGTCAAAGTGTGTGATCAAGAGAATCTATGCTTGCCCTGAGAAAATGGTTCAGTGTATAGAACCTACATATTGATGACTAAACTAAGAAGCACTGCAGATGTCTAGATTAAAGGATTCAGGAGTTTTCCTGGTCAGCATGAACACATTTGATGATGTCAAAACAAAGTTTAAATATAAGAAATTAATGTCATCATTGATCCTTGCATATGTTGAGACAAATCTATATTCATAGACTCTTATCCATCTCCATTTCAGAAAAATAAATTATATCTGTTCAAGTATGATAGCATTTATATATCCCCACAGTTCTGCACCATATGCAATCATTGGGACTATTTGCTATTATATACCTTTATGATTGGAACTAGAGAACTTGGGTAACTATGGTTGGTAAACTCCTTTATGGCATTAGCATAGGCTGTAGCCCTTAAATAACTCCTCTTAAAATGTGGGAGCCTGGAATATTGGTGTATAGGAGATTGCCATTGGTCCTGTAGCACATGAGAAGTTGTTCCTGAGCTATAATAAAGAGGATGATTATTTCTCCCAAACATGCCCCAGAAATTCCAAATCCTTATGGAAGAAAAGTTCCCTTTTTGTCAAAGAAACTATTTTCCAACTTTCATAGCTGCATTGTGGTGTGTGTGTGTGTGTGTGTGTGTGTGTGTGTGTGTGTGTGTGAGAGAGAGAGAGAGAGAGAGAGAGAGAGAGATTGAGATTTTATTTTTCCTGAGAGGAGCTGGGGGGGGGGGGCTAAGTCTGCTTTGCACTTAATCTACTCCAGTAAGAATTGTCTCCTTGTGCTTGTAATAACTAAGAGAAAAATTGAGACATTGCTGCATGTTACATATTTGCTGTAGTGTGTAGTTTGGCTGAAAGTCACACCAACATTTGGAGGAAGGAAAGTTTAGCTTGTAGCCTTGGCCTCCACCAGTTCCAGAAACACAGAATATTTATGTATTTTTCTTTCTGCAGCTGTTAGGTGTTGGTGTGTTGCTTATTTTATCAAGGCAGAGGTGACTTCAAGTCTAGCTCCCACTTCAGCAAATCTATGAACAAGGATGCTAATGCTCGTTTGGCTCAAACTGAAAGTGACATTATCTAAATGTTAAAGAAATAAATGTTAACTTGCAAAATGGAGATTATTTGTTACATCTGTCTGTCTGAGGGGCTGACAGATAAAAATCTATAAAGATAGCAGCTAATAATTTCTTTCCTGATATGACATGAACCATAAAGGAATACTCTCCACATGCTTAATATCAGTTATGTTAGAAATGGGGATGTGTCAGCTCTGTTTTATGTCCCAGAACCTTGCCAAGGTATCTCTCCCATTTTTAAACTTTATTTTAATGCTTCAGTCAATATCTAAAGCTTGCCATTTCTTATCTCTCTCATTCATACCATTGAATAAAAGACCAAAAATGCAGTGTCTGAACATTTGGGGCTCTTTTTTTAAACATATATTTAAAATAATATGCATCAGATGTATTTGTCTGAATAATAAGAATGCCCCAAATAGGAAGTGAGTTTTTAATGTTCTACCTTAGTATCTAAGCCTTTCTAATAGAGGGTTGTTCACTGAACAATCCCAGCTAATTAAAACTATACTTTGAAAAGCATGAATTGAAGGAACATTTATTCCCACAGGGAATATTTTACATGATACATGACCTATGACTAGGGGAAAAAAATCAAGGCTGGTGATGCAATTCTGTAACGATCACTTCTGTATCTTTGGCCTTATATGGCAAAATGTAACTATATATGTACCAGCTCAGCTGAGCATAATAGCCAAATTTCTTCAGATTTTATTGGAAGTAAAATACTGTTAATATTTGGTGAAGCTAAAAGATTTAATATAAGTGGAATAGAAATTAGATGAAATAAATAAAAATCAAAGTAGCACATGAACATTTTAAATATAGATTCTAAGTAACACAGATTTGGGCTATCTACCGTATTTTTCCGTCTATTTTTTCCTGCAAACACTCTGTGCAAAAATCAGGTGCATCTTATACAAGTGCAGCATCTTATACATCAAAAAATAATGGTAACCTCCACAGTCCAGGGCATGCCTATGTGGGTTGCCATGCTGCCTAGTGCAGGTGTCAAGCCCCTGTGGGCTTGCCACTAACGGGAGGGGGAGGGGGCAAGATCATCAGCCGGTCAAACTTCCAGATTTGCCAGTTCAGCAAACTCGCATGCCAGAGTGTCTTATACAAGAGTGCATCTTATAGATAGAAAAATACAGTACATAATGGAGAGAAGGATGAAAACAATATATTGTTTAAATTCTTAAGCTGATCATACTGAAGATGAAACGAAGTTCTCCATACATATAAAATCAATCTAAAATACTTGTCATGGCTAATTTCTTGGATCTTTTCTAAGTACTTTTTCAGCACAAGGATGAAAGCTAGTATATGGATAATGGAGTAATTCCTGGTTTTGGAATAGCTACTTCCAAGTCATAGGCAAGGCAGTGTATATTTTAGTTTTCAGACATGACTAACCAGTTAGAGGTTAGGATCAGTGCAAACTGTGTTTATATCTCAGTGCTTAAAGGAGGAATGTGGATATCATGTTTGTTTTTATCTATAATTTAAACTCTGCAATAACAATTTTTGGTAAAATGCAATAGTCATGTTCTTGGCTTAAGCAAGCTTCAGAAGCAGCAAGGAAGATTCCAAAATCAATTCGAGATCCACTTAACAATCTAAGCATCTAATCTATTACAATTAGGCATGTTTTTAAAAACAGAAGGTAAAATTTCTAATTTTGGAGGCCAAGAAGATAGAAAAGAGACCTTTGAACAGCCGCAGAGTTTCTTATTTACAAATGAAGGTGAATATATGTGTCCCAGGATAACGTTGCAGGATGCAATCTGGGTCGATCACTGGGACCAGAGGTTTAATCTTCCAAGCTTTCGGATTTGTGCTGGAGCCCCCATCTTCAGGAAACTTCTCTCTAGCAGAGTGTGTCTCTTATTTAGTTATTAAATATACTGTATATCCTACTTTCTTCCCCAAGCTAGCTTACCTATTTCCTTGATCTTATCACAATATGGTGAGTAAGCTGAACTAAGAGAATGACTAACTCAAAGTCACCCAGGAATTTCCATAGCTGAATGTCAGCTTGAGCACTGATTATTCCATTACTAATCCAAGACCTAACCATTATAACAGACTACAGTATCATGTCTGGTACCAAGTTCTCTACTATTTGGGTACTGGGGGAGAAAATCTTTTTATTTGCTTTGGCAAGACATTTCGAGTTGTGTCAGCTTTTGCTGGTTTATCTTCTAATTTTACTTCTTAACAAGGCATTCATGATCTCTCCAATACTGTCCCAATTTCTTCCATGCTATATTTACTCTATCTTCTTAATTTTAATCCATATAAAACTGAAATGGCTTTCAGGGTTGTTAGATTTAGAACATGGATATAGAAGTTGAGAGGTAGCCCTTAGGTATGGTTAACAGAGTACTTTCAAAAGTTCCTACCAAAGTGTAATTTCTAATGTGATAGAAGATGCAAGATTGTTAAGTACATGAGGAGTAAGTATAACTATGTTTAATATAATTCAGGTTAAGTCTAACACAATTTAATACAGTTTAATTGTTACTGTATCCCACCCACTACTTTGCCTTGGATTGAAGCCTTTTTGGGCAGGAAAAATTATGCATCTCATTTCAGAGAATAATTGCTCTTCAAGTTTCTGAAAATAGGGTAAAAGCAGCCTTCCACTAAACCAATACTAAGAGAATAGTTTGCAGAGGTAGTTTGCATTTTTGATGTTTTCCAGACAGAACCACATTCCTGTAACTTGGGATGACTGTGACTCATTATTTAGGTATTCATTATGTTTAGTAGTTGAGATTTATTCCAACTCTTAGCATTGATTCATGATGCATTATTTATTTATGTTAAAAATTATTGCTGCAAGGAATTCTCATAACTGGGCACATGGCATGCTGTAAAGAAAAGTTGAATGTTAGAATCACTGAGGATAAATTTGCATTGCTTCTTGGAAGTGGAAGTCATGAGGACATCAATGCCATGATAATCATATCTTGGTTAACTGCCAAAGATATGATTTCTAATTTGCTTTCCTTTCATGGGATTTTTATGCTGGGGTTTCTTTTTTGGTGAAAAATTATCCTATGTTTTATGACAATTCCAAGAATTATGAGCTATTTTTTCTTAGTTGTTCCAACTTTTCATTGTATATGCTATTCTGGATCTCTGCCTAATGCTATTTTAAGCCTTTTGAATTATCTTACAAGTGATTGCTTTCTAGATCAAATCATCTTATGTCTCCGTACATTTTAATAATTTTAGAAAGGTTTATCCTAGCTTGAGATGAAGAAAATATATTAATCAATTTACAGCAAATATTCAAAAGCTGAAATCATTTATTCAACTATTATTTTGCCATAACTGAAGAGGCTAATTTATCTGTTCATTTATGGATCCATTAACTTATCTAAAAATAACTAATTCTGCATCCACAAAAAGATGCCCAAAATTTCATATGTGATTTGTTTTCTAGAAAGCTATTTGTCAGATTTATTTATTTTTAAAACCCCAACTGGCACAGGGTGACAATGCCCATGCAGCGATTATGTTAAATGTTGGTTTTTGTTCCTTAGCTGCTGATTGTGCTTATATGGTTTTTAAAATGATTTTTATAGTTTCTTGTTTTTTTATATTGCTTTTGTTGATAGCTGTCCAGAGACCTGAATGGGCAAACATATATTCAAAATAATACATAGATGTATGCATATATATAATATATAGATTCTACATGCGGCTGCCCTTAAAGAATATCTGAAGGCTTCAGTTGGTGCAAAATGAGATGGCAAAGGCAGTTATAGTGAGATATATCACATTTCTGTTTGGTGAGCTACATTGATTGCCAGCTTGCTTGCAGTTACAATTCCAGATGCTGTTTTTCGCCTTTAAAACTCTATGTGGCATGGGATTAGGTTATCTGATGGACCACTTCTCCCCAGTTAATTCTACCTCTCCCATCAGGTTCATCGGGAGATGCATGTGGCAGGTCTTGTTTGATAATAAGTTCCATCTGACAAGAAGGAAAAGACAAGCCTTTTTTACTATGCTGTACGCTCTATGGAACATCTTCTCCCCTGAGGTGAGGTTAGCCCCAACCCAAATGGTCTTTCAGAAAGTCCTCAAAACATGATTTATTTTCCCATAAGGCCTGGAGATGCCTTGGCAGCAGAGTGTCCATGCATTCATTGCACCATGTATAACATCTTAACTAATCTTCTTGCCACTTTATTTTTATCTACTGTATGTGATTTGTTTCAATGGATGCTAATATTCTGTTTCAATAGTTGGTTTTTGTTGTAACTGCCCAAAGTCATTTTGTGTGAGATGGGTGGCCATATAAATTTGATAAATAAATAAGTCTGCCATTGTTATATCTTATTTACTCATGAGAAAATTCACAACCCCAAAGATAATGTCCTAATTGTATAGGTAGCTTATTTATATTGTAGCCTTTTTCTGATCACTAATATCAGTATCAATATCACTAATATCACTACATCAATAAAAGATTGATGTAGCATAGCATAGTTTAGTAATTGTATATTTTATAGATCTATACATTTATAAAATAGATAAGTCTAACAGTTATGCTATCTATTTTACTAGCAGATTAAATATGGTGTATGTACTTACTTATTATATTTATACTCCAGCAGAATCAATTCTTGACAGCTTACATAGTAGACGACAAATTTAAAGTATCCATAATAAGCTTAAAAGCATAAAATGAAACTTTGAAAATAATAATAACAAATACAATTATAAATAAAATAAAATAAAAATAAGGAAGTTAAAAGGTTCTCCAGAACAGCAGGCTTCAACACCTTTTAAAATGCTACCACAAATCATGTATGAATTCCCTGGTAGCTGTAGTTTAAAACTATTACTGCCTCTTATTTTAAAACAGTCTTGTTCCATCAGTTGACCTTTAGAAGATAGGATGTTGTTCACCAGAGTAAAAGTATAGTCATAGTGTGTTGTCCCTAGAGATGTCCAAAAGTTGCTAGTCTATAAATTTAAATTTGATCCAAGCAGAAAATTATCAAATATAAGACTGAAGAATAATCCTATTAATCCTTTATTTAATTGCAATTACACTTAAGTGTAAATGGAAAACAAATTTAGTTTTACTACTTTTCAGAGGCCAGCCTGCTCTCCAAAGCCAAAGTGGGTACTGGGTGAAATTACACAACCCTGTATTAGAGTAGGAAAGATCTGTTTCAGTCCCTTTTATCAGCTATATTTTGAGCAGTAGAAAAACCACCACAACCCTAGGAGTCAACATACAGAGTTTAAGATGAAATTGCTAGCTCAATATTTCTCCACGAGCACATGGAACAAGTTCTCCATTCCACTGCCCTGGAATATGGATCAGCAGCTGTTCTACAGTGACAATTATGCATTTTTTGGCAAGTTGATGGGGAGGCAGGAAAAATGTATGATGTCTATTTTGTAATAGATGCAGAAAAATTGCTAACACTCTAAACACATAATCCTTGACATCCTTTATTCTGATCCATATTTATGATGTCACTTCACTTTTACTCAAGCAAATATATTTACATTATTTAGAGCATTCTTTAACTAATGAATGGAATCTTGACATAAATCTTAACACTTAACACCCTTATAAGCTGCAAAGGAGCTGACAGATAAGAATGTGATGTCCTGGATTATATCATGCTGTTCTCTTCTGCTGACATGATGGCAGTATGTAAGCAGTATTCTCACTTGGGAATATAATCTTCAACCCAGCACAAGGATTATATCAACTGATAATTTTTTCAGAGACACCAATCAGTGTATGATGTTGTTTTATATAATACTTCAGTGGACATAATACCTTGTAGAATTATGTAAGGAAGTCTGAGTTATTTAAGAGGTTACTATCTAAAACAGAAAGCAAAATTAAGAAAGATCCAAAGATATCACTTACTTAAAACCTGGCTACACTGCTGGTTTTAAGAAAGAATTTTAAGGTGCCAAAGGGTGGCAACATTTATCCAGAATTTCTAGATATTCAGAAGAGAAAATGACTAGAATCATGCAAAGAACAGGAGACCATAGATCAAAATTCTAGAGTTGCAAAGATTAGAAAGAGCAATATAATAAGAAATCTGGACTAAAAAAGTAATCTATGATCAGTTTTTTATCTTTATTCTAGATAAAGCCCAGCAAAAAGAATCAAGAAATGAAATCATATAGTCAGAATGATTAGAAGGTTGAAGTGTCCAGAGAGAAGGAGAAGGCTGTATTGAGAAGACAGGGAATGAAAAAGGGAATGGAGACAATGAAGTATAAGTGGATTGTTAAATTTTGTTAAAGAAGGAATATAGTTTGACAATTCATAGAGTTAGGGGAGAGACTGCTCACAATTGCATGCCCACTGTTTGTCAGCTACTTCTCTTTTATGAATTTCTTATGTAAACAGTTAAAAGAAATAAAGTGTTCAACACGAGAGGATGATTGGTTACAAATATTTTTCCCAGAGCTTTATTTTGTAGACAGGCAACAAAAAAGTGCTTGTACACATATTTATAGGGCTTATCAGATGTTCAACTTAGCTGACTCTGAGCAGAATACAGCTCTCTAAATACCCAGTTTGGGATAAAAGCAAGCAAGGTATATAATCCAATTTATATTGATAGGGGCAGACTTAAATTCCAAGCTTGATTTTGACAATGAAATTCAATATGTACAATACCATTTCCATTAAACAGTTTTAGAATCTGATTTCCTTCCAGATATAAGGCAATCAAAGCTCTGAAAGCAACCTTTTCAGGCATATCCCTGGTCTAATCAACTAATAGGCTCAATCTTTGCATTTTGAATAGGTTCTTTAAATCAAGCCACCCTTAAAAGCTTACTTATTGGAATGGGTCCAAGGGCAGCCTTATAGACTATGTAATTGTATAATCCAATTTTAAATCAAATCACACATAGCAATTGTATATATAAAACCAGGGATCATACTCATCACAATAAAAACCAATTCATCACGTAATGAGAGAGTCACTTAACAACTCAGCTCCATTTACTACTGTATTTTATACACAAGTGTTTTTAATACTGCTGAAAATTTAAATACTGCTAAGTAAGTTTCATTATTCTGATTGAAAGTCATGTGACCTGTGGATTGCATGAGCCAAATAATTGGTTTATGAAAAAGGATTTTATTTTGACTGAACAACATGGAACATTCAAGCCATTTTGACATTTGTTCTATTGGACCAATATCAATTCAAATTTTCTGATTTTTTTATTTTTATTTTTTGCAGCCAGGACTGTTTTGTTCATAGCTCAAAACAGAGTGTTTTCCATTTTGCCCCTGTTGCATATCAGACTTAATACATGTCTTCAGACTGGTCAGACTTGTTATAGAAATTTTCTTTTTTACTCTCTTACATTTGGCTGACTTTTATTCTTGCTATTGTAACTTCCCTTTTTTCCTGTGTTTTACGCATGACCATCTTAGGTTTCAGAAAGGAAAAAAATTACCTCTATATTTTCTTTCTTCTTATACCTCATTACTTCCTATTCTTTCTGTGTCCTGGACAATTGACAGGCACACATTTTCATGTAGCTTTTTCTTCAGTAATACAGAAATACATTCTTCTGATATATGTGTCTAATATCCATTTTTTACTTAAAACACGTTTAGAAGAAAAAATTGCAAGATCAAGGCACATACAAATGAATTGGTTTCACTCCAGGGACTATGCAGTTTCATCATTCAAAGAGAATAAGAAAGAACTGGTTTGAAAGTTACCCTTTACCATGAAAATAATCTGACAAATCTCTTGGGTACACAATATCCCATCCCCACTGAAACACTGCTTTGGCTGGACTGTCAGAGACAAAACAATGTATACATTGAAGTGAAAGAGAGGTTTCCATTCATAAAGCAGGAGCCAGGAAGCTTTCATGACCTTTAGCAAGCATCTAGTTCCCATTTCAATGCAAGTTGAAGAATTTATTTCAGATCAACCCCCAAACAAAAATGCTTTTATGAAATTTTCTTCAAATACACCTCACAACCATTGATGTGATCTGAGTGCAATACAGTTGCTTGGAGTTATTTTAAAACACACTACCACATACCATATGTCAAATATCAAATATTATCTGTAGTGGTGTGTTTTCAAGTGCAGCAGTTGTGACATGTTGTGGTAACAGGCATGCCTCCAGGAAGAACCATAATCACAAAAGTCATCTCAAATGACAAGCATATAGAGCAGACAAATTATTAATAAGCCTTTACAATTAGGTTTACAAAGAATAAAGCATAGTAAACTAGGAATAAGCTCCAATAAAATACAATGGTACTTCCATGCTGATTTTTTTAAAAAACATGTTCAGCCAACTAAAAGTATCTTTATTTTAAACAATAGGACAAACAATCTTGCCAGCAGGAATATCATTAGGAAAGGAAATACAAAATGAAACTTGAAAAGTTTCATTATCTTATCTACTCACCATGTAAGTCAGCTATCCATATACTTCTGTAGATGATGCTATCACTTCTGTCCTAAGAGTGGTGGAAAATCCATCTTCATCTTATCAAATTAAATAAACCCAAAAGATTTAAATAAAAATTAGTCACTCTGAAAGGGATATATCACAATATACAATTCTGCACTACATTTCTGATACATATCCAGTTTAGAATACAGTCAAGCCTGCTGGGTTTTAGGGGTTTTTTAAAATTACATATAAGAGAATAGCATTCCTAGTGGACATGCCATGTGCTGAAAAAAGGTGAGAACATCCATCAATTTATCAATATATTAAACAATGCACTTAAAATCCTCTTCCAACCTAATGATTGGTCTGTGTCTACATCCAGGTTCTTTGTGCTACATTCATAACTATGTCATAAACAAGTCTTAACCAAAGCATTTTCATTTCAAATGTTTTCTGAATCTTTTAAACTGCAAAGTCATTGTTAAGCACAACTAATTTAAAAGTTTCATTGATTTTTTGAGAGAATACTCTGTGACAAGTATTTAAAAAAAAACCAGAAATATTTTACTTAGCTATATGAATTGAAAATTATTTTTTTAAAATCTTGTAATATGTTGCTTCCTGGATATGAAACAGGGTCAAATGCTTTCCAGTGGTAAGTCAATTTTGTTGAGAAGAATCCAGGATCATAAGTGGTAGATAATGGAACAACTCCAGGATTAACAACTCCAGGATTCAAAGCATACCAGGAACTGGTATGGTTAAACACCTGCTCCAGCCCAGTTCTCAATAGCGGGACATTGTTGGGCCAAGATATTTTGATGCCCAAATCTATGTAAGAATCTAGTAAGCCTTGTCATTGAGTATTTCTTCTATACTGCAGTAAGCACTCTATACCACATTGAAAGCAACAGGCTCCTGTAGGGCAGACTAACTGGCAAAGGCATCCCTGACCATCTTCCACCTGTGACACCTGTTTCACTCTAATAATAAAGCCAGCCATAAATCCATTCACCTGCTATCCCCCAAGGGAGATTTGCAGAGACTATAGCAGGTGCAATATGCCTTGCCACAAGCTATGGGTTGTGCCTTAGTTTGAACCAAGAAGGAGAACAAGGAAAGACAATGAATTATAGAAATTATTATAAAGAAGAAGAAAAATTCTGTGCTCAAGATTTGCATCACACACATACAAAACCATAGGGTTAGAGCGGGATTTTAGGGTCATCAAGTTTAACCACTGCTCAATGCATGACTCTAAATTAAAACCTCTCCAACCGATGGCTGTCTATCCACTAACTGAATATTCAGTAAAAGCACACACACATACTTAATCCATTTGCTTCATATCCCAAATTTTCTCCAGCAATTCCAGTACCTCAGGTGGGAATCTTTTATTTTATCCCCATGATTAGAATGGTACTGAAAGAATGACTGGCCTAAAATCACTAACTGAGCCTCCATGCATAAACATGCAGTGATTAAGATCTTGCATCAGAATCTGGTATTAGACATGTGCAGCTATTTTCTAAAGGAAATTCCACACATGGAAAAAAATCAAGTGAAAAAAAGTAAGAATTTTAAAAGTCATTTTTGAGAAATACAAAAATGAAAAAATATAATTAGTGGAACTATAAACTTTTAGCCTGAAAGAAATAGTTTTTTCTATTAAAACTAGATGGGATGTTTTGCATGAAAATCTACCTAATGATAATGGTTAATTCCTTGCAATAAAATGTCCCATTATCAATAAAATGTCCCATTATCTATCAGTTATGCTCCTGAATCTTTCTCAGTAACAACAATAAAAAACTTTAATCCTATTTTTTCCACATCTTGTTTGACATTCTAAATTGGAAAATAAGTTTTGAATTAGTATCATTTGATTTATAATATAGATCAGTATTGTGATTTGACAAAACTATCTTCCAATCAGATCTGGAATTACAAGATTCCAAACACTTTGATACTAGATGAACCTGACAAATGCACAGATTGATAAACTCTGCAAAAATTGCATTTCAGGCATGGACATTAAACTCCCGAAGTTATTATTTAGAGTGTTTTCAATTTTAGTAAATTATATTTATGTAATAGAAAATTTTTAAGAAAAGTTGATTAGATTGTGACATGCTTACTTATATAATAAGCCTTACTGAAGACAACACTTTGCATCCTATTGTTACATTTGTGACCATTTTATGTCAAGCTCTATATTTGCTATTAGTGACTTGATATAGCATTAGCAGGTGGTAATGATTTGGAGATGTTCTAAGTATGAAATTAATTTGCAGGAATGCTATCTGAGGAAAAAGGGAATTTTCAAGGTTTTTTTTAGTTAGGAAAGCAACAGTCAAAGAATTTAGCTAAAAGGAAACAAACATTTGAACCAGAGGTCCAGTTTAAGAATTTGGTTTCACAGCAATGGGTTTGCTGTTTATTTTCTTAAGTTTACTTGTATTTACTTGCTCTGTTTTTGTAATTGTAAAAGTGAAATGATGACATAATACAGCCTCCCAATTATATGCTCACTCGCAGTCTCTGAAAATAAGGCAGTCCTTGAAGTGTTGTCCTTTATTTGCCTGATAGAAACAGTAGATACAATAAGGTAAAGGTAAAGGTTCCCCCGCACATTCGTGCTAGTCGTTTCCGACTCTAGGGGCCGGTGCTCATCTCCGTTTCAAAGCCGAAGAGCCAGCGCTTGTCCGAGGACGTCTCCGTGGTCATGTGGCCGGCATGACTAGACGCCAAAGGCGCACGAAACGCTGTTACCTTCCCACCGGAGTGGTCCCTATTTTTCTACTTGCATTTTTACGTGCTTTCGAACTGCTAGGTTGGCAGAAGCTGGGACGAGTAACAGGCGCTCACTCTGTTATGCGGTGCTCGGGATTTGACCTGCCAAACTGCCGACCTTCCGATCGACAAGCTCAGCGTCCTAACCCACTGAGCCACTGCGTAGATACAATAGAAAGAGCTAAATATTCAGTGATGAGACAATAGCTAATGAAGTGGTAACTGCAAAAAAGGCCCAAAAATGGGCAACAAAAGTTTTTCTCCCCAGCCCTTTGTCTCTGTTGAAAGAAAAATCTTCATCAGGGTTCAGTCCAAGCCAGGAATAAACAAAATGGAGACTGCTTTAGAAAGAAGGTTGGAATTTATTGAAGAGCAAAGCCAGACAGAAGCATGGCTCTGGGAAAGCTGAACACATGTAGCAGGGTGGGTTTTTATACCTACTTGGGCTTTTGAGATTGTTTCCTGTTCCTGTTTGTGACTTTGTATTTCCTGTGTCATGTACTTTGATCTGAATCTGAGTGTGCCCTTTTGGTATTGGTGGTTAATCCTATTATGTCCCCAAAGGTCATGTCTTCTGTTCCAGCTGAATGCAGAACTATGTTGTTCTTTATTCTTAAATAAACAAAGTTTAGGTTTCATATTAAAATCAGTCATTTAATTAATAATGATGAAAAATGCAAAAAAGGCAGAAACCCAAGAGTCAGTTTAGGCTGTAATCCTGCACATACTTACCTGATAGCAATTCCAATCAAGTTCAATGAGCACTCCAGCATTATGTCTTTATTTCCGATTAAAAATCCTTTCAGGATATGTGAGATGCAGCTTTCAGCATGTTTCAACAAAGCAGACATAATTGTGGTGGCTGCATTTTTTTGTACACCTCAGGCAATTAGATATAGAAAAAATTAAAAAGAAAGGAAAAGAAACTTTTGGGGGATAATTTCCAATAACTATCATGGGAAATATATGAAGTGAGAACTTGATCTGTATGTGCCATTTCTTATTTGAAAATTGGTGGGAAATTACTGATGAAACACACCATTATTTTAATGAACTCTTTAAACACCTGTACTTTTTCAAAATGTTAAAAGAAAGGGAGAAAAGATAACAAGGGAATACAAAACATTATATGGTATATTTAAAAATGATTCAATCCTTTTTTAAAAAAACTTATCATTAAACCTTGCCATAGAAGTAATATTGACTCATCATCTAATGCTACCGTGTTCATAAACCAAAAATTAACATATATCAATTACGGAGGTTTATAAATTTGGGGTTGAATGTAAAGACAAGCAAAATAGAAGCTACATTTTTTTGCTTTTTTAATCTCTTCTTAACGTTTCTCTACTTGAGAGTAAGCAATGCCTCTTTCACTTTTCTCTTCTGGGGGAAGAAAGCCCTCTTTTTGGATTTTGCCTCTCAGCTCATTTTCACCTTTTGACTTGTTAGCTTCATTCATATATTTCTGAACTAATGTTTTGTAGAAATCCTTTCTATGTATTTTCCCCTCTTTACTATGATGAATTCCATCTTTGCAAAGCAGTCCATTTTTCATGAAGTTTGTACTATCATTGAAAAATCCAAATCTCTGTTGCTTGTACCAAAATTACACTGGCATTTTCATTTCTCTTACTGAGCTTGCAACTGGTCTGCCTTTGTCTCAGACAGAAAGAGACATTGCTACAAAATATTCTGGAAGGTTAATGATTGTGAAAGGAAGCAATGTCTACCAGTCTGATTCCTAGTAAAGAGGCCATTATAGTTATTTTGTTAATATACAGTTCCCAGTGGGAGTCATTTTAGGAGAACATCCATAATAAGCTTTCAAAATTCCATCCAAAAATGTGCCTTTCCCTGCACTAGAAAGATAGAAAACATATATCAAGTGATTCAAGTGTTTACTTTTTGTAGGATTTATAATAGTTTCATCAATATTACAGATGGTTAAAACAGCAGAAAAAAATTGAACTAGGATGACTTGATAAGATCATGGATGAACCAAAATGCTGAGCTTATGATTTCCAGTTCATAGTCATTTATCTATATACAGCGATACTTTGGTATTCAACTGCTTTGAAACTCATCGAATTAGGTACTCAACACACAACCTAGAACTTGTCAGTGTTGGCAGCCTTGTGATTCATAACATTATTCTTTATGGGGAAAAATTGTTCAGTACTCATCGTTTTTGGCACTCATCGCACCTCCCCAAATCAATTAATGATCAGTACCAGGGTACCACTGTACACTCTTTCTGTTTGTGGTATTGATTGATACATTGATTTAACATTATAGTCTTAAATACCTGGCATAACTGATAAAGAAACAAAGACTTAAGCCAACTTCCACATGAAATTTCATGGTATAGTTTGAAATTATTAAAAAGAGGATGAAAAATTTCTGATTAATAATCCTTAATTTTGCCTGTTCTAAAGAATCCATCCGGTAAAAGTCCGTTTGGATTAACTGTAGTTTGAATCCCAGAACTACACATCAGAATCATACCAAATTTTAAAATATTAGAATCATAAGATCATCAAAATACAAAATGTAAAAATAAAGTCATCTGCAGCAAAGTTCTCAGAGGATTCTCCCAGGCCAAAATAAAGTCTTTTGGAAACACACTTTTGGTTATTATAAAATTATAAATGGGTGTTTCCAATACTTGCCAGATACCAGTTCCACCTCTCCAAATGAATTAGACTTCAATTCCCATAGTCCATAGCTATCGCCTCCCAAGTGCTTACTGCAATACACTGGATGCATTTGAGTTTAAAAAAAATAGATTGGCATATCTGACTTTCAGTTTGGAGGTACCACCAGCCCTTTTAAAAACAAAGAACATCTCCATCTGGAAATGTTAACTTTCCAGCTATCATCTGGAAGAACAGATTTTATGGGCAGAATGCCTGTAACATTGTCACTCCAAAATCACACATTCTTGGAAATCACCGGTTGTTTAACTCATACAGTATGTTTTAGTATCAAGCCCCAATCTATATTTTGATGTTGCATTCCAAGCATGCCTCTGTGAAAGGTATAGTTGTCTCCCTTCAGCAAACATTTCTGTCTATCCCTGACTAGCACCAGGCTGGAATGTATGTGCCAGAATGTCAAAGCTGAACATTTATGTGCCATTATATAGATGTTTTTCTTTAAAAAAAAATTTAGCCACTAAGATTACTTGCATGGGAGTTTTGAACTTTCTCCTATATTCAGTGTGTCTGAAATGTGTAATTATTTCAAAAGTAGATCAGCATGCTAAGTAATGCTTTTGTTATCACTTTCCATTGTTTATACTGATGTTTCTGAAAATGAGATTTTCCTCTCATTTCATTTGGTATCTATAATTTTAGTATTCTTATATGGAAATGTTCTTTGTTTTAAAAGGGCTGATGGTATACCTCCAAATTGAAAATGCATGTAAGCGCATGCCAACATACACACACACACACACACACACACACACACACACACACACAAACTAGACAATCTATCATTTCAGAGATATTTCCTTACCAGATTCTTCAATGCTTTCCACAAAAGTTCTTAAACATTCAGGGATATATACAGAGATGTGTATCTGCCTTGAAAATAGCCCGTGCTGAACTGTATAACACAGTCAAATATCAGGAGTTGACCACAAAGAATGTTTTATAACATTCTGTATTATGTCTCAAATACTTTATGGTGATTTTTATGTCACAGACTGTTTTATACAGTTTGCCACATATCACGTTCATGGGAATCATGTATCCTGAAGTTTGCATACATTCTGTAAGTTAGCCCATTTGAGGTACCTTGATTCAAAATGTTTTGCCCTATGATGCATTGTTTCACCCAATTAAAGGTTATAGCCATGAAAATTTTAGTAGTATATAGATACATGCACACATATACTGTAGATATTCTCTCTCTCTCATTCTCTCCCTCTCTCCCTTCCTCCCCCCATCCCCCACACTTCACATGGCAAGGACAGCATAGCTCTCTGGCAAGCAAAATCAAGAACAAGCAAAGAAATGTTTTCTCCTGCTGGATTTTCTTGGTTGCCCTAAGAAGGGTATATTGAGTAATTAAATGTGAGTGACACCAGAGTTTCTCTACAGCAGTATGGTTGATCCAAGGGTGATGGTATTCAGAAACAGTAGTACCAAAGCAGTTATTCTTTTGTTATGTCAGAAAAGGCCTCGGGGTATAAGTTCACTCAGTTAAGAGACAGGCAGTGATAATTTTGGTATGGCTAGCAAAAACCTGTTGAATAATTCTCCAAAAAAAATATGGAAATTTTCAGGAGACTTAATAATTCTATTTCTGTGCCCCTGAAACCTGCATACAGAACTTTGGGGAGTGTTGCAGTAGATTCTTTCCACTATGGAATTTATGATTTTATAAAATAGCTTCCATGGTAGCGATAAACAGACAGTATTTATTTATCAGAAAAAAACCACCGAGGATGTGGGCACATGAGAGCAATGGAAGATAAATACATGGGATTGCACCTAGGATAGCATCCTACTTAGCTATACTAACTACATTTTGTCTTTAAATTTGGAAGTCACTTACTCAGAAAGTTAAAGTACCCACACAGAAAGTTAATGTGGCTAATTTCATAGCCATGCATTAGCTGCTGCTACTGCAAATAAAAGAATTCCTCCAAAGCTAATTGCTAATTGTGCAATCTCAATCAAAAGACTTCTTGGTTTCTTAGCAATAACACTTAGACTTATATACCGCTTCACAGTGCTTTACAGCCCTCTCTAAGTGGTTTACAGAGTCAGCATATTGCCGCCAATAATCTGGATCCTCATTTTACCAACCTCAGAAGGATGGAAGGCTGCATTAACCTTGAGTCTGGTTAAACTCGAATTGCCAAACTGCTGTCAGCCAGCAGTCGGCAGAAGTAGCCTGCAGTACTGCATTCTAATCATTGCGCCATCAGGGTTCTTAGTAGTGCAGGCCTGAAGAAAATTGACTAGATACTTATGGTAACCAAGATAAATTCTTTTTCTGTGTTTCCTTGAATTTGAACTGTAAGAATAAGCTTGCTTGACCATGTATATGTACATTCTTTCTGTGTTTGACTAGACTTCAGAGGCTTAATAAAGGTATTGGAGATTTCAAGAATGATGTCCTGTTTGAGTAGAAGGGCAGACCTGAACTTTGTTAGTCAGGTGACTGAAAAGGGGAAATTATGCTGAGGAAACTAAAAAATTTCTCCAACAATGCAATCAATTTCATTTTGTAGAAATGCTTCTAGCACTCTCATAAAGTTGACATTTGGAATTGGCAAATGGAATTTGGATTTTGCGGTATGGTACTTCCATTTAATTTTTAAAATTAAATTTATGAAAGAATAATTCAGATGTGGTCTGTCTGAAGAAAGAATTTTGCAAACATGGAGATGCTTGTTCCATCCTAGAGATTTCTACCATTAAAGATACAGTAAGAAGTTAATTACTTCTGGTCCTGGGTCTTCCTTGTGGCTTTTTCTTTGTGTATTTGTTTCTTTGTGAGTGAGTATATGTGTGTGTTTTCTTAAAGTTATTTCAACAAAAGATAAACACAAAGCAATATAGAAAAAGATATAAGGAACAAAAAGAAAAAAAGTGTTGAAAACAATAAACAACAAAGAGAAGTAAAAGAAGACAAAAAGACATTTACAATCTATTTTATAACAGCAATAAATATACTTGAAATCATTTATCTCCTTCAAGATTACATAACATGGATCCCTTCTTCCCATATCTAACGCACATTAATACAGAAATCACTAGTTCACTTTTACCGATTTTCATCAGAATATCAGTAAAAGTAGCTATTGTTCTTTAATCAAAAATCAATTTAGCCATTTCTGCAAGTTTTTCCATGGAAAGGTCAAACTTTCTAAGGATAAATATGTTGGCTAAAAAATTGAGAACATCTGCATTTCTACTGATTATAGTTGTTGAACCATATGTCTTCACTTAATAAGGTTTTGATTTATACAATAAAACTGCACATTAACAGATTAAGGGCATAAGCAAATAGACTGAAGGCTTGAATGAACAGCAAGAATAAAAGGTGATTTATGACTGAGCATCTCCCACATGTTTTTCAGGTGAAATCACAACTTAATGATGAATATCTCTGGAGTGGAGCAGTAAGATCAAAGCATATTATTATATAGATCTTTTAATGTTAGTGGAATATGTATATGTGAATAAGTAATAGCTTGCCTCTAGATGGTGCTGTAGTGTCAGAAATTTAGAGAAACTGAAGAATACATTTTTCTAGAGATGATTTACATTGACCTGTTATTCTAGCATGCCCTTCCAGACACGTAATGACCGCCCTATTTACATCATAGTCTACAAGGACTATGACATACATGCTTACTATCAACAGTAAGAAGAATTAAGGGCTTCATTGTTAGCAGACTTAAACAGAGAATCCGTTTATCTTTAACTGAGGCTGATGTCAGACTTTATGTTTTAAATTATGGTACTCAATAGTCAAACCTCTTGTTTATACATAGAAGTTATTTCACATTCTTTAATTCTGATTATTATGATACAGAAGCTTTTAATATGATATTATTATTATGGTTCGTCGCACAATCAGCCAGATGATGAGACTGGATTTGGAATTTTTATCTAACTATCAAATCCTTGATGAATTTTGTCAATGCCAATGGTGTTCAAGTGGTACTCCAGTTGTTCTGGGTTTGCACTATTCCAGACTTTTTAAATGTGACTAAACTGCTTTTTGAGAAAGGAAATTTTCTGGAAGAAAAAAAGGCAAAGGCCTATGAGAGACAATAGTCATAGCTGTTTGAACAATATTGTAAATATTTTGTTCATTAATACCAGTTCCATGGCTAACATTTACAGACTAAGTATTTCAGTAGGCAGGTGCTTCATGCAATTAACCTATACAATTAGGAATTCCCAACAACTAAAATCAAACTGTTAACTGATTTTCATCTATTAGGAATCTTTGGATTGATAAATCTGAAAACAGTGGGTCAATTTCCTTCAATCCTTAGTGAAAGAATTTTCAAATATATATTTAAGACTTTTTTAATAAACTGCAAAAAGAGTAATTAGAACTTTGATTTTGGAAAGTTACAAATGGACTAAGGATCCAAATGGATTTGAAATAAGATGTTGGAATTAATTATATGAATCCTTTCAAATGGGCTTTTGCTTTGAATTCTTTTAGAAAATACATGATAGGATGTGACTTTGAAGGTCACTGGAGGGAACTAGAAGGAACTAAAGATTACAATTAAAAGAGAACATTTAAATTCAGCTTACAAATAGAAAATGAAGCAAAACTGGACATGGGGGATACTTTTAAATAATGGACCCAGATTTTTTTAAGAGTATCTGCTTCTATAGACAAACTGTTAAAAGATGTTATGGAAGAGGAACAAATTTTACTTGACAGCATCAAGATCATCTGAAAGTGGATTTAAAAATGATAGGCTATACAAATTATATGAAAAAAGATGTTACACTGGACATAAAAAAGAAATTGCCTGATGTTTTAATAATTAAAAGGGGACACGGTGGCTCAGTGGGTTAGGACGCTGAGCTTGTCGATCAGAAGGTCGGCAGTTTTGAGGGTCGAATCCCAAGTGCTGCGTAACAGAGTGAGCACCTGTTCCTCGTCCCAGCTTCTGCCAACCTAGCAGTTCAAAAGCACGTAAAAATGCAAGTAGAAAAATAGGGACCACTACGGTGGAAAGGTAACAGCGTTCCGTGTGCCTATGGCGTCTAGTCATGCCAGCCACACAACCACGGAGACATCTTTGAACAAGTGCTGGCTCTTCGGCTTTGCAACGGAGATGAGCACCGGCCCCTAGAGTTGGAAATGACTAGCATGCATGTGCGGGGGAACCTTTACCTTTACCTTTTTACCATTAACAAACCAAGAGATAACCTGGATAAATTCCCAATATTGGATTTATAAAAGAGACTTATTAAAGCTGTGAAGAATTTTCTGAAAAGGGTAAAGAAAAAATTTAAAAGAAATCAAGTTCTAGGGCATTATTTGAGAGAACTAAAGTTCAAGATTGTTGAAAATAAAAGGAAGGCATATAAAGTTGGTTTGTTTGATCAAGGTTAAAACAGATACGTTTTTATCTCTTGTAACTTTTTAATGGACTTTTGTGACATGATTGAAATGACAAGGCATTAATGATTTGTTTATAGACAAGAGATGGGTTATAAGGAGAAAAGATTGCATGCTGTATTTTAAGGGAAGGTATAAGTTACTAAAATTGTTTACATTTGATGAAGGGGGATTTACATCTTTATTTCTTTGCTTTGTGTACTATATTCTTATTTTTTTTCTTCCATTTCTATTTTTCTTTCTATATTTTTCTTTTTTCATTTTTAAGTTTGTATTCCTTTTTATTGTTGCAATTGTAATTTTTTTTAATAAAATTACTATTAAAAAACAAAGATGTCCAGTTTCATGTTCTAATATTACATCAGAAAGTATTCAGAAGTTTTCTCATTCTTAATGAGATTTTCATTTGATATTCTAGTATCCTTTTAAAGTGATGAATGCTAGCAAGTCCATTTCTGTTTTAAACAGTCCTTTACAGAAATTATGTTTAAAACTATCAGTTTGGGAAAGTTTTCCAATCTTCAGCCATTTTTATAGTCAACTTGAAAGCAATCTAGTTACATAAGCATTTAAATTCAGGCATTTTCTGTTTAATGAAGTTGTTTTTGTTTTTCTTTTTGAAGACTGAATTAAGAACAGTCTTTTCCCTCACAGAAATTCCATTTTTAATACGAAAACAAAATCTGTCTTTGATTATATATATTTTTTGTTGAAGACAATCAAAGAGCGCACCAGTGCTACTCTTTTTTGAAAGGACAACAAAGTGAGCTGTCATCATCCAACTTGACTTCATAATTTTTTCCCTCGTGGTTCATGCTCTGAAAAGAATTCAGCATCTCAGGTCACCCAAGTGCTAATTGAGGTCTTGAGGAATTGACACTGTAGAAGAGGCACTGGTTTAAAGCCCCCTTTTCCCACTTCATTATTAATCAGAGTAAATCCAGAATAAATTTCCTGATGTGCTTATATTATCACAATAGCTAACCTTGAGATATAGCACAAATAAGAAACATTTATTTAACTCCAACATTATCATTTTAATAAGGTGCAATGAGCAACAACAGATTTTTTTCCCCTCACTAATTTAAAGTACAGGGAAGCAGCCCCATGGATTGATTGATTGATTGATTTTCATTTTGTATTTATTTTACCCTGCCTATATTACTTTTATAAATAACTAAAGGTGGCAAACATATTTAACACTCCTTCACCCTCCAATTTAACCACAACAACAATGCTGTGAGGTGAATTGGGCTCAGAGGGAGCAACTGGCCCAAAGTCACCGACTGACTTTCACAGCTAAGACAAAACCAGAACTCATAGTCTCCTGGATTCTAGCCTGATGCCTTAACTATTAGGAATGAACAATAAACAAAGCAGAAAGAACTAAACACCTAGAAGAAAAGCTATTAACATGGCTCATAAATTCAGCATCCGGATCTAATGGCAAAAATTACATTTAGGAAATCATCTCATAGGGAAGAAGACACAAGGGATTAAGAAGATTTTTTTTAAAAAAATTGCCAGAAATATACAATAGTAGCATTGCCAATTTTTCAATCTGCAATGTTAGCAATGGCTAAATATACTGATATTAGCATGCTATTATGTTTACCTAAATGTCATGAAAGACTTGGTCAACTGATTTCTGCAGATGAAGTCAAGGTTAAAAGTACAAAGGCAGGTTTAGTCATTTTAATTTTTGATCAGTTGATAAAATAAAATATCAACTTCATTATTTTTTTTACTTTTGTTCTTTTTCAGCCTGATATATTTCTTACATTTGCATTCTTTCCAAAATCTTTCTTTGTTCCCCATATCTTCTTCATCATTTTCAATTATATACAGCATTAAACAAATGTATTTATTTTGCAATTAAGAAGGAGGGTGTTTAATCCAGCGTGAAAATAAACCCTGATGGTAAAAAAAGAAAAAAGGAAATACTTTTTAAAAAATGGACAAGCTTTCTTCATTGAGATGACTCCTTCAAATGTTTTAATGAAGAAATTGTGTATATGGGTGGATGTTTCCTCTCCAAATGATACTACTACTTCAGACATCATTGGCATACAATAGTGGATTTAATATGGCTATAATAGCCCGAAGTAATCCTTGGATTTTAAAGTCCAACTATAATGAATTTAGACTGATGTGATGGCCTGGAAATAGCTCTAATAATTACATTCTGTCCTGTGGGACAAAATCAGTCAGGCAGCATTTTTGCTATCAAGGAGGCTGGGTGAAAAAGTCCCTCTAGAAATCCAAGCAGGTTTTCATGATGAATCTTTTTCATTTAGCCCTTTTGAAAGCAAAAATACTGCTTAATGGATTGAATCTCTCCACCAAGCAGTGCTTTTGCTTTCAGAGATGTATGGGTGAGAGAGTCCCTTCAAGAGGGATCTTTTTCATACAGCCACTTTGATTTCATCCTGCGTGGGGCAGAGTCTCTCTTCCAAGCAGTGCTTTCGTTCTCAAGGAGGCTGGCTGAAAAAGTCCCTCCAGAAATCCAACCAGGTTTTCATGATGAATCTTTTTCAGCCAGCCCCCAGGAATGAGAAGGAGTCCTCTGGGCAGACAACAGTGGCTTGAAACATTCCGTGCCATCTTCCCCATTGACCTCTCTAGGGAACTTGGCAGTTGAAGATTGCGGATGATGATCACATGAACATGGGCACTTGGTAATCTGCTATAACTGCAAACTGGCTGCCAACTGTCCAGATCACAATCATGTGACTACATAGTTCATACACTAGTTATATATCCCTTTGTGAATGCTATCTCAATTTTGAATAGTCACTGAATGAATGGCCATTAAGTGAAGAGTACATGTACAACAATCTCACTGCAGTTATTATATACAAAACAAAAGATTCATGACTTTTTTCCCAACTGTTTGCTCATCAAACTCCCCCCAAAAGCTTCTGGTTTCATTTGTATACTAATCTTTAAAATCCTCTGAATTAATGTACACACAACACTGAGGCATTGATCATAGCAACACAAGAACAGGCACTAAGCCCCAGATCCATAGCAGCAAGGCTGTACTACACTAGACAGAACTCAAGGTGTAGATTTTGCATTGAGGCATCAGAGACAGTCAAACCTATAGTAGCAGGGTATTAGATGCAGGCACAAAGAACATACACTAACTGTCACAAACAAATAGCTGGCATTGTGTACAGGAACAGAAGGTTGTGAAGAATAACAGAGCTAATATTCTGTGGGACTTCCAGATCCAGAAAACAGACAGGTACCAATCAATCAGCCTGACATCACGATAGCAGACAAGAAACAAAAGATAATGGCAATGGTAGATGTAGTTGTGCCGGTGATAGCAACATTAGGGAGATGTAAAGCTTGAGATTACCAGGGTCTAATGGGGGAACTAGATGTGGAAGGTAAAGGTCAACATGGTCCCAGGAGTGGTTGCAGCACTTGGGGCTATGACTCCTAAGCTGGGAAAGTGGTTCCAATAGATCCCACATATAATATCAGAGCATTCTGTCCAGAAGAGTGTAGTGCTAGGAATAAAAAAAGATACTGTGCAGAACTCTCAGACTTCCAGGTCTCTGGTAAAGGACCCAAGATTGAGGAAGACACATACCATAAAGTTCTGAGCTGGTAAGTATGATAACTATAAAGGTAAAGGTAAAGGTTACCCTGCACATGCATGCTAGTCGTTTCTGACTCTAGGGGCCAGTGCTCATCTCCGTTTCAAAGCCGAAGAGTCAGGGCTTGTCCGAGGATGTCTCCGTGGTCATGTGGCTGGCATGACTAGACGCCAAAGGCACACGGAATGCTGTTACCTTCCCACCGTAGTGGTCCCTATTTTTCTACTTGCATTTTTATGTGCTTTCGAACTGCTAGGTTGGCAGAAGCTGGGATGAGTAACAGGCGCTCACTCTGTTACGTGGCACTCGGGATTCGACCTGCCAAACTGCCGACCCTCTGAAAGAAATCACAATAGTATATCAGGAATGTTGTAAGTTGGGAAAGGCTATCATAGAAGATAATATCTTATCTCTTCCAGGTAGAATTGAATGTATTTTCTTATTTTCAAAGGCTGAAATATCTAATTATAATGTTTTTGTCTCTTATGTGCATTTAAACCATGAACATAAAAAATGAACTTTTATGTATTGACTTTATAGATACATCTTGCTGTTAGTGAACTTTTTCAATTGAAAAACCAATGACCTTTTCTGTGTAGCTGAAGAAATGAAAACCTACTATGTGTAGTAAGTTCCCAAAGTATATATTTGGAGTTGAAGAAGATGGGTTTTTTTTCTTTATAATGTCTTCAGTAACAATTCTTCTTCTATACTCGCAAAAGAAATTGGCATAGAATATAAGATTGGAAAAGTTTTCCTTGGCTATCATCTATTATATCTAAGAGCAATTTATTTTTCTTAAATCATTCAATACCAAGGATAATAACAGTATATATATGTGTGTGTGTGTGTGTGTGTGTGTGTGTGTGTGTGTGTGTGTGTGTGTGTATCTTTGGTCATTCGGGTTTTTTCCCACGTAGAATTGAAGGTACAAAGCTGAAGCCACCAGCCTGAGGATGACGGATGAGATTTCGTTGAAACATTGCTCTTATACCTTCAATTCTACGTGGGAAAAAACCCGAATGGATAGTTGCTATACTCTGTCGTATTCATTTCCTAGAACTAAGGAGAAATTTCCTGACAGTTAGAACAATTATTCAGCGGAACAACCTCCCTGCAGAAGTTGTGGGTGCTCCAGTCCTGGAGCTTTTTAAGAAGAGATTGGACAACCATTTGTCTGAAATGGTAGGGTTTCCTGGTTGAGCAGAAGGGTTGAACTAGAAGACCTCTAAGTCCCTTCTTCTATTCTGTTATTCCTAAAAATGTGAAGGTGGTTGATCTAAAACTTTTTTTAAAAAAAATGTTTTCTATTTCAAGACATTAAATTTATAGAATTAGGGGAACTATATTTTAATCTAATTTGTAGATTACGTTACATTACTCTAGCTGCCTTACTCAGTTTCTTGTGATCTGTTCATTCCATTGCTTTGTATTCTTGAAAAGAAATCATAAGTTTATCAAATCCAATCTATTCATTTTCTCAGTAGAGGTCTTTCCTATCCCACTGTCCTGAGAGCTTTGAACCTTTTGGATTTTGTATTGTTATAATTAAACATTTTAAAAGAGAAAAAAGACAAACAAAGTAAAAAGATGAAAAAGGAGAAAATGTAAAATGATTAAACAAGAAATTTACAAATATCGTGAAACTCAGTATATTAGATAAGAGTTTTCAGTATAATGTTAGTTAGGTTTTACATAGTTAAGTGTTTTATATCATTAAAAAACTGCAGCTAATATTACCTCAGATAGAGTTTTCTTATCAGTGGCACAGTGTTTTTATGAACTGCCAACAATATTATATTCCATAAACTCTTCTTTGTATTAATTTGAAATAGCTTTATTCTATTTATATTTTATTTCTTTCATAACATGTTTAAACATATCAATATTCATCATTACATCAAAAATATCACTAATGTTTGGGAGCAATATATTTAATAATATTTAGAATGCCTGGCACTCTTGAGTGTGTGTGTGTGTGGATGTATTTTATTTTCAATTATTTCTGACAGCCAGTATACTCATAACCACTAAGGAGAAGCAACTCATTGATGTATTATTCTTTGAAATTAAAATTCTCGACAATGCCTTTTTGTGAATTTTGATTGGTGTGCAAAATCAGTATAAATTATTAAATGAGAAGAATATAAAGCATATTGATTCCCTTTGCATCATCTTATTTGTGCACATCAAACTTTGTGCTGTTGCTACTATAAAGAACAAATATCTATCAAAACTAAATGGGAATGAAAAGTGGCTGGCTATATTGAAAATGAAATGAAGATTACAGGAATTATGTAAAAGTAAGCAACCTCATCTTTCTCATTAAATATGATTTTAAATCTGATTGGGTTTTGTTTATTTATTTCCAATGAAAGTTTTGTTTTTTTAACATTGAATGGTTCCATCATTGTTCTATTCACTATGGTTTGTTTTTTGTTTGCTTGTTAAAATGGTTTATTCATTCTTGCCCAGCTCACTAAACTATTTGCTATTCAGAGAGATGTTATAATAATTTTCTTCTTGTAGAAAGAGAAGCAACCTCAGGAAACACAAAGATCCCAACAATTCAATTCTAGCTAGCTAGCTAGTTAGCTAGATATTTTCCAGTATTGAAACACATTTGTTTAATATTTCAAAGAAGACTAGCATGCCCTAAGCTCTGGTAAGCAGTTTCAAGCTTCAGAAATTAAACCCTACAAAGTGTACTTGGAAAGCAATAAATGACCAGTAGAAACTGCAGATATAGAAAATATAGCCCCATCTGGAACCACAATCTGATTAACGTTATTTTGTTTTGCTCCTGATAAAAGGGAAAATTATTTTCTGGCAGTCTTTAACACAACAGAGAATATATAGCATAATACATACGACAGAGAATAACTGTCAAATACATTAAAATATGTATTGAATTAAAATTGTTAGTAATAGGCTGTTTGGTGAACTTACAATTCAGTTACCATACATTTTAAACCGGTTACAATGGTACAAATACAGGGAAACCCTACTTATAGACCATTATTTCTTTGAAGTCTTGCCAAACTGTGGGAAAAGTTTCCTGAGAGCACTTAATGTAATACGTAGATCTGAAGAACAATATCCTGTTTTTTGTTTTGTTTTGTTTTGTTTGAATAGAGCAGACATGTCAAACACAAGGCCCGGGGGCCAGATCCGGCCAGCGAAGTGGTTTCATGCGGCCCGCGAAGCCATCCTGGAAACAGTGAGGGAACGGCCCCCACTGCCTTGGCCCTGGCTCAGAGACCCTCCTTCTGCCAGAGACCCTCAGATCTGTCCCACTCCTGCCCAGGCCCCCTTAGGCCCCCTTGATGTGAACAATGTAGAGCTGGCCATGCGCACCCAGTAGGCCATACGCACTCTAGCCACGCCCACCCAGTACGTCACGCCCACCCAGGCCATACCCACCTGGCCCCCTGAGGTCAACTGCAATGCTGATGTGGCCCTTAATGAAATTGAGTTTGACACCCCTGGAATAGAGTCTCATTCTCTTGTAATCTATAATTTTAGGTTGGACTCCGATGCAAAATATGTCCATTGTGCCACTAGGGGGATGAATTAAAATGGAAATGTAGTAATTTTTATTATAAGATAAAATATTGTAGCTGCCAGATTTCCAAATTGATTCTGAGCTCAGAGGCCTGAATCAGCCTGAACAGCAGCTAACAGGAGTTATAGTGGGGAACTACAGAGTAAAATGGATAAAAGTTGGCCTAATGATGCCCTCCTCAAAATGACTTTCAGTTGTTCAGGCTGCTTTTGACCACAGATTTAATGCTCTTTTGGAACAGCATAAAACCTGTTTTCCAAAGGAAAAAAAATTCTATGTGGTTTATTTCGAGTGCACAAGTGCAAAATACTTGTGCAACACCAGAGCAACCTTTGACAGGTAGATAAATTCACATTCTCCCAAGCCCCAGTCCAACCCAATATTAAGCACTTGGATGTTGCTGTGTTGGCTAGTGATGTTAGGCGGGAAGTCAGGGACCAATCCTTAGTCTGAATGTTCCTTGTACACTATAATGCGAATGGGCATAATGTGACAGAGTAGGGATTTATCAATGGGAGCAGATAATTCTGTGCTTTTTCTATGTCCCTTTTGGCGGTCCTCTGTCAGGGATACTGTTATGTATTGGGTTTTGGTGATACACCACATGGGTTTCTGAAGCAGCTAACGGCTCTCCAGTAACCCAGACTAACTGTCTCCTGTCCTGCAATTGGCTAGCCCCAGGTGGCAAGAGTTGGTTCAAACCTATTGGCTGCTGCCTAGGGGCTAGACTATATATTGCAGCTGGTTGCAGCCCATGCTTCAGTACAGTACTAGCAAGAAATAAAGTACAAGTTATCCTGTACTCAGCCTCATGTTGTCATTCCTGCACCTAAGAGCCCACTATTTAACAGATACTTTAATCTAGATTTCTCCAAATTGAGCAAATAACTGACATCTTCAGTTTAAATAGTCACTATGATTCTATAAAGTCTGGTGAGTCTCGTGCTCATGTGATAATGCAGCTCTTGGTGCTGGTTACATCTGTGGCACTAGATTTTTCTGCTTTGTGTTTTTTTACTGTTTGTAGGAATTGGGAATGTCTAGTCTAGTGAAAAGAAGGACTAGGGGTGACATGAAAGCAGTGTTCCAAAATTTGATGGGCTGCCACAAAGAACAGGAGGTCAACCTATTTTCCAAAGCACCAGAAGGCAAGTCAACAAACAGTGGATGGAAACTAATCAAGAAAAGAAGCTATCTAGAACTAAGGAAAAAATTTCCTGACAGCAACCAGTGGAATGTCTTGCCTTCAGAAGTTGAAGATGCTCCATCACTGGAGGCTTTTTTTTAAAAAAAAAAGACTGGACAGCCATTTCTCTGAAATGGTATAGGGTCTCCTGCTTGAATAGTGAGTTGGTCTAGAAGACATCCAAAGTCCCTTCCAATTCTGTTATTCCATTATTCTGTTTGTGTATATTTTTATCGTTGAATTGTGAGCCACTCGAGTTTAGTTTAAGATGGGCAAGCATATACATTTTTTTAAAAAAACTGTCTAACTTTGCCCCATTTTGAATTATACTAGAGTTTCTTAAATAAGGGACGCGGTGGCTCAGTGGGTTAGGACGCTAAGCTTGTCGATCAGAAGGTTGGCAGTTTGGTGGGTCGAATCCCGAGTGCCACGTAACAGAGTGAGCGCCTGTTACTCGTCCCAGCTTCTGCCAACCTAGCAGTTCAAAAGCACGTAAAAATGCAAGTAGAAAAATAGGGACCACTACAGTGGGAAGGTAACAGCGTTCCGTGCGCCTTTGGCATCTAGTCATACCGGCCACATGACCACAGAGACATCCTCGGACAAGCGCTGGCACTTCGGCTTTCAAACGGAGATGAGCACCGGCCCCTAGAGTCGGAAACGACTAGCACGCATGTGCGGGGGAACCTTTACCTTTACCTTTTAGTGTTTCTTAACTTTAAGGAAAGCAGATTTCAAAATATAACAAAGACCAGCCAGATGGTTTGGTGCTGATAAATTGAATGTCATCTTATTTCAAAAAGAGTATTTTTAAAAAAGAAGGGAATGTTGTAAAAAGTAAGATATCAGCGGCAATAAAAAGTAGACTGAAATAAAGCTCCTGTAGGAAGAAAGTTTGCATTTCACTCTTCACTTCTTTATGAGAATTGCTTGGAAAGGTAGTTCTTCTCCCACTTTCTTTCCTAAAGAAGAAAGTGGTGGTATACTTCAGAGCTAGCACTTGCTAATCAGCCTCTTTTGTTTTATCCATTACAAATTATTTGATCTGTTTCTTCCTTTCCTGAAAATCATCTATCCTCAGCTTTGTTCAAACAAGATGGTAAACTTATGAAGTGCAAAGCTAAAAACTGCTGATTAGGAGTGGCAAAAAGAAAGAGAAGGGAGGGGGGAATGCTTCAGATTTTATTTGTGCCTATCTGAATTTTCAAAGAAATGGGCATACCAAGCTGAAATTTCCCACCGTCTACTACTGCACCTAAAAGCTGAAAGTGAACAGCACTAGCAATTTATCTGTAATTTAGAGAGATTCACCATTCTGTGCCCAATAGTCAATTTCTCATATCTGTCATTTTCTACTCCTGTCTCTCAATCTTTTCCCAAATACAAAACAGAAAAGATAACCTTCTACTGTTATCTTCTCAAGATGTTCTCATTGTATTTTCAAGAGTGATTCGCTGGCTCTGTGCGTGAGCTGCTGGAAGGGAAATTGCTTCCATTTCAATAGTAGCACCATCACCCCTGATGGCCGTCATATTTGCATGTATATTCTGCAGTATTTGTCAGAGAATTCTGGGTTGCATCTACAATAGAAAGGAGCCCCTACCTGATCCCACCTTTCTGTTTAAACTGAGCTTTAACCTGACCGAACAGTTGTGCTTTCATTTTTCAGCTACTAACATAACAAGAAAAAAGGGGAAAGGATTTATATTTTAAACAGTCTCATGGGTTGTAGCATCAGGGGTCATGGAAAGCCATGGTGCTCATTAAGAGCTCTACAGGGAATCTATAAATTATTTGGCCTGCAGCAGGAAGGAGAGGCACTTTTCCAGTTTCCCTGATAAATTGCCACTACTCTGGATATTTTGGACTGATTCGTATCAGCTCAGCATCATGACCACTGACAAGGGATTACTGGCCTTGTAATCCAAACCATCTGGTGGGCAGATCTTTAGGTTCGGAAGCAGAAGCAATGGATTTCAAATATTGGATTGTAGAAACTTGTCATAGACAAGTTTTCCTAGATGATTCTGAACGCTCATTATTGAACACTGAATTAATAAATATCGGACAAATCCTGCATGTCTGCTCTGATAGTAATGCCATTAAAAGTCATTACAATACTATGGCAGCTGCAATTAGCAACATAATTAATTATCTGAGTCACTCATTGGAATCTGAAATAGGGTGACCTGGCAACAAATATGTGAAGTCAACTGATGATGAATTCTGTCCAAATGTTCCGGCAGAGCAATCACCCCAGTGAATTGGCATGTATTGCTTCTGCAATCTTTTTTTAATTGTGACAGGGAAAGTAAAATAAGACATGAACTGGTGTTATAATATACTATTCATCCAATATTGATTATTACCTCTTAGTTGAGGCCGAAGGGAGCGTTGGGCTTTCCACCATGTATAATAGTATTTTAAAGAGAAGAAAAATGTGTACTGAGAGAGGATAGGAATCTGAAGGTATCAGCAGCAAAGCAGCTTTGGAGAGTGAAATATGCTGAAAAGAAAGGTGTTTTAGTTTCTCATGTGAGACCCACTGAATCATGGACTGGATTTCTGGATCATTGATTTCTAGAACTGCATTTATTCCTCAAAAACAGGAACAAACTTGATCGCAAGTTCATACAAGTCCCACCAGGCTCACGGTTGACTCAGCCTTCCATCCTTCCGAGGTAGGTAAAATGAGGACCCAGATTGCTGGGGGCAATAAGCTGACTTTGTAATAATGCCACTGGGGGGGGGCGAAAGCCCTAATCCCCTTCATGGATTACTGCCTTGTCGTGGCGAAGGGGCTTGCGTAATTCAATGAAGCTATGAGCTATGCCGTGCAGGGCCACCCAAGACGGAAAGGTCATAGCAGAGAGTTCTGACAAAACGTGATCCACTGGAGAAGGAAATGGCAAACCACTCCAGTATCCAGCCCTAATATGGCAAACCACTCCAGTATCCAGCCCTAATAATAAGCAGGCATATACGTAGAATGAAGGCTATTGCTAAGCACATTGATTTGTGCTTTAGATTGTAAGCCGCCCTGAGTCTTTGGAGAAGGGCGGGATATAAATGGGATTAAAAAAAAAACATTTGGCTTATAGGCAAGCAAGGGAACTGTTAACATAAGAGGACTTATGTGATGAGAGTACAAATTTTTATTTTTTTTATTTTTATTTTAATTCCATTTATATCCCGCCCTTCTCCGAAGACTCAGGGCGGCTTACAAGCTTAGCAGTAGCCTTCATTCTATGTATATGCCTGCTTATTAGGGCTTTCACACACACACCCAAGCGGCATTATTACAAAGTCAGCTTAATTGCCCCCAACAATCTGGGTCCTCATTTTACCTACCTCGGAAGGATGGAAGGCTGAGTCAACCTTGAGCCTGGTGGGATGCAAACCTGCACTAATTGCAGGCAGCTGGTGTGACTTAAGGAGGCATTAGCCCACTGCTCCACCAAGGCTGAATGATCTACAAGTAGAAGGTAGCAAATCAAAAGCTTAAAAACTTTCTAACTCTATAAAAAAGATTAAGGAAGACATCACTTGCATCTGCCTGGAAAACTTTATGAACAAACTTCTCTTCTTCGAGTACCTCACACTCAATTTGAATAAATAAGGAGAATAAATAGGATTATTTAGCTTTATAAGAAACTTTGCTTGAATTTTTGTCTACATTCCATATGCTTATCAGTGAAAGTTTTTAAATAAGCAAACATGGCTTCATGGTTTAAGTTTATTTTCTCGTGAACCCATGTTAGGATAGCATTTGGAACTAGGAATCATGAAGCATACCAGAAAAGCAGCCTGAGACCAAAGGGCAAAACATAAGACAAGTTGAAGGAGGATGCTTGACATTAAGAATAAAGTTTAACACATTTCCAGCAGCTGCCAACATATTTATAAATGTTATTCAGATGAAAAAGAGCTAAGATTAGGAAAGCAGCTCCTTTGTATGTATGTATGTATGACTCTTCTTGCCCCCCGGTTAAAAGATCTTTTGGAATAAAGCTGTAGAAGACATCTGATTGACAACAGGAAGATACAGAGGTTAGATACAGCTATTTTTGAGGAATTTGTCCCAAAAATTCAAGATAGTAACAGTTACTGCATTTTGAAAGCTGATTCATGCCTTGGGGTGTTTGGAACAATGTCCCTAATTTATATCTGATTACAAACATGTGATATTCCAGATTCAGAACTCAGGCAAAGTTTCTTCATACTCAGATTTTAAGAACAGCTGTTATGAAAATTGCATTGCATAAATCTTGCCTTAAATAAGAAATCTACAGCATATTATTTATTTTCTCCCAGTTGCTACCAATATCACAGAAACATTAATGAACAGGGATGCTTATGGTTTAGAATGGCTTGAACATCTGGCATCTGGAGGACAAGCATACTTCAAGGTCACATCACCTTCACTGTTTTCTCTATTTCTCTCTGCCATTTTTAGGAGAAAAAGTTGGAAGATTGAAGTAATATCTTGCAGACTGTGTTCAAGTCCCTCTCCTACCTCTCTATGATTGGAGACTCCTTGTAGGGTTATTTATCCTGATTAGTTGCAAACATTGTCTGTCCTAGATGAGCACTCCTCCTCCATCTCATATTGAAGTTTCCCTTATATGGAAAACTTGGAAAGAAATGCATCATGTTATTTGGGCCTCTACATTCTTCTAAATTAGAATTCTAAGAAAGTCTGATTCTGTTTGGATATCTTGAAATTATTCTCTCTCTCATCATCTACAGTTTGTAAATCATTGTTTAATTTGTTTTGGAATCTGAAGTGGTAAATATTTAAAAACTAATTTCATGAAAACTAATATTTGACAATTGTTTGTATTATGAGGTAGGAGGATTACTAATAAGAACCGTGGTGGCACAGTGGTTAGAATGCAGTACTGCAGGCTAACTCTCTGCTCACTGCCAAGAGTTTGGCTCAAGGTTGACTCAGCCTTCCATCATTCCATCATTCCGAGGTTAATAAAATGAGGATCCAGATTGTTGGGGACAATATGCTGATTCCGTAAACTGCATGTAAAGCACTGTAAAGCGGTATATAAGTCTACGTGTCTATTTTTTTTGTAATATATTTTATTGATTTTTTAAAAAAACATAAATCGCTTAATAATTGGTGAACAGTGTGTTGTCTGGGTTACATTTGTAAAACAATCATTAACAATTAATTTCTATAATCCATATTCCACATAATAATTTTAGTTGATTTCCTCTTTCCCCAAAATATCCTCTTTTGCAAACACTGAGTTAATACAATTCTTGTTTTGATAAATAACAATTGAATATATTTTTTTCCAATATTCCTAACAATCATATCAGTATAATATTTCTTTTCTATTCAGACATTCTGGTTGCCTTATCATAGATCCTGTTAGAATCTTTATTTTAGTTTATTTCTCCCACCAAATTCTAGATATTTTTTACTGGTGAAAATTTTGTCAAAAATTAATTTACATTTACAAATTTAACTCTATTTTTTCCATATAAGCCATCTCACACTTTTACATTTCTTAAGAGATAGATAAAATGATAAAAAAAGAAAAAAGAAAGGATAGCAAGAGTAATGAAACATAAGAAATAGCATACTACTTAATATATATATCCCTCCTAGGCTAATATATATTTTTCCATTTTGGGTTTGCAGTGGCACCACGACAGGGCCTGATAGCAGCAGTCATGAACTCAGCAACACTTGGAAGCAAAGAACAGAGCCACAATTGTGCGGCCAAGGTAACAATGTCACTGTATCTGTCTCGGCATCCGGGGCCATTGGGCGCCTGCCTGGGTCAATATTTTGAAAGCTAACTCTTAAAACGTGAGTGAAAGCTGGGTGGCTTTGTGGTTTTCACAGGGAATAACTTGTTTAAGGTCACTTCAGGACCTGGGACCTCACCACCCGTGTCTGGTTCTTGAATTTTAGGGGGGCCATCCTTTAATAAAAACCCCTGAATGGCAGATGCCCCAAATCCTCCCACCTGTATTGTTCCCAAGCTGTATTAATGTATTTACTCCCATTTGTGTTCCTTTCTTTACTTCATTGTTCTGTTTCTTAAGTTTATGAGCCTTTTCATTGGGCTTCCTTTTTAATTACGGTAAACCGCCCAGCTCAGCCCCATAGCGAGGTAGGCGGCAAATAAGTTTAACAAATAAAATTCCCATTTCATGACTGCTTCTCCCCGACATTCCTGCTGTTCCAACAACTTCTGGGATACAGGCAGTCCTCGCTGTTATGTACTTGGCTTGTGGTGTTACACCACATGCGTTGCTGGAGCAGCTAATGGCTCTCAAGCAACCCAGACTAGCCGTCTCCGGTCCTGCAATTGGTTAGCCCCAGGCGGCAAGAGTGGGTGTCAAAGCTCGTCCTGCAACAAGCAGGGTAGGTGCCGAACACAGGAACGAGAGACTTCTGCTGCAGTCTAGAAGCACTTTATTCTTCAGAGCAATAGCCGCAACGAGAAACAAAGCCAGCGTTGGCTGCTATCTGCACCCAACGCTGTTATATACACATCCGAAAACCCCACCCAAACTCCACCCAAACATGCCTCCGCCCTCCCATTCCCTATAACTTCTCCACCCCTCCCCTACAAGGCCTTTCGCCCGTCGCTCAGGCAGGTAAGGCCCTCCCAACGTGTCGCCACCACCGTGCCCTTTTCCCTCACCCACTCCCCGCTGCACCCACCCCCGAAGCCCCCTGTCACCCAGCCACCCGGACACCATAGGGGGGAGGGACCCATCCTCTATCGGCGTTGCCACACAGTCCCGCGCAGGCATGGCGTCGGAGTCCTCCCAGGCCGCAGAGACGTTGAGGCTCAGGCCTCCACCGGGCAGGCTGCAGGCCGGGGTCCGTTGCTCACCCTTGCCGCCGACCGAGCACAGCAGCCGCGGCGCATTCCGAGGGAGCAGAGGCCGCAGCGCAGGTCCCGGAGCCGTCCGAGCCGGAGAGCCGCGCGCAGACGCGCCGCAGGGCGAGGCCGGCAGCCGCGGCGCGTCTGGAAGCACCGAAAGAGGCGACGCGGGCCCCGGAGCCGGCCGAGCCGGGGAGCCGCGCGTAGTCACGTCGCCAGGCGAGGGCTGCCGCTGCGGCGCATCCGGACGCGCCAGAAGAGAAGGCTCGGGTCCCGGAGCCTTCCTCGCCGGGGAGCCACGTGATGACGCGCCGCCGGGCGCTGGAAACAGCCGCGGCGCGTCCGGAGGCGAAGAGGGGAGCGCTGCGAGCCTCTGAACGCTCCGGACCATGCGGGAACCAGGTGGGGCCGGTGGGAGAGAAGCCGGGTGTGCCGGGGGGGTGGAGGGGCCCCCCTTCGTGTGTCGGGCTGCCGAGGCCCGACATGCTGCCCCCTCTACCAGGGGCCCACCTGGAATGCAAGAAGAGAGAGGTGAGCGATCCGTAACGTGAGCAACTGTCCCCCCCGAGGTCTCCCCCGGCTTCCCCGGATGTTTCCGGTGGAAAGCACGGAGAAGGCGTGGTGCACACACATCCTCTTCCCGTACCCAGGTGGCCTCCTCCATGGGGTACCCCTTCCAGAGCACCAAGTATTGCACCCGCCCCCTACGTTTCCGGGAGTCCAGGATCTCCTGTACCTCATAGTGACTGCCCTGTACAGGTCCCGGGCCACCCTCCCCTGCCGCCGCGGAGGCGGTCGTAGCAGGCTTCAGCAGGCTGCTGTGGAAAACGGGGTGTATCTTTCCAAGTAGAGGAGGTAGCCGGAGTCTGACGGTGACGGGATTGATTACCTGTATAACTCGGAAGGGTCCGAGGTATTTGGGTCCTAGCTTTCTACATGGCACCTGCAGCCGCAGGTATTTTGTAGAGAGGTAGACGAGATCACCTACTTTGGGAGGTGCTAACGGCCGTCTTTTCCTGTCCGCCTGCTCTTTGTATGATTCTGCTGCTCGCTCTAACGCCTTCTTAGCCACCCCCCACACCTCCTCCAACCGGTGCATCCACGCCCCAGGTGTGCAGGATGCTGGGGCCCCCTGATCGCACCCTGCGATAGGAACAAACTCGTAACCGGATACCACTTTAAAGGGGGAGAACCCAGTGCTGCTATGCACTGCGTTGTTGTAGGCAACTTCCGCGAAGGATAACAAGTCCACCCATTCGGACTGTTGGTATGACACATAACAACGCAGGTATCGCTCCACTGCCGCGTTTGCACGTTCCGCGGCTCCATTCGTGCTTGGGTGGTACGCCGAGCTCAGACCCTGTGTTGCTCCAATATAACGTACGAACTCCCTCCAGAACCGAGCCGTGAACTGGACCCCACGGTCGGAGATGATACGCCGTGGCACCCCGTGGAGACGATAGATATGTTGGACGAACAACCAGGCCAACCGACGGGCCGAGGGCAATCCCTTACAGGGGATGAAGTGGGCTTGTTTCGAGAACAAGTCTACTACTGTCCACAACACGTTATATCCCCTGCTTTCCGGTAGCTCAACCACAAAGTCCATTGCAATGTCCTGCCAAGGTCTTACGGGATCTGCCACCTGTTGCAGGAGGCCTGCCGGTTTCTTGGTAGAGGGCTTAGTGGTCGCGCAAATGCGGCACTTCTGCACATAGCTTTCAATGTCCCGTCTCATGGTTGGCCACCAGAACTGGCGGCGGGCCAGATGCAGGGTTTTCACGAACCTGTAATGACCTGCCTGCCTAGCGTCATGGCATTGGTAGAGTGCCTGATGTCGTGCCGCTGCAGGCACATACAACCTGGCCCCGTGCCAAGCTAAACCATCCCGCAACGAGAGGGTGTCGGGGTGCGCCCGCATCCAGTCGTCGGTCGCCAACGCTCCCTTACACGTCCGCAGGAAATCGTCTGTCACGGTGTTGGCCCTGTGCTCCGTCTCCTCCACCGGGCGGGGCGGCGGTACCAGTGCCTGCACTACCTCCTCCTTCCGGCAATCGTACTGCGGTAGCCGAGACAAGGCGTCCGCCAGGAAATTCCTACCCCCAGGCACGTACTTGAGGCGAAACCGGAAGCGTTGGAAGTACTGGGCCCACCGTACGTGTTTCGGGGACAGTCGGCGGGGGGTTTGCAGGGCTTCCAGGTTTTTATGGTCCGTCCAAACCTCGAACTCCTGGCTAGCCCCCTCCAGAAGGTGTCTCCAGGTCCCCAGGGCCCAGCGGACCGCAAAGGCCTCTTTCTCCCAGATAGCCCAAGCCCTCTCCGCGGTCGTTAGCTTCTTGGAGGCGTACGCGCAGGGCCGCAATCCTCCCTTCGCATGCCGTTGCAGAAGAACAGCTCCAACAGCCACGTCGCTTGCATCAGCCTGTACTACGTAGGGCAGGTCAGGGTTCGGGTGTTGCAGAACGGGCTCCCTGGCAAACTGCGCCTTGAGCGCCTCAAAAGCCCGCTGGCATGTAGTGGTCCATGCAAGCTTCTGCCCTGGCCGCAGCGACGTTGCCATCTGTTTAGTTCGCAGTAGGTCCGTGAGCGGCAGGGCGATGGAAGCGAAATGCGGAATAAATTGCCGATAAAAGTTAGCGAAGCCTAGAAAACTCTGCAACTGTTTTCGGGTCCGTGGGGCTTGCCACTGCTGGATAGCCTCCACTTTCCCCGGGTCCATCTCCACCCCGCTGGAGGACACCCGATACCCCAAATAGTCCAGCCGGGGCTTGTGAAACTCACATTTAGAAAGCTTCACATATAACCGGGCATCCCTCAACTTGGTCAGCACACTCCGCACTAAGGCGACATGCTCCTCCAGCGTGGACGTATATATGAGGATGTCGTCAAGATAGACAAGAACCCCCCGGTACAAATGGTCATGCAGGACTTGGTTAATCAACTGCATGAATACCGCGGGGGCTCCTTGCAGGCCAAACGGCATTACCCTAAACTGGAAGCTCCCCAACGGGCAGTTGAAAGCCGTCTTCCATTCATCACCAGCTTTTATCCGAACGCGGTAGTATGCCTCCCTTAGGTCTAACTTGGTGAACACCCGGCCCGTAGCCAAATGAGCTAAAAGGTCCTTCACCAAAGGGAGGGGGTACAAGTGCTCCACACATACCGCGTTGACCCCCCGGTAATCAACGCACAGTCTTAGGGTCCCGTCTTTCTTCTCTCTGAACAAGACAGGGGCCGCCATCCTAGACCGAGCGGGCTGGATGAACCCCCGCCGCAGGTTCTTGTCTATGTATTGACGGAGCTCCTGCATCTCCCGGGGTGCCATTGCGTACATGCGGGGTTTCGGCAATTTTGCCCCTGGCTCCAGTTCAATAGCGCAGTCCGTGGGGCGGTGGGGTGGCAAGGCGTCACACTCCTTCTCATCAAAAACGTCTGCGAGATCGCTGTACTCCCGTGGTACCTGTGTCTCAAGCCCGGTACCCACCCCTGCGGCCCCCTCTGGTCCACCGATCCCCTCCGGACCCAGGAAGGAATGCTTTTCAGGAGGCTGGGGCCCTGTCCCAAGACGAAGGTGCCGGCATCCCCCCTCCCACCAAACCGTGGGGCCCCACCTGTCCAACCATGTAAGCCCCAAGATGACTGCCTCCGTCATAGACGGCACCACGACAAACCGGAGAGTCTCCCAGTGTGTACCCAATTCCATCCTCACCGGTGCCGTTACATGCGTAATAGGTGCTCCACCCAAAAGAGACCCGTCTACCTGCTGAAAACGGATAGGTTTGGGGAGCCGCTGAAGGGGTATACCAGCCTCCCTTGCCATCACCAGGCTAATTAGGCAGCGTGTGCTGCCTGTATCAATCAGAGCCTTACACTCCCTTCTCTCACCCGTTCGTGGACTTATCAACACCACGGGCAGCACAAAAGGACACACCGGAGCGCTTACCATCGGGTCCTCCTCGTACTCGGGATCCTCAGAGCCGTCGGACGTGTCCGTTCGTCCATCCGCCGGGCCCACTGGACGTATCGGTGTCGATGTTCGGGGTGTGTTGTCAGCCACCTGGTACGCTGTTCTGGAGCGGTCTGCAGCTCTTCTGGGGGTCGGGACCCGCGCCTCCGGAGGGTTGGGCCCCGGTCGCGGCGGAGGCAACGGGCAGTCCACCGCCCGATGGCCCGGTTGGTCGCAGCGAAAGCAGCGGATTGTTGGACGGGGCGCCGGTGGGGGGCCGGGTTGTGTCGCCGCCGCCACAGGCTTCCGGCTCTCTGTCTTCGGGCCCTCCGGGGTCCTCCAGGCTCCAGGGGCCACTATTGGTCTGCCCCGGGTATCCTGCAACCCAATGTCTAGCTCCACCGCCACCCGGAACCAGTCCTGAAGCCGTGCAGGTACCCCCCGCACCACACATGCCCGCCGGAGAGCTCCATCAAGACCGGCCCGGAAGTGGTGCACCAGCAAGCGCTCGGGCCACGAGCGTAACCTGCCCGCAACCCTGCGGAACTCAAGCACGTACTCCTCCGCCGGCCGTCCTCGCTGCCTGATGGCCAACACTTCGGCTTCCGCGCGATGTAAGCGGGATACATCCTCGAAGCGGACGCGTAGGGCTTCCAAAAACAGCCCCACGTCCCCGAGCTCACGGGCGTGGTCACTGTAGAGGTCCGCTGCCCAGGTCGCAGCCTCACCCTGAAGGCACGCGGTGACCGCCACCACCATCGCCCACTGTGATGAATAGGTATGGGCGTACCCGTCCAGATGGTTAATCACCTGCCCTAGGAACATGGCCAGGCGGTCGGGATGCCCATCATAGGTTGTAGTGAGCGGTGGGGGTCCCCACACCACGCCCGGTCCCCAATGGCCAACAGGTGGTCGGGTCTGAGCCTGGGACACCCCCACCGACCTGGGTGCGGGACGTCCAGGGCCCCGGTCAGGCGTTGGCCACGCTTCACGCCCCCCTTGTGCTCGTGTGGATGGGGGCCGAACGCCCCCCTCCCCGGGCACCTTGAACTTTGGGCTAGCCAGGCGGAAACGGGACGTTGCTGTCTGACTGGGTGCCCCCCCCAGAGACCACTGTCCAATGTCTTCTTCAGGAGCCATGACTCCCCAGGAACCGCCGTCACGTGCCCCGACTTCTCCGAACCTTTCGCGCAGCACATCCATAGTTTGGCTCCCGGGTGCAGTTGAATAGCTGTATTCCTCGCCATCATCATCGGTAAGCCGACGCTCCCTCCAACCCAGTGGAGCCCCACCGGGCCGGGCCGTTCGTCCTTGCTCGGGCCCCGTGCGCCCCAGGATCGAGCTCAGCCACCACTCCCCCCCCTGGGTTTGGCTACTGACGCCCTGGGACTCCACCGCAGGGTCTGTTGGCTGCACGTCCCGCACTTTGGGCCTCACAACCGGTTGGACGTCCTCCACGTCCCTCTCCACAGGGGTTGTCACCTCCGCCCCGGCCACACCAGCCTCCTCCGAAGCAGGCTCCAACGCGGCCCCTTGCACACCCTCCGCCATGGCGCACGAACGGAACACAGCCGAGAGGCAGTAGGGCCGCAATGCTAGAGGCAACGCTGGCTTTCTGTCAAAGCTCGTCCTGCAACAAGCAGGGTAGGTGCCGAACACAGGAACGAGAGACTTCTGCTGCAGTCTAGAAGCACTTTATTCTTCAGAGCAATAGCCGCAACGAGAAACAAAGCCAGCGTTGGCTGCTATCTGCACCCAACGCTGTTATATACACATCCGAAAACCCCACCCAAACTCCACCCAAACATGCCTCCGCCCTCCCATTCCCTATAACTTCTCCACCCCTCCCCTACAAGGCCTTTCGCCCGTCGCTCAGGCAGGTAAGGCCCTCCCAACGTGTCGCCACCACCGTGCCCTTTTCCCTCACCCACTCCCCGCTGCACCCACCCCCGAAGCCCCCTGTCACCCAGCCACCCGGACACCATAGGGGGGAGGGACCCATCCTCTATCGGCGTTGCCACACAGTCCCGCGCAGGCATGGCGTCGGAGTCCTCCCAGGCCGCAGAGACGTTGAGGCTCAGGCCTCCACCGGGCAGGCTGCAGGCCGGGGTCCGTTGCTCACCCTTGCCGCCGACCGAGCACAGCAGCCGCGGCGCATTCCGAGGGAGCAGAGGCCGCAGCGCAGGTCCCGGAGCCGTCCGAGCCGGAGAGCCGCGCGCAGACGCGCCGCAGGGCGAGGCCGGCAGCCGCGGCGCGTCTGGAAGCACCGAAAGAGGCGACGCGGGCCCCGGAGCCGGCCGAGCCGGGGAGCCGCGCGTAGTCACGTCGCCAGGCGAGGGCTGCCGCTGCGGCGCATCCGGACGCGCCAGAAGAGAAGGCTCGGGTCCCGGAGCCTTCCTCGCCGGGGAGCCACGTGATGACGCGCCGCCGGGCACTGGAAACAGCCGCGGCGCGTCCGGAGGCGAAGAGGGGAGCGCTGCGAGCCTCTGAACGCTCCGGACCATGCGGGAACCAGGTGGGGCCGGTGGGAGGGAAGCCGGGTGTGCCGGGGGGGTGGAGGGGCCCCCCTTCGTGTGTCGGGCTGCCGAGGCCCGACAGTGGGTTCAAACCTATTGGCTGTCACCTAGGGGCTAGACTATATATTGTGGCTGGTTGCGGCCCAAGTTCTAGTACAGTTCCAGCAAGAATAAAAGTATGAGTTATCCTGTAGTCAGCCTCATGTCATCATTCCTGCTCCAAGAGCCCACAATTTAACAGTGGCGACGAAGGTGGGATCCTGCTTCACCGATTAAGGCTGAAGTCAATGAGGGGTCGGCAGTACAAGCCGGAGGGAAGAGGCATTCCCCCCCCCCAGGCCGGCTAGTAAGTCACGATAGCAGTCGCATGCTCAGGGGATGCATTCCCTGAGCCTAGAAGCAGGATCTGAAGAATGCAGGAATCTGAGGGAAGATGCCGAAGGTCAGCAAACTAAGAGAGTTTGACGTGAAGCATCCGAAAGAATGGCCGTCTTACCTTTTGCAAGTAGAGAACTATCTGAGAGCAAATCAAATTGCGGAGGAAGGCCTGAAGGCCGCCACGTTGCTTTGCGTGTGTGACCCAGCAACTTTCGACCTAGCAGAGAACCTTTTTGCACCAACGCCCATCAAAGCAGTCTCATACGCAGACCTTAAGAAGAAGCTAACTGGGCACTTCCAGCTCGAAATGTCGGAGATGGTGTGGCGATTCAAATTCGATCAAAGAGTGCAGCTACCCGGGGAGACAGCTTCAAAGTTTATTGCGGGCCTAAGGCAGGCCGCAAGCCTTTGCAAGTTCTCAAACTTAGAAGAACGACTAAGAGACCGGATTGACTGTGGCCTTCGGGACAGAACCCTTCAGCAGAGACCCAATTTAACATTTTCCAAGGCACAGGACAAGGTGATGCCCGACGAAGCCGCCGGGGGTGCCGTGCAGACAGTTCAGTCCACCAAACCTTCAAAAGTCAAAGAATCGGTCCATCTTGAGGTCACCAAATACGCCGGAGAATCATCAGAAGAAGAACCCAAAATCAACAAACTTCAAAGGCAACCCAACATGCAACACCACAACAGCCACCAGAGAGACAATGATTACAAGGCAGTTCTCTTACCAAGATGTAAAGGGTGTGGAGGCAACCATATTCACGCCAACTGCAGATTTCGTTCTGGCATGTGTAGAGCTTGCAGAAGAACTGGCCACATCACGGTGGTTTGCAGAGCCCGCCAGAGAGACCGGCATCCCAAACACCAGTTGGAGGAACCGACTAGGAGAGGTACTGGGGCCCGGGGCCTAGGGTCCAGTTAGTGTGGGATTCTTCAGAAGCCAGAGAAGTGTTTGTCACACCGGGGCTCGATGCCCCCTCAAGCCTAAACTTAAGCTCTTGGTAGAGCTACAAGGAGTTCCATGTAAGATGGAGTTGGACTCCGGCTCTGCAGTCTCAATCATTTCACAAGACACATTTGACTTCGTGTGTAGGCACAGTAACAATTGGGCTAAATTAAGACCCTCAGATATCATTTTAACGGATTTTCAGAATGCTCATGTTAAAGTTAAGGGTGAAGCCACATTATTGGTAAAATTTAAAGGGTTTGGGGGGCACCTGGATGTCATAGTAGTAGGGGGCCAAAGAATGAGTCTTATTGGACTTGATTGGTTTGATGCCTTAGGCATTCAGATTACTGGCATAAACCGGACACAAACTGCAGACCTCATGGCAGTATGCGAAGAATACGTGGATGTTTTTGATTCAACCCTAGGCACATACACTGGCCCACCAATTTCTTTTAAGTTAGATCCTAACGTTGTTCCAATTAGGGTTAAACCTCGCAGGGTCCCCTTTGCCTTAAAGCACAAAATTGATTCTGAAATCGATAAGCTTGTAGAACAGGGCGTGTTACAGCCTGTTGATGGGGGGGAGTGGGAAACTCCTATTGTCACCCCACTGAAGTCCAATGGAGAAGTTCGCATTTGTGCTGATTATACGTAAATACACATTAAATAAGGCCCTCAAGCAACACACCCGGTTCCTGTAGTCAACCATATTTTAGCCTCCTTGCAAGGGGGAACCATTTTTGCTAAACTTGATTTAGCACAGGCCTATCAGCAATTGCCGGTTGACGAGGCCACAGCCATGGCTCAAATGATCGTGACTCACAGAGGGGCATTCAAAGTCAAACGCTTACAGTTTGGAGTCAGTATTGCACCAGGTATTTTCCAAAGGATTATGGAACATACACTTAAGTGTATCTAGGGTGTCTGCCCTTATTTTGATGATGTTCTTATTGCTGGGAAATCCCCAGAAGTGTTGGCCAGAAGGCTCAGGGCTGTTTTGCAGAGGCTTCATGAAGCAGGCCTCAAATTAAAGAAGAACAAGTGTAGTCTCGGGGTCTCATCAACAGAATTCTTGGGTTTCCGCATTGATGCTAATGGTATTCACCCCGCTGATTCTAAAGTGAAGGCCTTTAAAATGGCTCCTAGCCCTAAATCAAAAGGAGAGCTGCAAGCATTTTTGGGTCTCCTAAACTTTTATCACACATTCCTACCTCATAAAGCAGCAATAGCAGAGCCCCTCCACAGGCTGCTTGACAAAAAGCCCCTTGGAAATGGACTAACTTACACGAAAAAAGTTTCCAGGATTTGAAAGCACTTCTATCAGAAAAGTCCACTGTAACTCATTACATAGAGTCTAAACCTGTATGTCTTGCATGTGATGCATCTCCCTATGGGGTAGTCTTAAGCCACATAGAGAAAAATGAGAAACAGGTCCCTATTGCATTTTACTCTAGGACTTTGTCCTCTGCTGAGCGCAACTATGCCCAGATTGACAAAGAGGCCCTGGCCATAGTTGCTGGAGTTAAAAAATTTCATGATTATTTATATGGCAGGGATTTCACTGTCCACACTGACCACAAACCTCTGTTGGGACTGTTCACAACAGACAAACAACCCCCCCCATACTATCTCCAAGAATGTTGAGATGGTCTATTTTTTTCTCTGCATACAATTTTAAGTTAATTCTTTAAACCAGGAAAAGAAATGGGCCATGCTGATGGCCTCAGCAGACTACCACTGCCACTAATGGATCCTGATCCAGGTCCTGCTACTAGAATACTGTCCATACCGAGGATGTACCTGAGTTTCCCCTCCATGCAGGGGATATTGCTGCTGAAACTGCCACAGATAAAATTCTGAGCAGAGTGTTGTCATGGGTATTCACGGGCTGGTTGGAAAAAAGTCCAGGCTCTGAATTTCAAAGTTATTTTGTCAGGAGGCATGAGTTGTCTGTACATAAAGTCTGCATTTTATGGGAGAACAGAGTCATAATTCCCACTTCCCTAAGGGACAGGGTCTTACACTCCTTACATGAAGGCCATCCCGGCATCGTCAGAATGAAAGCTTCAGCTAGAAGCTACCTTTGGTGTCCTGGCCTTGATAAGGCCATCAAGGATCAAGTCCATGGTTGTTATACATGCCAGCAATCTAGGCCTGAAATGCCTCAGGCCCCAGTTCACAGGTGGGAGGAAACGCACACTCCCTGATCTAGGATTCACATAGACTATGCTGGGCCTTTTCAGGGGCAGCTTTTCCTGATAGTAGTGGATAGCCACTCAAAATGGCTGGAAGTAATTCCAGTTCCTAACATGACTACTGCTAGGACCATCCAGGTGCTGAGAAAACTCTTTGCAACACATGGGTTGCCTGATGTTTTGGTTTCTGACAATGGGGCCCAATTCACTGTTGCTGAATTTCAGGCTTTTCTTGGAGCTAATCTCATCAGACATGCAATGTCTGAACCATTTCATCCATCCTCTAATGTACAAGCCGAATGCATGGTGAGGACAACAAAGGAGGCACTCAAGCACATTGTCACAGGTGACTGGCATCACAGATTGGTAGATTTTTTACTCTGCCAGCATTCTACACCCAGCACTGCTACAGGTAAAAGTCCTGCTGAACTATGTTGGGGGAGACATTTAATTACTAAACTGGACAGGTTGCATCCAGACAGAGTGGCAACAGAAGCCTCTCGACCAAAACCCCTGAGGGGGCTGTACATGGGCGATTGGGTTTGGGCCAGAAACTATGGTCATGGAAATTTATGGGTTCCTGGTCAAATAACCAAGGCATCCGGACCCCTATCTTATGAATTGGGGTTGGAGGGAGGGCAACTGGTCAGAAGACACATCGACCAACTCAGGAAAAGGTTTCCAGAATGGTCACTAAGTGAGGACTGCAGCATAGGTCCGTCCCAAGGTCCTCAAATTTGCAGCCAAGACAGCCCTCACTGGAACCACCAAGGTTTTCCATTCTCAGTGGAGGTGGAATCTGAGGAAGAACCGGGAAGCATGGAAGTGCAACATGGAACCCCTGACCAAGCAAGCCAGCCAAACCTCAGCAACCGCTGTGCCTACTCTGCAGAACAGACTGACTCTGGGGTGGGCCAACCTGGTGAGGCCAGCCAGAGCATTTCAATTCCCCTTGACACTGGAACACAAAGGGACATGGGTCTACTCAGCCCACTGGGTAAGCTGGTAGACCACAAAGTGTTGGGAACTCCAAGACATTCCTCTAGGCCACACAAGCCTCCTGTGTACCTCACAGATTACATTGTAAAATAAAGTGATGTATACTGTTGTGAAACTTGTACCACTAACTACAGAAACTTGTGCATTGTGAAACTGCCATTACTGCAATGTAAGTCTGTTCATGAGACATTGTTTAATCTCATTGTAGCTATTACTGCATTGGTAAGCCTGTTCAGACATTGTTTAATCTCATTGTAGCCACAGTGAATTTATGATTTATTATTTTTATTATTATTTTTATTATTATCACTACAGTTGTTTGGGAGTTGATTAATAAGTCTTGACAGCCGTTAAGACTATTCAAGGGTGTCATAGTCTGATCTAAGAGGGGAGGGGTGTTATGTACTGGGCTTATGGTGTTACACCACATGCATTGGTGGAGCAGCTAACGGCTCTCCAGCAACCCAGACAAGCCGTCTCCGGTCCTGCAATTGGTTAGCCCCAGGCGGCAAGAGTGGGTTCAAACCTATTGGCTGCCACCTAGGGGATAGACTATATATTGTGGCTGGTTGTGGCCCAAGTTCCAGTATAGTTCCAGCAAGAATAAAAGTATGAGTTATCCTGTACTCAGCCTCGTGTCATCATTCCTACTCTGAGAACCCACAATTTAACACTCACCTTATGACCACAGTTAACACCAAAATTTCTGCTGCTAAGTGAGACAGTTATTAAGTCACTTTTGCCCCATTTACAGCCTTTCTTGCCACAGTGGCTAAGTGGATCACTGCAGTTCTTAAGTCAGCAACAAGGTGGTTAAGTGAAGGTCTCAAAAGGGGATCGTGTGATTCCGGGACATCGCAACCATCGTACATACGAGTCAATTGCCAAAGTGGGAATGCTACGCTGGTTCTGAAGGTGAAAAATGCTCCTAAATCAGTTTTTGCAATCCACTGTAACTTTGAACAGTCACTAAGTGAAAAGTTGTAAACTGGGGACTACCTGCCACCTGGCTGGTGCCCATCTGATGTGAAAGAAAGCAGAGGTGGGTGGGGGTGCCCTCTGAGAAATGAGGGAGGTCTCTGGAGAAGCTCCTTAGATCCACAGGTGCCCCTTTAGCTGAGGAGAAGCCATGACCCCTCCCAGGTCACCCAAGGGCCCCCACTTACCAATTGCTGGGGTCCACCGGCTGCTGGGAACTGCCCAGCCCACAGTAGAAGCCGTAGCCATTGTAAATCAGGGCATGTCTTCCGGTCAAGTATTTGTTGATTTGGCCAAACTGGATCAAATTGGCACTAGCAAAGACAAGAACTGGAGGGGAGACTGAGAGGGTTGCCATCGCCCCACTCCCAAGTGGCCCTCATGGGCAATTCCAGCCTGGATCACCCCCGTCCCATCCCCCAGGCAGTCCTCTCCTCCTCAGTCCAGTGACAGCATCTTCCCTTTGCTGTCTCTGTCTTTCTGGACACTTGTAGGGGCTAGTCATTAAAGCATTTATGGTGCCCCTATAACAAAGTCTAGCACATAGTCCTTTACGTTCTTCCTAAAAAATATTTGTGGGAGCACTAAGGACTTTGGAAAGGTGGACAGCGATTTCTGGATGACTTCTGGACTCAGTTTCCCTTTTGACAGTCTCTCCAAGATGCTGTGAGTGTGTTTGTAGTTTCTCCACCAGGCTTAATTTACATACAGGTAGTCCTTGGCTTACAACTGTAATTGAACCCAAGATTTCTGTTGCTAAGCGAGACATGTGTTAAGTGAGTTTTGGCCCGTTTTACTTTTTGTGGCAATTGTTAAGCGAATCACTGCAGTTGATAAGTTAGTAACCTGGTTGTGAGGTGAATCTGGCTTCCCTATTGTCTTTCCTTGTGAGAAGGTAACAAAAGGGGATCACATGATCTCCGGACACTGCAACCATCATAACTATGAATCAGTTGCCAAGTGTCTGAATTTTGATCAGATGATGCCACAATGGTTGTAAGTGTGAAAAACGCTCATAAGTCACTCTTTTCACTCTAACTTCAAACATTCACTAAGTGAAATGTAAGCTGAGGCCTAGCTACTATTTGGTCTCCAAAAAAGCAGCCTCGGCCATCCACTTTCCGTTCCAGCCAGAAATGGGATCACGAACCCCATGCGGGGTGTCCTGTGTCCACACCCCAAGAAGCTGTTTTAAGCAGCCAATGAAAAGAAAACACAACACACTCTCTCTCTCTTCCTTGGCCTGTGTGATGCCAGCGGTGCAATTGCTTCTGTGTGTGTTTATTTTGCATGTCCTCTATTAAGTGTGGAATCAGCCTGGAATAAAAACACAAGGAAAAAATGTTGGAATAAGTTTTAAAAACTGCAATATAAACAAAGGAGCTGCTGTGTAGGTTCTGAGGTTTTGCTTGATAAAAAAATACAGGAAACCAGAAGATGCCTTTAAGCTTTACGTTTTTATTCAGCTGAACAAAGACAGCCAAATGAAGCTGCCAAACAATACCCAGGGCCCGAGACACCTGCTGGGTAATGTCAGAGATAAAGTGGGGCCATCATCAGAGTTGAATCCCTGGTATGGGAAGGAAAAAAGTGGAATAATTTCCTTCAGGAAGGCCTCAACCACCTCACATGCCTTGTTAGTACGACAGGGAAAGGCCTCATTCTATCCAGAGAAAGCACCCACAAAAACTTGCAAGTACTTAAAACCCCGTGTCCATGGCAACTCAGTAAAAAAAACCTCCCCAAAACTAGCAGGATCTTGGCCATCCCCAAGCCTCCCCAAGGGGAATTTAATCATTTCCACAGGATCATTACATTGACAAATCACACATTGCTTGATCATTGTGAGGGCCTTGTTATAGATCCTAGGACAAATATATACAAGAAACTCAGCCATGGCCTTGTAACCCCAATGAGTGCTGGCATGCAATTTTTGTTAGAGGGCCCGTAATTCATGTTTTGGGAGAAGGCATTTCTCATCTTTCTCCAGCCTATGTCCATGATAAACAGCACCCAATCTATAAGCTCTGTGCCCATCCTGTGAAATATATGTTGGAGCCAGCACAGGCAAATGTGAGGGTAAAAGCACACCCATCTACCAAGGGGACAGGGGACTTGAAGCAGCAGACTTTGCGGTGTGGTCGGCCAAGGTGTTTCCCCTTCCATGTTTAGTATCAACCCCAACATGGGCCCTCACATTAATGACAGCCACCTTATGTGGGAGAAAAACAGCATCCAATAGCCTTAAACTGTCCTGTCCATATTTAATAGGAGCGGTGAGGAAACCACACTCCGTCCACAATGCGCCATGTGCATGTATAACACAACCCTACACCCCACCCCAAATTCCCTGTCTGTAAGTATATTAACCATACCGTCTGACTTTTCCAAAGCCCCCGTCAAGACAATGAGTTCAGCTGTCTGAGCTGAAGTACCTGCAGGGAGAGCTGCTGCTTCCACTACCTGATCCAATGTGACCATGGCATAGCCAGCTAACCTTTCTCCCTGTCTGCTGCAGTCTGTATGCAGGTCCCTGTCCGTATCCTCTAGTGGCTGGTCAGCTATATCCAGCTGGCCAGTAAACACTACAGTAATAGTTTGCACACAATCAAGATCACTATCCTTTTCCAGTGGGGGATGAAAGGTTGTTGGATTGAACCTGCCACTGCACTTGATATGAACTTGTATGTTGTCAAGGGGAGCAATCAGATACTGCTCCATATGGGAGGCTATAAGCCAATGGCCCCCCTTGGATGCTAACAAGTTCTAGATGGAATGAGGTGTCTACGAGTCTATGTGTCTAATTGCTATTACTAATAATCAAAGGGTCTGGAAGAATCCAAAGTGAACAAACAGTAAATGGTATTCCTTAGGTAACTCATGTCACTTACACCATGATGCAAATTATGTACTGATTTTAATTCAAATAATTTGCATACATATAATACATATAATGCTACTTACACTTTTACAGAAGTTTTTTTTAAGCAGATAAAGCTTAATGGTAGCAATGAAATGTGCAAGCACTTAGTTCATGGCATGCTGGCTGGGGAAAATTCTGGGAGTTGAAGTCCACACCTCTTAAAGTTACCAGATTTGAAAAACACTGAGCTAGATAAAGAAAGTGATTATTGGGCTAAAGAGAGAAGAGTTGTGGAGAAGGGAAAGAGGAACAGAAAATTAAATGTGAAAAGAATCAGTTGGATGATAACATACTGTCCAGGCATTTTTTATGCTGCAACATATTGTTGCATGCTTGTCTTGTAATGATCTAACATATTATTGATTAAATATAGTGATACATTTAGTGCACTATAAATTAAGTGATCTATGAAAGTTTATTTCATGGGAAACCAGAATTTTAAACAATCCCCCAATTTCTCAACTGCTTCGCTACGTGCAGAACCGGAAGTCCCAGACCCCTGGCCTCAATTTATGACTTTTTTTCTGCTCAAAATTGTTTATTTTCAGGCAAAAAAATGCCCATTGTGGATGGCTTTGTTTGGTTAATTACTCTTGCAAAAAATTTCATAAAATCTTGTCAGTTGTAAGTCAAGGACCACCCATAATACTATATTGGAACGCAAGCACTGTGCTGCGTGATGCAAAGGACCAAGCCAGCTGATCTTCCTGGCCCCCTCCAGTCATGTGGACTTCAAACCCCAGCTTCCCCTGCCAGCCTGGCTTTTGAAGGGAATTCTGGGAGCTTTTCACTATTACCCAGGTTTGTGCCAACATGGTTTATGTTCCCACATACCGCAAGTGACAGTGTCTTTCCTGACAGAGTAGAAATATTTCTCCATTTTGGGTTTGCAGTGGCACCATGACAGGGCCTGATAGCAGCAGTCATGAACTCAGCAACACCTGGAAGCAAAGAGCAGAGCCACAATTGTGCGGCCAAAGTAACAATGTCATTGTATCCATCTTGGCATCCGAGGCCATTGGGTGCCTGCCTGTGTCAATATTTTGAAAGCAAACTCTTAAAACGTGAGTGAAGGCTGGGTGGCTTTGTGGTTTTCACAGGGAATAACTTGTTTAAGGTCACTTCGGGACCCGGGGCCGCCCCTCCCGTGTCTGGTTCTTGAATTTTAGGGGGACCATCCTTTAATAAAACTCCCTGAATGGCAGACGCCCCAAATCCTCCCACCTGTATTGTTCCCAAGTTGTATTGATGTATTTACTCCCATTTGTGTTCCTTTGTTTACGTACTTCATTTTCTGTTTCTTCGGTTTACGAGCTTTTTCATTGCCTTGCTTTTTAATTATGGTAAACTGCCCAGCGAAGCCCCACGCTGAGGTAAGCAGCAAATAAGTTTAACAAATAAATAAAATTCCCATTTCATGACTGCTTCTCCCTGACACCCCTGCTGCCCCCAACACTTTCTGGGATACAGGCAGTCCTCACATTATGACTACAGTTAACACCAAAATTTCTGCTGCTAAGTGAGACATTTATTAAGTCACTTTTGCTCCCTTTTATGGCCTTTCTTGCCACAGTGGCTAAGTGGATCACTGCAGTTCTTAAGTCAGCAACAGGGTGGTTAAGTGAAGGTCTGAAAAGGGGATTGTGTGACTCCGGGACATTGCGACCATCGTACATATGAGTCAATTGCCAAAGTGGGAATGCTACACTGGTTCTGAAGGTGAAAAATGCTCCTAAATCAGTTTTTGCAATCCACTGTAACTTTGAACGGTCACTAAGTGAAAAGTTGTAAACTGAGGACTACCTGCCACATGGCTGGTTCCCGCCTGATGCGAAAGAAAGCAGAGGTGGGCTGAGGTGCCCTCTGCAAAATGAGGGGGGGCTCGGGAGAAGCTCCTTAGATCCACAGGTGTCACTTTAGCTGAGGAGAAGCTGGGGCCCCTCCCAGGACACCCAAGCCCCCCCCCTCGGGTGCACTATAAATTAAGTGATCTATGAAAGTTTATTTCCTGGGAAACCAGAATTCTAAACAATCTGGTATGAGAACTATGGGGGTCCTTAAATTCTCAGATCATAAACTGTTTTGTGAAAACAAGTCGCCGATCTTTCTATTTTTCATATTGTTTACAAAAAAGGGCATTTTACTATGAAGAAGCTATTTCCAATATGCCATGAGAATTTGTTAAGCCAAGTCCCTTGGGATGGGCATAAGTCCAGCCCAGTCCTGGTTTTGCATTTTATAACAAGATTGGAGAGATTGTTGATGATATATGATGCAAAACATTAAAAGTGTTTTTATTTCTGAAAAACAAATTGATGAAAAACTGTATTTTGATAAATATCAGCATGGAAATTCCCAAGGGAAACAAAACAGGAAATGGTTAGTTGTGTGCTGTCAAGCCGGCTCCATGGACACATTCCAAAGTGCCATGGTCTGAATCCAGATGAACTTTCCAATTCTCCCAGGGTTGTAGTTTTATTCTGTTTTTGGGAAGAGAAAAACAACAAACATAGAACATATTAAGAAATAGGGCAAAATAGGACATTTTACTCTGACCACCTCTGTACAGGAGTCTAAGAAAGGGACTGATTATACCATTTTATATATAGTGAATTCCATGTAAGTCAATGAAACTTCTATGGAAATTGGATAGCATCCTAATAGCTAAGTATAGGATCTCTCCTGGAATGACTTATCACATGTGGTATAAATTAATATGTATTGACTGTCCATGTAAGGTTCATAAAAGTCTACTCTGTTGCCAAAGCATTTATAAAGCATCAGTTGCCATGCCAGACAGGAGGGAAAAAAATAGAAAAATAGAAAACTGTTTCTATGTTCCTTTTTCTTTCTCCAGAATATGAAGTTGTGGCATTTGATATCTTTTGTTGCTTGGAAATGTGACATGAAATACTGAACCATCTGAATTTAAATTTTCTTCAGACAAGCTTAAGCAATAACTATTGCTGGGTGAATCTTGTAAAAAGGAGTGGAGCTTATGAGCAATCAGTCTAGGTAAGTGATTAGCTCTGCTTGCATCTTCACGGCATGGATTATCATGTGGGTTATTTCTAAAGCTCTGCTACTCACATTGATTAGAAAAGAAGAGAAAAGGCAAAATCTTGTTCATGAAGCCACTGGAGTTAATTAACTTCCATAGGCAAACAGAAAGATCTATTTTATCCATTGTAGGTCATCTTGATAGAATCATGTTTGGGCAGGAGTCTTATCAGATCTGATATTATGGCAGCATTTGCAGGCAAGGGATCTACATGAAGGAAAGGTTGTCTGTTATTGAACTCAAAACATCAGACTCAAGAATCAAATAAGCCAGAATCAACTACTGAGCTAAGAAAATGAAGTAGCCGAAGGACCACTCGGGACGACAGGCTAGTTCAACAACAGGTTTATTAAGAGCAAGACAAACATAGAATAACTTGTCCGGCTTTTATAGCCGGCAGCTGGTAGCGAGGACCAATCAGCGGTGTTCGTTTTGGCGCCCTGTCAGGCAGGGACCAATCCGCGTCGTCTTTTGTTGACAGCTCCGGCTTCCGCGTGTCTTGGTGTTTTGACAGCCGCGAGCTGTCAGCGGTCGCGCCTGCGCTGTACGGTGGGTGCTTTGACAGCTCAGGCTTCTCCGTAGTCCGGCGTTTGACAGCCGCGAGCTGTCAGTGGTGGCGCCTGCGTGGTGCGAGGAACTTTGACAGCTGTCAAAGTTCCCGCGTGTATTTCTGTCAGGCGGTTTTACTTATATATACTAGGCGATGCCTTCTTATTTGTACTGTTAACATATATATACATTGATTAAAGGAATGTTTACATATATAATACACCCCTTACCCCTCCCCTGGTTCGTTTCTTCTTTCTTGGATGTTTGAACCTGCCCACTGATAGTCTTTTAGGTAGGTGGGTGGTCTTCGATTCCTGGTTGAGCGGCGAAGGGGTGGTGGGTGTTCTGGTTCTGGTTCTTCGTCTTGGTGTTCAGCTTCCTGGTTTGGGATAGGCCGCATTTCCGGTGGGGGTTGTAAGTCGGCACTGGTTGGTTGCTCAGAAGTGTGTGGTGGTTGTCTGGGTCTGAGCTGGTCAATATGGCGGCGTATGTTGCCCTGTGCTTGCGTCGCTACAAGGTATGAGATGGGCCCTGTTTGTTTTATTACTGTCCCTTGGACCCACTTGTTTTTATCTGTGTATGAACGTGCCCATATTAATTGACCCGGGTTGAGTTTGCGGCCGGGGTGGGGGTGCTGTTTTTCTTCTGGGGCTGTGTCAGGGTGCAGTCTGTCGAGACGTGTTATTAGCCTCCTCCCCCATCTTAATTCTGCTGGTGATTTGCTAGTTGTAGAGCATGGTGTTGTGTGTTGTGATAAGAGGAACTGGCTGAGTCGCCTTTGCCAGTTTCCTTTAACGAATTTTTTCAAGGCTTCTTTTGTGTATCGTACCATAATTTCAGCCATTCCGTTCGACGATGGGTGGAACGGCGCAGACGTGACCAGCCTAATACAATTCCTCGTAGCGAAGATCTGAAATTCACGAGAGGTGAATTGAGGTCCATTGTCAGAAACTATGGTATCAGGTAGGCCGTGTGTTGCGAATATTTTTCGTAAGGCTTGAATAGTGGCTGTGGACGTTGTTTTCCTAAGGGGTGTGACTTCCAGCCATTTGGAATAGCTGTCCACTACAATTAAGAAACTTTGGCCCTGGATAGGTCCTGCAAAATCTATATGTATACGTGACCAAGGGTTCCTAGTAGTCTCCCATTTATGGATTGGTGCCTGGGGTGGTTCATTCCTGGTCTCCTGACAGGTGTAACACCCACCCACATACTGTTCAATTTGTTTATCTATGCCGGGCCACCACACATAACTTCTGGCCATCGCCTTCATTTTTACAATTCCAGGGTGCCCTTCATGTAAAATGTGCAATGTTTGGTCTATGTTTTTCTCTGGTATGATGACCCTATTTCCCCATAGCAGGCAACCTCTGTGTGTTGAAATCTCATTTTTTCTGTTATAATAAGGTTGGAATTGGGGTTGTGGGTTTTGAGTTGGCCACCCAGTTGTGGCCCATTTGAGGACTCTGGCAAGTATTTTATCTTTTGTTGAATTATTGGCTATAATGTTTGCAGTCAGGGGGCATTCTGGAAGTTGGGAGATTGCTAAAATCCCGCTGGCTGGGGCTGGGTCTGAGTCCCTGGTTTGTATGGGCAGTCTGCTGAGGCAGTCAGCATGGCCCAATTCTTTACCTGGTTTATGTATTAGCTGATAAGAATAGGCTGCTAAAAATGTTGACCATCTTAAAATTCTCGGGGAGAGGATTTGTGGAGTAGTTTTATTCCAAGTAAATATGCCTAGCAGGGGTTTGTGATCTGTAAATATAGTAAATGGTCTTCCATACAGATAATCGTGAAATTTTTTGACCCCTGCCACTATCGCTAGGGCTTCCCTGTCAATTTGTGCATAGTTTCTTTCAGCTTTGGTCAGAGTGCGTGAATAGAAAGCTATGGGTCTTTGTGTACCGTCCTTGAATATGTGACTTAATACCGCCCCGATTCCATAGGGAGAGGCATCGCAAGCGATGCATATTGGGGTGTCTTCCCTGAAAAGGGTGATAGTTGAGCTGTGACAGATAAGCTTTTTTAACGATTGGAAACTGTTCTCATGTTCCTTGGTCCAGGACCAAGTTGTACCTTTGTCTAGGAGCCTATGGAGCGGCTCTGCAATAGTGGCTTTGTGGGGAATGAAGGCATGGTAAAAGTTTAACAGCCCCAAAAAGGATTGAAGCTCTTGCTTATTCCTAGGGCTGGGTGCGGTTTGAATAGCCATTAGTTTTTCAGCGGTGGGGTGGATGCCCTGGCTATCAATTTTATACCCTAGGAATTCTGTAGAAGTGACTCCAATAGAGCACTTCTCCCGCTTAAGTTTGAGACCGGCTTCTCTGAGCCGGCTCAGCACAGCTGACAACCTGTCAGCTAAACTAGCTTCGTTTTCCCCGGCGATGAGAACATCGTCGAAATAGGGGCAGACCCCGGGTATTCCCTTCAGGGTCTTTTCCATGATGCCCTGAAAAATACCCGGGGCTGCAGATATGCCGAATTGTAGCCTCTTTACTTTAAAAGCACCGCGGTGGGTGATGTTCTGAACCAGCCCTCTTCTCGCACCCCTAATCAAAGGAAGAGTCTGGAAAGCGTCCAAGATCAAAAGGCTTCTGCCAAGTTTTAATTACACTGTTACAAAAATACAAGAGCTTGACTTCTCAAACGAAAAAGTTGCTTTCAGCAACTAGCCCCTCCCCAAACACTTCTTTTATAGAGAGCTCAGGGCGTGGTCTCCCTGTGCCTCCTCCCGAGGAGTCCCATAGCCTTCCTTTGTTTGTCCCTGCTCGTCTGCCTCCTGCGTCGGGCGTCCTTGAACAGGGCCAGCTGTGGGTCATCATCCTCCGCACTCTCGGGCTCACACAGCTGAGAAGAGGTTCCCGGCTGAGGACTCTGCAAAGTCTCCAAATCATCATCAGCCGGTTCGTTTCCCTCCTCCCCCACATCTGAGTCCTCCGATACATCGGACCCGGCTGTCGGACCCACAGGCTGGCCCTGAGTCACAACACTATCCCGCACCGCAGGGCCCTTCCCCCGGGTCTGCCGATCCGGATGCGGTCGGGATGGGAACTGTTCGTGAAAAGCAGTCACCAACGCAGGGGCATGAACGGCGGTCGCGTCTTCCCATGTGAAGTCCTCCGGCCCGTACCCTTTCCACTCGATCAGGTACTGGAAGCGACCTTTCAGCCAGCGGGAATCCCTGATGCTGGCGACCTCGTACTCGGGGGTGCTGTCGCCATCACGAGGTCCTGATGGGGGAGGTTCCGCTTGGCGAAGTGGACAAGCCGGTTGTTCGGGGACCAACAAGGACCGATGGAAGACGGGGTGCACGCGCAGGGAACGTGGCAGAGTTAAACGATAGGCGACCGGGTTGATGACGGCCTCGACTGGGAACGGTCCAAGGTAACGGTGGTCCAGCTTCCTCGCCGGCCGAGTGGATGGTAGGTTCCTGGTGGACAGCCAGACCCGATCCCCCACCGATAATGGAGGCGTATCCCTTCTCGACCGATCGGCGAACCTCTTGTAGTCGGCCTTGGCCTTCTCCAGCTGCCGTCGCACCAACCGATGGATCGCCTGTAACTCCGCCATGAATTCGTTCGCTGCCGGCTCCGGTGAGTCCACGGGAGAAAGGGGGAAAAACCGAGGGTGATAACCCACATTGGCCAAGAACGGTGTCATCTGCGTGGAGGTGTGCTGCGAGTTGTTAAAGGCAAACTCGGCTATGGCCAAATAGTCCACCCAATTGTCCTGCTGCAGGTTAACGTAGCAGCGCAGATACTGCTCCAAAATGCCGATGACCTTCTCGGTACCCCCGTCGGTCTGAGGATGATGCGCGGACGAGAGGCAAACCTTAATGTCCAACGCCCGCATCAACTCCTGCCAGAAGCGGGCTGTAAACTGGGCCCCCCTATCGGAGACGACTCTATCGGGAAGGCCGTGCAGCCGGAACACCTGTTGGATGAACATGCGACTAGTGGCGCGAGCTGACGGTAAGCCGCGACAGGGGATGAAGTGCGCCATCTTGGTCAACATGTCCACCACCACAAACACTGTCGTGAAGCCGGAGGATGGGGGTAGATCCGTCAGAAAGTCCATGGACACAGCCCCCCAGGGTCTCTTGGGCGTTGGCAAAGGCTGCAGTAAACCAGGCGGGGCCCCTGTCGCTGACTTGGCCTGCCTGCATGGGACGCAGGAGGTGACATAAGACTGGACATCGTGTCGGACTCGGGGCCACCAGAATGTACGGGAGACCAGGTTCAGAGTCTTGAACAGGCCAAAATGCCCCGCAGCCGGGTTATCATGACATTGGCTGAGGACGAGTCCCCTGAGTGGCCCTCCTGGAACATAGAGCCGGTCACGATAATACAGGAGTCCATCCGTGACCGACCAAGGCGAATCTGGCCCCACCTCTTCCTTCCGCTGAGCCACCCACGCCTCCTGCTGCTGCGCCTCCCGGATCCGAGCCCGTATATCCACCGGCTCCCGCACCGCAGCAAAAGACTCGACGGGGATCACGGTCCTGGGCGGAAGCTTGTCTTCCACTCGGGTGTACTCGGGCTTCCTGGACAGAGCATCCGCTCTCTGGTTGTGCCCGCTTGGTATGTACCGCACCCGGAAGTCAAACCTCGCAAAGAAGAGGGACCACCGGATCTGGCGTTGGTTCAAATTCCGAGCGGTCTGCAGGCTTTCCAGATTCTTGTGGTCCGTCCGGACCTCAATTTGATGCCGCGCCCCCTCCAGATGATGCCTCCAAGCCTCGAACGCCGCCTTGATGGCCAGCAGCTCCTTCTCCCAGATGGTATAGTTGCGCTCCGAGGGATTCAATTTCCGTGAGTGATACGCGCAAGGGAAAAGGGTACCGTTGGGCGTCGCTGCCTGAAGTAACACGGCCCCAATGGCAATGTCGGAGGCGTCCGCCTCCACGACAAACGGCCGTTGCGGGTCAGGATGCTTCAAGATGGGCTCCTTCATGAAGGCGTCCTTCAGAGCTTGGAACGCCTGTTGTTCGGGGGCGTTCCACTGGAACCGAGTCTTCTTCTGCAGGAGCCGGGTGAGGGGGGCTGTCAAGGCAGCAAAGCCAGGGATGAATGTCCGATAGTAGTTGGCAAATCCAAGAAGTCGCTGAATATCCTTCACGCGACGCGGGGGTTGCCAACTCTGCAACGACTCAACTTTACTCGGTTCCATGGCGATGCCCTCAGGAGAAATGCGGTGACCCAAGAAATCAATGGTCACCTGGTAGAACTGGCACTTCTCCAACTTGGCAAACAGCCGATGATTCCGGAGGCGCTGCAGGACCTGACGGAGATGCTGATGATGCGCTTCACGCGACGGGGAGTAAATCAGGATGTCGTCCAGGTAAATCACAACAAACTGGTCCAACAGATCCCGAAAGACGTCATTCATAAAATGCTGAAACACAGCGGGGGCGTTGGTCAGGCCAAACGGCATCACCGTGTACTCGAAATGTCCATAGCGAGTACCAAACGCCGTCTTCCACTCATCACCCGGCCGAACCCTGACAAGGTTGTAAGCTCCACGCAGGTCCAGTTTCGTGAAGATCTTAGCCTCCCGGAGTCGGTCCAAGAGCTCGGGGATGAGGGGCAGCGGGTAGCGGTTACGCACCGTGATAGCGTTGAGTTTCCGGTAGTCACAGCAAAGCCGTAACTCGCCCGACTTCTTTTTGACGAAGAGCACGGGCGCAGACACTGGCGAGGACGAGGGCCGGATGAAACCACGAGCCAAGTTCTTCGTCAGGAAGTCCCGCAATGCAGCCAACTCGGGCTCCGACATGGAGTACAAACGCCCCACTGGGAGAGGCGCATCAGGGACTAGGTCAATGGAGCAGTCGTAGGGCCTGTGCGGGGGTAATTGGTCCGCCTCTGACTCGCTGAACACGTCAGCAAAGTCGGACAGTTCGGGAGGCAAGGAAACCCCTGAGGAACCCTCCACCTGGCCGGCACAGATATGGCGGGTGTGGTCCACGCACTGCAAACTTGGGAAGGTGACCAAGTTCTGAGACCAATAGATCTGTGGATCATGCGCCCGGAGCCACGCCAGTCCCAAGACCACGGGGAAGTGCAGATCCGAAGTGACGTAGAACTGAATGGCCTCCACATGGGTACTGATGGCCATACACACGGGTTGCGTGGCGGCCGTGATAGGCCCGGACAGGAGCACTCGACCATCGATGGTCTCCACAAGCATGGGCGGATCCACTGGACACTGGGGAACAGCCCATTTGGCCACAAAGGCCGAATCCATAAAGTTAGTGGTAGCCCCAGAGTCAATTAAGGCATGGACTGGAATCCCCTCTGACTTGCCAGGGAGGATCAGACGTGCCTCCAAAATCAAATGCCGTGGAGGTTCACAGGCACCGTCGGAACGGCGTCGCTCGGTGTGGATGTTGTGGGTCGCCCGATCTTTCACACCGTCTAGATCGGGCTCGGGCCGTTTCCCGATAACAAAGCAGGGGACTTTCTCGGGGCAGGCTTGGTCACTGACGCCCGCTGACGCTTCTTCGGGCAAGAAGCAGCCAAATGTCCAGGGTCCCCACAGTAAAAACACAACCCCTCCGATCGTCGTCTGTCCATTTCCGTCACCGATAGACGGGACCTGGCGGCACCCAGCTCCATTGGCTCCTCCCTCTGGACCGGGGGCTCACGCACAACAGGGGCGGCAGGGGTCTGTGGGGTGGCACGGCGACTCTTACGCTGCTGCAGCCGGGCATCGATCCGCAGACAAAGATGGATCAGCCCATTCAGGTCTGAGGGAATGTCCACGCGGGCCAGCTCATCCAACATCTCCTCTGACAAGCCATCCTGAAAGGCATCCACGAGCGCAGCCTCATTCCAGGCGGAATCCTGGCTAAGCAGCCGGAAATCGCTGATATAGGCCTGTAGAGGGCGCTGACCCTGCCTCAAAGCTTTCAGGCGTCGGGTGGCCGTCTGTGCCTTAATCGGGTCCTCGTACATGAGGCGCATATGGTCACAAAACCCCCCAAAGTTATCCAACAAAGGGCTAGGCTGTGCCAACAGAGGCGTGCCCCAACGAGCTGCATCTCCCGACAGAAGGCTCAACACGAATCCCACCTTATCTCGGTCAGTGGGGAAATCAGCTGCTCTCACGCTGATATAAAGCTGGCATTGTCCCAGGAAGGCAGGAAACAGTTCTGGATTACCAGCGAATTTATCCGGCATAGCTATCTGACATTTCCTCCTGGGTGGGGGGGCAGCATGTACCTGAGCCTGCAGTTGTGCCACCTGAGTGGCCAGCAAGGTGAGTTGCTGGTTGAGCTGGACATTCTCGGCAAGAAGCTGCTCCATCGTAGTATTAAGGGGTGGGTGGCTGAAAGCAAACTGTTCTGAACCAGCCCTCTTCTCGCACCCCTAATCAAAGGAAGAGTCTGGAAAGCGTCCAAGATCAAAAGGCTTCTGCCAAGTTTTAATTACACTGTTACAAAAATACAAGAGCTTGACTTCTCAAACGAAAAAGTTGCTTTCAGCAACTAGCCCCTCCCCAAACACTTCTTTTATAGAGAGCTCAGGGCGTGGTCTCCCTGTGCCTCCTCCCGAGGAGTCCCATAGCCTTCCTTTGTTTGTCCCTGCTCGTCTGCCTCCTGCGTCGGGCGTCCTTGAACAGGGCCAGCTGTGGGTCATCATCCTCCGCACTCTCGGGCTCACACAGCTGAGAAGAGGTTCCCGGCTGAGGACTCTGCAAAGTCTCCAAATCATCATCAGCCGGTTCGTTTCCCTCCTCCCCCACATCTGAGTCCTCCGATACATCGGACCCGGCTGTCGGACCCACAGGCTGGCCCTGAGTCACAACAGGTGACAATAGTTTGAGCTTCCGCGGTGTCGTCTGTGACAGGCAGCTGTAAATATGCCTGTGTGAGATCAAGCTTGGCGAAAATGGTGCCAGAGCGGATGGAAGCAAATACGTCCCTTACCGCTGGCACCGGGTAAGCATGGGGGCTGAGGGCTAGGTTGACTGTCGCTTTATAGTCCGCGCACAGTCTCACTTCGCCATTAGGTTTGATTGGGGTGACAATAGGGGTCTCCCAGGTTCCCCCTTCTGTTGGCTCCAGTACCCCTAGTCCCACGAGTCGGTCAAGCTCGTTTTCAATTTTTTCTTTAAGGGCGAAAGGTACCCTCCTAGCTCTTATTTTAATTGGTTGAATTGCTGGATTTAGTTGCAGGGAAATGGGGGAACCTGTATATTTCCCTAAAGTGCCATCGAAAACGTCGGCGTACTTTTCGCAAACTGCTTCTAGGCTAGGTGTTTGAATGGTATTAACCCCCGTTAAGGCGATGCCTAGTGGAGTGAACCAGTTTAGCCCTATTAAATTGGTACGGTTCCCTGGCGTAACTAAAACCTCCAGGGGACCCTTGAACCCCTTATACTGCACCAGGACCTTGGCTTTCCCTTCCAACGGAATAGGGGTTTTCTGGAAGTCTGCAAGGTGTACCTGAGTTTGTTTCAGGGGGATTTGTCTTCGGCCTTTCTGACAGATTTCCTGATAGGTTGTCAGCGAAATTAATGAGACTGCTGACCCTGAATCTACCTCCATGTGGCAGGGCACCCCCTGAATTCTGACCCAGATCTTAACCTTGGAGCTTATGCTGTTTACCCTGTCAATTGTCTCTACCAGGGGGCCTGGTGGGGTTTCTCTGCTGGCCTGGGCAGCCGGCCTACCTGGGGGGTTTGCCTCCACCTCATTGATGTTGTCCCGGCCCTTGCTGCGGCACACCGGCTTGATGTGGCCAGTCTTCCCGCAGTTGTGGCATTTCGCGTTCCTAAAACGGCAGCTTCCTCGGGCATGGTTGCCCCCGCAGCTGGCACAGGCGGCCCGTTGTTCGTAACGCGGTGGTGGCGGAGGTGGGTTCCTGGATCCGCGGCGGTCCGACGTTTTTCCCCTCCTCGGCTGCCGGTGCTCCATCCTGCGCTGTAGGGCTTCTCCATCGGTGAAGTCTACTGACTCTCCGCTGTCGCTGAAGGTTGCGCTATCCTGGTAGACGGTCGCGGGGGTCTCTGGGGTCGTGTTCGTCGGCTTCTTCTTGTGGCTGTGTTCATATGCCATGATCTCCCTGGTCAGCTCTGCCAGGTTCATGTCGGGTTTGGACGTCAGTTTCTTCTGTAGCTTCTCGTCCCTCAGACCGATCACCACCTGGTCTCTGATGCGGTCTTCCAGGTCGGGGAAGGAGCAGTTCCGCGCGGCGTGTCTGACCCCGGCAATGAATTCGTTGGCGGGCTCGTCCTGCCGTTGTTTCTTTTGTGCGAATTGCACCCGCCAGTACAGTTCTGAACGCGCTGGCATGTAGTACTTGTTCAGCTGGTCCACCAGGTCAGCGTAGGAGACTTCCGTGATGGGCACTGGGCTGAACAGCCCGACGGCTGCGTCGTACACCGGGGGCCCGCTGATGTACAGCAGAGCGGCGGCCTTTGCTCGGTCGTCAGTGATTTTACTGACGAGGAGAAATCCCTCGACTTGGCCGAGGTGTGATTGCCATCTCTCGGGATGGCGGGTATCAAACTCCCTCACACGGCCGAAGTTTGCCATGTCGTCCGGTCCTGGGTTGCTCCGATGGAAGTTAAAACTTCCGTGACAGCTCTTGCCGGGAACTCTCTTCCTCGGCCGTGACTTCAGCTCCGGAGCGATCCCACCTTCGTCGCCAGTGAAGTAGCCGAAGGACCACTCGGGACGACAGGCTAGTTCAACAACAGGTTTATTAAGAGCAAGACAAACATAGAATAACTTGTCCGGCTTTTATAGCCGGCAGCTGGTAGCGAGGACCAATCAGCGGTGTTCGTTTTGGCGCCCTGTCAGGCAGGGACCAATCCGCGTCGTCTTTTGTTGACAGCTCCGGCTTCCGCGTGTCTTGGTGTTTTGACAGCCGCGAGCTGTCAGCGGTCGCGCCTGCGCTGTACGGTGGGTGCTTTGACAGCTCAGGCTTCTCCGTAGTCCGGCGTTTGACAGCCGCGAGCTGTCAGTGGTGGCGCCTGCGTGGTGCGAGGAACTTTGACAGCTGTCAAAGTTCCCGCGTGTATTTCTGTCAGGCGGTTTTACTTATATATACTAGGCGATGCCTTCTTATTTGTACTGTTAACATATATATACATTGATTAAAGGAATGTTTACATATATAATACAGAAAAGATAACTTAAAGCTAAGTTTTTAAGGTATTATTTTCATACAGTGCCTTATGGGAAGCATCATTCTCCTTTTTAGCTTGTGTATGCTTTCATCTTCAGGTATATGATTCAGGCATTTAGCATTTTGCTACCACACTATCATTCACTTCATTTCTTTTCATGTCAACAGTTCTGAAGCTCAAACACGTTCCAATCAAAAATGCCAACATGATGAAATATATTCCCCTTTTTGCATAAGTAGAAAATATGCTCTTTATCTGTGCTACTACTCAGAGTTAGTAATTTTACTTTAGACTGATAGCAATGGTGGATAAAGTGTCTTCTCATCTTAGAGCTAGGAACACTTCAAATCACTCCTCATCTTTAAACTGCACTGGCATAAGTTAGGCAACTTACTATCTTTAAACCCAAGAGTTAATGTGAATATAACAATAGCACTTAGACTTATGTGCCGCTTCACAGTGCTTTACAGCCTTCGCTAAGCAGTTTTACAGAGCCAGCATATTTGTCGCCAACAATCTGGGTTCTCATTTTACCAACCTTGGAAGGATGAATATCAATATCAAACATATTATTTCCTGAGTCCCTAAAATAAAGGGTAAGATATAAAATATAATAACAATAGAAATGTAATAAACTTTTATAGTATAAAATATGTAAATAAAAGCACTGGAGAATGAATTTCCAGAGGCATTTACTGTATGAGAGCAAGTTGATCTGGATAGATTTATTTGTAAATGTAGAAATAATGCCAGCCTTTGGCAGATGGATTTTGTCTGAAGGCTGCTTTTAAAGGAAACAACAAGTCTGGTCTAGAAGTTAAACTGATTAATGATTTTAGACATAATTCTCAGTATATATTAAGACTCAGATAATACAGTGCATTTTTCATAAGTGTCTCTTTTAAATATTTTAAAATACTGAGATATTGTCAAGGGTTGTTGGCAGGAATTTGGTTTCAGAGCACACACAAGAGTCAAAAGATATTAAGCAGTAGCTTCCATTTTAAAAATATTCTTGGTATCCAGAAATTTTAGCTATTTATAAATGTCAATGTTCATTTTTTTTCCTTTCTAACATGATTATATTAAATGCTTGGATTGCATTTAAAGAAAATTCATCAGAGACTTTCTTTAAAAAAATGACTTTTTCATTGTAACTTTCTCTTGATCAGCAGTAATAAAGGGAGAAATGCCCAACAATTTCTAATAATTCTAATAATTTCTAATAAAAATATTTTATATTTTACTGTGTATTTCTGAATGTACTTACAAATGTACAATATTTTTGCAAAATAAGGTTATCATTCCAGCAAACTAATATTTGTTATAAGAGTATATCTCATCATAATTTATAAGATTATTTTTTTATCTTAACTCATGCTTTTATATAAATAAATACTATGTTGATGGTTGAATTACACCTAATATGCAGACTTACCTATCTTGGTAGCTCCCATATTTTGCAGAGTATAACTTCTTAGCTGGAAATTCTGGGAATTATATTTCAATATATCTTCAGGACTTCAGAACAAAGAAGACAATATAAAAGCTGTTAGTTAGGCATCCTGCAGAAACCATATAATGTCATGTGCAACTTTATGTCTTCATGCAAATAATGACTTATCCAAATTACATAATTCATGTCCTTTGTTCAGTTATGGTGCACATGTCCCTTGCCCCTCTGCAAATGTCCACAGTAACATATGAAGAGACCTATACACTATCAAAAGGGCAAATTTTAGAAAAGATGTGAGATTAAAAACAACATGCATAGTTTGAATATTCTGACTTGTACAAAAGTTCTGTAACAATATGTTGGGCCGGTACAAAGGAATACAACTATATAGTCTATATATTTCATGACAGAATTCCTTTTTACTGTAACAAAGCCAAATCTTTAGATCAGGGTATCAAACTCGCCACGTCACATGATGTGTCACGACATATCATGACTTTTTCCCCATTGCTGGAAGATTGAACACCATGATATTATTTTTAAAAAGTAATTACTTATATTACATTTCTCTATCTCAAAACATATCTTACTATGTGTTCATTGAATATGCATCCCCACAATCATTTTGAACATCTTAAGCTTCATCTTGCACTATTATTGGGGAGGGGAGGGGGGGTAGATACCATTTCTGTAACTCTGCAACAGTAAATGACTACTCTGTATACAAGACAAAAGGAATAGTATCCCAATTGCTTGAGACAGATACACTCTGCCATCACTTAAAGATCTCCACCACTTTGAAGAAGGAAATTGTGTCCATGGGGCTTTTTCTTTGTTTTTAATGTATTTCCTACTTTAATAGCACTGTTATCATATAATCAAAGGTCTAATTCATAGTTCTCTGTAGCATTAGACTTTTCAAGAATTTAGATGAAAAGGAAGTGAATAACAAACTGTCACAATTCAAAAATGTCTTTATCTGGGGAATTATCTGAATAAAATTTGTATTTTAATAGGAAACCAAAATATGCACATCACCCATAGCGTCCTGTGTTTATTGTGACAAGTTTAAAAAGAACTTTCTTAAAACAAATATTGCCTTGTGATGGTTTATTCATTTTCCAGCACAACAGATCTAATTCTTAGACAGTATTGCAATGTTGAAGTTTCTCAATATATTCAAAGTACTGCCTCTTAAGGTTAGTGCACCCTGCAAAAATGATTCCAAAGAAGTGCATTAACTTTAATGATTGGATTCCCTAAAGCAATGTGATCTCTTTTCACTGTTGCTACCATATCATATTCAAAGGCTCTGGTGAGTTGTCATATTCACTGAGTTTGCCAGAATGACCTGCAAATCAATTCTAGTACATGATGGAAAGAAAAGTTTTGCATCACTGCAATACATTTGGCAATAGCTTTAAGAATTGTTTTAATTCTTAGAAAAAGTGCAAACTTCCAGGCAAATCCAAATCAGGAAGATGTGAAGTTCATGCTAATTTTCTCCCCTTGTTTAGAGAAAATGAAAATGTGTTATTGAGAACAATGTGCTCAGTCAATGGCCAGTTTGAAACAACACTGCACACTAATCAATTGGCATTTTTAATGTTCAGCTATTGGTTAAGACATGCTAACAAAACACAAATGATGATTAGAAAAAAGTTTTCTCTGCAAATTTCACATACATAAGTACATAAAGAACAATATAATGAAAACATTCAATGATCTGCAGATAATTAGGAAAAAGGTGGAATGGCTGGTCATGTGGCAAATTCCCAGGCTTTAGAAGAGAAATCTGATTAGCCTAATGTTTAGCAACTCCCTAAAGACTTTGTTCTAAGCCTTATTTAGCAGAATAAACAAGGAATTTCCCATCAACACACTGGTTTAACTGTATGTTTTGCATCTTAGAAAGCAAACTGGCTCCAGCAACTTTAAGCTTATACAGGTAGGTAGTCCTCAGTTCATAACAGCAATTGGGATAGGATTTTCTGTTGCTGATTGTAAAGTGGGAAATCATGTGACCAAGCCACTTAGTACCAGCAGTATGTCATTCCCATTGTTAAGTGAATCCTGCATCATCATTAAGTTCAGTGTCACCTAGTGACCATTTTTGCCTCCTATTGGCTTTCCCATTGACTTTGTTTGCTGGAAACTGGCAGTGAAAGTCATAAGTGGTGATCAAGTGATGAAGGCATGCTGAGGGTTCATAACTGAGAGCCAGTTGCCAAATACCCTGATTGTGGTCATGTGATAGCAGGATGCTGTGACATCATAATTGTGAGCCAGTCACAAAGCACCCAAATTGCAATCATGTGACCATGGTGATCCTGTGATAGGTGGAACTTCACGTACTGGCCATAAGTACCAGTTGTTCAGCACCCATGTAAGTTTGAACAGTCACTGGAAAAGTGGTCATTAAGTAAGGACTAATTGTATTGGTCTATCTTACCTTGTAATTTTGCAATTTACATTCTTTTATGTGGGCATGTGGTGACATGTAAAATATAGGCTGTGTTCATATAAAAAACAAACTTTTTAGGTATCAAAGCATGCATTCAGCAAAATATTTCAAAGAGCTAACAGGTGCTCACCCACTTCTTTATAAATGGATGAATGCTGCCATGGTTAAATTCATATTGTTCCATGGATAACAAATTTGAAAAATGTCATCTGTCAACAACTCTCTTAGCTAACTCCCCAGCTGGTTTTATGCCATTCTTTGTCTGCTTCTGGCCACAGTCTTTTTCTCCTATTGTATTAGTGGTGGTTCTCCATCGTTCATTTTTCTAAGTTGCTAAGCCTAGTACTGCTCAGTGGCCCATGAGGATGGACAATTCCTGCCTTAGCACATTACTCAGCTCCAGTCTTCAGGCAAAAAAAAAATCACTTGATGTCTTTAAAGCGCTCACTCATAAGGAAATGATGGGATTTTAATTTTTTTCATCTAAACAGACAAATACATATAACACAACAAAAATAATGATAGGGAATGTAAGCTATTTATTTCATTTCCCATTTATTTATTTATTTATTTATTTATTTATTTATTTATTTATTTATTTATTTATTTATTTATTTATTTCCCACCAGGCTCAAGGTTGACTCAGCCTTCCATCCTTCCGAGGTAGGTAAAATGAGGACCCAGACTGTTGGGGGCAATAAGCTGACTTTGTAATAATGCCACTTGGGGGGGGGGCGAAAGCCCTAATAAGCAGGCATATACATAGAATGAAGGCTATTGCTAAGCACATTGATTTGTGCTTAGATTGTAAGCCACCCTGAGTCTTCGGAGAAGGGCGGGATATAAATGGGATTAAAAAAAGAGGATTTTTATTGCAGGATCTGAGGCAATTTGAGAAAGAAAAGGAAAAGAAAAGAAAAGAAAAGAAAAGAAAAGAAAAGAAAAGAAAAGAAAAGAAAAGAAAAGAAAAGAAAGAAAAGAAAAGAAAAAAGAAAAGAAAAAAAAGAAAAGAAAAACATTTTGAGGCCAGGATTTGACAGTGAAAGTTGTAGCTGTGTCTGTATTCTAATAGGCCATAGTTTCAATCCAGAATGCAATTTGCCTCTCCCTCTACATCTCTTCCCCTTCATGGATTACTGCCTTGTTGTGGCAAAGGGGCTTGCGTAATTCAATGAAGCTATGAGTTATGCCGTGCAGGGCCACCCTAGATGGACAGGTCATAGCAGAGACTTCTGACAAAACGTGATCCACTGGAGAAGGAAATGGCAAACCACTCCAGTATCTTTGCCATGAAAACCCTATGGACAGTACCAAAAAGCAAAACAATATGATGCTGGAAGATGAGCCCCTCAGGTTGGAAGGCGTCCAATATGCTACTGGGAAAGAGCAGAGGGCTAGTACTAGTAGCGCCAGAAAGAATGAAGCAACTGGGCCAAAGCCAAAAGGATGCTCAGTTGTGGATGTATCTGGTGGTGAAAGGAAAGTCCGATGCTGTAAAGATTTTTTCTCCATAAGAACCTGGAATGTAAGATCCATGAATCAAGGAAAGCTGGATGTGGTCAAACAAGAGATGACAAGACTGAACATCGACATCTTAGGAATCAGCGAACTAAAATGGACAGGAATGGGTGAATTTAATTCAGATGACCATCAGGTATACTACTGCGGGCAAGAATCCCTCAGAAGAAATGGAGTAGCTTTCATAGTTAATAAAAGAGTAGGAGAAGCAATACTGGGATACAATCCCCAAAATGACAGAATGATCTCAGTTTGAATCCAAAGCAAACCATTCAATATCACAGTAGTCCAAGTCTATGTCCCAACCACCGGTGCTGAAGAGGATGAAATTGACCGGTTCTATGAAGCCCTATAGCACCTTATAGAACTAACTCCAAAAAATGATGTCCTTATCATCATGGGGGATTGGAATGCTAAAGTAGGAAGCCAAAAGATAACGGGAATAACAGGCAAGTTTGGCCTTGGAGTACAAAATGAAGCAGGGCACAGGCTGATAGAATTTTGTCAAGAGAACACAATGGTCATAGCAAACACTCTTTTCCAACAACCCAAGAGACGGCTCTACACATGGACCTCACCAGACGGTCAACACAGAACTCAGATTGACTATATGCTCTGCAGCCAAAGATGGAGAAGCTCTATACAGTCAGTAAAAACAAGACCAGGAGCTGACTGTGGCTCAGACCATGAGCTTCTCATTGCAAAGTTTAGGCTTAAACTGAAGAAAGTAGGGAAAAGCACTAGGCCACTCAGGTATGAATTAAATCATATCCCTGTTGAATATACAATAGAGGTGACAAATAGATTTAAGGAATTAGATCTGATAGACAGAGTGCCTGAAGAACTATGGACAGAGGTTCACAACATTGTACAAGAGGTAGCAACTAAAACCATCCCAAAGAAAAAGAAATACAAGAAAGCAAAATGGCTGTCTGAGGAAGCTTTGCAAATAGCTGAGGACAGGAGGGAAGCAAAAGGCAAGGGAGATAAAGAAAGTTACACCCAATTGAATGCAGGATTCCAGAGAATAGCTAGAAGATATAAGAATGCCTTCTTAAATGAACAGTGCAAAGAAATAGAAGAAAACAATAGAATAGGGAGGACCAGAGATCTCTTCAAGAAATGGGCATGATAAAGGACCAAAATGGCAGGGACCTAACAGAGGCAGAAGAGATTAAGAAGAGGTGGCAAAATTACACAGAAGAACTATACAAGAATGAGCTTAATGTCCCTGATAACCACGATGAGGTGGTCACTGACCTCAAGCCAGACATTCTAGAATGTGAAGTGAAGTGGGCCTTAGAAAAACTGAACAACGACAAAGCTAGTGGAGGTGACAGTATTCCAGCTGAGCTATTCAAAATCTTAAAAGACGATGCAGTAAAAGTGCTACACTCAATTTGCCAACAAATTTGGAAAACTCAACAGTGGCCACAGGATTGGAAAAGATCAGTTTACATTCCAATTCCAAAGAAAGGCAGTGCCAAAGAATGTTCAAACTATAGCACCATTGCACTCATTTCATATGCTAGTAAAGTTATGCTTAAAATCCTACAAGCTAGACTCCAGCAGTATGTGGATCGAGAACTACCAGAAGTACAGGCAGGATTTCGAAGAGGCAGAGGAACTAGAGATCAAATTGCCAACATATTCTGGATCATGGAGAAAGCTAAGTAGTTCCAGAAAAACGTCTACTTCTGCTTCATTGACTATGCTAAAGCCTTTGATTGTGTGGATCACAACAAACTGTGGAAAGTTCTTAAAGAGATGGGAGTACCAGACCATCTCATTTGTTTCTTGAGAAACCTATATGCGGGTCAAGAAGCAACAGTGAGAACTAGACACAAAACCACTGATTGGTTCAAAATTGGGAAAGGAGTCCGGCAAGGCTGTATACCATCGCCCTACCTATTTAACTTATATGCAGAGCACATCATGAGAAAGGCAGGGCTAGATGAATCAAAAGTTGGAATTAAGATTGCCGGGAGAAATATTAACAACCTAAGATATGCAGATGATACCACTCTAATGGCAGAAAGTGAAGAAGAACTAAAGAGCCTCTTGTTGCGGGTGAAGAAGGAGAGTGCAAAAGTTGGGTTGAAACTTAACATTAAGAAAACCAAGATCATGGCATCTGGCCCTCTCAATTCCTGGCAAATAGACGGGGAAGAAATGGAGGTAGTGACAGATTTTATTTTCCTGGGCTCCAAGATCACCACAGATGGGGACTGTAGCCAAGAAATTAAAAGACGCTTGCTCCTTGGGAGGAAATCAATGGCAAATCTAGACAGCACACTAAAAAGCAGAGACATCACCATGCCAACCAAAGTGCGTATAGTCAAGGCTATGGTCTTCCCAGTTGCAAAGTATGGCAGTGAAAGTTGGACCATAAGAAAGGCTGAGCGCCAAAGAATTGAGGCCTTTGAACTATGGTGCTGGAGAAGACTCCTGCGAATCCCTTGGACTGCAAGGCGATCAAACCGGTCAGTCCTAGAGGAGATCAACCCTGACTGCTCTTTAGAAGGCCAGATCCTGAAGCTAAAACTCAAATACTTTGGCCACCTAATGAGAAGGAAGGACTCACTGGAGAAGAGCCTAATGCTGGGAAAGGTTGAGGGCAATAGAAGAAGGGGATGACAGAGAATGAGGTGGCTGGATGGAGTCACTGAAGCAGTAGGCATGAGCTTAAATGGACTCCAGAAGATGGTAGAGGACAGAACGGCCTGGAGGAACATTGTCCATGGGGTCGTGATGGGTCGGACACGACTTTGCAGCATACAACAACAACTACATCTCTTTTGGTGCTTCTGATATTTTTCTAGAACAGGATTCTAATCTAGTGCTGCACTTTTAAGATTAAAATGCAAAGTCACAAGTGCCAATGTTTTTGGTTTTTTGGGAGGAATTGAATGAAGAGTTGGGGAGTTTTGTACCCTTTGGTGGGAAGCAGAAATACTTAGGGATTTGGAAACCTAACAAAAATTGGGATTTGGGCTGATAAGAGCTTATTTTAATCATGTTAAAAGAGCTTCCTGTGTTACCCAGAGCTATTTTCCCCAGGATGCTTGCATAGAGAGAAGGTCAACGTAAAGACCACTTCCTTGCCTACTAAATTCTTTGGATTGTACTTTATGTTGCTTTGCTAGAGAAATGATACTTGCATAACATTTTCAGATCCTATGAAAATAGGTTCACATTTTTTAATGTTTAAGGGGATTCTTTTTGTCTAAAAACAAAAGCAGGAAGCTCAATGAAGGTATTCTCATTCTGCATAGGCTTTGAGTACATTGGTGTTTTGCCTCATTTTGAGATTAGCTCTGACCTGCTTTATATTATTTCATTATTATTATTTATTATTTGAATGGCTGAGTCAATTTATTTCTGATTCTGCTTTGATTTATTGAAACTGCAGCAATGCTAGTGTTTTCATTGAAATCTGCAGCTCTGTTGATCTTATGAGCAGTCAGTTTTCTGTTTCGGTGGAAATACTGTTAGGAGAAACTCTGTTTTAGGACAAACTCTTTGATTCTTACTCTCAAGCCAGCATTCTATGTGACTTTCATAGAATTTCTGCTTATTGTTCCTGATACTTGTCTCTGCTTGTAGGCATTTGTTAGATATTACTTTTCATTTCACCCAATTCAGAGGCTGTAGCAACATGCAACCATCATGACAGTTAAAAAAAAGTATCTGGATATAGATTTACCAGTATGCTACTTTTTGCCTTCTCAACTCAAATACATATAAAGGTAATGTAGGAATTACATCAGAGTGTCTGCAAAACATTTGGAAAATATCAGTGCTTTATGTTTCACAATTATTCTTCACATTGTACCTCATTATTACTACCTCTCAAAATTTATTTATTTATTCATTCATTCATTCATTCATTCATTTATTTGCAAACCACCATACAATTACATACAAATATGTTTAGTCTGAAATACAGCAATCTATTTTGTGCAAAGTGGGGTTGAGGATGCATTCCATCAATGGTAACTCAGGTGACAATATATTAACTGAATGCTATTCTTAGTATAGTAAACTTTTCTGGGTGAGCAGACTAGAAAGAAGGTGAATATTCATTGATTCGTGTTCTCCATGTTGCTTGTGTTCCAAGATTATCAGAAATGAGGAGAATGAAAATGAAAAGTATTTCCACACTTTCAGCAATGAGGATAATTGCTGGTGGTGTAGAAGTGCTTTTCATTTTCAGTCAATAAATGGACATTAATCTGATTGGTTATTTAGTGCAGTGGTATCTAGAATATTAATTTCTTTGAGCTCAGTGCTGTGGAGGAAGATGAGTGGCCTTAGTCAAATCATGAAGCATGGCAGGAATTTGAAGTTATTTCATGGTTTTTGGAACAAAAGTGAATGTTGAGAGTCCTAACTCCTAAGATTCTTTGTTCTAAAGTAATACTTTAATAGTAAAGTATTAAAGCTCCAAATCACTCATTCTCACACACATATACACTCAGCTGGCTAAGGAAATGTGCACATAGAGGAATTTGTATGATTTTTCAGCTGGATTTATTTCAGATGGCTCTGGTAATTAGCTTTCTTAGATGATCTAAAACAGACATGTTAAATTTGTGACATCACATGATGTCGTGTGATGTATCGCAGCTTTTTCACCATTGCCAGCAATGGGGTGGGTGCAGTTTCTTCATGTTGCATCCGGCCCACAGGCTGGCAGTTTGACACACACCCGTGATCTAAAACCATATATTTATTAAGGAAAGCCAACCTTCTATCCTTCTTCTTCAGGGAACATCTAATTGATAAAATTGACAATTACCTCAGGTGGCAAGACAAATGGAATCAGAATAGCTGCAATTTTTCATAGATATATTATCTAACAAAATATCTGACAAATATCTCTTTGCAATAGTGGTGAATATCTGTAGCTTGGATGTAAGATGAGGGTGAAGGTTCTTTCTCAAGGCTTGTGGGTTGGTTTCCAAATGTTTCATTACAAGGCTATGTAATATCTTCAGTGGAGTTTAAGGGATCCCCTAAACCAGGGGTCTTCAAACTTGGCCCTTTTATGACTTGGCATGCTGACAGAGGAATTCTGGGAGTTGAAGTCCACAATCATAAAAGGGCCAAGTTTGTAGACCCCTGGCCTAAACTCCACTGAAGATGTTACCCAGCCTGGTAATGAAACATTTGGAAACCAACCCACAAGCTTCATCCTCATACTGATCTCTTTTACATGCAACCACTATTATCAGATCAGTATGAAGTAATTTCTCTGAATGTGAGCAAATTCTGTTATGCTGTATGCAAAATTAGGCAGACTCTAACTTCCCACTGATAACCCATTACCAATTGCAATATATTTTTCTGTCTTTTATTTTAATTTTGTACTATTGTTATTGTTTTAATGCTTTTATTTGTAATGCTAGTCTGTGACCATAATACAAATTGATTAATTCACAGATATACAACATTAAATTAACTTTTTTTAGAAGACTGAAAATGACAAATATTCAAAAGAAAGGAAAATGGGTTCAAATATTTAATTTTAAAAAATGAAGTTGAACATTTTCCAAACCCATGTAGAAAAGCATGTAAATATGTAAAAAAACATTCTTCAGATATGCTTCAAAATATGTTTTAATCCTAATTTCAGCTTTTGGTGAAATTGTTACTGGAAAAATGAAGAATGCACAATATTATAGGAATAGAATTATGTAGGTACATGCATCTTCAAACCTGAAAGCCTCCAGCTGAGTTTTATTTGGCTGTTGCTCGATTATCTGTATCTGCTGCTGAGTTTCAGAGATGATATTTTTTAAAGAAAAGTTTAAAATATAAAATTATTCAGTAAAAATATAAAATACATAACCATTAAGAATATTTTACCTGAAGAGAATAATTTTGCAGACATGCTTGCTTGGATTTCATACTAAGTTGTTTTGCCATTCCAAAACAGGATATTCATTATAATTGCTATATGAATTTCCCACATCTGGCACTGAAATAACTTGTCACTGTTGTTTATGCAAATCTCTTTAATTGTCAGAAAATAATTAAGCAAGAGAAATATGGCACGCATTCATATTCATGGGTGTGTTCGCATAAATATGCTTTGAAATGATAGATCAATCCCTGAATTTCTTCCTTTAGGCTATGACTTTTTTAAAGAGAATGCAACATATTTTTGTGATTTCATTTCCTTTTGGTTTTTTTTTTCATACAGCACATAAGGTAAAAACCAGAATATGAAAGATGGCCCTGCACAGGCTAGAGATAGAAGATTTTTTTAATCTTTTGCCCTAGCCCTACCTATTGATGAGAGCAGCAGAGATTCTGCTAGGAAATAGGAACGATGGCAAAGGCAACTACAGTGGGGGATACCAAAGGGCAGATTTCTAAAGCATTGCTATCTTTTTTCTTCTTCTTCTTTTGCTCACTATGAAATGCAGTGCAGATCATTCTCAAGGATGCATTGCATAAGCCATGGTTTCTTCTGTGCACATTGCCACAGGACTTAGACAAGGAAAAAAGCTGTTAGACAAGGGCTTCTTGCTTCTGTTCTCTGTGTGATGGGTGAATAGAATTGCCCACTTGAGTTTTGGAGGAATTACAGCTATGATAGACACGCTCATACTCACAACAGAAAACATGTGTGACACACATTTCAATTTTGCAGTGGAAAACAGTGAAGTTTCAATTTATCTCTTTGGCTAATGCTGCTAGGAAAGATTTTTTTGTCACCAGGAAATCTTTATAGAGATGACATAAGCTAAGCAATCAAAAGAGTGAACTGTTGAGAGAGAAATCATTCAGTCCATTTACAACAACAAGGGAGGCATTCATTCCAGAAGATTTACTACGCAATGAATGGCTGGCTATGAAATATGCTATCCAAGCATAATTGGACAAAAATCAGATAGCAGTACAAGCAGCACCTGCTCCATAGAGGGTGAAAATCATCAAGTGATTATTAATAAAGCAATGCAGTTAATGATATACCACAGTGCAAAGTTTCTTCATATTGAAAATAAACAACCGTTATTGTATGACCAGTGAGCCAGGATGCATCTGCCCAAATATTCTTTTGCAGATCATGGACAATTTTTTCAATTATGGTACAAATATTAGAACCCATAATATCCATCTTACATGGGCTTTGGGAAACTGAACTGTAACTCAACTGAATAGCACCATTGCAAGGAAATCTGGGCATGGGTATTGGGAACAGACTGACTCTCAGAATATCTCTGGGAAGCTTTTCTGGTTGCTGATTCATCACAGGACACCATTCCTGTTATGTTGCTTTTGGAAGCCACTGGTATAAAGCAGAGACTTGGCAAATTTCATAGTTGCATGATACAATGATTACATCTGCCAGAACAGGATTATAGAAGGAATCAAAGAGCTCAAATTCCATGTGTGTACAAAGGTTCATATATTTGGATAGGAATATTGGATTATTCTTGACTTGAACATTGGTCCACTTCTTAGAACCCAACTGATCATCAGAAGGAAACCATTGGGAAATTCACAGTATTTTTCATTAATATTATAGAAGTAATAGATTTAAATTATTGTACCAACAAGTTGTAATTAATTTTGAACTATGATGAGCAACACACCTGACTGATGAGAAGCATATCTGAAACAACAAATGACAGAATTTCAGACTGAGGCTTTTGTTTTATCAGTTCAGAAAAGAAATCTAACATCTTTGGAGCCCTGAAGCTTGAATGTGCAACCGTTTCTAATTTTTCTGAGAGACATGATTTGACTTCTGAAAAAGGAAAATGATGTAAGTAAATAATTTGCTAACTATTAGACATCAAAAAGAATAAACCCATTAATTAAGGATGAATGGGATTTTTTACATTCATAGATATGCAAGTCAACTTGTTGAGAATTTCAGTCCGACACAGCCAATTAGCTGCAGTACTATCAGTGAAATAGGACACAAAAGAATTCTTTATGACTTTATATAATAATAGTGTGTGTGTGTGTGTGTGTGTGTGTGTGTAGAGGAGGGTGTGGTTGTATGAAGGATAAACAGAGGGGGCAATTCTATCTCTGTTCAATAATGGGATGGAAAATTAATTCCCATCAAGTCCTGAAAGGAGATAGGAAGTAGGATCAGTTGAGCAATGGAGTAGTTTGAAGGATTGTATGTATGCATCTGAAAGATTCAGAGCATTTCCACTTCTCTATAGGAGAAGATTTAGGACTGTTCTCCACTATGCCTTTAAGCTGTTCCTGTTCCATGTTGATGCCTAGCTGGACTCCAAGTTGGTTTAAGAAAATTCTGTCTGGTTTGGGACATATGGTATCAGTAATTGCTTGCCAGATGTTTAGCTTAGATTCCCAGCATCAACAAAATATCCATCCACTCATCTATAGACAATTTCCATGCTGCTGTCCCAACTTTTGACACCAGAAAAGCAAACATCTTTTTTACTGTGAGAATTTTACTACTTACAGATACTTTGGGGGGAAAGTTATCCTAGCTCCTTTATTATTTGCAGTATTTATTTATTTGGGCTATTTGGGTGCTTACAAAAAGAAAAAAAACAGAAAGCTCCATCATTTCAACAATAATAATAATAAACTGTTGGGTGTTTTTTTAAGCAAGCAGATGAGGTGGGTAGCTCAAGAAAACTAGTGATTAAGAAAAGAAAATGTTTCTGATACGTTCCAACCAGTGACCTAGGAACATGAGGCACATTGTGTAACGAGTAGATTACTTAGAGATTAAGAGTAGTTGCAGCAGAGTTTATGGAGCCAAACCTGGGGAAACACAAGGAAGTACTGTTTATTAATGGGGCAGTTACCACTGATCTGGGCAAGCAGAGGTTCCTATCCCTGCATCCAATAGTCAATCAAAGCACAGAGATTTGCCCCAAAGAAAATAAAGTGTGGTATGTAAACCCCATTACAAATACTTCAATTGCTGGCAGTCAGAACCCCGCTTGAATGGCAGACTAAGGGGTCACAGACACAGTGGGCTGAGAATAAGTAAAGGACTATGTGATCAGTTTCTGTCCTCCAGAGTTGATTGCTAGTTCTTGTGACAGTACAATCTGGCAAATCATTAACAGAATCTAATTTTAAAAATTGAGATTAAAAATACTTGGCAGTTGATTTTTCCAGAATCAATAATTGGTTCCTTGTATGGGACACTAGCTGGGACGCGGTGGCTCAGTGGGTTAGGACGCTGAGCTTGTCGATCAGAAGATTGGCAGTTTGGCGGGTTGAATCCCAAGTGCCACGTAACAGAGTAAGCGCCTGTTACTCATCCCAGCTTTTGCCAACCTAGCAGTTTGAAAGCACGTAAAAATGCAAGTAGAAAAATAGGGACCACTACGGTGGGAAGGTAACAGTGTTTCATGTGCCTTTGGTGTCTAGTCATGCCGTCCACATGACCACGGAGACGTCCTCGGACAAGCGTTGGCTCTTCAGCTTTGAAACGGAGATGAGCACCGGCCCCTAGAGTTGGAAACGACTAGCACGCATGTGCGGGGGAACCTTTACCTTTACCTTTATCTTATGGGACACTAATTTAAACAGTGCTTTACAGAATGAATTTCTATACTTTTCAGTGAAGAAATTGTCATCTGCCTTCTGCTACAGGGTTTCCAGAATGTTGTTTATGAGCAAGATGATTCATCTAGATTAGAAGGAATTGTACGGATCAAAGCTTTTGGCTGAGTATTTTCCCTAACAATTTTTGTTCAGACCTGGAAAACTACAATATGACATAGGGAATCTATTTCTTTCTGTATTTTTTTTTCCTTTTGTGGATCTGTGCCTGAGTAGTTCTGGGAAACTAACAACCTCATTGTATTTTAATTAGAAGATTTAATTTTCCCCTAGCAACTTGTTTTGACGTAAAATAACAAAGATATAAGAAGCTGTCAAAGCGAGCAATTTTGTGGGAAAAACCTGCTTGAGATGTCTGAGTAAGAGTATTATTATAAAAGTCAGCTTCAGAAAGAAGCAAATACATATGGCAGAATGGCATGTTTAAGGCAGCAGCAGACCAAACATTGTGTTCATATAATTCCTTATTTATTCTTTTTCACAGTTATTGAGTGACTTTGGGCCAGTCACTCTCTCTTAGCCCAACTCACTTCATGAGGTGAGTTTTGAGTTAGTTACTAAAATAATAAAGGTGGGATTAAAAAGTCTTTTTTTAAAAAAGCTGTGGCATATGAACCAATTAGCTTGTCTGGAAATTTATTTATTTATTTTATTAGATTTATATACCGCCCTTTCCCGAAGGAAACATACAACGAATCAGCTTGGACACTGGGCTGGGAGGACAGAAAATAGAGGTCTTTCTCACATCACTGGCTTTCTAGTCCACTTCCTGAAGCAGTTGCTTGATTCCATTTAATGCTAAGGTTGAATCTTGTTCAGTTCCTCAAAGGACACTGCAGCTTACCATCATTTGAACTGCTGGCATTGTCCCAGGACTGCAACAGCAAAGCTGTCTGGAGGAGCTGCTAAACCAGCCCAACAAGGCATGCTTTTATTGGACATAGTCCTTTCCCTTCAGAATGAACATTTCTATCAGCAAAGCATATGAGCCAACAGATTTGCAGAATCCAACATAAATATATCACAACTGTCTGTTAAAAATCCACAACAGTCTACATCCAAACTAAGTAAAAGATATCATAACGTGTCAGGCTGGAAAGCAGAGCAATCAGAAAGAAAGAGACGGTTATATGAAGACTGGAAAGAGACTATGAAGAAGGCTTCATGTGACATTTGAGGAGGCATTTTGCACTTTAACTTCTTAAGAAAGTCCAGTAGTTCACCCATCACTCTTGTTTATTCTTCCATGCCAGCTTTTCATTTTTAAAAGAATTGTATTATCATTGGTTTATTAATGGATAAATACAGTTTTATAATATAAATATAATGTTCTAGATATTGGAATAGCAAATCCTTCCAAGCAAAATCCCTTAAATGAATCCTATATTAGATTTGGACATATTTAAATATATAAAAAGTATTTCAAGGCAGAACCATTACTTTACAGCTGCTACATCTTTCTCCATTCATAGACTGGTTTCCCCAAAACACATTCATATTTTTTTTTCCTGTTCCATAGTCTGTTTTGCATGCTTGATAGAAAACTGCATCTGATTTTGAGGGAGGAAGTTCAACCAGAGTAAAGGCACAAGTAAATTATCAGAGAATTGGTAAATATTGTAACAAACAACATAGGATGGAACTGAAATTCTTGTCAAAGTTCTAGCCATTAGAAAAACATTTAAAGCTTTTCCGCTCACAGAAAAGGCATTACTTGTGAATAGAATATTTCTCAGGAGGTGTTCTGTTTTTCAAAAAGAAAAATATTTTATTTATTAATTTTGGTTGTGTTCTCTGTCAATTATACTGTCTAGAAACTACATTTCCACTTCAGAATTTCCAGAAGTAATTTGCTAGTCTCATGCAAAGAGCAGGCCCCAAAGGTGCTTTTTTTAAAAGGTAACTGGGCTTTCTTTGTTTCTCCTTGAAGACGTTTCACTTCTCATCCAAGAAGCTTCATGTCTTTCTTCAAGGAAAAAACAAGAAAGTCCAGTTGCCTTTGAAAAAAGCACCTTTGGGACAACCATGAACTGGATGACTGAGAATCTCCATAGTCATCACAGAAAGAATTTCAGTTCTCTTCCTAAGAGAAGGCCTCCAGAGGAAACATGCCATGTTTTAAGACTTAATCTTCAGAACTCTATATTTAGGAGTCCTGAATTGTCTGTGAAGGACTAATGATTCCTTACATCAGCGTTTCCCAACCTTAGGAACTTGAAGATGCGTGGACTTCAACTCCCAGAATTCCCCAGCCAGCTACGCTGGCTGGGGAATTCTGGGAGTTGAAGTCCACGCATCTTCAAGTTCCTAAGGTTGGGAAACGCTGCCTTACATTGATCAAATGTGAAAATAACTGAACCTCTGTATTGGGAAAAAAAATCAATTCTTCTTGCTAGGAAGCTCTCTTCTACATGCCATCCAGAGGGATCTCATAGAATACAATGTGAGAAAACACAACACAACTCAGTTGGATGTGCCAGGTATTTTCACTATGCAACCACTGGTCCTTTTGTGAAGGGGAACTAAATCACTGGCAACCACTGAGAGGAGTTTTTGGCATCTTACATATAAAGATCTTCATGCTATTAGCAAAGTTGCATTTTTCCCACTCCCTTTTGTATGAGAAAAGTTTCATATTCATCAGTCTATTAACCTGTCTGTCAGCTATCGATTTTATAGGTTGAAAGTTTTGAAAGATTAGAAACAGGAACCTGCTATTACTTACTCATGGCTCACACAGATATGGGGTAAATTCTGTGCAGGTGCTGTAAAGTGCCTTTTACTTATTTCTCCCTCAAGAGCTCTTCCTTCTATCAGCAGACCCCTTACTTCTTTTTCCCAATTTCTTTTTATTTTCTAATACCACAGGCCCACTCAGCATCCAGTCCCCACTGCCAGTCCATTCACTTTTTTGGTCAATGTACTATGATAGGTCACAGAATTGTTTATCTCTGAAAATCATATAGTAACTACCATTTATTGTTTTAGCCCAGTATTAGCCTATTACCTTTATGTCTAACAGATATGGTAGGGACGCGGTGGCTCAGTGGGTTAGGATGCTGAGCTTGTCGATCAGAAGGTCGGCAGCATGGCGGGTCGAATCCCGAGTGCCGCATAGCAGAGTGAGCGCCTGTTACTCGTCCCAGCTTCTGCCCACCTAGCAGTTCGAAAGCACGTAAAAATGCAAGTAGAAAAATAGGGACCACTACGGTGGGAAGGTAACAGCATTCCGTGTGCCTTTGGCGTCTAGTCATGCCGGCCACATGACCACGGAGACGTCCTCGGACAAGCGCTGGCACTTCAGCTTTGAAACAGAGATGAGCACCGGCCCCTAGAGTCAGAAACGACTAGCACACATGTGTGGGGGAACCTTTACCTTTACCTTTTACCTAATTCACAATTCTGCTACATAAGAATATTTAAGTGAAGATATCTCATAAAGAACCTGTGTCCATGTCAAATACTGTTTTCAGTTGAGCCACTGATACAGTATTAATCTATTCTTCAACATTTCTCAGTTTTTCCCATCCAAATTCCACATGTTTTCACAGCTGGTTGCTGACACTCCCAGCCAACTTTTACAGCTAGTGTTGGTAAGTGGGTTCCCAACCGCATACTATTTTTACTGTTTATTTCATCATCATCTTGAAGTTTCTCATATATAAAGTTCACAGAATTTTCATTTTTCTGTATATAAGTATATTGAATTAAGAGAGATCAAATAGCATGCAATTCTCAGCATGCAAGTGTATGTACAACTATATTGATGCACAGTTGAAATGTATTCCAAAACGTTATAGTTTTCTTATTTCCCATGGACAATTGTGGCAATTATTTGACACAAGTCATGACATATAGATGGAATTCTTACCATATCTGTTTTTATATTAATTTTGTGGCTTTTTATTAATATAATGTATGAATGAAATAATTCATTTTATATTTTTCTTTTGCATATTAAGAAAGCTGAACTAATAGACCACAATTAACCCAACATCCTCCTTAGAGCACTATGGTCAAGATATTTTTTAATCAGTTTCATGGTTTAATGGGTATGTCTTTATTTATTTATTTAAAATATTTATACAAAATAATTCTGGGCAACTGAGAACAATGTACAAAAATATCAATACATAATAAATAAATAAAACTATTTTGCACAACCAAAGTGCCATAACATTTGTATCTTAAACATACATGTTTTTAAACATACAAACTCCCATCTTGGCCTAATTCCTAGAAAAAATAAGATATTGGCTATCTTATTTGTTTAATTGACATTTATTGTAATCCTAAAAAGAAAATATTTATTATTTTATCTCAGGGCTCCTGAGAATATGCAATAGTATGAAGTCAAAGTTTCTTCTAGGTGTGCCCTAAAATGGATTGACATTTCAGACTGCAGTGTCAAGATCTTGATCTTGATTCTGGAGGCAGCAGAGATGGCCAATCTGCTAAGGAGTGTGAAGAACTAAAATTAGGCCCTCATAAGCACCAGCTCTGAACTTCTATTTTCCTATGCTTCCATCTCTGCTCAATATCTTCTAGGCCTGGCCATTCACTTTTTTAAAGTCTTCATTCTTTGAACAGACAATATCCTACTGTACATTGAAGCAGAAATTTGTCATGCCTTATAGTTCACCTCTAGCCCTCCTTAAAGAAAGTTCCTCACTGGGAGCTATCCACAGTGCTGCAACCACCAGCCTTCTTGCCTTGTGGATGCCAACTATACACAGAATATAACAAGAGGTGGATGACCATATCTTTGAATACCACATGCGCATGCACATGCACACACCCACAGATGTTTTTCTTCCTGCAAATAGAAATAGTACAGTTAGGGTGGCTGGGTAAAGCCTGATGTGTTATTTTACTATGTCCAGAGTCCTTTTATTTCAATATTTATCTACCACACTTAAATTCTGAAATACATATTGAGAAAAAAATGATTGCTCAGTGAATTTGAAATGGACTAGAGTTGTTCTTCAAAAACACTTTATATGATTCCACTGTGCTTGATTAGGAATGTTTCCCAAACTAAATCCAAATAACCGCATAATTATTTTAATCAATTTTGGTGCCTTCCTTAAAACAATCTCCTATTGCAGTGGTGGCGAACCTTTTAGAGACCGAGTGCCCAAAGTGCAACCCAAAACCCACTTATTTATTGCTGGGTGCCAGGTGGGTGTGGCCCACTGGGTGGGTGTGGCAGTAGTGGTCATGGAAGATTGGGTGGGTGTGGCCAAGGTGGGTGTGGTCACCTCAATGTTGCTCGTGGGGAGGGACACCTGTGGGGGGTGGGCAGGGTTGGGGGAGCTCCAGGAGGTCTCTGGCAGGTGGGACGGTAGGCAGGAGATTCATCCTGTGGACTGAGGTGAGGCAGGGTGGGGGTGGCATTGCCATGGGGGAAGGCAAGGGCTGGGGCAGATGCTGCCTGACACCATCGGTCCCTGCACACAGAGGCCAGTGAGTGCATAGGGGCCAACAGTGTCCGTCAGTAGCCACAGCCTGCTGGCCCCTCAACAGGCGCACTCTGGAGCTCTGCAGTGCCAGCAGTTCAAAGAAGCTGCCTCCGAGATGGATGGTCGGCCAACAGCTGAGGTGATGCAGTGGGTCATGCCTGGGAAAAGGAGAGCATGTGAGGCCAGGAGGGACAGGATGAGGGGGAGGGAAACCAGCTGTGCCGGGATGCATTCAGACACATGGGACCTCAGCAAATTAGCAGGCAGCTGGTTGAAGAGGTACAGTTGCCACCTCCGGGGCATGGCGTGGGTACCCACAGAGAGGGCTCTGAGTGCCACCTCTGGCACCCATGCCATAGGTTTGCCACCACTGTCCTATTGGGTCTGGGTGTAATTTATAGCGATAGTATCATAGTATTAACCTATAAAGATATTTATGGCTTGGCACTAAAGGTAAAGGTAAAGGTTCCCCTGCACATGCGTGCTAGTCGCTTCCGACTCTAGGGGCCGGTGCTCATCTCCGTTTCAAAGCCGAAGAGCCAGCGCTTGTCCGAGGACGTCTCCGTGGTCATGTGGCCGGCATGACTAGCACGGAATGCTGTTACCTTCCCACCATAGTGGTCCCTATTTTTCTACTTGCATTTTTACGTGCTTTCGAACTGCTAGGTGGCCAGAAGCTGGGACGAGTAACAGGCGCTCACTCTGCTATGCGGCACTCGGGATTCGACCCACCAAACTGCCAACCTTCTGATCGACAAGCTCAGTGTCCTAACCCACTGAGCCACCACGTCCCTGGCTTGGCACTAAGTACCTTCAAAATCAGATATGCCTAGTACAAAATGACCTATGTATTTCCTGATCTTATCAGGAAAACCAACTGGAAGGCAAGACAAAGTATGGAGTTGCTGCTTTTACATAGCAATTCCCGACCTCTGAAATGGGCTCCTACTGGAACTTAAGTTAGCTCCTATTGGAGCTGCTTTCTGGAAGTAATTAAAAACAGACCTGTTTCAGAGGATTTTTAATTATCTTCAAATTGACAAAGGATATCTTAGAACAGAAGTTTAAGCATGCCTATAAAACTGGGGGTGGTGGTTGGGAGACCATGAAGAAAGCTTTACTAAAGGCAGAGGAGGACTCAAAGGTGCAGGTAGATAAGAAAAGAGTGCTTCAAAAGCCATTTTGGGTGGGGGACATGATATACCTGTCAACTAAGTACCTGCGCCTGAAAATACCCTGCAAAAAGCTAGGGCCCAAATTCATAGGCCCGTTCCGGATTATGCAGGTTATTAACCCAGTTCGCTGTGCAGCTACAACTACCCCAGCTTTTGGGAAATATACACCCGGTTTTCCATTGCAGCTTACTAAAGCCAGTGGGGAGCCCCTCCTCTGGGTCCATGAAATGGATACCAGGCCCTATCACAGGGGACCATTATAAGATCCAAGAGGTGTTAGACTCCCTATCCAACGAGGTCGGTTGCAGTACCGTGTACAGTGGAAGGGGTACCCTGTTACGGAGACATCCTGGGTGGGGGAAGTGGACATCCAAGCCTCCAGGTTGCTGTGGCTTTTCCACAAATGGTGTCCCCATCAACCAGGAGGGGGGGTCAGCTGCATCATCCACCACAACCTGTGATTAATCACACGTTTCTCCTTGTCTTCCAGGTGGAGCCCTGGTAAGGGGGCCACCTGTCAAGCTCCTGTGGGCTCGACACTAACGGGAGGGGAACAAGGACAGCAGGAACGAGGAGAAGGCCAGTGACAAAATTGGCGGTGACAGCCCTTCCCTCTCCTGTTACCTGGCCTGTTGGCAGGGTACCTGGCGGAGCATAGCTACGCGACCATCGGCTGCATGGCTCCACGGCCATTCTGCCTAACAGCTGATTGGCGCAGGGAAGCAACAAGGAGCCGGAAGCTGAAAGCCTGCAGCATGTCCTACCTAATTGCTCTTATCAGCGTACGCCCTGGATGCTGGTTAGGTGGGCGGGGGGTGGGGCCAGTTGGGAAAAGTATATGTAAAGTGCTGGGAGGCGATTGCTCCCTGTGCTAACTTTGTTTGCTGTCAGTTTGCTGTTTCTGTGACTGAACACCTGACAGAACGTTCCTTTATTAAAGCCAGCCACCTGTCAACTCTACTACTTGTTTCCTTTTGGAGCCAGGGGATGGTAAGGACTTTTAACATCTGAACTTTTATGATAACTGCAATCCCTTCTGTACTTCACCTTTGAAACTATGAGTCTGATCTGTTTGAAGTTTGTAGAATAAAGTATTACATTCAGTTTTCTAAGATATATCACTTTTAATATGCTTATCAAGGCCCACAATAGTGCAACATCTTTTGATTGAAGTAAAAATAGATATAACAGAGAGAAAAGTAAATGATCTTCAAATGTTATGTAGTGTTCATTATAAATATTAAGAAATGGTGATTGATATCAGATAATGGGTAAATATTTACCAAGAAGTAATTGTTTATCATGTAAAGAAAAAGTAACACTGATAATTTCATTAAGTAAACATCAGTGTATTTGATGTACTACTTTGTATTAACCAACTGCATATTTAACTAATTAAAATAGATACTAATGGATCTCACTGTTGGCGATGTTTTGACAGCAATTTGTAAAGATAAATATCTACCATATACTTTTGGGACCAAGAAGTACATATATTCAGTCTACTACAGTCTGAATGCAGATCATCAGTTCTTTTAAGGAAGCAACTTAGATCAAAAAATAATTAAACATACTTTCATTCATATGTGAAATGTTTCAATGCTTCATGAACCAGAAAAATAAAGAAGTGAATTCTGGTCCCAAAATGAAGGTCTCCAGCTAAAGTCTGTGCATTATAAAAACAGGGGTTGTGGGATTGTTGGAATCCAAAAGCTTAGCGATTTCAGGGTGGATTCTCTCCTCCCACCCCAACACCAAAAGAGGCACCTCAGATGTGTGATGAGGCTTTTATTTTAGCGACAGCACCAGCAACTCTGAACACGCTTTGCATAGCTTGGCTTGTTACCACAAGACCTAATGAAGTATCTTTAAATCCTTGTGATAAAATTACCATTCAGAACTCTCAAAACACCCCCATTCTAGTACTGTGCATTTCTTTCATTTTTCTTTTTCTTAACTTTTTTTTTAATGTACTCAGTTATCCCAAAAAAGCATGCACGTACAGGGCAAGGAGTTTCTGTTGTTTCTTTCAGGTTGATTACAAACTTGCAAAATACAAACTGTTCCTCAAACTTGGCAATATTTGCTTCTAATTATTTCTGACCACATTTATCAAACGCACAGAAAACAGTATTCGATCTCCACAAATTCCAAATCCTATCTGTCAGTTGCTGAGCTGAAACAAAATTGTTCTTGTTATTTTCAGCTGTGGGCTTTTAATTTAATTTTGTTTACTGTACTAAACTGTTTTCACAATCTAATGCAGACCTTTTGCCCTAAAAGGTCATTTAAATTCATACATTTATTTATTTATTTTATTTATTTTTGGGACTTATATGCCGCCCTATCTCCCGAAGGACTCAGGGCGGCTAACAACAATAAAAACAACAATACAAAAGTTAAAAAAAATTAAACAAACAGCCCCAAAATTAATTAGCTAAACAATTAAAAATTAAAACAATTTTAAAACCCGTCGTCAATCCAGGTCAGCTTGATGAAAAAGGAGTGTTTTGAGGCCGCGGCAAAAGGACCAGAGATCCGGGGCCATCCGGAGCTCAAGGGGGAGTTGGTTCCACAGGGCTGGCGCTCCCACAGAGAAGACCCTGCCCCTGGGGGTCGCCAGCCGACATTGTCTAGCCGACAGCACCCTGAGGAGGCCCTCTCTGTGTGAGCGCACCGGGCGATGGGAAGTCGTCCCCGGCAGCAGACGGTCCTGCAAATATCCCAGGCCTAAGCCATGTAGGGCTTTAAAGGTGAGTACCAGCACCTTAAATCTCACCCGGAAGACAACCGGTAACCAATGCAGCTCACGCAGGAGGGGTGTAATATGGGAGTATCGGGATGCTCCCATCACTACCCGCATGGCCGCATTCTGCACCAGCTGGAGCCTCCGGGTGGTCTTCAAGGGCAGCCCCATGTAGAGAGCATTGCAGTAATCTATCCAAGAGGTAACGAGTGCATGAGTGACCGTACGTAGGGCATCTCGGTCCAGATGTGTGCATATAAGCAGTTGATAATATTATATAATACAGTATGTCCATAACCATCCATTAACTCTCCTTCCAAGTCTCTCTTTTTTGAGTTTTGAAAGTAAATAGATGCAAATGTTTCTACCTATTGCGTTGGTGCGGGGAAAGAGAATGTACACCCAACATATTGAAAGATTATCCAGTAAAGATCATTCATATCATTCTCTTCTCTGCTGTTCCCTGCTGTGCCGGACCGGTTGGGCTGCTTGCTGCTCTCAGACGGGTTCTGGTCGGCGAGGAGGACGAGGAGGACACTTGCGGGTGCGTTTGGGGTGGCGGTGATGGCGGCGGCGGCGTGGGCGCTGGCGGCGGCAGTTTCTCGGGCTGCGCTCGGTGCGGCGCTCGGTGGCGGCGTTTTTTGCTTCCCCGGGCCGTTTCGGGCCGCCCTTAACATCTTCGGGCTGCCTCTGGTTGCCGAGAGAGACGCCTGTGGGTCCGACTTGGCGGCGGCGATGGCGGCGATGGCGGTGACGGCGTGGGCGTTGGCGTTGCCACTGGTAGCGGCGTCTCCTGGGGCCGCATTCGACGGCAGAGATGGCCTGCATCCGGCGACGACGGCGGCAGCAGTGGACTTGGGCCGTTCTCAACGACCAGCACTAAGCGGTGGCATTCCTGGGGCCTCTTGGCCCGAATGGCAACACTTGACCTGTTTTTGGGCCACCTCGGCGGCATCAGTGTTTTCTGGCCTATTTGGGCCGCTTGTGGAGGCCAGTGACTGGCTGCGATGTTTCTCGGGCTCTCGGCCCCTCCCGCCGGCGGTGGTGCTTTCATCTCACCCCAGACTGCATCAGGCTGCTTTTAGTGACGCTATCGTCCTCGGGCCGTTTTGGCGGCGGAGAGGGCGACTGAGAGTTATCCTAGCAGCGATGATGCTTCCTGTGCTGCCTCGGACCGCTTGTGTTGGCAACGGCGTCTTTGGACCGCTTCAATGGAGCAACAGGCGGTCTTTATACCACCTTTGGACCGCTCTAACGGCAGTGACGCTTTTAGACCATTTCGCCCATTTTGGCCCGTCTACTCTTCTGCCTGAATATATAATTTTGTCTGCCTCCCCCTCTCCCCTTTGGATTTGGTCGGTCCTGGGTATCAGCCATGGTGGGAGAGTGGCTGACTTTTACATCTGCAGCCCCATAGAGGTGGGAGCTCTATGGGGCATGCCTACCCAGAGTATATCTTTGACCATCCCCAGGTACAGAGTTGCAACTTGCCGTGAGAGGGCGGGGGTGACCTGTTTACTGGGGCACCCAGCTAAGTGGCAGTGCAGCTGGGTGTGGATCCAGATATTTTCTTTTCCGGCCTTCGACCCTCCTATGGACTTGATCATCTCCAGGACTACCTATTCTGGACTTGCTGGACTAACATGCGACAATATACTAGCACGGACTTGCTCGCCCTCAGGGGTGCCCCCCTCGCCTGGGTGCGACCCGCCTCTTTAAATTCTAACCTCGATGAAGGGCCCGAGTTCTGGGTCTCTGAGAGATGGCTGGGTAGGGGTAGGGGCCGTCAACATAAATGTAACAAGAGGCCCCTGATTTTGTTTTTATCAAAATTTTTTACGGGGTTGGGGAGGGGGGTGGGTGATAGGGGTTGTTTGGTTTTGGGGGGCGGCCAATCAACCATAGTTCAGGCCAGACTTGGGTCTGACCGCGCGGGGGGAGAACGAGGGGTCGTTGTCTCCGGGGCTCATGAGCGGGTCGTGGGATTACCAATTCCCACGACGGGGAATGGCAGCAGGCGGATAGACAGGGGGCCATATCGTTACCGGGAGCGCCGTCTCCGCTATTTGCAAGCGGTGGGGCGCTCCGACCCTCTGCTTCTTTCCCGAGGTTCCGGGAGCGAGGATGTGCAGCCTCCTGAGCTCCGGCTGGTGTACCTGAATGCCAGGTCCGTGGTCAACAAAGCTCCCCTTATTAGGGATTTAGTTGAGGGTGAGCATGCGGACCTGGCTTGCATCACGGAGACTTGGTTGGGGCCAGAGGGTGGGGTCCCTTTGGTTGATCTTTGCCCACCAGGCTTCCGGGTGCTACACCAGCCTCGAGCTCAGGGTAGGGGTGGGGGAGTGGCGGTGATCGTTAGGGAGACCTTATGTCCGCGGGAGACCACCGTTCCTCAGATAGTCGGGTGTGAGTCTCTCTTTATGAGATTTGGCTCTGGGGCGCAGTTGGGCTTGCTGCTCGTGTACATTTCGCCTAGTCGCGTAGCGGCAGCCCTGCCCGAGCTGCTCGATGTCCTCTCAGGGTTGGTGGTTGAGTTCCCCAAACTTATAGTTTTGGGAGACGTCAACCTACCATCCCTGGGAGGTTCATCTGAGCTTGCTCGGGAGTTCATGGCTTCCATGACGGCCATGGACCTGACGCAGGTAATTTCTGAGCCAACTCATGAGGGAGGCCACACCCTTGACCTGATTTTCTTATCTGGACGGTGGTTGGATGATCTTGGTGGGGGCTTTCCACTTACTATGCCCCTGTCATGGACCGATCATCACCTCCTGCGGCTGGTCTTCCATTTTGCCACCCCTCGCCGTGGAGGTACGGAGCCAACTAGATGGTACCGCCCCAGACGCCTAATGGATCCTGAGAGATTCCAAGCGGCGCTGGGGTCTCCACCTGCCTCCATTGCTCACAGCTCGGCGGATGCCTTAGTGGAAGCCTGGGAAAGGGCAGCCACTGAGGCACTCGACCGGGTTGTACCCTTGCGGCCCCTGACCCGGCGCAGATCCCAGCGAGCTCCATGGTTCTCCGCGGAGCTCCGGGAGATGAAGCGGCGGAAACGGGGCCTAGAGAGCTGCTGGAGGTCCAGCCGATCTGAACCCGACCGATTGCGGTTAAGAACCTATATTAGGTCTTATCTCGCTGCGATGAGGGAGGCGAGGTGTAATTACTTCTCTACCCTCATCGCGTCCGCAGACAATCGCCCGGCCGCCTTGTTTAGGGTGACTCGCTCCCTTCTTAATCAGGAGGTGAGGGAGGATCCCTTGCAGGGTCGTGCCGAGGAGTTTGGTCAACATCTGTTGGATAAAATCGCTCGGATTCGGACCGGTTTGGACTCCAGCTGGGCAGAGTCTGACGATCAGGACACGGGCGGTCTTGTCAATGTTATCTGGGAGGAGTTCGATTCTGTGACCCCTGATGAAGTGGACAGGATTATGGGGAAGCTGAGTTCCACCACATGCTTATTGGACCCGTGCCCTTCTTGGCTGGTTTACGCAGCTAGGGAGAGGACACGAGGCTGGCTCCAGGCGGTTATATCTGCTTCTTTGAGTGAGGGTTATTTCCCCACCGTCTTGAAGGAGGCGGTGGTGAGACCTCTCCTCAAGAAGCCTGCCTTGGACCCAGCTGTATTGAACAACTTCCGTCCAGTCTCCAACCTTCGCTTTCTTGCGAAGGTTGTTGAGAGTGTGGTGGCGCATCAGCTCCCTCTGGTCCTGGATGAAGCGGATTATCTGGACCCTTACCAATCGGGTTTCAGGCCCGGGCACAGCACGGAGACGGCATTGGTCGCTCTGGTGAATGATCTCTGGAGGGCTCGGGATAGGGGGTATTCCTCTGTCCTAGTCCTATTAGACCTCTCGGCGGCTTTTGATACCATCGACCATGGTATCCTGCTGCAGCGTCTCAGGGGATTGGGAGTGGGAGGCACGGTTTTTCAGTGGTTCTCCTCCTATCTCCTGGGACGCTCGCAGTCGGTGTTGGCAGGGGGGCAGAGGTCGACCCCTAGGACTCTCGCTTGTGGAGTTCCTCAGGGGTCGGTCCTCTCGCCTCTCCTGTTCAACATCTATATGAAGCCGCTGGGTGAGATCATTCGTGGTTTTGGAGTTGGGTATCATCAATATGCTGATGATACCCAACTTTTTATTTCGACCCCAAACCACCCCAGTGATGCCCTCGCTGTGATGTCCCGTTGCCTGGAGGCGGTTCGGGTCTGGATGGGGAGGAACAGACTTCAACTCAACCCTGACAAGACTGAGTGGCTGTACATTCCGGCTTCCCGAGACACCTGGGATGTTCCACCTCTTTCTATGGGGGGTGAGCTTTTACCCCCTGTGGATAGGGCTCGCAACTTGGGAGTCCTCCTAGATTCACGACTCACTTTGGAGGATCACATAGTGGCCGTGACTAGGGGGGCTTTTGCCCAGGTTCGCCTGGTGCGCCAGTTGCGGCCCTATCTGGATCGGGAGGCCTTGTGTACGGTCACTCATGCGCTCGTGACCTCTCGCCTAGACTACTGTAACGCTCTCTACATGGGACTTCCCTTGAAGACTACTCGGAGGCTCCAACTGGTACAGAATGCGGCCGCGAGAGTTGTCTTGGGAGTTTCCCGGTACTCCCATGTTACACCTTTGCTCCGTGAGCTGCATTGGTTGCCAGTTGTCTTCCGGGTAAGGTTCAAGGTTTTGGTTATGATCTTTAAGTCCCTACATGGCATGGGTCCGCGATACCTCGAGGACCACCTGCTGCCGGCGTCGACTCCCCTCCGCCCTGTGCGCGCCCACAGAGAGGGCCTCCTCAGGGTGCCTCCTGTCAAGGAATGTCGACTGGTGGCCCCCAGGGGGAGGGCCTTCTCTGTGGGTGCTCCGGCGTTATGGAATCAACTGCCGGTCGAGCTCCGGATGGCATCAGACCTCCGATCCTTCCGTCGCGGGTTGAAGACCCATTTATTTGAACTAGCGGGTCTGGCCTGATGGGGGTACTTGGGTTTTTTATTGGTTTGTTTTAGTATTCTGGTTTTAACTTGGGCATTAATTTAATTATTTTTTAATGTTTGTATTGGTGTTTATATTTATGCCCTGTGAACCGCCCTGAGTCCCTTTGGGAGAAGGGCGGTATAAAAATCTCAATAAATTAAATTAAATTAATTAAATATAAGAAAAAGTTCCAACTTAGCAGGCAATAGAAAACCTGAAGCAAATTCCTTTTCACTTCCTGTTGGAAACAATGCTTATATTAAGGTTTAAATTTGGTTTATAAAACATACGGGATCATATAAAATAGAGAATTACTATTCAACCTATGACCAATTAAGTCATCATTTCAGACATATTTCCTTACCTAAACCGAGAAACAGAATGACCCCAAGAAGGCAAAAAAATCAGTGGGAATTGGAGCAACTCCCAACTTTCTGTTCAATGGAGAAGCTGGCAGGGAGTATTGGAAACCTTCCTCCCCACCCCCTTCCCTTCCTCCCTCCCTCCCTCCTTTTAATCATACAATTGTAGCCAATACCTTGAGTTTGTAACCAATACCGTGGTGGCGCAGTACTGCAGGCTACTTCTGCTGACTGCCAGCTGCCAGTGGTTCAGCAGTTCGATCCCATCCTTCCGAGGTCGGTAAAATGAGGACCCAGATTGTTAGGGGCAATAGGCTGACTCTGTAAACCGCTTAGAGGTGCTGTAAAGCACCATGAAGCAGTATATATCTAAATGCTATTGCTATTGCTATTCTTGAACTCATCTTGTAGATACCCCTGCATGCAGTGAAAATACTATGAGAAGAAAAACATTAGAGTACCTTCTTCCTTCCTGTAAATACTTTTCTAATGGTATCAGAATATACTTTTTTCCTGAGAAATTCTAGTTTCTTTTTTCAGACAGGTTTCTAGCCATTTTTAGCGTGATAAGAAGAAAACTGAAGTTATAAAGAATTGAAAAGAATTAGAAATAAAGAATATAATGATTTCACAAAATATCCCATAAGTATAAAACTTCTTCATTCTTTATAGTTCTCCATTTAGTTGCATTGTTTGTACTTTCTACTTTCCACTATCAAGTCTATATTCTTGCATTATACAATCCCACCCAAGTGATTCTGAAATATCCTACTATTTAGGTTATGTATTTTGTTGAAATTTCAGAAATATTTTTACTAAATGTTATTTTATATTCTTCACAGTTATATCTTATTTCTATTTAAAAATATCCAGAATAATTTACAAACAGAAAAAAAAATATTTTGTCCAAAGTGAATTATAAATGAGTAATGACTGAATAATAAGCTGGTTTATAAATAATAACTGATTCCTAAAACTAAATGATATCAAATTCTGTTAATAATAGTTTTCCATTAATATTTCATGTGAGGGATGACCCCTGCAAAGAATTGCAACTATTTTCTTTTTGCTTTTGTAAGCAGCTAACTGAAATCCTGGAAGGAAATGCAAAGGTTTTGGCACCATTTACTCTCGAGTAATATAGCAGGGACGTGGTGGCTCAGTGGGTTAGGATGCTGAGCTTGTTGATCAGAAGATCGGCAGTTTGGCAGGTAGAATCCCGAGGGCCACGTAGCAGAGTGAGCGCCTGTTACTCGTCCCAGCTTCTGCCAACCTAGCAGTTCGAAAGCATGTAAAAATGCAAGTAGAAAAATAGGGACCACTACAGTGGGAAAGTAACAGCATTCCGTGTGCCTTTGGTGTCTAGTCATGCCGGCCACATGACCACGGAGACGTCCTTGGACAAACGCTGGCTCTTCAGCTTTGAAACGGAGATGAGCACTGGCCCCTAGAGTCGGAAACAACTAGCACGCATGTGCGAGGGAACCTTTACCTTTAATATAGCAGACGCTAGATTTCTAATATGACCAACAACAGATCCTCTATTTATTTGCCATTTGTATTTCACAAAATTCAGAAATGTCTTTCTACACTCTGGGATTAAATAAATTACTTCTCACATTACAAATATGTGAGCTCCATAACTCTCCTAAGATGCACTTTCTGCTGAACTGGAAAATGTATATGATGTGGCCTAGAAGTTGTGTTTTGGGATTTTATCCATGCTGCTTCTGCCAAAATGTGGATTATCTACATTTACACTTATTTACCATACTGATTCTAGCTGTTCAGACATCAGGCAGATCCTATCCCTCTAAATCTGATTTGAGACATCTGTCTTCTTGGACGCCTGCACTTGTGCCCATGTGCTCTGCTGGCCTGCTGCCACTCGATGGTAGACTGGCTTCTGCAGTGACTTTTCAGAGGAATTTTTACATTCTACAAAAACAAACTTACCCCAAGAGAGAGAGATGTGTTTATGACTATTTCTGGATGACTGCCACAAAAAAGACTTAAGAAATTCTAAAATGTGAGCGTGTCACATGTAGGCATTTCTATGTCAAAGCATTCATTTGTTTGGCATTTGCTCTACTAAAACAACAGAAGAGAAAGAATCATGCAAACTCTTAACATTAAATTCATAGCAGTTTCTTAAAGTTTTTTCTTAAAGTTTTTTACCTTGTTGATTCAGCTATAATACTGTATATAAGCAGCTCAGTGATTTCATCTATATTATAAATCCTCCATATTGTCCTGTGGCACATGACAACTAGGTGCACATCTATAATAGTCTCTATGAACATGGTAGAAACGTAAGAGAATGGTTCAAAAGTTAACATAAAGCAAACTAGATTTTGGGGGAATAGCATGAGTAGAAGTAACAACTCCACAATTCAAAACCTTTATAGGACATATAGAGATTGCAGCTTTCTCTGTAGTAACACTGATGTAGTAAACCTTAATCTCAAGCTTTCACGAGTATTTTCCTCTCTCCTGTCTCCTCCATCTCATTTGAACTTAAATCCTGTATCAACTTAATCACTCTGTGTGTTTGATGAAATGAGATGCAGCTTAGAAAAGCTAATGCTTTAGTCAGAAAGGATACTACCAGACTCCTGACTTTTTTTATTTCCATAGCCAGACAACTCTACTTCTACAAAGTCTGTAATGTAATATGCAGCCATAACCCTAAAATAAATTAAAATGTGTTTGATGGCCTGAAATGTATAGAGGGAGTAGGATATGTATTATGACTTCTCAACTCTGCTACTCTTTCTTTTTCTTTTCTTTTTTTCTCTCTCCAGATATGCACACAAACAAACAGTCTATGGTCCTCCTGCTTTAACTCAAGTTGCGGTTTATCCTTGGTTTCTGAATCCATGCCATTACAGAGTTAGCTAAAGTACAAAGAAGAAAAAAGTAGTGGGAAGCATCAGATTCTTGAATCATATCCAACTAGAATTGAACAAAAATAGAAAGATTCTCACTGCAAATTTGCCATTGGAATGAAGGACTTGTTTTTTTTCCACTGTCTTCACTGAAGTTCTCTTGATATAAAGAGAGATGCAGAAGAAAACGACTGGGAAAGAGAGATTTTCTTGTTCCCAGAGATGAGGTTAAGGCCAACATTAAGTAGTTGGTATGGAACAGCATATAGCTCACTCTTGATAGAACCACCAAATCTTTGGAGAATAGTTCAATTTGCCATCAACAATATTAAAATATTTTATTCCAGTTGATCGAGTGTAACTGGATTCCAACTTTTCAAACTATTGCAAAGAAAATTTAAAAGTGCCACATGATCTTCCTCTAAGAATAGCTGATATCAGAAAATTCACAAGTAATATGGGGGAATGCACAAATATTATTCATGCATAGAATCAACAAATTATGCTAGTTTTAATGTCAAAATATTTAAGAATCTCTTACAATATACCCTTTGCTGGGGGTACTATCTAGAACACAGAAAAATTGAGAAAGGAAGTGGCAACACTTTTTTGTCACTGGATTGATAATAAGATTATTATTCCACTACTACAGAAATAAATTTCAGTTTAGTAGTTCTTTAAAATGTATCACGTAATATAGTTGCTGGATGAGATTCAGATTGCCTATTCAGTAAATAGTATGCCTCAAATATTCGAGGGAATGAATCCTAAAAACCCTCTCAGCTTTCTTCCTCCACAGAAGTGAAGAATAACTAAATTATACCCCAATCTGCTGGGATTGACAGAGTTTGCAATCCCATATTTTAGAAATAGCTTTTTCTTTATTTCCCAAAAGAGCGTATCACCGGTTAATCTCAGAACAGTATAAGTTCATCAGATTCCTTCCCTTCATTCAAATATAAAGTGAGATTTTTAAATGGTATGATATAAATTTCCATTACTATCATAACTCTTCATCTTTCATGAGGACCCAGATTGTTGGGGGCAATTAAGCTGACTTTGTAATAATGCCACTTGGGGTGTGTGTGAAAGCCCTAATAAGCAGGCATATACATAGAATGAAGGCTACTGCTAAGCTTGTAAGCCGCCCTGAGTCTTTGGAGAAGGGCGGGATATAAATGGAATAAAAATAAAAAAAATAAATAAAAATCTGGCAGCATCTTCCATTTTTGTATAAGCCATATACAAATTCTTGAGGCATCATCATGATGCACCTTATGAATTGGATCAGGAATGTAGGCTGTCACATAAACAGATTTTATTGCAGCAAGTGAATCATATCCTCTTTTCGCATAATAATATTATACTGTCATCTGTCTCACACTGTTTGCACTGGGATGTTCAGTATGCAATCTATTTTGGTTTGCATCAGGAATGCACATAGAAAAACATTTTTTCCTCGTGGGGTATTTCTCAGAAATCTAAATAATTAAATTTTAGAACTTGTGTTTTGTAGGAAGTAACGAAGTACATTTGATTTAATTGCTTTAAAGAGGATAATTGTTATTTCATTTATAACAGAAGCAAAAGTCTTACAAGTTCTTTACAGGAAGAGATGAAGTGAATTTATAGGCTATGCAATTTATATGTCTGAGATCTTCTCTTATTATAGCAGCCATTGTAATTCTCAGGTTAACTGCCAGGCAGGATGGCTATTCATTTGACATTTTAAATGTAGAATCCAGACTAAATTGTGGAACCATAACTGCAATGTAAATATTTACAAACTCTGGTGTGTACAATAAGAAAGAGAAACAAATGACATGTCTCTCATTGGGAAGGCAGGAGCGGGGTTCTAAATATTTACACACATGATGTAAGTCAAACAATGAGAAAGTTGAATACTTCAAGAGGTATTATATGCCCTGGTAATCTCTAGGTTTTAGATCAGTGCAAGTTATTCAAATGAGTCTGCCTTTGAATATTTTTGGAATCTACAACTACTACAAAAATGTAATTATTAAAGGCTAACTACAGTGGTGGGATTCAGGTATGTGAACAACCAGTTCTCTGTGTAGATGCTGCTTCTGGAAGTCTATTCTGGGCCTGAGCAACCAAAAATTAGCTATTGGTTCTGCTGAACTGGTGTGGACCGGCTGAATCCCACCACTGGTTAACTAGCACCTGGTTATAATAGAATAGAATAGAGCTGGAAGGGACCTTGGAGGTCTTCTAGTCCAGCCCCCGGCTCAAGTAGGAGAACCTATAGCATCTCAGTCAAGTGACTGTCTAGCCTCTTCTTTAAAATCTCCAGAGATGGAGTGCCACGATTTCTGGGGGCAAGCTATTCCACTGGTTAATTGTCCTCACTGTCAGGAAATTTCTCCTTGATTCCAGGTTGCTTCTCTCTTTGATCAGTTTCCAACCATTGTTTCTTGTCCTGCCCTCTGGTGTTTTGGTGAATAGCATGACCCCCTCTTCTTTGTGGCAGCCCCTCAAATATGGGAGTACTGCTATCACGTCTCCCCTATTTCTTCTTTTCTTTAGACTAGCCAAACCCAAGTCCTGCAGCTGTTCTTCGTATGTTTTAATCTTGAGGCCTTTGATCATCTTAGTTGCTCTTCTCTGAATTTTTTCCAAATTCTCAACATCTTTTTTATGATAGTGACCAAAATTGGCTGACGTATTCCAGGTGTGGTCTTAGTAAGGTTTTATAAAGCGCTACTAATACTTCACGTGATCTTGATTCTATGCCTGTTTATAAAACCCAGGATTGTATTAGCTTTTTTGGCTGCTGTTACACACTGCTGGCTCATAGTCACTGCTGGCTCATGATTGTCCACTAGGACTCCAAGGTCTCTCTCACAGTTACTGTTTTTAAGCCCAATCTGTACTTGTACCTTTGATTTTTTTCCTGCCTAAACGTAAAACTTTGTTTTTCTCCACATTGAAACTCATTTTGTTGGACAGGGCCCATTGTTCAAGTTTGTCAAGATCTTTTTGGATCCTTAGTTTGTCTTCTGGGGTGCTGGCTACTCCTGCCAATTTGGTGTCATCTGCAAATTTAATGAGTTCCCCTTCAATTCCCTCATCTAAGTCATTGATGAAGATATTGAAGAGTAAGATGGAACCTTGTGGTACCCCACTGCTTACTTCTCTCCTTGTGGATGTAGTGCCATTGAGGACTACCTGTTGAGTACGGTTTGCCAGCCAGCTACAGATCCATCTGCTGGTGATGTTGTCTATTCCACCTTTTTCTAGCTTACCAAGGAGTAGATTGTGGTCTACTTTATCAAATGCCTTACTTAAATCTAGGTATATTACATCCACAGCATTTTGCTGATCTACTAGTTTAGTCATTTGAAATAAGATTGGTTTGGCATGGTCTGTTTTTAACGAACCTGTGCTGTTATAATTTTGTTGCTTCTACTTGTTTGCAGATCTATTTTTTTGATTATCTTTTCTAGGATCTTCCCAGGTATTGATGTTAAACTGATTGTCTAGTTTCCTGAGTCTGTTTTTCCCCCCTTTCTTGAAGATGGGAACCATATCAGCCCTTTTCCAATCCTCAGGTACTTCCCTGGTGCTCCAGGATTTATGAAATATGTGATGCAATGGTTCTGAGATAACATCTGCCAGCTCCCTCATGATGATCTCCTAATGATCAGGTTATGCTAGTTAAATATTAATTCTATTAATTTATGATTCTAATTGAAAGTAGTATTTTTATCTAGAATGGAAGGATTTTTTTGAAATAGTACTATAAATAGAAAGCATAGTGGACATCTATGAGAACTGTGCTACATGTACGACATCAGTCAACCTGGTCTGCTAACATTTATAAGACAGGAATTGGTAACAGCTGGCATGTGGTTAGTCACAAGTAGCATGAACCAAACTATTTGAAGACAAAATATCCAAGACATCTCCTGCATTTGGGACAGAGTTTAAAAGATTATCAGAAGAAAAACTTTCAATATGGCACAGGTATGTGAAAAGTATAAAGAGGGAAAGCTAACGCATTGCTTAAATGTACGTACAACCCTCAGACAAATGGAATCAGATGAAAGGAGAAACCAGTGAAAAAGAGACTATTGGTGTGAGAAATTATTGATTCAGTGACATAAAAAAGGAGACATTGATCAGATAATTCTCTGAATTAATTTTATGATACAAAAATAAAAACCAATGTTAACAAAGGTAGTGAGAGACTTCAAAATATCTAAAATAAGTAAAAAACATTATTGGGTCTTTATAGTATTATAAACCCCATTGAGTGAGCTATGAGCTAATTCATATCTTGTAAGGATGATATGGAAGATACCTTTCTATGATTCTGTCCTACATCAATTAAAAACATCTATATAGTTAATGAAGAGAGAAATAATATAGTTCTTTCCATACAACTATCAAGTGCAAGAAAAGAACCAAGAATTGCTTGTCTGTCTCTTTCTGTCTGTCTGTATGTGTCTGTCTATCTATCTGTCTGTCTGTCTGTCTGCCTGCCTGCCTGCCTATCTATCTATCTATCTATCTATCTATCTATCTATCTATCTATCTATCTATCTATCTATCTATCTATCTGATTTGTTTGGTTTGTCCAGTTCACTAAACCATAAGTCATAAGTCTTCAAGACAAACTTACAGTCACTTATAAACCACTGTGAGATTACATAAACTAAGGCAAACACAAAGAAACCACATTAAGGTTTAATGTAATGTGTGAACCTAGTTGTTTACTTGCTACTTTCCTTTGCTCTAGTTCATTATAGAGTACTGTCAACAAGGTAAGCACTTGTTTTAAATTTAGTGCCCAGAGTACATATGCAGCAATTTATCCCTAGCTTTGGTTTTGCGCCCCAAAAGATCAAGAAGTATGTGCTTTTTATTTCAGTATTTTAAATAGATTATAACTTCTGGACATGAAAAAGGACATGGATTTTCATATGATTTTTTGTGAACTTCCACAAACATGGAATGGAATCCAAAAACTATAGCAACATGAAATATTTTGTCTCATGAATCAAATACGTCTGCTAATTTCCCAATTCCCTCCACAACTCCATTTGATATTTCTGGAGATTTCTCTAAAACGCTAGAGTGAATATGCAGAAGAAAGTAAAAAGTAAAGTAAAAAGAAAGGTTTTTAAAACTCCTGCACATACAGGGTTGAGTTCCATCCTTCTGGAAATCTTCTGGTTCTTCATACCCTCACTCTGACTTGCTTCTACCATACAATTTCCAAGATTGTCTTCCCTGAGTGTGAGAAATAGAGCTCCCAGAACCTGGAGCTGCCTTAATCTGGTGAATAGAAACATTAAAAGAAAGTATTTATTTCTCAACTGCAATATCCTGGCCATATACTGTAGCATAGAAGTGCTTAATCAAAGATTTTTGCCATTAATGTATGATTTAAATCCTGAATAATTCTGTTTTTATTTATTAAATTACATTAGTATAGAATAAAAACACAAGATACAACTGAATGAATGAATGAATGAATGAATGAATGAATGAATGAATGAACCGAAGAACAGAGAGGTAGAATGCAACAATGGGTCTTTTAAGTAATAATGCCATAATTTGGAAACTTCTTGCCCCATGAGTAGGGCTGTGTTCTTTTCTGAACATGTTTATTTGTCTAGTTGACATTTTTTAAATGCATTCATTTATTCATTTATTATTTCATTTTTACCCTGTTATAACTTTAACAGCTAAAGGTAGTGTTCATAGCACTTTTATTCCAATGTTTCTCAAAGGTTGGGCTGAAAGATATTTATTTATTTAATTTATTAGATTTATATACCGCCCCTCTCCAAGGACTCGGGGCGGTGTACAGGGCAATTAAAACGCTAACAACACGCAAGGTATAAAAATTAAAATAAGATTAAATCAATAGCCCTAAGTAATAAATACAATCTAAAATTTAATTTTTTAAAAAAATTTAAACACTAAAATCCAATCCCTCAGTCCAGGCCGGCCTGTTCAAACAACCAAGTCTTCAGGTCACAGCGAAACGAGCGAAGGTCGGGAGCCATCCGGAGCTCAACCGGAAGCTGATTCCAGAGGGCAGGCACGCCCACAGAGAATTGCTCTCCCCCTGGAGGCCACCAGTCGAAATTCCTTGACCAATGGCACCCTGAGGAGACCCTCTCTGTGGGAGCGCACAGGACAATGGGAGGTTAACACCGGCAAAAGGTGCTCCCGTAAATAACCCGGACCCATGCCATTTAGGGCTTTATAGGTCATCACCAGCACCTTGAATCTCACTTGGAAGACAACTGGAAGCCAATGCAGCTTGCAGAGCAGAGGTGTTACATGGGAGTATCGGGAAACCCCTATCACAACTCGCGTGGCTGCATTCTGCACCAGCTGGAGCCTCCGAGTGGTATTCAAGGGCAGCCCCATGTAGAGAACATTGCAGTAGTCTACCCAAGAGGTCACAAGCGCATGAGTGACTGTGCGTAAGGTGTCCCGGTCCAAATAGGGCCACAACTGGCGCACCAGGCGAACCTGGGCAAAAGCCCCCCTGGTCACAGCTCCTATATGATCTTCAAAATTGAGCTGTGAATCAAGGAGGATGCCCAAGTTGCGAGCCCTATCTACGGGGGGTAACACCTCACCCCCTATAGATAAAGATGGAATAGAATGGACAACCCGAGATGCCGGTACGCACAGCCACTCGGTCTTGTCGGGATTTAGATGAAGCCTGTTCCTCCCCATCCAGACCCTCACCGCCTCCAGGCAATGGGACATCACGGAGAGGGCATCACTGAGTTGATCTGGGGTGGAAATAAAAAGCTGGGTATCATCAGCGTACTGATGATACCCCACCCCAAAACCACGAATGATCTCGCCCAGCAGCTTCATATAGATGTTGAACAGGAAAGGCGAGAGGACCGACCCCTGAGGGACTCCACAAACGAGAGGCCTCAAGGCCAACCTCTGTCCCCCTGTCAACACCGACTGCGAACGACCCAGAAGGTAGGAGGAGAACCACTGTAAAACAGTGCCACCCACTCCCAACCCACTGAGGCGCCGCAGTAAGATACCATGGTCGATGGTATCAAAAGCCGCTGAGAGGTCTAATAGGACTAGGACAGAGGAGCAACCCCTGTTCCGAGCCCGCCAGAGATCATTCATCGGTGCGACCAATGCCATCTCCGTGCTGTACCCGGGCCTAAAGCCCGATTGGTAGGGATCCAGATAATCTGCTTCCTCCAGGAACAGAGGAAGCTGATAAGCCACCACACTCTCAACAACCTTCGCTAAAAAGCGAAAGTTGGAGACCGGACGATAGTTATTTAAAATAGCCGGGTCCAGGGCAGGCTTCTTGAGGAGGGGCCTCACCTTCAAGGCGGCGGGGAAGCTGCCCTCTCTCAAAGAAGCAGTTATTACTGCCTGGAGCCACCCTCGTGTCCCCTCCCGTGCTGCATAAACCAGCCAGGAGGGGCACAGGTCCAGTAAACAAGTGGTGGAACTCAGCCTCCCCATGATCCTGTCCACTTCTTCCAGAGTCACAGGATCGAATTCTTCCCAAATAATATTCCCAAGACTGCTCGATTCCCCATCGTCAGACTCTGCCCAGTCGGAGTCTAATCCGGCCCGAATCTGAGCGATTTTATCCGCCAGATATTGACTAAATGCCTCAGCATGACCCTGCAGGGGCTCCTCCCTCACCTCCTGGTTCAGGAGGGAGCAAGTCACCCCAAACAGGGCAGCCGGGCGATTATCAGTGGACGCGATGAGGGCAGCGAAGTAGCTGGACTTCGCTGCCTCCATTGCTGCGAGATAAGACCTTGTGAAGGTTCTTAGTCGCAATCGATCAGACTCAGACCGGCTGGACCTCCAACATCTCTCTAGGCTCCGTCTCTGACGCTTCATCTCCCGGAGCTCCATGGAGAACCATGGTGCCCGCCGGGATCTGCGCCGGGTCAGGAGCCGCATGGGAACAAAACGGTCGAGTGCCTCCACGGCCGCCCTTTCCCAGGCTTCCACTATGGCATCGACCGGGCTGTTAGCGAAGATGGCAGGCACAGATCCAAGCGCTGCCTGGAACCGTTCAGGGTCCATTAGGTGCCTGGGATGGAACCACCTGGTCAGTTCCGTAACCCCGTGACAGGGGGGGTGAAGCGGAAGGCCAGCCACAGGAGGTGATGATCAGTCCATGACAGGGGGGTAGTAAATGGAGATCCCCCTCCCAGATCATCAAGCCATCGTCCAGATATAAAAATAAGATCGAGTGTGTGACCCCCCTCATGAGTCAGGTCCTGAATTACCTGGGTCAGGTCCATGGCCATCATGGAGGTCATGAACTCCCGAGCCAACCCCGACGAACCTCCCAAGGATGGCAGGTTAAAGTCCCCCAGAACCATAAGTCTGGGGAACTCAACCGCCAACCCAGAGAGGATGTCGAGGAGCTTGGGCAGGGTGGCTGCTACACAGGTAGGTGAAAGATACGCCAGCAACAAGCCCAACTGAGCCCCAGGGCCAAATCTCAAGAGGAGCGACTCACACCCGAATATCTGAGTAACGGTAGCCTCCCGCGGACACAAGGTCTCCCTTACAACCACTGCAACACCCCCACCCCTTCCCTGAGCCCGGGGCTGGTGAAGCACATGGAAACCTGATTGATTGGCACAATGTGACTCAATGTCATATTTTCCAGCAGAACAATAATATTCAGTCAGTGCATCAGTGAAAATCTGAAAACTAGAATATCTGTATCTATGAAGATGAAACAGAAGCACTGTCCAAAGAAGCAGGAGTGGGATCTATGAAACCAGAATATGTTTCAATGCAGCAATAATACAGAGAACAGAAGAGGCTAAAAAGAACAGTTTCAGTGGAGCCCTATTTTCAAGGTCCCTGTAGATCAGGGGCCCCCAACATCTAGGCTGCAGCCCACTAGTTGATAAGCTGTTTACAACCAGGCCATAGAAATGGCAGACAAGCGCGTATGCACACCCCCACTTGCATGAGCAGTGGGTGAGCGGGTGCAGCTCCATTTGCATGAGTGGTGGGTGCACATGCATGCCACTCACTCAAATGGAGCTGCACATGTGTACTCACTTGCCAGCCACTCGTGCAGAACTATCTCTCTCTCCCCCGCCCCCTGCCGCCAGTCTGCTGCTTCTGCTCTACTGTGTACGACATTGCTTTCAAATAAAGCAGGATAGCTTTGCAGCTCCTGACAAGCAACTGCTACCTTTCCCCAAAGATTAGCAGACAAGAGAGCGGCACATAAACTTCAGAGATGGAGACTATGTTCAGTTGGATGCCAATTTTTGCATATTCCTGTTGTTTAACAGCAGGAGGAGACTGAAAATCACACAATATTCTTGACTTTTCAGAGAGTGAAAACAACAGTAGTGAGGAAGTGATACCCAATCTCTCTTTTCCAACTATTTTCTGACTGATTGAAAGGAGGCAGCAAAATTTGCTTTTCGTGTACCTCAACAATACAGTGAAAGCCATCACTGGGTCACACTTTATCTGCTCAGTCTAATTGCTTTGCTCAGGCAAAAATATACCTTTAGGCAAAAATTTGTAGTTACTATGGGAAGACCCATTGCCTTTTGTTGTAGAATTCATCTCAAATCCTCATAAAATCTCAGAAATATGTAAGCCTAACTAGACTGCAAAATTATCTAGGGGAGATGTTTTGAGACTGATGACTTGCCCTGCTTTTAGTTTGATGGAACAAATAGCAAGGCTATCCTATCCGGTTATCTTTTTTTTTCCTCCTGATTTTGAGAAAGAAGAAAAAGAAGAGTATTCAGATATCCAAAATGTCTTTCGATTTTTTTAAACCTACAGCTTGCCATTTTTGAAATCCATTTATAAGGATTCCATTTCCTGGTAATTTTAGGCAAAAATATTTTTTCTGAAAAATAAGAAAAATATCATGGAAGACTACTAATTACTAATTAGAATTTGTTTTTTCTCAGCTCATGGGTTGTACATTTGTGAATAGAAAAAACAAACACTTTTGTTTAGGTAGTTGATTTCAAGTCTTCCTGAAGGAAGGAAGGAAAACATTGTATTTCTACATAACTAGATTATATATGTTTAAAAATGATAAGTAAAACAAACCAAAATATAGATATGGATTTTTAACCAAGTATGAATTTCAACATTAACAAAAAGGGGGTTCCAGGATTACTGTACATTGTCCTTACCTGAACTACAGAGATGTATATTTCCTCCTTCTTATGTTCTCTTCTCTGCTGCTTTTACAGTCTCCTTCTATAGACTGAAAGAACATTGAACAGGTTTACACAAAACTAATAGAACAATCTGAGCAGGTTATTACTTGTAAGCTTCTTTTAAGTCCAGATCCCCTTTATAGGGTTGTTTCCATCCCCATTCCTGCTCGGGATTTGCCAGCACATTTCTTAAACTGCACCAGAATGGAGGGGGTAGCGTGTGGAATATCAAAAAGAAAATAGCTCTTTCTTTCCTAAGGTGATATAAGTAACTTTGTTTTATAGCAGATTTACAGAAACTTCCTTTCTTTTTTCACCTCCTTAATCACTTCTCTGTTTTCATTGGTGTTTTGCCGTAACTAGCCATACCACCTGCCCAACCAACAGCAGAGAAAGAGAATTCTCCCTATCTGTCTCTACTTAATTAAGTAAAGCTAGTAATTCTAGCCAGATTACTATGAGATTTGGTCGAAGAAAAAGGAAATGTTTTATGTAATCTGGCCAAGTTAACTAAGGGTTTAAGAGGCTAATTTCAAACAAACAATTTGAACATTTAGTAAAATTAGATAATGGGAATTAAAAGCAACAATATTATCAATATTAATATTGGCATTCAGATTGGATTGGATTGGATTTTGGCAGCACTTCCAGTGATAATACTAGAAACCTCGAGCCATGAAATTTGAAAGGCAATTTAGGTCCTGCCCAAGACTTTTTGTATCCTGAGGCTGAGCAATTAACAGTAAAATAGTCTCCTTCAAGTTTAACTTGATCAAAAAACAGTTTTAAAAAAAAGTAAAACCAGCAAACAAACAAAAAAAACCCATAATTCCATATAAATCAGTCAAGCCTTTTATTGTAAAAGAACACCCAGTACCATCTAGTTTAAAAAGCAAGGGAAACATACATAACACTGTCCTTCGTAACTCAGTTAAACTTTTAATTGAAACTACCTTAGTTAACCTTTAAAAAATGCTGCACCAAATACCTAGTTATCCACAAAAATGACAGATGTAAACAGAATCTATTACTGCTGGCATACTATAACACGACTGTATTATGTAAAGCATTTGCTGTGGATATCAAAGACTATTGAAAAGTTTTAACTAATACAGCATGGTTCAAAGTAATTTGCTTTCTTTGCATCACAGATGTCCCCATAAAAAGGATGAACTGTACTATGCTACGCTACCCATGATTTTCAGGCACTGCGGTGCGTGTCCTGGAATAAGCCCAACTTTCCCCAAATCAAATTTGTTTAAAAATTTTCTGAGTTCACATGATACATTTTGGAAATATTATTGCAGTTACGTGCCATTAACATACTCTTGGGTTTCTTTTGTTCTTTTAATCTTTACCATAATTAAGGTGTCTTGGATATTCTACTTGTCTGGGCTCTTTTCCATAGCCTACTTCTGCAAATGTACTCTAATATTAACCATATTGTTCCCACTTCATTTGTTGCCTAGTCTTGCCTGCTTTTTAAATATGGCCTGTTTTATATATATAAACTGCAAAGTACCTTAGGCTTTTGTGGTGGATGATCAAATAAATATTTAAAATGTTTATTTAAAGCATATTCAGTAGCAATAACATAGAAAATACAGAACTAAATAGCTCAGTAAACATATGAAGAGATAAATATAGAGAAGCTGCCATCTTAATGGAATGAGAGCCCTTAAAATCACAACAATTAGAGGCAATTGACTAATAGCACACAGATGGCCAAGCTTTCTTCACTTTGATGCTATCACCCTTTGTCCATTTATGCTGGCTGGAAATCCTACCCAAATATTTCTGGATGGCATCTCCTGTGTAAAGCTGTGGTAATGCTTCTTACCTTAATGGTGCCTCAATCATTCCTAATTCACTCCAGTCCACTATACATTTGACACACAACCCTCCTTGCAGTTTCCAATACTACCTATATAGCCTCATGATGTCTTCTTGAAAATTCATGCTGCGTGACCAGGGATCTCAACATGTTTCCTTGATGAGGAAAGAGGCAAAACCTTGAAACCCAGTTTTCTCACTCACCAGCCTGGGCGGAAGGGCACAGAAATGGATCTTTTAAGCCAAGCGACCGGCATCCACAATTTTTTAACATCCAGTTTCTGTATGCAAAGTTGTCCTCAGAGACTTGCAAAAAATATGATGAACTAAGCTTTGTGGAGTAGAATATATTCTAAAATCAGTTTTTTAATTATCGGTACATTTTAATTACTTCTTTAAGTCAAAATCAGCAACAGTTCTTGAACATAGGAATATTTATTTGTCAGAAAGGTCTGTGATGAAAAATAACTGAGATTACTTTGAGGACAAAGAGCCTTCTGTCGTAAACTGACAATCTACAGCACTATATATGTTGGTAAACTATCATTTCTAGCACCCCTAAAAAAATAGCCAATGGTGAAAGGTGTCAGCAAAATCTGGAATAGCATTTTCTTCAAACCCTGTTCTGTTCTCCATCAACAGTTAAAAGGACACAAAGCAAATCATTCATCATCTAGTAGAACAATTTTATTATATTGTCATAACCTCTAAATCTCTGCTGGCTAGCTCAAAATCCCAGCTATTTCTTTTGTGGCATTTCATTCTTTTTGGCCACAGCTTTTCCCTTTTTTATATACTTCTAGGAATTAAAATTAATGTATGGCTTAAACTAAATGGGTAGCTATATATGTCTTTCTACAAGTAATCACAAATATTTTAAGACTCTGGACCCTGGATAAATTAGCATATAAATTAGGTATTAATCCCTGTAAAGACTTGTTCCATTAAGATTGCAGCTTCTAAATTTGGCTTTAACAAGCATGTTGCTTAAGGAATTGCTTGAGGACTATTTTATTGAACAGATATCAACAACACTGCTTTGGACATAGGTAATATTGACGTAAAGAAAAGGTATATATTTATTTATTTATGGTTGGTTGGTTAATTCGGGAGAGAAAGTGCAAAACGTGTGTGTTTGTGTGGAACACTGAATTGTTTACTGGGTCTACTTCAGAATGGATATCATCCTGAGAATGAGATTACGTCCCCAGACAATTTTGTAAACTCTGTTATCATAAACTCCATTTTGGTCACTTGCCTAGTGTAGAAATGAATGCTTAAGGAGAGAAAAAAATGGGTCTTGTGAGCAATTTTTTTTTCATATCATGCCCTTTGCAGGGAAAAACAGGAGCCATCCTGTTAAGAATGATGACAAGCACCATTTGTAAAACACCTAAAAACAAATTGTATTAATCAATAAGAATTACTAATTAAACAAATCATTTTAATTATTAAAAACCATGATGGAACATGACATATAAACAAGTTCTCTAAAGTTCCAGTCTGGAAATGCAGAGCCAAGCATGAGGGACACCAAAATCCTGTGGTAGTAATTTATTATTTATTATTTATTTATTAATTTAATTTATATACCGCCCTTCTCTCAAGAGACTCAGGGCGGTTAACAGGGTGTTATTCTGTGATGATGCTCATTTTTCTCTTTCAGTTTTCAGTGGTGCCTTCTTTAAAGCTGGTGGAGGCTTCACACCACAGGGTTTGCCAACAGGTTCTGTCAGCAGCCACAGCTTTTAGTTTCTTTGGTTGGCTATCACAGTGGCATAGGGTTTCTTTCACAGCATATTTGTAACAGTTGTGTGGTTGACCTCAAGGTCACCAGATTCCAGTACACCATAGAGCTATTGGCAAGACATATGCTGGTCTTCCATTCCGATCATGCATCCGACTCACCTTATGTAGGCCCTGATAACCAGGGACTCAATGCTGGTGGCCTCTACACAGTTTGAGACCTCCAGGTTGGAGACATGGTCTTGCTTGAAATTTCTCCAGTTGTTTGATGTGTCTTTGGTGCAAAGTTTAGGACTCACTTCCATTTAGAAGAGAAGGATAATCATGACTCCAAAGACTTTTAGTTTTATGAAGATATGGATGTTGTGCTGACTCAGCATTCTACAGTAGTATCAGCTGCCTCAGGAACTGGCTGGCCTTGCTGATCCTCAAGTCAATTTTTTTGTCCTCACTTCCCAAGTATTTGAAGTTGTCTAATTTGTCAGCTGGGTGTCATCAGTGAATCTTCATTCTATGGGCTTGGTACTTGGCATGGGCTGGTAAAGTACTTTAGTCTCATTCAGGATGATAGTCAGGCTGAAGAGCATAACAGCATATGAGAATTTGTTCATTATCAACTATAGATCACTGTCTTAGTGTGCCAAGAGTGAACAATCATCAGCAAAAAGGGTTTCTTGAATGATTATATGGAGGTACATTATCCACGCATTCAAGCTGTAAAGGTTAAAGAAAGAGCCACCCAATTGGTACCTGAGGTACATTCCCTCCTTTAGACCCTGCAGAGCATGTAACAATATACAAGTGAACAATATTCAAATGGCAAATGCAGCTGATGTATCATCATTGTAAGACACCTATCCTACTTCCAGGGCGGGATATAAATGGAATTAAAATAAATAAATAATACTGTGCAAGTGCCTAAGCCGATCGTCTTGAAAGAACAGCCCTCATACATCCTTCTTGAGGATTTCTTCTATTAATTAAAATAACAATATGATAACAAAATTGCTCTCCAGAGAATAAACAGTAGAGCAACAGCTGTCCTGATTACAGAAACTTGCATAATAGAATAGCAATGACATCAGCTGAACTGGTTAATATTAAAGGAAAGTATTAGAAAGGAATGTTATTCAGTGGTCTGTATAATTGTAACAAAACTTTGAAACTTGGATTACTGATCTTTCCTTCCTTCCTCCCTTCCCTTTTCTTCCCTTCCCTTCCCTTCCCATAAAGAGTACTGATCTCAAAGATGCTACACTCAATTTTTTACAGTTGTGTAGAATATGTTGGCTATCCCTGGATTTTAACAGCCACCTTGAAACTTAAGGCACAGGCAATACAATTTTTGAATTTTTTATCTCTTTCTGCTGCTGATTTATGTCTGATTTCCCAATGTGGTTTATATTTGAAAGAGTGATCAGTTCTGAGCTGCATCACCATAAATGATAGTCAGTAGCTAAGTGACAAACAATTGTTGCTACCAAGGACCTATGTGACTCCAGGCCTTTGTACGTTTGGGAACTACAATTATTGTTTATCTAGGTCAATGAATACTTTGCTTGCTAATTGATTTGAGGTCATGTCAATTAAAAACAGCAAAAACTGACCATTATTTCAAATATTATCAGATTTTTTTCACCCTATACCTTTATGATAGTAGCACTATCAATGGAAAATATATAACTCCACCACTATTTTCTTCTATGAATAAATATGGCCAGCCAATCATAAAGAGCTCCCACATTCAAAAGTACTGTCTTAATTGCCTTACAGAAGGCTAGTAGTGAGGAGAAGGGATACTATAGTACTGAGCATTCTAGAAGGACTGTCTCTGGGCCTATGTCCCTTTGACATCTCATAGGGAAGGTAGTCAGCATTTACTCCTTATATGCTAACTGAGCACACTCTACCTGGAGGAAGTGGTCCCGAAGTATCCTGGAGAAAGGGATCCAGGGTTTTATAGATCAAAACCAGCATGTTTGACTGGATTTGGAAGTTTATTGGATACCATCCCTTAGAACTAGCAGTCCACCCAAGCTGTCAAAACATTTGATAGCTAAAAATATATGCAGCATTCACATAAGGATAAGCAATTAATGAGCTTCTGGAATGGGAAACTTTTTCATTTTCTACAAATGAAAACAAAAAAGGCTTGTAAAAGCTTAACGTCAAACAACATTATCATATATGGAAGTTTATGTAATTATAAGTGGATTAGTCTCTGAGGTAATGAGAGCGAGGCTGATGTAGTGGTTAAAGGCAGTAGGCTAGAAACTGAGAGATTATGTGCTGGCCCAGTCACATTCTCACATTCTATCAGCCCTAATGGCAAACCACTTTTAATAATGATGCCAAGAAAATAGCCTGATGATGTGAGTTGTACCCAGCTACTGATAGCACAGCCCACTCCATCCTATGTCTTTCTCTGCTAGTTTTGTGGGAGACTTTATTAAATGCTCTGATGAAGAGTACTATGTTTACCACATTCCTTGGTTAACTAAATTGATATTATATCAAAAAAGGAAACCAGTTGGCTTTGGCATGTCCTGACAAGTAAAGCTTTTTCCCTGCTTGATTACAAGTCCAACTGCTTAATAATTTATTCTAAAGTTTTGCATAAAGCAATGTTTAATCATATTGCAACTTTAAAGTTGTGTATTGTTGCTGGAGATAATGTACAATTGACATGTAGGAACAGGAATCAATAGAAATGAAGCTTAAATTCGTAATTATATAAAAGCATCATCAGCACTAGTAAAAGCACCTCTCATGTCAGGGAGAAAAGGAAGGAAATCCACTTGGTTCAATTTACTCTTTGGTTAGAAGATACATGCTGAACCCCAAATTATCTTTTGTAGTCTGGTTAACGATGATGGTCTATATTTCAAAATTCTGCTCTCTGCTGGATGGAATCAGAAATGTTACATTATATTATGAATATTTTTGATTGGGAGCTGAGGGCTGTCTGCTCTAAAGCAAGGGAGTTCACAAATCTATTTTGTTCTAGTCAAGATTTCTTTATATACTCTTTCTTCTATTTGCACATCTAACACCTATTTAGTTATTGTCAGCTGTCTTTTCTCATTTCTGCAGCACTTCAACATTATTCTTCTATTTTCCCTACAGTTGTTATATAAGAAGTTTGTAAAAGAAAATATTTTGGAAATGTAGTCCATGAGAAAAGAGACAGCTCAGTTAATATTAAACACCTTTTGGTATAGTTGATATGACAATAATCACTTTGGGTGACTTGGCCAGCCATATAAATCTATTTAATATATAAATCAAGCTAAAAAACTAACCAAAAATGCTCCATATTTGAAACTCCATGCAAGAGTGATACCATTTGACAATCCAGAGAACCCCTTAGACACCAATGTTGTATCTACTTGATGACTGTCATCACTGCCCTCGTCCTTATCGTGTAATAATCTGGTAGCCCAAACCTAGGTATTATCACAGATACGGCGGGGGGGGGGGCATTTTCAACAGCAAATAGGTCAGCCTTCCCTCATCCTGGTGCTTCCAGATGGCTCATAGTTCTGCTGGCCTAACAATTCAGGGACCTGAGATCTGCACTTGTGCAGGGCATCGTCTTTGGAAAAAGCTTCATGAGACCTTAGGAGCATCCAGTAGCCTCTATGGCAGTGGTCTGCAACCTTGACAACTTTAAGATTTGTGGACTATGCTGGCTGATGAATTCTGGGAGCTGAATTCCACAAGCCTTAAAGTTGTCAAGGTTGCAAACCCCTGCTCTATGGAATGGTAAGCGGGTGTTCTTTTTATAAATTTTGCTGACACTTTATTAGTACATGAAGGAATGGTAGATTGCTTCAGATCACATAATTGGCTATTGTGAGATACTACATATACACTATGGCTTTTGACCTGGCTTTTAAACAGTGCTCTTTGCATTCTTTGATGCAAGACTGGGATGATGATTTTAGCAGTGAGGTTTCAGCGTTTGTTTCCTTTGTTTACTGTCCCCCTATTCCCCCTCCCTCCCAAGAATGGGTATATATCTCAGGTTAATGTTTCGTGTATTTCCTGAAGTCAACTGTGATCCAGACTTTTGCTCTTTTGGATGCCACAAAGCCTTTCATGCAATATACTAGCCGCCGTTTGTTGAACACTGGTTTGATTTGAACAATATACCAAGCTCCAAAAGTAGCAAATCATATCAGGGCTTGCTGCAACGTCTAAACGTGTCTTTACTATTTTGACTGCAAGACTATAAGATTGTAACCCATCTGGAAACCGGTTGAGAAGTTATGCGTGCCAGCGTTAAGAATACCGGACCGCGTCAAAATTCCATCCAGTTAGAATTCGGTTCAAAATAGTCGGAACTTCCAAAGCGTTTTTCGCCCTCGATTGGATTCAGGCAGTTTGCCGAGTTATTTCTTCCTATCTTAAGTCTCCACTGCCGACTCTTTTCTTTGCGCCTAACCGCCACTTGCTGACGATCCGAATTCCCTGCTGCTCCGAGACTCCTGGAGGCGGCGTCCTTGGACGTGACTCGCCACCACCGTTTCTGAGCCTCGCGTTCCTCGCTGGATCGTCCCGCGTTTCGTTAGGCGCTGCTTCGAATCTTAAGCGGTCCCTCGCTGGTCGCCCGGGGAGACCAACTTCGGAGTTTCGTCCAATGCAGGCTTGAACTGCACTTAATACCGCGCCAATGCCAAAGACCCGCCCGCTGGCCGGCTGGGGATGGCAGGGGGCGGGGGGTTCTCCTGGGGTCCAGCCTCCTCCTCCCTCGCGCAGAAATTGGAAGGCTCCGGAGTCGTGGCTCACATTTCCACTAATCCTCCTCGGGAGACGGGATTCGAGCGCGTGCCTCCGGAGCGACGGAAGCGAGCCCCGCGGAGCAGCGGGAAGAGTCGCGGCCGGCCTCGCTGCGCCGACGTTTCCCCCTCAGGAGCCAGACAGCTCCCCGTCGGGGTGTGGGTGGGTGGGGGGGGGTCTTCCGTTTGGCGCCCGGGCGAGTCCGTGCAGCACCCCGGACGCGCGTTTTATGGCGCTAGGACCCAGGCAGAGCGGCGCGAGTTCCGAATGAGGCTGCGGCGGCCGTGTGAAAGTGAATGGCTGGGGTGCGTCGGCAAAGGGGCCACGGAGCAAGGCGCGTTAGGATTCCCGGCGGGCTGGGCACCGGCGCGTCCAGCAGCGGCAGCAGCCCCTAGGGGGGTCTCTCTCCACCTGCCCGCGGCCGCAGCGCCGAGGTAAGTGGGCCCGCGAGGGAGAAAGTCCCCGGGCCGAGCGCCCTGGCGGGAATAAACGGACTCCGGGATTCCTTTCCTAGGTCACGTTAGCGGGCACCAGCCAACTCTGAACCTGCCACTTCAAGCAGCCAGTTCCGTTGGCCACGGATTATATCCAACATTTTGGTGGGAGATCTGGTGTCTGCCAGCAGGAAAGTCCACCCTCCTGCAACATCTCCAGGAAGACATCTGGACGCGGACTCGGATAGCAGCTCTATATCCCTTTAGGGCAGGGGTCTTCAAACTTGGCCCTTTTATGACTTGTGGACTTCAACTCCCAGAATTCCTCAGCCAGCTTTGCTGGCTGAGGAATTCTGGGAGTTGAAGTCCACAAGTCATAAAAGGGCCAAGTTTGAAGACCCCTGCTTTAGGGGTTTTACTTCTTTTTTGTTCAGTCGGAGCAAGTTCTTCCCGCCCCCGCCCCCCGCGCGCCCGGTTCCCTCCTCCACGGTCCTTTTTCTACTTTTTAATCCCCAGACAGATACTAGTCGGGTTGCATTTCTGCAGTCAGGTTCTCCCCTTTCCCTCCCTCCCCCTCCCCAAACTCTCTGCTGTCTGTCTGCCCAGCGAAAGGATGGAAAGCGAGGGCGCTGCTCTGTGTTTCTTGTTTTGTGATTAAGCTGTATTTTTAGAAGAGAAACGCCAGACAGGGAGGAAAGAGGTGCGATCAGCTGAGAGAAGTTTCTCTGTTTTAGTAGCTTGTCGGAAGTTTATGATTATTTTTTTTAATCTCCCAAAGGATGTATAAAATGAAGGACAAGAACATCCATTGGAAAGGAGGAAAGCCACCATATGCAGGTCTGTAGGAGATCACTGGGAGCTGAGCATGGCTATTGACAATAACAGGGATCCACTGAAATTATGCCAGAGGATGGAAAGGCTACAGGATGGAGTAGAAATGAAACAGTATTGTTTCTGGTGCCCTTTCGGGGTAAATTTTGATGCTGATAGTGGTTTAGAAGTTTCACAAATAACATGGCTTAACTACACTAAAAAGGGGAAAAAAGTTGATCATAAACCTTATAGCTATTTCCCACTGTTGATCATTATCCATGTGTAATATCAGCGTTTTTGTTGATCAGCGAACATATTATGATAAAGCACACATAGATGTAATATTGTGAATAAGACAAGAAGATTACAATTTTTGCCACCATTTTAAAATCAACAATAAGAAAAGCAGTATAAATTACTGCTATTCCTGGTTGTGACCCATTCCATGGCATCTGAAGATCCACTTTGCTTTATTTTTACTGTCACTAACTTATGGCTTATATTAATTAAATCTTGGCCATGTCAGTAGCTATTCTCATTTCCTATTATTCCCTATGGATTTTTGGATTTTTTAGTGTTTCCAGTGGACATCCTGTTTCCTTGTCCAGTCTGAAATTTGCACAAATAATTTATAAATAGTTGTATGCTTGCTTGCCAGCTTAGTTTTTCCAAACTGTTACTGCTTGGAAAATTGAAAACTATATTAGTTAAGCTAATCATGTAGTCTCATATCTTAGTCCAGCTGAGAACATAACTACACCTGAACCCCTGGCTGTTAAAATGTACTAAGACTGCTTTTCCTTGGGAGAACTTCACTTTTGTGGATAACTTAAAGTGTCCTTGTTCTTACGATGTTTTTAGTGTAGGCATAACTAACTAATATATGTTATAATAACCTTCTATGGCTTTATGAAGCTTTTTATATAGTTTAAATGAAAATGAGAATCATATCATTAGGGTCCATAGACCTCTTCTTGAAAAAGAGCTTACAAGTCTTATCTCATTCTCATAATGTAAGGATGATAATGAACAAAAGCCAAGTTATTTGGATCTGGTCTTAATGTTAGATGCCTAAATCATTGCTAAAAGATCTGGGGAACATCTGGAAACATTGTTGAGTAATACAGTCCTTTTCAAAGTACTATAATTGTTCAGAACCTGAGAAATGCAGAGAACTTGCCCTAAAGGGACAACACAAATTTTGGTGCTTCTATATTTTGTTATATTTTGTTATATTTTGACTACGAGTAGCAACTCTAATTTGAAAAAAAAGTCATTTTATTTGCTTTAATCTGTTAGACAGTGTAGCTTCTGTATGAACAGAAAATGCATGATTACACTATTGCTGAAATTAAACTCATATGTGAATCTGAATGTACTATTGTTTAGATTTCACTTGAAATTAGGTATATTTAAAGATTCGTCTTCTGAGTCTAATATACACTTTTGCAAGTCCTAGAAAAGAGGTACATTTGTTACAACTAGATCATTTAATTTTGTTGCCTTCTGGCCATATTATGATCACTAAACATTTTTGCTTAGCAACCAAAAGCTAACATGCATAGAAAGAATGAAAAACAGCCTTGATCATATAATGTTAGCCCAATCTTGGGAAATGTAACCCTCTCATATCATGTTTTCTTTAAAAAAAACCCATAAAAATAATATCCTTGTCTACTTTGTTGTTAAAGCAATGGTGACCTCTACTGGAAATCTCCATCTAATATATGCCCTCTGTAATAATCTGTTGAGTGTTTCTGAAATCCTAAATTATATTAAAATTAATGCATTTTATGTCTGCCAAAATATACATGGAATCATGCTGCTAAAAAATTGAAACAAGCCAAAACTAGATTTCCTCTGTAGATATGCTTTTAGTTTATATATTGAGTTGTGCCTCAGATTATATATAAGACCTAATTTTCAATTATATCTTCCACCAGGAGCCCTTTTGATTCTTCATAGTAAATGAGTAACTGCAATAATAAAACAAAATATAATTTAAAATGTTGAAATTATAACTTTTACAATCTATAAATGTTCTTTCAGAACTAGTTGGGAGAAAAATGGGGGGATGTAAAAGAAAGTCTGCCATGTGGATATCTCATTTTTTTTAGATAAAAATATTTTATTTTTATTATACATTAAAAATTGGAAATTAATTCACTGGTAGAAACGGAGAATGCCCACCCTTTGTGCCAGGAGACTAATGAAGTACATATGCAATGGAGTTCAGGAAATTAAAAGAAAATGCGATTTCCCCCCCAAAAAAACACCATATGACTGTCCATTAATGTTGCTTGCTTGCTAAATTTATCTGTATTTTGGTTTTAATTTCCTGAACAAGTAAAATTTAATTAGAAATAGACAACATATAAGATTGTACATGATGGTTGATGGAAACAAACAAGAAATAGCCAAATAACACAAATTTTAGCAATACTCGTAAACTAGAGTTTAAGAAATAAACTCTGTTGAATCATTTAGATTTTATCTGCCAAGGAAAGAGCTGTTCATTGGCTCAGAATAGAGTGTTACATCTGATAAATACTGCTGTTCTTAGACCATAAGCGAGCTATTTATTAATAGAAAATAACTTGTGCTGTGATATTTAATATTCAGCTAAGAAAAATACTCTAAAATGTTTAAATTATAGCTTTTACAATGTATAAATGTTCTTTCAGAACTAGTTGGGATAAAAATGGGGGTATGTAAAAGAAAGTCTGCCATTTCAGTCAGTTTCAATGCAATTACTATTCAGTTGGATGTACCACTAGTTCATCTGTCTGGTATTATCTTTCTGGCATCTCTTGTCTGTGTAACAAGGTGTCTTTTTGGCCCTCTCACAGTGGCATATGTGGCATTCAGTTGGACCCAAAGCCAGCATCATTTCCTCTCTATTTAAGGCTGTGGCAGAATGCTTTAGTCTGTCACTTCCAAAAGAATGGTTACATTAGATAGTTAAAAGTCTAAAATCTGACATCCCTCCTTTTTAACTCATGTTATCAATGTATTATATTCAGTGTGGCATGATCAGTATTTACTATGGTTGTGTGCCTTATCTTCAAGGGTCTTTGAAATAGGGATGGGGAAATTTTATTTGCTCTCACTTTAATGCAAAGATATCCACTATGCACTTCCCAATCTGTTACATGGACAGGGAAGCAGATATAGCTTCATATATCTCTATGTTTTGAAGTTTGTGATGCAGTTTGCCATTCAAAAACTGTATATGATTATCAATGCATCGCATTTATTTTGTGTTCTCATACCAGTAATTCAGTAGAATCTACCTACACGTAAGAACAGAACAGAACAGAACAGAACAGAACAGAACAGAACAGAATAGAATAGAATAGAATAGAATAGAATAGAATAGAATAGAATAGAGACCTTGGAGATTTTCTAGTCCAGCCCCCTGCGCAAGCAGGAGAACCTATACCATTTCAGACAAGTGACTGTCTAGTCCCTTCTTAAAACCTCCAGTGATGGAGCACCCACGATATCTGAAGGCAAGCTGTTCCACTAGTTAATTGTCCTCACTGTTAGGAAGTTTCTCCTTAATCCTTAATTCTTCTTAATTTGTTTAATTTCCAAATATTGTTTCTTGTCCTGCCCTCTGGTGCTTTGGTGAATAACGTGATCCCCTCTTATTTGTGGCAGCATCTCAAATACTGGAATACTGCTATCATGTCACCCCTGTTTCTTTTCTTTAGACTAGCCAAACTCAAGTCCTGCAGCCGTTCTTCATGTTGAAGTCTCCAGGCCTTTGATCATTTTAGTTGCTCTTCTCGGAACTTTTTCCAAAGTCTCAACGTCTTTTTTGTAGTATGGTGACCAAAATTGGCTGCAATATTTCAGATGTGGTCGTAATAGGGTTTTATAAAGCGGTACTAATACTTCTCATGATCTTGATTCTATGTCTCTGTTTATACAACCCAGGATTGTATTAGCTTTTTTGGCGGCTGCTGCACACTGCTGGCTCATGTTTGAGTTTTCATCCACTAGGACTCCAAGGTCCCTCTCACAGTTACTGTTTATGAGCCAGGTCTCGCCTAATCTGTACTTATATCTTTGATTTTTCCTGCCTAAATGTAAAACTTTGCTTTTCTCCTCATTAAAATTCATTTTGTTGGATAGGGCCCATTGTTCCAGTTTGTCAAGATCTTTTTGGATCCTGAGCTTGTCTTCTGGGGTTTGGGCTATTCCTGCCAGTTTAGTATCGTCTGCATAAATGGACTCATGCTGCGGAATTAATTATTCCTGGCATTTTATCTCCTACAATTCTTTTTCCTTACATTCAGAATTAGACGAATAGGACTAGACAACCTGTGATTTGCAGGATCATTGTTTCATAGATATTTCCTTACCTAAACAGAAATAGGATTACCACTCAGAATGGGGGCAAGTTCCAAATTCCTGCTGACTTCACCATAGCTGACTGCTGTTCAGCAGTGGTAGCAGCCAGTATATATACAACTTTCTGAATATATTCTCTTACTTGTACATTTTTCATTTTATTACTGTAGGTTTTTTCTGATTTTAAAAATCTGATGAATTTAGCACAATGCATAAATATTGCTAATTCATTTCTCACTGAATGATTTGTAGCTGTACTTGGTATATTTTAGTATTAACCACATAGAAGATTAATTTCCTTTTCTCCAGAGAATGAAACATAGGCTAGAGACTGTGTATTATGCTTAATTGTGAGCAGAGATGCATTATACAGAGATATAATTTACAACTTTTTGTGTCTGTAAATGAATAAAAGCATAAACAATCGAATTATTTTATTTGAATTAGACAACATTAAGAAGTAAAAGCTAAATATATAATTATTTCTAACTGAAATGCAATGTGGACTATCTAAACATTGGTTTGATAAATGTTTCACTTTTATAGCATGATGTAAGAGTAAAATATATAGGAGAGTAAGATATATAGGAGAGAATTTGCACGTAATTGTAAACATTTATTGAGACAAGCCACTGAATTTAGCATGGCTTATTTTATGATGAGTTTGGTTAGGACTGCTACTTTAAAATAGCATTAAGCATACATTATAAGCAAATAGGGGATGCGGTGGCTCAGTGGGTTAGGATGCTGAGCTTGTCGATCAGATGGTCGGCAGTTTGGCGGGTTGAATCCCGAGTGCCGCATAACAGAGTGAGCGCCTGTTACTCGTCCCAGCTTCTGCCAACCTAGCAGTTTGAAAGCACGTAAAAATGCAAGTAGAAAAATAGGGACCACTACGGTGGGAAGGTAACAGCGTTCTATGCACCTTTGGCATCTAGTCATGCCGGCCACATGACCACGGAGATGTCCTCGGACAAGCGCTGGCTCTTCGGCTTTGAAACGGAGATGAGCACCGGCCCCTAGAGTCAGAAACGACTAGCACACATGTGCGGGAGAACCTTTACCTTTTATAAGCAAATAATTAGCTTCTGTTGTCTAAAATATGTTTTGGTTGTGGAATTAACTTTTTTTTCACAAGAAAATTATAAAACAAAGACAAGTAGCAATTTGATTACTAGAGAAGTTCTGGTGTTTGCTTTTTTTATTGAGCTTGGGTCTTTTTGTGCTTTTAAATATTCTCTATGCAAAAAGATGCAGAAGAAAAAAATAGAAGAATAAATCACAAAACTATATTTATCAAGTGTGCTTAAAAACCCCCTATCCTTACATAAATGATAGTAGTGTGGGCCAATTTCTAAATAGCCCTCAAATCAATTTTAGATTTTAACTCTATGAAAATGTGATATGACTGCTAAAAAGGTTTTCACTAACATTTGGTATTACATACTCTTGCTCTTTATTCCATGTCTTTCTACTCTTCAACATTTAATCTAGTGCACTTAACAACAATTTATACTATTTATTTAAACATATTATTTTATAACAGATGTATTCCATTCTATATTACTAGAGGGAATTCTGAAGCATTTAGAGCTATCAGCTGATGTCTAGATCTTTATACAATATTTCCCCTCTGCATTTTCTAGCAAATAATACTTGTGTTTGGGATGATTTGCACTAAGGATCCAAAGCTCAGAAGGGGGTTTTGAGGGGTGCCTGCTTGTACTTTTGTAAGGAAGCTGTGTCTTTCCATAGCTAATGTTGTAGCCATTCCAATGGCTACAATCCTAGGAAAATTCATATTGAATTTAAGAAGATGCTGTTATCTCTTCTTACATTGCAACTTCTCAGATAACAAAAATGCCCATCTAATTCTTTTATTTGATTTATGATATGTACTCTACATTTGACTCCAAAAATTCTCAAAAGAATAACTGTATTGCTCTTTTCAAGTTTGAATTCTTCTTTTATGTCAGTTTTGATTTGTGTTTCATATCAAAAAATATGTGCATGGTTAACCTTAACCATACATACATAGATACATACATACACACACACACACACACACACACACACACACATTAGTACTCTCATACCTTAGTGTCTAATGCAAGAGATTAAGGTTCCCAGGAGTGGTTTAAAAAATGTAGAGCAATTTGCATTAATTTTACATAGAGCGTACGGTATAGATGAAACTCAACTGGAATCAGTAAGGTTACATCAGTATTACTGAAAAGGTGGCTGCATTAGTTCAGTACCCATTCCTGAAAAGTATCATCTAACTCCTGTTTGAATAGAGAAAAGGTACTATTGCACATCTAATTACCTATCTCTGTTGTGAACTGCATGTACTATTAGGACATTTCTCTGAAAGTTAATTTAAATCTATCCTCTTATAAGTTAAGTGAATTTGATTGATTGGCAGAGAAGTCTTTGTTTTTCTTTGGAGAGAAAACTGCTTTCATGCCTTGTTTTAATCTTCTATTCTAAACTTCTGCAGTTCCCTCCTAATTGTTTGTAGAACCTATTTTCTGACTACTGTCCATTTTTGTTACCCTTCTGTGAACTCATTCACTATATCTACAATCTTATCCAATCTGTGTTTGGCTATGATATCTATCATGACCAAGGGTTCATGACCAAATGTTAGTCTATATGTTTCTTAAACTCTCTAACTCAGATATAAACTTATGTCTGTGATACTCCTTGAATGTACTTTTGTGAGATTTATTACAATGGGGGTTTCAAAATGGAGCTCAAAATGTAATTAAAATACGAAAATATTTAAAGCACTTTCATTCCAAAGGATATCATAACAACACTTGTGAAAAGTCCAGTCTTCTTGGAGATTTAGTTCAACACATATGGGGGTCAGCAAATTGAAGAAGGCTGAGTGATAACATGACATTTTTTAATCTTAATTTAATTGCTTTATGTTAAAAATGGTTATCAGATAAAAACAAACTTTGTAGGTAACATATACTGTAAAATACTTTAAATATTGTATACATGTTGGTAGCAAACAATATTTTGAAAATCTAGAGAAACTATATCCTTGGATTGCTCTGTTTCTGTTTTTCCATCTGTATATGTCAGTGTTCATTTTAACAAACTTCTTTATGAAGAAAGAAATATTTTCATCCCAGGACACATTCTTTCTTCTCTTTCCAAAGATTCTGACTTTATGGTATTACTGGATTTATAAGAAGAGGGGCCCTTTGGAAAGTGGCCATATCAAATTCCAAATGATTACACTTTCCAGATTATTCAACCAAATCTGGAAAGGATAATATGCATTGTAAGAATATATTCTGATTAAATTGCTAGAACAGTGGGCAATCACAGCCCACATTCTATATACTGACTTACTTTATGTGGTATCTAAGTTTCCAAACCATAGTTGCATTACCATGAACTCCAAGGAGTTTATTTTAAAACAACAAATTATCTACACAATTGCTTAGTAAAGTTTCCACTATTCAATATTCTTAAAAAGTGAACATTCAAAAATGTCAATGGGTGCCTTGAAAGGGAAAGTATGATTATGTTGCATTCCAGAATGATTTACCTTGCCTAAAACTTGTTTCATTAATGATAATTTATTCAAAGTTTGTTTAATGCTATTAAAAGAGAATTTTATCTTTAACATACATAAACCATCCTGTTCTATTAAAATTGATGCTCATATATTTAGGGAATAATTCTTTGAAAGCCAAATTGAATAATCTGTCCTGTGATCAAGCACTGCTTGTATGCTATTGTTGAAGGCTGTTTAAAACACAGGCGATTGTTATATGTGTGTCACATAATTACTTTACATAATTAATCTTTCTTTCCAAAATGGAATAAATAGTTTAGGCGAGTAATACTACGTATATAAATAATAAAGACATTCACTGGTAGAACTTATTTGATTATAATTCGAAAGCACATAAAAATGCAAGTAGAAAAATAGGGACCACTGCGGTGGGAAGGTAACAGCGTTCCGTGCGCCTTTGACGTCTAGTCATGCCGGCCACATGACCACGGAGATGTCCTCGGACAAACGCTGGCTCTTCGGCTTTGAAACGGAGATGAGCACTGGCCCCTAGAGTCAGAAACGACTAGCACACATGTGCGGGGGAAACTTTACCTTTACCTTATGGGATATAAATAAAAAAGTAAATGAACAATCAAACAAATGACATAAATTATGCCTTAATATTTTGACAGGCAGATAGAAAATACCATAGTGGTGCTATCACTGAATTTTCAACAATTCTTGTTTTAACAGAACCAGTGTTCTCCCTTCGTCTTGTAGATGCAGGCATAACAAAATGAAAATAAAAATCAGAACTAAGATGCCTGAGAAATCCCAAACTAGTGCTGGGAAACTGTGTAGTTTTCATTGCGGTGAAATAAGCTCAGATTAAATCCTAGGAAATCAGAGCTGCTCTTTGGCTTCTATGGTTCCTGTGGAAAGAGTCACTCTAAAGAAAGTGGCTTGTGACTTTCAGATCACCTGGTCTCTTGGCTCCAGCCAGCAGCAGAAGGAAGCAAGGATAGGGAGATTTAGCTGGCGTGCTATTTGGATTAGAATTTCTTAGCAATGGAATCTCACATCTTAATCACTACTAGGTTGAATTACTGTAGCATGTGTTGGGCTGAGTTGGAAACAACTCAAAGCTGCAGCTAGTACAGAATGTGGCAGCCAGTTTAACGAGAATATCTAACCCGTGTAGAATAATACTAATCCTTGGATCACCAGATTTGGCTGCTAAAAACTCTTGGCTATTACCTTTAAAGCCCCATGAAGCACAGTACTGAGAAATATCAGACAATATCTTGTCAATAAAACATTTACCAATCCAGCTTGGAGATCTAGAAAAGATCTGTCATACATTCCTTTCTTTGTGGAGTTTAAAGGGCACAGAACCACCAACAAATCGCCTTTGTCATGTCCTTCAGCCTTTGGAATACTCTCAACCAGAGGTTCTGGTAGCCCATCCCTGCTGGCTTGTAATAAAACAGATAAAAACAATTTTGCATGAATACTCTTTCAGGCCTTAGTAGTTCTTAGGAGCCTTGGGCATCTGTTCTTATTTTGGGAAGGTTTGAATCAGATGTTTTATCTTATGGTAAAGACTTCCCACTTCTGCCAACCTAGCAGTTCGAAAGCACGTAAAAATGCAAGTAGAAAAATAGGGACCACTGCGGTGGGAAGGTAACAGCATTCCGTGCGCCATTGGCGTCTAGTCATGCATGTGACGTCCTCGGACAAGCGCTGGCTCTTCAGCTTTGAAACAGAGATGAGCACCGGCCCCTAGAGTCCGAAATGACTAGCATGCATGTGCGGGGGAACCTTTACCTTTACCTTTAAAGACTTCCCATCTCACTCACAAAGCCCACAACCCATCAGGGCTGAAGTGGGATGTATATACTGAAAATAAATAAATACATAAACAATAGTGAAGAAAACAGATCTATTCTCTTAGTATTGAGGATGATTTATGAATATTGCATATTTTTGTTATAAGATAATCAATTTTATATTTGAGTTCTTGCAAAACTTTTAAGTGAACTGGTATCCAGTGATTAGTCCATTTGTGATTTGTCAGTAAAGACACAAAGTTCATCTCTTGTAATCTCAAGTTGTCACAGTTCTTTCACCTCTCTCCTGTAAACAATTTCTGCTTTACATAATTCACCAAATTTACTTTCCTGGTTTTTTCTTTTTGTTTCAAATTTTAGAAGTACAACTCCTTTTGGCATAATAATAAATGGGACCTAGAGCTGTCAAAAGCAAAATAATAATGTGCTAGCAGTAGATGCCACTGAAATCAATAGTATTAAGCACAGAGTTGGGGAGTTTCTGCTGTTCCTGTTCAATTATAGTTTTGCTGATAGTTACCGTAGTTATCGGAGAATGCAGTGACTTCCAGCTGAACACGTTCAGGCAAAGATACAGGAATTCACCCAACAGCAGATATAGTGATTTATTTGCTTGTGCTTTGGGGGATTTTCCTCTGTCTTATTTAAACGTGACAACTGTTAAAAATGAATGAGTATGTCTTTCTTTCTCACCAAAATTTTTCTTTAACATTAAAGTGCAATAAACATGACTAAAACTTGCAACCTAGCAATGGGTCATTTATTTTGTTATTACTTCTATGACAGGTTACAGTTTAGAGTTATTATTTTTTAAAGCTTATTTGTTTTCACAGTGAGATGATGATTACTTGGAAAACTGATAAAAAATTAGATTCTGACAGTTTTGGACCACATGAAGGAAATTAGTGAGTTTTCTTGTATAGTGAGTGGTGAATTACTGCGATGACATTTTATACTGCACTTACTTTTTTTGAGTATTATAAGCACTATTGCAGCTGTTTGTAATTGTTTTCCTTTATGGATTTCATTATATTTTTCAAAATAATGGCTTATATTAATCAAAGATTTTTGAACAGATAAAACCCTGTTCACTTACATGCTATTGCTTGCTTTCTATACAGCCAGCTGAAATAAAAGTTGAGAATATGAATTACAAGTTGTAACACATTGTTGGTCATTCACACTTTCAATATTTAGAGACAAAATACTATCTTTGTTTTGTATGATAACATAATGAAGAGGATTGTGAATGCTGTGTTTATGGGGGAGGAGTATGAGAGAGGTAGAGGAGTCTGTTCCATATTCCAATCCATTTCCTGCATGCATTTATCTGTTGTAGCTCACAATGTCATACTATTTTCATCAGGATCTACTACATTAAGTAACCATCAACAGAACCAAAACCAAAAATTCTGTGCCACTAAGCTTGGTCACAAAACAAGTTTTAGGGCTTTACAAAAGGCTAGGAGGGTCAGAACATTTAGGCTTAAGTACTCCTTTGTGCAACTGGATTCTTGATTTTCTTACTGACAGGCCCCAGTATGTGTGAGTTGGAACAAATATTTCCAACACCATTTTCTTGAGCACATATTCTCCTCAGGGCTGCGTCCTAAGTTTGCTGCTGTTCACCCTGTTGACCCATGACTGTTGTGCTAGGTTTGCCACCAACCATATTGTGGAATATGTGGATGATACAACAGTAATGGGCCTTATTCAAGATGACAATAAGGGTGCTTACCGCAAGGAAGTTGAGGGTTTGGTGAACTGGTATAAAAAAACAGCCTAGTTTTAAACATTGGAAAAACCAAAGAGATCATTGTCGATTTCAGAAAAGGCAGGCTCAACCACAGTCCTTAATTAATGATTCACCTGTGGAGATGGTTACCAGCATCAAATTCCTGGGTGTGCAGTTATCAAGTAGGCTGGCTTGGTCACTCAACAGCGAGACACTGGTGAAGCGGGCACAGCAGCGCCTGCATCTTCTGTGTCGCATGAGAAAAGCACATCTTCCTTACCCTGTCCTTACCACTTTCTACAGAGGGACAATTGAGAGCACCCTGTCATACAGCATTACAGTCTGGTTTGGAAGCATCATTGCTTCAGACAGGAAGGCAGTGCAGAGAATGGTGAGGATGGCAGAAAAGATTATTGGCAGTTCCCTCCCTTCCATCCAGGACATAGCATATAAACATTGCTTGAGCAGGGTCCGCAAGATTGTCTGGGACCCTACACATCCTCTTCATGACCTGTTTTCCTTGTTATCTTCTGGGAGGAGACTTTGTGGTAGCCAAAGCAGAACATCCAGATTCAGACGTAGTTTCATTCCCTACAGTGTTAACCTTTTGAACTCTAAAGCCTCCTCTTTCCATAACGTATTCAAGATGGTCAGTGATTAATATTTATATGTAAGGGTGAAGGTTTATATATATGTTGTATATAGCTTGTTTAAATATGTGTTATGTATGTGTACACTTTTGAGAGCAAGCAACTAAATTTCAATTTTAATGTGTACCAACGTGCCCACAGTAAAAAATGACAATAAAGGTTATCTTATCCAGCTAATCTAATCTCAGAAGGCCTTATGTTTGAGAGGGCAGGTGCCATGGCAGTAAAGGCCCATCTCCTGAGTCCTGCCAGCTGACATGTTGGCAACAGTGCTTGGAGCATTTTAGTAAATATTGTAATTATCATGCTTGCACTGTATTATGGTTTAATTTATGAATTATTGCACTATTAGACAGAAATTAATGTGTCAAGAAATGAACAGCCTTGAAGATTTATCATGTTCCATTCACATGAAAACTACTTCAGAAAACAAACTAAATTGATTGCAGTAGCTGATAGAACATTTTTGGGTGTTGTTCTTTTCTATTTTGAAGAAAACATAAGTTTGTTTTGGATGAACAACAATTAAGAATTACTATGTAACAAAAGAAAAGCATCTTTCATAATGACTAATTATAAATAATTGAGATCTCCAGCTAAGATACTATTTTCTTGCATTTTAGAAACGGAAATATTGCCACTATGCCAAGCTAATTTACCCCAAATAATTTTACTAACTTCATCTGAAGCAGTTAAAAAGTAAGGTTATATGTTCTAATCTCAAATATGACAATAGTGATAGTTAGCATTTCTCATATAATACCAATAATTGCCAGCAAGCTTAATCTTTATTTGTGTTGACTATAGAGATCTGGTTTGGTGTAGGTGTTAAAGGGAGCAGTCTAGAAAAAAGAGAGAATGAGTTCTAGTGCACTTTAGACACAAAATCAGTCAGGTCAGTCACTTTCAGCCCTAGTAAGAATGCAACGGCTAGTCACTTCAGAAATCTTGCCAAAAAAACTGCAGGGACAAGTCACAGCAGTCTCTAGGAGTCATCACTGACTCGAAAGCATCAAATAAATAAACAAATAAATTACAAACCCTATAGACCAGGGGTGTCAAACTGCTGGCCCATGGGCCAGATGCGTCACATGGAAGCCACGCCCATCCCAGCTCTAGCAACAGCAAAAGAGTTGTGATACATTGCGACACATCATATAACACTTAGTACACTGCCACTTTCTATTTAAATGTATACTGTGAGTGAAGGCTAAGCATATATAACTCCCAAGTTTCTTTTTCACATTTATTTTTATATAAATAGTATAATTACACCTTTTGATCTAGATTGTCTCCTCAAAGCAGTTTATAATAATTGAAAACAAATTTCAATTCATTTCATATAAAACAAAGAAAACTACAATTAAACCCATAAAATCTTACACAGCAGGAAAACAAAAACAAAAGCCACTTGAAACAGACTGGATTTTATGTCTCTGTATAACATAGTAACTCTTCAGTAATATGGCCCTCCAATTACATGTTTTGTGAACAAAGTGGCAGCATATGAAAAAACATATTTGTGGATTAATGCAATTCTTAAAACAATACTGTATGAATTCATCTCTTTTAGACAATTATCAACACAACAGACAATTCTCAACACAAGTCAAAAGTAAATTTTCAATTTAGACTGATACTAACATTCACCCCTCCGTCCTGTGCGCTCCCACAGAGAGGGTCTCCTCAGGGTGCCACCGGTCAAAGAATGCCGGCTGGTGGCCCCCAGGGGGAGGGCATTCTCAGTGGGTGCGCCAACCCTCTGGAACTGCCTGCCTACCGAAATCCGGATGGCCCCCGACCTTCGCAGCTTCCGGCGCGACTTAAAAACTTACTTGTTCCAGCAGTCTGGCCTGGCCTGATAGCTCTTGGGGTTTCATTTGTTTTTACTATTGTTTAATTGTATACCTACCTTCCTCTGTACACCGCCCCGAGTCCCTCGGGAGAAGGGCGGTATATAAAAACAAATAAATAAATAAAATAAATAAATAAATAAATTTTGAGCAATAGCAGACTTGGCTATCTTAGCCAGTATTAAGAAATTACTTCCTTCAGAAAAATGCTTGTAGCTGCCCATATGAATCTCCTGTTGATGAAGATTAAGTTAGGAGACACTGTTATTTTTTCCTTTGCATGGGCTATGTAATAAACTGAAACTATTCATATAGAGCAGGGCAGTGGTGGGATTCAAATATAAGTACAACTGTTTCTCTGTGTGGATGCCACTTCCGGAAGTCCATTCTGGGCCTGGGCAACAAAAAATTAGCTACCAGTTCTTGCAAAGTGGTGCGAACTGGCTGAATCCCACCACTGGAGCTGGGGTTAAAAATGATCTGTTAAAATTGTGTGCACAATGTCACTGTAAGGCAGTATAGGCACAGATATTGAAATCTACTTATGACTAGTGATAGTGACACAGGCTTAATCCTAATTCTTTAAATATGAGTAGTAGCCTAATTAACCATATTTTGAGAGAAAGCTGCTGACACCTAAGCAAAACGCTCCATGCATGCAAAACACAGATGATAAGGCCATATGAACTAATCTTGTCCCACCACTTTCAGTATTTTTATTTATTTTATATACATATGGTTAAATTATTTTCATCAATTATTATCTCCCTTGTGGGCATATATTCCCTTTTCTCTATTGCAAATTAATAGCTGATAATGGTCCATTCACTTTTCTTAATGCTTAAATGGTGTTCCTTTTCACCATCTCATTTCTCAGGTAATATTGATTGTGACTGCTGTAAGCTAAATGCCCTGTGCCTGTGATGTGGTCCATACTAATATTCTGGATAGATTCGGCTTGAAATATTTACTCACTTCAATATTACTTGCTATAGTTCAGACATGTCAAACACAAGGCCCGGGGGCCGGATCCGGCCCGCGAAGTGGTTTCATGTGGCCCGCGAAGCCATCCTGGAAACAGTGAGGGAACGGCCCCCGCTGCCTTGGCCCTGGCCCAGAGACCCTCCTTCTGCCAGAGACCCTCAGATCTGTCCCACTCCTGCCCAGGCCCCCATAGGCACCCTTGATACGAACGATGTAGAGCTAGCCACGCCCACCCAGTAGGCTGTATGCACTCTGGCCACACCCACCCAGTAGGCCACGCCCACCCGGCCCCCTGAGGGCAACCGCAATGCTGATGCGGCCCTCAATGAAATTGAGTTTGACACCCCTGCTATAGTTGAAGACTTCTGAATAAAAATAACCATACTTAACTTTCAGCATCTAAAGGCAAAGATTCCCTCTTTTTATAAGGAGGGGATTTAGTGCTTTGGTAATATTTGTTAAGATTTTGTCTGTAGGCAAATAACAGTAAAGAACTACATAGAAGTCCATGTGTAGCTCTTGATTCTTCGGGCCTGACATTAATCTTGCCCAACCAAAGCAACTATGTGCATAACTATTAGATATATTGTTGGGAATTGCTAGGGAGGGTCCACCTTGGCCCTCTTCCTGACTACCAGACATTCCAAACTCCACTTTCTCTTTGCCCTCTTGGAAAGAACTGGTCCTTCCTGCCATTCCAGACTGCATTCCACCACAATTAGTCAAAATGTCAGGGAGTTCTGGAGGCCAGAAACAGCCTTTGAGAAGGCTTTATTTCACATTTCTATAGTTTTCACATGTACGGTATTTATTTTTGTGTACGGTTTCTCCTAATGAGTGCATTTTAAATGCATCTTTGATTGGAAAACTATATTGCAAAATTTAGAATATAGAGAAAAGCCAAAGGATTCAATCATTGTGTTCCAATTTCCATGTTCGTTCAGGAAATACAATCTAACTGATAGATATTAACATTGTAAACTATACAAATCATAGATCTACCTTATGTGGGAAATCTAATATTTGCAATGTAATACAATGTTCACTATTCAGTTCACTATTCACTTAAATTTTAAAACAGTTACAAATTTTTTAGAACATTTTTTAAAAAAATGTTCAAGTCTTTTCGCATATATGCTTGATAAACATATTGTTAAGTGTTTATAATAAAAATAATTGTTAAAATAATCCAGTGAGGTTGCCAAATATATACCTCTCAAAAAAGGGGTAACCTAACTCTCTTTTAACCATTTTACTTTCAACCAGGATATTAGTGAATCTACATGAATCTGAAGTACTTGATAGGTACAGCTCACCTGAGATTTTATCCTGGAGAGTACTCAATTCTTGAATATCTCATTCAGGCTACTACAGGTATTCCTTGACTCATAATGACAATTGAGACCAGGAATTTCATGCAGTCATAAAATGAATCATCATGTGATTGGACTAGATTTTATGACCATTTTTACTGTGCTCATTAAATGAATCAGATGGTCATTAAGTGAGTCACATGTAGTTAAGTGAATCCAGTTTCTCCAATTGACTTTGCTTGTTGGACACTGTCTGCAAAGTTCACAAATCATAATCATATTATTCTAAGACCCTCCAACCATAGGAAATGTGATTGCCAAGCACCAAAGTTGCAGTAATGTGATCACAGGGGTGGTACAGTGGTTATAACTTCAAGAACAGATCATAATTCTCTCCAAGGCTATTCTAAATCCAAACCATCATGAAACAAACAGTTGTAAATAGAGGATTGCCTATATTGTCAAAAAAATTCTTATATTTTCACACAATCATTTACTCAAAGCAGAATGAAAACCTTTCATATTATATAAACTTTTATTTCTTGTTTCCATTCTTCAGTTTATGTGTGAAACTGGATTGTGAATGTATTTATGTTAACATGGGAAGTATCAGCCAGTGTTATGTTCAAATACTTTGCCTCTGATAAACAATGAAGTCAGAAAAGGAATTTTAAAAGAAAAGTAGGAATTTGTTTTTCATCCTTACAATTTTAGTAATTTGTTTAAAAGTGATCTCCCTTGGAACATTCAGTACTTTTCAGGACTTCCCATTTGATATTTATGTCTTTCATCACTTAACTGTAATAAATGTAATGTCGTAGGATTTTATTTTCTATCCTTTTGTCGACATAACAAAGACTTGTAAGGGAAAACCAGTATTTGCCAGGAAAATAAGTTTTTTTTCAAGTTCAGGTTCGTGATATAGATGAGAATGTTAATTATTTGGCTTTAATTGAATTTTAGAAAACAGGAGCAAGGAATAAATATTGTTTATTAGTTAATGTGCTATGTAACCTTTGGATCTTGTTAAATAATATGGGTTGTTTTCTTTTGGCTGAGCTTAAACATGAAGTATGATTCGCTCATTATGGTTTACCATCAGGTACCGACTATGATACTATAGTGTGTTGAGCAAAACATGGTTTTAAAATCCTGGCTGAAATATGCATATGAATGCAACAATTACCTTGAAAATTGCTTTTATATTATAGAGAGTATCTTGTGATCAAAGAATAGATGGTTCATGGGATTGTGACTACTAATATATTAATATACAACCAATATTTTCTCTAGAAGTTTAATAAAGATTTTAGCATCCTGTATAAGTTTCTCAGAGACTTATAAAATACCACATTTATAGTTGGTTAAATTTCATCATGGTATAAAAAAATGCTGAAATCAGGTAAGAAAGACTTGAAATTAAACTATACAGTACATCAAAAGGAAATGAGTTTGGGAAACAACTGTCTTGAAGTAAGGACCAGTTTAAAATATATATTCAATAACTGAAAAAGGAAAAAGTGTGTATGAAACCATGCAATGAAATATTGCATTAAAATGATGGAAAGTGTAACCATGACAATATATAAGAGCCTTGGTGAAGCAGTGGGCTGATGCCTCCTTAAGTAACACCAGCTGCCTGCAATTAGTGCAGGTTCGAGTCCCACCAGGCTCAAGGTTGACTCAGCCTTCCATCCTTCCCAGGTAGGTAAAATGAGGACCCAGATTGTTGGGGGCAATTAAGCTGACTTTGTAATAATGCCGCTTGGGTGTGTGTGAAAGCCCTAATAAGCAGGCATATACATAGAATGAAGGCTACTGCTAAGTTTGTAAGCCGCCCTGAGTCTTCGGAGAAGGGCGGGATATAAATGGAAATTAAAATAAAAATAAAAAAATAAATAAATATTTTTTATTTCTTTGATATTGAGTTGTAAATTGAAATATGGATATTGTAAGATTTTGCCTAATTGCTACATTGAAACAATGGGACTGTTCAATGTATTAATGTTCCCTATTCTCATACAATGTATCCTATAAGTCTGACTAATTAGATTTCATCCTGATTTACACAGTAATTATACTTACTGGATGAATTTATAAAGTACAGCCCTTATAATCACCTCCTCCTTGAATCAATATGTGTTTGTATGTTCTGAAACTAATTTCGCTATGCCTATGTGGCTTCTCTAACTTTGGCAGGACCTAGCAATTAATTCCCTAGGTAATAGTTTCCATCTTCAGGATTGGGAAATGTGTGAAGCTGCAAATAAGTGTCCTTTGGTTTCTCAATATAATATATATTTTCCAGAATACCTCCCCACAAAAAATTGGATTTCTGACTCTTCTGGAAAGTCCTACCTAGAATCATCATATCTTAATAGTTTTAAGAACTGAATGAATTTAAGGTTTTGTAAATCAGGTTATGAGTGATGCTTCTTGTACAATAACAACCAATAAATGATGCAGGTCTGGAAAAAAAAGAAAAAAGAAAGTATAATCTTCCTCATCATTACTCAACATATCTTACATCCTTGTTTAGAGGAATTGACTAATAAGTACAGTATTATTAATACAATTCTAAGAGTTGGGAAATTACTTCTTTGTTTAAAAAAGGTACCTTTGATCACATTTTAAGGTCCTTCGACCTTTCAGACATGGGCAACTGTGGGTCAGTTTCTTCCATGATTAGACAAGGTAATCGAAACAAATGTTTTAGATTGATTTCAAATGAGTTTTAGGGCAGGCTTCTTGGTCAATCTGATGGATGATCCTTGGAGAGAGATTGAAAATTATTGTTTGGATTTTCCTAAATTTCAAAATCCTTGTGGACCATCTGGAAATTTTGTTATTGCTCTGTTCCTATCATGAAACTTCCAGATAGACTCATTCAGAAGCTGAGTGATATGGTCCCTCAAAACTCCATTTTGTCTTTGATACTCTTTTTACACAAACATGAAACTGGGTGTCAGCCCTGTGAGGTAGCCTAGAAAAGAAGCATAACTAGGACTGGCAACTCTATTGTAAGGTTACATTACAGAATCTTGCAAGACTGGAAGTATTTCTCCCCTCTTTTCCTTTTACTCACTAGAAAATTAGGGAGGACACATTCTGAAACATTTCACATGGGCTGAAACATCTTTTACATGCCAGTTGTCCAGTTTGTGGCTCCTCCTCCTGCCACACAATTTTTATACGCCGGAAAATCTCCCGCACTCGCTCGCCGGCCTCCCAGATGCCCCTCGTGCAAGCTCCGGATGCTGCTGCGCGCCGCCCGCCTTTCTAGCACGGCTTTGTCTCTTTTGCGCTGTCTTGCGGGCGCCGCCGCCCCTCAACGTGCGTCTCCCCGCCGCAAGAGGGTGTCATTTCTCGCAAAAAAAAATTGGAAGGGGAGGAAGCGCCCGACGTACGTGTGGGGTATAGGTAACCCAACCCTAGACCATGGCAGCAGGCGGCATTGGGATAGGGGAGGCGAGGCGCGCGTTCTTCCTTCCCTCTGAAGAGGCAGCCCCGGCAGTTCTTCTTCCACCGGGCTTACTCCGTTTGCTGAATCTTTGTAGTTACTTAAGTAAGTGCTAGGCATTTTTAATAGGTCGCATCCTTTCTTTTCTCCATGTATTGGCACCTCGCCTTTCTACGCTCTTACCTCTCTGGCTCTGTGTTTGAATACACCTACATGCTGCACGCACCGGTAACTTTAACAAGCCAAGATGACGTCAAAATGATTGTACCACTGATACGACAAAATCATTGTACCACTGATATGAGGGTTTGGTCATTAGCATGCCTCCACATGCCTCCTTTTCCCCGACCTGTGAATCCTTTGCAAACACACATGATAACCATCAAAATCCCTTTTCAGGGCAAACCATATTATGAATTCTCTTTTTTTTTTCCCCAGCATTTTCTTACATGAGAGATTATAAATTAGTCCTAAGGAGTGCTCGTTAACAGCTGGGGAGCGCGCACGTGCGCAGGACTGCCCTGCCGGCTCCCGCCAGACGCTCTTCCCTCTTGAGGCAGCATCGCTCCCCGGCTCCTAAGGAGTCCTCGGGGATGCTGCCTCAAGAGGGAAGAGCATCGGGCGGGAGCCGGCAGGACAGTCCTGCACACGCGCGCACTCCCCGGTTGCTAAGGAGTGCTCCGTAACAGCTGGGGAGCACACGCATGCGCAGGACTGCCCTGCCAGCTCCCACCAGACGCCAGCCTGCCCTGCTTCCTCCACAGTGAGAGGGGAGGGCGTGCCTTCCCGGGCTCGCTGATTTTCCGGTGTATAAGACAAAAAATCTTGAAAATCATCTCAAAAGTTGGGGGTTCGTCTTATACGCCCAGTCGTCTTATATGCCAGAAAATACGGTATTTTATCACCTAAGGATTTTAGTGAGATGCTCTAAATATCAAATTAATAAATAAAATGTTCCTTCCCTCTCTTCCTATAGTTCTACTATTGCCTCTTGCTAGACAGGATGACATGTAATATTTCCCAATAGTGATGATTATTGAATAAACTGGAAAATCTTGCCAATCCTATCTACATTTCACAGAATCAAAACCACATTTAAAGAGTTCAGGTCCTGCAGATATTACTAAGCTACAACAGGCTTAGGTGTTATAGCAAATGATAAGTTATGTTATAGTGATATTCATATTGTCTGACAGTCCACAAATTCTCTCCCTTTGATAAATATTAAGAAAGAATAAAAACAGTGTCAAAAAATAAAATATTAAAAATCTGATTCCTATTTTTACAAAAGCTGGAATTTCCTTTGTGATGCAGGTGCACAGACAGTTAGTGTAGTTAATCAGATATATACTGAAATGTATTTCATCAGAGGCTGTTCATTCCTTTCCTCTTTCACAAATTCCCTGAGGGATATGAGATTGCTATCATAATTATAACATATTATTATAATTGCTATTAACACACAGTCTACCAAATATTTCTGATTCAGTTTGATGCTTCTGATTATCACACCCTTCCCATGGAACTGGGATAGTTAAAAGCTCTTTTAGTGTGAAAAGTACTTATGAATAGCATCCTAGTGAGCAATAAAATAACCTAATTTCCATTAGTTCCAATGGAAGTTAAATTAAAATTATGGTTTCTTAGAAGTGAATCCCATTTTACTTCAGTGGAATTTAGCTTCAAATAAATAAATGCACAGTTGCATTCTTAATGTTTAATTCAAGCTCATTCACATTTCTTGAATTTGGTTAAATGTGTCTTTGTTTTCTTCTGAAGGTTTAGATTAAGCAACATAACAGTCCAATTAGTTCATGGTCTTCTAGATCTTTCTAAATGCAACCCCCTCCATTCCCTTCCTTCATTTGCATTTGATTCATAATACCTGGCCTGCCAATTAAATCTACTTAGTTCCTGGATGGAGAACGATCAGAGAATTCCATGAACTTAGATAAGAGTGAGTAGTTGCATAAAATTCCCAAAGGCAGCAGTGGCTAATCATTTCTACATTATTGCCTCCCACTACCATCACCACCTTCTGGTATATAAAGTTATCAGAGGTCAAGCTAAACTGGAAGGAGCATCTGTATTTTCATGGAACTGAATCCACACTCCATTTGTAATATCTCTGTAAGAGAAATATATGCTTACAAATTAATCTATTGAGTTATATAGACAAAAATGCATTACATTAAAGAAAATTCCCTTGAAAAATCCATTAAAATGTGCCAATAAAAATGCATTTTAGTTCTAATGAAAGTGTATTTACATTTTTGACAATTAAGGAAACTGAGGGGAATTGACATTGACAGATCTGACATCTTTTAAGAGCAGATGTAATTGATGCACCAATTTAAGCTGAGTAAGAGCAGTTAAAGGGACGCGGTGGCTCAGTGGGTTAGGATGCTGAGCTTGTCGATCAGAAGGTCGGCAGTTTGGTGGGTCGAATCCTGAGTGCCGCGTAGCAGAGTGAGCACCTGTTACTCGTCCCAGCTTCTGCCAACCTAGCAGTTCAAAAGCACGTAAAAATTCAAGTAGAAAAATGGGGACCACTACAGTGGGAAGGTAACAGCGTTCCATGCGCCTTTGGTGTCTAGTCATGCTGGCCACATGACCATGGAGACATCCTCGGACAAGCCCTGGCTCTTCGGCTTTGAAATGGAGATGAGCACCGGCCCCTAGAGTCGAAAATGACTAGCATGCATGTGCAGGGGAACCTTTAAGAGCAGTTAACCAACAGGTTGTGTTGTGAAGAAAATAAGGACAGGAGAGAATAGAATAGAATAGAATAGAATAGAATAGAATAGAATAGAATAGAATAGAATAGAATAGAATAGAATAGAATAGAATAGAATAGAATAGCTTTATTGTCACTTTAAATGTACACTAATTGGCCTATATTAAAATGAAATTTCATTGCATACAGCTCTCAAAAGGTCACCACCTCCAATATACATTACATAAATATGACAAAAAATGCATATCCTCACATACCCACATATATGGCACAGAGAAACAACACAGTCTAGTATGGATGTATACATGTACATGGCAAGAAAAACAAATCTTGCAAGTTTACTAGAAGGATGCCATAGGGAACAAAGCTGTTACAGAATTGAGTAGTCCTGTTGAAAATACTTTGAAATCTCCTTCCAGAGGGGAGCAACAGAAACAGACCATAAAGTGGGTATGTGGTGTTTCTAACAATGCTTCAAGTTCTAAGCACATAATGCTTATAAGCATTGTCCTGAATAATAGGAAGCGAATTTCCTATAATCTTCTCATCTGTCAAACCAGTCTCTTTATGGACCTTCTATCTGAGGCACTGCTACCACCAAATCAAACTGTGATGCAGTTTGTTAAAACGTTCTCAATCGTGCCGCTGTAAAAAGTGGCCAGGACAGAAGGAGAAAGATGTGGTTTTAGAGATAACATTAAAGATGTTAACCACCTTCAGTTATATATTTAAAAGATAGGATAAAATAATAATATGACAGCTAGAAAAAATAACAAAACATCGCAATCTGCAAATTGAAGTTGAGTGATAGTGGAGGAAGATATCAATAGTTGTACCAATAGTAATAGAAGCCTTTGAAGCAATACCCAAAGGGCTGCCTAGATAAATGGAAATTTTGAACTTATTAGACCTGAAAATTCTGACTTTGCAAAAAGCCACTTTATTCAGAACTGCCTATATACTCAGATGTTGCCTTAATAGCTCTTAGGTCCTTAGTTAGGACTTGAACTGTTAAGTTTTTACCAGTCCAAGACTATGAATCAAATTAAAGATTAAATTTATAAGAATAAGAATAAAGGGAGTCCTCATTTAAAGACTACAATTGGTTTCAGCAACACAGTTGTTAAGTGATTGCTAACTGAAAATCACATGACCTCAACTGTGCTTACAATTTTACTTCAAGTTTTCTGTTTTACAGCACCAGAAGGTTATGATCCCAAACATCCAGTGAGCCCAAGGAGTAGAGAAGGGACACAGTAATCATCTCATGAGGAAACAGGGAAATTTTATAGCCATTCCCACCCTCCCTTGGAATACTTACTCCATTGCTGGAATAATTAGCAAGAACAGAATTGCTATTTGCATTTACATTCATTGGAGAAGAAGGAATTACAAAAGAGTAAGCAGGTACACAATGGGAATTATACATCAAAAGGAATGTGTGAGGCTGTGAGCCAGGACCCACTTAGGGGGAATATGAAAGCCTTTAGGGCAAAACTGATTAGGGTCTTGTCAGTTTGAAATAGCAGTGCAAGCCAGGTGAGAGTTTTAATCAATTAAGAGCACAGAACTGAGCTTGTTAACTTTTTAGGGACACACTGCACTGTGGTGAAGAGCAGCTCAGGAAGAAATAGCTTGTTTAGGCATATCCACTGCTCAGTAAATGGGAAACAGATCAGGCACAAGACATTGTATATTAATTTATTGTCATGATGAACCCATGACCAAGAGAGAATGTCATAAATGCAGGCATTGGTCACAAAGTTAATTTTTCATCACTGTTCTACCTGTGAATGGTCCCTGTCCAAAGCAGTTTCTAAACGAAGACTATCTGTAATAACATCTTAGAAATCCAGGTACAAAACTGAGATCAGAAGCACTTTCAGACCTGATTTTCAGAAGTGTTATCCCATCCCAAAGAGTTTTAATTTTTATTTCAATTTCTGCTTATCTAGAAGTGAGAAACGTATAAGTGTTAAGACACAAACCTGATATTTATTATCTAGAAACTCTGCCTGTGCAAAGAAATTTAGATTTGCTTTGCAAAAGCTGCATCTTGAAGGCAACATGATTCTCTTTGCTGAATGTGAAGATATGCCTTAATTCAGGGGTCACAAACCCCCAGTCCATGGACCAGCACCAGGCTGCGGCACACCAGCAACCGGTGGCTCAATGGCTTAGGACTCTAAGCTTGTCGATCAGAAGGTCGGCAGTTTGGCGGGTCGAATCCCGAGTGCCGCATAACAGAGTGAGCGCCTGTTACTCGTCCCAGCTTCTGCCAACCTAGCAGTTCGAAAGCATGTAAAAATGCAAGTAGAAAAATAGGGACCACTACGGTGGGAAGGTAACAGCATTCCGTACACATTTGGTGTCTAGTCATGCCGGCCACATGACCAGGGAGACGTCCTCGGACAAGCGCTGGCTCTTCGGCTTTGAAACGGAGATGAGTACCGGCCCCTAGAGTTGGAAACGACTAGCACACATGTGCGAGGGAACCTTTACCTTTACCTTTAAGGAACCAGAGTGTTTCTCAAAACACTTCATTTGAATCTTTGCTGAAACAAACATTCCTTTGATACATTGTCCTGTTACACAGCCTTTTCTATCATCAGATATCAATTCAGCTCCCTTTTAAGACCATCTGTTTAAAACTAAATGCCTACAGCAGGCAAGAAATCATGCATTTTAAAATCACCATATTCATGCAATTCTCTGTCTCTCCTAAAGGCATATTATCTATAATTACTTGGGATTGGGAATTCCCTTTACTTAAAGAAATGACAAGTATACGTTTTTTAATATTATCATCTGTACGGCATTTACTTTGCTTAAGCCGGAATTTTAGTAGCTCGAAGGAAATAGTGGTTAGAATATGTATACAAATTCTGCAAAATGTGTCTCTCCACATTTGTATCAAATATGGTAAGATTCATAAAAGATTTTCAGAGCAGCAAATATGTTTTGGTAGAGATCTCAGGTAATTCTCCTCAGTCTTTCTAAGAAGATTATAGCTTGGAGTGAAATCCTTCAGTCTGATTGCTTTAGGAATTGTCACTTGGGTGGCTGGATTATTCCTGTAAGGTCACATGATGGGCAGCAGAGTGATGATTAAACATGGGGAGTTCACAATGGACATCTGGATTTTGAATAATTGTATCCTTTTCAATTTTTTGCCAGTTCCGAAAAGTATAAAGCAACGGATGAATGAGTACTTCTGGGTTGAGCAGCACACAAATTTAATAAATTATTAAATAAAGCCATTATGCTATCTTAGTGAAACCAAAGAATGCATTTTCCTATTATGAAAAATCTGACAATAGCAGCAAATTTGGATGGTTTTAAAAGGGGCCTGGATGATAGTGATAGATTAGATTATCAACACCAGAAATGTGAGCTGAAAATTTCTACAGGAAACTTTGTGGAGGATCAAAAGCTTTATGGGAAAAACTCCTCCGCACATGCATGCTAGTCGTTTCCAACTCTAGGGGCCAGTGCTCATCTCCGTTTCAAAGCCAAAGAGCCAGCGCTTGTCCGTGGTCATGTGGCTGGCATGACTAGACGCATGACCCGTCTCCGTGGTCATGTGGCTGGCATGACTAGACGCCAAATGCGTACGGAATGCTGTTACCTTCCCACCGTAGTGGGCCCTATTTTTCTACTTGCATTTTTACATGCTTTCGAACTGCTAGGTTGGCAGAAGCTGGGACGAGTAACAGGCGCTCACTCTGTTATGTGGCACTTGGGATTCGACCCGCCAAACTGCCGACCTTCTGATCGACAAGCTTAGAGTCCTAAGCCATTGAGCCACCAGTTGCTAGTGTGCCGCAGCCTGGTGCTGGTCCATGGACTGGGGGTTTGTGACCCCTGAATTAAGGCATATCTTCACATTCAGCAAAGAGAATCATGTTGCCTTCAAGATGCAGCTTTTGCAAAGCAAATCTAAATTTCTTTGCACAGGCAGAGTTTCTACATAATAAATATCAGGTTTGTGTCTTAACACTTATACGTTTCTCACTTCTAGATAAGCAGAAATTGAAATAAAAATTTAAACTCTTTGGGATTGGATAACACTTCTTGTCGTAGCTTGTTTTTTTCACATCAAATAATATATTCCAAATGATTGCACAACATGGTTATTGAGATAAATATGCTAATTTGAATTGAACTCATTTGCATAGGAAAACCTTTATATTCAAACATTTTCCAAAAAAACCCTATATCTTTGATCAATGGCTACTAATATTAATATCTCATGAATAGAATACCTTAAGTAATAATTCCTGGGAAATAAACGGTGATGTGGAGGCCTTACTGCCTCAGCTTGTAAACTCTCCAAATTCACTATTTGTACTATTAGTGTCACTTTATAACAGTTTGGTCTGATTTAACAAGATTCTTTCCTATACTGATTAGTGCTCTGGGATTGCTGTTCCATTCCATGGATTTTGGCGTGGGTAGCCTTATACAAGTCTGTCTTGACATTCATTGTAGTCAGTATGTCATAAATAGATCTTTGGATGGTGGATATAGTTCTGTTTATTCTGTCTATTGGATAGAATAGGGTCATTAAACAAGGTCATTAAATTGTTGCCTGGGAGTAATATGCAGATGTACAAACTAAATTTTCAACCAGGAGATTTGAAAGTAAAATTGATTTGGTCTTTCTATTCATCCAAGAATAAATGAGCAGCAATCTCACAAAAGAATGATGAGCCCCTTTCTGGCAATGACCTATGGTTATTCATGGCTTAATCTGGCTGAATTACGTATATAAAGGATTATTGTGGCATAGTCTACAAAGGACTTCCTTTAAGGAGTATCTGAAAAATTGGTTTAAAAAGTAGCAGCCCAATTATTAGCAGATGTACGCCATATGGAATACATTACACCAGTTTTCTTACATCTTCACAGGTTGCCTAATATTATTTAAAGCCTTGAACAGTCTAAAAACAGAATAACTGAAGAGTTACTTCTGTATTGATCCCACACTGAGATCAATATCATAGCTATGCTCTTTTTCCATGAAAAATGCAGGAGGGAGAGACATGAGTTGAAGCTTTTCTAGAGGCAGCATGAAATTCTTTCTTGGGATAAGAAGAAAAAAGTATGTTTATCAAAACATTGGTGTAAAAATGATTCCTTTAATAGTAAGTATGCACTCAAGAGCCATAGTAAACCAGATAGCAATACCTGAAAATCCTGTAATATTTTTCCAGTGGATGGACAGTTCTTTTTAGATACCATATAGTTGACATTATAAGTTTGAGGAGATGAGTACCTTTAACACTTTGATCTCTTCTCTTGACATGAGGTGAGCATTAAGTCTCTGCTGTTTCCTTGACAACAGTTTAAGGAATGGTTTGCCACTTTCTGAAGCTAAAAGAGAGGGGGGAGGGGTCTATTATAACTTCAAATAGTTGCTAAGTGACTGGTCATTGAGCAAGTACTACTTGTAGTTCTTAGTAGATTGTTGTCCTGTAAGTATTTTAGAGCTCTATTCTAGAAATTTCATATTTTAGTTCTCTTACTCACAGTTTGAGTATACATAGGTCTCTGAATTCAGAAGGTTCCAACCTCAAATTGATATGCTAAAGGATGCATATAGACAGATAGTAACCACTTCAAAGGAGATCAAACAAAGATGTAATATGTATACTGAAATACTGTATTGCAGGGATGTTCAACATCCAAGATACCATATAAGATATTCTGTACTTGCAAGAACCTCTAGTGCTAGTACTAGAAGATGAAGTTAGATCAACGCTCTGGTTGTTATCAAATTGGAAGGTTGCAGGAACGGATGGAATAGAATACCCACAGAAATATGGAAAGCAACAGAAGAATCAATAAGGGTTCTAACCCAGGCTACACCTACAAATCTGGAGAACAACCAACTGGCCAACATGGAAAAGGTCAGTCTACATTCCATGTTTTAAAAAACATGTCTTAGCATTGAAAACTATCATACAGTACCCATGCATCTTTCTGTGTGTGCCTCCTACTGTTCTGCTCATTAGGTTTATTTGAATGTATTCTGCCATTTGGAAAACTTGTTTTATATGCTGACTTGTACACTTTAGGCCAGGGGTATCAAACTGCCAGCCCGCGGGCTGGATGCATCATAGCAAAACTATGCCCACCCCATTGCCAGCAATGGCAAAAAAAATCACAATACGTCATGACACATTATGTGACATTGTGAGTTTGACACCCCTGCTTTAGTCCATACCTTAGGTAGCTCTGAAGAAAGAGATATCTACAGAGTATTGTGAGAGAAGGTGTCAAAGGAAACTCTGTTTCCTGAATTTGTTGACTCTTTTTCCAGGCCTCATTAATGTATTCCATGGGCAATAAAATGACCTGTTTTTTGAGGTCTGAAGCAGCTGCTTTCCCTCTAGCATTGGCAAACAAACAATGAGAACACCCAGTCATCCCTGTTCCCAGGTTCTGGGGCGGTCACGCCAAGATTCAATTCAAGCCTGCCTTTCTTTCTACCTACCTGAATGGGAGCCTTGAACCAAAGCAACAGTGGGTGGCCTGGGCTGCATTTGATACCTTCGTAGGATTCCAGCCTAGAACTAAAAGTATTTCTGGCTTGAATAGGATTCCTCTTGGTTTTTGATTAGACCACAGCTAACACAGCTGGAAAGCTTTGTGAATAAACTAACTGTGCTGAAGAAACATTCTTGTTGACTATATTATCTCTCCACATTAGAGGAATTATTATTTGTATAATGCCATCATTCTGCACGTGCCTCCTACTGTTCTGCCCATTAGGTGTATTTGAATGGTTGGTAATCTGATCTGTCAATTCACATATTTGCCCTATGGTGCTTTTGTATCATACTTCCAAATTATTTTTTTTAAAAATGCAGATGTAACTTGTCTCAACACATATATTTTGTATCCAATTTCCTGTTAATTTATGCAACTTTCATATATATATATATATATATATATATATATATATATATATATATATATATATACATGTACATGTACATATACATACATACATACATACATACAAATATATATATATATATATATATATATATATATATATATATATATATATATATATTTGCAAAATTCTTCAGATTAATAGATTTGTTAATAAATCCCATAATGAGAAAAGTTATACATTTGACAATTAGTCATGTTACCATCAGGAAACTCCATTTTCAGTTTCATCAAGCAAGAAATATTTAATATGTAATTTACTTATGATACATAGATAAAATATCTAGGTATATGATTAGTTATAATGTATTTACTGGAGTATATAATTTTTTGTACATAATCCATGAATGTAATTCATTCAGAGATGTGCACTATCTGAAGAATTATTACATCTTACTTTGCATTGTATTAATTTGCATTAATTTTCAAGAAGCTCGACCAAATAAAGAAGCAATAGCATTCACTACTAATTTTGGATGCATTATAGAAAAATGAGTAACAAGGAAAATAAGTAATTTAACTTCCACAGGTGGAATCAAGATAACATGAATAGAAACCTATATAACATGATAGAATTACTGTAACAGTTTCCATTTGTGTCCGGAATGCAAATCGTGTGTGTGTGTGTGTTTGTGTGTGTGTTTGCATGTATATTCCAGCAAACGTATATTTAGATTTCAAATATTGAAGGATCAGTACATCCTCAAAATACTTAAATGTTCTGAATTTTCAATCACCCATACCTACCTTTCTTATCTGACTAGAGCTTCATGGATGTTGGTGCCCAGCATATTAAGTTAGTGAGATTTTTAGATCTTTATAGTAATTGAATCAGCACCAACGAATTAGGAATTTAAATGAGCAGCAGAAGGAATGTAAATAGAACATTACCATTCAAATATGTTTTGGTCTGTAATTTTTAAAATCTGCCCTTTCCATCTGAAAAGCTGCAGTTGTTTTGATTAAACGCATGCTGCGGTAGTGTTTGTATGGATACATAGTATTGTCTGCCAATTGATATGGCCACATAACATGCATCTTGAAACTTAAGTGCAAAAAAACCAAATATATGCACTCACATTCACCAACTACCATAGCTTATCTTTATTTATATTTAACTATGGAATCTCAGGAATTTAAACATGAAGGGTGGTGTGGATGGTTTTGTTGTTGTTTTGGTTAACTTCTGTTTAGAGGAGAAGCATTAAATTTATCCCTTTTGATAACTGACTTCAGGTTGTACAACAGAATATTACTAAGACCAATTTAATGAATCTTTCATCTACTTCTACCTTGTTTTTAAATAACATGATTAAAACTGAATCAAAAGTTATATGAGCAATTTTCATATAGAGTAAATGTTACTAAGATTTGAATCTGTTCATCTATTTGAAACCTACATTGAACTAAATGTAAAGTAACTCAAGCTCCCACTAGATTTTTTTAATTGTTTTTTTTCCAAGATTTTGAGTTGTAATATGAGGCAACAAAGAGACAATTCATGTGGTAGAAACAGCAAATCCCTAAGATCTCATATGGACAACAGACCTCTCTCATTTAGGAACAGGAAAGAATCTCTTGAACATAAAGAGAGAGCAAAAAAGCATCTGTTATAAAGAAAAGATACTGTCAAAGAGCTTTGTTCTAGGATTTTCCTCCTAGGTGCCCAACTCCATAGTTTAATGGTAGAATTGTGAGAGGAGTGAGATCGCCTGTGTTTATAAACTGATGCTTGTCTTTGAAGTAAAGGTTAATGCACAGTGATCTATTTACCATTAACAATTTCTTTGTTATTGCATCTGTTGTGAAGCATCCAAGTTTGCCAGTAGCATCAGGGGCTGCTTTTCTCCCTGTACAAATGGCAGTGGTGCAGGAAAGGAAAGATTTTTCTCCATCCACTGTGGTCCTAAATTCCCCCTTTAAAAAAATAAGCAACTGCACATTTCTCACAGTGTCTTGGTTTGTGGGGCTTTTTTGTCTCTAGTTAAGGAGCAGCTTAACCAGCAAATCTGAATTACAAAAATCCAACAGCTGTAGCAGGTTGAGAACACTTTCTGTGCTTCTCTTAGTGCCATATTATCTACCTGTAAAAGTAGAACTGGCACAGCCAAAGAGAGTCATTCACCTGTCATTTCTGTCAATGAACCTGGCGAGTCAATGGCATATGGTATCCAATATTGCTGGAAGCAGCAGGTACGCATATTCACTATTCGCACAAGTACTTTAGTTGGTGCAAACCCTGTTCTCGAAACGAAGGTAATGATACCTTTTAAGTAAATCCTGCAGCTCTATGAAGTCTCCTTGCTATCCCAGGGCCCTTTTCTATAAGAATCCAGCAGTATTCAGAAAAAATATCCAGCTGTTGAATTTGCTGAATGCAAATAAGTGAAAAGCCGTGTAAGATTTTCTTTTCTTTTTACCCAGTGAAATGCAGATTTTAACATTCAAGAACCAGAAGTAGTTGCCAAATTACTTGGGTGACTGATGGCAGATGATTAATCTTAGAATGTTGTCTGAATATCAGGTAGCCAAACTAACATAAAATGTACAGCTGCATGATAAAACTGTAAAGTTATTGACACAAATTTCTGTCATTGGAAATTATTATGAACATATAATAGCTCTAGTGAAAGCCACGTGAACCATTAAGTGTAAATTGCAATCTCCCAGGATTGATATATTTATATAGATATTTTTTGAAATAATTGTAAGCCTAAAGTTAAATACAACTGAATTTCCATGTTTCTATATAAATGAGGCATTACTGAATAGCAAAATAAAAGAGTTGGAAGGGACCTTGGAAGTCTTCTAGTCCAGGGCTTTCAACCTTTTCACCCATTGTACCACTTTCAGGATATGGCAACATCTGAGTACCAGCAGTCGCCTAGCAAGGTGTCAAAAACGTAATGACCAAAAAAAAAGGAAAAAAGTGATCAAGTACAGGTAGTCCTCGACTTACAACAGTTCACTTAGTAACTGTTCGACGTTACAATGGCACTGGAAAAAGTGCCCCCCAAGCCACAGCTGAGCGGCGCTCCTCCTCCTATCTGAGGTTTTCGTTGTTGTGAGCATTTCTGTTGAGGATTGGCAGCAGCGGTGGGGTGGGGGGTGTTTGGTTTTTATTTCCCCCGTCTGCTGGGTGGTTGCAGCAGGTTTTGGTCACTTCACATGACCCTGGGACACTGTGACCAACATAAATATGAATCAGTTGCCAAGCATCTGAATGAAAATCACAAGACCCTGGAGATGCTGCAACATTCCAGCTGATCGGTGCTTCTTCCTGGCACTTCCACTGAGCCCTGACAGCCCCGAAGAAGTGCTGATCCTGGCGCTTCCACTGAGCCCTGACAGCCCTGCAGCTCCAGCCATCTCTCGCTCAGCCTTGTGCAATGCTGCCACCAGTTCAGCTCGTTCCCCTCCCCCACTACCACTTTTCTAGGATGGTCGGGTACCACCTGCCAGGTGCCAATGTACCACAGGTGGTACCCGTACCACTGGTTGAAAAGCCTTGTTCTAGTCCAACACCCTGCTCAAGCAGGAGGCGCTATCTATTCCAGACAAATGGCTGTTCAATCTCTTCTTAAAAACCTCCAGTGTTGGAGCACCCACAACTTCCGAAGACAAGCCAATCCATTAACTGTTCTCACTGACAGGAAATTTCTCCTTAATTCTAGGCTGGATCTCTCTTTGATAAGTTCCCCTCCATTACTTCTTGTCCTGCCTTCAAGTGTTTTGGAAAATAGAATGACAGTCCCTTAAAAATTAGAAGACTGCTATCATGTCATCCCTAGTCCTTATATTCATTAGATTAGATATTGCCAGTTCCCGTAACTATTCTTCATGCATTTAAGCCCCCAGTCCCCTAATCATCTTTGCTGCTTTTCTCAGAACTTTTTCTAGAGTCTCAGTTTGTTTTTTGTATCATGGTAACAAAAACTGGATGCAGTATACCAAGTGTGATCTCACCAATACAGTATAAAGCAGCACTAACATCTTATGTGATCATGATACTATCCCTCTGTTGATGCAGCTCATTGGTATTTTGGGTAGCTGCAGCACACTATTGGCTCATACGCAAGAGGCTGTCCACTAGGACTCCTAGATGCTTCTAACAGAACTGCTATTGAGCATGGTACCACCCATTTTATACATGTGCATTTAGTTTTTCTTGCCTAAATTTAGAACTTTACTTGTCTCACTGCTGAAGTGTATTTTGTTGGATAAGGCCCAGTATTTATATATGTCAAGATCCTTCTGAATAGTGTTGGCTATTCCCCCTAGCTTAGTTTCATCTGCAAATTTGATTACTTCCCCTTCTTTCTTCTCATATAACTCATTTATGAAAATATTGAAGAGTATTGAGCATAAGACAGAGCCTTGAGGTAGGTCTACGACAACTTAACATGGCCAACTTGCTGCAGTCAACTTGCCATGTCCAACTTTTCACAGGACAATTCAACGTTGTATTAATCATTTCATTCAATTACTTTTATTATTGCTCTGCATGTTTTCATCAAAATTATTGTAACTCTTATATATTTTTGGATTGACTTTCTTTATTTTATTATTATTGGCCATGGTTCCATTGAAATTAATTTAACTTCTGAATTTGTTGAATTGTCCTGTGGCGAGTTGTCCCATGGCAGGTTGGCTCGTTCCTCCTGCATACTTCCCACTGCATACTTCCCACTGCATGTAGATGTGGCCTCACTGCAGCACCCCATTGCATACCTCCCCCAGGTAGATGTAGCTCCATGATTAATAAATTTCTGCAAACATTTTTACATTTTTTCTTATTTGAAATGTTTTTCTAAGTTGACATTTTTGTTCAGTATTTGAAATATAATGAAGCATTTTGTGATTTTTTGTTTGAACTTCTCAAAATATGTATTCTTCCCAGCCGTTGTTCTTATGTTAGATTGCAAGAGTTGGAGAATGAATCTAGCCATCAAAAACATTTCCAGTTTCCCCCCTTTCAATATTTTTCTGAAACATTTTGTTTGCCGTGTTAGCACTTTAAAAATTCTGGTGCTAAATGGCTTGACAGCATATAAAACAAAAGAGTAGTTTAGACAGTTGTATAGACTTCATTTTGTTAATGAAACGGTTTGGCAAATAAATGGCACAAAGAAAAAAGAAAGCTCCTTTGTATTCTTAACCCATCATGTGTTTATCCTTTACGCACTGCAATCATTTTACAACAACAGTTTGTTTCAGGCTTTTTTCTTTTCAGAAAAACAAATAGCCTTTAGAAATTAATTCAGTTTGTCTTTAAAGTGAATCCATATGCATGGTTTTTGCATCCATAGTTATTATTATTATTATTATTATTATTATTATTATTATTATTAAGAATTTTGTGGCAAATTCTTTACTTCTATTTAAATACAATGCTAAAATTATTACCCAAATACTTCCCAAATACAATATTATTGGATAGACTGGTATAAGCCTAAGTGCTGAATATTTATGACCCCCCCATAGATAGGTACAAGCAATATCTGAATGTATATTTAAAGCTGAGGTGAATCAGTTACTACTTTTGTTAGCACTTTTACAACTTGATGCCCACCCAGTATCCAGAGACAAGAGACACTTACTTTGCAAACTTATTTAATTTCACATTTTCAAACCTACATATGAATTGAAATTTAATTAGCCTTCAAATTCCATATTTCTCTGGATTTTGCAGCTTCCCAAAGAATGCCAGAATTATTAAGGGAAAGCCTGCATAAATTTTCATGGAAAATTTATAGAAACTGACAGATTCTCAGACATGAGAATAAAAAGTGAAAATGATAGTTTTGCTGATCATTAGTGATTTCAATTTTGCTGATCATTATGACTTCAATTATCAGAGATCCTATCTGGAACTAATTAAATTTGAGCATATTCAAGGTAGGGGCCGGTGCTCATCTCCGTTTCAAAGCCGAAGAGCCAGTGCTTGTCCGAGGACGACTCCGTGGTCATGTGGCCGGCACAGTGGCGTAGCGTGGGTTGTCAGCACCCGGGGCAAGGGAAGTAATTTGCGCCCCCTAACACAGTGGGCGGCGACCCGGCAGCTCGGATCAGATTTGCACAGCCAGCAGTGCAGTGAGAGAGAGTGAGTGAGCCAGGCAGGGGCAGAGAGCTGCGAGTGCGAGCGTGCCCCCCCAGATGTTGCACCCAGTGCGGCCGGTCCCCCCTGCACCCCCCACACTACGCCACTGGGCCGGCATGACTAGATGCCAAAAGCGCACGGAATGCTGTTACCTTCCCACCGTAGTGGTCCCTATTTTTCTACTTGCATTTTTATGTGCTTTCGAACTGCTAGGTTGGCAGAAGCTGGGATGAGTAACAGGCGCTCACTCTGTTACGCGGCACCCGGGATTTGACCCGCCAAACTGCCGACCATCTGATCGACAAGCTCAGCGTCCTAACCCACTGAGCCACTGCGTCCCTTACTGAGCATATTTAGAGGGCTCTAAATTAGGAAAGATTAATTTGTAACATAATCTTGGTTGAAGGGCCTAAGACGCTCCAATGTTGCTAAATTTCAATTCCCAGAAACTCTAGATAGTGTGACCAGTGTTGAGGAATGCTGGGAACTCTATTCAAGAGCTTCTGGAGGGCCAAAGGTTCCCCTCTCTGACAATATGAAATATTAAATTTAAGATCTCTTGCTGTATTTTTCCAATATTTTCTCTATCTTCTTTGGTTTGCCCAATGAAACTATTTTCACTTTCAGTCCTGGAGAGGAAAAATTCATATGTCATGTTATTCTATAGCATCAGTTCAACACAATATTTATTTTTCACATCGTTACTTGATTTAATTGAATTTATATTTATGAAGAATGCCTATTTTTAGCATGAGAATATTTTTTTTCACAAAACTTTATTGAATTTCAAAAGAATATAAAATACAAAAGAACAAAGAAAAACAGAAAAGGGAAGCAGGAGGAAAAAAGAAATTGGGAGGTGCAGACAGAAAGGGAACAAAGCTATAGGAAAAAGTAATTTCTTACCTTTTTTCAGTACAGACAGAACATAAAATACAATGACCCTTTGAGCTAGTGTAAACCATAGCATACAGTATTTTAGTAGTCATAAACTCTTCTAGTCATCAAATCCCAAAGTTAAAATTTCATTTCTTTCAATTTCAAGCAAAAAGTCCAAAAGTAGTTTGCAGAAAGTAGCAATGAAGCTAGATAAAGCCTTTTCTTTAATCAAAACAGTTAATTTCACTATCTTTGCCAGCTCCTTTAAGTTCACCATACATTTGTCCCTTGTTGGTATTTGTGTGTCCTTCTATCTCTGCACATTAAGAAGCCTTGTTGCTGCTACCATGTAAAAGAAAAAGGTTCCATTTTCTTCCAATGTGTTTGCCCATCTAACAAATCTAGAAGAAGGAAAAGAAGAATTATAGAATCATAACTCATTTCCCTTGACCATCCAAAGAAGGTAAGAAAATGTGAAAATGAAAACAGACCCTGAAAAAGCAGGTACTAACTTCAGTTACTTGTTTGGTGTGGCAATCCAAATGAATGTATCCGCAAGAAATCCAAGCCAGGCTTGGCTTGAATGCTTGGGACTCCTCTGCCTCTACTATCAATCTGCTTTTAGGATTTTTTAGTACTTCATTGCAGCATGCTTTTCTTTAACTTGAATTCATTATTCCATTCCCTAACTCAAACCTTGCATTCTGGGGTTATAAAGAACAGGTCTTAACTATTCTCAATGAAATATTTTCCAGGCATTTAAGAGTGGTATCATATACTTCATCAATCTTCTCAGGTCTAAATATTTCCAGTTCCTCCAAATTCTGTCAGATTCAGTTCCTGGGCCTCTAATCATATTTCTTACCTTTCTTCAAACCTATTTCTGTTTCTTGAAATACTTTAATGTGAGGTCCCCAAACAGGAGAAAGGACTTAAAGTAAGTCTGACCAATGCGAAATAAAAAGGAATTATTGCTTCCTATGATTTGTATTTGTTGATACAGCTAAGAGTGCATTGGCCTTTTTTAGATTTAGTGAGTGCTAATTAGAATGTCATACAGTGGGATGCTTTTTCCCCTGATGCTTTGCTGAAATTAGCATCACATATACTTCACAATACCTGTTCACATCAGCATTGATTTTCAGTTTTTTGAGGCAGTTTTTGATCTAATTATTTGATATTATAGTTTTTTCTCTCTCATATCATACATCAGAGAATTGGGGAAGGTTATACTCTCCATAGGGACGCGGTGGCTCAGTGGGTTAGGACGCTGAGCTTGTCGATCAGAAGGTCAGCAGTTTGGCGGGTCGAATCCCGAGTGCCGCATAACAGAGTGAGCGCCTGTTACTCGTCCCACCTTCTGCCAACCTAGCAGTTCGAAAGCACGTAAAAAATGCAAGTAGAAAAATAGGGACCACTACAGTGGGAAGGTAACAGCGTTCGGTGCGCCTTTGGCGTCCAGTCATGCCGGCCACATGACCACGGAGACGTCCTCAGACAAACGCTGGCTCTTCGGCTTTGAAACGGAGATGAGCACCGCCCCCTAGAGTCGGAAACGACTAGCACGCATGTGCGGGGGAACCTTTACCTTTACCTACACTCTCCATAAAATAAAACATAATTGTAACCAATATCTCTAATACATATTTAACTTGTAATCATATAGTATTCGAAGATACTTTTTAGAACCACTATTATCAAGTCAGAAATGCTTCATTTAATTTCCCCTTTCTATTAACAGAGTGCATTTGTTTCTGTTAAATGCAAAAATCTGTTTCTTATTTGCAGTTTTTTTTCCGAAAGCTAACAAAATTGTTTTGAATGTTCTTTCAGTCTTCTGGGATATTAGTTATCTCATCCAATTTTATGCCATTTGCAAATTTGATAAGCATTTCCACTTCTTTATTTGTTCATTTAGAAAATAAATATGAATCTTGATGAGTAGAAAGCTGAGGCTGGGACTTGGGGCAACCCACTTGTTTGAGAAAGACTGATAAGCATTCCCTGGGTATGCTTTTCAAGCAAACAATATATTCACCTAATTGACAGGCTATCCAGCTTCCTACTCAGAATTGCATGTGATACCTACTCAAATGGATTGTTGAAATTAATGTGTACATATTGTACTTTATTCTTATACCCTGGTCATTCTCATTGGCATTCTCCAAATCTTTTCCAGTTTGTTACTCATATTTTAAAACAAAAGAATATCAGTGAGGCATAAAGGATTAGTGTACAAAAGTCTGCCTCATGCTGTTCATCTTACATGAAAATCACATCTGTCCTGGAGGATATGTACTTATAATACTTGAAACTCAGGAATTGATGGGAGTGGCTGATTTAGAAATGATCTCCGACCTTTTTGTGTGAAATTGTAATTATTTGGCTTATCTCTGCAATTAATGGGGGGATATGGGGAATTCAAAAGAGGCTGCCTTTTTCTGAATAATTTGAACAGTGGAACAGTAGAAAGTGACTCTTCAGAAGCCTTAGGCAACTGATATTATAGTTAAAGCATTGGCACTTATATAATGTTATGTTTGCACAATTTCATAAGCACATAGAAGAAATATAGTTAGAAGTAATAACTCTTACCACAACCTCAACTCCACCCTGATGATTCATGGAATTTACTATTTGGGAAAGCTTCACCATTCTTAATTGTACAGCTTTTGTCTGTTCTATAATAGCCTCAGTGCACAGTCCAGTCTTATTTATTTATTATTTAAGAAAATGTATATGGCCACTCAACTTATCTCAGTGACTTTGGCAGCTTACAAGAATAAAAGCCCAATATAAAAAACAATAAAAAGCAATAATCCTAACCCCCTTGGCAAGTTTAAATGGATAGTTATTGCCTCAATGTTCCTAAAGAGAATTGCTAGCTTCTGTATGTTAAAGCAAATTCTTAAAAATGAAAATGCCCCATTTTATATTATAATAATATCATTGTCTTTTAGTATATAATTTATCACTACTACCCTTAGATTTGTTCTTATAGAAACCTAAAATATAAATTACATAAATTAAGAGTGAAAGTGTAATCACATCTGATTATTCCAGCACAGATGGCTAATTATTTGGGCTGCACACATTTGGAAAATGATTAGGGAAAAGAGTTTTGAACCTCATGTAAGAGAATTCTTAAAGCAGCCCAACTTTTTCAGGCTTTTGTGCAATCTGGAAAAAAAAGGCTGGTGTTGTTTTAGAGTTGACTGGCTGAATGGATATCTAGGGTACTCAATTTCAAAATATCTCTGGATGTCTTCATAGGTCAGAAGATTATATAAAAATAACAATTGGCCAAAGACAACAAATCCCATTACTGCATCACCTCCAACTTAAAGAGGCCTGCCTGCCTAACCCAAAGGCTGAAGGGGAGGAAAATTTTATCATGATTGGTGGAAGACAGATAAGGTGGCTGTTGCATGAATTTCCTAAGGTTGCTGCTCAAAGTGGTATTTAAATATAACAAAAGGAGCATTTTTCCAGGCCTATTTAGAAGCGTGCAAAAGGTATGCTTTCATCAATAGCGGATAGGTGCTCTGCTCAGATTAAACCCAAAACACTTCTGAATTATTTTACAAGTGTGCATAGTCCTACTGATTATAGAAGCAACTTAAAAAATAAGGAATATTTGTAAATAATCATGTTAGCCCCATACATATAAAGTGGATAAAAATGTCTTATTAAGAATGTTGGCGTTCTCTTCAATATGATCTGTGTACATGTGCATTACATTTATGTTTATATCATCTGACCTAGCAATGAATTTTGCACTCTGAGATACTCCCAGGGCTTCCTTTAGGTTTGACTCTAATAGATCTCATTAAAGACTTCTACCTTTTGATAAACTTCATTTATCAATTTGTGTTGATTTAATTGAATTATTTTTATTGCCTTACTTCTGCATCAAAGGATGGCCTCAGTCCAAGTTCATTTAACTGGGAATGTAGTTGACTGAGGCTGAATTTCTCTATCCACTTATTTTAGGAGTAAGCTTAACTGATCTGAGTAGATATATGTAGACTACAGAGTCAGAGATGCTTTTTGAAATGTAATAGGAAATGTTTGTAAGAAAAGTTGTGATACACAACTTTTCCACCATATATTTTAAAAAGCCACTTCCACAGTTCATAGGCAAGCTTGGTTTTCAGAGTGCTAATTTTAGAACTGTTTGTTCAGAGATCATTTTTGTCTTCAAGTATCTAATTTGGATTAAATTATCTCATATGTCAACAGAACTCAGCAGTGGCTGTGTCACTCTGTTAGCACTTAGAATTGTCCAAGCAACAATACAGAACTCTGGGACCAGCTCTTCAGAGAATGATAAGGCCTTAAAGGGATGGGCTGACACTAACTCTTGTTGGTATTTAAAAGCATGTATTTATCTGGATGTTATTTACATGTTCAACTTTTAGTTATAAATTAATTTGTAAATGAATCCATGCCAATTATCAAGTTGAATTAATAGGAACTGAAATAGATCGTGTTTGCTTCTGCCTTGCAAATTCTCACGGGAGAGATCATCAGGTTCAACATTTTGCTCACTTTTTGAGATAACAATCCAGTGTTGCAATCCAGTGTTGCAAAGGTGTTTCCCTTTGCTGTTCTTTTATCTCACCAGAAAAACCTGCCTCTTAATGCTATAAAAATCCTATTGATGCTTGCATTATAAATTTTAATCTGATTTTTAAAAACAGCTTATACTATCTTCCAACAATACCATAAACTATAGTTACTATAGATTGGCCTGGATGGTAAAACTGAACAGAGAAATAACTTTTTATCTCAATTATTCCCACCCAGCTTCCTATGAAGCAGATAATGCAGCTGCCCTTGTTCTATGTAACTCTCCTCTTATAAACTATTAATTTTAGAAATCTCAGCCAGATAAATGAGCAGGATGTCTGATTATATCTGATTATATCTGCATATCTGGATAGAACCATACTTGAGCTACAAAACTGTACACCTCTCCACAAACTGTTCTGCGAAATATAAGGTGTTTAAAAATTTGTATGAAAAAATGTCAACCTTAGAAGACAGATAAAATAATCTCACTGAAAAGAAGAGATAGTAAGAAATTAAAGCCTAAGATATGCAGTACTGTTTAAATGTAAAAAAGAGGTAAAATTGCCGGTTCTATGTTACCTAGATGTATTTACTTCTGTAACTTGTATACTGAGGCAATATGCTTGGATTTGAGGACTCTATATTCCTCTTGATTTGACAGAACGGATGCTACACATTTATGATAATGTAAGAATACAAATGTCCTGAAATTAAATAGTGATTTCAGCCACCCAATCACATTTATTTCTCAAAAACATTTATTTTACTATTTTTCAGGCTGCTCATCTCCCTTTTGCCACTTATTTGTATTTCCTTCTGATCACAAAGAAATGGTCCCAGATAATTAAGGGTCATAATAAGAGCCATGGAGGTACAGTAGTTAGAATGCTGTATTGCAGGCTAATTCTGCCAATTGCCAGCAGTTCGATTTTCACCAGCTCAAGGTTGACTCAGCCTTCCATCCCTTTTGAAGTCAGTAAAATGAGTATCCAGATTATTGGGGAAATATGCTGACTCTGTAAACTGCTTAGAGAGGGCTGCAGAGCATTATGAAGTGCTATATCAGCCTGAGTGCTCTAATCTCACATGCATATGTAACCAGTCATAATGGAAATGTGTTGAAATAATTCAGAGAATGTAGGTTGTTGCAATGAAGTCAGTGCTTTGATTAGTCATATTGACTAAATTTGCCATCAAAGATCACAAGGAACAGATAAACAAGTGGTGTCAGTTTCTGGCCCGTGTCAGTTTCACCTCAGGCTAATTCACAGACTGATTTATTCATTTTTTTTATTTTTTATTTTTTTTCAAAAACAGCCAATGTCACATTATATTGCTACTTAGTTGAACTTAACATTTTATCTTCCTTCCAATGTAAAATAGCACTTCAGAGTTAGGACTATGGTTGACCCTATCACCTTTTTTTCTATCCTGATCTTCCACTTCTCTTTAGACCTCCTGCTTCAATTTTAAGGGACAAGAGAATAATTTGGCTTTAGTGGACAATTGTAGTTCAGTATCTGTTTTTTGAAGAATACATCACCAATAGATAAAGAATTCTACCAATAAAATCATTGTTCTGAGATAGTAGCATAGATCTGTTATCAGTTTCTGAGAGATATAAAAGAAATACAGCTGGGTAAATATCTGCATATATCTGTCAGCATCCTTGATCAGTGTACTTAACAAAGTTATTATTAACCTTTAAATATTCATTACTAATAATCTTAGTCTTGGTTCTTTCATCAAAAGCAAATAATCAGCTTTTTGCCAACATTCATCCAAGATAATTGTAAAAAGATGCTTTAGTATTCATTTATTAGCCCTGATTGTTAAATAAACATTATCTATCTATTTGTTATTCTGTTGTTGGCTGCAGTTCCTAGGAATAAAATATCTGAAATCTATTTAATCTAGTAAAAAAAATTTGTCCAAACACTGGCTGAAGATAGCATTAATTCTAGAGTTCACAGTATGTTAAATTTACATGTAGGAAAATGCATTTAAATGTCTCTTCTGTGTCAAATTTAATTTCTAATGGTTTCATAGATACATCTACGTAGCGTTCTTGGCAAAAACAAAAAAAACAAGTGGTTTTCCATGGTCATTTTCTGGCATATTTTTAACTTTGTAGTTCAAAGTATATTCTGTAGACCTATATTATATATACCCCTGGTATTTCTTGGTATTCAGGTCTGGCATGCTTACCTTTTCCTGATCAGTCAGCATTGGCTAGTTACTTACCAGTACATAATCTCAAAACACATTTTGTGGATTTAGAAAAATGAAATTATTTATCTTGAATATTTGCATTTTGTTGTTTGCATGTTTTATCCCCTTTAATGATTTAAAGCTTTCATATGAGACAGGATCGTGACAGGATTCACTATCTAAGAAGTAGTTTGATGGTTCCACGGCAGAGGTATAATTTGAATTAGGATTTTCTCTGTTGTGTCTCAACCAGAGGTGGGATTCAGCTGTTTGCAACACTTTGGCAGAACCAGTACCTAATTTTTGGTTGCCCAGGCCCAAAATGGACTTCTGGTAGTGGCATCCACACAGAGAACTGGTTGTTCACTTATTTGAATCCCACCACTTGTCTCAACTATTACACTTTCTGTTCTTTGAACCTCAATGTTCCATGAAGAAAAAGATGTTCTAAACTTAATAAACAGAGACCTACAAAGTTACATAAGAACCAGATAACTAATCATAAAAACTTAGTGATTCAAATAAGGGCAAACAAAAATGTTCCTTTTGGGATGGCAAAAAGCTGCTGAGTTCAGTGGAATGGAACATACGATGGATTTCAGAAAATGTGTAATCTTCCTTTCCTTTATTATTATTTTTCTTTATTGAAAGTATCACCTCACATGTAAGCTGAGAGAGTGAAAGATGCCCATGAAAAAGGATTTTCTTCAGGTAAAGAATATGAATGATCTTCACAGGCTTCATTATATAACCATAGAGTGTTCCAAATTGCACTAATAAAATTTAGTCAAAACTATTTTAACTGATTTTGCAAGGTTAGGTAAGGCTGAAGTAGATGAGGTAGAAACCAGCCATAAGAACATGAGAAAAATGGACAAATGAAGTTTGGCTATTATAAATTGTCTATAGATAGGCTGCTTGTTTGAAAATACTCACTAGAATTGTCTTGTTGTAAGCTTAACCCTTTAAGTAAATATTTACTAGCTGTGTAACACTGGTGAAACATATGATATAAGCAAGTTCCTAAATGCAAGTTTGACTAAATGAAATGCCAAGAAGTATTGCTGTATCTGGTATGAAATCAGGAAGCTTGGTGCATCCATGTGGTCCCTTACATTCTTTCAGCAGCCACCACTCCAAACTATTTCATTCCAAGTTGATAAATTTGCAGGCTCTGACACCCAAAAACTTACTAATTCTTATGATTGTTAAATAGAAGCAGGAGAAAATTGATAGTACATTATAGAACATTAAAAATATATTGATGCTGTTAAAATCTGCTTTACTAATTGTTTCCAATAAAAACTTAATAAATTCCAATTGATGCCACCTAGTTCTGTTAGGGACGATTTCTTCAACAGAACAAAAGTTTCATGAGTGTCCTTATGTAAAACTTTTGTTTGAAAAGTATACAACCCAACAATATGCCTTTAATTACTCATTGCACACAAGTTTTAAATGTATTGTGCCTGTTCTTCATGTTTTGTATTAGGAGCCATGGCAAACCAATGAACACACCTACTTTACAAAGCAGGAGAACAAGGAGAATAAGAACTTGAAAGGAAACTGTAAGCCAATTACAATGAAACAAAGTGAAAATTATGATGAACTAATACAGCACATTTTCCCTTTATTAGAGGACCAGTGGAAATATTTTAGCCCTCATGTTTGCCTAAGATTTAGAACTTTTTCAACACACATAGCACATTATCAACTATCAAAAATAACTTTGAAACAGGTTGTATTTATATGGGTGAGTTAAAATGTAGGCTGATTTTGCTAGCTAGAAAGAAAAAAAACCATCACACTTGAGCATTTTAAAAATTGAGGATTTTTAAAAGATGCATAAATTACCAGTGTTTTTCATTGTTTTCTTCTTGATCTATTCTGATACCATTTTTAAAAAAAATTCTACATTCCTCTGGTGATTCTAGCCAATGAGGAAGCTGTATAAGGAACATGTATGCATAATCTGTACCCATTTAAATGAACATCCAGTTGTACACAGAACCAATTTTTATCACACTGTAATATCTTCAATCTCACACAATTGTATAGGGGAAAAACTCTGTGGTAATTGCAGTAATGGCGAATTAGGAATTAGCACCTGTGAATCCATTACTTGCTATCAGATAGCTGAAAGAAGCTTAAGAGAAAATATATCACATTCAAAATGATAATTAAAAATGGTATATTGCTGGCCATGTGATTATATAACTATCAAGAAGTCTTCCTTTGTAATTAATCCGTAACTGAGATAGCTTTTCTGTAGCAATACTGAAGTGACAGGATTTGGGCCTGAGCCAGAGTTCTGTCCCAGAAGAGAGTTCAATATTACTCTCAAGCTTTGCAATTCCCCATTGCCAGATGTTTTCAAAAGCTGCCTGTGTTCAGTTGTGGTGTATTTAAAGCTCATTTGTGGTGTATCTAAATCTATCCCTTTTGAAAATGTTGTTACTCTGTGGAGCTTGTGGGTGTTCTGTTTATCCATTTGTACAATCTCTTTCCTCACCTCATCTCCCAGCTCCAGATCCTAACAGGTTTTTTTTAAGAGAAAAGCAGCTTGGTAGCTTTTTATTTCCCTTTCACAGAAACTGCCAGAATTTCTTTCTCTTTTCTTATTTTGCATATGGCCGTATATCCTTTTTAATATAAAGTAAAGATGTACAGAGCCTTGGTGGAGCAGTGGGCTGATGCCTCCTTAAGTAACACCAGCTGCCTGCAATTAGTGCAGGTTCGCATCCCACCAGGCTCAAGGTTGACTCAGCCTTCCATCCTTCCGAGGTAGGTAAAATGAGGACCCAGATTGTTGGGGGCAATTAAGCTGACTTTGTAATAATGCCGCTTGGGGGGGGGGTGAAAGCCCTAATAAGCAGGCATATACATAGAATGAAGGCTACTGCTAAGCTTGTAAGCCGCCCTGAGTCTTCGGAGAAGGGCGGGATATAAATGGAATTAAAATTAAAAAAAATAAATAAATGTAACTGTTGGGGGTGGGGATGAGGGTTGAGTTTTTGGTTTGGTTTGGTTTCCTTTCTGTATGGAATGAAATAAGACGATTTTTGTTGCTCTAGTCTAGAACTTAGAAACTTGGAGAAAGACAGCGATTATGTGAAATCCGTAATTCTTGGTGTCAGTATTTTGAAGTTGGCAGAAATCAATAGAAGATTGTCTTCAAACTGCTGTTGAATAAAAATAGTGACCCTTTATTTTTCAAAGGAGGGTGTTTTTTTCTGAGAAAGTTTCCCAGATTGTTTTTTGCCTTTGTTACCTTTAGAAAACAAGTACGTTACTAATATTTATGTGGTGATCCTCATATCTGAGAGATTGATGAGAATTTTCTTTTTCAATTGAAGAAATTCTGTGAAGTGATTCCTCAGTTACTGTACTCAGAAAGAGAATTGATAATTTCAAAAGTACATGCTTGCACAGCTCTATTACAAATTATAGGCTTTCCACAGTAAAACTAAAACTCCAAAACTATAAACCAAATCAGGATTGTAAAATGAGATATCAAGAGTATCCAATGGCTGATTCTTAGAGAGTGAAAGAAATCCAAAATGACCATCATATCAAATTAAAGCCAGATTTCCACTTGAGCTTCTTTTTAATCCACCAGAATTATGTTTCATCTAGTTGTTCTAGGGGCTTATTTCTCTTTATTAAGAAATTAAGATTGTTTTTCTTCTCTAAAGTTAATGACTAAGTACTGGGCATTGGTTATAACTGAAAGAAAATCATTGCTGTAAGGATGGAAAAAAATTCTAATTTCTGAATGGAATTATTTGAATTTATGTTTTTTTGGACTTAAATGTCTAAATTGAATGGAGTTAGTGGTGAGCGAGAGAGTGTCTGCTTTCCTTCATTCTATAGGTGTGGGGAAAAAAGAAACCTGCACTTAATCTTAAGGATTCTTTTACTCAAATAAACCACATCTCTTAAGGTAGATGGGATCTATGGTGCTCTTGTTAACCCAAGCCAGTTCCCTGGCTAGAGAGTTGTTATTTGTTCAAGATGTCATGGTCAAATGTAACCAGAAAAACGAAACCCTAGAAGATTGTGAGGCTTTTTAAGATAATTATATGTTTATCAAGCAAATTTGGGATAGCAGGTTTTCATCTCTTCCCCCTGACCTTTGCTACTGAGTTAGTGAAACTCTTGATGACCTGAAACCACTCTTCAATAGCCCAGCCTTTATTATAACCATCCCTATCATTGACATTTTGTCAGATATCAAAAGCATTATAGTTCCCTATTATTTAAATATAGCATAGGGTCGTCATGGTATGTTATACTAAGAGTATGTTTTATGTAACTACGATATTTATATATTGCCTCTTCAGAATTCAGGTCTAGTTGATCCTAATATGAGGTGGAATCAACAAGTTGTCACAGTTGACAGAGGCCTTAGGAGAAGGGCAGGAATGAGAGATGGAAATCTTAAGTTAAGGATCCTATTTACTTCCTTTTGCATCGGACCATAAGCACTCATCTTCTGTTCATGGAATAGTGAAAGGCATGTTTGCCTGGGTATAAAATATCTCAGGCTCAAGACAGCTTTTACCAAAAAATTAAAAATTAATCCTGTATCAGAGTCACTATATTCCAATCTAAAATAATTTCATTAACCAGCTTCCTGCAACCTACTCTGTATCTTTTGGGAACGAGGTCAATTATAGTACAACACATCTCAATTGAACAACTTTGGAGTAAGCTACAATAAATAGTAATTACAAGAATACAGATTCAAAAACTATAAATCTATTGAACGAAGTAAATAAGGAGTCATTTTTGAAAAACTTCTGATGAAAATATAACCTTTGTGTCATATGTAATAAAGGGGAGGCTCTTTAATTATTAGCCCTATGTAAAAGTAAATTTATTCTGTAAAGCACATAAAGGAAAGGGAATATAGATTTGACATGAGCAAATCTTCTGTTACCTTCATGTTAGCAATATGAACAACTATTTCAAACAATCAAACCAGAGTTTAAATATATCATCCAACAACATCACTATACAATCAATTAGAATAGAGCTGGAAGGGGCCTTGGAGGTCTTCTACTCCAATCCCCTGCTCAAGCAGGAGACCCTATACCAGGGGTGTCAAACTCGCGACATCACGTGATGTGTCGCAACATATCGTGACTTTTTTCCCATTGCCAGCAATGGGGGCCACAGTTTCATCGTGATGCATCCGGCCCACAGGCTGGCAGTTTGACACCCCTGCCCTATACCATTTCAGACAAGTGACTGTCCAGTCTCTTCTTAAAAACTTCCAGTGATGAAGCACTCACAACTCCTGAAAGCAAGCTGTTCCACTGGTTAATTGTTCTTACTGTTGGGAAGTTTCTCCTTAAGTCCAGGTGGCTTCTCTCCTTGATTAGTTTCCATCCATTGTTTCTTGTCCTGCCCCCTGGTGCTTTGGAAAATAAATTGACCCCTTCCTCTTTGTGGCAGTCCTTCAAATATATATGAAAAGCTCAAACAGCTTTTGCCAACTTGGTTGTTCATTTTTTTATTTACTCAGTTTTCAACATCAAAGTTAATATTATATAGGTAATTATATTAAGCAATTCCTTTGTAATAAATTTATATTGATGATTTCTCTTAAATTTTCTGATTATAGCTGCAGGAGGTATTTCACCAAGACAAAATTCTACATTTCAGAAATATAAATTGTTCATTTTAGATTATCTACTTTGCATCAAAACCTTCTCAGATTTCCTAAGAATTTTGCAAAGATCAAGAATATGAGTTATCCAATCTTAGTTCATTAAGGAACACATTTGTGTCATAGATTTTTTAGGGTAACCATTTGTTTTAAATAGATACAACCACTGCAAGACATCAGATGCAATCTCTAACTGACATATGTAATCCTACTAATGTTTTGCAGAATTTAATGGTATTTGACTCATTGTTATGTTAGCATGTGACTGACTACTGCTAAGTAATTTTTCAGTAAAAATTGCATAGGTTTACAGAATATTTTGAAGATTTCAAATATTGATTTGTATCCAGACAAAGTTCTAAAGAGCTGGTAGACTGCTTGGCATATGTGAGAAGATGTTTTAATCAGATCACCAATAAATGATAAACATATTTTTAAACCTTACCAGTCACTTCATCAAAGACACTAGGTCCCACAATGATAAAAAAAAGTTATCTACTTTTCCCATGAATGGGAACTGACATTCTGTTATAATGTTTATAATATATAATATTATAAGTTATGTTTAAAGTTTCTAAAACACTCATATGAATATTAGAAATATTGAATGTTTATATTGGTTTGGATATTACCATTAGATGTTTGTGTAATGCAATAATCATTGGTCATAGTTTATAATGTGATTTTTAGTTTTAATTGTATTGTTCTTAAATAGAAGGTTCTTCCCCCCCACTCCACCCTATTCCACTGAAAAACCTAGTTTGGGCATCAGTGGTATCCTACATGAGAAGGTGCATAGATTTGGCTGCTTACTATTAAAATGATTAAAATGAATAGGTTTCATATAGTTCAAATAGGAAAAGCAAAAATAATTTAGATCTGGATTGACAATTTACAAATAAAGTTTTCATTTTGGCATATAGTAAAATGTTAATTCTTGAAGACTGGATAGATAATAAAAAATACTGACATACTGACATACTGTCCTTAATTTGCTTGATAGAGCTTCATTTATTGGACTTATCATTGTTACAGTATCTGGAAAATATATAAAAAAAGAATATTAAAGATACTGCTGAATTGGGGGTTTTTTCCTTGTCAAAACAAATTGTGGTTTGAAATAGAAAATTGTGTTTTCTTAGTATAGCAGTAGTTGGAAGTCCTATTCAATTGTTTTTGGCGTGAGCCAGTGCTAGTAGCTTTGTGTTTAACAATGCTTAAAGTGGTAGATTTTATGGCAGAAATTTTTTTTAATAAGATAGTCCTACACAAATATAATCCAATACATTTTGCATTTGTGGGAAGATGAGAACGAATTTTGGCATATGTATGGAACAAAAAAAAAAAAGATTAACAAAGGCTGTACTCCAGAACATAGATTACAGTATAATGAAATATATTGTTAAGGGATTGGGATTGGCTAAGAATCCTTTTGGGTTCCCTTCCAACTCTGTAATTCCTGATAATAAAATTTACATTTGGACAGGGTTCAATAGAAGTAGTAGGACTGTTGGAATCCTTTCAAAGGCCGATGCAAAATAGCCAAAAACCTTTTATTATGAAGATTGCTCTCAATAATTGAACTCTTCTGGAACAGACCAAGACATTTGGGAATCATGGCTTAGTTTCCCTCTCTCCTCCCAGTTATGGAATGTGTTAATGCAGAGATCAGAGCAAAGAAAGAACAAAACATGCAGTCTTTATTTTCTGAAGCTAGTGTTAGGTAGAGAATGAGAATTCAGAAAAAATTTGGAAGATTTGGTGGTGATCGTTGGGGGTGTTAAACTAAGAACCATCATCTGTTCCCAAACAGCGTGTTTAAAAATGTTCAAATGGTACAAGGAGCCTAAATCTAAAGAAAATAAATATTGTTATCAGGATAATTTACAGACAAGAAAGCAGATCAGATAATTAGTTTGATTTTCTGTCGGCTAGAGCATCTCTTGCTGAGATTTAAAAAGCTCATGGGACAATAGCGGAAAAAGGAAAAACAAAAAAAACAATGATGGAAAGCAAGACATGGGATACGTAGAAAAGTGAAGTATAAGGAATTAGAAAAGGGGAAAGGATCATAGAAAAATGCATTAGCTAATAAGCTTCCCTTCTGCTGCAAAATATTTGCAGTCTGGGTTTTTAATAGTAATCTTTGTTATTAGAGGGCCCAGTATAGAATCTATTCAAGACGTTGTGCCAACTCCAGACCCACAGCTAATCCCCATGTTATACCCATAGACTATAATAATAAGGTGACTCCCAAAGTGACCAGAAAAGCACAAGACAGAGAGGGAGCCATAAAGGAACCTCTTCTTCTCTACTTAATCCTTGTCTAAGGAGAACATCCCAAATCATCCAATTTGAATTTATTTTAGGAAAACTTTGACATTAATGAGGATTGCGAATACAGGCAAATGTTTGCTTTTTTTTGTTTGAAATGTACAAGTTGTGTTTCCGTGTGTGAGTGTTTGTGTGTGTGTTTGTAAATGGTTGTGTGTCCTACAGACGTATCTGGTGTAGTCCACTACTTTAAATTCTATAATATGTGGCTACTTCTTGAAAACAGGTTGTAGATACTGACCAATGTAACATGGTCTTCTATAGGGGCATGGGTTGATCGTTCTTCTCTTGCAAGTCGAGATGGGAGGCCATTTCTCGGCATCTGACAGATACTCTGTGCTTTGCAAATCTCTGTTCCTTCCCACAGTTTTTTTGACAGAGGAGGTACCTATTTTTCCTCCCTTTAGAAAGGGCTTTCTCTCTTGAGAAAGTAGCTTGCTTGTCTCCAACACCAAAAGAGCCTTGGTGGAGCAATGGGCTAATGCCTCCTTAAGTAACACCAGCTGCCTGCAATTAATGCAGGTTCAAGTCCCACCAGGCTCAAGGTTGACTCAGCCTTCCATCCTTCCGAGGTAGGTAAAATGAGGACCCAGATTGTTGGGGGCAATTAAGCTGACTTTGTAATAATGCCGCTTGGGGTGTGTGTGAAAGCCCTAATAAGCAGGCATATACATAGAATGAAGGCTACTGCTAAGTTTGTAAGCCGCCCTGAGTCTTTGGAGAAGGGCGGGATATAAATGGAATTAAAATAAAAAATAAAATAAAAAATCTTACTTTTGGAGAATCTTGATTAAAATGATGATATGAGACCAGAAAGATTCTGGCTAAAGTTCCCACTTGATATGGAATTCAGCAGGTGACTTCAATTCATTTATTATTTCTGTCCCATACACCATCCTGAACTCTTTGCGGAACAGGGATACATTCAAGTTAATAAATAGTAACAAAAATTGTTCTTTGGATGTTTTCGAAATTAATTCCTTCACGTAGCAGATTCCACCAAAGACTTTCACAAAACTCTACAGTAGCACACTTTGTGGACATTTTCTAATTTCTACTTGTGGCATAATTATTGCCTAAATATTGCCGCCTTTAATTAACTTTATCTACCTTTAGTTTGGAGGCATGTATATGGTTTTTTTATACTTTTGAAAAAGCAAACATAAAGCCATAATTTATTGAAGACTTCTGAATCCATAAAAATTCAAATTCTTTTCTTTTAATAAATCACTATTACAGAACTCTAGAGCCATTAGTTTTACCGTAGACTAAGAAATGTGCTATGCCCCCAAAATCCCAGTCAGTTGTTTGACACTATGCTACTAGCAAAAGAATATGTTGTATTTTTCTGTACATTGCCTTTAGCAGTATGGAAAGTTTTGTTTTGTTTTGTATTTAATCTTTTCTTAGCACATCATTTGAGTTGCAAAGTGCTAATGGTTCTTTTTAAAACACAGTGTGATTTCCTCTAGATTTATCTACAGTATATGAAATAACTATTGTCTTCTTTTGTCTGCTCAGAATAATCAAAACATATCAATTATACTGATAGGTTTGAATTATGAGGGCTCCATTTATATTATTTAATTATAATTAATACAAAAGAGCCATTTGATTAACATATAGATATGTACATCATTAAATAATTTTAATATTTGATTGATAGTTGCAACCTGATGTTTAATCTGGATGAAAGAGTGGATTCTTCTGAGGAGTAAGGATTTTAAAATTAGAAGGGCATGATCTAAGGTTCATAGTTTTCTATGGTACAATAAAATTAAGATTAATGTAGACTTTAATAGTCAATGTGTGTGTTTGTGTGTGTGTGTGTGTGTTTTCGTAGATTTTCATGGGTATAGGTATGTAGGTCTTGGCGTATTCGGGTTTTTTCCTGTGTAGGATTGAGGGTGTCTTGGCGAAGTTTCGACGAGGTCCCACTCGTCATCTTCAGGCTGGTGTTTTTGGTTTCATGCCAAACCAAAGCCCGGGATGTCACACCACAGCCTTCTGCTCAGGACATTACATCACAGAATTCAGGAGGTTACAATGGTAAAACCCGGGATATCACAACACAGCAAACCACCCAGGATATTTCAACACAGAACTCAGGAAATCACTACAATAGACCTCAGGATGTCATCACACAGCCCATTACCCAAGTCGTTACAACACAAAGGACTAACGAGCACAGCCAGCACCTCAGCCACAAAGGATGTTACAAATCAGCCAACTAATCCCCTAACAATAACCCCATCAACCAATCATGATGTAACATCACAGCCAACCAATCCGCTTACAGCAACAAAGCCAGCATCCCACACTTCCCCACCAATATTTATAGAGAGACGGCAGCTCCGATCACGCTTCACTCGAACAAGCAAGAAACCGAAGACACCAGCCTGAAGATGACGAGTGGGACCTCGTCAAAACATCACCAAGACACCCTCAATCCTACATGGGAAAAGATCCGAATATGCCATATACATAAAGAGAAAGGGTTAGCTTATCAAGAGTTGTTAGAACAGGAACATGGAAAGTATAACATGAAATCAAAGGAGCAATTGGCTGTAGAGGGATTTAGTTTTCAGTGGTTTCATATATACTGTACAGTTAAAAATATTTTTAAGGACATTTGAAATTGAGCAGCAGGAGACAAAATTTGAAGTTGATTATATACAAATGATGAATATATAATTGCTAAAATGTACGTGTTTATTAAAATTTGAAATGGAAGAATAAGTGAAAGAGCATATGATAAAATGGGCTAAGAACTTTAGACAAAATTACTGATGAAATAGTTGGAAAATATGTAATTAGATTAAAATTAATTTTATAAACTAAAAGAAATTTTTAATTAAATGATGTACCATTGGTATAAGAAACCAGAAACATTGTCTAGAATGTATGAAGATACTTAATATTTATGTTGGAGATATGTTGGAGATGTGGACAGCCTACTGGACTTGTAAAAACAAAAACCCAGAAATTTTGGGTTGAAATACATAGAGTAATTCAAAGAATTAAAAAAACAAGAACATTCAATTAAAACCTTAACTTTTCTTGCTGGGATTAATGGATAGCCAGTTAGAAAAGAGCCAATAAATATTATATTTATATATGGTTAGTGTTGCAAGTCTTAATGGAGAGATGGTTGGTGAAGATGACAGAATTAGCAGCAATTACAAATACCTAATGATCTTGTTCCAACTGTGAAACATGATATGTATGAATGTGTATATGTGTGTGTGCACACATACACATTGCAATGTATGGCAGTGAAAGCTGGACCATAAGAAAGGCTGAGCGCCAAAGAATTGAAGCCTTTGAACTATGGTGCTGGAGAAGACTCCTGTGAATCCCTTGGACTGCAAGGCGATCAAACCGGTCAGTCCTAGAGGAGATCAATCCTGACTGCTCTTTAAAAGGACAGATCCTGAAGCTAAAACTCAAATACTTTGGCCACTTAATGAGAAGGAAGGACTCACTGGAGAAGAGCCTAATGCTGGGAAAGATTGAGGGCAAGAGAAGAAGGGGACAACAGAGAATGAGGTGGCTGGATGGAGTCACTGAAGCAGTAGGCATGAGCTTAGATGGACTCCAGAAGATGGTAGAGGACAGGAAGGCCTGGAGGAACATTGTCCATAGGGTCGCGATGGGTCGGACACGACTTCGCAACTAACAACAACAACAAATTTAACCTGTTTGATTAGAGAACGATCAATAATTACCTTTATTAGTGACCAGAAACCCCTTATGGACTTTTTGTTGAAAAAAGAGAAAAATGAACTTGTGATTTACAGGTTTGAAGATTAGAAAAGGTATATTATGAAAAGAAGGAAATTATGAAGTAACCTTAGAGCAAGACAACACAATAAAAATGATCTGTAACCTCTGACAAGAAGTGTAGAAACCGTTTCTTTGCAATCTTTCTTGTCCTTTCCTTCCTTTTTCTTTTTACATATTTTTTCACTTTTTACCATTCTTTATTTTCTCTTATGGTTTTTACTTTGTGAAAAAATTTCTAATAGAAACTGGGTTTTTTAGAAGTGGCAGACTGATTCATAAATTATATCTGTGCCCCTGAATTCTCAGCATGGATGAATGCATTACTACCAAACTAGTAATTATTTTTTAATAGTGTAGGGATTTTAATAGTGAAACTGATTTGGGTTATACTATGTAAAAATAGTTGGTGGTGGAAACTGGGGAGTGATTGAGTGAAATAAATTATCTTGGATCTTTCTTGGAGATTCAGAACTTTTTTGAAGTTGATGCAAACTGCCTTACTCTGGCGGACAACAAAATATCTTAGAACAACCAGGGTCACTCATCTGTAGAGATAATTTGCTAGTTATTATTTTAATGGTTGCTGAACCAGTTGATCTTTACATCTGCCACACTATATTTTCTACCTATTAATTTAGCAGAAGCACTACTGTTTCAGCTATTGTAAAAATCTTCTTTGAGTAAGCTTACACTTTTGCTTGAGCAAATAGCTGCACACAATGGGCTTTGTGAATATTTATAAAATTACTTTCTAAGAAGCTAAACTATTTTCCAGATTCTGAACAAATTATCCAATCTTCTTTTTTTTAAGCTGGTATGTTGTATTTTAAATAACCGAGCCCTGTTTGAAAATATAAAGGTAAACGACAAAATTTTCCATTATCACCTTGCTGTTAATTATTTCTTTTAAATTTCTTGCTAATATAATTTCTAAATAAAAGTTCTGATTAAGATTTTTATGTTTAAAATCTCAAAAATTCATCTTTAAATGTTGCTATATTAACATAACATCCCCTTCTTCCACGCTGTTAGAAATACAAATAGCATTTATTCACATACCTAATTTCTTTTTCCTTTTTAGTACAGAGTGATGAATCTCAAGTGACTTACAGTAAACAGATCTGATGTTGATCTATTTCAGGGTGTGCCTATATTGTCTTTAAATTTTGTTGCACGAACTTTTTTAATTAGCATATCTGTTGACATCAAGAAACACATTTGACATGTTCTGAATTGTTACCATGGCCTCAGTGCTCCAAGTGAATCAGAGAAGTTAAAGCTTCTGGTGCCTCTCTGAGCTGTACTATAACACATTTGGTTTAGAAGTAATTCCCTCTTGCAGCACAATCATCTAGCTCTGTTTGTCTCCAGCTTTTGTAGTGCAGCCAGAATGGTGAAGATGGATAGGGATGTGTTATATGGGCTGCATACATCAAAATAAACATTAGATGGCCATTACAAAATAAAACTCAAACCTGCTGCTGCCATCTTCTGGCTGACTGTATTTTTGCAAGCTGAAATATTATAGCTCAAAACTTAGTTACATTGCCTCTTGGAATTTTCTTTTCTTGTAATTTTAGCAAATACTTGGCATACAGTCTGCTACCTTAGCAACCACTCTGAGCGATTGATGAGTATACTCAGATTAAGAGTATTGATTATCTATTAAATCTACTACTAAAGGTATAGATTATCTGTGGGTATGCCTCAAAGTATAAATTATCTGAAGAATTCTAGCAAAAAAGAACTTTGAATTTGACAGATTATTGGCTTTAGCAAAGTATAACTGCAGGAAATAAGAGGATCTATGGTTTGTCAAAGAGTCCCGGTAATAATGACTGGCTTTTGTCTTGAAGGATTTCAGAATGGATGGCAGAACTAAAGATAAACAACAAAGTCTGAATCATTCTCCTCTAAGAGGTTTTAGGCTTTTGTCTACTCAGTGCAAGAGAAAGAGAATCTGTTTTCAGAACTTTTACTCAATTTAAACCATGGCCACAATCCAACACGAGATTAAACCCCTTAAAGTCAATGAATCTAAGAAGATTTAACTAGGTGTTGGATTTGTCCCATGGTTCATTGTACTGATAGTTCTCTGGGGAAACTGACAATTCTATAACTTATATCAGGTCAGGACTTGCATAATAGCTTTTATTCCAGTAGCAAAAGTAGCATTTTACATCTTGGTATCAAGAAGCTTTTGAGAAATTGAAGTGCAGCTTAGAAGAAATTATTCTTTCACTATGTGTGTCTAATTTAGCAATATCTTTGTGCTGCCCTTTCTGATTCTTTTTGTGAACACGTGGCCCCTGGAAATCTAGATGCAAATATAGAGTATTTTTTAGCTACTTTTCCTTTTTTCATATTTTTTACTGTAGAATTTCCAATTTAGCCTGTAGAGGTTCTTGTCAGTATCTGTTGTCCCTATTAATAAACCCAGAACACTGCTTGAAATAAGTTATATTATAGTACTTCAGGAATTAACAGTAACCCTGGTATTGTTTGTTTGTTTAATTTATATACCACCCATCTCACTGATAAAGCAACTCTGGGTGGCGTATTAACTCCTAGGGTCCCCATTTTATTAAGCATGCTTGCTATTTGAATGATCCTTTCTGCAGTGGGAAAGAAAAAACAACATCTGGTATCCACATGGCTGGGCCTCTCGTAAGATGGTGAAATGTCTTAACTGTACATTTTCCCTGGCATTGCTGCATCAGCACATCTCTCCACTCATCTTGGAATGGATGTTTTTCTATGTTGTCTTTGCTCACAGTAACATTCTTGATTTGATCTCTCCTAGGTGCATAGCGTAATGTCCATGCTGTGCTACACTCTGATTATAGCATTTCTGATTGGCATATGGGCAGCACCAAAATCTGAAGATAATGTCTCTCTGGGGTCCCTTGCAACACCTGACCTTTCTGACACCAGCTGTGCTAAAACTCATGAGGCTCTGAAAACATCTCGAAACACAGATCAGCACTATCCTGCTCCTAAAAAGGCAGAGGATCAAGAATTTGGGTCAGCAGCAAACATCATTGTGGATCCAAAGCTTTTTCAGAAGAGGCGGTTCCAGTCGCCCCGTGTTCTGTTCAGCACTCAGCCCCCACCATTGTCAAGAGATGAGCAAAGTATGGAGTTCCTGGACAATGCGGACTCTCTTAATAGGAATATCCGGGCCAAACGTGGAACTCATCCTGTGCATAACCGAGGGGAATTTTCTGTGTGTGACAGTGTCAGTGTCTGGGTTGCCAACAAAACCACAGCAACGGACATCAGAGGCAATGTGGTGACTGTGATGGTGGATGTAAACCTTAATAACAATGTCTACAGGCAGTACTTTTTTGAGACCAAGTGCAAAAATCCAAATCCAGTACCAAGTGGGTGCAGGGGCATTGATGCCAAGCATTGGAATTCGTATTGCACCACAACAGACACATTTGTCAGGGCATTAACCATGGAAGGCAATCAGGCATCTTGGCGCTTCATTCGGATCGACACTGCCTGTGTGTGTGTAATCAGTAGAAAAAATGACAACCTTGGATAGACCATTGATTGCTCCAATACTCACTTTCTCCCCACCCCCTACCTCAACCTGTAAATTATTTTAAATTATGAGGGCTCTATGATATATTTATAGTTTATACAATGAAATAAATAAATCATCATAATTTATTAAATCCTTTTGAAAACTGAATACACGATGTGAGCATTAATGGCATTTTTTCCTGTTAAATATTTTAGCTTTTGTTTGACATGCTTGTCATAGAAAAGTTTCTGAAAAGAATGTATGGTAGTTTTCAGTGCCCTGCACTTGATCTTTTTATTTAATGTGCAATGCTCTGTTACTCTGCATTAGATCAAACTTCATTATATACAAGTCCATTAGGAAAATTCTCTCTCTCCTGGCCCAGAAATTTTTCATTTGTTCATATTACACATCTGAGGATATGAGGATAAGCATAACTGTCATTGTTTTCAGATAAACTTGTCTGTTAAACTTGTCTTCAAAGGAGTCCCATACACATATATTCATCTAATTTATTATTAATTTATTTTTATTTTTATCCCATTTGCATTATTTTTTACAACTAAATAAGGCAGTGAACATATCAAACACACATTTTCCCAACAACAACCCTATGAAGTGGATTGGGCTGAGAGACAGCGATTGGCTGAAGGTCACCTAGCTGGCTTTCATGGCTAAGGCAGGACTTGAACTCATGGTTTCCTGCTTTCTAGCCTGATGTCTTTTTTTCTAATTGTATATAAATTTATCTTTCCTTTTATAGGAAACATTTAAGCAAACATTTTGCTTCCTAGTTTATAACATGTAGTTAAAAGCAACTACTTTTTAGTCATCTGCTAACAAAACTAAAACCAGCCTGAGGCCAGCTAGGTTTATGTCTAACTCCATCCCATTTAAATCAATAGAACAAATGTGTTCTGATTGTTATTTCGTCAAGATATAAAATCCAATTTCACACATTCATGTTTCAAAATAAGTTCCACTATTTTCAATATTATTTGCTCAAAGTAAGTATATGTAAGATTATCATCTCATACTTTGGATTTATTCATGCTCTGTTCTATTTAGCAGACTTTCTCCATCGTAAGTAATTGCAAGATTGCAGTTTTAGTTACAACTGGTTAGGGTTTGGGATCAGTACATGGATTAATCTAAACATTGATAATTTTACACTCCAAATGTTACCTTTGTAATAGAATTTTCATCTAATCAAAGCTGAATATACACAAAATAAATAAGAGAAGCTTCCTGAGAAAACAGTGGTTGATTTATAGGAATAAAGATCATCCTGGTCCTTTGAAGTCAGTGGAAGTTATTGATGAAAATGTTACAAATGATATTTCTCCCCTCTTCTCCCCAGAATTGCCAACTGTTTTCACTCAGACAATGAATGAACTTGAGTGCATAATTGATTGCCAGCAGCAATTGGAAGATTGGCGGAAAGAATCACCATTGATGTGCATATGCAGGGTATTTAGTACTAGTTCACCAAATGTGGTGTTGATTCATTGGAGTTAAAAATATGGACTGTCAAGCATTTTTTAATATAAATATAGTTTAAACTGCCCAAACTTTGTGCCATCCACACATGTTTACATTTCAACTGCCATCATTCCCAACTAATATTACATGTGTACATGCTAGGTGGAAATGATGAGAACTGAAATCAACCACATCTGGAGAGAGACACGTTGGGAAACACTTTTTATAATACTGTTTATAAATGCAGATGACTTCCTTCGGCTAACTGATATTGGAAGTGAGTTTGTTTACACAACTTTTAAAAATAGATTTTGGCAATTTTTTAAAAGAATATAACCCATTGGCAAAATTTCTTTTCTCAGTTTCTCTCCCACACTGGAGAAAGATTTTTAATTTTAGTGACTCATTGGAGTGAGACCTACAATGTGTGTTTCAGCCAATTCAGTCTGCATTAAAGAAAGCTTAATTTCATTGTTTTCTTTGAAAATGTCGCATCTGTTTTTTAAAAGCCAGTTCAAGATAAGTATCATACAAATTTCAAGCTGCAGAGTCTTTCAGAATTAAGAATAGTGGGCTTTTTGCCTCGTGGACAGCTATATATATTTCACTTTGGGTCCATGTAAAGGAGTCCATGAAAACAGTTTTGATAAATTTCAGTTGGAAAAATATCTGCTTTTTACAACAATCCTGGTATTTGCAAGCAGTTATAAATTTATCACTATCCTAGGTGAGAAGTATAAAATGACACCTTTTGCTTTAGCATTGTCAGCATTGTTACCAAAGTTGGCATATAGGGATGGGGGAGTAGTAAAAAGGAAGACATGCTTACAACTACATCAGGAGATGCAACAGGAAAGCCTAAGAAAGGCAGTCCTAAAGGACTTGGATGTTTGCCCACCAGTGCACAAAATGTGAGAAAGAAGCAAGGAGAAATTGATTCCCTAGTATGGAAGGATAAATATGTGTGGGTGTTATTACATGCTTCCCAATTGGGCAGATATGAATGGAATTTCACAAATGCAAAGTATCCAAGAAACACACCACAGGGACAATAGGCAACTTCAACTACCCAAACATGAACTGGTAATCAAAGGCTGCAGCAAGTGGAAAGCCAACGTATTTTTTAGATCCTTTACAAGCAACTTTATTTTCAAATGTGGAGGGGAGAATTAGGAGATCAGCTATATTGAACCTAATATTCAATAACCAGGAAGAAATAATTGAAGAAGTGGAACCTTGAGAGAAAATGACTCAAGAATTGACCATATTGCAGGAGAGAGGCATGAAGGGAAACAGATTCATGCTCTAGATTTGAAAAAGATGATTTCAATAAACAGAGTAGGAAGGATACCATAGGTGAAATCTTGAAGGGAAAAACAAGGAGATTAGGAATTTCTCAAAAATGTGATAATTAAGGCCCAAAAAATACCAAAGAGAAAAACAAATGGGAGTCACCTGTTGAAACTGGCATAGTTGCATTAAAAAGTCTGATTAACTAAGAAAAAAAATGAAAGCAGAATATCAGGAAATAGCCTGAATGTATAAGGAACTCTAAGGCTTAGAATGAACTAAGGCTTGTTATGAACATCAAAAGTAACAAAAAAGCATTCTTTGGATGTGTGTGGAACATGGGGAAAGTCAAGAAATGGGTTGATCTGCTGGCTGGAATTGGCAAGATGGTGATTTGAAACATGGGGAAGGCTAAACTGTATAACTCCAAGTTTGCATCTATCTTTTCACAAAAGGAAAAAATGGTCAAATCGAAATATGTAAAGAAAGTTGTTTTATTTTGGGTGAATTCAAATCTCTGGAACCACATGGGTGCTGAACAAGCAGATGTTATCTTTGAACTCCTGAAATACAGGGGAAGTTCCAGAAACATTAGCACACATTATTTTAATCTGGGCCCAATCAACAGAGATAAAAATCATGGGAAATAATAGGAAACTTTATGCTAAGTTTGTCAGGCCACACTTGGTATTCTGTATCCTGTTATGGTCAATATAATATACGGGTGTCAAACTCGTGACGTCATGTGGTGTTTTGTGATGTATCACGACTTTTTTCCCATTGCCAGCAATGGGGTGGGCGTGGTGTGGGCATGACGCATCCGGCTCCCGGGCCAGCAGTTTGACACCCCTGATATAATACAAGAAGGATAGATAATGAATAACTTGAAATAATTCAGAGAAAAGTGAAGTGTTCAAAGCCTAAATCCAATGAAGAATGGTTAAAGGGACAGGAGATTTTCAAATAAAGTCTAAAGGGACATATGATAGGAGCCTTTCAATACTTGAAAAGGTGTCACAGGGTGTTGATTTATTATATAGTATTTATTTATTCTCCAACATGACGAATGGAGAATCCACAGATGGGTTGATCTTGCCTTTCTGCCCTAGAAACTAAGTCAATCAACCTTTGCCACGCCTCTCTTCCTCTGGCTAGGAATCCCCAGTCACGACTTAGTCTTAGCCCAAGAGAGACATGGTGAAGATTGGCTCTTGTTTCTAGCAGACAAAACTGTTGAATTTTCACAGGTTGTACATGTCGGGCCTGGCATGCCCGACATACGGAGGGGCCGCGGAGCGACCTGCCCGGGCCCGAAAACCACCGCCAGCGCCCCGCCAGGCCCCGGAGTCAAGCGCCAGCGCCCGCGTCTTCCTAGAAGGCCGGGACAATGCTCAGCCTTCCCCGCGCCTCAGCAACCGCCCGCCCAACGTCCGGGGAAGCCAAAAAGCACCTTACCGGCTTCCAGGGACTCCCGGCGGCCTCTTCCTCGCTCTTCCTCCCTCGGTGGTGCCTGGAACGGAGAGCAGCGACCACGAGGCATCGGCTGCAGCCTCCCAGCCTGGGGCCCGCTTGCCAGCATGTCCCACAGCGCCGCGCCGCTCTTGCTGACTCCCGGAAGCGACCAGCAAGTCGGGAGGGAGTGCGGTTGGCGTGCAAGGCCATGGAGCGGCCAGCTGACATTCGGGAGCTGGGGGGGAGGGCAAGAATGCCGTCGCGGAGCAAAAGCCTTCGAGGCCGACCAGAGGGCCAAGGAGCAACTCAAACGGCAGGACAAGGACGGGTGCCAGGAGGGTTCAAGGGGTGGTGGAGACTGCCGGCGAGTTAGGGAGGGGCTCGGGGCACAGCCCTCATCGGACTGGAGAGACTGGAGAGATGGGGGGGGAAATGAAATTATGCGGAGCTCTGGGGGAAAGGAGGGTGGTTTGAGCTGGGGGGTGGCTTACCGGCTGCAATGGTGGTGGGGCAGGTGCCAAAGGGTGGATACTGTAGGGGGTGGTAGTTAAGTTAGGTGTGGGCGTGGTGGAATAATTAAGGGTGTGGTGGAGGGTGTTGACGTTACTGGCTATTTAGCAGCGTTGCTTGTGCTGTAAAATCAACACTGACTTCATCAATCTTCGGGCATTTGTTTATGAAGCGAATAAACGTGGCTTAGAAGAACCAGCTCCCGTTCCGGTTTCATTTGTTGGGTGATTCGTCGGACGGGCCCTGAAAATAAGTCAGCGTTCCTTTAACCTTTGTGGAGAGTTCTTCCTGGGTGTTTGCTATGGCAGAAGGTACAGAGGATTCTGCGCCGCTGGCTGAGGAGCAGGAGGAAGCTGGAGCTGCGGCTGGGCTCTTGGAGTCGGTGGAAGTGGGGGAGGAGGCGTTGCCCTTGGTGCGGCGGAAGGAAAGGCCTCCCCCACTCGACGGCCCTGGTCCGGGACCTCAGGAGGCTGGAGTGAGGGGTCGCAGCAGTGATCGGTGGCCACACTCTGATGGGGACTATAGAGGACTCGGCCAAGGCCAGGCGGCCCGGCCTAAAGGTGCGTCTACAGAGTGGAGGGAGCGGTGTTACATGGAGGACAGCAGTGAAGAATGGAGCTACTCCACCGCTCCGGGCAGCCGTACTATGGAGGTACTCAGAGAGCGGTTCGGGGAGGTGAGGGGCCGGGAGCCTGAGTTTTGGACTGTTCCAGAAGAGTCGGACCAGGGGCAGTGGTCCCTCCCAAGGGCCCCTGCCCGGCGGTCTAGTCCGCCCCGCTTCCGTATGGACAGCCCAAGGTACCAGGGGCCAGTCCGTCAGCCTGAGGTTCGTAGAGGTCCTGGGGTCCCGGCTCCCGCAACGGCAGTACCGAGTGGCACGGCTCCTTGGGATAGCTTGACTGGAAGACCGAGACAACAACCGTCACGACCAGATGGGGGGGCTCCAATCCAGGGGGTGCCGCTGGGTCCTTGGGGTCCAGGGCTGCAGTGGGGCACTCCGCCCCTGACTGCGGTCTATGATGGTCATCCAGACCGTTTGGCAATGTTTCTGGGCCAGGTGATTAATCATATGGACCAGTACGGACCAGCCTATACGTCCCAGTGGGCAATGGTAGTGGCCGTGACGGCGTGTCTTCAAGGAGAGGCCGCGGTCTGGGCGGCCGACCTATACGGCGATCATGCCCGTGAGCTCGGGGACCTTGGTCTTTTCCTGGAGGCTCTACGGGCCCGTTTTGAAGATATCTCACGGGTGCTCCGCGCCGAGGCCGAAGTGTTGGATCTGCGCCAGCAAGGAAGACCAGCGGTGCGTTATGTTGGGGAGTTCCGGAAAGTGGCCGGGAGGCTACGGTCATGGCCTGAACGTCTTCTTGTGCACCACTTCAAGGCTGGACTGGACAGTGCCCTGCGGCGAGCTTGTGTGGTAAGGGGGGTGCCGGCCCGTCTGCAGGACTGGTACCGGGTGGCTGTTGAGTTGGACATTGGCTTGCAGGATATTCGAGGACGGCCTGAGGGGGCAACCGGAGCCCGTCGGCCGGCTGAAAAGAAGGTGGAGGAGCGGCCTGGCTTGTCGGCGTCCAAAGCCCCCTCTGTACAGCCACCACGTTCTGGTATCAGGTGTTTCCGGTGTGACCAGCCGGGTCATCGGGCGGCTGAATGCCCGCTCCCGCCAGCCCGAATGGCTCCCCCTGCGACCTCGACACGGGCTTTGTCCACTAGGAAGACTTCGGAGCGGTCCCGAACTGCTTATCAGGCAGTCGATGACAGCCGGCGGGCGACTACTCCCTTGGCGACCGGACCCGTAACCACCCAGCCCACACCAACAGAGGACCTTGAGGATCTGGAGCTGGAGGAGGATCTGATGGTAAGCGCCCCGGTGTGTCCCTTCGTGTTCCCGGTGGTGTTGGTGAGCTCAGTGTCTGGGCAAAGGCGGCCAGTTAGGGCTTTGGTCGATTCTGGGAGCACCCGGTGTCTTATCAACCGGAAAACAGCGGCTGCAGTGGGTATCCAGTTGCAACGCCTGGTAACCCCCCTTCGCTTCCAGCAAGTGGATGGGTCGCTCCTTGGGGGAGCCCCTATCACCCATGTTACCGAACCAGTCCGGCTGGAGTTGGGGGCCCACTGGGAGACCTTGCGTTTCATTGTGGTGCCCTCTATGACTGAAGCTGTTATCCTGGGCCTTACGTGGCTTGATAAATGGGGTCCCACGATTTGGTGGGAGGGGGTTGTCACCATCTCCGGGTGGGATTGGGCCCCGAGCCCCCTCTCCACCATTCTTTCCTGGGGCCAGAGGACATGGGGTCGCGGGAGAAGGTTTGCGGGGTTGCGGATGACTCGAAGGTGCATGTGCCCCGAGTTTATTCCGACTTAATGGACGTCTTCGATGAGCGGGAGTGCGATTCGTTACCACCCCACCAGCCGACGGATTGTGCCATCGAGTTTGAACCTGGTGCCAGACTGCCTAAACCCCGTATGTACGCCATGTCCCCGAAGGAGATGCAGGAGTTACGGCGGTACATAGATAAGAACTTGGAGAGGGGGTTTATCCAACCAGCCCGATCTCGGGTGGCGGCGCCAGTGCTCTTCCGCGAGAAGAAGGATGGGGGCTTGCGCTTGTGTGTGGACTACCGGGGGGTTAACGCGGTGTGAGTGGAGCACCTCTATCCCCTTCCTTTGATGAAGGACCTGCTGGCCCATTTGGCAACAGGCCGGGTGTTTACTAAATTGGACCTGAGAGAGGCCTACTACCGGGTGAGGGTCAAAGCAGGGGACGAGTGGAAGACTGCGTTTAATTGTCCCCTTGGTAGCTTCCAGTTCCGAGTGATGCCGTTTGGCCTACAGGGAGCTCCGGCTGTATTCATGCAATTGATCAATCAGGTCCTGCATGAGTTCCTGTATCGGGGAGTTTTGGTGTACTTAGACGACATCCTAATTTACTCGGACACATTGGAGGAGCATGTACTCCTAGTGCGCCAGGTGTTGACTAGACTGTTGGAAGCGCAGCTCTATGTTAAACTGTCCAAGTGTGAGTTCCATAGGGCCCAGCTGGACTACCTTGGGTATCGTATATCGGCGGCAGGAGTGGAGATGGATCCTAGAAAAGTACATGCCATTCAACAGTGGCAGCCTCCGCGAACTCGTCGACAGTTGCAAAGTTTCCTTGGCTTTGCCAACTTCTACAGACAGTTCATCCCACGTTTCGCGGCCATCGCCCTGCCGTTAACAGATCTTCTGCGCACACGACAATTAAAGACACGTCCACGTCCAGGGCTTAAGTTGGAGTGGTCCACAGCGTGCCAGCGGGCATTTGAGGAACTGAAGTCCCTCTTCGCGAAAGAGCCCGTTTTGCGACACCCCGACCCCGAACTGGCCTATGTCGTACAGGCGGACGCGAGCGATGTTGCCCTTGGGGCCGTCCTTCTTCAGCGGAGTAGTGCCGGGGTCCTGCAGCCGTGTGCTTACGCTTCCAAGAAACTGACTCCCACTGAACGGGCCTGGGCAGTGTGGGAGAAGGAGGCTTTTGCGGTCCGTTGGGCCTTAGAGACTTGGCGACACCTCCTGGAAGGGGCCTCCCGTCCATTTGAACTGTGGACGGACCATAAAAACCTGGAGGCCCTACAAACCCCTCGCCGCCTGTCGCCCAAGCATGTCAGGTGGGCTCTATACTTCCGTCGCTTCAGGTTTGTGCTGAAGTATGTGCCGGGGGGTCGAAATTTTCTGGCGGATGCCTTATCCCGCATGCCACAGTTTGACAGCAAGAGGGAGGAGGTGGTGCAGGCGCTTATCCCGACACTGGTGGAGGCGGGGGATGCTTCAGAGAGTGCTGGACGGGTGACAGAGGAGAATTTGAACCAGACCATCCAAAGGGCCTTACAGGAGGACGCCTGGTTACGGAGTAATCCGGGACTATTGACTATGCGGGACGGTCTGGCATGGCATGGAACACGGTTGTATGTACCTGAATCTGTGCGGCCACGCGTTCTGCATGGTTGTCATGACACCAAACAGGCGGGACATTTCGGGTTTGTAAAAACCTTGCATCTGGCACGTCGTCAATTTTGGTGGCCCCGCATGAAGAGTGACATCGAGGAGTATGTGCGGCGTTGTCATGTCTGTGCTACTACAAAACCCCAGGTTGGGAAGCCTTTGGGGCTTTTGCAACAAGTAGCTGACCCGTCTCGGCCATGGCAAGATATCGCCATGGACTTCGTTGTGGACCTCCCAGAGAGCAAGGGTCACAACGTTATTTGGACAGTGGTCGACCTGTTTTCCAAACAGGCACACTTTGTTCCGTGTAAGGGGTTACCATCGGCTCGTCGACTAGCTTGGTTGTTCCTCACGCAGATATACAGACTGCATGGAGTGCCGCGACGTGTAATTTCAGACAGAGGGGTGCAGTTCACGGCTCGATTTTGGAGAGACTTCCTGCATCATATCGGCTCGTCGCAGGGTCTGAGTACGGCTTATCACCCCAGCACCAACGGGGCCGCAGAACGAGCCAACGCTGCCATTGAACGTTATCTGCGAAGCTACGTCTCTTTTCGGCAGACGGATTGGGTAGACCTGTTAGCGCTGGCTGAGGTGGCGTACAATAACGCCGTCCATAGTAGCACTGGCTTCTCTCCTTATCGGGTGGTCACAGGTCATGAATTTGTTCCCTTTGCTGAATGCCTTCAGGAGGAGGGGTCTTCGTGTTCACCGCAGGACTGGATGCGTCAGATCACGGCCGCCTGGGGGGCGGCGAAGGAAGCATTGGACCGGTCTGCTATGGCAGCCAAAGCACAGGCGGACAAGAAGCGGAAACCCTTTGTTACGCCGCGGGTGGGGGATCTAGTTTACTTGTCCACCAAGTACTTACGGTTACAGGTTCCGTGCCGTAAGCTGGGGCCCAAATACCTTGGGCCGTTCCGGGTGGTGCAGGTGGTAAACCCGGTGACGGTGCGATTGCGGTTGCCTAAATTCTTGGGTAAGATCCACCCGGTGTTCCATAGCAGTCTGCTGAAACCCGCTCCAGCAGCTACTACGGCGGCAGGGGAGGGGGGCCCCGGACCGGTTCACGCTGACCAGTATGAGGTGCAAGAGGTGTTGGACTCCAGGGTACGGAGGGGCGGCATACAGTATCTCCTTCGGTGGAAGGGGTACCCGGTGGAGGAGGCTACGTGGGTGTCACGGGAAAATGTCCATGCTCCACGTTTGGTCCGAGCGTTCCATCGAGCCCATCCTAGCAGGCCGGGGGGTAGGGGACATGGAAGAATTTGCGCAGTGAATGATTCTTTAACCTTGTTCTCTACATCTGCAGGTAGACCCTTGGTAGGGGGGGCGGCATGTCGGGCCTGGCATGCCCGACATACGGAGGGGCCGCGGAGCGACCTGCCCGGGCCCGAAAACCACCGCCGGCGCCCGCGGAGCGCCCCGCCAGGCCCCAGAGTCAAGCGCCAGCGCCCGCGTCTTCCTAGATGGCCGGGACAATGCTCGGCCTTCCCCGCGCCTCAGCAACCGCCCGCCCAACGTCCGAGGAAGCCAAAAAGCACCTTACCGGCTTCCAGGGACTCCCGGCGGCCTCTTCCTCGCTCTTCCTCCCTCGGTGGCGCCTGGAACGGAGAGCAGCGACCACGAGGCATCGGCTGCAGCCTCCCAGCCTGGGGCCCGCTTGCCAGCACGTCCCACAGCGCCGTGCCGCTCTTGCTGACTCCCGGAAGCGACCAGCAAGTCGGGAGGGAGTGCGGTTGGCGTGCAAGGCCATGGAGCGGCCAGCTGACATTCGGGAGCTGGGGGGGAGGGCAAGAATGCCGTCGCGGAGCAAAAGCCTTCGAGGCCGACCAGAGGGCCAAGGAGCAACTCAAACGGCAGGACAAGGACGGGTGCCAGGAGGGTTCAAGGGGTGGTGGAGACTGCCGGCAAGTTAGGGAGGGGCTCGGGGCACAGCCCTCGTCGGACTGGAGAGACTGGAGAGATGGGGGGGAAAATGAAATTATGCGGAGCTCTGGGGGAAAGGAGGGTGGTTTGAGCTGGGGGGTGGCTTACCGGCTGCAATGGTGGTGGGGCGGGTGCCAAAGGGTGGATACTGTAGGGGGTGGTAGTTAAGTTAGGTGTGGGCGTGGTGGAATAATTAAGGGTGTGGTGGAGGGTGTTGACATTACTGGCTATTTAGCAGCGTTGATTGTGCTGTAAAATCAACGCTGACTTCATCAATCTTCGGGCATTTGTTTATGAAGCGAATAAACGTGGCTTAGAAGAACCAGCTCCCGTTCCGGTTTCATTTGTTGGGTGATTCGTCGGATGGGCCCTGAAAGTACCTTTCCCTTCCCTTCCCTTCTCTGTGGTGAGATCAGCACTTTGTTTCAAACCGCTGAGAGTAAGAGCGGTTTTGCACGATTTGGCTGTAGCCTTGAACTATTTATAGCTTCCAGGCAGGGCAGAAGTGCAACGGTCATCATTTTGAGTGCCGCTTTTAGTGTTCCTAGGTGGGGAGGGACTCTCCCTTCTAGTGAGGGCTGTTTAGACTCAAATAGAGTCAATTTCGGCCAGAATTTTGTCACCACTCTTATTAGTCGGGGCCATACAAGCAGCTGCCGCATTTATCAATTTGGACATAACGATGGAGCAGGGTATTACTTACTAGTGGCCGCCATTTTGAAAGCCTTACAAACACTCTCAAGCCATTCCAGAAGGCCAGAATTAAGGAGAGGTATTTCGAGGGTGCTGCTTCTCCAATTCCAGGCTCCTTGGCAGCTCCTATTACAATTAGAGGCAACAACAACAGCCTACAGCCTCCCAGCCATTACGGAGGTCCTCAATCAGTGAGGCAATTTCCAAAGACTTCAGGGCGTGGCTGAGTGCCCGCTTTAAGTGCCGCCATTTTCAGCGCCTCTTACTACCACCGATTTCATGTGCTGGCTACCCCAACTATAGCACCTAAGGGTAGAACAAGAACCAATAGGGAAGATTTACTGAAGGAAGGTTCCTTTCTTTTCCATTCCTATGATTTGATGAGTCTTATGGTGGAGAAAATTAAGTTAGGTTGCCTAAATAGTAAAGGTAAAGGTTCCTCCGCACATGCATGCTAGTGTTCTGAACCAGCCCTCTTCTGGCCTTGTAAAGGCAAACCCCTATTTAGAAAGAAGAGACTGGAGAGCGTCCAAGGCTAAAAGGCATCCGCCAAGATTTATTACGTAGTTAACAAAAACACTAGAGCTTGTCTTCTCAAGCGGAAAAGTTGCTTTCAGCAACCAGCCCCTCCCCAAACACTCCTTTTATAGAGAGCTCAGGGCGTGGTCTCCCTGTGCCTCCTCCCGAGGAGTCCCACATTCTTTCTTTGTTTGTTCCTGCTCGACTGCCTCCTGCGTCGGGCGTCCTTGAACAGGGCCAGCTGTGGGTCATCATCTTCCGCACTATCGGGCTCACGCAGCTGAGAAGAGGGCCCCGGCTGGGAACTCTGCCAAGCCTCCACGCCATCATCAACCGGTTCGTCTCCCACACGGTCCTCCTCCCCCTCATCTGAGTCATCCGACACATCTGAGCCGGCTGCCGAAACCACAGGCTGGCCCTGAGTCACAACACTATCCCGCACCGCAGGGCCCTTCCCCCGGGTCTGCCGATCCGGATGCGGTCGGGATGGGAACTGTTCGTGAAACGCAGTCACCAACGCAGGGGCATGAACGGCGGTCGCGTCTTCCCATGTGAAGTCCTCCGGCCCGTACCCTTTCCACTCGATCAGGTACTGGAAGCGACCTTTCAGCCAGCGGGAATCCCGGATGCTGGCGACCTCGTACTCGGGGGTGCTGCCTCCATCACGAGTTCCTGATGGGGGAGGTTCCGCTTGGTGAAGTGGACAGGCCGGTTGTTCGGGGACCAACAAGGACCGATGGAAGACGGGGTGCACGCGCAGGGAACGTGGCAGAGTTAAACGATAGGCGACCGGATTGATGACGGCCTCGACTGGGAACGGTCCAAGGTAACGGTGGTCCAGCTTCCTCGCCGGCCGAGTGGATGGTAGGTTCCTGGTGGACAGCCAGACCCGATCCCCCACCGATAGTGGAGGCGTATCCCTTCTCGACCGATCGGCGAACCTCTTGTAGTCGGCCTTGGCCTTCTCCAGCTGCCGTCGCACCAACCGATGGATCGCCTGTAACTCCGCCATAAATTCGTTCGCTGCCGGCTCCGATGAGTCCACGGGAGAAAGGGGGAAAAACCGGGGGTGATAACCCACGTTGGCCAAGAACGGTGTCATCTGCGTGGAGGTGTGCTGCGAGTTGTTAAAGGCAAACTCGGCTATGGCCAAATAGTCCACCCAATTGTCCTGCTGCAGGTTAACGTAGCAGCGCAGATACTGCTCTAAGATGCCGATGACCTTCTCGGTACCCCCGTCGGTCTGAGGATGATGCGCGGACGAGAGGCAAACCTTAATGTCCAACGCCCGCATCAACTCCTGCCAGAAGCGGGCTGTAAACTGGGCCCCCCTATCGGAGATGACTCTATCGGGAAGGCCATGCAGCCGGAACACCTGTTGGATGAACATGCGACTAGTGGCGCGAGCTGACGGTAAGCCGCGACAGGGGATGAAGTGCGCCATCTTGCTCAACATGTCCACCACCACAAACACTGTCGTGAAGCTGGAGGATGGGGGTAGATCCGTCAGAAAGTCCATGGACACAGCCCCCCAGGGTCTCTTGGGTGTTGGCAAGGGCTGCAGTAAACCAGGCGGGGCCCCTGTCGCTGACTTGGCCTGCCTGCAAGGAATGCAGGAGGTGACATAAGACTGGACATCGTGTCAGACTCGGGGCCACCAGAAGGTACGGGAGACCAGGTTCAGAGTCTTGAACAGGCCAAAATGCCCCGCAGCCGGGTTATCATGACACTGGCTGAGGACGAGTCCCCTGAGTGGCCCTCCTGGAACATAGAGCCGGTCACGATAATACAGGAGTCCATCCGCGACCGACCAAGGCGAATCTGGCCCCACCTCTTCCTTCCGCTGAGCCACCCACGCCTCCTGCTGCTGCGCCTCCCGGATCCGAGCCCGTATATCCACCGGCTCCCGCACCGCAGCAAAAGACTCGACGGGGATCACTGTCCTGGGCGGAAGCTTGTCTTCCGCTCGGGTGTATTCGGGCTTTCTGGACAGAGCATCCGCTCTCTGGTTGTGCCCGCTTGGTATGTACCGCACCCGGAAGTCAAACCTCGCAAAGAAGAGGGACCACCGGATCTGGCGTTGATTCAAATTCCGAGCGGTCTGCAGGCTTTCCAGATTCTTGTGGTCCGATGCTGCGCCCCCTCCAGATGATGCCTCCAAGCCTCGAACGCCGCCTTGATGGCCAGCAGCTCCTTCTCCCAGATGGTATAGTTGCGCTCCGAGGGGTTCAATTTCCGAGAGTGATACGCGCAAGGGAAAAGGGTACCGCTGGGCGTCGTTGCCTGGAGTAACACGGCCCCAATGGCAATGTCGGAGGCGTCCGCCTCCACGACAAACGGCCGTTGCGGGTCGGGATGTTTCAAGATGGGCTCCTTCATGAAGGCGTCCTTCAAAGCCTGGAACGCCTGTTGTTCGGGGGCGTTCCACTGGAACCGAGTCTTCTTCTGCAGGAGCCGGGTGAGGGGGGCTGTCAAGGCAGCAAAGCCAGGGATGAATGTCCGATAGTAGTTGGCAAATCCAAGGAGTCGCTGAACGTCCTTCACGCGACGCGGGGGTTGCCAACTCTGCAACGACTCGACTTTACTCGGCTCCATGGCGATGCCCTCAGGAGAAATGCGGTGACCCAGGAAATCGATGGTCACCTGGTAGAACTGGCACTTCTCCAACTTGGCAAACAGCCGATGTTCCCGGAGGCGCTGCAGGACCTGACGGAGATGCTGATGATGCGCTTCACGCGACGGGGAGTAAATCAGGATGTCGTCCAGGTAAATCACGACAAACTGGTCCAACAGATCCCGAAAGATATCGTTCATAAAATGCTGAAACACAGCGGGGGCGTTGGTCAGGCCAAACGGCATCACCGTGTACTCGAAATGTCCATAGCGAGTACCAAACGCCGTCTTCCACTCATCACCCGGCCGAACCCTGACGAGGTTGTAAGCTCCACGCAGGTCCAGTTTCGTGAAGATCTTAGCCTCCCGGAGTCGGTCCAAGAGCTCGGGGATGAGGGGTAGCGGGTAGCGGTTACGCACCGTGATGGCGTTGAGTTTCCGGTAGTCACAGCAAAGCCGTAACTCGCCCAACTTCTTTTTGACAAAGAGCACGGGCGCAGACACTGGCGAGGACGAGGGCCAGATGAAACCACGAGCCAAATTCTTTGTCAGGAAGTCCCGCAATGCAGCCAACTCGGGCTCCGACATGGAGTACAAACACCCCACTGGGAGAGGCGCATCAGGGACTAGATCAATGGAACAGTCATAGGGCCTGTGCGGGGGTAATTGGTCCGCCTCTGACTCGCTGAACACATCAGCAAAGTCGGACAGTTCGGGAGGCAAGGAAACCCCTGAGGAACCCTCCACCTGGCCGGCACAGATATGGCGGGTGTGGTCCATGCACTGCAAACTTGGGAAGGTGACCAAGTTCTGAGACCAATAGATCTGTGGATCATGCGCCCGGAGCCACGCCAGTCCCAAGACCACGGGGAAGTGCAGATCCGAAGTGACGTAAAACTGAATGGCCTCCACATGGGTACTGATGGCCATACACACGGGTTGCGTGGCGGCCGTAATAGGCCCGGACAGGAGCACTCGACCATCGATGGTCTCCACAAGCATGGGCGGATCCACTGGACACTGGGGAACAGCCCATTTGGCCACAAAGGCCGAATCCATAAAGTTAGTGGTAGCCCCAGAGTCAATTAAGGCATGGACCGGAATCCCCTCTGGCTTGCCAGGAAGGATCAGTCGTGCCTCCAAAATCAAATGCCGTGGAGGTTCACAGGCACCGTCGGAACGGCGTCGCTCGGCGTGGTCGTTGTGGGTCGCCCGATCTTTCACACCGTCTAGATCGGGCTCGGGCCGTTTCCCGATAGCAAAGCAGGGGACTTTCTCGGGGCAGGCTTGGTCACTGACGCCCGCTGACGCTTCTTCGGGCAAGAAGCAGCCAAATGTCCAGGGTCCCCACAGTAAAAACACAACCCCTCCGATCGTCGTCTGTCCATTTCCGTCACCGATAGACGGGACCTGGCGGCACCCAGCTCCATTGGCTCCTCCCTCTGGACTGGGGGCTCACGCACAACAGGGGCGGCAGGGGTCTGTGGGGTGGCACGGCGACTCTTACGCTGCTGCAGCCAGGCATCGATCCGCAGACAAAGATGGATCAGCCCATTCAGGTCTGAGGGAATGTCCACGCGGGCCAGCTCATCCAACATCTCCTCTGACAAGCCATCCTGAAAGGCATCCACGAGCGCAGCCTCATTCCAGGCGGAATCCTGGCTAAGCAGCCGGAAATCGCTGATATAGGCCTGTAGAGGGCGCTGACCCTGCCTCAAAGCTTTCAGGCGTCGGGTGGCAGTCTGCGCCTTAATCGGGTCCTCGTACATGAGGCGCATATGGTCACAAAACCCCCCAAAGTTATCCAACAAAGGGCTAGGCTGTGCCAACAGAGGCGTGCCCCAACGAGCTGCATCTCCCGACAGAAGGCTCAACATGAATCCCACCTTATCTCGGTCAGTGGGGAAATCAGCTGCTCTCACGCTGATATAAAGCTGGCATTGTCCCAGGAAGGCAGGAAACAGTTCTGGTTTACCAGCAAATTTATCCGGCATAGCTATCTGACATTTCCTCCTAGGTGGGGGTGCAGCATGTACCTGAGCTTGCAGTTGTGCCACCTGAGCTGCCAGCAAAGTGAGTTGCTGGGTGAGCTGGGCATTCTCGGCAAGAAGCTGCTCCATCGTAGTAATAAGGGGTGGGTGGCTGAAAGCAAACTGTTCTGAACCAGCCCTCTTCTGGCCTTGTAAAGGCAAACCCCTATTTAGAAAGAAGAGACTGGAGAGCGTCCAAGGCTAAAAGGCATCCGCCAAGATTTATTACGTAGTTAACAAAAACACTAGAGCTTGTCTTCTCAAGCGGAAAAGTTGCTTTCAGCAACCAGCCCCTCCCCAAACACTCCTTTTATAGAGAGCTCAGGGCGTGGTCTCCCTGTGCCTCCTCCCGAGGAGTCCCACATTCTTTCTTTGTTTGTTCCTGCTCGACTGCCTCCTGCGTCGGGCGTCCTTGAACAGGGCCAGCTGTGGGTCATCATCTTCCGCACTATCGGGCTCACGCAGCTGAGAAGAGGGCCCCGGCTGGGAACTCTGCCAAGCCTCCACGCCATCATCAACCGGTTCGTCTCCCACACGGTCCTCCTCCCCCTCATCTGAGTCATCCGACACATCTGAGCCGGCTGCCGAAACCACAGGCTGGCCCTGAGTCACAACAGCTAGTCATTTCCAACTCTAGGGGCCGGTGCTCATCTCCGTTTCAAAGCCAAAGAGCCAGCACTTGTCCGAGGACATCTCCGTGGTCATGTGGCTGGCATGACTAGACGCCAAATGCGCATGGAACGCTGTTACCTTCCCACCATAGTGGTCCCTATTTTTCTACTTGCATTTTTATGTTCTTTCGAACTGCTAGGTTGGCAGAAGCTAGGACAAGTAACAGGCGCTCACTCTGTTACGCGGCACTCGGGATTCGACCCACCAAACTGCCGACCATCTGATCGACAAGCTCAGCGTCCTAACCCACTGAGCCACTGCATCCCTTTTCAGTTACCTAAATAGTCCCTACTAATTTAACAATTCAATACTGCTGAGAATATTGTATTTTTGTCACAAATGCTTGAAACTTTATATTAATCTAGGCTATATATTAAATGTGATAACATATGGAGTGCAATCTTAAAGAAGCTTTTTTCAGCAGCTTCTCCAGTGAGATTGTAATTGAATTCAATCTTCTCAGCTTTTGTTTCTTTCCTTTGGTTTGGGGTTTTTGGTTGTTTTTTTGAAACTGGGAAATTGACTCAAAGCAATTGTTTTCCATCTCTGTCTTATGGCAGGTGATCATTTGGGATACCAGATGGGAATAGGTTGAAACAATCCCTCTCAACCGCAAAATAAATAAAATACATACATGACATTTTATATTGTGGAAAGATTAGTAGCTCTTTAATTTTCTGAGACCACATTTTCCAGTGGGGAAAAAAAGTCACATGAAGTGTCAGTTAAAAGGGAACTTTAGAAGAGGATTCTAGGAATGGGAATGGGTCCTAGCAATGGAAGGAATGTATAGGTTTATTTGCAGAAAAGTAAAGGAAAATAAGTTTGCAGATGTAGTTAAAACACTGCCCAGAACTGAATTAAGAAGAATTTGAGAGCATCAAGTAAATGTTCTAAGGTGAGAAGTGCTATGTGGACCAGTCTTCTGAGTTGGGAGAGAGATATGCTGCTCTGGCATGGTGAAAGCTTGTGAGGTTTTATCAAACTTCAGCTAAGAGATTATCACCGACATCAGCACTGACTGCTGCTCCAGTGCTGTCTGTGTAATGAGTTAATCAGAAACATGTGTTAGACCTGGCACCTCTTCAAACAGTTTGGGAACTCTGATATAGACTCAGTCTTCAGATCGCTGTAATAAGTTGAAGGACTGGCAGATGGTATACTTCCAGCCAACCTAGGCTTCTTCCTGTTACACCTCCACTTTAGATTGTTGCCAGGGGAGACAGTGACAGCTGCCACTCAAGTTCTTTTGCAGAAGATGCACAGGCTTTTAAAATGACCAACCACTCTTTATTTGTCCCATTAAACTCAAATTATTTTCAAGTTGGTTTAAAAAAATAAACACTTGTATTTTGCATCTCCACCTATGGCAATGAGATAAAAATAGTCTCTGCTTTACATCTGCCTTAAATCATAAACTTCAGAGGAAAATGAAAATATAAAACAGTTGCATATTCTTGGTATCCTAGGATTCAGTAACACAATTCAAAATCCCCAATTTAACATGTTTTGTTATTAATGTCATTATCATATCACTTTCCAGATGCTAAAATAGAGACAGAGTAAAAAGCAATAGTGTGCCAAATATTTTACATCTTAAAAATGTTTAAGATGCAGATAATTCTCCATTGAATCAAGGCATGATTTGTAAATAAAATTTCTATTAATCAGGTAGATGATGATCTGAACAAAGTATTTGGCTAAGATTCAGTTATTTACCATAATAACAAGTACAATTGATGGTTACAGACAAGCACAAGGGTAAATTCATACATCATGCTATGTGGTGCATCGATAGTTAAACAATAATTGGTTGGCTTTGTGCAGAATACTGTCATAAATCATATTATGGGTTTATAGTGGATAGTGTCACATGGACAGAAATCAAACTACATTATGGTTTAGCACAGTGTAAGTCCATAAGTTTCAAATGCAAGATTTACATTCAACCCAATATTAACATTTTTTTTAAAAAAATGTGGAGTATTCCTTTGGGGTCACATATTTTAATTCTTCCCAATACATTTTTGAATCATAGATGTTTGCTAAAGATAAGATGTAAGTGGTTACATAATTTCAAAATAAATCTCCAAATGCCTTGTACAAACAACCCTGTATTCTTTATTTGAAATTAAGCATGCTTTACATAAATGTACTTTACATGCTTTAGCTTGCTTCAACCAATTGGAACATTGCAGTGCAAAAGTTGAATGTTTGCCCCCAGGCCTTTTCAGATTAGAGCTTTCATATCAATCAACACAAAATGTAGGGAAATTCTGTTTCTATTACAATTAAGGATACAACTGGTACAATTAGAAATAATGTTTGAGAATGAAGTAAACCTGATTTGTATTCTCAGTAAGAAGAGCTGTCAAGGTTCCAATAAACAAGACCAAATAAAACAGAACTCTGAGGCTTTAGATTTCCTCAAAGAACATGTTTATTGGTTACATAACATCGACATGGTCAAATGTCTGAAATTACCTTCAGAAAGCAACAATATTACAAAGTTGAACTTCCCAACCCAGTGCTATGCAATTAACTACACTCCCCAATAGAAGAGTTTGGCGGGCTTTCTAACTAAATGCTCCAGCCCCTATCTAACTGACAGAAATGAGCTTGGTTCCCACGGGACAGTAAAATGTTTAGACTAGTCCAAGGGTAGGCAAGCTTGCCTATTTTATGACTCGTGGACTGCAACTCCCAGAATTCTATGCTGGTTCAGGAATGCTGGTATTTGAAGTCCACGAGTCATAAAAGAGCCAAGGTTGCCTAACCCTGAACTAGTAGAACTCCTCCATCCCTCTCCCAATCCTGTGGCAACTTAGAATGAAGAAAATGGCTGCAGCCAAGTTCATTGTAGAGTTGACAAGAACCACATCTGTGCTGGTTTCCTTATTGTTTAAAGAATGGCTGAAAAAATTTATCCCATTAGCAGATAGGAACGGATGGATGAGAGAATACAGAAATAATGATTTAGCCATTCAGATCTTCATGTATGAATGAGAAGGGTGATGGTTTAGGGAATATATGCTTAGGAGAAAAATACACCTTTTGAATAGGTAGTTTAAATCTATTTGTGCATATACTAGCAAAGAAATACATCTAAAAGTATTATTTACTTGATGGTGTGAAAGTGTGATGAGAGATTCTAAATGTGGGGGAAATGGACCTGGAAGATAAGAGAAGACATGAAAAAAATGTGACTGAATCTAGAACAGGGTTGTCAAACTCTCAAGTCACATGATGTGTCGTGACATATCAAGACCTTTTTGCCATTGCCAGCAATGGAGTGGGCGCAGTTTTGCTATGATGCATCTGGCCCACAGGCCAGCAGTTTGACACCCCTAACCTAGAACAACTATAAGAACAATTTTAGAGGAGATTAATCTACAAAAATGGGAAGTGGACATAAAGAAAGATGACATGAAAGCTGTTTGGAATTACGTTACAAAACATTGCAGAAACTGTACAGTTATATTAATGGAAAGTATGAGAAGGGATGATGGTGAAATGATGAAAAAGGCAGTAGTTGAGAAAAACTTTGATTCTGCAAAATAAGGAAGGTGAGATATATGTACAAAGAGGAAAAGTTGCAAATTGTAGTCAAAAAGGGCAAGAAATAATGAAATTTAAGAGAAGGTATGAAAATCAAGAGTGATTTTGATGAAAATAAAAATTGGTTGGAAAATGGATCATAAACCAAAGAGCTTCTAGCAAAGTGAATGAAATTAAAAATAAATGTGGTGAAGTGATTTGAGTTGAAACTGATGTGAGGGAAACTAAAAGGAGTATTTGGGATTGTTTTATGGGAGCAATAGAAGTATATTGAAAAGTGGAGTTGAAATGAATACTATAAATTTAATGTCCAAGTAAACATGATGGAAAAGTCTGGTAAGAATATTTAAAAATGATTAGGTTGCAGCAATATCTAGAATAAAAGGTAAAGGTAAAGGTTCCCACGCACATGCATGCTAGTCGTTTCAGACTCTAGGGGCCGGTGCTCATCTCCATTTCAAAGCCGAAGAGCCAGCGCTTGTCCAAGGATGTCTCTGTGGTCATGTGGCTGGCATGACTAGATGCCAAAGGCGCACAGAATGCTGTTACTTTCCCACCGTAGTGGTCCCTATTTTTCTACTTGCATTTTTACATGCTTTCGAACTGCTAGGTTGGCAGAAGCTGGGACGAGTAACAGGCACTCACTCTGTTACGCGGCACTCGGGATTCGACCCACCAAACTGCCGACCTTCTGATCGACAAGCTCAGCATCCTAACCCACTGAGCCACTGCGTCCCTATATACCTAGAATACAGGAAAGCATTTGTTGAAAATGCTAGAACTTGATGAGATGGCCAAACTGACTTGTTTGATAGGTGAAAAAATTATGTTTACTGCTGACTGAAAACCTTTTATGGACTTTTTGCTTCAAACAGAAAAAAAATGAACACATGATTTATGGTTTTGATGATTTATGATTTAAGATAGATTATAGAAAGAAGAGTCAGGATATAACTTTAGGGAAAGCGGTAAACTTATAATTGAACTTACCGTATAAGTGTTGCAAAACAGATTAGAAGCTACTTATTTGTATTTTTTCTTTCTTTTTCTTTTCTTTTCTTTTTTTCTTGGAACTTTTTAGCCCTGTCTATAATTTCTCTCTTTTTCTTTTTTTTCCCCTTCCTTAATCTATGATAGTGTTTACTTTGTTTTTGCCTGTAGAAGAAAATATATGTAACTCAAGGCTGAACTGTAGAGCTTTGCACATAGGAAGTTTTAGAGATTAATTACAGGAAGTCTAAGGTTTACCCACTGCTGCCTTTGAAGGGATGTATAACAAAATTCCTCATAATGAATGGTTTTGCTCACATAGACTGTGTTTTGGTTCTTGATTTTGAGACTGCTGCACCATTTTTTTCCTGTACCACCCTTTGACATGGATATATGAGCACATTAGTTAATAGAACCATTAGCAAAATTAGTCAGGGCATCCAGACTCATTTTAGCTTTGCTATCTATTGTCTTATAATGGATGGAGAAAGAGGGAGAGGGAAAGGGAGAGAGAGAATGGGTAGGCATCTTTACTCCTGGCAATTGCCTGGGCAAGTTGCACAATTTTCTTGGCAATGTTTTGGGAGTAAGTGGTTTGCCATTGATTCCTTCCTAGGGTTGAAAGTAAGTGACTGGCCTAAGATAATGCTGCTGGCCTAAGGGAGGAGTAGAGCTCATGGCCTCCTTTCTATTCTGATGCCTTAATCACTACACCAAACTGACCGTTATAGAAGTGACAGAGTCTCTCTGAATGTCTCTAAAAATGCTACATTGCTTGCACATATCAAAAGATAACAGTAACAACAACAACAACAACAACAACAACAATAATAATAATAATAATAATAATAATTAATAATAATAATAATAATAATAATAATAATAATAATAATAATAATAATAATAATAATAATAATAAAGTTGGAAGGTACCTTGGAGATCATCTAGTCTAACCCCCTGCTCAGGCAGGAAACCCTACCAGTGGCGCCAAACCTTTTAGAGACCAAGTGCCCAAACTGCAATCCAAAACCCTCTTATTTATCGGAAAGTGCCAACACAACAATTTAGCCTGAATACTGAGGTTTTAGTTTAGAAAAAAAACCAACTCATATATTAACATCTTTTGTCTTAAAAGAAAAACACAATAACAGAGCTTTCAATGATACAAATAACTTTTTATTGAAAGGTAAAAGTTTGCGTTTGGCATGCTTTTGAACAATTAATGTGTTTTTTGCTGTTGTATGCATGTTGATAATTTGTCCAACCTTGGCTGACTCATACTTTGTAAGTTTGAGAGCAACACATGCAGCACTCAGGTCATCTGTTAGGCTGTTTCTGGTGTCAGATTTGATATAATTCAAAGCTGAAAACAGCTGCTCACAAGCATAAGATGATCCAAACAAAGTAAGGAAAGCAATCCCAAGTGTTTTCATTGACTTAAAATTATTTGGCAGAGAATTCCACACTTTAAGGATTTCATTTTCAGAATTAACTGTGCTGTCCTTTGTCATCCGTTCATTCTTCTCAAGTGTTTCATGCAGGTCATAGAATGTGTTGCGCACAGTTCCCATACACAGAAGGTGTGCAGATCCCCATCATTCATACAAGCTCTCATTTTCCCATTAGCAGGAGCCCAGGTTGGTTCCTATGGATAGCAGCCAATACAAAGTTCCCCCTGACAATCCCAGTACAATGAGTGCCACGTTTGTTCTGTTCTCTCATATAGCACACACACCAGCTTCTTCCTCACTGATGTCACCTCCTCTGCTGCTTCCCTCAGCCTGTGCTATGCAGTGTAGAATGCTGGCTGGCTGGCTGGCTGTATGAGCAGCTGGAACATAGGAACATAAGAAGAGCTCGCTGGATCAGGCCAATGGCCCATCTAGTCCAGTTCCTGTACCTCACAGTGGCCCACATCTATAATAAGGAAGTAGCACATACCCATCAGGGCTGATAACCCATGATGGACTTTTGTTCCAGAAATTTGTCCAATCCCCTCTTAAAGGCATCTAGGCTAGATGCCATCACCACATCCTGTGGCAAGGAGTTCCACAGGTTAATTATATGCTGGATAAGTGGGTGTTCCTCTTTTATTGAGCAGGGGGAGAGTAACTGGTCCTTCACACCCCAGCAGTGTCTTTTCTGGTGGCTGTCTGCTGGTGTAGTATAAAGTAACATTTTTGTACTATGGTGATTCATTATAAATACATCTTTGACTAAAGAACTGACTTCTATGAACTTTAAAGTTCCTGTGGGAAAAAAAATTTATAAAGCTTTGTTATGTGGATATATACTGGATTATACATTTTTGTGCAGTGGATGCTAAATCACAGAATCCATTTTAATTATCCTCATGTGTAGAAATATGTATGTTTGGGTAGTGAATTTGTGGGGAGTATTTCCTGAAGTAAACTAGGATTTCATGACTTTATATCATAAAAATATAGATTTGAACTTTTACAGTGCAGTCAAAAAGACAAGTGTGATATACCCATAATTACTTTGGGAAGGATACCACTAGACACATAATTAAGATCATTTTAACCTTGCTCGATCTGACTACTGAGAATAAAAATGCCAAAAATATTGGCCATTTCAGTGTTGCTAAGGATGGAAGAAGGTAAGTACTACAGTACTTCCAACTCACGTGGATTGGTCTCACCATCAAGAGTTCTCTTTTAAGCTGATCTGTTCAGAGGAATAATAAAGAAACACTTCCATTGCTCGAATTTCAACAAGGGAGCCACAAGGCAACAACATGAAAGACAATTTGGGTTGTTGGTTAAGCACCAGGCTAGAAACAGGGAGACTGTGAGTTCTAGTCCTGCTTTAGGCATGAACTTTAGGTCAGTGACCCTGAGCAACTTTAAGTCAGTCACTTCCTCACAACTGAACTCATCTCACAGGGTTTTCGTTGCTGTGGGGAAAATAGGTCGAGGAAAGAGTATTAGGCTTGAGTTATTTATAAAGGCAGGATAAACATGAATTAACATGAACCAAGATGTACCTCAGCAGAAGTGATGCGGGGAGTGGGGATGGGAGCCAACTGCATAAAATTATTAAACAGACCATGATGTTAACAGCGCTATGAAGGCTACCACAAATGGCTTAATAAAATAACCAAATACCTTCATGGGATTAAAAATGGAGGAAACACAAGTATGAGAAAAGCTACGGTCCAAAAAATTTCCCCCTCCTCTCCTCCCCCCTTCATTTAAAAAGCAGCTCTCATCCACTCCCAAAGTTCTGGGTGTGGCAAAGCCTCAGCCAGTCATCTTGGGGCAGGGTCTGGGCAACTTTCTGATTAAGCACAGGTCATGTTTTTAGGGGAAAGGGTGGGGGTTTTGTGGGGTTCTTACTTTAAAACAGGGAACACCCGTCTTAGTTATTGTTAGTGGGAAAGGCTTTGTTCTGACATGCGGTAAGATGGTAAGTTCAAGGAGACCATCATATTCCATTTAGCCATGTGTTGGCTTTTCTGTGATGCAACTCTTGTTCTGTTTTTAAAAATGGTTTAAAGGGCTGGGGAGGGTATGCAATGAGAGTAAACGAGCGATGTTTGGCATAGGCGCTGCCTAAAGCAAATAGGTTTTATAAAACCCAGCTTTAAAAGCCACTTGCTCAGGAAGATTTTGATGCAGGTTGCTCAGATGGATGGGATGGTGCACATGCCCACAGAGAGGGCTCTAAGTGCCCCCCCCGGCACGCGTGACTCATGGTTCAAATGTTGTCCAGTCTCTTCTTTAAAACTTCCAGTGTTGGAGCACTCACAGCTTCTGGATGTAGGTTGTTCAACTGATTAATTGTTCTAACTGTCAGGAAGTTTCTCCTTAGTTCTAGCTTGCTTCTCTCTTTGGTTAGTTTCCATCTGTTGCTTCTTGTCCTGCCTTCAGGTGCTTTGGAGAAGAGCTTGGCTCCCTCTTCTTTGCGGCAACCCCTGAAATATTGGAATACTGCTATCATGTCACCCCTCATTAAACTAGACATACCCAATTCCAGCAGCCGTTCCTTATATGTTTTATCCCCTAGTCCCCGGATCATCTTTGTTGCTCTTCTGTGTACTATTTCTAGAGTTGTAACATCTTCTTTTCATCATGGTGACCAAAACTGGATGCAGTATTCCAAGTGTGGCCTTACCAAGTCATTGTAAAGCAGTATTAACACTTCACGTGATCTTGATTCTATTCCTCTGTTAATGCAGCTTAGCACTGTGTTGGCTTTTTTAGCACCTGCAGCACACTGCTGGTTCATATTTAAGTGATTGTCCACTAGGACTCCGAGATCCCTCTCATAGTTATTGAGCAAGGCACCACCTATATTATACCTGTGCATTTGATTTTTCTTGCCTAAATATAGAACCTTACTTTTTCCACTATTGAATTTCATTTTGTTAGATAACACCCAGTGTTCAGGTCTGTCAAGATCCTTCTGTATCTTAAGCCTATCTTCTGGAGTGTTGGCTATTCCTGCCAGCCTGGTGTTGCCTGCAAATTTGATGAGTTCCCCATCTATCCCCTCGTCCAAATCGTTGATGAAGATGTTGAAGAGCACTGGGCTATATAACTTACATGCTTTGTTCTTTTGTGTTATAATCTAAATGTTATATTTAAATTATCAGGATGATAGTGTTTTGGTTTGGTTTTTATTTTTATAGGGGAAAAGTTTTTATATGTTTAGTTATTAGTTTTATAGGCTTAATATTTATCCTTTTAATTTTTATTTATTTTATTTATTTACTTTTTTATTAAATTTACTTTTTTATTTTACTTTTCATTCATTTACTTTATCATATTTGTATGGCTATTTTATTATACTTTACCATCTTTTATCTTGCAGCATGCTGGGAACTAAAATATTGCTCATTCAACTTAGTGGAAATTTCAAAAACATGGAATGTTTACAGGCAGATGGTCCTAGTACCATCAGCAGAAGGCCCTGCATACTTCCTTTGACAGATTGTTTCTGGTGGAGAAAATTGAAATAGCTGTAAGAAAATACTAAAAATATGGGAGACAAAGAGAATGATTCCTCTCTTCTTTAATAAAATTCAGATAAATAGTAGAAAAATACTCAGTACTGCATATAACACAGGTGACGTCACTTCAAATCTCACTACACTTGAAGTTCTACCTAAAAAAGGCTTATGGAGGCAAGTTGTAAAGACAGTTGTAATGTAGACCTTTAAAGGAAAAGAGCGAGCCTTTTCTGCCACTGAATCTGCCCTGTGGAAAATTCTCCCCTGTGGTGAGGCAGCCCCCCCTCCTCCTGGCCTTTCAGAAAGGTGTGAAAACATGGCTCTGCAGCCTTGCTTGGCAGTCACAGCACTCAGCCACCCAGCCAGCTAGCACTCTGAAAAGTCTGTCCCCACTTTTAGTTAAATTTTAGCATTGATTTTTTAAAACATTTTAAATTTTATATGCTGTTTAGGGAAAGAAAGAGAGAGAGAGAGAGAGGGAGGGAGGGAGGGAGGGAGGGAGGGAGGAAGGAAGGAAGGAAGGAAGGAAGGAAGACAGAGAAAGAAAGAAAGAAAGAAAGAAAGAAAGAAAGAAAGAAAGAAAGAAAGAAAGAAAGAAAGAAAGAAAGAAAGAAAGATTGTTTTTGTCTCTTTAAGCTACTGTCACTGTGAGTTGGGTGATCATATAAATTTTCTTAAATAAATAAATTAAATTTCGGTGCCACCCATCTAACCAAAGGATGACTCTAGGCAGCTTATAACCAGGTTTATGTGGACCAGATTTGATAAAAATGAAGGGGTGGGTATCAATTGAATGAAAGAGTTCATATGTATGCATATATGAAAGGAATTCATAAATTGATAGTTACGCATTACACTCCAGTGAATGGTGATAATGAAAAAACAGGAATGAGATTTGGGGAAAATTGTGCCATGGAAAAAATTATCCCATTAGCAGTTAGGAAACTCATCTTTTGCAATTTGTGATGGGTTACTGGAGACTTTGCCAAAGAAGAAAGTATTAATGGTAAAGGTGTAATTACATACCTGATGATCTACATATAGAAAAATCTTTCTAATATTTCCAACTCTGCAGTACAGGATGAAGCAGCCTATGTTTTAATGTTGTTTTGTTGTTTTGGTTTTTTTAATGTTGTCTTTGTTTTAATGTTGATTATAAATTAAAGGAAATTTGGTGTCATCACTGAGTCAGTTTACAAAGCAAGAATCCCAAATTCAAGCATGCTGTGCTTCTACTTTATAGTTATCCACTTAACTAGGTGATTAATTGACAGAGAAACGCACCCACCTCTGTCTGCTCTTTTGCTATCTATGCTTCATACATTTTGACTTGCTTAATGATTCCTGGAACAACTTCTGAAAGCATTATTGACCTAATCTATTTCAATTTGTGTAATTCATGTTGCAGGAGATTTTCCTGATGCAATTACAACCAAAATGGTGGTTAAATAATCTAGATTTGCTCTAAAGCAAAATAGGAAATAGATTGGGAAAGATGCCAAAGTTTGCAAGTTTGAGCTTAAATGTCATAGGATAGTTACAGTGTCCTTGATAATATGATACTAATAAGCCACTCCATGTACTGTACAATGGCTTGATGAAAAATACAACAGGTCTCCTGCATTATTATTTTTATGGAAATCAAAATTTGCTTTGGCACAAAAATTGAATATGCAAGACCTCAGCCATTTGTGTAACCAGCCACCTGACACATATCAATGAGAGGCATGTTTAAAACCTGAGATTTCTACTTGGGACATATTAAATATGGATTATACTGTAGCATGTTACTTGAATAAATGTTGAGCCAAACACCTGTAGATTATGAAGGAACACAGCTGATCTGTTAAAATGTTATTTGGCTTTGGCTGTTAAATTCCCAACAGATGTAAATGGAATGGCTTGTTAAGAGACAAAAAATCTTGATTATTTACTGTACTCAGTGAGTTCTAAATCAAACATATTATTGTTGTTAGTCAATTGTTAAGTTGTGCCCGATTCTCTGCAATCCCCTGGACCACAGCATGCCAGCCCCCCCCCCCCCCGTTCTCCACAATCTTCCCAGGCAAACCATGCCCACCATATCAATGACACTATATTACCATATCATCCTCTGTTGTCCCTTTCTTTTGCCTTCTATCTTTCCCAACATCAGGGTCTTTTCCAATGAGTCCTTTCGTCTCATTTGGGGGCCACAGTATTTGAGCTTCAGCTTCAGTATCTGTCCTTCCAAAAAACACTCAGAATTGTCCCAAGGATGCTTTTTCAAAAGTCAACTGAACTTTCTTTGTTTTTCTTTGAAAACATTTCACTTTTCATCCAAGAAACTTCTCCAGTTCTTCTTCAGTTTAGTCCAATCTGAAGAAGCTTCTGGATGTCAAGTGAAATGTCTTCAAGGAAAAACAAAGAAAGTCCAGTTGCCTTTTGAAAAAGCACCTTTGGGACAACCATGACCGGGATGACTGAGAATCTCCATAGACAACAGAGTTGATTTCCTTCAGACATATTCTTACTGGTAGACACTAGAAAAACTTCATTCCATTATTAGCAGCAATTCTATTGGCATTGTATGATTTCTGCATAAACATAGAACATAGATTGATATAGAATAACAGGGTTAGAAGGGACCTTTGAGGTCTTCTAGTCCAACCCCTCCTTGTGCAGGAGTCCCTATACCATTCTGGAAAAAAGACTTTTCAGTCTCTTCTTGAAAACCTTCAGTGATGAAGCACCCACAACTTCTAGAGACAAACCGTTCAGGACTGCATTCCATGAGAGGATTACAAAGGGACTAACTCCACATGGTTATGGTTATATCACCCTGACTACACTCTGGTGTTTTCTTTTGGTGAATACAAGTTCTAAAATAAATAAAAAATTAATGAAGAGGACATTTATTGTTTTCTGCCATGATAATTTTGATGATAAGGAATATCTTTTCATTAGAGTTTTCTATTTGTTTTCATCAGAAAGCAAGAATGGTCTTTCCACAGAACAGGATAATTTGCTTTCAAAGGAAGGTCCATCTTGTAATGCAGTGCTGCTTCCTAAATTTTATATTTGTCTGTTTGTCCACTGAACCAAACCAAATTTAATGGGATTGCTCACATGTGATTAAATACTGTATGGTATGTGAGTATGGAGATTTATTTTAAAATAACTCATTTTGAAATAACAGCATGAAACTTTGATGATTAGATTGGCTTATTGGTTAAATTCTGCATAAAACTGCTCACCTGAAAGAAATGTCATAAATCTGCTTTATTTACAGTATATAGACTCATGGCATGGAGAGAGACCCCTAAAAGTTTTCTCTGATAATCTGAGTCCTGGCAAAATTATTCCAATTTTTGTTTTTTTCTTACATTCCTATTATAGAGAGATTTTTAAGAATGAGCCTGGGTTCTTAACTCTACATCCTCCTTTAAATGGACAAATTTACTCACTCTAAAACATTTCCAGTGTGTCTTCAGGGAAAGTGAAGGTCACCAATATCCCAGGAATAGGAAAAAAAAATAATTTATTTCAATATGGGAACAAAATATTCTATAATTTACTGTCCAATTATTCTATCCTCCCAGTTATATTTAAAAATACTTCAAATCTTTTAAAAATATAACATTTTTCTCTCACAGATAGTATGTTACTTATCTTGGATGATATCCCAGCATGCATTGTTCTGATGTGCACAAAAGTCAAATGTCTACATATTTTGCCAGAACTAAGTTCTTCTGAAGTATTATAAGTAGGGAGAGGTCTCATTTTATATTTTAAAAATACTTTACATGGACATTGCTATGGAATAGGGGAAAAAAGAACATGGACAATCTGAATGTAATAGTGCTGTTCAGATATTCCATGTGCCCCATGGAAAGAACTGTGGAATGAAACCCTTCTGGATGATTTAGATATATGGTCTTTCTATAGATTAAAAAAATAGAACTAAATAGTGGTGTTATTATTGCTTTAAACACAAGCAGCTTTTTTCTTTTCCAATTGTTATATATGACAGCCTGTTTAAATTTCCCAAACATCTGTGTTGTTAAGTCTTGGAAAACATTTCTTCCAGCTAATTCTAGCTAATTCTGCTGGCCTCTTCAACACTGGCAAGAGAAGGGAAAATATACTTGTAATGAGCACTTCATTTCCTCTGGATTATACACAGACTTTGTCCTGTTACATTTTTTTTATCATTCCACTGAATCATTAATGTACCTGATGCATTATTTGCTGCCCTTGGAATGAGGCCTATTCCTTTCTATAAATCTACAAAAAAAAATCCTTTCATTTTGTGATGTTACCAGCTCAGAGTCTTTTACAGTCAATAATCTGGAGCACCAAGTCAATTTTGCTACTTCAGAACTAATTCCAGGCCAAGAGGGCATCCAGGTCATCTTGTTCCTCACAGCTAAGTGAACATTCTCCTTCTCGATAACTGCTCCAAGCCATTATTTTTCATTTGTTTGTTTTATCCCATCTTTATTCTTTATAAAAAAAAAACCTCAAAGTTATTTAATACTCATTAATAAATCTCAGGGTTATCCTGGAAATAAGAATGTTCTAAAGTTATTTATGAGTATGATTACTAAGCAAATGTATATCTCTCTTCCCTGGCCCTATTAATATTGTTGTCAGTTATTGTTATTGTTACTGTTTTTATATTTCTGCTTATATAATTATCAAAGTGGGTTGCAATGATAAAAGGCACTTCCTTCCCCCTTGCACCATCCCCCCATGTCAATATAAATATTTTTCCCCACAGACCATGGTCCATACCTGTGATCAAGTAATATGAAAATAGTACTCATTGGTCTTTAACATGATATAAGAGTTCATCGTGGTTGTTTTTTTCCTGCAAAGGACTAACTGTGAAACTTAAAAAATATACCTGATAGTCTACTCCAGACATGCCAAACACAAGGCCTGGGGGCTGGATCCAGCCCATGAAGTGGTTTCATGTGGCCCATGAAGCCATCCTGGAAACAGTGAGGGAACGGCCCCCGTTGCCTTGGCCCCCGCCCCGGCTGGCCGGGAGCCAATGTACAATTTTGTGGTGGTCATCTATGCTGAAATATTTTCAGTCTTAGCTCCACAAGGCCATCTGGGAACAACGAGGGACCAGTCCCTGCCATATTGGCACCGCCCCTGGGCGCACGCTGGAGAGGTATCACCCTTTGTGAGGAATGAAGAAATGCACCATCGCCTGGAAGTGGCCAGCACATGGCCCTGCCTACTTCGGGCAGGCTAGGGGCTGGGCAGTGTTGCACTTCTCTTTAGATTCATGCCACCCAGCTCAGCCTCTCAGCACTGTGAGTAGAGTGCCCTGCTGCCTGCCAAAACTGGGCAGGCTGGGGGCTGGGCAGCATTGCGCAGGTAACATCAACTCTCACGCTGCTCATGGCATCCCCTCCCCCAGAGCCCACCAAGATGGATATGTGAAGTAGGCGAGGGCCATGTGCTGGCCACTTCCAGGTGATGGTGCACTTCTTCATTCCTCACAAAGGATGACACTTCCCCAGCTGCATTTCTTGCCTGTTTTTCTCCCTCCCTCATCTCAAATATTTTCCCACCACTCTGTTCAAAGGCAGGCAGGCAGGCAGGCAGGCAGGCAGGAAGGAAGGAAGGAAGGAAGGAAGGAAGGAAGGAAGGAAGGAAGGAAGGAAGGAAGGAAGTCCTGCCTTAGTCCTGCCTTGCTGCCCTTTAACCATCCCCCATCCCCTTGACCCCTCCTACTGGCCTATCCTGGGGGAGTCTCCCATTCTATTGCTAAGGAAGCTTCGGATACAAAGCCAGGTCTCCTCACATGGAGAGGGAATGGGCCTCCCTCTTGACTTTGCCCTCATACCTATCATGAGCAACCTGGCTAAGGAGAGCAAGCACAGCAGCAGCAGCTTTGAGGAGGAGGTAAGTGCAGCTGGGCACCCCCTTGGGGAAGTGGAGTTGGGCTTAGTGCCGCAGATGCTTGAGGGCTAGGCATTTGACCTCTGTGCCACCATCCAGCACCCCCCCCCCTGCATGGCCTGAGAGGAACAGTGAGGCTCCTTCAGTGTACCATGCCTTGGCACTTGCCCCAGTCCCATCTCCTTCTGCCAGAAACCCTCAGATCTATCTCACTCCTGCTCAGGCCCCCATAGGCACCCTTGACGCGAACGATGTAGAACTGGCCATGCCCACCCAGTAGGTCACACGCACTCCAGCTACACCCATCCAGTAGCCACACCCACCCTGGCCACACTCACCTGCCCTCCCAAGGGCAACCGCAATGCTGATGTGGCCCTCAATGAAATTGAGTTTGACACCCCTGGTCTACTCTACAAAATACCATAAAATAGGAAATCAGTCTGTTTCCTTGATAGAAGCCCTTTTTTTCAGCAGAAATTTAAGGAAGGGGAAGCAAGTTTAAAAGGATAAGAATGGATTCACAATCAGTAAGAATCACTGGGATTGTGAAGTCATAGAACAAGTCACTGGAAATATAGAACAAACATTTTATGGGATTTTAACATGCAGACTGATTGATATCTGGAACAATATTATTGCAATTGAGAAGAATCATGTTTAATTTATTTATATAGTTATTCCAAGTGGCAATAATATTGAGACAGGAAATTGGAAAATATTAGAAAACAGATTTACAAATAGAAATTGCTTAAATTTGGAAGAAGTTCATAGCGGTACCAATTTTTACTGGAGCAGTAGGTAAAATGCTATGAGGTGTTAGAATTTGGGATTATTAAATTTGGAACATATATAACCCAGTTGCAAATAACAGCACTGATGTATATTAGGCATTACTTTTAAAATGTCTGGATGTGATGTCTGGTTTGAATCATAAAAAAGAATTCTAGTCAGCATAAATTGTGGCACACAATTAATAGAATTGGAATAAATTTTCTATCTGTAAAAATAATTTTGTATGTCCATGCAGAGAAGGATCAGACTCAGAAACTTTAATTCTCCTATAATACTATATATGATTCCTTCTTGCTTCTGGCTATATTTACAAGATTAACCTATAAATAGTTAAACTTATTAAAGTTATTTAAATTTATTAAATATACACTTATCTGTGTTCATAATTTTCCTCTAGTTTCTCATTTTAGCATTAGTTAATTGAACTATTTTGCATAATTTGTGCATGAGTCAAAACCTGAGCTAATCTGTTTCTATTAATATAACAGAAGTTACTGTATCAAAGTCAGTGAAACACTAGTAGATAAATTTGCTGTGCAGGCACCACATTTTGTTGAAAATTTCTGACACCTGTCTTTATAGGCCCACATATATATATTATTATGAACCAAGCAAGATCAGCAACACTTCTCAGAAAGTCTACACATTACTTGCTTTTGGTTACAAATATGGGTAATAATTAAAACTTAGCATCTTGCTGCATATATAGAATTGTATTCCAAACAGTCTCTGAATATAGTGTCCAGATATATGCTTATATTATTTGTCTAACAAAATATTTCTACAGCAAAATGCTAGCTGTCATGAATGCATTTTTATTTGTTGGGTAGGAGCCATCAGGTTTAAACAGGCAGGAATGGTGCCATATTCCTCAACAATCCTGGGAAGATGTCCTGTTTAGAGTCTTTCAATGAAAGAAGTAGATACTACTATGGGCCCATTTGGCATTCTTAGAAAATAAAACTAGTGGGACAGCTGTGCTTTGTTTGAAAATTTGGCCATCTGCTCATTTCTCCTTCTGATAAAGTGGTGTTGCATGAGTGGCCAGGTTGTGACAGCATGCACGAAATGACACTATCAGCTTTTAGAAGGTAAACTTACTGAAAGAGTTCATAAGGAGAGATAACTGGAATTTGACAGCAGATTCAGTGAGGGAGATTAAAGAGAAATCCTTAGCAAATAGTTTCTCTAAGTGGATAATAAGTTTTCAGCATACCAGAAAAGGAAGTAAGAGGCAATGAAACATCGGTTAACGTCTGTTCTATCTTAAGAAGTGAAGTTGAAGGGACATGACTGCAATGTTGTGGCATGTCTGTACTCCTGCATAAGAACAATTTGCAGGTATACTGTAATAGCAGCAAGTGCAAGCTTGCTCTGAAGAAGAAAAAGAGACACTGCAGGACAAGAGATTTTATGGTACTTCCTTGAAGGGCAGAGAACATAAAGCTATACACTATCAAACGTGAAGACTTTATGGTAGTTTATAGAACATAGAACACGGAAGAACAGAGTTGGAAGGGACCTTGGAGGTCAGTCAATCAGAATAGAATAGAATAAAATAGAATAGAATAAAGACCAAGATGCTACTCAAGTAAAAAACTATAGACCGATATCACTATTAAATACAGACTATAAGATATTTGCTAAGGTGTTGGCTAATAGATTGATGAGGGTTCTGCAACGGGTGATTCATGGGGATCAAACTGGGTTTATTAGTGGTAGGCAAATGAAAAATAATGTGAGGCATATAGTAGATGTGTTGGAATTTTTGGAAAGGAACAACCAGATCCCTGCGGCGCTAATTTTTTTAGACGCTGAAAAAGCTTTTGATCAATTGAATTGGCAATTTTTGATGAAAGTTTTAGACAAAATGAATTTTGGGGATAAATTTTTGCAACCAATCAGGGCATTATATCAAAAACAAACAGCCCGAATAATAGTTAACAATAGTCTGACAGAAGTATGTAATATTGAGAAGGGCACAAGGCAAGGGTGTCCGTTATCGCCCTTGTTATTTGTGTTAACATTGGAGATATTATTGGTAAAAATACGTAATTCGGAAAGAATTAAGGGTATACAGATTAGAGATCAGGATTATAGATTGAGAGCGTTCGCAGACGATCTGGTTGTTACAGTGACCCAGCCGGAGAACTCTGTTGTGGACCTGATGGAGATAATAATGCAATATGGGAAGGTTTCTGGATTTAAAGTTAATGTACAGAAAACTAAAATTTTGGCTAAAAACATGACAGCATCGCAAAAGGCCCTTTTAGAAGGGTTAACTGGATTTGAGATTGTCAAAAGGGTTAAATATTTGGGGGTGTTTTTGTCGCCCTCTAATACAAAATTATATAAAAATAACTATGAAAAATTATGGGGAAAAATCCAAAAAGAAATGGAGAGTTGGGAAAAACTGCAATTGTCTTTGTTGGGGCGAATAGCAGCAGTAAAAATGAATGTCCTGCCTAAATTTTTATTTTTATTTCAAATGATACCGGTTCTTAAGAAAGATTCCAATTTGGAGGAATGGCAGAGAGGTATCAATAAATTTGTTTGGGCAGGGAAAAGGCCACGAGTTAAACTTAAGATTATGCAGGATACTCGTGAAAGGGGTGGTCTTAAAATGCCTAACTTTAAATTATATTATGAAGCTGCTGCGTTAGCAGGTATAAGTGATTGGATTAATTTGACACAAGAGAGATTATTAAATCTTGAGGGCCACGACTTGCTGTTTGGCTGGCATGCATATTTGCTGTATGATAAGAAGGTAGATAATGTGTTTAGAGTGCATATTTTAAGACAGGCTTTGCTGAGAGTTTGGAAGAAGTACAGACATAAGTTAAATTGTAAGATACCATTGTGGGCAATTCCAAAACACGCAATAGAAAATATACATGCTGGTTTCAAACATGATGTGACTACGTACAAGGAGATTTTAAGCTTGGAAAGAAATGTTTGGTGTTTGAAGCCATATAGTCTCTTGCGAGACGAGAAGATTGTTCAAAATTGGTTTCAATATACTCAGCTACGGGCCAGGTGGAAAGAAGATCAGAAAAATGGTTTTACAATGACTGATGAAAATCTGATGAAGCAAATTAGAAATCAGGGACCAGCACATATTAAACGGATATATCTTGCATTGATAGAGATTGATTCAGAAACAGAACTCGTTAAGGATTGTATGATAAAATGGGCCCAAAACATCCAGGAAGTTATCACAATGGACACGTGGGAAAAGATTTGGGTGAGGAATGTAAAATTTACACAAGCTCAAAACTTAAGAGAGAACTTTTATAAAATGTTTTATAGATGGCATTTAGATCCTAAAAAGCTTGCAAGTATGTATCCGAATTATCAGCCAAAATGCTGGAGATGTGGAGATGAAGATGCAACATATTTTCATGTATGGTGGACTTGTAAAAAGATCAAGGTTTTTTGGATAAAAATTTGGTGGAATATGCAGAAGATTTTTAAGCAAAGGATAAAGTTTTGTCCGCAACTCTTTTTGTTGGGAATAATTACGGATGCTATGGTTCTGGACACTAAGTTGATGTTAAATTTAATTACGGCAGCAAGACTTTTGATAGGTCAGTATTGGAAGAAAGAGGAACTGCCGACCATAGAAGAGTGGACTTTAAAGGTCTCCGACCTGGCAGAGATGGCGAAGATTTCGGCCTATTTGAAAGATCACTCGCAAGAACGTTATATTATGGAATGGAGAAAATGGATTGAGTTTATCCAAAACAAGTATAGGGTTAAGAAGTTTCATGTAGCATTTGAATAAGTCTTCTTTCTTTTTTTCTTTTTCTACTTTAGTTTTTTTATATATATTTAATATTACTAAGGTTTGTCCTATCCTATATAAGCTAGAGAGTGATGGATTTTAGAGTTTATGGTTGTTAGTATATGGTTGTTTATGATTGTTTTTTTTATATATACCTTGTATTTAGCTCTGGGAAGTCGGGGGGAGGGGGGGAGGGGGGAGAGGTGGGGGGAGGGAGGAGGGAGGGGGAGGGGGGATTCTTAAAGAAAAATTGTATGTTAAAACTTTTCAATTAAAAAAAAAAGAATAGAATAGAATAGAATAGAATAGAATAGAATAGAATAGAATAGAATAGAATAGAATAGAATAGAATAGAATAGAATAGAATAGAATAGAATAGAATAGAACAGAACAGAACAGAACAGAACAGAACAGAATAGAATAGAATAGAATAGAATAGAATAGAATAGGTCTTCCAGTCCAACTTCCTAACCAAGCAGGAAACCTTATACCATTTCAGACAAATGGCTGTCCAGTCTCTTCTTAAAAGCCTCCAAAGATGGAGTAGTTACTTGCTGCTATAAGAAACAGAAACAAACACATGCTGACTGGATCAATCAACTTGTGAAATGTACCAACTGCCAAACCATAGATTAGGAAGTGACAGAACAACTTTGAAGGCTTTTCAAGTCCACTAACAATTAGTCACATGTAAGGACAAATGTGGCTCAGTGTGTTAGGACGCTGAGCTTGTCGATCAGAAGGTTGGCAGCTTGGTGGGTCGAATCCCGAGTGCCGCGTAACAGAGTGAGCGCCTGTTACTCATCCCAGCTTCTGCCAATCTAGCAGTTCGAAAGCACGTAAAAATGCAAGTAGAAAAATAGGGACCACTATGGTGGGAAGGTAACAGCGTTCCGTGCGCCTTTGGCATCTAGTCATGCCGGCCACATGTCTACGGAGACGTCCTCGGACAAGCGCTGACTCTTCGCCTTTGAAACGGAGATGAGCACCAGCCCCTAGAGTTGGAAACGACTAGCACGCATGTGCGGGGAAACCTTTACCTTTAAGGACAAATGACATTGTCTAGAACAGGCACAACTATGGATTCCAAAAGTACAGAAAGAGACTGGAGATAAAGTGTTGCTGTTTTCCATCTTATAGTCCATGAAAGAGGATTGGGAAAGTAAAATACAGTAAAATACTTCGGAGATAGATAATTACACTGAACATAGTACTAACAGGAGATATTTAATTCTTGGGATTATGGTTTAAATTACATGGATAAGGAGCAGCTACAACAAAGTACAAAACAAAATTTCAACACACAAGAGCTTCTAAAATGTGATCAAATAAAACATGATAGGCTTCAGAAAGAGGTTTTAAACTGTTGAAGGCTGAAAATGAAAACCTTGAAATAAGGATTTCAGTTTAAGATGTATGTCTTTAGAACAAGCTAAAACTAATAGTCTCTGTTAATTCACAGTGAAAAATCAGAAAAAAGATCATAAATTTAATGATCTTTGTTGTCTATATTTTAAGGTACATATTATGGGAAATAAGTATATCAAGCATGAGTTCTTAGTATAGAGGAATAAAGATAATAGGTATAAGGGAGAGCGATTGGGTGACTTATGACTGGTATATAGCAATCAAATGATACCTTTTTTCAGAAAGAAAATATGTAATAGAAAGTTTGTAAGAATTATTTTGCTGGTCTGGAATCCAATTGAATGAGTATGGTAAAGCTGTAGAAAGCATCTGGATTAAAACAAGAAACAAAGGAAAGCGGTACTGTTATTAATGTCTATTGTTGCATATCCAATGATAGACAAGAGGTGGGTTATGTTTTTCAATACATAATACATCAATAGAGAAGTCTAGGTTGATGAGGTGAAAATGACAGGAACTGGTAAAAATAACCAAGCAGTGCTGGAGTTTGCCAGCCCAAAGGGAAATCTAAGGAAATGTGTGCTTTGAACTTCAAAACAAGCTGTTTTTTAATAAATTGAAAGCAATAAGTAGACAGGAACAACCAATGGAATAAAAGAGTTTAAAAGGGGTAGATGTTCCCTCAAAGTAATATACCAATTAAATATATTAAATAAATAACCATTATTACGATAATTTTTTTCACTGCTGAATGTATTTATTTTTGTATTGTTTTTGATTGATTTAATTGTTTTAGAATTGTTCACTACCCAGAGTTACTGGGCTTAGAGGGGTGGCTACAGAAATTAAATAAATATTAAATGTGCTATTGTAAACAATTTCAAACTTTCAGAAAGAAATCTGTCCAACTGGAATAAATTCAGAGAAGGCAATTAGAAGAATCAGGGACTAAAAATGAAATCTTACAAAAAGAGATCTGGAAATATTTATCCTTGGGAAGAAAAGACTGAAGGGATATTATAGCACCTGAAAGGAAGCAATACAGAGTAAGAAAACCAACACCTGTTCCCTATTATAGTGAAGAACAGGACACAAAATAATAGACTGAAGTTACAGAAAAGCAAAAGCCAGTTGAATATTAGTGTAATGTATTGGGCTTGCTTGTTAACACCATGTGGTAATGGCTGGCAGGCTGCTGGAGCAGGGAGCTAGCTAACGGCTCCCAGCATCTCAGACAGCCCGTCTCCAGTGCTGCTATTGGTTGCCCCTAGGTGGCAATAATTTGCTTCAAACTTATTGGCCACTGCCTAGGGGCCAGGGTATAAATTGCTGCATCTGCAGCCTGTTCTCTAGTTCGGATCCTGCAAGCAATAAACCATGATCTTTGCTGAACTCACTCATCTCATCTTCATGCCTGCGCAACGAACCCAGTACACAACACTGGCAATGAGGATGGGATCCTGCTTCTCCATCGAAGCTGAAAGTCACTAGGGGAGAGGCAGTGCACACCTGGCGGGAAAAGCAAATTCCCCCCCACAGTCATTTAGCTAAGCCACGCTAGTGACCACACGCTCAGAGGGACAGTCCCTGGGCAACGGAGAGGCAGGATTCGAAGACGCTGAGATCCAGCCATGAAGACCAGCAGAATGCCCAAGATCAGAAGACTGCAAGAATTCGACATCAAGCAACCAGAAGGATGGCTCTCGTACCTGTCCCAGGTCGAGAACTACCTTCGGGTGAACCAGGTCGCAGAGGACAGACTGAAGGCTGCCACGCTGCTTTGTGTGTGCAGCCCAGTGACGTTCGATCTGGCCAAAAACCTGTTTGTGCCCATGCCATTGGAATCCATCTCCTACGCCGAACTGAAGAAGAAGCTCGGAAAACACTTCCAACCGAAGATGTCAGTGATTGCATGCTGCTACGCCTTTGAACAACGAATACAGCAGCCAGAAAAAACCGCATCCGAATACATCGCGGCCTTCAGGCAGGCTGCACGGCTATGCCAATTTTCAGACGTCGAAGAGCGACTTTGAGACCAGCTCATCTGCGGCTTCCGCAACAGAGAGCTACAGCAGAAACTAGATGTCCAGGTTGTGGTGGCCTCCACCAACACTCGGACTGCAGGTTCCGGACAGCCATGTGCCAGGCCTGTGTAAAAACCGGCCACATCCCATCAGTTTGCAGAGGTCACGAGAGGGACCGGCCATCGAATCGCCAGTCAGAAGATCCAATCAGGAGAGGTACTGGGGCCCCAGGGCCATTCAGCATGGGGTTTTGCTCAAGCCATAGAAGTGTCTGCTGTACCAGGGCCCAACATCTTAAATCCAAGTATAGACTTCAGGTGGAGCTGCAAGGGGTCCCCTGTAAGTTGGAGCTGGACACAGTCTCCACCATTTCCATTATTTCTCTGGACACATTTAATTTCATGTGGAGTCACAGTAGGAGATGGGCCAAGCTGAGGCCCTCTGACATACTTTTAACAGATTTTCAGAACGCAAAAGTTGTAGTCAAGGGTGAAGCCACCTTGGCCATTAAAATTTAAGGGGTTTTCAGGGCACCTGGATGTTGTTGTAGTAAGGGGCCAGAGAACAAGTTTAATTGGGCTCGATTGGTTTGATGCACTAGGCATCTAAGTAACCAGTATCAACCGGACACAAGTCGCGAGTCTAGCGTCAGTTTGCGAGGACTTTGCAGACGTATTTGATTCAGCCCTAGGAACTTACACGGGCCCACCAATTGCATTCAAACTAGATCCAAATGTGGTTCCCATCAGGAGTAAGCCTCGTAGGGTCCCCTTTGCCCTCAAGCACAAAATAGACACGGAATTAGACAAGCTTGTGGAACAGGGCATTTTGCAACCAGTAGATGGTGGGGAGTGGGAAACTCCTATTGTAACACCAATTAAAGCCAATGGGGAAGTCAGAATATGCACAGATTATAAATGCACAATTAACCGGGCCCTTAAACAGCACTCATACCCAGTCCCAGTGGTGAGCCACATCTTGGCATCCTTGCAGGGTGGCACCACTTTTGCAAAATTAGATTTGGCGCAGGCCTATCAGCAACTACCTGTTGATGAGGCCACGGCCACAGCACAGACAATTGTGACCCACAGGGGGGCTTTCAGATTAAAGCGTTTGCAATTTGGGGTCAGTGTAGCTCCGGGCATTTTTCAGGGAATCATGGAACGCACACTCAAAGGCATTCCAGGGGTTTGCCCCTATTTTGACGATGTGCTTATTGCTGGGGAATCCACAGAGGTGCTAGCAAGGCAGCTCAGAGCCATCCTGCAGAGGCTGCGTGAAGCAGGCCTCAAACTAAAAAAGAGCAAATGCAGCATTGGGGTTCCCTCAACTGAATTTTTGGGGTTTCGCATTGATGCTAATGGCATCCACCCAGCTGAGTCCAAAGTGAAGGCCATTCAGATGGCACCTAGCCCTAAAACAAAAGGAGAGCTGCAAGCATTCTTGGGCCTCCTTAACTTCTTCCATGCATTCCTTCCTAACAAGGCCACAGTGGCAGAGCTGTTTCACAGGCTCTTAGATAAAAAAGCTTCTTGGAAGTGGACCAGCATTCACGAAAAAAGTTTTTAGGACCTGAAGGCACTTCTGTTGGTCAGTTCCACTATCACTCATTTCAGGGAGTCTAAACCAGTCTGTTTAGCATGTGATGCATCCCCATACGGGGTGGGTGCAGTCTTGAGTCACTTAGAGAAAGATGGAACCTAAGTTCCCATTGCATTTTATTCGAGGACACTGTCATCTGCTGAGTATAACTATCCTGTGAAAAAGACCACAAACCGCTACTGGGGTTATTCACCACAGACAAACAGACACCCCATATATTATCCCCTAGAATGCTGAGATGGTCTATTTTTTTTATCAGCGTACACGTTTAAGCTGATTCACAAACCCGGCAAAGAAATGGGCCATGCAGATGGCCTAAGTAGGCTTCCACTGCCACAAATCGAACCAGATCCGGCCCCAGCGGCCCACATACTGTCCATTCAGGACTTGCCAGAGTTTCCCCTCCACGCAGGGGACATAGCTGCAGAAACAGCAGCTGATAAGACACTAAGTAGATTGCTTTCTTGGGTGCACACAGGGTGGCTGGATAAAAGCCCAGGCCCTGAATTTCAGAGTTATTTTACTAGAAGACACAAGTTATCAGCTCACAAGGGTTGCATCCTATGGGGAAACAGGGTCATAGTCCCAACCTCACTAAGAGACAGGGTCTTACAATCACTGCATGAAGGTCATCCGGGTATTATCCATATGAAAGCTTTAGCTAGAAGCTACTTATGGTGGCCAGGTTTAGACAAGGCCATTGAAGCCCAGGTACATGGATGTTACACATGCCAACAATCAAGGCCTGAAATGCCGCACGCTCCAGTTCACAGGTGGGAGGAGACTCACATTCCCTGGTCTAGAATTCACATAGACTTCGCTGGGCCCTTTCAGGGACAGCTCTTCCTTACAGTGGTTGACAGCCACTCTAAATGGCTTGAAGTAATTCCAGTTGCTAACATGACTACTGCTAGGACCATCCAGGTGCTTAGGAAACTCTTTGCCACACATGGGCTGCCAGACGTCATAGTATCTGACAATGGAGCCCAATTTACAGCAGCAGAATTTCAGGCATACCTGAGAGCAAATCTCATCAGGCACACAACATCGGCCCTGTTTCATCCTTCTTCTAATGGTCAAGCTGAACGTATGGTCTGGACCACAAAAGAGTCACTGAAGCACATAGTGACTGAGGACTGGCATCACAGATTGGCAGATTTTTTACTTTGCCAGCATTCCACACCCTGCACAGCTACAGGGAAAAGCCCAGCAGGGCTGCGCTGGGGGAGGTGACTGTTCACGAAACTGGACAGGTTGCATCCAGATAGGATGACAGCAGAAGCTTCGCACCCAAAACCCCCGAGGGGGCTGCAAGTGGACAATGGGGTGTGGGCCAGGAACTATGGGCATGAGAATTTGTGGGTGCCTGGAAAAATTACTAAAACATCAGGCCCCCTCCTCTTACGAAGTGGGGCTGGAGGGCGAGCGAGTTGTCTGGCACCACAACGATCAGCTTAGAAAGCATTTCCCAGAACAGCCACAAAGCAAGGACCGTCACAAGTCCTTACCAAGGTCCACAAACCGGCAGCCAAGCCAGCCCTTGCATAGCCCCTGAAGGCTCACACAGCCAAAGCAACGAGGAGTTGGCCATGGAGGAGGGGAGTCTAGATGTGCAACATGGGTCCCCTGACGGAGAAAGCCAACCTGATGGCTACAGCCACTGTGGTAACTCTGCTGAACAAACTGACTCTGGGGTAGGCCAACCTGGAAACGCCAGCCAGAGAGCACCAAGCCACTCTGAATCACTTGAACTAAGAGACACTGATCTACCCAGCCCGGTGGGCAAGCTGGTAGGCCAGGACATGCCTGGGTCCCCCAAGCATTCCACAAGGTCACGCAAACCTCCTGCTTATCTGCAAGATTTTGTTCTGAAATAATAAAGCTATAATGTTGTATGTATCCTTGTATTTAATGCTGACCTACAAGATTGTAATGGACAATGAAGCTATAATGTTGTAAGTACTTTATTGTGCTACTAAGTGGAACCTATTCACACCAGTGTTAAGTCTTTGTAAAGTGTATTGCTGTAATTACTTTCTATTGTTGCTATAGTGTTGTTCATTCTAAGTGGGGAGGGATGTAATGTATTGGGCTTGCTTGTTAACACCATGTGGTAATGGTTGGCAGGCTGCTGGAGCAGGGAGGTATTGGCTCCTTGCATCTCAGACAGCCCGTCTCCAACGCCACTATTGGTTGTCCCTAGGCGGCAATAGGTTGCTTCAAACCTATTGGCCGCTGCCTAGGGGCCAGGGTATAAATTGCTGCATCTGCAGCCCTGTTCTCTAGTTCAGATCCTGCAAGCAATAAACCATGATCTTTGCTGAACTCACTCACCTCTTCATTCCTGCGCAATAAACCCAGTACACAACAGTTAGAATTATTTGTTATATTTGCATTATTAAGAGCAATGTGACAATTGAACAATGCATCACATACCTTCAAGCAGAGACTTATTGAATCCTATTCACTGGATATAATCAAAAAAATCAATCTATCGCATGCTAGTACAGCTTCAAATTTGTTTACTAGCCCACCTCAATTACCTACAGTGTCGAATTATCCTATTAGTTTGGCTGCTCAAAATGCTACAAGTTTGCAAATGATTAAAATGTTTTCTATATCTAACAATGATCAATATCATTCAATTATCATGTCTATGAATCAGTGGTAGCCTAGATGGGCTAATAGAAACATTTCACAATATGTTTGCATGCCATCCTCTGTAGTTTTAGTCAAGAGACCAATTGCTCAAAACTGTACAAAAACTTTAAGCAACACAGGAAGTAGTATAGTCACTTTGGTGGAGGGGAAATAACGTGCCTTGCCCATTCACAGTCTCCAGGGTGGCTAAATGAATGTGAGGGATGAGCTGTAAGTTATTTTAATACACAAATCTCTTTCCTACTGTATTTAGAATGCCATCTATCATCATTTAAAATGTAGGTGCTCATTGTCCTTGGTAGACACGTTAAAAAAAATTAAGCATAAAAAGCAGATTATATATTCTGTGGTTGCCACATCAATTCAGCAAAAGGCACAAGAGTAAAATCCAACATTGCCAAGCCCTTTCTCTATTTAGACCATAAAAACAAAACAGTATTTATATTACAAAATGCCCTTGTCTTTTTTTTTCCCTTCAAAGGTCACTGAATCCCAGCTACAATCTTTTCAGAATGGTCTAGTTTTCTCAGGAACCAAAGGTCTTCTACATCCAAGCTGTGTATCTGGAAAAACATCCTTATGTATCAAGATCATTGTCTCAAGTATTTGATTTTTCCTTCAGTGCTTATTAGTTATGTTTCCTCTGTGAACAAAAGGATCAAACTACTTTGGGAGATCCACCACCCAGTTATTCATACTATATAATGTTACCCAATCCTGCCACAGAGAAATTGAACTCCTGTTCATGCTTATATTTCAGAACAAAATCAATGTAAACTGTTTTTTTCCTGTTCTGCTACTGGAGGAATCCCCATTATACATTTCTCTATTACCTGTTTTAACAAGTTGCAATATTAATGCATATTAACATTTGGCATTGTTTGGACTGTCTTTTGTCAACACACCAAAAGAAAAAAGATGCTGTGTCCTCAGTTTGATAACTCAGTCTGTATAGTCTTTATATTGCTCTTAAAGTTCCTACTGGTTCCATTATTTATTTATCTATCAATCAGTCACTCAGTTACATTTTAAATGTCAATAGTTATGTGATTTAAAGTAAATAAAATGGCATTAAATTCAGTGCATGATAAAATGAAAATTACAGTCAAAACTATAAGTCAAAACTATAAATCCTAACTGTAAATAAATCAAACAATACTGGGCATCATTTTGTTCATTGAAAGTTCTCCAGGATAGTTCAGTATTCAACAGGTTCTGGAAGACTATATCCAAGTACTAGGTACAGTATGTAGGTCAACAGAATATTATCACTTGAAAAAAAACCTATCTTTTGTCATACAAATATATTTATATAATCCAGTACATTCTCCCCAAACCTAGTAAGTATAAGACATTGTTTAAAACATGTAATTTAAAGAAGCATTATGCTTATTATGTCGTCAGCAAAATGCTTTTTTCTTTTCTAAACAAATGTAGTGAAGTCCAATATATTTTAAATATTATTTTATGTATATGTTTGTAATTTTTCAGATGCAGTCCCACGTACATCCTCGACTCATCCATGAGTCAATTGCCACAAATCTAGAAGGACTCCCAAGCCACAAATATGCTGTTTCAAGGGCAATGTTAAGCATGGGAAATAGTACTCCAGGCAGTTCAAATGAATATAGGTTTATTGTATCCTAATGCTCTTTACAAGAATCTGAACGGTCAAAGGAAATTGGCAGTAGCTAAGAGTTAACAGATTCAAGGTGGGCTGAATTAATTCTCTTGTGGTCGGGAAGAGACTTGAAACTGATGATGTGTTTGACATCTCCCTTGGGCTCAATCTGGTCATTTCCTATAGGCATGAAGAGCTAAAGAGATAACACTGGAGCAGACAATACACTGCAATGAACAAATCACAACTCTGTCTTACTAAGATTAATATAGGAGTACTAACCTAGGTAAATCTCAGACTCATATGCTATTCTTCTCATTTGCTAAATGCTGAGCATTGTCTAGTGTTTTGACCTTGGATATTGTGGTTTGGATTGTAAATTGTTATTTTAACCTTGTATGCTAACCAGGGTCCCTGCTGTGAGATGGGTGGCCATATCAATCATTTAAAACAGGCAGATAAATAGCCACTCAGTTTACATTTTCATTTTTTTTGGTCCTCTTGATTCAGAAGAGGGATTAAGAAAGTTGTTTCTTTCTTGTTTTTCCACATATTAAGCAAGCCATCTATTTATTCATGTAGCAGTGGTTTAAAGTAAGAAAAAAGATGATTTTTCCCCCCCTGGACGATACAATACATTTACTGCTTTCTGTTTTTTTAGCATATGACACTTTCTCAAAAACCAAATACCAAAGCCATATAGACATACACCAAATGCTATTCCCACGGAATCTTTTTTTCCATTTCATGCTGTTCTCATTGAAGTAAACATTGATATGCATTGATTTCTGTTGAAAAGCTGGAATGTGCATTGGTATTTTTTATTGTCTTCTGTGTATATTTTAAAAGTGACTTCTTTGTTTTTACTAAAATATAATAAGTACTGCATAGTTATCCACTCTGCTGCATATATGGCCACCTCACATGTGTAAAAATATGACACCTTTTCTTTTATACTGTGCATGATTTTAAATTAAAGCTCATGTTAACCAAGGTAGACAGCAAAGAATATAACTACCATGATAGACACAAAAGGTTTTAACTACATATGAGGAAGTAAATAAATGAAAACACTTTTAGATGGTAAGGCTCTAGCATTGGCATACATTATTTTTATTGCTCAGATATTTGAAGATGGACATTTTAAAAAAACTGAAACTAATACATTACATTAAATATAAACAATATACTCTGGTTCTGAGTTCTTAGAGATCTGGTGGGTACAAGAAGGATTGTGTATTGCAGCATAATCTTTCCATCTGGTATCCATTTCAGGAGGAAAAGCTTGTAAGGAAGAACTGGCTTTTATACTATTTGGATGGGAGAAAATATCCTATTTTTAGGTATGACCGGGATTCAAATCTAAATGTTTTTCATGGAGAAAAATGTGGGATTTTTTTTCCTATTGTTTCCTTTTCCCCTTCTTATCCACCCATAATTAAGTCCTATTTTTAACTATACTATACTCAAAGATATATTGTGCTTCCAAAGTATTTTTACCAAATAACAATTTTAAAAGTCATGATTATTTATATTTATTTATAGTACCTAAATATCCCTATCTGATGGAGATATCCTGTTAAGAAATAGGAAATATAAATAAAATAATAATCAGAATCAGAATCATAATAATAATCATAATAATAATGTTGTAAGGGACCTTGGAGATCATCTAGTCCAGAGGTGTCAAACTGATGTCGGACGCATCATGAAGAAACTGATATGTCGTGCAACGTCACGTGACGTCACAAGTTTGACATGTCTGATTTAGTCCAAACCCCTGATCAGGCAGGAAACCCTATACCATTTCAGACAAATGGCTGTCCAGTCTCTTCTATATTCAGGGAATATTTATAGTATTCAAATCAATGGAGGTCTTTCACCTTCATTTTCCATTAAAAAAAGGTGCTGCTTTAAGTTTATGTGAAAGTGATAGGTTATCCAACATTGATTTTTCTAATAGTATTTCAAGATGACCTTCTGCTTAAAAAGAACTGGATTTATAGTAAACCTGATATAGCATGTGTGCCTATTTACAATAAATCCTAATTAGCATCAGTTTTATTTCTTTACAAAACAAGTACAAAGCTCAGCTTGACTTGATTGCCACTTGTAATAAAGTAAGCACATCCATACAAAATACACTGCTCAAAAAATAAAGGGAACACAAAAATACGTAAGACATCCTAGATCTGAATGAATGAAATATTTCATTCATTCAGATCTAATTTAATTTAATTTAATTTAATAACATTTATATACCGCCCTTCTCCCTGAGGACTCAGGGCGGTTCACAGGGCAGAATAAAATAGCAAATACAAACATTAAAAAAAGATTAAACAATTGCCCTAGTTAAAAACAATGGAAATACAGCGCTAAAAACCCCAAGAAAAATTAAAAGACCAAAGATAAAACAACCCCAGCAATCCCCATCAGGCTAGGCCAGCTTGTACAAACAGAAATGTCTTAAGATCGCGACGAAATCTAGGATGTCTTATTTTTGTGTTCCCTTTATTTTTTGAGCAGTATATATGTAGCAATAGGACATATGTTGCACACTCCCTGCTTTTTCACAGGATAGGCATTAAAATGTAACCTGCCAAATAGTACACTGAAAACACTAGGAACTCTCCATCTGGAAATCCTTCACTGGTAAGGTTGAGACAGCACTGAGAAATAAATGGATATAATCATGTGCTTAAAATGACATACAGACTCCAGTTTAGTTATGGTGTGATGATCAGTTAAGCAGTGAAGGTGAGTCAATTTTCAGGTATGGTAGTTCTTTCACTGTAATATTTGTCTATCTTTCCAGAACCCCAGTATAATTTTTGCAGGAATTGCAAAAATATGTGCATTGCATTTCTCACTTTTTTTTGTTTTTTCTACCTTTTAATCTAAAATAATTTATGATTTTTCTCCACAGTAACATATTGTGAAAATCAGTGTGAAGTTATCTAAGCATTTCCATTTTGATCTCCATCTCCATTAGCCTTGCCTTCTTTTTTTCTTCTGTTCAGTCATGTCCGATTCTCAGAGACTTTCTGTACAAGTCCCATTTCTTTTCAGAAGTGATTTACCATTGCCTCCTTCCTAGGGTTGAGAGAAAGTGACTGGCCCAAGATCACCCAGCAGGTTTTGAGCCTCAGGCAGGACTAGAACGCATGGTCTTCTATTTTCTAGCCTGATGCCTTAACCACCATATCACATACTGTATCTTCTTTTTCATACTTGAATAATGTTATTTTATAAACATTTTGATGATCAAATCATCAGACTGAGTACCTCTCAAACTATAGGTAGGTTTAACTCATTTGATTTTAAAAGTAAGCATTTATATTTTGTTATTTTCAGATATTTGCTACCTCTTGCTTTTTACAAAAATTCCATCAAATCTGCATCATGGTATAACATTTTTTTATATGCAATTAAAGAGAAAATCTCTTAAAATTTCCCTGAATAAGTAAATGTATTTCCTAAATACATCTTTCATGCAGAGCTACCAGAAAAAGAAGAAAAAAAGAGGGAAATATTTTTTAATATCAAGATCACTACTGGCCAGAGACATCAGATTGCTGCTTGCTACTTAATACTGCTAAATATAGTTTAACATGATGTTAAGGACTTTTATTCCTTTTTGTTCTGAAAAAAAGAACAAGGGGCCCACTATCAAGTCCAATCAAGTGCAAATGCTTAAATGGGAAGAGGTGTCAAGAAGAATCGTGGCTGCTGAGATGGCTGTGGCCTCCTCATTTTTTATTCTCTTGTGTTTAAACCCACTTCATTTCTGAGTCAAAGGTCAATCTAAAATTTCTAGTATTTATTTTTACAATGAAGTGAAGTAATCTAAATGCCCGGGTATTTCAAAGTGATGAATTGTGTTAATCTATATTGCAAACAATGTCTTCAACTATATCAGCAGTGAACTTTGAAGGAATAGCAGAGTGAAAGTTATTCCTGTAAGAATCAGTGTGTACTGGCTGCCACTGAATAGAAGAGAAAATACATACAGAAAAAAGCTAACATGTTTTAATCAAAATATACCAACCTAGCATTGCGGTCACAGTAATAATAATATAGAAAGCATATAGTACTTTTTCACCTTACAATTTTTTAATAAAGTTCTATCTTTCATCCACCCATTGTCATATAATGGACAACTGTATAGGTATGTCTAATGCTGGTCATGATAGCTGAGTATTTATGAAATGCTTAATCTGTGATTACCATCATTTACATAATACTATCCCACCCAGAAGTGTGAAATCATTTGTAAGGACCTGCCCAAATCCCTCTTCCCAAGAAAGCAGAACTCCTGGAACAGCTTCATTCCTAAAGGAACTTTTATTAGGAGAAGTTGACAGTAGGCATAGAAGCAGGATCTGACAGTTTGACATGTAAATCGGTAGGTTAAAAGACTCACTAGCAAACCCCACCCAATAGTCCATCCAGTCAGTTCAAATGAACCAACCTCCAGGTGTGAACCTGCTGTGGGAACAAGGATGATAAGACTCTGTTAAATGGTTAGGTCTTCACGCCTCTTCTTCCTCAGCTAGGGATAAGGCAGATGTCTGGAGACACATTCCATTCTCACTCCAGGCTGGCATCAAAGGAAATAGATCAAAGAGCAAGTAGATGGAGGAAAGCGGAGAGAATACATTGTAGCACCCATAGCAAGCAGATAGAGGAAAATGGAGAGGATACATTGTAGCACCCATAGCCTCCCCCCTCCCCCAGGAGTATGGCAGAAGCCGCAGGAACAGAGAATGAAGAAATCACCCTTTCCATCAAATGAGTTCTGGCATCATCTCCATGTACAATGGACAATTCAAGAAAGGAGACTTATCCACAGATTTGTATGTCATGGAATTACATCTGCATTTTTAAAACTTACTCTTTTAATAAGTAGGGGGGAGTGAGATTGAAACACTAGTTCTAAGTAGAATCACTAAAAGAAAACATTTTGTACACAAGTTCATCCTCAGGCACAAAAACTCACTGGGTGATTTTGAGTTAGTAAAGTCTCTCAACTCAACCTCTTTCACAGAGTTGCTGTGGGGGGGAAATGGAAGAGAAAATATTACACATGCTACCTTGAGATCATGAAGGAGAGGTGAAATATAAATCCAATAAATAAATATATCAGTAATAAAGCCAACACAGATGTTGTGAGAGAGAAAATAATAGTATAATAGAATTCAAAACCCTCTAATTAACCGTTTGCAGACTTCAACAAATCTTTAAAATTCCCCTGAAATCCAACCATAACGGAGCATGTATGTTCCATATCAAAGGATCTCAACAGCAAACCTGTGCAAGGAAGCTCACTTCATCTTAGGGAGGCACCCAGAGGCATAAGTGTTCATATGGCCTCACCAGCAATTTTAGTAATTGGAAGAGGCAATAGGAAAAAACCACCTCTCTTTCTTATCTAACTAAGAATACTTTTCCTTCTCTGGCATGGATGTCCAACAGCTGTCTGAAAAATTTCCTCTATACTTTCAGCTTCTAGTATTACTGTCTTGAGATTTTTATACTGCTTTTATACTGCTTTTAACTGTTTTTGAGCCATCCACAGTCTCATATGGTAGCTATACAAATTTATGTCACATAAATGAAGCTTGGGAAAGTTTTGAAAGTGCAGATGACCAGAAAGCTTGTTTGATTATGTTTTCCCAAAGCATTTGGTCCCACAAAGGCTTCTGGAAGAACTTTGGCCACTGACAGTAAAACATAAGGCTTATATCTATAGGTATGTGTACATATATTTTTTGATTGTTTGATATTGTTATACTTTGTTATGAAGTTTTTAAATTATTATTTTATTCTTATTGTTATTTTAATAAAAACTATGTGGCTTGACATATAAATTCAGTACCAACATTGATCACATTGGTACCTTCAGTTGATCCACAGACCAATAGACATCAGTCACTTGCTACAGAGTACAGACTGCATGATCTGAACACATATCTCCTCCATATCTTCTGTTCCCTGCATTCAACTTCACTGTCCTTTCCCTACGTTGCATTTTCTTGCCATAAATACATCAAGAAAGGATTCTGTGGAAGCACCCCAGTTTTCATTCATTCAGTCCACTGAGCAAAAGTTTTCCTGAACATAGATCTGCTCCACAAAGGGTTTTTTTAAAATTTTTGTTGGTAAAAAGTGTGTTTTAAATTAAATGTGCTCCTCATCCAAAAATTTACCAATGTTTTCACTGTACCTGTCTACTGAAAACTTTATCATCAGAGGCTTGAAAGAGGCTGTGATGTAAGCCCCACATTATATAAATAAAAGGAATCATGGAATAATGATATGCTAATAATTTGAAGAGGCTATGTAAATATGGGATATTTATTCTGGGATAAATATATGCACTTTTAGTAAAACAATTACTGAATCCATTATTGAGCAATAATTGAATCCACACAAACTCAAGTAAAGGGTCAAACTTTAAATGGAGACCAAGGAAAAGCTGGAGACAAAAAGGAAGGAGACCACAAATGTGGTCTGTGTGACAGCATAGTTGAACTGCTGCACCTCTTTTTAACACACAGCACCGAATAAGGAAGAGGTCTTCTTTTACGTGGCTAGCATAGCCATTTGTTTGTTGGCATCAAGTTCAAATCAAGCATCTAAGAGCATCGGCCTGTTATTACATGAGCAATAACGTAAGCTATGACTCAAGTGTCTGGGCTATCAGAAATTCATCATCTAAATTACACAGTATGAGTAACTACTTCAGTGAAACAACTTGAAATAAATCAGCAGGAAACCTCAGTGGCTAAGGAGTTTCAGAGTGGAAAGTTCTTTTTTCTGAACTGTGAAAAGGTTGCTAATGGTAAAAGTTGTGCCAGATGGAAAAGCAGGACAATTTCAGTGAAACTGAACATGTGTCTTTGATAATAGATGTGAACATAGGAGAGCATTCTTCATATGGCAACATCTCTTCATGGGCTCAGAACTGTATGAGGAGAATCTGCTGCTCAGGTGGTGACAAAACAAAACTGCTTTTGATCAGAATTTCAGGAAGTTTTAGAAAAGTGGAATTCCTGCCAATTTGGGTGAATGCTACAGAATGCTTTCTAAACAGTGGACAGCTACTGCTTGAGAAGCTACAAAGTTTTTTATTATTATTTATTTATGTATTTTTCAGATTTTTGAATTGCCCATCTCCCTCAGAGAAGGATTTTTTGTCCAATAAACACATAGGAAACTTGTATTTCTGCCATTTACCTAGCCAGTCTTTTACTCTGACCTACATCTGCATTTTATTCAAAAATAGTTCTCATTGCTTTTATTAATTTTATTTAATGAATAGCTTACTTTATTGCTCACTGACCTTAGAAGCAAAGAAAAAACATTAAGAATTAAATCTGGAAGTTTATCCATTGGTCCTTCTCTAATGATGCAAAAGAAACTTCAGTAACATAAAAATACATGCCTAATGTTTGCTGCATCCATATATTACTATGCTAAAGTAGAGAGGTTTCTTGCAAATGTATAGTACAGCTGCTTTTGTCTAACACGCCACTATCACAAAGCCTGTTAGTCCTCAATATAGCCTAAAAACTGTAGGAGATAATCACAGGTATCAGTATAATATTGGGATGACATTGGGGGTATCAAATATATAAATTTAATTAATGTAATAGTGACAAAAGTCATCTACTTATAATTAATGATGTATTAATGAATAAGAAAGTCCTAAGGGATATTATAAGCCACTTGGAGTTGCCTTGAACCACGAGATGGGCAGCAAATCCTGCAATGATACCTTTAACACCATCAAACCTCCACATCTGCCTATCCCAGGTGCTTGGGATAGATAGAATTTGATACGTGGATACAGTGATGGAATTCAAATATGTTAACAACTGGTTCCCTGTGTGGATGCCACTTCTGGAAGTCCATTCTGGACCTGGGCAACAAAAAATTAGCTACTGGTTCTGCCAAAGTGGTGCAAACTGGCTGAATCCCACCACTGCATGGATAACAATGCCAAATCCAGTCTGACTATCTGGATGACTGTGTAATGAACCACAGTGACATGAGAAATCGATCCAAACCCCAAAAGCTGACCAGAGATGGGGTGAATATTAATCAGTGGTCAAACAAAAAATGCTGTTATTTAATAGCTAAGGTAAACTGTGCTCCAGGAAATTTCCTATTTAAATTTCACAAATTCCAAGAGTTTACTAGGTAGCCCTAATTGCATCTTTTGCTTCATCTCTGATCTGTAATATGGGCATAACAAATTATCCTGGCATAGGAACAAAGGAATCTGCTATATACCAAGACAGAGACTTGCCATCTACTTGCAGGTTTTCAGACAGGAATCTAGAGAGGAGCCTGGGACCTTTGCATATAAAGCAGATGCTCCATTCCTGCATTACTTGTAGGCTTCTTGTAAATTACTGTAGCTATATAAACAGGTATTCCACTTTTAAAGTGTTCTAGTACTGTAACTTGAATCATTCTTCCTTCCCGCTTCAGCTTAATCATAAAGCAAAGGAGGTGAAAAGTGAGTGCAACCACTAAAGAATGAAAAGTTGGAATCCTTTTAAAAATTTGATTTGACTTGGATAATGCTCATCTCATTTATCCACAAATATGATTATTCATATCTAATACATCCAGGGTAGGGCAAACGTCATTAACACTTACAAAATATCTGATCAACAAGATATTGTAGATGAGCACAGCATTATTATGTGATTAGTCAGAACTTTATTTTAATCTTTTAAGTAGCCCACAGACAATTTCATTAATTATTAGTGTCATCAATTATACTTAGAGACGCCATGATGTTGCAAATAGTTTTTGAAGTTTAGGAACAAGACTATGCTGCCTTTTCTTCTTTGAAATCTTGCCTTGTCATAGCACAGCAGCAAGTAAAGGGTATTTTGTAAAGGGTATTAGCAGAGTTCTGGAAATTCCTAGGGGAAGACCAGTGAAAATTCATTCTGGCATTTAACAATTTAACCATGGCTAGCTTTCCAGTGGCTGCATTTTTCTATTCACAAATTTCAAATCATTGAAAAAAATATACCATTTGGTTAAAAGTGTTTTCTATTTCCCTTTATGGATATTTATCTGTATATTTCATGACTTCATGGGCTTGTTTTGGAAAAATCTTTAGTAGGAAAGTAGCTTTCCATATTGACTGTCATTGTTTTACCACTCTACTCAATACATAAATATAAACTTGCCATATAATAAACAGCAATGGTGACTTTTTCCTCCTTCTCAGGTATTCTGTCTTGGCCTAGGATTCACTTGATTTTCTTGTATTTGCATAGATTCAGACAAGAGAAGTGCTGTGCCAATTGCTGGATGATTGGAACTATAGTATATTCACCAGTATTTAGTTAAATATGTGTAAGCTTCAGTTATGTATCAGTTCCAGCACTCGTCTTAAATAAGACTGAAGATATGTCATTTCAGTGGTGTAGTGAATCTGATGTGACAGCCTGTCTTGTATTTCATTTTTCAAACATATGTCTTTGACCACATATTCAAGTCAATTTTTTGGTGTAATTATCTATCTATCCATCCACCATCAATCTCATTTCTACAATCTAACCACTGTATAGCTTACCATATACAAAATAATAAAATCAACAATAAAACCCCCCAAACAGTGAGATCCAGAGAAAACAAAAACCAACTTTTCTTTCCCACCAGCAAAGGTTAAAACAAACAGGATAGTACTTTGGCCACACAGTTTCCAGTACATGGAAATGTTATATCTTGATTCTATATGGAACTATCTTTGAAAAATGTAGACTGCGGTTACTAGGTTTTTAAGAGAGGCAGCCAAGTGGGATCACCTAACACCATTTCTGAAAGATGTCTAAGTCAAGACACTGATTCTAGTGATTATAGCTATGAATGAGTTCAGATCTAAAATAGACTGCCTCTCTTATTAGCAGCCAACCCATGCATGGACATTAGCCATGATGCGGGGGTACTACTTATGGTTTTACTCATTGGTATAGCTATGATATAGTGAGTCCATACATCTCTGTAATAGCTCTCTATTTATGGATAACTTTCCACTGACTGCTCAGGCTTTTAGGAGGTTCTGGTGTCTGCTGAAGACTTATTTGTTTATCCAGACTTTTGTTCAAATTGGTGCCACTGCTTCACTTGCTGTTCCACTCACTTAGCTGCTGTTGGTTTTTTTTAGTTTGTTAGATTTTCATGGGATTTTATTGTCTTTTATAGGTAGTCCTTGACTTAAGACCAGAACTGAGCCCAAAATCTCTTTTGCTAAGCAAGACAGTAATTGAGTTTTGCCCCATTTTATGACCTTTCTTGCCCCTGTTGTTAAGGAAATCACTGCAGTTGTTAAGATAGAAACACGGTTGTTAAGTAAATCTGGCTTCCCCATTGACTTTACTTGTCAGAAGGTTGCAAAAGGGGATCACATGGCCCTGGGACACTGCAACAATCATAAATATGAATCAGTTGCCAAGCCCTCTGAATTCTAATCACATTACCGTGATGTTGCAACAGTCATAAGTCACTTTTTCAGTGGCATTGTAACTTTCAACCATCACTAAATGAACTGTTGAAAGTCAAGGACTATCTGTACTTTTTTTTTTTAATTTTACTTTTCGAATCATTGCTAAAGATAAAAAGTTGATCAAAATTATTATTAAAAAATACACATTTTGTGCTGCAGAAAAATACAAATCATCTAAGAACATCTGCTTCCACCACACCATATCAAGGGAAATCCTAGGAAGATTGGGATGGGGAGAGAATTAAAAGTATTAATACCATAATCTAATGTCTGTGTAAGTGCTGTCCCACTCCTCAAAGCTGAATTGATTGCCACCTGTGTGTGAAAGGCATTCATGCAAGCTTGCTTTTACATAAATATGTTGTAGAAGGAACAGTCCGCTCAATTGAAAACATTTTCAGTTTTTTCTTTCATTTGATCTTTCTGTAACATACTTTTCATATTAATCTTGGCATTTCTTTCTCATCTGGTTTCAACTTTTGATTAGAAACTTGAAGTTCAACTTTAGCACTTTGAGATGGAGAAACAGGGTTCCTGCCGCAATTTAACCTCTTCAGAAATTTCCTCCAAAGGATTCCAAAACATTTGGAGTTTTAAATTGGGGGTAGGGGGTTAATGCTAAATATATATATAATTAACAAAAATGAAAAAAAAACGAGGTGGAAGGCATAGAAAATGCAAAATATTTAACTTCATTGTTCATGAAAGTAATAAAATAAGTAAATGCCAGAGAGATCTGTGTATATTGCAATCAGAAGAGAATGCACAACTAATGAAACTAAAGTTTGCTTTTCACTATAGTGGACAGTTTAGAGGTGTGAAACCCTTGTACGTTTTATTGAAATTAAATCAAATAAAGTCAAAAGCCAGGTTAATGAGATAATGACACAGTCCCAATTATACAGAGAGAAACAAATATTGCTAAGCACATTGATTTGTGCTTTAAATTGTAAGCCGCCCTGAGTCTTCGGAGAAGGGAAGGATATAAATGGGATTTTAATAAAAAATACACACTATAATAAATTAATCTTAGAGAAAACATCAGATGTGGACAATTTGCACTGAAACATAAGATCAAGTGGCTTTTATCTATAGGGCTTCTCTCACATATTGGAACCGAAATGTAGAATAAAGGCATGTCCCAGGATAATGTTGCAGGATCCAAACTGAATCAATCACCAGGACCAGAGGTTTATTCTTCCAAGCTTTCAGATTTATGTTGAAGCCCATCCTCAGGGAACTTCTCTCTCTTCAAAATGTATGCACTGGGATGTTCTATGCATAGTTTTTATGTGGAGCCTGGTTGTGTGTGGTTTTTAGTTGTTAATTGGGGTGTTGATCCTGGCTATTAAGTCATTGATTGTTGTTTCCTTGTGCTGTCATGCCCTCAGCCCCTAAGTACTTGGTAAGCTGGTGGTAAACTAGCACTCCTGTTGACTGGCAAAAGGCTCATTTCCCAGGCTTTAATCATTTCTCTGGCTATTTTTGTCCATGCCCAGCCAACAATATTAATAGCTGCAAAATTGAATGCATGCCTCTGTTCACTGCAATGTGAGACTACCAATGAGTTTGGTTGTCCTCATCTAACTGCTTGCTTATGTTCTTGCAATCTGGTGGTTAGCTTCCTCCTTGTCTGCCCTACATATCACAGGAGCAGTTCATGCAGAGAATCAAATAAATTACTTTAGAAGTTTTTCCCACCTTCCAGCAATCTTTCTCCCACCTCCAAGCAATCTTTGTAATTTATGTTTTGTACACATATGGTAGCCTCTGGTTAGTGGATGAGACACATTTGCAGATCTTGGAAGTTGCGTTCCACTGCTTCCAAAATGTTTTTAATGTGTGGCATAGTATGCCATTTAGTTGATCTTCTACCTTCTTTCTTCCTTTGTCTCCTCTTCATGCTGTGCAGGCATCTTGTCATAAAAGCTTGTGGATACCCATTCTGCCCGAACTGTTCACATAGATACCTGTTCTCCAGTTATTTGGCTTGCTGGTACTGCAGTAGGTTCTCACCCTGCCATATAGTATTCTGACACAGCTCTTTTATATGCCAGTAAATGATTACTGTTGAAATGCAAAATGCGTGGAATGTTGGTACCTTTGTGATACACTAAGGTTTTTAGGCTTCCATGTTTCTGTCTAAAAATGACAATTGTCTAGTTATTTATTCCTCCACTTATGAATTGTATGCCTGGGAGGATGGAATTCAGTGGAGTATGAAAGTCTTTTAGCATATTTCTTTTGATTATGACAAATGTGTCATCCACATAACAGCACCAAAATTTAGTTGTGTAATTTTGAAATGCATGGTGTTCTTCTAGTTCAAGTAGGACTGTTTCTGCAATGACTCCTGATATTGGGGGTCCCAATATCAGGAGTCTCTGATAAAATGTATTAGCAAATAAAAGGGTGTCCCTTTTATTTTCTCATACAATTCCCTTTTAAACAATTCCCTTTTTTAACAATTTATTTGCTCATACAATTCCCTTTTTTGGAGAGAGAAAAGTTCCCTGAGGATGGGCTCCAGCATGAATAAAGTTCCCTGAGGATGGGCTCCAGCATGAATACGAAAGCTTGAAAGAATATACTTCTGACCCCAATGACCAACTCAGATTGAATTCTCCAAAATATAGAATTTAGGAAAATCAAAACAGAGAGTTGGTCCAAACTATAATTGATGAAAATGTTTAGAAATTATCTGAGCATCCCACAGGAAAAGAACAAATAGAAGGAAATAAAAGAAAGGGAAGCAGAAAGAAATCTAAAAACTCTAAATTTATTCAAAAATACCTTCAGAACCAAACATTTGTCCCATAGCGAGCTCGTTCTCTCATAGAGAGTCTGTCTTAGCTTAGTTAATACAGATTTACAATGAAGCCATTGTAATCAGTGGGACTTTGTCATAAGTTTTGAAATAATCCTCCAATATGGATTCCTGGTAGTAAAATAAATAAAGAAAGGTGAGTTTTTCAGGCTTTTTTGGAAGAAATGAAATGACATAATATTGTATAAATAAATATGCATGACAGGATTTTTAGTTCACAAAAGATATGTACTTTTGTGGGTTTTAAGGGACGCACTTAAGTAACCTATTAATGCATTAAGTAAACACATTAAGTAAGCATAAAAAATTAAAATAACATTTTTTTCTTTTTCAGGAGAAAGGATTAAGGAGGGCACAAAATGTGCAAAAATAAGGGGGAAAACCCTAATAAATTAAAAAATAAGTTTAAACAAAAGCTATAGGAAGGGAGGGAGGAAGCCTGTGATAAAAATAGATTGAGAATATCTCTAACTCATTGTTAAAACATTGAAGGCAAAAAAGGAATGAAATCTAAAAACAATAATCCCAAATTCTTTGAGATAAAAAGTTGGCAAAAGAGTAATAAAAGGCATAAGCAGTCGTGCTGGCCACGAGGAGTCAACACTGCTGCTTCTGCATATAATAGCATTTCTAATTATCTCTATGGTATTTATTTCAATGTGTTTTCTACCTCAGCATAGCATAATGAAGATCCATCAAAATTATGGCAATATGCATTTGTGATTTCATGAATTGCCCCCTTAATAATTCCAAATGGCAATTTTTTTTTAACCTGAATAGTATCTATTAGCCTTCCCCAATCTTTGCCATCCCTGGTTTGAGATGATGACAGTTATGATCCAATATATCTGGGTATACAACTAGGAAGGCTGACATACCAGTTGATTATTCTTTCTGAGTTATACATGCATTACCATTACTTTAAAATTAAATTTATTTGCAATTTCTTGACATAAAGATCAGAGACACTCACAGGACATATGGAGGAAGTCAGCAACAATAATCTCATGTTATTGGACAGCATAGTTGAAACCTGCCTTGATTTGATCTAGTTCCAAACAGCTTTCCTCCACTCACCATTTCAATTTCAAAACATTTCAATCAATTTTGGTAGTTTGGCTACTTTTAGCAAAAGCCAGGCTTTTGTAAACAACGTTGACTTTTTTTTGCTTTTTTATTCTGTTGTTGTGGGAGATTGTGATAATTTATAGTATTTCTAGTGGGGGGGATCACATTTTCCCATCATTAATTGGTAATATATAGTTTTCATCAAAGCATGCGTTTACCCAATATATGTATTTTGATGATCAGATTTGGACTCAGGGTTTTTCCTTGCTCCCCCATTATTTACAAAACCCTATTGATATATTATTAATATATTTTTGCAGAAGATGATAAGATAACCTTTATTGTCAATTTTTTACTGTGGGCACAACGGCACACATCAAAAATGAAACTTAGTATATTGGTACTCATATAGCAAGACAGAAAGATGAATTAATATAGTTCTTAAAGAGGACCCAAAGTCATTTTTGTGGTTCTCAGAAGGCACATCTATCACAATCAACACATTTTGAGACTAAACAAACCAAAACCATCATGTAAGTTTAAAATAAAGAAAACAAAGTAAATATATATATATGAACTGACACCCCTTAATCTGCATCTTCATACCACCCACTAGGATCCTCAGAGCTTCCAAAACTGTGCAATAAGCCCTACAGCTACCAAAACATTGTTCAACTCTAACATAACACTGAGTGGATAAACTGAACGAACCATTCCATAGACATTATTCTCCCTCCCTTTCACCCTTCCTAACTTTATTTCAATTTTGCAATATGTATTTGCACTTCAGAAGTGGAACATACATTTTTTAGATATATTTCTTTACGATTGCAAAAGATCAGTACACTTCAGGGAGCTGCTTGCTTTCTGAGACAGCAGGGAGGTTGAGAAAACTAGCATAAATCGCCTGATGTCATGTCTGGATGGGGCTCAAATAGTGGCCAGCAAAAGAACATCATTGAGTGTGAAATACTCATACTCTGTGCTTAGAGTACATTCAATCTGAACCGATAAAGATTTGGAATTGTTCAGCATGTCAAATCCCTGTTTGTCAAAGCTTGTGCAATTGCAGAGCTTCCTGTCACCAATGAATACCATCTGCTTTGGAGAAGCTTCTGCTGACACAAGGTCCTGCCTATATTATGAGTTTGCCATGGGTCACTGCAGATTTGAGGGTGATTTAACAATGCCACCTACTCTGAACACATCTGGGAATGTTGGCAATAGTGTCATCTCTTTACACCTATGAACTGTTTTGACTACTAGGGCAAATGGCAAGAGAGGAAGGAAAAGGTCTTCACGTCCTCTTTTGGGGTTTGTTTCTTACTTGGAAAACTATTAAATGAATTTTTAAGATTGAAAGTCAGGTTTCTGACTTCCTCTTTCCCTATGTTGCCTTCTCTTCAAGATGCAATTTGATTAAAAATGAGGTGTTGTTTCAGATATAATGAATGCCTGCTAGCTTTCATTAAGAATTTAGCTAAACTACTCTACATCTGCTGTAATGGGCCCTTTTTGCAACCTAACTATTCAATATTCTTTCAGCACATCCTCCAAGAGAAGCTGATGGTAAATGCAAACCTCCAATCAGTCTAGGAATCACAGGAAATTGTGAGACATATCATACCTTTGAATAAAATCATATCTTCCTGCTAAACTTAACAAAAAAATTCTTGACCATGATGTAACATTAGTGCCTAAGCTGATTCCATGCACATCTTTTGGCTGATTGATGAGGTTTTAACTGTGGGGTGAGGGGGGGTTCATCATTAGTTACATTTTGGCTGCAGTGATCACAAAATTCAGTTCAGAACACTTAACTGATTCAGAAATAGGCCATCTTGATTCAGGCTGAATCAGAATCTATCAGACTTGAGTCAGACCCTTAAGCCAAAGTTTAAAAAGACATGAAATTTAGTGCCTACCACTGATTAGCACTGGAAAACCACAAAGGGCTATCATTTTTAAATAAATCTGTTTAACAAAATGAAATGGTAAATAGATCCTTCTGGGAAAAATCCTCCAATTTTAGAATAGACTCAATGTTTCCGAAATGTGGATTATTTAAATTTTGACTTTTTAATTGAAAAAAGTGTATTCATTTTTAATTATTTTTGATTGAATACAAAACCTAACAATACAATTAAAATCCAAATTATAATGAATCAAATGAAAACAAAATAATTAACAAGTAAGCATTTTGCCATTGTCCTAGTACTGGAGAATGGGAGCTAAAATCCCTCTTTGAGGATGGCCAAGAAACCACCTGGGAGAAGACCATTTCCCATAGGTCAGACAGCTGATGTTTTGGCAGCAGAACCATATCTGAAAGTACTTTTTCTGTGGATCTAGCAAAATAGATGAGTTCATAATAAAAGAGACATCCTCAGAAAATGAGGCCTTTATCTGTTTAGGGCAGGGGTGTCAAACTCAATTTCATTGAGGGCCGCATCAGCATTACAGTTGCCCTCAGGGGGCCAGGTGTGTATGGCCAGGGTGGGCGTGGCCTACTGGCTGGGCGTGGCTAGAGTGCGTATGGCCTACTGGGTGGGCGTGGCCAGCTCTACATCATTCGCATCAAGGGTGCCTATGGGGGCCTGGGCAGGAGTGGGACAGGTCTGAGGCGGGTCTCTGGGCCAGGGCCAAGGCAGTGGGGGCCGTTCCCTCACTGTTTCCAGGATGGCTTCACGGGCCACATGAAACCACTTCGCGGGCCGGATCTGGCCCCCGGGCCTTGTTTTGACATGTCTGGTTTAGGGCTTTAAAAGTTAGCACCAACACCTTAAATAGTACCTGGCTATTGTACTGTACTGATATCAAGTACAGATTTTTCAGTATATTATCTATTTAGTAGATTTTTTATCCCACCTTTATTATTTTTATAAATAACTTCAAGGTTATTTATCTATGGAGATTCTCAATAATCCAGGTCATGGTTGTCCCAAAGATTCTTTTTCCAAAAGGCAACTGGATTTTCTTGATTTGTTTTCTTTGGAAAAGTTTCACCTCATCCAAGAACCTTTAGTTCAGTTCAGTTATTCAGAACCGAAGAAGCTTCGTGGATGAGAAACAAAACATTTTCAAAGAAAAAAACACAAAGTATGGTTGGTTTTTGGAAAAAGCACTTTGGGGTTCAAGGTAATTCAAGGTATATAAACATTATATCTACTACTCCTTCCCCTACTATTTTACCCACAATAACAAACGTTTGAGGTTAGCTGGACTGAGAGAATGAATGGCCCAAGGTCACTCAGCTGGTTTTCATGGCTAAGGCATGATTAGAACTCACAGTCTCTCATTTTCTAGCCTACTGTGTTAAGTACTAGGCCAGTACTAGTTTGCTAGTCAGCTAACTAAGGTATGTAGGAAGCACATCACAGTAGTAATGGGGGACTTTAATTACCCTGACATCAACTGGGAGACAAACTCTGCACCAAGTGGAAGATCAAACAGATTCCTGACAAACCTAGCAGACAATTTTGTCACCCAAAAAGTAGAGAAGGGAACTAGGGGATTAGCCATTTTGGATCCAATTCTCACTAACAGAGATGAAATGATAGAATGTGCTGAAGCACAGGAACCTTGGGAGGAAGTGATCATGCAATATTGGAATTCAACATTATGGAAGCACAAGCAATAGAACACAGCCAAACTAGAGTCTTAGACTTTAGGAGAGCTAATTTCAATAAACTTAGAGAGGGCTTGGGAAGGATTTCATGGATGAGAATCCTCAAGGGGAAAACAACTCAAGAAGCTTGGGAAATTTTGAAAAGTGAGATAATAAAAGCCCAGTCTAGCACAATACCAACGAAGAGGAAAAATAACAGTTCTCAAAAGAAACCAGCATGGCTGCATAAAGAACTCTCTGACAAACTAAAAGATAAAAAGGATAAGTACAGAAAGTGGAAAGAGGAGCACATAACTAAGTCAGAATATCAGCAAATAGCCCGAGCCTGCAAGGATGAAGTGTGGAAAGCTAGGGCTCACAATGAACTAAGGCTTGTAACCAAAGTCAACAATAACAAAAAAAGCTTCTTTCAACATGTAAAAAACAAGAAAAAAGTGAAGGAAATGATTGGTCCATTAGTGGGTGAAAGTGGAAAGAAGGTGGCAAGCAACAGGGAAAAAGCAGAACTATTTAACTCATTTTTTGCATCTGTCTTTACACAAAAGGAAAAAACAGACCAACTTATCAAAAATAGTGCCATAAAAAACAGAACAGAAACATAAGTTAAGATAGGCAAGAAAATGGTAAGTGAGCACCTGTCCAGCCTAGACGAGTTCAAATCACCAGGACCAGATGGATTACACCCCAAGGTTCTCAAGGAACTGGCAGATGTGATCTCAGAACCACTGAACTATATTTTTCAAAGATCCTGGAGCACTGGGGAACTACCAGAGGACTGGAAAAGAGCTGATGTAGTTCCCATCTTCAAAAAAGGAAATTACAGACCTATCAGCCTGACCTCAATACCTGGGAAGATTCTGGAAAAGATAATCAAACAATGAATCAGTGAGCACCTAGAGGCAAACAAAATCATTACTAAAAGCCAACATGGCTTTGTCAAAAACAGATCATGCCAGACAAATCTTATTGCATTCTTTGACCAAGTGACAAAATTAGTGGATCAGAGGAATGCTGTGGATATAATTTACTTGGACTTCAGTAAGGCATTCGATAAAGTATATCACAACCTTCTACTTGATAAGATAGAAAAATGTGGGTTAGACAGAATCACCACCAGATGGATTCATAGCTGGCTGACCGGCCATATTCAGCATGTGGTCCTCAATGGAACCGAATCTACATGGAGGGAAGTAAGTAGTGGGGTGCCCCAGGGCTCTGTTCTGGGCCCAGTGCTCTTCAACATCTTCATCAATGATTTGGACGAAGGGATAAATGGGGAACTCATCAAATTTGCAGATGACACCAAGTTGGCAGGAATAGCCAACACTCCAGAAGACAGGCTTAAGATACAGGAGGATCTGGACAGACTTGAACACTGGGCACTATCTAACAAAATGAAATTCAATGGTGAAAAAAGTAAGGTTCTACATTTAGGCAAGAAAAAACAAATGTACAGGTATAGTATAGGGGGTACCTTGCTCAATAGTAGTAACCGTGAGAGGGATCTCAGAGTCCTAGTGGACAATCCCTTAAATATGAGCCAGCAGTGTGCTGCAGCTGCCAAAAAAGCCAACACAGTGCTAGGCTGCATTAACAGAGGGATAGAATCAAGATCGCGTGAAGTACTAATACCACTTTACACTGCCTTGGTAAGACCACACCTGGAATACTGCATCCAGTTTTGGTCACCACGATGTAAAAAAGATGTTGAGACTCTAGAAAGGGTACAGAGAAGAGCAACAAAGATGATTGGGGGACTGGTGGCTAAAACATATAAGGAGCGGCTGCTGGAATTGGGTATGTCTAGTTTAATAAAGAGAAGGACGAGGGGAGATATTATGTACTGGGTTCATAGTAATACCATGTGGGTTGCTGGAGCAGCTAACGGCTCTCCAACAATCCAGACTACAAGTCTCCAGCGCTACAATTGGCTATCCCTAGGCGGCAATGGTTGTTTCAAACCTACTGGCTGCCGCCTAGGGGCTAAACTATATATTCGGGCTAGTTGCAGCCATTTGCTCAGTACAGATTCTGCATGAAATAAAATATGAGTTTTTCTGTACTCAGCTACCTCATCTTCATTCCTGCGCCAAAGAACCCGCTATGTAACATGGGACATGATAGCAGTGTTCCAATATCTCAGGGGCTGCCACAAAGAGGAGGGACTCAAGCTATTCTCCAAAGCGCCCAAAGGCAAGACAAGAAGCATCGGATGGAAACTAGTCAAGGAGAAAAGCAAACTAGAACTAAGGAGAAATTTCCTGACAGTTAGAACAATTAACCAGTGGAACAACCTGCCTCCAGAAGCTGTGAATGCTCCAACACTGGAAGTTTTTAAGAAGAGACTGGACAGCCATTTATCCAAAATGGTATAGAGTTTCCTGCCTGAGCAGGGGGTTGGACTAGATGACCTCTAAGGTCCCTTCCAACATTATTATTATTATTATTATTATTATTATTATTATTATTATTATTATTATTATTATTATTATTATTATTATTATTATTATTATTATTATTATTCTATTGACAGTAGTTCTTCAGGACCACCTTCTGGCACATCTGATGGAAAGGAATGGCCAGGAGGATACAATGACCAACTTCATCTCACTCTGTTGAGAGGGCCAGGAGAAATAGCAGGTTATACTCCTATCTGGCTTCCAGCATAACTCATCCACCAAGATGAGCTAAGTAGTTTCAATGAAATGTTCTGAACTAATTTCTAGAAAGGCTCCAGGTAATCAACTTTATCCAGATGCATCTGGAGCTGTAAACTAACACTTTTTCAGTTTTCATGTCCAGTAATTGTATATTTGAGGTTGGTCTATAATGTGTTCAGGGAAGGTTTTATTCCTTTAAGTAGGTAGCAGTTGTAAGACTTTAAGTGGACAAATCCAACTCTCAAGGATGTTTTGATCACCCCTCTCCCTTAATCATGAATTCAGTCTAATCTGACAAATTTGGCATGCATCACGGAAACCTGGCTGGGCCCAGAGGGAGGGGTCCCTCTGACTGATTTATCCCCTCCAGGTTTCCGTGTGCTACATCAACCTCGAGCTCAGGGTAGGGGAGGTGGCGTGGCGATCGTTATCAGAGAGACCCTCCATCCGCGGGAGGCCACTGCCCCTCAGATAGACGGATGTGAATCCCTCCTCTTAAGGTGGGGTCCTGGTGGTCAGTTGGGTCTACTTCTGGTATACCTCTCTCCAAGCTGCACAGCAACGGTTCTACCCAAGCTACCTGACACCATCTCAGGATTGGCGGTCGAATTTCCAAAGCTTATGGTACTGGGAGACTTTAATCTACCTTCCCTGGGCAGTGCATCAGAAGTGGCCCGAGAGTTCATGGCCTCCATGACGGCCATGGACCTTACTCAAATTACTCAGGACCCAACTCACGAGGGAGGAAACATGCCGGATCTAATTTTTGTCTCTGGGCAGTGGCTAAATGGGCTGGGTGGGGTTACTCCAACATCACAACCCCTTTCATGGACAGACCACTACCTCCTGCGGTTGGGCCTCCGTCACGTCACCCCCCGATGTCAGGAAGCGGAACCGACCAGGTGGTTCCGCCCCAGGCGCCTGATGGACCCAGATAAATTCCAGATGGCGCTTGGACCGATTCCCACCTCCCTCTCCCACAACCCGGTCGAGTCCTTAGTTAATGCCTGGCAACAGGCTGCTTCGGAGGCGCTCGACCGCGTTGTCCCTTTGCGGCCTCTGACCCGGCGCAAGTCCCGACTCGCTCCTTGGTTCTCCAAGGACCTGCGGGAGATGAAGCGCCAGAGAAGGGGCCTAGAGAGCATTTGGAGAGCCAGTCGGTCTGAGTCTGACCGAACACAGTTAAGATCCTTTTCTAGATCCTATCTTGTGGCAATGAGGGTGGCAAAGCGCGCCTACTTCACCACCCTCATTGCGTCCGCAGATAATCGCCCGGCCGCCCTATTTAGAGTGGTCCGCTCCCTTTTAAGTCAAGAGACGGGAGAGGACCCCCTACATGGACGGGCTGAGGAATTTAGTAAATATCTGGTGGACAAAATTGCTCAGATTCGGGCTGGTCTGGACTCTGACTGGGCAGTATCTAACGAGAGGAAATCGATGAAGTTGGCCAAGTACATCTGGGAAGAGTTCGATCCTGTGACTCCGGATGAAGTGGACAAGATCATGGGGAAACTAAGTGCCGCCACATGTTTGTTGGACCCGTGTCCCTCCTGGCTAGTCTATGCTTCTCGGGAGGTTACACGAGGCTGGCTCCTAGCAGTTATCAATGCCTCACTGAGTGAAGGGTACTTCCCTGCTGCCTTGAAAGAGGCGGTGGTAAGGCCCCTCTTCAAGAAACCGGCACTGGACCCAGCTTTTTTAAACAACTTCCGTCCTGTCTCCAACCTTCGCTTCCTTGCGAAGGTCGTTGAGAGTGTGGTGGCACGACAGCTCCCTTTGAACCTGGAGGAAGCTGAATATCTAGATCCGTACCAATCGGGTTTCAGACCGGGGCACAGCACGGAGATGGCATTGGTCGCGCTGGTGAATGATCTCTGGCGGGCCCGAGATAGAGGTTATTCTTCTGTCCTGGTCCTATTAGATCTATCAGCGGCTTTTGATACCATCGACCATGGTATCTTACTGCGTCGTCTTGAGGGGCTGGGAGTGGGAGGCACCGTTCTGCGTTGGTTCTCCTCCTACCTCTCGGACCGTTCGCAGACGGTGTTGGCAGGAGGGCAGAGGTCAAGCCCTAGGCCTCTTAATTGTGGAGTGCCTCAGGGTTCGGTGCTCTCGCCCCTCCTGTTCAACATCTATATGAAGCCGCTGGGAGAGATCATCCGTAGCTTCGGGGTGAAATATCATCAATATGCTGATGATACCCAGCTATTCATCTCCACCCCGAACCAACCCAGTGATGCCCTTGATGTGATGTCCCGTTGTCTGGAAGCGGTACAGATTTGGATGGGAGAAAACAGGCTTCGACTCAACCCGGCCAAGACTGAGTGGCTGTACATACCGTCATCTCGTTTAGTCCAAGAGGTTCCATCTCTGACTATAGGAGGAGAGATGTTACCTCCCATTGATAAAGCACGCAATCTGGGCATCCTCCTAGATTCACGACTCAGTTTTGAAGATCACATTGGATCCGTGGCTAGGGGGGCATTTGCCCAGATTCGTCTTATATACCAATTGCGCCCCTTTTTGGACCGAGATGCCCTACGTACAGTCACCCACGCACTCGTTACCTCCCGTATTGATTACTGTAAGGCTCTCTACATGGGGCTGCCCTTGAAGACCACCCGGAGGCTTCAGCTGGTGCAGAATGCAGCTGCACGGGTTGTGATGGGAGCTTCCCGATACTCCCATATTACACCCCTCCTGCGTGAGCTGCATTGGCTACCAGTTGCCCTCCGGGTGAGATTTAAGGTGCTGGTACTTACCTTTAAAGCCCTACATGGCTTAGGTCCGGGATACTTGCAGGACCATCTGCTGCCGGGAACAAATTCCCATCGTCCAGTACGCTCACACAGAGAAGGCCTCCTCAGGGTACCGTCAGCTAGGCAATGTCGGCTGGCGACCCCCAGGGGGAGGGCCTTCTCTGTGGGAGCACCAACCCTATGGAATCAGCTCCCCCCTGAGCTTCGGATAGCCCAAAACCTCCAATCCTTTCGCCGCGGCCTCAAAACACACCTGTTCCACCAAGCTGACCTAGACTGACAGGCATTTTAATTAATTTATATTTAGTATTTTTAATTCATTTTAAAATTCTCTAATTTTTTATTGCACTGATGTTCTCAATTTTCATTTTATCTTGATTTATGTACTTATTATATGTTTTATTGTGAGCCGCCCTGAGTCCTTCAGGAGATAGGGCGGGATATAAATCCCATCAATAAATAAATAAATAATAAATAAATTTAATCAGCCAGAAAAAGCAAAGATGAAGCAAACAACTGGTCACCTTTATCAGTCATTGTATCTTGTCCATGTCCTCTAGATCTGCAAACTGAAATAAGCAGTTGATAAGATTATCTCCCAATGATCTGCCTGCAACTGGAGCTCAGTCAAAGAAAACCAGATCAATCAGGCATTGCTGAGAGTTTGGAAGAAGTACAGACATAAGTTAGATTGCAAGATACCACTGTGGGCAATTCCAAAACACGCAATAGAAAATATACATGCTGGTTTCAAACATGATGTGACTACGTACAAGGAGATCCTAAGTTTGGAAAGAAATGTGTGGTGTTTGAAATCATATAGCCTCTTGCGAGAAGGGAAGGTTGTTCAAAACTGGTTTCAATATACTCAGTTACGGGCCAGGTGGAAAGAAGATCAGAAAAACGGTTTTACAATGACTGATGAAAATTTGATAAAGCAAATTAGAAACCAGGGACCAGCACATATTAAACGGATATATCTTGCATTGATAGAGATTGATTCAGAAACAGAACTTGTTAAGGATTGTATGATAAAATGGGCCCAAAACATCCAGGAAGTTATTACAATGGACACGTGGGAAAAGATTTGGGTGAGGAACGTAAAATTTACACAAGCTCAAAATCTAAGAGAGAATTTTTACAAAATGTTTTATAGATGGCATTTAGATCCTAAAAAGCTCGCAAGTATGTATCCGAATTATCAGCCTAAATGTTGGAGGTGCGGTGATGAAGATGCAACATATTTTCATATATGGTGGACATGTAAAAAGGTTAAGGCCTTTTGGATAAAAGTTTGGTGGAACATGCAGAAGATTTTTAAACAGAGGATAAAGTTTTGTCCGCAACTTTTTTTGTTGGGAATAATTACAGATGCTACAGTTGTGGACACTAAGTTGATGTTGAATTTAATTACGGCAGCAAGACTCTTGATAGGTCAGTATTGGAAGAAAGAGGAATTGCCGTCTATAGAAGAGTGGACTTTAAAGGTTTCCGACCTGGCAGAGATGGCGAAGATTTCGGCCTATTTGAAAGATCACTCGCAAGAACGCTATATTATGGAATGGAGAAAATGGATTGAGTTTATCCAGAATAAGTATAGGGTTAAGAAGTTTTATGTAGCATTTGAATAAGTCTTCTTTCTTTTTTCTTCTTTTTTTCTTTTAGTTTTTATATATATATATATTTAATATTACTAAGGTTTGTTTTATCCTATATAAGCTAGAGAGTGATGGATTTTAGAGTTTATAGTTGTTAGTATATGATTGTTTATGATTGGTTTTTTTATATATATACCTTGTATTTAGCTCTGGGAAGTCGGGGGGGAGGGGGGAGAGGTAGGGGGGAGGGTGAAGGGAGGGGGAAGGGGGTTTTTAAAGAAAAATTGTATGTTAAAACTTTTCAATAAAAAAAAAGAAAGAAAACCAGATCAACCATCTGCAAAAAATAATGACGCTCATTTATGGTGAACCTCTGCTATTCTAACCTCCATTCCAATATACCAGGCCCATTTCCCATTCATCTGTCACAGATCCTGCCAGCTGCTGGAGGGAATTATCTAAAACAGAGATGTCAAACTCATGACGTGAGGTGACGTAGCACAACGTATCAGGACGGTTTTGCCATTGCCAGCAATGGGGTGGGTGTGGCTTCCACATGATGCATCTGGCCCGCCAGCAGTTTGACACCCCTGACCTAAAGGGCTTGAGATGTTAGAGATTCACTTTAGCATTTTAGGTCCGTCATGTCAGAACTTATTGTGTAGATTACTACAGCTTATATAATACTTGCACCTGGCATTCCATCCAGCTGGCAAGGATATTTCTCTACCCACATAATCATGTAGTCTACCTGCCTTTCCTTTGGTTTGTTCCTTAATGATTAACAACGTGCTAATAAAACACTGATACATAAGGAACATCTGAATGAATCTTGCAACTTAACCAAAATGCTGTTGCAAGAAAAGTTTCATCTTGCCAGAAAAGTTACTTCACTACTTATGGCTCTCCTTATGTATCCCTCTGCCAAAACCACAGCTAGAAAATCACCATCCTGTACAAAGTTTAAAAAGAGTCACTTGCTTTAGCAGGCATCAAAGATTTATCTAAGAAAACTACTAGAAATCCAGGTCAGACAAGCTATTTGTAACCTTACAAACATAGCATTTGTTTATCTGTTCGGTACCTTTGTAAGATTTTGGGTTTCGTTTTGTTTTGCCTTTCCTAGGAACTACTCATTCACTTCTTTCCAATCCATCTTGATTCAAATAGGCTGTTTTATATCATAAGAAGACAGATTCTCCCTGATTTATCATCATAAGGCCTCAAAACTAAACCTCCTACTCTCTCCTTTCTCTTTTACTTTCAGGTTTTCATAATTACTTCTAGTTAGATCAACAATTATGTGACTTAAGTTCCACAGGAGGCTCTCAGCCAAGTGGAGCCATCTGTGACACAATCCAGCAGAATTTCCCAGCATGGAGGAGCTTCTATCTTACTCTTTGTACAAATATGCTCCATAGCTCAGACCAAAAAATGCTTCCAGATGTGACTTTGATTCTGCAGTTGCCTGCTTCATCCACAGACGTTTTCCTGGGTGGGTCAGATGTCAGATCCTGCTGTTGCCCATTTGTAAACCCCATGTTCTCTCTGCACCACTTCTGTTAAGGAAGAAAATATGAAATAGTAGCACAACCTTTTTTAACTGATAAGGCTCCTATCTTATCATAGGACCTGGGATCTTTGGAAAAGAACATGTGTGGTTATATTATTATAATACATTGAACATTATATACACAACTGTATGCATGAAGGACAAAAAATAGATTATTAAAGGGATTTTTTTGCAAATGTGTGAATATTCTCATTTTTTAGAAATATTTATTAATGATGTACATTAGTCATTTAGAAATCTGTGAGGCCCCAGAATATGATTTTATTCTTCCTTTGCCCTATAACTTTTCTTATTTGGTTATTTCACTTGCCAGAATAAATTTTTTGTTTTCTTTTTCACTGTCCAAAGAATCCATTATTTGTGGTCTTCATAATTCTCTAGTGTATGGTATTACATTAGTCAGATTTCTGGAACAGACAAAACTACATGACATAACAGGCTTCTCCTGGAGCAATATGAGGAAAATAACACAAAAACCACACCCCGGGAAATTTTTCTGAAACAAATGGAAATACTACTCTGCAGAATTTAGAGATTCAGTCATGGCTCAAGGAGCAGCAAAACATCAAAAAATCAATTATTTAGTCATGAACTATCTCACATCTAAATCTAGAATTACTGCATTCAGACTTCACCCAATTTTCTAAAAAAATACTTTTTTACAAAAAAGATTATAGGAAGTACTAAGATCAAGTGAAGTACTAATACCACTTTACAATGCCTTGGTAAGGCCACACCTGGAATACTGCATGCAGTTTTGGTCACCACGATGTAAAAAAGATGTCGAGACTCTAGAAAGGGTACAGAGAAGAGCAACAAAGATGATTAGGGGGCTGGAGGCTAAAACATATAGGGAACGGTTGCTGGAATTGGGTATGTGTAGTTTAATGAAGAGAAGGGTGAGGGGTGACATGATAGCAGTGTTCCAATATCTCAGGGGCTACCACAAAGAAGAGGGAGTCAAGCTATTCTCCAAAGCACCTGAAAGCAGGACAAGAAGCAACAGATGGAAACTAGTCAAGGAGAGAAGCAACCTAGAACTAAGGAGAAACTTCCTGACAGTTAGAACAATTAACCAGTGGAACAACCTGCCTCCAGAGGTGGTGAATGCTCCAACACTGGAGGTTTTTAAGAAGAGACTGGACAGCCATTTGCCTGAAATGGTATAAGGTTTCCTGCCTGAGCAGGGGGTTGAACTAGATGACCTCCAAGGTCCCTTCCAACTTTTATTATTATTATTATTATTATTATTATTATTATTATTATTATTATTATTATTATTATTATTATTATTATTATTATTATTATTACAGCTGCTGCTCTTCCTTGTAACAAGTACACACAAATTAATATTTTCACTCCCTAGAAGATTCCATATATAATTCAGTTCTTCCCATAAACCCCTTTATCCATTCATAATCCAAAAATTAATGTTGTTTCTATCTCTGTGTTAAAAAGTTCATAAATGATTTCCTGAGTTTGTAGAAATAATTCTTATTGTAACACTAATAAAACAAATCAACTATATATTTCTTTCTTTTGCTTCTAACAATCTTAAATTGCTGTCATATGATTGAATCCCCATTCATACTTTCCTTCCTCAAAAATTTCTTCAAGGCTTTAGAAACCCTCTTTTGTAAATCCAACAATAAACCCTTTCCCATATCTTATTTTATCTCCTGGTTGATCATTTGTAATTTCAGTCTGATTATCATTGCTGTTTTATCATTCACATACGCTTTATTTTCCAGTGTTTCTGGAATGTCTTTCACTTTTTCATCCTGTTTGTCTACAAATTCTTCCATGTTGTTCTCATTCACATCTTTTACTTCCATTCTTCAAAGAATGCATTTACAGGTGCAGAACCTACTGATGCCAGGTTAGTTATCAATCTCTCTCCCAATTTTTCAAAGATCCTTTGAAATGTCTCAAGTGTCATCCTTTGTCTCTATTTTGTAAATTTCACTGATCTTTTTCCTATCTGAAACTATAGTCTCCTTTAGTGTCCCATTTCTGTATTCACAAAGTCTCAAGAGTCTTTGTACAGTACTTATTTTCAACTTAAACTAATGATCTCTTTCCTAATAGAATAAACAATTTGTGTTCCCATAAAAAATATTGTTTTGTTTACTCAATTTTTTGAAACTCTTAGCAAAAGTCATAATATTCCAAATCTGGTTCCTTAATTTGTTTAAAACTTTCTTAAATTTAATTCTTACTTAGCTTTTTGCCATTTATTTTATATTCTTTAAATTGTTTAAACTGTTAGTTAATTTTCTTTTGAGTCGAAGTTTTACTCCACAAACTTTTCAAACTTATTGTTTGGGATACTTCTTTTAATTTTGAAATATTTGTATATCAAGAAGGATTAAAAAGTGACATACTTTGTGGGGGAAGTGTGATGAACTCCACTGTAAACGTGGAGCTGACAGTCATGGCAAGAAACCAGTGACTAAGTCAGTTCCTTGGAACCTCTCCAGATAAGGGGGATTAGTCACATGTGCACAGAACAGTGGTTTTCCATGTTTTTCAGCATCAGGACATGCTAGGATCAACCATCTTGTTTGCACCCACTGCAGAACCTTCTAAAGAATACCAAGTTCACAAATCTCACTTTCTAATCACTTTCAAAAATGCCTATTGAATGACTTAAAGCTATTAGAGATCTTTGGAATGACAAGTTTGAAATGTCTTCATTGGGTGAGTTTATCTTTATTTCTGAAAGAAAGAAAAATAATTATAAACTTAAGAATTTGAAATAAACAGCAAAAAGCTGAACAAAAAACATGGATTAAGAATAATAGAATTGAAGGTCTTCTTGTCTCTGCTCAAGAAGGAAACTCTATACCAGGGGTGTCAAACTGTGGCCCAGGGGCCAGATGCATCATCCAGAAGCCATGACCCCCCCCTTTGCCAGCAATGGCAAAACCGTCCCGATACGTGACATCGCAAGGTTGACATGTATGCTCTATACCACAGGTCTGCAACCCGCAGCTCTGGAGCCGCATGTGGCTCTTTCAGCCATCTCCTGCGGCTCCCAGTCCTCTGCCATGTACAGTCCCAAAAAAAAAGTGGGACTAAAAAAGTTCAACCAATCAATTCAAATATGCAGGGTAGGTGCATATCTTGCCTTGGCTCCACTCTTCAGTCAAACCCTGTTCTGCACATGCGCGCATGTACGCGCATGTGCACACATTTTTGCGGCTCCCAGTTTTTCCTTTTGTGAGGGAACTGTTTCCGAGTGGCTCTTTCACTGTTTCAGGTTGCTGACCCCTGCTCTATACCATTCCAGCCAAATGGTGGTGAAGCACCCATAACTTCTCAAGGCAAGGTGTTCCACTGGTTAATTGTTCTCACTATTAGGAAATTTCTCCTTAGTTCTAAGTTGCTTCTCTCCTTGATTAGTTTCCATCCTTTGTTTCTTGGCTTACCTTCTGGTGCTTTGGAAAATAGGTTGATCCCCTCTTCTTTGTGGAAGCCCCTCAAATACGTAGATAAATTTAAAATATTAACTGTTACTATAATATTTTAGAACAAATATTATTTAACAAGACAAAGTATGAAAGTGAAATGAGAGGCCAAGAGTGTCATTTGGAAAAAGATACTTTCCTGGATATACAAAAGGAAGTAGATGAAGTTTTAAAAATTAAAATGAAAAGGGAAACACAAATGTATTACCAATACAAATGTTAAACCAAGGAAACAAGCTGGAAAAAATTTTCTTATTGCATGCATAAAAGAGGATTGTTATAGACTTGAAGAAATTTGTGTAATGAGAGGAAGAAATAAAGAGAAATCACTTCATATAACAATCTTTAATTGGATTAAAATAATATAAAGTAGAATAAAGTAATTGAAAATAATATAAAGTTGGTTTATTTGATCAAAATTAAAATAGAACTTTTTTTGCAAAGTTCTGACAATGCTTAATGAATTTTGCTGATACCAGGATTAAAAGGTTGATGTTTTCTGTGTTTGCTTATGGATATGGGATGGGATGAAGAGATATTTATTTGTAACCTGATAGGAGTTTAAGAATTGGCAAATGTATTTATACTTGTAGTGAGGAGGATTGAAAGTCATTTCTTTATATATTTCTTTTCTTTTCCTTTATTATATTATTTCTTTTGTCTGCCCTTTGTATTTTTATTTCTATTCTTTTCTCTTTTTATAAGTTTAATTTGAATTAATTTTTCCTATTGTAATTAAACTTATTAATAAAAATTTTATATTTTAAAAAGAAAGCTTGATATAGATATCCTCATCTCCCAGCATTTACACCCAATGTGTGATTGGCTCCCTACAAGTAACAGGCATTTGGAACATCATCCTCTCATCCAGAAAAGTTCCTTTGGACCAATCTTATTGCCAATCCATCAGGTGTCACCATGGTATTCATTCTGCTCATTCAGAGATGTCTATCTTAGCATCTCCTCACCTGATTGCATAAGGTTTTTTTCCCTGTAAGTGAAAATGTGTGCATGAGACCAATTACTATTTGTATCAGGATGAAAGCCTTCTTTAAAAAATAGCATGATTTTTATGGCACCATAGCAAAAATCAGATTTAAACTTTCTCTCCTATTCTGATTCTGTACAAGATTATCCACGTCTTCTATCAACATAAAATATGTTCTTCTATGAAATTAGCATCAGTTTTAGTTTAGTCTTTACCATCTCCAGAGATGATCAACTCTATAGTTACCAACATTCAATCTCAAAAGTCTAGACCACAGGTCTGCAACCCGCGGCTCTTTCAGCCGTCTCCTGCAGCTCCCAGTCCTCTGCCATGTGCAGTCCAAAAAAAAAAGTGGGACTAAAAAAGTTCAACCAATCAATTCAAATATGCAGGATAGGTGCATATCTCGCCTTGGCTCCATTCTTCAGTCAAACCCTGTTCTACGCATGCGCGCATGTACGCACATGTGAACACATTTTTTGCGGCTCCCAATTTTTCCTTTTGTGAGGGAACCGGTTCTGAGTGGCTCTTTCACTGCTTCAGGTTGCTGACCCCTGGTCTAGACTGAGGACTTATTTGAAACAAGGATCTCAGTAATGTCATGTTGAGGGAAAAATACTCAAACCCTAAAAAGATTCACTTAGTAGTGTAAGGTATAAGTTACCCATGAAGTATCTTACCTCCAAAATGTATTAGAAATTAGAAAAATATTTAGCTATGAACTGGAAATATGGGATGTAACCAGATACTTGTGATCCAAGGCTGGAAAATAATTTTATGTAGCTGTCAAATTCTGTGCATTCACCCATTCCCTGACTTTCTGCCCACTTCCTTTGTTTACTCTGACTCTCCTTCTTCATATCCTTATTTGATCTGCTTATCATACTGGGCAGCATCATTTGAGAGGGGGGTGGCTAGCAAAAATGAGTGGAAAGCATTAAGAGAAAGGAATTTTAATTTTAAGGTCAATGTATGTTTTATATAGTCATTTTATTGCTAGTTACATTTTTCACATTAAGATGATAAGCAGATAAATGGTGTTTCTAAGTTGACCCTCAATATGTCGGGAAAAATATGGAAACTTACAAATAGCCAACTATCACTTTTTCTCTCCTTCCCACTTTGCTTTACTAGATCATACTGTCTTAGAAAGAATGTAGGAATATCTGCTTGCCTTCCCAGGTTCTTTCCTGAAGCCACATTTTGGGCTGCCTATGGCCTCCAACTTGCACTTTCACCTCAGCTGCTCTGAAAGTCTGCCCACAACATGCTTCCAGTTATCATTTACTTTCTCTGCTCAGTGCCAGCTCATTGTTTTGCTTGAGTTGTCCCTGATGTGCAACCCAGCTGTGGCTTGGGGGAGGGTGATTGCTCAGATCCATTTGTACATTTACATTCTTTTAGCATGATAATGAATTTCACTGCCAGAGAACTCATAGAATTTCATGAGTTCATCAAACTCTATGGCCTGAAGGGCCTTTCCCTGTTGTTTCCAGATTTACACCATAAAAATAAATACTTTCTTGTTCAGAGGCTATTTGATTTGCAAAGACCCCATGATACTAGAAGGAGTAAATGTTACTCCTATTTCACATCTTTTAGGTTTCATCAAACTATATATTTTTATGTCAAGTTTTCTATATAACTTGCAGAGGACAAAAACTACATAGAATAATAAGAAAAGTGCTCCTTTATTGAATATTGTGTCCAAGTAGTGACTGGATAGAGATCAATGGCTATTAGCTCTTGGTGACTGCATCTAAACGCCTGCTGGGAAATTAGTGACCTTCTTTATGCAGTTAGTTGGGCACTGAGGTCTAATCCAGCAGGGCACTGTTCTTGCTCTTATGACAGCAATCTTTGCTAGTGACCTTCTATAATGGATTTCTGCAATGAGTAGAGGAATAGTGTCAACCGTCCAGCTGGTGAATTTAACATTGAAGAAACTCTACAGCCAAGAGATTATTGAATACACATCCCGGCACTGAAGAACTAAAATCAACTCTAGTTTTCTCATGCGAAAATCTGGTTAGTTAACAATGGCTTTTCATAACTCCCACCCACCATGTGTTCACGTTGGCCAATTACTGTCTTTCTGTTTGTTATGGGAATGGTCCACTTCTCTGTCAGACACCTGCCTTTGATAAGGCAAGTTGAGCAGTGACAGAGGTTAGCAAGCATCTTAGCAATTCAACCTTGACAATTGGCCTAGATAGTCTAAATGGTCCTTTCCAACTCTATTATTCAAAGAAAATGAAACCAAGCCCCACCTTTTTGCAGAAAATTCCAAGTTGATGCTCCAAAATGTCTCTGCTTTTATTTAGCATATGGCTACTCTCCTGCTTTGCCATGTTCAGTATTATTCAACTTTTGAGATAAGCTGGTCTGATTAATAGAGTTTCTTATATAGTATAACATTGATCAGATGTAACCAATCTCTGACCACAAAGTAATGTGATGCTCTGAATCAAACACAAATGGTTCTATCAGTTTTTTTATCCAAAAATAAACTTTAGACAGCTATATTGAATTCCAAGTTATATTATCTTCTTTGCAGGAATACTATGTCCCGATAAAAGAGAAATCAGACATTTTCAAGAGCAAGGCCTACAAAATAACCAAATGTGACCCATTTATCATTGTTGTAGTCAAAGAAAGAGCCACAAATGAACATACTCAGAGTCTCACTCTACACACAAGATATTCCAAAGGGCAAAACATTCACCCAAAACATTGTTCCTCAACCTGAAATTCATTTCACTCCATGCCGAAATTACTGGCAACTCATCCTTATTACAAAACCAACCTGAGAACATAAAGTGAACTGGTAGAAAATCAGCAGGAACAGATAATGTGGCAATTTGCCAGTCGACAAGCTGATGTGACATTTGTTGAAATTATCTGAACTTGCTTCATGAATTATAAAGAGAGCTTACAAGACTTGCCTCTTTATTCTATGTAGTAATGGAGGAAGAGACATGGTTTTTCCATAAGTGTCATTTATTCCTGTATTCTTTACCCTCTTTGAGTGTGACAGAATAATTTAAACAACTGCCTTCATTCCACAGTGCAGTGGTACAGCACATGTCTTGAATGCAGAAGGATGAAGTTTCAACCTCAGCCACCTCCAGTTAAGGGAGGGGGGAATCACAGAGCAAGTTATGCAAAAGAGCTCTGACCAGGATGGGGAATTGTTATCAGTCAGAGTATGGGTTAGAGAAGGATAATGTTCTGAACAGTTTAAGAAAGCTGCCTTTCTTGTTTGTCTCCTGGAAAATGTCTCTGGCAGTAGCTGGCAGCTCAAGCAAGTCTAAAATGCTTACGTGAAAGCCTCATCTTCCAACTGGCAGACAAAGAAAAGAGTGAATTAGAAACAGTTGCAAAACACAGATTTACATCTGCCATCACAGGAAGGAGAGTGTGGTTGAAAAGCCAGTCCTGTGTTGGCCGCCTCCAGCTCAGGTCCTTTTGCCTATTAACTTTGTCTTACCAATTGTATTAGAATCATTTGTTTAAAATGAATTTGGAATTGTGCTCCTTGATTACATCTGGTTTCAACCATTCAGCAACTACCTGTTCCAGAAAGAAGCAAAGCAAAAATAAAGAAAGCCAAGAAGCTACTTCATGGCTGAAATCCAATCCAAGAACCCATCAGATCCAAGGAGGGGGTTCAAGTGCCAATCCTAAAGATGGCCCCACTCTTAATTGAACTTGTGATGAGAGTTCCATCAATTTAACCTTAATGTAATATTATAATGATTTGAATGGATTGCAAGTTAGTGTATTAATTTACTGAAATCTTACAGTGATTGTTTTATTGATGATATATACAGTGGATATTTTAAGTGTTCTGGGTTATTGTGAAAAGATTGAGTGGTCCTCTGAATAGGACCATGATCATTAACATGTTTTAGAGAATACTATGGACTTACAGAAGTGTATGCACTAATCTTCCCAAACTGATGGCCTCTGTATTGCAGAGTAGAACTGCCAGCAGTTCTTCAAGTTAAACAGGCTTGCAATTCTGGAACTGTTAATATCAACACATCTAGAGGTCAAGGGTTTTGGAAGACTGGCATAAACCAAGGAAACTTTAGATAGAACTGTGGTGCTTGAATGCAAACCCAAAGCTTTTCCAGCCAAGGTTTCTGTTGTATATCATTCTGTCTAATTTAAATAATTCTATTATAGAGGGAGGATAAAGGCCTTCTTTGTTGTTACCCTTCCCTCTCCTATGGAAACACATTCCCCCTACTGTTTGGGTTGTCCCAACTCTTGAAATTTTGGAAGGCCATCAAGACCTGCCTTATCAGGAAAACTTTAAGGAATGAAGGAATTGCTTGTTTACATGGGAAATTCTTTTTGCAGCATATTGGGCTGTTTGTTATTAATATTATTATTTTGTACTGTTTTGAACTTTTCAGAAACTTAGCTACAACTGAAGTGCAAAGAAACCTAAATAAGTATGTGAACAAATCAACTTGCTCTTGAATCAGGGTTTCATCTCAAATCAGCAAAAGACCTGCACGAGGATCACAAACTTTTAAACTTTTTATGACTGGATGAAAAGTCTCTGGTGAGAAGAAAGAAAGAAAGAAAGAAAGAAAGAAAGAAAGAAAGAAAGAAAGAAAGAAAGAAAGAAAGAAAGAAAGAAAGAAAGAAAGAAAGAAAATGAAACATTACTGTACTATGATACCTCATTCTTGCAATGTATGGCAGTGAAAGTTGGACAATAAAAAAGGCTGGGCGCCAAAGAATTGAGGCCTTTGAATTGTGGTGCTGGAGAAGACTCCTGCGAGTCCCTTGGACTGCAAGGCGATCAAACCGGTCAGTCCTAGAGGAGATCAACCCTGACTGCTCTTTAGAAGGCCAGATCCTGAAGCTAAAACTCAAATACTTTGGCCACCTAATGAGAAAGAAGGACTCACTGGAGAAGAGCCTAATGCTGGGAAAGATTGAGGGCAATAGAAGAAGGGGACCACAGAGAATGAGGTGGCTGGATGGAGTCACTGAAGCAGTAGGCGTGAGCTTAAATGGACTCCAGAAGATGGTAGAGGACAGGAAGGCCTGGAGGAACGTTGTCCATAGGGTCGCAATGGGTCAGACACGACTTCGCAGCTAACAACAACATCTCATTCACCATAAATGTATTAAAAAGTTTTAAAAATCCATCCTGCTAGCCATCTATCCCCTATAGGAAATTGGAACAAGATAGGGAATTATTCTATCCGACTTCCTTTAAATTTCACCTCTTGAGAAACAACCATATTTTGAAACAGGACATTTAAAGGTATTAGACTACTAAACTATTCGCACACTTTGATTGCCCTTTTAAGACAAGATAATCAAGGAGAGAAGCAACCTAGAACTAAGGAGAAACTTCCTGACAGTTAGAACAATTAAACAGTGGAACAACCTGCCTCCAGAAGCTGTGAATGCTCCAACACTGGCAGTTTTTAAGAAGAGACTGGACAGCCATTTGTCCGAAATGGTATAGGGTTTCCTGCCTGAGCAAGGGGTTGGACTAGATGACCTCCAAGGTCCCTTCCAACTTTATTATTATTATTACAAGCTATATCATTTTGCACTTCCAACTTAACTTTTTATTGTTTTAACATTTTAATATTTTATATTCTTGCCTTTATGATGTTGTAAGCCACCCAGAGTCATTAGAGAGATGGGCAGTATATAGATTAATTAATTAATTAATTAATTAAATTTAAGCAACATTGTTACAGAAAATATCCTTCTGATGGATTTCCTTATTCTTATTTGTCTATACAGAGTAAAACACCTCATTCAGTCACAGTGCCTTTTGCATTCCCGCAATATCTACAGACATATTATTTACCTATTCTTCTGAAAAATAACTAGTTCTTTGGGAATGATACCAAAATTAAATGATGGGAATGATACCAAAAATTAAAGGAAGGAATAAATTGCATTCCAAAACAGAAAACTTCCTTTTTTGAGTCCAGATGCTTCTATATTGCATTTGATATGGTGATAGAGACATCCCAAATCAATGGGACTGCACAGCAGTTGAGTGATATCTGAGGGCTTGGAGTTACCTGGGCTTCCCCTTCACTTGTCTGGAGGGCTTTTTATGCTGCAGAGTGAGAATAACAGGCCATTTAAGTTGCTGGGTGGCAATGCTGTAGGTGCAGCAACAGAAGATAGTCATATGTTCTTATGCTTTTAAGACTAAGAAAGAGGTTTAAAAGGCATTTGACTTACCAATGATGGCCTGCTAATACATCTGTTGGGAAATAATTGGGGTGTGTGTGTTTAAGGGGTGGGAGAGATTGAGATTAAACTTTCTCCAAATTTTTTGTTTTTTTCCCCCCAAGCAAAATTTAACAATCGAGTCATACAAACCAGATTGAACCAAGTAGATAAGACTTTCAATGCTAACTAATTAAGTATGCTTGTGAGCTGCAGAAAATGATTCCATATGGCTGCATAAGGAAGTTTCACACCCCTGATTTGAATGGTAATTATCAAAAGCTAATAATCTGCAAAGGGACGCGATGGCTCAGTGGGTTAGGATGCTGAGCTTGTTGATCAGAAGGTCGGCAGTTTGGCAGGTCAAATCCCGAGTGCCACGTAGCAGAGTGAGCGCCTGTTACACGTCCCATCTTCTGCCAACCTAGCAGTTCAAAAGCACGTAAAAATGCAAGTAGAAAAATAGGGACCACTACGGTGGGAAGGTAACAGCGTTCTGTGCGCCTTTGGCATCTAGTCATGCCGGCCACATGACCACGAAGACGTCCTCGGACAAGAGCTGGCTCTTCGGCTTTGAAACGGAGATGAGCACCGGCCCCTAGAGTTGGAAATGACTAGCACGTATGTGCGGGGGAACCTTTACCTTTACCCTTTACCTTAATAATCTGCAAACACTGCAGATGTAAGGCACCAGAAATGAGCAACAATGAGAATGCAACTCTCACAAGAATGGCAGTAAATAACGTTCTCCTGATTTTATGTTATCTGGTTTTATTATCTATTGCTTATGTACATACATTTTAGTATTTGTAAGCTATTTTAAGTTTCTGGCCTTTGACCATAGTAAAGAATTCACTTCCTCTGGAAGCATTTGCAATGTGTTTATCCAACTCTTTGCCATTACTGTCCAAAATCTCCTATAGTAGTGTTGTTCTGCCTTGGCAACTTTCAGATATGTGAATTTTAACTCCCAGAATTCTCTAGCCAGAATGGTGGCTAGAGAATTTTGGTAGTTGAAGTCCATATGTCTTATAGTTGCCAAGGCTGATAAACAATGTACTATAATCTCACGTCATTCTAGTCTTGCTTTACAACCAAATGACTAGCAGTTGCCAATTTGAGAGAAATTCTGGAGCCTTTCTTACTTGGGATAATATCTGGGTATTGAGCTTTCACAGCATGTAAATGGTCAGCAACCAGTTGAAACTAATGAATATAAGGAGACTGGAGATACAAAGAAAGATCAGAATTCAGTACCAGGAATGAAAGACAGTAAATATCACTGCTCTGAACTTTCTCAATATGTGGCTTGTCCCAGTAATCCTTATGGTTGGTTCTTTGGTAATGATAGTGATGTATGTGTATGTGAGCTTGGAAAGCTAACCATAAAATGTGAGTAGGGTTTGCCCTAGAGTGATTTTTCAGACATTAGATATGAATTGTTACATGCTGTGTATGCTAAACACTCTTCAGTATTATATACTGTTATGCATCGAGAGCATTTAAACAAAAAGCATAATTGTACAATCAAATGCAACACAACATCTTATTTCTCACAAGCCAGGCATGTCATTGTATGTCAGCCACCAACTGCTCCAGGGCTCAGATACTGAACACTGGTTTCACTGGTTATTTGATTGCAAATATGACTGCTGACTTCATGAGAGCAAACTTCATGATTCTAGTTGAATACAGCTCAAGTGCCCTCTATTGGGACAACAGATGCATAGCTTCTGGAATCTTTTCAGGGAACTATTTAATAATTCTGGAAAAAGAATAAACAGATGAAATTAATGTTCTGGTTTTTCTCTGGAGGAAACATTATTTAATATTCATAAATATACAAATATCATATACTCAACCTTTAGGATCTTACAGTGAAAGAGATCAGTACTATAAGTGCAGGTTAGGAAACCATTTTCATGGCCAGTAGCAAGGGCTTAATTTAACCTGTATTTTATTTTTTTTCTTCCAGTTTATGCTGAAAAATTGGTTATGTGCTTCAATTTAATTAAAAGAACTTTATGAGCAGAGTTGCTAAATTAATGTATGTGTACATAGGCATTAGTGTATAAATACACTATGTATGAATTAGTGTATGAATTAGTGTATGAATACACTAGTATTCATTTACACCTTTGCTCCACGAGCTGCATTGGTTGCCAGTTGTCTTCCGAGTGAGATTCAAGGTTCTGGTAATGGTTTTTAAGTCCCTACATGGCATGGGTCCGGAGTACCTCAGGGACCACCTGCTGCCGGCGTCAACTTCCCTCCGCCCTGTGCGTTCCCACAGAGAGAGCCTCCTCAGGGTGCCTCCAGTCAGAGAATGTTGGCTGGTGGCCCCCAGGGGGAGGGCCTTCTCTGTGGGCACTCCGGCTTTATGGAACCAGCTGCCGGTCGAGCTCCGGATGGCACCAGACCTTCGCTCCTTCCGACAAGGTCTGAAAACCCATTTATTTGAACAAGCTGGCCTGGCCTGATGGGGGATGTTAGGTTTTTTAATGGGGTTTTTTACATGGTTATTGTCTTTATCTGGGCTATTATTTAATCCTTTTTAATTTTTGTATTCTCTATTTATATGTGCCCTGTTCACCGCCCTGAGTCCTTCGGGTGAAGGGCGGTATATAAATATAATAAAATAAATAGTGTATGACTACACATACCCATAGAATCACTTTGATTTTTCCATATACCTTTAATCTATGGAAGAGGAAGGGTAGAAAATTCTAAAGGTCATGAGACTGAGCACAAAAACTCCAAAGATGGGGTATTCAATACCTGCAAATTGAATGAGTCCTTGTAATATTATTAGCATTTACAAATACCAAAATAAAAGATATGAACTAAGAAAAATATAAAAAATAACAGTGCAAATAAATATAGAAATAAGAATGTGTATGTGTGTGTACACACACACACACACACACACACACACGTTTCCTCCCTCCTTCTAGACAAGCATAAACAACTTCAGAAACTTAACACCTTCTCTAACATTTCACTACGCTGAATTATTCTTGAGGCAAAATTGGATCTCATATTAAGTGGTGTCAATGCTGACAAGCCATGCAAGGATTCAGGCTATGCTAAATCAACCAATCAAAAAACTCCTAAGCTATATGTTACCATAAAAATCACAAAGCAAAACTTTTTAAAGGAAGCATTTAACTTGTCTAAAAACAAGTTAAAATTTTTAATACTAAGAAAAAGACCTGGAAATATAGTACTTAGTTCTAAATACATTTTTGTATGATTATACTAGATGAGGAGATGGTGCTTAAAGGTTTAGGGACTTGGAGTCATCATTTGCAATCCTGGCTTTTTCATCAGGAATACAAATACAGAAAGTAAATCTTTGGCATAACAGAAACCTAGGATAACACTTTCTTTTTCCATTCTCTTCCCTCTATCCTGCTAGCAGATCTTCAAGTATATAATATATAAACTGCAGCATTTTCATTTTGAAATGCAATTTTGGACACTTCTATCCTTTTTGGAGGTATCTTTCTTCCAGAAATGTCCTTCTTGCTGCTAAATCGCTGACTTTCTCTCTTCTCCTATATATCTGCCAGTACCTTTGTTCAATGAGTGTTTATATGTAGAACCCAAACTCAGACGATCAGCCAGGTATTTTAGAAACTGACACAGTTTCTGCTGATTATTTTGTAAAACATGCCCAACAATGAGATGCTTATGTGTTAGCAAGACTTCTAAAAGTAATTTCTGCCTACAGAATTGCAGAGAAAGCCTATTCCCCTATTACCTTTGTATAAATGATTTTGCACAAAAAAATTCCTAAGTTTCATACTTCATTCTATCTTTTTAGCCCCAACAATTGTCAGTACCCACTGATTTGATTTTGCTTTCTCTGTATGTACACACATACATACTATACATACGTACATATTTGGGGGGGGTCTTCAGATATCCTATAAGCAGGGCTTTTTTTCTCATAGAACACTCAGAACGGCATTCTGGCACCTTTTTTTGCAAAAAAAAAAAGCTGCCTCTATTGGCTTTGGAAAGCCTAATGCAGTCTTGGCTCTTTTTTATGACTCATGGACTTCAACTTCCAGAAATCCTGAGCCAGCCACGCTGAGGGGAAAGAGAGACGCTTCCAAGCTGAGCCATGCTGGCTCAGGAATTCTGGGAGTTGAAGTCTTTGAGTCATAAAAGAGCCACGTTTGCCTACCCTGCACTAGACTACATTAAAATTATTTACAAGGTTACTTCTTTAGGAACTAAACTTTTAGAAACTAAAACAGCTAATTCAAAAAAGCCAACAGAAAAGAACCTCACATTTTTCATCTGCTTCTGTCTTTTGGAAGGTAAAACTAGATAATAAAATAATCTATTTCCTATGTTAACATCTCTTCAATGAAATCAATAAATCAATAAGGAAAGAAATGAGAAACATTTTTCTCAATGTAATATGTCTAATTTAGCTGATGCTAGAAAAAATAGTATCTTTTGTAAATACTCAAAAACTATTTTGAATCTATAAACATCTATTACAACTAAACTACTTTAAATTAAACAATTCTTAAGAATGAAATATTCTTAATTTGGACTTTACTTTTACTGTTTCGACTGTTGTGTGTTTTGAAAAATAGATTATTTAGAATCTAGTTATGTTGCACTTCAGTCTTTAAATAATTAACCTAGTATATACATGTCAACAAAAGTGCGTATAGTCAAGGCTATGGTCTTCCCAGTTGCAATGTATGGCAGTGAAAGTTGGACCATAAGAAAGACTGAGTGCCAAAGAATTGAATCCTTTGAACTATGGTATTGGAGAAGACTCCTGCGAATCCCTTGGACTGCAAGGCTATCAAACCGGTCAGTCCTAGAGGAAATCAATCCTGACTGCTCTTTAGAAGGCCAGATCCTGAAGCTAAAACTCAAATACTTTGGCCACCTAATGAGAAGGAAGGACTCACTGGAGAAGAGCCTAATGCTGGTAAAGATTGAGGGCAATAGAAGAAGGGGACGACAGAGAATGAGGTGGCTGGATGGACTCCAGAAGATGGTAGAGGATAGGAAGGCTTGGGGGAATGTTGTCCATATGGTCGCGATGGGTCAGACATGACTTCACAGCTAACAACAACAATACATAACAATATATGATGTTTTCCATGGTGAGCTTAACATCAATAACAACATTTATTAAAAAGGCTAAAATAATTTCTGGTGGTATTATCTGTAATTAACATTTTGTTTATTCACAATCTTTCACTTTTCACATTCTGGGCAAGCACTAGTCATGTATCCTAGCAAAAAATGTTACATATGTGCATAAGCATGGTCAGTAGCATATGCCTTTTTAAAAATATCAAACATGCAAAGAAACAAAAATAAGTCCAAAATATCTGTATTACGTCCAAAAATGCCAACTGTGCAACCAATATTTCTCATCCATAACTATGGCACCCTAAGGATACCTGCATACATGGAAATGCTTCTCTGGGATCAGTAACGCAGCAGGGATTGCTTTTTCCTTCCAATAACATATACCTAAAACCAGTTTATTGCATTTGGTAATTGTACTAAAAAAAAATCTCATTGTCAACCAATATAATTCATTTAATTTGAAATCAAGTGAAAAATTGATTTAAATTGTTTTATTAAAACAAATTAATGGCAATTATTTTATAAGAAGTTGCCTCAAACAAAATGAGTTTGACATGCCTGCTCTAGATAGCTAAATGCTCCAAAATAAATTCTAGACCAGGCCTGTACATGCAGCCTACCAAGCACCCTTGGACAGAGCACAGACTTTTAAAAAAAAATAATAATAAAATCACCACCACTGCCCTGAAAGTCATGTTGCCTAGTGCCTCCATAGCTTACCATGACCATGAGCTCCAACACTGTAGATGCTCCTCTAGTCACCAAATCATTGATTAGCCCACCAGCATTCTTTTCCAAACCACAAAGATTTTTAATTTATCAGTGTGGGCCTTTCCCTTCTACAAGTTGCACAGATCTCTTCTAGATTCTCCTCTTGCCTTTCCGAGTTAACTCCTTGGTCTGTATTGAGCAAGAATTTACTTTGTAGGGAAGTATATTATCATTTGATGTATATTTAACATATGTTCTACCTTTATTTACTGATTATATAATATTTGTATGCAATCCATATGTGAGGTTTGGGCCAACTTACAATAGAAAAAAATATTTTTAAAATCAGAACATTAAAACATAAAAGCAGGGCTTTTTTTCTCATAGAACTCTCAGAATGGCGTTCCGGCACCTTTTTTTGCACACACACAAAAAAGCTTTTGCACAAGCTATGCTACTCCCTCTATTGGCTTTTGAAAGCCTATTGGCTTTCAAAAACCAATAGGAATTGCTGCTGAGCACGCCAAAAGACCTGGCCAGCAAATGTTGCACCGGCAAGTTGTCTGCAGTGAAGGCGAGTTGGCAGGAACTTTGCATCCCTCCCTGCTGCCCAACTACACCATCTCAACTAGGTAAGTAAGAGAGGACAAGGAGTGGGTGGTGGATTCTGTGGAGTCCATGTGCACTCCTTCCTTGTGCTCACCCATGACAGCCAGGCTGGTGGCCTACCCAGTGCTGGACCTGCTCCACCATCACCTCACCCTGCACGCCTAAGTGGCCGCCCTGCATTGTCTGGCCTGCACCACCTCTGTCGCACACCCCGTGCAGCCCCGCCATATAGAGCGGGCCCTGCTGCTCCCACAGCACCAGCCATGCTGGCTCCAGCCCCGGGGGAAAGCCCGCCACCAACACCCCTCACACCCGTGACTGCAGCAGTGCCAACCCCCCCGCCTCCTGCGCCCGCCAAGATGAGAGTTCCGGCACCTTTTTTTTTTTAGAAAAAAAGTTCTGCCTATAAGGGAGTTCTGTATTATCTCTTGAAGTCAATAGCATACTGTCAACTTAAGTGCAGATACACTGCAAGCTTTTTAATCAGTTGCTTTGAGTATTGGTGAAAGCTTCATGCAGTGGCAACTGTCGCTTTCATGGCTCTGTTTACATGTGAACATTTCATGCAAAATACAACTCATGGCAGCCTAGGTCTTTTTCTTTCTTACTGGAACATTAACTTTTGTTCCTGTAAAACCTTAGTGAGAGTCATTTGGAGGGGAGGAAATATATTGGAACTTTCTTACAGAGTTTCTAGGTGAGCCTTCTCCAGTTCAAAGGCCTCCTGAGGCTGGTTGGAAAATCCAGGACCAATAGTCAAGCTAAGTCTTCCTGTCTAAAGCTTTCCTGGCAGGGGTCCTGCAGCCTTTGTTTAAGGGGTGTGTCCTGTTAATGGAATGGGTCAGTGGTGTTGACTCAGAGTCCCCACAGTGGAACAGTTGCTTTGTGATTCAAGATTACAGTACTTGACTTACCAGAACAGTTTTTTTTCAATTAAGAAAATAAGATACTTACTGTAAACTCATGAAACCATACTTTAAAAGCTGTCATTCACACATATTCTAACATCCTTAATACCTTATCTCCCATTGATCTTATTTCTTGCCAGTGTTTGCTTTTTTTTTTCCTAAGCACCCTGCAAAAGAATGAGATAGGATCTTTAGGCTACAAAAGTTTACATCAGTTAATATGTACAGAGTCACTGTGATCTCATAAAAGGTCACTGATATATATCCTCCAACATGAATTCCTCACTTTTTACACCAAAAAACTCCATAAGAAAAAGGTGAAAAGATCCAAGGTTCTAAAAAGCAAATTGTCCCTATGTACAGTAGCAAGCACAGGAAGAGGGGCTCAGGTAAATTCTAGTTCCTGAGTTATCTACCTTGATGTCTACTGGAATTCTGAAGTGGTCAGTTACCATAACTGCAACTGTTCATTTCAGATTTCTTTCTCCTACAAGCTTTATTTCTTAGGGATGTACTAACATCTTACATTTTACCATAACTTTAAACTCATGCTCCAATATCAATGAAAGTCCATCAGTGGTCACATTTTCTTGCAACTGAAAATACAGTGAAAATATGCAGGACATTGCAGAAGCAAGAATGGATATGAATGAAAGGCTAGGCTAGGGGTAGGCAACCTTGGCTCTTTTATGAGTCGTGGACTTCAACTCCCAGAATTCCTGAGCCAGCCATGCTGATGGGAAAGGGAGAGTTTCCAAGCTGAGCCTTGTTGGCTCAGGAATTCTGGGAGTTGAAGTCCATGAGTCATAAAAGAGCCAAGGTTGCCAACCCCTGGGTTAGGTTAATAAGATATATATTATCAAACCTAGTTTTTGTTTCCATTGAGAAAAAGAAACAACCTCTGCACTAACAATAGGACTGCCAAATGAGGAACTCACCTTTCCATTCAAAGTTGTTTAGGACCAGACAGAGAGCCCTGTAGGAAAAAGACTGACAAAACCTGTGGGTGGAGTCAAAAGAGAATCAGCCTAGAGTCTCTACAGAGCCACAAACAGTCCAACCTCTCTTGAATTCCATTGTCCTTATCTAATATCATCATAGTGCTGTTAGTTGAATAGATTCCTGTACATAGTCATGGCTAGTAATAAATCAGCGTAATTGGAACTTCACATGTGGTCCTGATCTTTTGCATCTGACAAACCCCAAACAACTAAAATTACTAGTTCAACTTAATAAGTTATCCACCAACCTATCTGTATGTTCTGAAAACTATAATTCTAAAACATCTGCAGAGACAATAACTTGGAAGGTTTCATTTAAATCATGCAGAGGCCTTAGCACACTTCTTCACAATTGGCGTCTCAAGTTTGCTTGGATTCTGCTTGTACTTCTACTCTGAATCTGTGTAATCCTACTTCACAATTGTTGGCGTCTCTCCTTCCTTATGTTTTCCAATTCTTCTAAATCCCTTTTGCATTCCTTCTTTGGACAAACTCTGAAATCCAATCCTGTTCTGAATTATATAAAATAAATAACATAACTTGAGTTTTCCAGACTCTCAACAATTTATAAAAGCAACTAGTGTCCCCAAATCCTTTCAAGAACCTTTTGTATAACTGCATTAGCTACCATGTATGTCCAAGGTTGCTCTTGCATTTAAATAAACAAGTACTAAGGATACAATGTTATATATGATTACATGATACTAAGGCCAACTAAATTCTACGAATGGTTGAATACACATACACAGGACTGTGCTATAAATGCTATTTGTTTATTTTGGAAAATCTAACACAAAGAGAAATCCTAAGAGTTTTACAAATGAACTTTAGCTGCATAACCACCACCAGATTCACTGTGCATCCTGTTCTTAGATTCTCCTTGTGTTTTTTCCTCAGCTCATCCTCTTCTCACCACCTGCCCTCTTTACTCCTGATTCCATTCCACTTTTCAGTCTATGGCATCTATCAACCATACTTAGCCCCTCCCCCAACTCTAACCAATCACACCTTACCTCTACTACAAACCCAGCAAATGATTGCCTTTGCCCCCAGACATTCAGCATTCTAAGGGCTAATATGCTGCCAATGGGGAGCATACTCTTACAAAGTGTCTCCCTGCAAATACAGTCCAAGGTGGGTCACAGATCACACCTTATAAATAATCCTGCCATCAATCCTAGTCTTCACCCAAGGAAGGTCCAGTGAGCTGTCCAAAAATCAGCTTTTGTCTATGTGTCAATAATTACCATTGATGGGAGCCAGCAGGAGATATATTGCCTTAATGAACTTCCAATAGGCAGCTGATGATCTGCTGCAGAAAAGAAGATTGGCTATTGCTCTGTTCTCTCTCAAAAACCAGTTAGGTAGCAATGAAACTGTAGGTTTAGGGCTGAGCTGGTCCAACATAGTACCCTAAAGCAGGGCTTTTCAACCAGTGGTACGGGTACCACCTGTGGTACATTGGCACCTGGCAGGTGGTACATGACCATCCTAGAAAAGTGGTAGTGGGGGAGGGGAATGAGCTGAACCGGTGGCAGCACCACACAAGCCTGAGCAAAAGACAGCTGGAGCTGCAGGGCTGTTAGGGCTCAGTGAAAACGCCAGCATCAGTGCTTCTTCGGGGCTGTCAGGGTTCAGAGGAAGCACCAGCATCAGTGCCAGGATCCAGCTGGAGCTCGGCACTGATCCTGGCTCTTCTGCTGAGCCCAGAAGAAGCACCGATCAGCTGGATTGTTGCAGCATCTCCAGGGTCTTGTGATTTACATTCAGATGCTTGGCAACTGATTCATATTTTTCACGGTCACAGTGTCCCAGGGTCATGTGAAGTTACCAAAACCTGCTGCAACCACCCAGAAGATGGGGGGGAATAAAAATCAAACACCCTCCACCCCACCCACACTGCCAATCCTCAACAGAAATGCTCACAACAATGAAAACCTCGGACAGGAGGAAGAGCACCACCAGGAGGGCAGGCAAGTGTCTTTCTCGGCTGTGGCTTGATGGGCACTTTTTCCAGTGCCATTGTAACTTCGAACAGTCACTAAACAAACTGTTGTAAGTCAAGGACTACCTGTACTTAATCACTTTTTTCCTTTTTTTGTCATCACGTTTTTGACACCTTGCTAGGCGACTGGTGGTACTCGGATGTTGCCATATCTTAAAAGTGGTACAATGGGTGAAAAGGTTAAAAGCCCTGCCGTAAAGTACCATGCCTAGATTATAATCTACCTTTTGCACCTGAAATGATAATTTGGTTTGTTTGTGGAACCATGCTTTTGGTTAATCCAGCTGAGTATCCTCTAGACAAGAAGTGGCTGAAGAACAGCAGAGACCCAAGATCCAGCCAAATTTTAACAATTCACCAAGTACCAGTCCTGTGCTCAGGTAGTTGCAAATTAATCCCAGAGGCTCATTTTGTTAAAAGAAAATCATGCCTAACCTTAAAGATTTGGCCAGTTGTCAAGATGATAATGCAGCTGGGTGGCCATTGCCCAGGAAAAAACAATCTTCCAGCATATCATTTTTTTCTCACCACATCACCAATCAACCTATTCTGTTACATAAATTAAAAAAAACCCAGGCAAATATGCAATCCCCTTTCCCTGCTGAGCTCTCCCATTACACATTCCAGTCTCAGCATATTTTTGGAGGACCACAGAAATGCATACTTTAAAAATCTGTCTAGTAAACTTCCTTGACATTGAAGTGTACACTTTGGAACCAGTCACTTTCTCCCCTCACTCTGCTCTTTGGAATTGTTTCCCAGCCTCCCCTTGGTTCAATGATAGCAACCACCACCACCACATGCTGCTCTAGAGAGCAGGCAGCAAGTTGAGCTCTTATGGGACCACCGTGCTGACAGGATGAAATGAAGTTTAACTGGCGGCAGGAATTACTCTTGGGATATAAGGAAATGCACTTCTGCTGTTGATTTATAATGAAGTATAAATGAGTCACAGGGGGCCAATTTTCCACTTACAAAATTCCTACTTACTGTATAGAAGTCACAGCCATCCCCCTGCCTCCAGAAAAAGAAGTGTGGATTCAAAGAGGGATCCTTACCCAGTCAAGCAGCACTGAAGATGTAGTTGCCACTAAAATATCAAAGCAACAACATTCCCAGGGGGAGGGCGTTCTCTGTGGGCGCGCCAGACCTGTGGAACCGCTTGCCGGTTGAGCTCCGGATGGCCCCCGACCTTTGCTCCTTCCAGCGGGATCTAAAAACGTACTTATTTGAGCAATCCGGCCTGGTTTGATGGGTTTGGGGTTGGGTTTTTAACATGGTTTTAATTATTGTATATATCGGGCACAATTATTTAATTGTTTTTTAACTTTTGTACTTTGTTTTTTAATATTTATTGCCCTGTACACCGCCCTGAGTCCTTCAGGAGAAGGGCGGTATAAAAATTTAATAAATATAAATATTTAAAATGTACAGGAAAAAGCATTTCATTCTTCCTCTCTTTGAGGAATATGATCAGTTTCTTTTATCTTATTAGACAACAGTTGTAAGTCAGATTATAACAATCCAGGAAAATGACAAATATGTCACATTTACTGAGTGAGTGATTGGATGAGTTCCACTTCAAAGTCAATGATTCTGGGAAATCAATTTTCATATTCAGAAAATATGATTTTTTTTAAAAAAAATTAAAACGTTTTAAAAATAGTAAAAACAGTAAAAAAAGGATTAAAAACATCCAATTTAAGAAACACAAGAGTAAGATATTTGGCAAGTTAGCAATATAGCCAGGAACTGGGGCCCTTGTCACGTTCCACACTCCGGAATTGGAAACATTGCCAGGTTTTTGGGCCCATTCTGACCTCTGAAGGGAGATGCTCCATAGAGCAGGGGCCATTGCAGGAAAAGCTCATCTTCTGGTCTCCACCAGCCAACATTCTTTGGCTGATGGGATCTGCAACATACCCATTCTGCCTGACCCAGTTGAATGGCAGAGACTATTGAAAACAAAGGTGATCCCTAAGGTCCCTCAGTCCCAAATCATGTGGGGCTTTATAGGTAACCACCGACACCTTGAATTGCACCTGGAAATTGCACCTGGAAAACACCCAGTGCAGGAGTAGTGTTATATCTGGCATCATTTATTAGCCATATGGACACATTCTGCACCTGTTGGAGTTTTCAAATGTTTTTCAAAGGCAGCCCCATGTAGCACTCTACAGTAGTCTAACCTAGATGTTACAAGACCATGAGTTACTGTGGGCAGGGCTTCCCAGTCCAGGTATTGGTGCAACTGGCACACTACCCGAAGGTATGTAAAGTCCCTCCTAGTCACAGCTGACACCTGCTCTTTGAGCAGCAGTTGTGAGTATAGGAGGATCCCCAGATTGCACACTGGATCAGTTTAGGGCAGTGCTATCCCGCCAGAACCAGAGATGGAAGATATCTCCAGAGATGGGGTCCAAATACCCATAGCCACTCCATCTTGCTAGGGTTGAGTGAAGCTCATTTTGCCCCATTCAGTCCTCAACAGCCTACAAACATTAGGACAGGACATCCACAGTATCACTCAAAGGGCCTGGGGTAGAAATAGAAACTGTATGTTGTCTGCTTACTGATGATATTTCTCCCCAAACTGATGGATCACCTCACCCAATAGCCTCATGTAAAGGTTAAATAGGACAGAGAGAATAGAACCCCAAAGCCCACAAAGTAGGGGCCATGGGCTAAATCTCTCTACCTTTATCAACACCAACTGGAACCAGTCCCATAAGGCATAGGTTCTCCTGCTTGAGCAGGGAGGTGGACTAGAAGACCTCCAAGGTCCCTTCCAGCTGTATTCTATTCTAATGAAAGGAAGGAGGAGATCCAGCATAATACAGTGCCATCCATCTCCAGTTGCCAGAGCTGGCCCAGAATTGCTCAGGCTATGAAATCACTCTAGAAAGTTCAAGGGTAGACATCACAGGAAAAGAAACTAGAAGAAGATAAAGCCTTTGACCAATTGCACATTCTGTAGTAATCTGCATGACTGGTGCCAACTAAATGTGCACTAAAAAAAAGGTAAGATTCATTTGGTGTATATTCTAGCATGAAATATTCTATGGTCCATCATGTGGCAGTTCCATAAATCAGGGATAATAATGATGATTTATGATGATCAGAAGCTATGATTGTAATAGCAGCATGTTTGCCTTTATTTTCTTTTATACGAATGTAGACTTTACTTTATGGTAATCCTTGCAAGCCAAATGAAAAAAACAAAGGCAAACTATATATATATGATGGATGAGATTTCGTCGAAACGTTGCCCTGATACCTCCAATTCTACGTGGGGAAAAACCCGAATGACCAAAGATCTACATACATATATATATATATATATGTGTTAAGTATTTGTCAAGGCTTTTTGAATGCACCTTGCTAATTAACTCTTTCTTTCCTGCTTGGCCTAACCCAAGGCTATCCACAGGATATAGTCAACTTATGACAGCTCATTATTTGTGTAAATTATTCAAATTGCTAATAAAGAATTTGGGATGCTGAGATGATCATTTCGAACTTCTTATGTTCTCATCAGTCAGTCATACCCTTTATCTGAGATTCGAACCTGGGCCGATTATATATTAGGCAGTTGTTTTAACTTCCATATATATATATACATATATATATGTGTGTGTGTGTGTGTGTGTGTGTGTGTGTATGTATGTATGTATGTATATATATATATATACATATGTATGTATATATATATAGAAGAAGAACGAAGCTGAAGCCTGAGGATAATGGATGAGATTTCGTCGAAACGTTGCCCTGATACCTCCAATTCTACGTGGGGAAAAACCCGAATGACCAAAGATCTACATACAAACACCCGTGAAAACCTCAGAAAACAAATATATGTATATATATATAAATGTGTGTATATATGTGTGTGTGTGTATATATATATATATACACACATATACATATACATATACACATACACACACACACACATACACACACACACACACATATATATATATATTGAGCAATATATATATATATTGCTCAAAAAAGGGAACAGAAAATAAGACATCCTACTATTAAATACAGTACATTGTTTACCACCAGCATTACCACCTCTATCATATAGTTGTTCATCAAAGATAAAGTGTGATAAGGATTATACTAGTGTCAACTGAGCTAACCATAACCATTTCCATCTTGTCTCACAACATTCTATGTGCCTAGAATTTTAGCAAAGGAACGATGCTTAGTTGTCAAATGAACTAGATCATTGGTTAAAGCACCAGGCTAGGAAGCACCAGACTTTGGGCCAGTCACTCTCAGCTGAATTCATCTCACAGGCTTGTTGTTGTGGGGAAACTGGAGGAGGAAGGTGTGTTGGATTTTTGCCACCTTAAGTTACGTATTTGTGATAATAATAAAAGGCAGGATATAAATAAATAAATAAATAAATTTAAAAAATGAAATAAAATAAAAAATAATCTAGGGGTCCTGAGTTTGTTGAAACATTTTGGGAAAATAAAAACGAAAAATTTCCTGTTCCCTTAGTGTGTACACAACTGACTCAGGATGAAGTACTACTCAACACTAGCTTTGAACCTGTTTTTTCTGGGCATTTGCCAGGTCCTTTTGGTGACCTCTGGCTCCAAAACCTTCTTGAAAGCAAAATATCCCTAGGACTCTATTTATCCCAAATAAATAACTGAAGCCAAATGTAATATTTTATAAAGCCTTCTCCTATTTTATGATCTATTGTTTCCTTTGGCCTATCAGGGAGAATCTAGAGCACACCATATATTGAGAAGATTAATCTTCAGGACTAGTGATCTATCTCATATTCTCTTGCCAACTAAAAGTTGTGCCCATTGTGAGTGTAGGCAAATGCTTCTAGTACCTCCTGCCTGAAGAGTCAAATCCTCCTTAGGATATTTTTGGGTTCTTCTTGTTTGGAGAAGGCCTTCATTGGAAGATGTTCCATGGCAAGGCTTTTCCAAGCTGAGGCTGTATAAGTGGTACCAAAAAGAATCAGAAAGCTATATTCAGTCCACAAAATCATCTGTTTTACATGTAGCCCTGTTCTATGGGTCTTTTCCAGCCTGAGGCCTTCAATAGCAACAACCATAAAGAAATTGTTTTCTAACAATGGTTGAGGTGGCACAGAACTGAGATGGCGCAGTGGTTAGAATGCAGTACTACAGTTACTTCTGCTGACTGCTGGCTGCCAGCAGTTTGGCAGTTCAAGTCTCACCGGCTCAAGGTTGACTCAGCTTTCCATCCTTCCAAGGTCAGTAAAATGAGGACCCAGATTGTGGGGGCAATATGCTGACTCTGTAAACCATATAGAGAGGGCTGTAAAGCATTATGAAGCAGTATATAAGTCTAAGTGATATTTCTATTGCTAATGGTCAACAAGAACATGACTGGCCTTGACCAAAACTGATAACTGAGAAGAAATGGATGAAATAGAAGAAGATATGATTGCTAGCATCCTAATAGAGTATTTAGCATTGAAACTTTTTGTTCTGAAATTCTTTTGCTTTTTGTTCTAAAGCTGTGAAGAGAACACTGTTATTCAATAGCAGGATATAATTATTGTCACACTTTCTAACTCTCATCAGTATATTTGCTTGGAAATTGTGAAAACAAAGTGTTGTTTTACTTTTCTCCTCCCCAGTGTCTCTTTAAAATGGTACACAACTATCCCAATTGTTTTCTGACTGAAAAATGCTTCCACAAAGACAGTCTCAAGAATTTACAGAACCTACTTTTTTTGCTTGTGCTCATATTCCAGGCCAAGCCACTAGAGGGTGCCACATCTGCCAATTAAACTGGAAAGTTTATAGGTCTTTATTGGAGTGTATGTGGTGTGAGCGTGTTATGAATTTTTTACACATATACAAATCCAGATGTGTTTATATGGAAAGCAGCAGACCATTTAGATCAAGAAAACAGCTGCCAGACAGAATATTAAGCACACATCATCTGTTCTTCCCATTGCTGCTTTTCCAATCAAAATAATATTCAATCACATAAAACACAGTTCTGCAAATATTTTTTTAATTTCTTTTTATCTCTTATTTTCTTTTACAAGTCCCGCACTATTATGTTTGGCTTAGAGCAGGGGTCCTCAACCTTGGTAACTTTAAGACTTGTGGACTTCAACTCCCAGAATTCCTCAGCCAGCTTTGCTGGAATTCTGGGAGTTGAAGTCCACAAGTCTTAAAGTTGCCAAGGTTGAGGACCCCTGGCTTAGAGGTATACAACAATCTGTAAATATTAAGTTACCTTGCAAAGGTTAAGACCAAGCTAGGAGTTTAAATGACTGTTTAAAAAAGCCCACTCCCCCACCAAATTTTCTTTTCTAGCTTAAGTATTTTTTTCAGGTTTTTCTCTCTTAACCATTTTCCACAGTCCATCAATCTGGCTATCATCACATTAAAATATAAATACTTGGTTTCACACACCAAAATTTGACTCATACATCACACTAAACTGAAGTGTATTGTTTCTTTAAATGACCATGTGTGGTTCAACTAACACATCATGGGAAAAAGAAACAATGATTCAGTACAGCACATAAGCCAATGAAAGTTTCTCAAGCTGTCATTTCTAACCTCTGGGCATATTGCTGTTTCCCTAGCTTTGGACTTTCAGTCCTTCTTACCTAAGTCTGGAATCAAATCAAATAATTGTACAAAGGACTGGATTAACTTTATTCAACTTGGATGGTTGCTCAGTTCACAAACCAGGATTTACAAAGCTGGATTAGGGCCACACTGAGAAAGAAAGGAGAAGATTCTAAAGACTGAAAAGATTGAATAGCCTGTGGGCAAGTTTCAAAATCAGGTTGCCAGACAGTAGCAGAGTCACCAGCCTAGGATCAATAGCCAATATTCCTAAAAAACCTATATGTGTACAAAGCACAATCATCCTCAGTTTAAGGACAGCAGACTGACACATTTGGCCAATAACTGAGCCACTACCCAAGGAAAACAGAAGAAGAGAGCCAATGAGGTGATTTGAGCACAGTTAAATCAGGAGCCAAAGGCTTCTACATGATTGCCTGGAATTTGAGATTACCCTGCAATTCCAAGAAAATTGCTTATTTGAGATGGGAAACTAGATTTTGTTTTCTTTTCCTTTAGAGAAGGGAATAATCTTGAAACATCAAAATTAGCAAGTAATGCTACCTATCAAAACAGGAACCCGGTAGATTCTGTGCAATGGAGAGTCCCAGTTATATGCAATATTGGGTTACTCCTTTAAAATATTTTTAAAGGAACCATCAAGTCTAAAATCTCACTTAGAAGCAATATAGGATAAAAAGTCACAATCCTGAGAATACATTGAACATACAAATGGCATAAGAACCACCAACATTTCTTCATATTCTCTGCTTCTCTTTAACTAAACATCTCTACTAATAGTAAGTTTAGATTTTCAGATGGAAGGCAGAAAGAAAACAGATTCATATCCAAGGATGCATTTCCAAAGACATCCAAATGTGTCACAGAATGAAGACACAAACCACTTTGTATTCTTACTTGTAGATTTCCCCTTCACTTCTATATAATGGAATACAATGGAAATTGATAACTGAGATGGTACTTCCATTGCAGATTTTCTGTTATAACTTTGTAAAAGGTGTTAAAGCTTAAACACAACAAAAGAGCTGATTTGGCTTTCTTGTTTTCAAGCAAACACAAAATTATTAAAATTGCATTTATTTTCTTGCTTGAGGGGAAGGGAAGTATCTGTGAACGTTTCTGCTGTGGATGGCAAAATAACTTGCCAATCTGGTTGGAGATACTGACTTAAGATGTGAGGGATACCACTGGCTAGTCTGCTTCAGACAGCAAGAAATGTTAGATGATCCTGCCTATGCAGTCTACTTGCCAAAGTACCATGGCCAAAGATGTAGTAGTCTCTTTCTCCTTGTCTGATAGTGTCCCTTTTACATGGCAGTTCCTTCTATTGGATTATGCATGGCTGTGTAGCTCTTAATCCACTATGTTCTGCAGGGCAAGCTATTTGCATGGATATTGGAGGATCATCAGCTCCCTTCATGATTAGTAAATTGAGAAGACAAAGGTTGCAGGACCATGATGACTTTTTTGATGCTACCTATCCTGCAGCTGGTTAAGCAGGCAGTTGCTAGGGTTAGTGTCCAAGGGCAAGGCTCCAGAAATCAGAAAGACCCCTGGATAGCATGTCCAAGAAACGTGAGATTCACTGCATGGGTGGGCATCTGCTTATAGGCATTTAGCTTCCCTCTAGGATGTATTGCTACTCAGTGCTTCAAGAGAAAGGGAAACTTTTGCTGCTGCCACCATTTGAAAGCTAAATGAAAGAAAGGTTATTTTGAGGGATTGGCCTGACAGCAATAAGAATAGACATCCTTTGCTTCTGCCTCTCCCTCTGGCTTCAAAAAATTGAAGCCTACTTCAGGTGGTAGAGTGGATGGAATAATTTTAATGGGACAATTTATTTCCATGACTTCCCTTAATTCACATCATTTTTGTGGATTTATAAGACAATTATCTGTAATTGTTTCACACCTAAGAGGCAAGTAAAGTGAGATTATAACCATATAATGTGCTGACAAACCAAAACGTCTGAAAGACTACGTTGGACAAAGGATATTTATGGAGATCTGAAGCATTACCAGAAATGGGATCTATGGCAGAGTGCTCCACCAGGGAAGAGAAGGCTCAGTGTTCAGTCAGACTGAGCTGAGGAACCCATTTATCCAAGTGTTGCTTTGATACAATTCCAGTCACATCTCACCATTTATCAGGCTTCCCTGGTAAATGTATTCTACAGCATTTCAACTCCCTATCCTACTTGAAGAGAGCTAAAATTAAATATATGGGGAAGACATAGTATTAGAGAACACTGCTCTTCATTAGTCATGCCGGTTCAGACCTGTAGCTCAACCCTTCCAGAAGATACCAGATTAGGAAAGGATTACTTAAGATACTTCTGCAGCACTGAATAAATTCCCATGCTCCCTCAAAGTTTTCTCTTGTCTGATGGCTCCCTCTGCAGATGAAAATTGAAGAAAAAGCCAGTGCAGCAAAATAAGTCACAAACAGGCTTGATTTCAGCTCCCTACTAGCATGGGGATCATGCAACCATCACAGCTGAATCAGCAAGTATCTCATAAATGACTACATTACATTCATGTCCCTTGAGTGCAAAAAAAAAGAACTAATCCTCCTTATACTTGTTTTCACCATTTTCAGATTTCTTGAAGAAGCAAACTGTGGTGTAAGCATTTCCACTGTTTTTGTGACAGTCCCTGCCAGCAGAAAGATATGAAAGTGAAGTAAAAGAGCCTTTCACAAAGTGAAATCCTACTAAAATAAAGCAGACCACAACAATACCATTGTTTCTAATCACAGGAAGATGGAATGTCATACTAGCTCTCTCAGGTGATCTGCACCTCTCCTAGAATAATTTCACCATAAAAGGTGCTGTGGAGAAGAAATTGCAGCCCATTTACAGTTCTTTTCTTTTAACCTGCTCATCATGTGATCTAAACTTAAGCAGGCTTGCACTTAGGATGTCCAAAACCTTAAAATACCTTGGAAATTTCTGTCTTCCATCCATCTTTACCACATTCTTGAAAAAGGAGCTGTCCAAAGCCTTCAGGCAGAGATCCTTCTGCCACTAAGAACTGTCAAGAAGAGCATTTGTTTCTTGTAAAAAAAAGGGTGAAGATTGGAATCCACTAGTGGTATTATTTTCTTGCAATGTTTCCACTTTTCCATGCTGCAAATCACTCATAACGTAAGTTTAAGCTTGTCCTGTTATTTTGTGTGGTTGCTGTTATTAATGGTGCTGCTTCCATGGATGGAAAAATTACAACTACAGCTGCCAATTATGGCCCTATCCAGAGGGTTATAGTATGCATGTATGTGAATGCACATCTGCACAGATTTAAGCAATAACTGTTAATAGTCCTGCATTTACGGTACCTTTAGATTATAGGACATTTTTCTCATTAGTAAAATCTAACACCTTGACCAGAATGGGAGGCTGGATCTCCCTCTTGACCTGTTTACATGGCAGCCTTTCCTTTTTCATTATAAGCTTAGCTTTAGACTTAACTGGTCTCTTGATTGTCTGATCTTCTACTACTTGGCCTCTTTTTCTAAATCAGCATTAGGCTCATGCTTAAGCTCATTTTATTTGTAGGCTTGACTGGCATGTACAGTTGCACTTTGGATTCTCTTATTGTAAATTTATTTTGTAGATTTCTTCCAAGGTAATTATGAAATAAAGAAGCAGTGAGTCTATGTGAAGCCTCATAGGACTGCTTTGCTTCTCCTTTGTATCTCTACACAATCAGGGCCATAGAGAACATTTTCATCAAACTGAAAGGGCTGCACAAAGCAAAGTACCCACTTTCATACCTAAGTTGGTAGTTTCTTTTATATATATAAATTATATAAATAATTTTATTAAAGGTTTTTTTTAAAAAAAAAAGTTAAAACTAATATAAACGAATATGAGAAGGGGTTAAAAAAAACAAAAAGAAAGGTAAAAGTGCAAGTAAGGGGGCGGAAAGAAAATTTAAAAACAAAGCAACAAGATCCAAGAAATGACTTCCAATCTTCTTTAGTTATAACCACAATCATAAATTTGTCTTCTTACTCTATGCTTACAAGACGGTTCTCATTTTTCTATAATCTATTTAATCATCAAAACCACATAGCATAAATTCTTTTTTTTTCTGTTTTACGCAAAACGTATGTAAAATAAATGTAAATATTGTCTTTTCTCTGATTAAAGAAGTCATTTTAGCCATCTCAGCAAGTTCCATCATTTCTACCAACCATTCTTCCATTGCGGGTAGTGCTAAATTTTCCATCTTTGTGCACACAATAATTTTGCTGCAGTTATTGTAGACAAAAACAAAGTCCAATGACTTTTTTCCAACTGTATGTCCATCAATCCAAAAGGAAGACCTCTGGACGTATATTAATCTTTAATATGTTTGAATCCAAATTCTAGCTTTCTACATGTCCACCAAGCATGGTAAAATGTCACTTTTTGTGTCACTTAGTTGGTAGTTTCTATGCCTCTGCCTAGTTCTTCTACAGCAAGAACCAAGAGAGCTGCACAGGGCAAATCAGCATTGTTGCAAATCATTATGTTGGATACTAGTGCTTTGCAACATTTCAGTATCTTTGGGGGGTTTTGTTACTTGAAAGAATCCTGGTTGGCAGAGAGCCAGGTGGGTAGCAAAAGAAATATCTAAGGTTAAATTAGCACCCCCAATCATCCCGCTATGTGCTTTTGAATTACTACACTGTTCTCCTAAAGTCCTAAAATAAGTGTGATCATTTTAATCCACGGCAGACATTGCGTCTCTAGTCACTGGATATGTATATAATAATAGTCCTTCCTCTGTTTGTGTTGGATTACTTTACAAAGTTTTGGGAATATGATTATGCCAAAGAACCACAAACTGACAGATATTAAATTTATTTTGACTTCTGGCAGTGACAGTTTTTAACACTGGGAGGCACCACCAGCACATAAAGCAAAATTCAAAGGCTGGCCTTATTAGACATAAAGAGTTGTGTTTAAACAGAATCATATGTTACCAAGGGAGTGACAAATTCCATGCACACCCATGGGAAATAGGAGGCTGGGTTCTGTGGCCAAAGCTTGTTTTGAAACAAATGAAGGGCTGTGCACCAAAGTAGAACACTTTCCATCCTGCCTTTGTTTTGTTTCCTGCTTCTATACTCTCTCCATTCTAACACCTTTTTTTTAAGTAGGCAGGGGAGAAAAACATTTTTAGCTTCTCCCAAGGGTCTTCTGTGACCCAGGAACAGGCTGCATCTATGACCTAATACTGAGCATTAAGGAAATTTTAAAGGTTTTGCCAAGCAGGAGGGTCCTTCAACAAGTGAATGACTTACAAATTTAAAACTATGGCATCTATCCCATAGATTCTTAGGCAGAATAATGGCAAATCAGAAACAATCTGATAGGAAAAGGCAGTCATTTTGTTTACAGTTTTACAGTTATTTCATAAATTAGGAGTGCAGATATACAGACAATCCAGAGCTGCTTCGCATAAGAAGGTATTTTAAAATGCATGCAGATCTCCCATAAGGATAACATCACAGATGTTTATTTCATTGCTAATGTGTATTTTCAGAAATTACCAGAAGTTAGCTGGTCAAAAAAAATGAACACATAAAACAATTCTAAAAATCATGTTTATTGCACCTTTGACCCAGTAAGAAATGGAGCTGTTCCCAGGCTAGACAAATTATTAGATTAGATAAGGGTTTTCACAAACCATCAAAAGAATATCCCAAAGATGCTTTGAAGACATTTCACTTCTCATCCAAGTAGTTTCTTTAGCTCTGACTGGATGGTGGGGAGTGGAAGAATTTATACTCCTTACAGACAGCTGTTCATTTACATTCTTTTAGAGAGTCATTGGGGCCATTTGGAGGTTTGTCTGTGCCTTCGGGGTCACCTGAGTAGTGCAAAAGGGGGTGGAGCCTTCTTGGATGCAGGATGTTTTCTGCCCTTTGTCCCTTCACTGTTGAAGACAGGTACAAGCTGTTGGGAACGATTCTGTGATGTCTGCATCTCAAACTGAAGCACAACTGGTTCCTGTAGTCTGCAATGTTTTTTGGAAATCCATTCATACTCCTCCTTCATTTGAAGGGTGTTCATCCCAAAGTGCATAGCTAAATGTCTATGGAGATTCTCAGTCATCCAGGCCAGGTTGTCCCAAAAGTGCTTTTTCAGGAGGCAACTGGACTTTCTTGTTTTTCTTTGAAGACGTTTTCCTTCTCATCCAAGAAGCTTCTTCAGCTCTTCAGATCTCCATAGACATCAAGAGAATAGCAAGTAACTGCTAATTCAGAATGGAGGCAAAACCCAGAATTTAAACTCAAGATGGCAAAACTGTGCATATATGACTTCATTCTAGTCTGCACTAAAGTCTAATCTGGCATATTCCATCAGAAAGTCTTCTACACTATAGAATAAGATGATTCTTGACTAAGGATATCTAGAGACCATTGTTTCTCGACTATAGCAATTTGAAGGTGTGCGGACTTCCAACTCTCAGAATTCCATAGCCACAGGCCAAGGCTGAGAAATACTGCTATTGAAGTCATACAAACCCTGAGAAAACTGTGTGCCTATGAACAAACTGCTGCTTTTCAGCATTATTTACAGAAGGACTTTAGCCTACCCCATAGAGCTGTTGTGAGAGTAAAACCTCTAGTATGGTATCAAACTTCAAAAAGAAAAAATATTGTCTCAATTATATGCAACACCTGATCAAACTGTTTGCTAAAACATAGGCAGAGGAGCTATAACATTCAGCACAAATGCTATTTTTAATTCTGCACTCTTAGCTTCTTGCAGTTAACTAATCCTCCCTATATTTTTAGCCTTCAGAAATCATGACAAATAGGTTTAGATATTTAAATTGTTGTCCCACAGACTCATTTATCCACTCTTACACATTAAGAAGCATCTGTTTTTCAAAGTTAACATCTAGTTTTAACAAATTATAACTTTATTTTTGTATGACTAATACAGTAAAGACATGGTTACAGAGTATGTTCACTGAACATACTGGGTTTACTACTAAGTAAACATCAATACCTGCATTTTTAGAAACACTAGATAAAAAGTTTAAGGCAAATGAATATTAATATCAAGTCAATAAATTTAGTATTAGATTATAACAAACACCTACTGAGGCTCTGATGCATAATTAGGTGGTAAAAAGAACACCCATAGACATACATAAATATTTTAGCTTAATTTGCACATAAACAAATACTGCAAATACCGTGAAGAACAAATAGAAAGGTATAAGAATATAATATTTTTTTCAACTTTTCCTGATATATTCAAAGTACTGCAGTTAAAATGTGGATTGTCACAGATAAATTCAAATCTCAAGCTGCACGTAAAATTAAAAAGGTTCAGTCTTGTGGAAAAAATACATATTTTATGTTGAAATAGCTGGATTATTTTTTCTCATCACTGACTTCTTAATGTGTTATTGTAAATGACCTTTAAGACAGAATATTAATCTTCATAACATGCTTTCAGCATCAAATTATCTTCAATATACCCTGCTGATATTGTGTAAAGTTAATATGCTGCTTTCACCAAGGCTGTTTACACTCACTTCTGGAAAGAGTAAGAACATTAACACAAAATACTTTCTTAGCACATCAGAAATTGAAATCTTCAGTTGACCTAGATTTGGATGCCTATAATAAGGACCCATTTTCAAATTCTCATATGCATTCTCATTAATTACCCAATACCATAATTTCTTTCTAGTACATTTTCTTTCTGGGGGAAAGATTCAGGTTTCAATACACATTTCTTGATGCAGAATTTCTTCTTGACCTTATATTTGTGCTACAGCTGAAAAACATGGATAACCCACTGCTAATTTATGCATCCTTGTTGACATGAAAGCTGCAGGACAGTTTCAGTATGAAGAATGTATTTTGTAAATAAATATCTGATGTATCATGCTTACCTTTTTGGAGAAATTACCTAAAATTGTTACTGTCATCTATTAGCTTTTTGTTTTTACTACATAACAAATAACAACTTGATAGGACAAGTAAAAGGCCAATCCACAGTTTTATGACTGGGTTTTCCTTGGTCCATCTAAAATGGAAACCCAGTGATGATTCATAGTGCCTTCTAGAGGCATCCAAGTCTCACTGTGCTGATATAACAATTTGAACAGAGGCAGGCTGACTGGTGCTATAAATCACTAAAGGAGAACTAGAGGGAAGGTTTAAAATTATTATTAGAAAGAATACCAGTGCAGTTTTGTTTATGTTGCAATTATTATCATTGAGTTTGGCTGAACTTCCAACATGACTTGAAGGGAGGCATTTTCAAGCCTATATGGAACATATGAGATGAAGTATAATCCTTTAATTCAAACTGAACTGGAAAGCTTTGTAAGTGATCTTGATGTTTCCTAGCACTAAAAAACAGCAAAGGTATCTGCAGAAATTGCTACTGTGGTGTTTCTCAAGTAAAGAGAGTCCAAAATGTGTTTGTTGCATTCTTTACACTTACTATCAGGGCCCTACAATGGAGGAGGGGAAAAAAAGTTTTGCATATTGATGAGAGGGGTCCTTACTGACTTGCACTTCTTTCAAAATGTCGGGGTTGGCATCTCTTCTGGTATCACAAAATGATTATGACCCAACAATTATGTAGCTGCATAAAAAATGCAATCCTAATCTATATTACAGAACTACACTGTATATTCCTCTCTATTTTGATGCAATCAGATCTCTGTTAGAATCTTTTGTCCAGTTCGTTTTATTAGAGCAACCAAAATGATAAGAAGGAAGGAAAAGTCTGTGAGAAGCAGTTAGAAGTATTGGGTATGGTTTGGCTTGCAGAAGAGTAGTGGGAGACATGCTAGATCAAGGGCTGTCATATAAAAATTAGGGAAGAAGCGATGGGTTTAAATTCTTATTCCAGTTGGACATTGGGAAAAATTCCTAGCATTAGAAAAGAGTACCTTGGAAAACATTATCTATTGTTTTAAATGGAAGTTTGATGGCCACCAGTTGGGGATGCTATAAAAGTAGATTCCTGCCTTCCTAGATGAACTCCAAGATCTCCTCCATTATTTACATTCTAAGTAATACTACATAAACTTAAACACTACCCTGCTCTTTTTTAAAATTAACCAGCATTGATCTCATTAAGAAGTAATTCTATAAAATTTTGTTTCCTCCCACAAAACTAGTTTAATCTTGTGCAGCTCGGGGATTACAGAATGGATACCTCCAATGATCTGCTTTATAGATAATCAAGCCAAGTCTGAAATTGCCTGAAATTGTTCCTACACTCAAAAACTTATATTTCTGGTTTGGTGTCTAGCAAGGAAGCTAAAATAAGCCTTAATTCCAAAGCAGTAAGAAATGTATTCCTTAGCAATTGTGTCTCATTTGATGTATTGTTATTATTAACAATTATATAGTATAGTTATCTTGACCAAGATCTTATACAGCTTTCTTTTTAATCAAATTTTTGGGCCTTAAAAATGTGAAGTCTTACATATTCCTAGTGAAGAGAACCATGGAATTAAATTTCAGATGAGCCATGTTCAGAGCTCCAATTTCTCTATCTTGTCAAGAGCTTCTCTGGGACAATCGCTTTCTCCTCATGCTATTTCACAACACAGGTAAAATAAAATGGGTGCTGGATAGAGCTCTCCTGTGTTTTTTCTACTGTTCCTCACTCATTACATAAAGGAGAATTTCATTTAGAAAATATTTAAAAGAAATCCCTAGGGATGAAGAACGAGGTTCCTGCACTATTTAATTATAATACAAAGGAGTATTTTGAAAACAGATGTAAACAAACCAAATGATTTGCATCAGAGAAATAAGAATACCGGTATGTGAAGATTAAGGGTGGAAATGTTATGCATTTCCTCTGTAAAATTAAGTAAATTAGTTGTTTAATGATGAGATTTGCATCATTAGCATTTTGAATGTAAAAAATACAGTCAATCTTCTTCAATCTGGGCAACCCTCAGATATGTGGATTTAACATCCAGAATTTTCAGCAATGGTTATGGAGTCCTGGTATTAGAGAGTATCCAAGATTAGTGCAGCTAATATGTCCCTAATGAGTGAACATCTGTAAGAAAGTCCTGTTACCCAACATTAACTATTCTGGAAGCAGGGACCTTTGACAGAGACTGTGTATCAATTTTAACACAAGTATATTACCTTAAAATTGAGTCAAAAAGTTGTTCATCAGCTTATTTTCCTGAATATTTGCTCCTACACACACACACACACACATACACAAACATCTTTGAAACTTTTGTCAAATCTTATTCATCTCTCTCAGTGTTCATTTTCCAACAACACTGCACAGAGGTGAACAACCAAGCGCCATGGACTAAATGCAGCAAGTCTGCTAAAAATCACACTAGCAAAGGTTGGTATCCAATTACTGAAAATGGAGGCATGACTTCCCATGAAATTTTGTGGAAAAGAAAAAAAAAGAATGATGAGTCATTGTAAAGACTTAACTCATCCATAATAAGAAAAGTATTGCCTGATTGTATGATGTCATGATGTTACTGCCCCACCCACTAAATACCGTACCATGGCTACTGGAAAATGTAACAAAAATCTTCAGGACACAGCCAATGAAAAGTTGTCAGGTCCACTATGCCACCCTTATGGCATTGACACATATGAAGAGCCTTGGTGGAGCAGTGGGCTAATGCCTCCTTAAGTAACACCAGCTGACTGCAATTAGTGCAGGTTCGCATCCCACCAGGGTCAAGGTTGACTCAGCCTTCCATCCTTCCGAGGTAGGTAAAATGAGGACCCAGATTGTTGGGGGCAATAAGCTGACTTGTAATAATGCCGCTTGGGGTTTGTGTGAAAGCCCTAATAAGCAGGCATATACATAGAATGAAGGCTACTGCTAAGCTTGTAACCCGCCCTGAGTCTTCAGAGAAGGGCGGGATATAAATGGAATTTAAATAAATAAATAAATAAATAAATAAATAAATAAATAAATAAAATTTTTGCAATCCTTAAAATAGAGATTATGTGAATGATTAGCAAAAAAGAAGAATTAATGCGGAAAATGTTGTGTCTTTTTGGTAAAGTGGTGAAATGACCACACATGGAGAAATTTGTACAGATCTGAATATATCTGTAAACAATTCTTTCAACATGAGCTGCATATATAGTTAGAATATTCTTTACCTGTGTATCAGGTTGTGATTCTACAAAATACTATTATTTAAAGACTCCAGTTCATCTAATACAGTACTTCTGTAGGTCTGTTCCCATCTTAAAATTCATAAGTAGCTGTATAAGGAATTGCTTAGATGCTAACCAATAACTGCAGTATTTTATCAATTACCTTCAGAATGGCAATTACATTTTGTTACAGAGATTACACTGCATTTCCTTAGTGACAGGAAACACCAATCCGAAAATGATATACTTCAAACATCTCAATATCCTTCAATGAATGACCCTTAGAACTATATTTATTATGCTTAAACAAAACCCTGGAAAGTCCTCGAGCAAAAGTACTGCAGGATTTATAATTTTCTTACAACTGAGATTAGCTGTTTCTGTTATAATCATTCATTTCAGACAAGGATTACAGGGATTAAGAGAAGAAACCAACATTTTTAGAGCATGGGAAGTTTGAGGCTTTTTTCTGCAAAAACAGTATTGCTTTCTTTCAAAATATTGCTAAACCTGTTTTTAAAGAATGGTCCATCGATCTTTCCAAAGTGTGAATGTGCTTAATCTGTGAATATAAAAAATATTTGCCAGGCACTATTGTGGGTTGCATAGTAGATGAAATACCCCAGGTTGTATTCATGGCAAAAATTGTGTCAAAAGAAGGTGGAAACTGAGCAGCTAATGATGACTTTAACTTGCCTATGCAATAGGATTAGGATGAGATAAAGGCAACAACATGAGAATGTTGCATGTAAAAATGCTGGGGCATGTGCACCTCTTGGCTAGAACGATGTTGGGATAAGTCCAGAATTCCTAATAGCAGCTACAATATGTAAAGCAAAGGCTGTACTCACCAAAAGGAAATAAGGATCATTACCTTTTACAAGCAAAACTGTGATTTTGGGTTCTGTAACAACAAATATTGCTCTGGAATGATTTCCCAGTAATGTTTAAAATTAATCTAAGTGATCAGACTTCAGTGCAATGGTGTCTATAAATAGGAGACAAAGGGTTTATCAAAGAACATGCTAACAGTCTAGACCACGAGTCAGCAGCCCACAGCTCTGGAGCCGCCTGCAGCTCTTTCAGCTTCTGCTGCAGCTCCCAGTCCTCCTCTGGCATTTGCAGTCCCACAAAAAAAAAGTGGGAGTTCAATCAATCTCGCAAAGTTGAAATTGATTGATTGAACTTCTTTTGTTTGTGGGACTGCCCACAAACTTCTTTTGTTTGTGGGACTGCCCACAAACTCCTTTTCTTCTTGGGACTGCACGTAGCAGTGGCGGAGGAAGAGACGGAGGACTGCTGGAAAGAAGGTGTGTGGGTCAGATGGGGTGTGGGGGGCATTGTATGGAGGTGGCTGGGGAAATGGGCTGGGTGGGGGGAGCTGCCAATGCCACTGCCATGATCCCCCCTCCCCAGCCACCCAGCCACCATGCCGATATTCTCACCTGGCCTCACGTTCTTCTCCTTGTCTTCTGCATTCCCCCGCATAGAGTTGGATGAGGCTTCTCGAAGAGGAGGGGGCTACCGTACCTGAGTTACTGATTGAAGGTGCGGTCTGGGTGGGAAGGGGGTGACCGAAATTGAGCACAGAGCGCTTTTACTTTGTATCAGCCTTGAAGAAAGCTGCTTTCTGCTGGCCTCCACTTTCTTAATGTTTAGTTTCAACCCAACTTTTGTACTCTCCTTCTTCACCCGCAATAAGAGGCTATTTAGTTTCTCTTCACTTTCTGCCATTAGAGTGGTATCATCTGATATTTCTCCTGGCAATCTTAATTCCAACTTTCGATTCATCTAGCCCTGCCTTTCTCATGATGTGCTCTGCATATAAGTTAAATAGGCAGGGCGACAGTATTCAGCCTTGCCGGACTCCATTCCCAATTTCGAACCAATCAGTGGTTCCGTGTCCAGTTCTCACTATTGCTTCTTGGCCCACATATAGGTTTCTCAAGAGACAAACAAGATGGTCTGGTACTCCCATCTCTTTAAGAACTGTCCACAGTTTGTTGTGATCCACACAATCAAAGGCTTTAGTATAGTCAATGAAGCAGAAGTAGATGTTTTTCTGGAACTCCCTAGCTTTCTCCATGATCCAGCGTATGTTGGCAATTTGATCTCTAGTTCCTCTGCCTCTTTGAAATCCTGCCTGTACTTCTGGTAGTTCTTGATCCACATACTGCTGGAGTCTAGCTTGTAGGATTTTAAGCATAACTTTACTAGCATGAGAAATGAGTGCAATGGTGCAATAGTTTGAACATTCTTTGGCACTGCCTTTCTTTAGAATTGGAATGTAAACTGATCTTTCCCAATCCTGTGGCCACTGTTGAGTTTTCCAAATTTGCTGGCAAATTGAGTGTAGCACTTTTTGAACCAACCTTAAGTTAATACAATTCTTGTTGTTTTAATGAATGATGATTTAGTATAAAAGTTTTCTAATATTTCTACAGATAATAATCACATCAATATAATATTCCTTTTCTATCTAGTCATTCTGGTTGTCTCATCATAGATCCTGTTTACAGTTCTTGTTTACATTTGTTTTTCCCACAATGTTCAAAACATTCTTACTGGTTAAGATTTTCTCAAAGTTAATTACATTTAAATATTTAAGTCTATTTTTTCTCATGTAAGCCAACCCAATACTTTTATCTTTCTTAAGGAATAAATAAGACTAAAAAAGAAAAAAGAATAATAATAAAAAATAAATAGAAAGATAGTATGCTACTTAAAATCCCTATTTCCTATAAGCTAATACATATTTATTTCCAAAAAAATTGTTTTTAACCATAATTAAAAATATATTAAAATATTAAAAATATATTTAATCTTTAAATATTCCATTTAATAAATGTAGTCCTCTAGTCTTTTAACTCTTATTCAAAACACTTTTTTAATCCATTGAAATTTTCTTAAAGTCAATCACCTTTAGATATCTAAAACACTTCCTTTATATAAGTCATTCCAACTCATATTATTCATATCAAGAAATAAAATCAAAAAAAGAAAAATAAAGTACTATGTTACTTGAGGGGCTTTTCCCTCTTAAAGTCAAATTCACATCCAAAATCTTTATTTCTTTAACCATATTCAAACAGGTGTTTCTTTTTTTACATATTCTCTCTGATAGGCCCCATCCTCTATTTTCTTAATTTTCACTTTAGCCTCTTTTGCTCAGTATCTTTCTTAATCAATATGTTCTGCTGAGTCAAAGAATCTTTCCATATTCTTGTAGGTGTTACTGTAGATATAAAAGGTAAGTCAAGTACAATATCTTTGTGAGAGGCATTTGCTGATTCATTTTTGTTGAAAATCTTTTTCTTTCTTTTTCTCTCTGCTTCTCTTATCATTTTTGACTCTCCAGTTTTAGTGTTTTTCCTGGCAACTCTGCAGTCCATTTTGTCCAATCTTTTTTCTTATCCTCAAATTTGTTTTGTGGTGTTAAAGTATAAATTGCCTTTTCCAAATCCAGTATTACTTGTAAAAAAAATTTCCACTTGGGTTAAATCATACTTCTCTGTTTTGTTAGGTTCCATCTTTAAGTCTCTATCCTCAAATTTGTATTCAGTTTTCTGTTTTATCTGTTCATTTTCTGTTGTTGTTTCCTGGGATTTTTTTTTGTTGTAAAGTTAAATTGGAGATGAATTGGTTTATATTTTCAAAGTTATTTTGGATTTCTTTGTGGTTTAAAATCATTATTATTTGAATTAGTTGCAACATATCATATGTCTCCTCTTCAAAAGTGTTTATTTTTCCTTGATAGTTTTTTTCTATAAATCTCTGATTTTCCGTGATGACCAAGAATCCAAATTTTCTTTTCTCTGTAAATAGCTTTGGGGTCAGAGTTAAATAGATACTTGTAATCCAGAAAGTTCAAAAAAGTTTTTTTTTGTTCCCTGAAGTTTGTAAGTCTCACTTTGTCTGCAGCCCAGATTGTTTTCTTTTTTGTCACAGCTGTTCTCTATTGTTAGAGCTTTGAAGGTCACAAGTAGAGATTAGTTTTTTTCCAGATTTTGCCAAGTCCTGCATGAAAGCCATAGCTGTTATAGTCTTCATCCACCACTAGATGTCAGGACTGGTTTATGTACTGGTTTATTTTTCAAATTTTCAAAATGAACAAATTGTCTTTAAAATGAGAATCTTATCCATTCAGTAACTTCAAACTTATCCATATGTAGGTTTTATAGTCATTTCATTTCATTTCAATATGTTTTAGTCTTCCATAAAAGGTTTAATTCACTGCTTCCATTAAGTAAAAGGGTGGGGCAAAAATCCCCTCCTTCACTTTCGGAGGTTTCTTGCTTTTGGGGATTATTTTTTCCTTGAGGAAAGGTGATAAGTAGGATAGAGAAAATCAAAGTTCTGGCTTCCAGTTCCTGTTCTCCAGCGAGCAGTCTAAAGATTCAGAATGCCGAACCCTTCGGCTGAAATTTCTTTTTGTGGGGGCCCTAAGGGGCCAGAACCCACCCTGAAGGGGTGGAATGAAGGAAGAAAATCCCAGGGACTTAGGAGAGACGGCGGTCTCCCCGAATGGTCCAGGAGAAGCCTCCCAGAAACTAACAGAAAAAAGGTTGGCTAACTTCATGTTCAGCCATAGCTGGTGACAATGGAAGCCATAAGCTTTTAAACTAAGCAGATTTTAAACAGCATGCTTGAATCTGGGTAAGAATATTGATTTTCTCTATCCTACCTATTTTCCTGGAAAAAAAGGAGGGAGATTTTACTCCCTCCTTTTGGTTACCGGAAGCGGCGAAACTTACCCTTTAGAGAGAGAAAAAAGACTAGTAAGACCTGAAAAATGAGCAAACGCTGACACCTACTGGTGGGTGAGGATTTTTTTTTCTCTGACCGCCAAGTTCTTAGAAAATGCAGCTGTGTAAACAAAGACTCACTGGAGAAGAGCCTAATGCTAGGAAAGATTGAGGGCAATAGAAGAAGGGGATGACAGAGAATGAGGTGGCTGGATGGAATCACTGAAGCAGTAGGCGTGAGCTTAAATGGACTCCAGAAGATTGTAGAGGAAAGAAGGCCTGGAGGAATGTTGTCCATAGGGTCGCGATAGGTCGGACATGACTTCGCAGCTAACAACAACAAACAAAGTGAGAGTAACAAATCTGAAGCAATGAATACTTTACAAAAGGAAACATATGATAAGCAGCAACCATTTCAAAGGACAATGACTTTAAACTACAAAGAAATACAGAACAACTTTGAGAGTATGAATCAGCTTATCTCCAACTTAATTTCATTCCAAGACATTTCCCAGGAAAATACAGTAGAGATGACTGAACATAATTCTGAGGATAGAGATTTAAAGATGGAACTGTATAAAATAAAAAATCATGATTTAATTCAAATGGGAAATATTTCAACACGTCCAAGCAACTTTGAAGATAAGGAAAAGAATGAGAAAAAAATACTTTACAGGGAAACAAATGATGCAGCAAAACATACTGATTAAGAAAGGCAATGGCCAGGGAAAAAAAGATTAAAATGGAAATCAAGAAAATAGATGATGGGACCTATCAGAGAGAATACTTAAAAAAGAAACATTTGTTTGAATATGGCTAAAAATGGAAAAACTTTGGAATATATTACTCTTAGAGAGATGATTTTTTTTCTTGTTAACAAATACAACAAGAAACATTTTTTGAATATGGCTAAAGAAATGGAAAAACTTTGAAATATATTACTTTTAGAGGGATGAATTTTTTATTTTATTTTTTAATTAATACAATATGTTTTTTTCTTTTTCCTTCCTGTAAAAAAAAGTTGAAATGATTTAAACAAAGCAAACATTTTAGTTATTTAAATGTGACGATAAGAAAAGCATAAAAATGTGTTTTGAATGAGAGTTAAAGGATTAGATGATTAGATCTATGGAATGGAATGCTATGTTATGTTAAAAAAAATACCATTAAAATATATACAAAAGAAAAAGAAAAAAGAAAATCAAAGTTCTTACCCAGATTCAAATGCGCTGTTTACAATCAGCTTAAAATAGTGCTTTTGACTTCAGTTGCTTGCAGCTTGGGCTAGACTTTGAAGTTAGGCTAGCCTTTCTCCTGTTTGTTTCTGGAAGGCTTCTCCTGGACTGATTGGGTTGACCACCATCTCTCCAAAGTCCCCTGGACTTCCTTCCTTCTTTGCCACCTCTTCGGGGCAGCTTCTGGCCCATTTAGGGTCCCCTAACAGGAAAAAATTCAGCCAAAGGGCACGGAGTCCCAAACCCGACTGTTGCGTTTCTACGCAGGACCGGAAGTCAATTTTAGAGAAGATCATCTATAATAGAACAGAACTTTCCAGTGCTTTTTAAAGTTGTGGATATGACTTTTCCTTAACTAAAAACTGCACTGAAGTCTTTGTGATTTAGAAAAATTAAATGATAGAATTCCATTTTGAGGTCCCCTCAGCCCAATTTCAACGTAGTGCCTTGTATGCTCAGGCAAAAACCTATTCTTTGGAATGTACAGAAAGACATAGGACAGGAACCCTTACCCAAGTTCCTAAACCTGTACGCTTTTAGGAAGAATAGTGAGGTGTGATATAGTGTATGAGCATAAGCAGACTTTGAAAACAGGTATTTCTTAGAAATAACAATCTGTCTTACAAGAATGGAAACTAAAACCACAATTTCCTTTGCGCAATAACAATGATTGTGGTAACTTATGGCTATAGATTACTTTTTTAAAAAAGAGCACAAAACACATTTGTTCAAATATATTCAGTGGTATAGCTATATACCACTGAAACCAATCTTAGCAGTATATCAAATTCTTATTTATGTTTAGGAAGGAAAGCCAAAGTTTTAATTTTCCATGCATTCAGACCACAGAGAATATAGTCATTAATTTAAGCCAAGACACACTGAAAGAATAAGGTGGTTTTGTCCTGTCCAAGGGCCAAGATTGGATTATTCATTGGACACAATGGCACAATGCCCAGATCTTAGGAAACTCTCAAAGGCCAGTAAAAATGTTTTAGCCACCCAATCTCAAAACTGATTCAAAAATGAGGTAAGAGAAGGCTTAAATAACAAGGATATGCAGATATAGACATATGTATACTTATATATGTTTACATACATAAAGGTAAAGATAAAGATTCCCCCGCACATGCATGCTAGTCGTTTCCAACTCTAGGGGCTGGTGCTCATCTCCATTTCAAAGCCGAAGAGCCAGTGCTTGTCCGAGTACGTCAGCCTTGGTGGAGCAGTGGGCTAATGCCTACTTAAGTAACACCAGCTGCCTGCAATTAGTCCAGGTTCGCATCCCACCAGGCTCAAGGTTGACTCAGCCTTCCATCCTTCTGAGGTAGGTAAAATGAGGACCCAGATTGTTGGGGGCAATTAAGCTGACTTTGTAAAAAATGCCACTTGGGGTGTGTGTGAAAGCCCTAACAAGCAGGCATATACATAGAATGAAGGCTACTGCTAAGCTTGTAAGCCGCCCTGAGTCTTCGGAGAAGGGCGGGATATAAATGGAATTTTAAAAAATAAAAGATTATTAAGGTAAAGGTTAAAGGTAAAGGTTCCCCCGCACATACGTGCTAGTCATTTCCAACTCTAGGGGCCGGTGCTCATCTCCGTTTCAAAGCCGAACAGCCAGTGCTTGTCCGAGTACGGCTCCATGGTCATGTGGCTGGCATGACTAGACGCCAAAGGCGCACGGAACCCTGTTATCATCCCACCGTAGTGGTCCCTATTTTTCTACTTGCATTTTTACGTGCTTTCGAACTGCTAGGTTGGCAGAAGCTGGGACGAGTAACAGGCGCTCACTCTGTTACACAGCACTCGGGATTCGACCCACCAAACTGCCGACCATCTGATCAATAAGTTCAGCGTCCTAACTGAGCCACAGAGTCCCTATGTTTACATACATAGATACATATATAAAACTATATGCCTTTGTTTATTAAAGGATTAGGGATCTATGTAGTAAATGCAAATATATCTTTAACTCTGTTCTCAGATCATGCATCCACATGATATACCCAGGCCTATAAAGTTTTAAAGAGATGCAATAAAAAGAACAAAAGCAAGGATGCAAAAGGTACTTATAACGTTGAGAAAGCTGTATTGGTGATCCAAGTCCAACATAGGATTTAAAACAACAGAGACTAAAATCAAAATCAGAACAAATGTAAAGAAGAGTCAAAAAGCAAACTAAACTTCAGGCCTTTACATAAGCAGAAGAGATAGCAGTTAATATATCTAACATGATTTGTATCACTTGCGTTCTGTCCAAGTCTTTTATGCAGAGGCCACCATAGCTGGTAATTTTTACCTCTTAAGAGACAGTGATCCACTCTGAGAAATCACTTTACTTTTGAGGAGCCCAGGCTTGTTGCTTGTACTTTCATGCCATTCAGTGCATTGGTCTCCCACTGAGCAATGACACCATTGTCACAGACTTGGAGGCTACAGCATGTTGCAGGTTCTGATGCTTAGATCTGATCTTTCCAGCCAGAGATCCCTCAGTCAGACAGTTTTCTCCTCCATTGCCTCTTCTTATCCTCTGGGAGGATTTTGTCAGGTTTAGTCTTTTCCAACTCTGCAACCTGTCAGCCAGACTAATTTAGGACGAAGGTTTACCTGTGTCCAAAAACAGCCTGATGAGTCACAGGTATGAACTACTGTCTCCTGTTATTAAGGCAATTCAGTGGGGTGAAACCTGTCATTCCAAGCACCCACCCATCTTTTTCAGTTAGCAGGCAATGCTTGGCCTGAGGGAAACGGCCAGAGCAATCCATTAGTTGCTTTTCTTAACTTTCCCCACACTAAAATAGAAAGGACTGCACCAGCCCAGACATCAAAGCAACAAATTTCATACCATTGTATGTTTAAAGCGCAAGGAGGACAAGTAGCACATTTGATGCAATCAAGGAATTAAGTTTTCTGCCTTTCCTTATGCCATCCAATGGGTATCTGGAGTTTTGCAGCCCATGTTTAATAGCATTAATTTTACTTCACTGTGATAGGCAGTAGATTTTAGGAAGCCCTTTCAATATTAGTGTATCTGCTAAAGACCACATTTCACAAAGAATTTCTGAAAGGAATAAAGAGTGTATGCTAATAGCAAGTGCTTATAGTTGTTCCCCAAATCCTAAGTACATTTATTCCAGGACATCCCAATTCTTCTTCCCTTGTGCATGAGCCAGGAAACAAGGTAATTGGAAAAACTTTATTTTGGGAAAACTATTTGCTATTATGGGCTTTTTTGTATATAACTCTAGGAATTCCCAAAATATGGTCTGAAAAGTCTCCTTTACATGCATTAATTAGCAGATGTATCTGCATTGTCTAAAGCTTGTAAGCCGCCCTGACTCTTCAGAGAAGGGTGGGATATAAATGGAATTAAAATAAAAAAATAAAAAATAATGTTTCATATGTAGAGAGATTCAGAGCACCATAGAGCTGAAAAACACCACATTAAGAAACTAACACGTTCATATTTTTTTCATGATAGTCTTGCATCCCATCCATTACCAGAATAGGTTCCTGTTAATTGCATGCAGATAGTGGTGCCTGAAATACTAAACCAGGATTGGCCAGAATCAGATCCACATCCAGAATCAATATATAATCAGCCATGACATTAGACTCACTAGGTAAATCTATGAATTCCTCTCTCTATCTCCACCTTTCCATCTCATGGGTTATTGTAAGGAAAAGGCACACATCCCCAGATTCATATAATATATTCAATCAGGCTAAAGTAGGGCTAAATAATGCATACCTCAGAGTGTTGTGTAAACTGAGCAATCAATTTAGCTCTTCAGGTGTATCAGGCCATTTTGTGAAGTCATACTATAGTTTATTGATTTGGACACAGCATGTTATGAAAATGCAGCAATTGTGTTCTATTAATGAACACACTGATTGTTAACAGGGATTAGCTATGGAGGAGAAAGGCACATACATTCCCTTCAACATTTGCTGAAGAAAATATGAGACAAAATTAAATAAGCTAGCACAATTGAAATGTCAGATCTGTTTACCTAATGATTTATACTTACACTGTTGGTGTATTATTTCATGCATATGCATTATCAAAGCAGTGCACAATAATAAAACAAATTAAAATAAGTATAAATGTTTAACAGAATTATCAGATTGAAAGAGACATAGCAAAATGAAAAGGTATAATCAGATAATAAGAAACAGGAAAATACCATTCAAGAGGTATACAGAATCTATTCTGAATAAGTATATCAGCTGATTTCAAGGGAGGAACAATTCTGTATTTCCATGTCAGACATAATCGTACAATGAGCTCTCTCAAAAGATAATTGTTATTTCAATTATCTTTTGTGCAAACTAAAAGGGCTGGAAAGTCCCACTACATTCATTAACAAGAAACTTTCATATTCACCTTGTGTTTTTTTTCAACTTCCTGTTGAACTGACTCACATGTTCTCTTTGTATGCAACAAGACATTTACTTTTCTTCACCCTTTTTATGGTAGACTCAGCATTTGTATTAATAGTAAGAAATGGTGCATCTTCCATCACTTCCAAGATCCTACAGACAACACCAATCTAGGAGGAGGGGTCAACATTTTAGAAGATCCAGAAAGAACTTGACAGACTTAAACACTGGGCCCTATCCTACAAAATGCAATTCAATAGAGAAAAAAGTAAGGTTTTACACTTAGGCAAGAAAAACCAAATGTATAGGTACAGATTAGATGAAACTTGGCTCAATAGCAATAACTGTGAAAGAGGTCTTGGAGTCCTAGAGACAAATACTTAAGTATGAGCCAGCAGTGTGCTGCAGCTGCCAAAAAAGTCAATGCTTTCCTAGGCTGCATCAACAGAGGAATATTATCAAGATCATGTGAAGTATTAGTACCACTATATGCTGCCTTGGTAATATCACACTTGGAATGCCACATCCAGTTCTGTCACCAGGATACATAAAGATTTTGAGATGCTGGAAAGAGTACAGAGAAGAGCAACAAAGATGACTGAGGGGCTGCTTGCTGCAACTGGATATGTCTAGTCTGAAGAAGGGAAGGATTAGGGGGTGACAAGATAGCAGTCTTTCAATATTTAAAAGGCTGTCATAGAGAAGAGGGGGACAATCTATTCTCCAAAGGACCTGAGGGCAAGACAAGAAGCAGCGGATGGAAGCTTATCAAAGAGAGAAGCAACCTAGAACTAAGGAGAAATTTCCTGACAATGAGAACAATTAATCAGTAGAATGGCATGCCTTCAGAAGTTGTGTGGTTTTTAAGAAGAGATTGGACAGCCATTTGTCTGGAATAGTATAGGGCAGGGGTCAGCAACCTGAAACAGTGAAAGAGCCACTCGGAACCAGTTCCCTCACAAAAGGAAAAACTGGGAGCCACAAAAAATGTGTGCACATGCACGTACATGCGCACATGCGCAGAACAGGGTTTGAAGAGTGGAGCCAAGGTGAGATATGCACCTACCCTGCATATTTGAATTGATTGGTTGAACTTTTTAGTCCCACTTTTTTTTGGGGGGGACTGCACATGGCAGAGGACTGGGAGCCACAGGAGACAGCTGAAAGAGCCGCATGCGGCTCCGGAGGCGCGGGTTGCAGACCTGTGGTATAGGGTCTCCTGCTTGGAAAGGGAATTGGACTAGAAAATCTCCAAGGTCCCTTCCAACTTCATTATTCTGTATTCTGTAACTGATCTTCTGAATAAGCTTTTGGGTTCAGAAAGTGGATTTTAATGATTTTATCATGTGGGTAAAGCTATAGAACTTATCTACCAAATTCAGTTGTTGAGCAATGTTTATTAGAGCCAGATTAAATATCATTAAATGATACAAGTTGCTCATGTCCTTCATATCTCTTTGTTAAGGATTTTTTAAAATTTAGACTTAAACTGTAAATGAGGAGGGTTGTGTGCTGTTAAAATTGTGCCTTTACTAAGAATAAGCCAACAATGATTTCATGCATATACAGAAAGACTGGGCTGATCCTTTTAATGGTAGTTTGTCTATATAAGGATGTGGCTTTAACATTTAGACAAATTTACATGCCAGATGATGAAACTTCCCAGGTTGCAGAACAGTTTTATCAGAAACATTTTCCAAGAAGCAAACCACATAGGATTGTTAGAGCACAAAACAGCCTCCTTTATAAACTATTGCAGATTATGTTCTGTCATTTCTATGTGCAGACTCCAAATTCTTATATCTTATATATTAAAACATTTCTCCTAGCAAGGGAAGCAAAAGCAAAGCATTTAATTCCTAGCTTTTTGAAATAGACAACAGTTAAACTATATTGAGGCATTCTAGTCCTCATGCATTTGTTCATGCAATTTGTATTCTGATCCACTGCCTTCTACAACCCTGAAAAACAACAATTTGAAATATCTTTTTAAATAATCTGTTTTAAATGTACAGAGTCCCTACAAAATTTAGACCATCAAATTCCATGCTAGCCTTTATTTTGCCACAGTGCTGGTGAAGAGGGATGTCAGCATGATAACATTTTAGTACAGCTAATGATTCCTAAATTGGGAATCACTTGTTCTCAGAGATGAGGGAAATGTCACATCTGGTCCAGGAAGTGCCATGCCCCACCATGAAGCAAGCTAGTCCAAATATCCAGCTGTGCAGCCACCATGGAGATTTTTTTCTTCCCCCTTGATGATGGAAAGACAAGCAGTTGCATCCTTCTTTCCTGTCCTGTGTTTCCCTTTTGAGAGGAAATCCAAGCCATTATTCCCTGCCTTCCAAATGCATGGTTTAAAAACAGCAGAGGTAAGAACAGGGTGATTCAGCAGTCATCTGTAGCCCTTTTTGTGATAAGGCTTGGTGGTCGGCACTTGTCTTCATGGGTCAAGCTTTTCTTAAATGGGAATATGTGGTTATTAAGTTATTATAAGAGCCAGCTTGGTGTAGTGATTAAGGCACCAGGCAAGAAACTAGGAGTTCTAACCCTGCATTGGACACAAAGCCAACTAGGTGTCCTTGGGCCAGTCACTCTCTCTCAGCTCTAGGAAGGAGACAATGGCAAACCACTTCTTAAAACCTTGCCAAGAAAAACTGCAAGGGATTTGTCTAGACCAGGCATGTCAAACTCGCGATGTCACGTGACATCGCGTGACGTATCGGAACTTTTTCCCATTGCCGAAAATGGGATGGGCGCAGTTTCTCCGTGATGCTCTGGCCCACGGGTCAGCAGTTTGACACCCCTGGTCTACACAATCACCAGGAGTCAACATTGACACGAAGGAACTGTCCTCAAATGTTATTGTAAGTCCCCAAATAAATCAAGTGTTCCAATTGCTGTCTTAATTGAAATATTAGACCATGGACTTTATTATTGTGGTAATTAGGCATACAACTGAATGCTGAGACTATTTTCCCATTTAAAAATATACTCATTAAAAACAGTGACCTCTTTTAGTGCTATCCAGTATTAGTGTAAAATGAAAATTTGTTACTGGTAGAAAAGTGATGCTGTGCATAACACTATAAGTCATTTTTCCTCCCTAGGAAAATAAAATCTATTTGCAGAAAGCTTTGAAACCTTTTATTTTTAATATGAGAAAAACATTTTAGAACAGCATCAATTTGCAGCTGCAAACTTTTGTCCCGGGCCACGTGAATTTAACTACAGTCTGCTTAAATAATGCAGTTTTCTGCAGTCTGCTTAAATAATCCAGTTTTCTTTTGTCTTAACTGGGATGGGACGAAGATGCGCTTTGGCGGGAATCGTACCCGCGTCGAGGCAGAATTCTGCTCATGGGAACCGCCTCCAAGATTACATTTTGGCACTAGACTCGTTCCTTCCTATCACACCATAAACTGCCGGGTGTCAGTCTAGACTTCAAATGGTGAATTTATTTTGCTTGACTGGCTGTTGTGGGAACACAGCTGCTATAAGGACAGGGTAGCTTTTATTCCCAGCCTAGTTATCAGACGCAAGGGTATTTATATATATTCAGAAACACGTCCTGGGCAAGCATTAATGGAATTAAACGGATCCTGAAGACAGCTAAGGAGGTGTGATAGGAAGGAACGAGTCTAGTGCCAAAATGTAATCTTGGAGGCGGTTCCCGTGAGCAGAATTCTGCCTCGACGCGGGTACGATTCCCGCCAAAGCGCATCTTCGTCCCGTCCCAGTTAAGACAAAAGAAAAAGCTGGCCGTTTCTCAGCACCCTCGAGCCTTTTTTTACGTTAGAAACCGAGTCCGGGTGAAGTCTCCATTGGGAGCGGAAGGTCAAAGGTTCCTAAACAACCGCAGCTCCGCCCCGCCTCCTCCTCGCAGGCTCCGCCCCTGCGCCCTCCCCGGCTGGAAAGCGGCAAAGGGCTAAAGGCGGCTGCCGCGGCTTCTGGGCGAGAGGGATAGCCGGGGTTGTTGTCCGCTGCTGCCCAAGGAGGAAGCGAGCACGCGAGGAAGAGCCGCTGCTGCCATGGGGCGAGTGCAAGGAGGGATGCGCTGCATCAAGTTCCTGCTCTTTCTTTTCAACTTCATCTTCTGGGTCAGTGCGGGGCCGGAGGAGCAGAAGGCGAAGCTCGGGGGCTAAGGGGTGTGAGGGATCGGGGTGCCGGCTCAGTGTGTGCATGTCTATACGTGCATGTGTACACGTGCATGTGCGCGCGCTGTTGATCAGGAAACTGTGGCGTGATGTTGAGAGAGACGACCTCGTGCCAGGCTCTCCCTCCGCCTGGGGCGGCGACTGATCGGGCTTACTTGTCCGGTGCTGTCCGCTGTGGAAGCACCTCGCGCCCGTCCCAACCCGCGAATCCCCGCTGCTCCCTTCAACCGAGCATCCTTTCCCACGCGAGAGTCCCGCGGCGTCGCGTCTTTGGGTTGCAATCCGAAATAAGAAAAACAAAGGATAGCGATGTTGGAACCTGGGGGCTCAGCAGGGAATCAATGAAAGGACATGTGTGCATCGGGAAAAGTAGGCGTGTTTTCATGTTGGAGCCCCACTTCTGTAGTCTCTCTCTCTCTCTCTGCAGTAGTTGTTGCACATGCAAACTAGAGGATTGTGTGAAAATAAGCTTTTATATACGATGGACTGAGGTGTGTGGTGGCCTTCGTCAGAAGCTAGCAACACTGGGGATTCCACAGTATCACCTCTGATGCCAAAAGCCACCTTGTCTTGTATAACATTTCCCATCTTCCCTAGCCAGGGCAGGGAGAGGCTGCCAACAATGCTGGGCGCAGTTCAGAAGTGGGGACTGCCAGGAATCTGGGTGCATTAACAATAATTTCATCCTCATAGCCATCTAGGACATATAGATCAGCTTGTCAGTACTTCCCAACAACTACCCAATAATGGTGTGACCCCAAAATACTGGAATAGAGGATTCCTATTCCTGTTATCTGAAGTTGGTCAAAAGCCACTTTTACAAGTTTTAAATAGAAATGTTGTATCTAAGTGTTCCTCAAAACACTGCAAAAAAGCCAAGCTACAATGTATCAGGGCTGCTTTTCCCTTAAATAATGCTAACACAGACTGATAACTTTAAGGTAGTGCTAGATGGGGTTGATGGGAATTATAGTTTAAAACTTCAGGGGTGGGTAGATATGGAAAGCTGCTATAGTACACAATCATTTATTGAAAGTTTGGGCACAAAAGATTTTAGTTTGCCTTTTATTACAATACTTCCTTGCCCAAGATATCTCTCTTAAACAAGGATATATTTGAGGGGTCAAAAAAAGTCAAAATGACAGCCACCACTGCACAGAGTTGTGGAGCTTTGATCATGTGGCCACCATCATGACTGTTTAACCCACCCTTATTAGCTAAAAAAAAATGTAAACTGAAATTTTAGATTATTTTTTGTAGTATTTTTCAGTTATTTTTTTTAACTGAAGAAGGCTTCTGATCTCAAGGAGGAAAATAAGCATGGAAGGCTCTTTCCTTGACTGGCATCAATTGGTTATCTTTATATAGCCCCCAGATAACATCATTAATTTATAATCTGCAGTCAAGTTCTGTTATCAATTATTAGTTTTTGGGGATAGCAAGAGTCTTTTTTGAGACTCATATGTCCCATAGACTAATATTCTGCCTTCAGCGTTGTGATCACATTTATGATCTGTTAATTTCAACAGCTCTATTAACAAAAGTAGAGGAATAACCATGAGGCTGAGTTCATTTTAAGCTATATAATTAACATAAGTTTGCTTTTTATCTTGCTAAGTGTTGGAATTAAGCTTCTGAAATTTTCTAGTGAGCATGAAAGAATCCAGTGCTTTGATGTGTCTCAGCCAGACTGTTTCCATTAATAAAAGAATGTCGTTTCACTTTTTATCCCCAATTCTGAAGAATTGAACATGTTAATTGCTGGTAAATATCACTCTATAACTTGTGTATCCTTTCATGCTAATTATTATTATTCTACTTATTTCAGTTGAAAAAAGTCCCTTCACTGAAACTATTAAAAAAAACAAAGGAAATAAACAACCAAAATGGGACACATTTGTTTATCCTTGACACTCTTTGCTATCAACATGTTCTAGAGCTATGTGGCTTTCTGTGCTTGAACAGTGCAGTTAATCACCAATCTAAAGAGAAACAAAAACAAAATTCATAAGGAAGTCATTATTGAATTTATAAATATGGGTACACAATTAGCTTAGAACTGCAGTTGCATTGACATCTGAAACAGGAATTATTCAAAGCTCATTTTTACACACACACAGGTACCCCAAATCCAGAAAGCTAAACAAAGAGTTGAGATTGCTCAGCTAATTGTGCCAATTAAGGTTATACAGATAATATAGTTTATTCTACTGCAGAGGGGAAAATGTACCAAATCCCAGCACATCACATGTAGAAATCCTGCATGCCATTCCTGGTTGCAGCTCTTTAACAATTTTTTCCATATGTTTTGAGCTTACAGTCCTACTCAAAAAGCCTAGAAAGCTGGTGTTTTGAAATATGAATGTAAAGACTTCCAGGGCTCTGCCTGCCATTGCCATGTACAAAATTTCATCCTTTGGTCATTGCAGGATTCCTAATACTTTGTACCATTTCTTTCTTTTCTCTTTCCTGCTTGATGCACAGAAAGTACTCTCCTTTGACACACAAGCCCTCAAAACCTTGGCAGTAGCTCTTGCATTCATCCTCCCTCCTGTTCACTAACTGCTCCATTTATCTGATGAAGTGGAATGTCAATCACAAACCCTTACAACCATCATCATCAGTTTGTTTATCATTAAGGTACACAAGACACCACATTGTTTCTGCTTTCAGAGACAAACATAGCTATCCCTCTGAAAACCCAGGCCTTTCTTTTTTTTTTAACAGCTCCTTTGAAATATATGTCTGTAGAGATGAAATATGGGAGTAAAGTAAGGACTTTGGTCATTTCCTTTGTTCTTTGCAAAGACTTGCTGAAAACAAAAAGATGTGACACCCCATTAAACAAACATGGAGAATGACTGCTCAGCTTGATCTTGTTACCTCACAGCAGTGTGGACAGAAGAACATGCCTATGAATTGTGGCTGACAATGTGTTACAGTGAGACTGTTGTAATTGCATGGAGAAGAACATTGTGCTATGGAAACAATTAGAAAGTTTTTTTAATCTGATAACATGGCAGGGGTTAGTATTTTGAAAGTAACAGGTGTTTATTTTTTTACTTTGTGCTTTTTGGGAAGCCTTGGTTAAGTTGAGATATTAATACTTTTAGATCAGCTTATTGCCAGTTAAGCTTTTAAATTATCTGGATTAATATAAGGGGAATTTTAGTTTCCTAAATTTGCAAAAATGGTAGAATGTGTTTTAGATCATTCTAAGTCTACAGTACTTTTTCAAATAAAGTACTACTAACATGAATATTGGTTTTTATTTGCAAGAACTTCAGAATAAAAAATTGGTATATCACAAATTAACCTATCAGTGGGTAAGATTCATTAAATGTTATGCTATTAAAGAGGTTAATTTAACAAAAAGTAACTCTTCAATGTTAGAAAAAACTTCAATCACAGTGTTTTAATTTTCCTTTTATGAGCTGGAACTGTAATCAATTAATATTTCATATGGTCAAAGGTTTATTTTTTAAAAAGGGATGATTTATTTACTCTATAACCATTTTTATACATTATTTTTTCAATTTATTTTTTGTTTTCCTGTTACTCTCAAAACCAAATTTTAAAAAAATCACTTCATGTAGCATACTAATACACAAGGATAAAGCTACAGTGGAATTTTTGTGTAGTGGGCTTGTATATGTCACCCAACTCCCAGTGACTTTGGGCCATTTACAACTGTGTGTGTTTTTTAAGTGTTTAACAAACAAAATAGATGACAGAAGTAACAAATCCAGTTGAGAGCAAAGAAGAAAAAGGAAAGATTTCAGTCATGCTGGCCAAAGGCAACAACTTCAGGGCCCTTTGAAATCACAGCACTGTGGGGTTGTTTGAACCTCATTCCAGAGGGCAGGACAGCTGCAAGTCTCCTGTGTCCCGAGAGATACCATTGTTTAAATGGTGGAACCTGGAGCATGCTCTCCATGCCAGATTGGGTTGGCCAAGCATATACTAGAGACATAGATAATCCCTTAAGTATCCAAGCCCTATGCCATATAGGGCTTTACAGGTAGTGACCAGCTTCTTGAATGTACCCAGAATCTGGCTACAATGCAGTAGGCAAGCTTGAGGTGACCAGGGCATGACTGACTGTCTGATGTCTTTAGATCCAGAAATTTCCCTTAGGAAGAAAAAAGAATCTGTAATGTGTCCATACCTTCAGTGGAGTAACTTTTGGGTGTCCAAAACATGACCTGACCATCTCTGCCCTTTGTTGTCACATTCTCGTAGCGGTGGGCCCAGCTCCTCCCTTTCTTTTCTTTCTCTACTGGCATAGCCAAACCCCCCCCCCTCTTTGTTGTTTTCCCAAATGCAAACCTTTAGTGCTTTAGCCTTCCTGATTTTATGTCTGCTGATGTTTGTTAATTGCTCAGTTCTATAAGGTAAATTAGACTAAGAAACCAATTCCATGTAGATCTAAAATACCTTTATTGGAACAGATATACAGGTATTAACAGAATCTTATAACTGGACCTGGGATAGACAGATGTTGATGTTTAATCACAGGATGTAAACTGTTCTGAGTAAAGCTGCCTTTTGCAATTGACTGATGGTGAATTTCTCAGTGCTTATGGCGTTCAAGTGGTCTCCATTTGTTTTGGGATTGCACCCCAAAGATGCCTGTTAATATTGGTCTTACTTTGCTTTCCAATAAAAGAGGATGTTTGTAGCTCAGGGTTGAAATGAGGAGTCCTTGGTGCTCTCTGTGCTTGCTTGTTTTCTTGCAGAAGTTTCATTACCCAAACTAGGTAACATCATCATGAACGGGAAATAACTTTATGTATGATAGACTTGCGAGGCCGGTGTGATGTGCAATTAGCTAACATGGTGTAACAAGATGGTGGGTTTATTGTGACTGTGAGTTGTGGGGGGGGTGCACGAAGGGAGGCTCAGCCAATCTCAATGTATACATGGTTGTACTTTGACAATAAATGGATCATTCATTCATTCAAGAACAGGTTTGCTTTTCGTAAAAAGCAGGTGGGGGGAGTCTAAGTCTCAGAACAGGATTCCTATGGTAATAAACATCTCAACAAGAATTGTTATGAAACAGCAGAGTAATACCCAAATCAGACACTAGGATTAAGAATAAGTTTGACTTCTGATTTTTAAGCATTAGATAAAGTTATTTTAATTCCAAGGAAGGTTTCTAGGTATCATTTCTAGGTATCATCCTAAATCTTAGAGCTTTTCCACCAAGATGTAGGGGGAAAAAGTGGCTAGGTAGGTGCTAAACACAAATTTGACTCTAAAAAGAAGTCTCACAAATGCTTCTATTGTTTTCCTCAAAGCACATACTGAGAAAATCATTACCAGTCTGCATAACCTTCTACACAAAATATTGTTATTCAAAGCATTTATTAGACTTATTAGTTATTTGTGAAGCCTCGTGTACCTCAGGGACCACCTGCTGCCGGCGTCAACTTCCCTCCGCCCTGTGCGCTCCCACAGAGAGGGCCTCCTCAGGGTGCCTCCGGTCAGAGAATGTCGGCTGGTGGCCCCCAGGGGGAGGGCCTTCTCTGTGGGCACTCCAGCTTTATGGAACCAGCTGCCGGTCGAGCTCCAGACGGCACCGGACCTTCGCTCCTTCCGACGCGGTCTGAAGACCCATTTATTTGAACAAGCTGGCCTGGCCTGATGGGGGGATGTTAGGGTTTTTAATGGGGTTTTTATACTGTTATTGTTTTTATCTGGGCGATTATTTAATTCCTTTTAATTTTTGTATTCTCTATTTATATGTGCCCTGTTCACCGCCCTGAGTCCTTCGGGAGAAGGGCGGTATACAAATTTAATAAAAGTAAAAGTAAAAAGTAAAGTGTTTCGAAAACTTCATGCCTGTCCTGGAAGATAATTAGCTTTAATCACAGATAACATTTTTTTTCAAATTCTCTTTGCTAGAAAGTGATTGTATAAAAGGGATGTTACTTCTAAAGGCAGGTAAATAGTCAGTGTAACGTTTGGATGGACCCTTAATTCATTGGGGTTCTTCTTATGTTCTTGAAAGCGATGGGTTTTACATATTTTGTGGCAAAGGAGCTTATAATTACATTGCTTTAAGAGCAGCAGCACCTCATTCAAATAATGACATTGATCCATTTAAGCACAGTGAGAACTGTAAGGCTTTCAGAAGGAGGCACTCAGATGAAGTTGCATCTGTTTGATGTATAGTATATGATATTCAGAAACCTGGGAGGTAAAAAGGTTTGGACAAGTCAAGTTTGGTTTGGTTTGTTTTTAAGAAAAAACATGTAAGAACAGATTCAAACTTTCTGCTTAGCCTATCACCAAAATGGGCCACCCACAGAAAAACATTTATGACTTTGAGAAATGGATGGATGTATATTATTGGAGCTATCGTGATGCCCAAAGATTTCCAGCATAACACCAAGGTAGAAGGGTTTTTTATTGTTTTCCTATACCTGAAGATCTGATACGAAGGGAGGATATCCAAATGCTTTCCCAACCCACTATATTCATATAATAACCTGGTTCAGCTAGTGTGCTAAGAAAAGTGGGCATCATTTAAGGATTGGGGCCTCCTGACCTTCTGCAAGGCTATAGGAAAACAATTAGCAATAGGGTGATGTCATTGGAAGGAGTAAAGCTATATTTTTTCATTTTCTTTGAGAATAAGGCTTCTTAATTCTGAAGGTAAAAAATGTGCCACCAAAATTCCTGCCGTATAATTCATGGATTGTCTTCCCCTTTGCTAAGACAGTAGTTGACTTTCTACAGCAGTCTTAACCATAAATGTCAGAAAGCTATTTTCGGTTAATTCATATTGTGGAAACCAGTCAGTGAATTTCAAATATGAAGAAAATATTTTTTGATTTGCTCTGAAAATGAGTCCTGCCACCTCCTTCTCTATTCTATTTCATTCTCTTTTTCCCCTAGTTTGCACTGATCATTCAGGTAAACAGCAGGGAGGGGGTACAATTGGTTTTTAAAAAATGGATTCTTAAAGTAGCCTCTGCATACATGATGGTTGTTCTGTCTCTGAACTTTGGAGAGTTTATAATGCTCTTTGAATGAATTGAGATGATTAGGATCTGCAGCACAACTCCCAGTGCCAGACTCCTGATTTTTTTGCCACTGTATGCAAATGGTGGTGCTTACTCTTATTCCAAACATAAGAAGATCTGTTCTACCTCTCTTTCCTTACTTCTCCAAAGGAAAAGCTGGATTCCCCTATCTTTGCTCTGCAGACTGATGCAGAGGGGCAAGGCAGGAAACAGTGTGAATATTTTAGCTTTGTCATAGAATGCTACAACCTGATCTGAGCTCTCCACCTTTCTTATGTAAAGTTTGAGGTGTGTGAATGGAACTGTTTCCCCAGGTAAGAGTTCTACTCAGGACTGGTAATTGGACTACCCTCACCTGTTCTTGAGTTGGGAGATGCCACCCCCTTTCTTCTGGCCTCTGGAATCTCCCTTCCTGGAATCTCCCTTCCTCACCCTCCTTAGGAATAAACTTTTAAACAAATGGCTCCATGTTGCCTTGTATCGTGGTGAATTGACTTAAGCAGTTTTGAACTGGCCTAGTAGAAATCCAGCACTGAGCCAACACTGAATAAAGTATTTTTATATTTAATACATGCAATGGAATAAATCGTTGGGGAATTGAATGCTAAACCAAGTTATATGAAAACTAGAAATCTAAACAATGAAAATAAACAAAAATGAATCTAGACAACTAAATAAAGCAGCTTTGAAAGTAATTATATCTAATGTTTCTGACTACTCTTCTTCCTGCCAATTTCACCCTAACTGTGCCAGTTTGGAGCAGAGGATCTCAAATTCGGGTTTAGTCAGGAAATGTCCATCTACATTCCTTGCAGTTCTCAGGACTTTAAAACCAGCAGCAGACTGGGACAAAAGAACTTTCTAGATCCTTTTCTTGTCTGAATCCTATTCTGTTTTTCTTTGAAAGAAGGAACTCTTAGTATTATACAGTAGCTAGATCTAGCAAGGCAGAGCATAGGGCAGTCAAAAGGTCAGAAATGAGGCAGTTATGGGGGTGTGGGGACTTGAAGAGGAGGCAAATACAGCAAGACAGGAGCAGCATAAGGCCCTTGCCTAATGACAGTGTGGTCCTGGCTTAACAATAGCAACTGAGAATACCAAAGCTGCAGGATCCAATCTGGGTCTGTCACCAGGACCAGAGGTTTAATCTTCTGAGCTTTTGGACTTCCAAGCCTGAAAGCTCAGAAGACTAAACCTCTGGTCCCAGTGACTGACCCAGATGGGATCCTGCAACATTATCCTGGGACACGTATATTTGCCTTCATTCATGAGTACCAAAGCTGTTGTTGCCAAGTGGTGTGGCCACATGATGTGTCATCTAACAACCATTTGGTGATGAAAACTCAAATCCCAATTAGGGTGGTTACACTAGGACCAACTATACAATTGCTTTTTAATAATCATGATGCAGTGTTAGACAAATCATTCTGTGATTCAGTTGCACTTCAGTACAGTTGTGTTAGGCATAACAATACTGGCCCAAATTACCAGGACTACTCTAAAGAATTTGGAGTATTTTGCATATTCTCAAAGTATATGATGGTGTAAATTTGTTGTCTTTTTTTACTGTTAGAAAGGTATGCATTTTAGTTACATTATGTTTGTATGGAAAAATGCCTGTATCCTGTTGCTCTATGATCTAATGAAATACATTCTTCTATAGTTACCTGAAACAGATCGCTGTTTTCTCTGCTACCTGAAACAGCTGTTTTTTGACTATTAATTAATATTTTTAATGCACTCTCTTTTTATACTGTTTGTTGTGTTAGGATACAAAAGCAAAAAGATATTCTGGAGTGTGGGGGAATGGTTAAGTCCTTATATGGACCATTTCCTTTCCCAGGATAACAGTGCAGCAGCCACATGATTCCAGGAAAAGTTGCCTCTTATTTAAGAAGTTGCAGATAGATTCTTTTAAGGAGTCCAAGATAGATTTATATCCCCACCTGTTCCAAAAAATCTTTTTCTTCCAAATCCAAAGTGCTGGTTTTAAGTGTGTATTGCCTGGCATGCCCCCTTTGTCTCTGCCTGGCACACAAAAATTGCTTTTTAATTAGCCTGAATTGTAACCAAAAGTTCAGCATCATACAAGCCATGGTATTCTCTGTGATATCCTACAAAAGTGAAGATTCATTGTTTTAATGACAGGATAGGAAGAACATTGGCTTTCGAACTTTGATGTTGGGAGAGACTCTTGACAATATCAGGGACACCAATAAAACAAACCAATGCATCATCTGAGAAGTCAATCCAGAGTTCTTACTTGAGGAATAAATGACCAAGCTCAAATTATCCTACTTCAGACACTTTGAGTGAGGATATAACTTTCTGGAGAAGTCTCTAACACTGGAAAAGGTGGATGGAAAGAGAAGAAGAGGATGACCAGCAGCAAGGTGGATGAACTCAATTGAAGTGGCAATGAGTGCCCAATGGAAAGACCTAAATAACCAAGTTAGGGAGAAAATCTATCTATATAGTTGTTAAAAATCCAGAAGAGTTTGATGGCACATAAGAAAAATAATAGTATACCAAAGGAGTTACAGGTAGTCCTCAATTTAATGACCACAATTGGGACCAGAATTTCCATTGCTATGCAAGGCAGTTGTTAAATGGGTTGCGCCCAAATTTCACAAACTTTTTTGCCATTGTTGTTAAGCAATTAGGTGCAGTTGTTAAGTGAATCATACAGTCATTGTGTGGATCTGGGTTCCCTCAGTAACTTTGCTTATTGGAAGTCAGCTGGGAAGGTTACATATGGTGATCACATGACCCTGGCATGCTGCAATCATAGTAAATGGAACGGTCTTGAGCATGTTATCTGGACTGAGTTTGATCCTGTTTCCCCTGATGATGTGGACAGGATGAGGAGGAGGCTGAGCTCCACCACCTGTTTGTTGGACCCGTGCCCCTCCTGGCTGGTTTATGCGGCTCGGGAGGAGATATGAGGCTGGTTCCAGGCAGTAATAACTGCTTCCTTGAAGGAGGGTGTCTTCCCCGCCTCCCTGAAGGAGGCAGTGGTGAGACCCCTCCTCAAGAAGCCTGCCCTGGACCCAGCTGTTTTAAATAACTATCGTCCGGTCTCCAACCTCCACTTTCTGGCGAAGGTTGTTGAGAGTGTGGTGGCCCATCAGCTTCCTCTGTTCCTGGATGAAACTGATTATCTGGACCTGTACCAATCGGGTTTCAGGCCTGGGCACAGCATGGAGACGGCATTGGTCGCACTGGTGAATGATCTCTGGCGGGCTCGGGACAGGGGTTGTTCCTCTGTCCTAGTCCTATTAGATCTCTCAGCAGCTTTCGATACCATTGACCATGGTATCCTACTGCGGCGTCTCAGGGGGTTGGGAGTGGGAGGCACTGTTTTGCAGTGGTTCTCCTCCTATCTCCTGGGCCGCTCACAGTCGGTGTTGACGGGAGGGCAGAGGTCCGCCCCGAGGCCTCTTGTTTGTGGAGTTCCTCAGGGTTCGGTTCTCTCGCCCCTCCTGTTCAACATCTATATGAAGCCGCTGGGTGAGATCATTCGTGGTTTTGGGGTGGGGTATCATCAGTATGCTGATGATACCCAACTTTTTTTCTCCATCCCAAACCAACCCAGCGATGCCCTCGCCGTGATGTCCCGTTGCCTGGAAGCGGTCTGGGTCTGGATGGGGAGAAACAGGCTTCGTCTCAATCCTGCCAAGACTGAGTGGCTGTGCATACCGGCATCTCGGGTCAACCAGACTATTCCATCTCTAACGATGGGGGGTGAGGTGTTACCCCCTGTTGATAGAGCTCGCAACTTGGGCGTCCTCCTGGATTCGCGGCTCACTTTTGAAGACCATATAGGAGCCGTGACCAGGGGGGCTTTTGCCCAGGTTCACCTGGTGAGCCAGTTGCGACCCTACCTGGACCGAGATGCCCTACGCACAGTCACTCGTGACCTCCCGTTTAGACTACTGCAACACTCTCTACATGGGGCTGCCCTTGAGGACCACCCGGAGGCTTCAGCTGGTGCAGAATGCAGCCGCGCGAGTCGTGATGGGGGTCTCCCGATACTCCCATGTAACACCTCTACTCCGCGAGCTGCATTGGCTTCCGGTTGCCCTTCGGGTGAGATTCAAGGTGCTGGTAATGACCTATAAAGCCCTAAATGGCGAGGGTCTGGGATATTTGAGGGAACACCTGCTGCCAGCATCAAGCTCTTTTCGTCCAGTGCGCTTCCACAGGGAGGGTCTTCTCAGGGTGCCACCGGTTAAAGATTGCTGGCGGGTAACACCCAGGGGTAGGGCCTTCTCAGTGGGTGCGCCTGCCCTGTGGAACCAGCTGCCTGCGGAGCTTAGGATTGCCCCCGACCTCCGTTCATTCCGCCGGGACCTGAAGACCTGGCTCTTCGAGCTCTCTGGCCCAGGCTGAGACTTTTTTTTAATTTTAATTTTAACTGGGTTTTTTTATTTTTCTCAGGGTTTTATTTAATCTTTTTAAATTTGTTTTAACGTTTGTATTGATTTTCTTTTAAATGCTCTGTAAACCGCCCTGAGTCCTTCGGGAAAGGGTGGTATATAAATCTAAATAAATAAATAAATGAATGAATGCTGGTTGCCAAATGCCCTAATTTTGATCACATGACCACAGAGATGTAGCAACAATTGTGTCACTTTTTTCAGTGCTATTGTAACTTCGATTGGTCACTAAACAAATGGTTTTAAATTGAGGACTTCCTGTACTAAGAGAACAGAGGTATAATTTGCTTTTCACTCTGAAAATGTGTTCTTAAATAGTCTATAGCACGGCTGTCAAACTCGCTGCATCACATGACGTGTTGTGACATATCGCAACTTTTTTTGCATTGCTAGAGCTGGGGTGGATGTGGCCTCTGCATGATGCAACTGGCCCAGGGAGAGCAGTTTGACACCCCTGGTCTATAGTACATAGAACCTATCTGTTTGTTTAACCAGTGACACTATCAAAACAAACTCCATCCAATGCCCTGTCTCCAGGTCACATGCCTATTGGATAAGAAGCGCTACTCAATGCCATCAAGAACAGCTGCTTGCCAGCCCTTACAGTTGATGATTAAGCTAAGTCTCCCCTGGAGTACATTGACCCCTAGTAACATTAGGTCCTCTCTATTGAAAGCCTTTATTTTTAAGCAACCCCTGCACTTTTATAATAAAGAAAGCTCTGATGAAATATTATTTTTTGTGGAAGTTTTAAAATCAGTGTCTTAAATGCACAGGAAAAAATACAGCTACAGACTTTATTCACTTATTTATTTTTTACCAGATCTGACCCTAATTAATGCCATTAAAGCTGCCCTACAATTAATGATTAACATAACTCTCCTCTTGAATATATCAACCGTAGGTAATCCTTGCCCTGTTTTGTCCTTTTTCAATAAAGTTATGTTTTGTAACTTTATATTTTACATTTTAAGTTTTAAAATCAGTGCCTGAAAAACAGGGGAAAATATCATTTAAATCTACTGTTTCCTGAAAGTTAAAGACAAATGCTTTTGCAAAGTTTAACTGGAAACACAGACACACACACACACCCCTTTAAATACATGTGGGGGGAGGAGCTACAGATTGCCTTTTTTCCCCTTTTCTGAAAGTTAAAGACATATAACTATAATTAGAAATATGCATACTTCCATAAATGAAAAAATAAACAGAGCAGCATTCTCTCTTTTGAGCTTTTCTGAAATAAAATTAGATAGTAAGTTTTCAACTTCTGCTTATCTACAAATCTGCAACTGAGCACAGAGACACCTTCCTGATGATTTCAGACCTGCAAAAGTCTGTCCGCATATACCTAGAGTAATTGCTCTGGACATGGCTGGTTATTTAACCACCACCACCCTTAGTGCTTGCTCAAAGTGCTCTACACTGCACTTGCAGAGAAGCCTGCCAGAAAAGAGAGTTTAGCCCCTGCTGATTCCTCAGTTTCTCTAAGAATATAATAATAAAACTGCCATAAGGAATGTTTATTTCTTTCACTACTGGCAAATTCTTTCTCTTCCAGTCATATTCTTATGTTTAATAGGTTGATTGTGTAAATTAACAAAGAGACAGGAAGGACAAACTGTTCTAAATAAGAAGTAGTGAAGTAGATTCTATAAAAATCCAGAAAATAATATTGCCAAATGATTTTTTTTAGTTCCAAGTGGATGAATATGGATATTTGTAACAGAAGACCTTTGACTTCTCGAAGTGTACCTCATTAGTGTGTGTGAGGGGGAAGGGGGCACCGTGGTTAGAATATTTAGCTAAGGTTGGAAATACTAATTTCAATACATCTATTCCTAAATCATCTGAATTCTCATGGATAAGCCAATAGCTTACTTTAAAAACAACTTTTTGTGAGGATAAAATATGAGGGGAGAAAATTCTTGAATGCTGCACTAGAAACTTGAATAAAAAGCATTATACACAAAGTTAGTTGCAGTTGGTGTGCAGGATGTGGGGAGTTGTGGAATGAGAATGAGGAGATTGTGCCTGAATAATAGAAAACGGCTTTGGGCAGAAGATTTGGCCAGTTTAAAAAGAAACAAAAAGATATAGATTGTTTATCACAGGTAGGAATAATGGGACTGTGTGAGGGAAAGTATGTCTTTTCTATTAATCTTACTATTTAAATCTCCCAACGTAAGAGAATATTCTAGCTCAGGATTGAACTGTGCGGTCTTTGGTGTTCTCTGAGCTTGGTTGTTTTCTTGCAGAGGTTTCATTACCAAATTAGGTAACATCAGTGCTAGAAGGGGTTTGCTCTCATTTTATATACTAATGGCCTGCCCTGTCAGTATTTAATTTCCATTTTACTGTATTAATGAGAAGACTGAAGCAAAAATCTGCTTGAGGTTCTTTATCGTGAAAGGCTTGTATTGAAAGAAAGAGAATCTTTACACCTCACATTTTAAGACAGTGCTTTTCAATCTTGGCAAATTTAAGATACGTAGGCTTCAACTCCTAGAATTCCACAGCCAGTGCTGGCTGGAGAATTCTGGGGGTTAAAGTACATACATTTTAAAGTTGCCAAGGTTGAAAAACACTAACTTTAGTGAAGAAGTTTGATAGTCTTCTCCACTTTAAATGGACCTCATATTTACCTTGGTAGAGTCCTGTGAGCATAGTGGTGATTGGAATCATTAAATGAATATTTTCTCATTTTCCTAGGAAATCTGAAATCCCTTTCAGTGTAGTGCCTGGTAAAGGTTAATTTTCTAACAGACATATTTTCAGCAACTTGCTTGCAATTTCCTTGAGAAGGATTCCCTTAGGTAAAATTTATAATCAAAACTTTCCTGGGGCCAGACAAAATAACTTGCATAGTAGGGAAGCTCTAGTTGCCTTTAGAGCTTAGTAGGTAGCAGAGTATGATGGAACCATAGTGTTATGTGAGAAATAGTAGTAATAAGAATCCCTTTAGACAAGTTTGCTGCTTGTACAATTGGGGAATATTCAGTTGTCTGCCCACCAAGGGGTTTTGTTCCTATAAGGAAAATAAACATATTAAGTTGCAGTTGAGGGAACTGGGATTTTTTTTTTACTGTGTTCAGGGAATTAGTAACCATATCACTGGGGAAAAATAGAAGTCTCTTTTGAAGACGTTAGAAAAGCTTAGCTCTCCAAGCAGGTTTCTGCCTGGATAAGCCAAAATGATTATTTTGGATTCAAACATGTATTATTCCATTAAAATTGTGTCCTTTTGAGGGTAAACTTTATAGGCAGTAACACATATTTCTACTTTTGAAACATAATTCATTGTTTCTCAAGGAATAGCAATCATTCATACAATGTACTTGATATAGTTAAAATGCTCTATTATGTTGGGGAAAAATGAGGTTCCTACACTTCAAGTGGGCGGAGGAAGATCATAATGTATTGGTAAATCTGGCTCAACAATGATTTCTGATGCCTTAATCAAATACTCTAAGACAAAAATATAAAGATGTAAGACTTGTAAATCCAGGTGCTGAAATGATGAAACCTTAGGGAAAAATCAGGAATGGTTTCATATGCAAAAGAGGCATAGAATCATAGAATTGGAAGGAATCTTTGAGGTCTACTAATCCAACACAAACACACACACACACACACACACACACACACACACACACGCACTGGGTCAAGATACGAGTCCTTACAAATAGTTGTCCAGTATATTCTTGGAAACCTCCAGTGATGGATACAATTCTAAGAGGCAAGCTGTTCCGTTGATTAACCGTTATTGCTGTCAGGAAATTTATCCTCACTTCTTGGCTGGATCTCTCTTTAACAAGCTTCCACCCACTGTTTTTTGTCATGCCTTCAGGTGCTTTGGAAAGTAAGTGTGCAGTTCATAGGTTTGGAGAATAGTAGAAATAAATAAGTATTCATAAATACATTTATGAATGGTTTATGAATAACAGAAGCTATCATTTTTAAACATTTCTCATGTATGGCGGTGCTTGTTTTTAAAGCTATGAAAAAGTTAGCAGTTATATATCAAAAACATCTCAGACACAACCATAATAATAACAACAGTACTGTATATAACAGTAATATAACAGTACTGTATAATAACAGTACAAAAAAGCAACTAAATCCTCCAAAACTCCTTAAGAAAACGAAAAGGTCCAGTAGCCCAATAAGAAAAAACAGGAGTCATCTACAGTATACTGTGTAAGGGCTGTAACAGCCACTGAGTAGGACAGACATGTAGAAGATTAGCAGAGCATTATCTATGAATGCTAATTAACAGTCAGAAGACACAATGGAAACTGCTTAATTTCACAGCTCGTGGACAGATTTAATCATAGTTTTGACTGGGAACCTGAGCATCCTAGACCAAGCTAAATCCTAAACTACTAGAGAATTCCTGGAAGCTTGGTAGTCAGACAAATCAGCCATCAAAAGGCACATTGACATAAAAAATATGCGGTATATACCATATTTTTAAAAAGTTAAAAAGAAAACATAAAGACCAGGATACTTCCTCACCAGCTATCAACACCCAGATAAACAGGAATTAATGCCAGGATTAACACCAGACAAACAATGAAGCAGGAAACAACAGTCCTATCAAGGATACCAAGTAGAAAATAAGACCTCCACCAATGCTGTCAGGGCAAGCCACTGTATATAAACAAAAAAGCAAACCTCATTCCCTTCTAGCACTGAAGATGTTACCTAGTTGAGTAGTGAAACTCCACTTTCCTGTCTGGTATGTCTACTGGTAGATCTGTGAAAAAGAAAATTATTGTTTTTCCATTCTTCTGATCAGTTCGGCTAAAACGGGAGGGAGCAAGGACTACATTTTCACTAGCATCAGTGATCTTGTAAGAAAAGAATAATCAGTCTTTTGATATCCACCTATGAACTTTTTTTAAAACATACATCCTTTCACCACTCTGCAACTTGTATCAGATTGTACAAGTTGTATCAAGCTGGTCACTTTTCACCAACTTGTACAATAAGTCTGAAGTGAAGTGAGGAGGAAAAAAAGGAAGCTCACCAGGAGGAGTCAGACAACCACAATAAAATGGCCCTGGGGGATAACAACTGGACGCAAAAGGGTTTCCTGCCACAGCACAAGGCAGTCAACCAGAGTGGTAGCATTTCCCTACAATGAAATGAAATGGAGAGGGTGAGCCAAACAGCATTGCTGGTGCTGGCACAAGTCAGAAAACACTATTTTTGATGCATAGATGGAAAAATCTGTACGGAGGATGACATCATGTGTTCCTGGCCTCAGGACAGAGCTAGTGATCCTATATCTGTACCAATCCAGTCAAAATAAAAGGGACATATTCCAAGCTTGATGTAGGCTCATCCCCACCTCAGAGGGTGATGCCCTCCTTTCTCAAAGGGGTGAGACATAACTCCACTGCAATGTAAAGAAGTACAGATTTGTGAGGTTGGTGTCACTCAGCTGCAGCTGGGATTTCAACAGCAGCACAAAGTGGTGTGTTGTTTGGCTTTGCAAAAGCACAAGCCATTGTTTCTTGTTCAGTCACCCTGTGCCATGAGAGAAAATGGGATTGCCTTCTTTCTGTTTCCCCCCTCCCCCATTTCATTTGATTGGAAGAGGCATATTCTCTGTCTCAAGTCTTTATGATAATCAAAGGATTGCCTGGGCTTTCCTGGCAAAATAAAAAAGCCAAGCTAGGCATGCTGAGAATGAGAAAGGAGTATCCATAAAGGCACTGATAGCTTTATTACATTTTAAAACACCTGAGTATTGATCATTTAGTAAGAATGTTTCAATCTCCTCTTCATAAGTGGAGCTCAAGAGCAGAGGCATTAGCTCTGACCGCCAGTGTGAGTATAGTGGGCACTTTAAAAGGATGAGTAAAACAGACTCAACCTCTGTGTTCCAACACAATTTGTATTTATAGCTTCAAGAAATAGCTTAGTAGAGGCACAGAATAGAAGGGGGGGGAAACTGGAGAAAATAACAAAATATAAAGACCTGCAAAGAGAGACAGAATTGCGGCAAAAGAAACCAAATATAGTACGAATAGTAATACGCACCTCAAAACATCTGGAGCACCACTTGACAAAATCACCATCAATCAATTGCAAAAGGCAGCTTCATTTGGAATAGCTTACATTCTGCATGATACCTTTAATATTACTGAATAACAACATTTGCCTGTCCCAGATCCTTGGGAAGGACTCAGTGGATAAAAATGCCAAATCCAGTCTACGGTATATTAGTTTCTGCTGCAGGAAAGATTATACAGCTAAAAGGAACATACAATTAATTTAGTCATATGTATTAATAATTTTGGTTTGAAGTCATGATGGACTGAGAAACAGTGATTTACAACCTGCCCTTGGAGTTACAACCACTGCATCACTCTACAGACATATGATCTTAGTTTGGGTGATTAGCAACTGTCTGGCATTTATAACAGTTGCAGCATCTTCCGATTGCAGTTTGTGACTTTCCCAGCCAGCTTCTGGCAAACTAAGTCAATTAGGGGAGCTGGATTCACTTAACAACTATAGTAAAAGTTCTTGTAAAATAAAAGCCTTGTCATGTGATGACTCACTGAATGACCTCATCACTTAACAACTAAAATTCCAGTCCAAATTATGGTCATAAGTTGAGGACTACATTATTGTCCTGTTATTCAGTTACTACTACTATTTCCATGTTTCCATGTTGGAAGCGCCAAAGCACCAAAGTGCTTCCATGATAAAAGGATTTGCCACTGACATCACCATTGCCTGGGGGACATCCAGGTGGTGGCTCCTTTTGTGTCCCTGGGAAATTCCCCACCAAAGTGGTACCCGTTTATCTACATGTGCTTGCCTGCTTTCAAACTGTTGGGTCGGAAGGAACTGGAGCATGTGACGGGAGCTCACCCCACCCCATGACAGCAATCAGGTCTTGAACACAAGCCTGCCAATCATCAGCCCAGCATTCTAACCTCATGAGCCACCATGCTCCTTCAGTTAATGGAGTTATGCAGTTAATGGAGTAATAAAGAAGCAGACACATTATTATTGTATATTACACATATATCATTTTAAGAATATTTAATAGTTTGAGTGTAATTGGTTTCCTTTACAATACAAATTTAACCTATATATTATATAATTACAAATTTTAGGTGCCAAAATGTACTTCCAAAATTGGGTTTGGCTTATCCATGTATGGGGTTATGTGCAAGCATAATATTTACCATAATTTTTTAAAAAATACCCATATATCCCATACATGCTTGCATCCCATACATAAACCCAATTTATGGATAAATTGACATTAACCAAAATATTATGAAAAATGAAAAATCTGTGGATTTTCTGCAGATAAGGCAATTGTGAAAATTATAACATATGAACATTTTGAGGATTGACTTAGCTATACCAATAGCAATAGCACTTAGACTTATATACTGCTTCATAGTGCCTTACAGCCTTATTGCCCCAACAATCTGGGTCCCCATTTTACCAATTTTGGAAGGATGGAAATCCTAGTCAACCTTGACCCAGTCATAATCAAACTGCTGGCATTCGGCAGAAATAGCCTGCAATATTGCATTCTAACCACTGCACCACCATGGTTACTCAAGGACGGGCTTATTTGAAAGTATATACAGTAGATACATTTTATCTACTGTATATACTGTAGTTTTATCAGACTTTCAGAGAGTACTCTGGCCCAAAAAAACGTTAATAAACCCTGGTGTGCACAAAAGTATGATCTTGGTCTGTGAATGGCATTCACCATCTGTGTATTGTAGGGAGCAGATGAGGCTCTGGAATAATGGCTGTTGGAGTCTCCAGGAAAAACAAGGAACTGTTTGCTGATTTTTCTGTGCTTGCCACCCATCTTCCTTCAGCACTTAACCTTTGGTTTGCTTTTCCAGTTGGCAGGTTCAGCTGTTATCGCATTTGGGCTATGGCTGCGGTTTGGAAATGTTATAAGAGATTTAGCAACTGATGAAGCCTCCCCAGAATATTTTTATATGGGTAAGTTCCATATCAAGTATTACTGTATAAATATAGTTTTTCTTTGCTATCAACAACAATAATCACACTGGAGAAGAAAGATTTTGCTTCCTGAATACTTTGGGGTATATTTTGACTATTAATCATGAAAATAACCTATCACACACTATTATCAAAATCTTCTGTTTTACACAACAGCTGTAAACATAACACCTTTTGGCTATGCCGTACACATGAAAGAGACATATGAAAACATGGAAATGTTGTTGAAGCACATCCAGTACACACCAAGTATAACTGAAATATCTGTGGAAATCTAAAAATAGCGGCTCTCCTGCTTGGACTGCAGCTATATACCAAGTACTGTTGTTAAATATGCAAATAGGATAGCCATGCAAGAGAGTTGCATTACATTAAAAAGAAATGGCCACTCTGAAAGAATTTGGTTCCAGGACAGAAAAACATGGCATATGAACCACTCTTGACCCAGCAAAAATATTTTTGCCTCATCTTTACATAAAACTGATGATGAAAAATATTGTGAAAGCAATGAATAAAATGAAGTTATTATTGTTATTTGAGACAGATGTTTCCAAATATAACTGATGCCAAGATTAAGGAAGGCATTTTTGTTGGTCCACAGATCAGATATATCACAAGTGGTTCAAAGATCTATTAGTGGGACCAGAGAAAATCACCTGAAAAGCATTCAAGGCTGTCATTGAGAATTTTCTTGGCAATTACAGAGCACCAAACTATGTTCAGCTGGTTGCCAAACCACTTACAATATTGTAAGTGCAACATGTCATTGCATTTTTGGCATTCGCCCTGGGGCTTCTTTCCCCCAAAATCCAAATGCAGTCAGTGATGAAGATGGTGAAAATTTCTTCACCAGGACATTATTGCAATGGAAAAATGATACCAGGACAACTAGAACCCATCAATGCTGGGTGACTTTTGTTGAACACTATAGTGAAACACATCAGACACTGAGTACAAATGAAAATCAGCAGCCAAGCACTGTTAGTGTTTTGAACTCTGTTAGCTATGTTGAACTCAAGCAGCATGTTGAAAACCTTCAACTGAATACTTTATAGCCATTAAAAGTTAATTTCATATTTCTCAAGATTTGTATATTATACAGACATTCTGAAATTATATTTGTGTTCAGTTTGAAGGGGTCTATCATAATCACCAAAAGTTTTTCAGGAAGCAAAACGTGTTTTTTTTAAAAAAAGTCACTGGAATAATCCCATATACGTCTACATTCTCTGGCAACTTTCTTATCTTTGTATGTACAGAAAGAGCCATGGGAGGTGTATAAAGTTTGAAGGCTGGAAGCTTTGGCTGGGTGTACCGGCTTTTTAGAGTCAAGAAATGCACATCTGCCCAATATCAAGAACTATGTAACAGAAACCATGTTGGTTATCTGTGGCGTGAATATAATTTGGCAATTTGTCTTTCCTTAATTTTTTCCCAATCTATTTCATTTTAATAAATTCACTCATTGAGGCTTCAGTTTGATATGAAGCTACTGTACACTTCATGGGGAAAGAGATTCTTAATTCTTTTTTTTTCACACATGTTTTTCACTGAAAATTCCATCCATAGACAGGTTATATATTTTTCCTTTCATAGAACACCAATCTTAGTTTTAAACCAGTTTACAACATTCTCAAAAGATTTAGCTTTAGAGAGAACAATTTTTCTTATCACCGTCACCAATTAGACGTCACACATCTGTTCTCCCTTCTAGGATTAATTAACTTTCACTTTTGATTAGTTTATAGTTTCTGTAGTTCACTTGTTTTATAATGCATTTAAAGAATATCTTTAAAAGTTAGTACTGAACAAACAAAACTACTTATATGACCCTACATAAAGTTCCTGCAGCAAATCAAAACTGCGTTTTATAATTAATTCTACATAAGGCAAAGAAATCGATGTATAGAGATTTTTAACCACCAACAGAGAATCAAAGAGGTAGAAGATAGACTTTAAAATGTTACATTCAATCCCTTTCTCAGTGCAGGAATTCAATTAAAATCTCCATGAGAGGAGCCTCTGCTTGAATACATCCATCAGTTGAGAGCTCAAATCATCACCTTCCTAGTAATATGTTTCATTGTTGAATTGCTCTAAATCCATCTTCTTGTAATTTACATCCATTATTCCATATCCTGTCCTCTGGGATAATAGAGAAAAAGTCTTCACCTTCTTCAAGATGACACTTTTGTCAGGATTTTAAAAATTCTATCATATTCTTTATCTTCCCTGTTTTTCTCAGAAATTTTATAGGACTTAGTTTCTAGACTTTTGATTATTCTCATTACTCCTTTTCTGAACATATTTAAATGTAGTGTCCAGAACTGGACACTCTGCTAGACAGCAATTCTGACCAGTGCAGAATAAAGTGAAATTAGAATTTCAAAACTATGCATCTTGAAATAATGAATACAATAAAAGCATCTGTAACAAAGCTTTTCTTTCTCTTGCCTAATTCTAACCACTGTTGAGAGAGCTTAAGTGTTTTTTTACAGAGTAAAGTCCCATAGCCCAGCCGTTCCAGGATAAAGGATCATTAGATGTAACATATTACACAAATCAAGATGGACAGTGATTAATATTTATGTGTTATTTATATGTAAGGGTGTAGATTTATACATATGCTGTATATAGCATGTTCAAATGTGTGTTATGTATCTGTACGCTTCTGAGAGCAAGCAACTAAATTTCATTTTTAATGTGTGCCAATGTGCCCACAGTAAAAAAAATGACAATACAGGTTATCTATCTATCTATCTAACAAAATATCCAAGAATTGGCAGCTCTCTAACAAATGCCCTTAGCAACAGTTTCTCAACATAGTTTGATTTCTGGGCAGATATTGAACTGAATTGTTTTAGAATATCTTGTAGTCCAAATATTTTTTTAATCAGTATGAAGTTTAAGATATGCTTTGTTTAAATTGGGGGGGGGGGGTATTACACCATTCTTGAATTCCATGTCTAATGAAGCCTCAAATAAATCTTGCTCCATGTAACACCTTGAGTCTAAAGAAAAGAAGAAATAGGGGAGACATGATAGCAGTATTCCAGTATTTGAGGGGCTGCCACTAAGAAGAGGGCAGGACAAGAAACAATGGTTGGAAACTGACCAAAGAGAGAAGCAACCTGGAATTAAGGAGAAACTTCTTGACAGTGAGGACAATTAACCAGTGGAACAGCTTGCCTCCAGAAATCGTGGGTGCTCAATCACTGGAGATTTTTAAGAAGAGGCTAGACAGATATTTGTCTGAGATGGTATAGGTCCTCCTGCTTGAGCAGGAGGCTGGGCTAGAAGACCTCCAAGGTCACTTCCAACTCTATTCTATTCTAAATTATCTAAGTCTGAAATTACAGTCACATACTTATATGCTTCATTGAACTCAGTGAGACTTAAATATCATATAGAGCAGAGGTCCCCAACCTATGGGACGCGGCCCATTACCGGGCCATGGCCTCGTGGCCTCGTGGCCCCCAGGCCACATGAGTACGTCATGTGCCAACCATTGCTACAAGTGTTGTGCAGGTAGTGGCAGCGCTGCTAGTATCGCGCAGGTGGCAGTGTTGCCACTGGGGATCAGCAGTGCTGCATGTAGCAGGTGGGCGGTGACATGCCATATGCAGACAGCGGCATTACCATGAAACCTGTGCCACCGCCAGCAGCACCATAAGTGGCAGGTGGGCTACAGCATGATCCTTGCACAAGGGTGGTGGCACAAGCCTCGCGCTGGGGCTGTGGTGCGATCCTTGTGTGGGTGCAGCAGCATGAGCTTCGCACCAGGACAGCATTGTTGCAAGCTGTGGCGCAATACTTGCCTAGGGACAGGGGTGCAAGTCTCATGCTGGGGCAGCATCACTGTGGGCCACGGTGCAATCCTTGTGCAAGGGCGGCAGCATGAACCTTGCACCACAGGCAGCATCACTGCAGGCCACAGTGTGAGCCTTGTGCTGGTGGTAGCATCGCCAAGACCCTTGTAGTGGCGGTATCACAAGCCTCACACAGGCACTGCCATCACTGAGAGCCTTGTGCGCATGCTTGCAACCCCGTTTGCATGCTGTGCATGCTCACAGCTTGTTTGTACATGTGCATGCACATGTAACCACATTCATGTTTGCGCATGTGCACGTAAGGTGCCTGCCCCTCCCTCTTCCACCAGGCCTCCAATCCAAAATGGTTGATGACCCCTGATATAGAGGCTTGCATTGTTAATATGTATCACTTTAATCTTCTGTATCTTTCCAAATCTGACTGTAAACCTGGCAGGGAGAAATATATAAAATCCCAATTGCTAGTTAGAATATATTAATAGTTGCTAGAATTCAGGCACTCTGAGGATTGCTCTTTTTTGTCCTGTATTCTACCCATGTTTTCTTTGTTTGCTTTCTTAACTTTTTTTGTGCCTGCTTTATTAAAACAGAGAGCTCATTGCTGTCAAGAGTATTTTGAATAAACCTCCCTCAGGAAAATTTCCTCAAGTACCATTAAGTGTAGATGCAGATTGTTTGATCTCCAAATTAAAAACAGATGCACCACAGCCTGGTCCTGCTCTGTGTCATCTATGGCAATTTTGGCCAGGATTGATGCAAACTGTAGCCCAGTACAACTGGAGACCTACTTTACTGGCAAAATAGTGATTCTAGAAGGTTCCTCTATTTCAGGCATGTCAAACTCACGACGTCACGTGACATCGCGTGACGTATCGGAACTTTTTCCCATTGCCAAAAATGGGATGGGCGCGGTTTCTCCGTGACGTTCCGGCCCGCGGGCCGGCAGTTTGACACCCCTGCTCTATTTGGTTATCTGTAAAGGAATTGTGCTGCACAAGATAATTTGTTTGCTGTATATCACCTTATTTACTAAATAGGTCTAAATATCTTTAGAGGTCTCATGCTTTAGCAAACTTACCCCCCCCACACACACACACACTATAGATATTTTTAAGTGTAGCCCCCAGAGAAATTCCAAAATAAAGTACCTTTAAATTCAAGATCCCACAATGCAAAGCATTTCTATTAATATTTTTTCTAGCCATGTTTTGTTAAATCTTCTACTCACTGTAATGACTAATTATTCTGTTAGCAAGATTCTGTTTTCAGGGAACTATAGACTAAGAGCCTTCTTTGACTCCTAGTTTCAAGGGACATCTACTGGAAAAATCAGAACAAAAAAGGAGAGTGACACACATTGGCTTGGTTTTACTATATGAGGTACAGTAGAATTGCTTCCATCCCCCTATTCTTCTGAAGCAAGTTTGTGAAGTTCAAATGGATTATAGCTGGTATTATAGATGCAGTTAATGCTCAGATGTAATATTAAAGGCCGATCAAAATAAAAAGCAATATCTGATTTCTTCATAGGCATGTGAGAGCACAAAAGCTCATTCTCCGGGCTACAATATTGCAGAAAGAAATCTTAGTGCAGCAATTCATTTCAGTATCTTGACACTCCAGACAAAAAATATAGATGTTAGCTCAAGAAATGTTTTGTTCTTAAGTGAGTTAAGTCATCCAAGATCAGGAAAAGCCAGCTTTATTATTATGGACTATAGCTAAATACTTTGGGGACCACAGTGTAATTACACTTCTTCCAGAGAGCATTTAAGTAATAAAATATTTTTTTCTTACTCTTAAACAGAAACACTAGAGATAACTAAGAAGATGTTTTAAAAATAAACAAAACTATATAATAAAAAATAAAAATAAAAACAGGATAAAACTCAGCTATAAAATAAGATTGTAGTAAAACAATGTTTGATAAATTTGATAGTAAGATCTAAAGGCAAGATGCCAGAGCTAACAAAGCCCTGTCAATTTTGTATTTGATAGGAATTTTTAAGGGTAAAAAGATGACATATAGAGAATCTCCAAGCAGATTTTTATCTTCTTTAATAGCTTTGATATTAACCAAAAGAAAAATGTATTAGCCGGGAAAGTTTGAGCAAAAGATATAATTCTTAATAGTAGAGTGGCAGGCTACTTTTGTAAAGAAATCAATAACTTGATAAGCATTTGTTCTTTTAAAATGGCTTTAGTATGATTAGGTTCAAGATAAATATTCCCTACATTGTCTCATTTTGGTCATAGTGATCTGTCTGGCAAGATTGCTATTTAATGATGCCCTGGAGGAAAATTGTATTAAATAATTCATCAACGATGAAAATTTGAAAGAAAGCATAATTAGAAATCAAATTCAGCTCTTGACCATTTCTTCATCAACAGCGATTGTAGAAATTTGCTCTTGACTATCAGTTGTATTATTGTAGTATGTTTCCCTGAAAATAAGACCGGTCTTATTTTATTTTATTTTATTTTTACCTCCAAAAGAGGCACCAGGTCTTATTTTTTGAGGGGGGTTCTTTTCCACAGTCTCACCTTCTGGCGGGGGCACCAACAGCCCCACCCAGCTGGCCCACTTCCTCTGTGGCCGAAAGAAATGCCTCTGCAGCTGAGAATCAGCCCTGGCCAGCATTTTGCCATCAGAGGCCTTCCAGAAAGGCCTCTGACCGTGAAATGCAGGCTGGGGAGCACCACAGAAGAAGTGGGCCAACGACGCAAGGCAGGTGTTGATTCATGTGAGGCCTGGCTGCAAGGTAAGTGGGTGTGGGGTGCATAGGGCAGCTTCGCCCCCTACCCCCACCCTACCTTGATTTTTAGGTGTGCACCTCACTCAAAAACTAGGGCTTATTTTGGGGGTAGGGCTTATATTAGGCCTATGCCCAAAAATCAAGATAGGGCTTATTTTCAGGGTAGGTCTTACTTTCAGGGAAACACGGTATTACATATATTGAAGCAAGACTTTATAAAATTATCTATTAAAAAAAGTCTATAAGGATGCCTACACAGATGGCCAGAATCCATAATTCCACAAAGGTGGGCCAACTGGCTGCATTCAGTGTCCTGAGGCTACCTTTGTAATGCACCAAGGCTACTATTGCTTCTTCTCTGGAGCCTAACAGCCCAATTCATCATCTGAATGGGAAACATTGCTATTTTACCATTATCAATGGCAGTGCTGTTTCATGTTCTTTGGCCCATTACAACTGACAACAGCTTGATATAATTTGTGGTTGTGTTTCTGCAAGGCAACTACTCAAATGTTTGGTGAAAGAAAGAAAAACAGGCAGTCCATGTGTCAGAGAGAGGTAAATCTGCTGAGTTACCTTAAATATCTTTCTTCCTAGTTATTTACATTGGCAGTGGTATAGCTATTCACTGTCTTCACAAAACCAAGCACCTCCAATGAAATCAGTCCAAAATAATGTTACATTTCCTTCTTTGGGTATCTTTTTTTTATCATGTTTTCAAGAATCACAGACTTCGTATTTATACGGATGTAGTAGGTTGGTTTTAGATGGATCCTCTTTGATATGGTATGACTTTCCTGAAGCAAACTCCTTAAATGGATTATTCAATCCTGGATATATTGCATTTGTCTCCAACGTTTTTGCATGAAAAGCCTCCCATTAGACAAGCTATCATGTACAATGAAGGTTTGGGTTTTAGTTTCATTACCCATAAAGACAAATTTGTTAAAAACTTCAGAAGTGGTCAGTACATTGCAGAATTCATGGGTGCATCATACTTATAAAAAGGTAAAAGGCTTCCTCTGCCCAATCATGCCCAACTCTAGGTGGCAGTGGTCATCACTGTTTCCTAGCTGAGGAAGTCAGCATTGTCAAAAGATGCTTCTGTAGTCATGTAGCCAGGATGACTACACAGTGAGGTGCACGGAATGTTGTTATCTTCCCACCAAAGGGGTACCTATTTTATCTACTTTCATTTGGATGCCTTTGAATTGCTAGATTGGCAGGAGCTGGGGCAAGAACAGGAGCTCACCCTGTCATGTGGTGCTTGGGTCTCAGATTGCCAACTTTCTGGTCGACAAGTCCAGTATTTTAACCACAAGGCAGTGCACCCATCACATTTATATGGCTACTCATCTCACAAAAACATGAGTCTGAGCCGACAAATTTGTCAAGTGCCTAGTTTTATTAGCCAACTGAAGACTCATAGAAGTATCTGGAGAAAATTATCTTCCACCTGAACTTTCTCATAGCCAGTAGTTATTTTAGTAAAGTAGAGCTGTGCAAATCCTTTGAAATAAGTACATTGCAATGTAATAAAAAAATCTTTCTCCAAATCATTAAGCAGCTATACCTTTTTCAGGGCTCCCAAGCTTCCTCCTGCCATCCCCACTTGCTTTGCATGCCCAGCTAGTTTGCTTCAGACTGAGTGTAATGATTAAGTTATTGAACAGGAGACCAAAGTTTGAATCTCCCACAGAGACATGTCTACAGAGCTTATTGGATGATTTTCAGACATTCACTTTTTTTCACCCTACACTGAGAATGAACGTGGAAATAAAAGGAGAGGAGACCTGTGCGTTTGTCCCTTTGGACAGTCAAGAAATAAATAAATTAATAAACCAACAAAAACACTTATTTCATTAAAAAAAATACAGTCCGGTTTAGACTGAATCTAAATTTTACAAATGTTTATAAATTGTATGTTGATATTTGGCATGAATGTAGTTTTACATTTGCAAAATCTTGTGTAAAATTTCACGTTACTGTGAGCCTCTATTTTGTTTAGTACAAGAATGGGAAAACTGCCCAATCTGAGGTTGCTGAACTTTAACTCTCAGACATCCAGTAACTTAGGAATGCTGGCATTGGGGGCTATTGATTCTCTGCCCTTTTTTTAATATAAGCAGATTTACCTACTTTTCTTGGTCAGCTAATAAACATTTAGAGCAAATTCTATGGCTGAAGGACAAAACAAAACACAGCTACTAGAAAAAGCTGTGAAATGAGATACTGGTATGTGAGATTTAAAAAGTTACTAGTTTGTCCTCCTGCTCAGGTCAGTTTTGCTAATATCTGATTAGCTTGATAGTTAGATGAAATACTGGTTATAACTGTTAGAAACTGTCTGGAATTTGCTTCCTTCTTTCAGTCTGTTGTGTATTTATGAACAGGTTCTGCTAGATCTGCCCTATTTTTAACTTTACAATAATTTACAGTTATAGTCCTGTACTTTCCATTGACTTGGCACATGCCTGCTATGTAAAGTCCCATCACTGCCCACAAAGTAGGCTTTTGCTGTTGGATCTCTTTCCTGGCCTTATTCTAAAAGCTCATCTTTTCCGTCTACCGGTTCCGTCCCCTTGGAAACAGGCTGGCAGCTGTGCTAATAGCTCAAACATGAATTGCAGTGTACAGGTTAGGCCATGCCAGGTGGAATAAAATTCCTTATTGACTTCAATTAAATTCCACAAAGGGTGTCAGGCAGTATGAGCTCCCACTATTCGATCTCTGCATAATCTATCCACTTGCCAACAAAGTGTGAGTTATGATCTCAGAGATTACAAACAAATGATAGTGCTTGGGAAGTAACAAACTTACATTGAACTGGGTATCTATAATCAGTGCTTTAGGATTCTCGTGCCCATTTACAAAATCTCAGCTCTTATATATTATTTGCAAACTTTACTTCTGAAAGGTGGATATAAATAAATTAGCCTTCCATCTCAACCAATTCTAATGAGCTATTTAAAATATCAGAGGAGCTGATGATTTCACAGTTAAATTAGATCTCACAGAGTAAGACTTTAAACTTTTATTCCTAAAACTCTGAAGATCTGACACTAATCAGAGGGAGTAGTATTCCCAGTGAATCCAATGTTAGTGCTGCTAGTCCAACTTTCTAGAGGCCACAACAGCCAACCTTGGAAAACTTTGTGATAGTTCCTTTCTGGTATTGTTCCTGAGCACTTGTTTCTGATACAGAGGCAACCGCTGGTAGAACTGTAATGATAAATTATACATTTGAATTTGCGTATATTGCCATTCCAGTGTAGGAATCATAGAACACAATGGGGGAATGGCTCCTCCATTTTGCACATGGTTCCACTTTCCAGCTGTTTTTAGTAGCAGCAGCAGCAGCATGACTTTAAATCAACTCTTTATTGTGAGAGCACAAGTTGGTTTGTTAGAAACCAGTTAGGGCTCAGACTCCACCTTCCACTCATGCTTCTCATTTGCTACCTGAAATAGATGTTGGAATAAAGGTTGTTGTATTTGGGCTGCACAAATCTGGAGATCCATGAAATGGCAGCAAAGGGAGACAAAAAACTCCACAGGTTTGCAGTCCAAATATGTTAACCCTACTTGGAGTAGACAACTGATTGCCAGTTCAAGAAACAGAAACAATTGTACTCATTGTAGGTAGCATTGGAGTGGAAGATCAGGACCCATATTTATGGGGTCTGAGGTCCCTTAGTAGTGATGCTATTTATTTTGTTGCTCTGACTTTATTAAGATTTTAATAAAGTTAAAAAACTTAAAGAAACCAATATCTAGAACAGTGTTTTTCAACCTTTTTTGGGCAAAGGCACACTTGTTTCATGAAAAAAATCACGAGGCACTCCACCGTTTTCCGCACCGTTGGACCTCCCCACGGTCGCTACACGAACGGTCGTAAGTCGAGGATGGCCTGTGTTCTCAAGGGGTTGGACTAGAATAGATGACCTCCAAGGTCCCTTCCAACTTATTATTATTATTATTATTATTATTATTATTATTATTATTATTATTATTATTATTATTATTATTATTATTATTATCCTCTTTATTTTATTTTATTTTATTTTGGGTCTTTTGTTTGTTTTTGCTGTGAAGGAAAAGGAAAGCTTGCATTTCTTTTTAATTTATCTTTCTGTATTTTCTTTTTTCTCTTCTTTTCTTTCTTCCTTCCTTCCCTCTCTTCCCTCCCTCTCTTTTCTTTCTTTATCTTCCTTCCTTCCTTTCTCTCTCCCACTTTCTTTCCCTCCCTCTCTCAATTTCTTGCTTTCTACTTGTGGAAATTGGAAGCTACTTGCATTTCTTTTTAATTTTTCTTTCTGCATTTTTCTCCTTCATTTATTTTTCTTTCTTTCTCTTTCTTTCTTTCTTTCTTTCTTTCCTTCTTTCTTTCTTTTCTCTTTCTTTCTCTCTTTCTTTTCTCTTTCTTTCTTTCTATCTTCCTTCTTTTCTTTCCTGCCTTTCTCTCTCCCACTTTCTTTCCCTCCCTCTCTCAATTTCTTGCTTTCTACTTGTTGTGGAAACTGGAAGCTACTTGCATTTCTTTTTAATTTTTCTTCCTGCTTTTTTTTCCTTCCTTCCTTCCTCCCTTCCTCTCTCTCTCTCTTTCTTTTCTATTCTCCTTTTTTTTCTTTCTCCCTCCCTTTTCCCCTTCCCCCTTTCTCCTTTTTTCCCTTCCTTTTTTCTTTCTTTCTCACCTTTACTATCAAAAGCACTTCACTCCAGAGGGGGGGGAAAACCCCAAAGGTTTTTAATTGCTTTGGTCCAAAGGACATTTTATTATGCAACGTATCATAAGGACAGGTTAAAAAAAAATCAGCCATGTAATTTTTCAGACGCAAGCAAAGCCTCCAAGAGCGAAGCGGTCAGATCCCTCTATTTTGTGCTGGGGCGAGGGGTCGCGGCAAGCAAAGAAAGCGGAGCCAGGCAGCCGACCAGGTGGGAGTCTCGCATCCTCAGCCGCGCGGGGAGTAAGGAGTAAGCGGCGCGTGCTGGGGAAGAAGAGTTTTTTTGAACGTTGCAGGCAACCAACCACGCGACAGCTCAGGCGAGCCGGGCTAGCCGCCCGTCCGTCATCTTTCGATAAGCGAGCCGGTCGCCTCTCCCCAGCTTCTCTCTCTTCAGGAAGAGACCCTCCGAAGCCAGAGAAGGGGGCGGAGCTACGCTGCCGTGGAGCCCTGGTGCCTAGAGAGGTTGAGCCCACTTCTTTTCCCGGGCTTTTGCTTCCAGCAAAGTAGGGCCGTCAGCTTAGCCAAGGCTCCGGTGCCCAGCGCTCCCCGCCAGAGAGTCTTGCAGCGCCGCTCCGCCCGCGGCTGTTCCTCCTCCTCCTCCTCCTCCTCCTCCTCCTCCTCCTCCTCCTCCTCTCACCGCTGTCTCCTAGGTCAGTGTTTTTTCAATTTTTCCCACGGCACACCAGGCAACATCTCGCGGCACACTAGTGTGCCGCGGAACAGTGGTTGAAAAACACTGATCTAGAATAAAGAAAAGAAAGAGCGCAAAAAATGGAAAACCCAAAATGTAAAAAACAAGAAAAAATATATAAAGAAATAACTTCCCATTTTCTTTACAGAAGTTAAAAGTATAAAGTTATCTCTTACTCTATGGTTTATTTAATTATTTAGAGAATTTATATGGCTGCCAGTCACTTTCAGTGACTGTAGGTGGCTTACAAAAAAATAAAAACTCAATATACAAAGAGTAAAAACAACCACCCCCATCCCACTGATGACAACAAGCAAGCAATCAAGGCACTTGATGGACTCCATCTCACTTTGGGTTTCCCAGGCCCTTTGGCAAAAGCAGGTCTTCAGGGCCTTGCAAAAGAGCTTCAAAATGATGGTCAGTCTAATCTCAGTGAGGATGATGTTCCAAAGAAAGGAAGCCACCCCAGAGAATGCCCTTTTTTGTGTCCTTAGGAAAAAGGATCCACAACATTCCTTGCCTCCCCACTCTGGAGGGTTGGGTGGATGTAACCAGTAAGAGGCAGTCCTTCAGATAACCTGGTCCCAAGCCATGTAGGGCTTTAAAGTTGACAACCAACACCATGGTTACAATATGATTTTCATTTTTCAATCATCTATTTTTTTCAAATCATCAAAAGCATAGATCATAATTCCTTTTTTTCCGTTTCACATAAGAAGTCTATAAGAGATTCCCAGTTAACAATAAACTTTGATAATGTCTGTTCTCTGGTCAAAGATGTCAGTTTGGCCATTTCAGCAAGTTCCAACATTTTCACTATCCATTCCTCCAGTCTGGGTAATTTCAAGTGTTTCCAACTTTGTGCATACAATAACCTCCTTGCAGTTATTATGTATCAAAACAAAATGCCATGTCTTTTCCTAACTATTTATCAGTCCCAAAAGGAAAATCTTTGTCTTCAATTGTATATTAGTTTTTAAAAATCTTCGGAATTAGTATTTAATATATTAGTATGTATTTAAATCCAACATTTTATAGTTTTTCCCCCCACAAGCATGGTAAAATGTCCCATCTTGTTGTTCATATTTCCAACATAAATTTGAAGTACCTTTATGCATTTTCGCAGTTTCTCTGGTGATACATACCAGTGATTTACCATCATTTTACAAAAATTAAAATATAATATTTATAACAATATAAATATCAGTCCTTTCAATCACATATTCACCCACTGTTCTGTTTGTATGTTATAACCCAGATTCTTAGACCATTTTATTATACATTCTTTCACTTGTTCTTCTGTTTCAAATTTTAATTTGAAGTTTATACATTTTATCAATGTTCATCATTTGTACCCTTCAAACTGAGTCTTACACTGCTCAAAATCAAAACTTCTTTCTGCCTTTAATTGAAACAAGTAGTTGTCAACTTATAACCAGTGGTGTAATGATCATTCAAGGTTATGACAGACTTTTAAAAATCCATGTACAACCCATCCTTGAAGTTACAACTCCTGCTCGTCCCGCTCCCACAGTACTGTGATTGCATTTTGGGCACTTGCAGCATGATCCCAACGTACAGCATTTTTTGCCAGTTTCCTATGCTTTTTGCCAATTTCTGACAAAAAAAAGCCATTAAGAAGAACAGGCTTGTTTAACAACCATATTATTCACTTTCTGACCATAGAAACTCACTTTACAACCATTATAAAATTGAATCCAGTCATGTGATACCTCAACCTATGACCACAAAGGCTTGCCATCAAAATTCTGGGCTCCATTTTGGTCATAAGTCAAGATCTATGCATTAGTTGTCAAAACAGGTATGAAACAAAAATAACAAAATCTTCATCCTAATCAGAGAAATTCTCCCCAATTATGACAATTGTATCTTCTCCCACCTTAACATTTTTTTTTTACTTTTTTTTTACTTTATTCCATATTTTAACATAGCAGGTTTTGAAATAACATACAATTCATCTTTATCAGAGTAATACCCAATTATTTTATTGTCCATCTTAAAACCTGTTTTATTCATCAGTTCTGTTTGCTCTTTTTTATTATTAAAAAGTTTTTATAAAAATTACAATATAATCCCCAAAACCAACCCCCCCCAAACCCCCCCTCTCCCTCCCCCACTTCCCAGAGCTGAGTACAGGGTTACAAATATAATAATCCATAATCTAACTAACATTAACCAACTATATAGATAACCAAGTTCATAATGCGCTTTAACTCCCCTTTAACGTAAATACAAGCAAAATAAAAGTGAACATAGTAATAATAAAAACATAAACGAATTATTAAACAATACTAATACTAAAAATAATAATAATACCATATAATTAAAACTAATAAAAATTCTGCTATAATGAACTATTAATAATAATAACAATCTAAAATTTACTCATAAGCTACCGGTAAATGGAACTTTTTGGTCCCATATTTATTCTGAATATAATCTATCCATCTTCTCCAAACCGAAATGTATCTTTCTTGTGAACGATCCTTCAGATAAGCAGAAATCTTAGCCATTTCTGCTAAATTTGACACTTTAAACGTCCATTCTTCTATAGTAGGCAAACTATCCTTCTTCCAATATTGCCCTACCAATAACCTTGCAGCTGTTATCAAGTTCAACATCAAGTTAGTTTCTTTAGTATCACCATCTGTAATAACACCCAATAAAAATAGTTGTGGGGTAAACTTTATCTTTCTCTTAAAAATCTTTTGAATGTTCCACCAAATTTTAATCCAAAAAGCTTTTATATTTCTACAAGTCCACCAGATATGAAAATAAGTAGCATCCAAACTGCCACATCTCCAACATTTGGGCTGTAAATTAGGATACATACAAGACAACTTTTTAGGATCCAAATGCCATCTATAAAATATTTTATGTTTGCTCTTGTGTTTGCTCTTTGCTCATATTTTCTCTTAACATCTTTGTATTCTGTTTGTTAATCTTGAAACCTGCTAATGACCCAATTTTTTTTATTTGTTCATTGATATTTCAACTCACTTTAAGGGATTTTCCAAAACCAATACCAAATTTTCATGTCATCTTTTATTTAATTTTTACTCCTACTATCCTCTTCTCATGTTGTATATCTCTATTCAGAATTTTAGGAACCAAAATAAAGAAGACACGAGAGAGTAGACAGCCTGTCATGCTCCTTTGGTTTTCTTAGATCTCCACTAACAAAAAAATGTGCTTTCTATTTGTGCTTTCAACTTCACTCATTTTATAAATTTGTCTCCAAAATTAATATGCTCTAAAAAACAAGGTTCCCAGTCCATGGACCAGTACTGGGCTGCAGCATGTCAGCAACCGGTCCACACAAACAAGCAAAGCCCCATCCATGGGTTGCAGGCAGCACACAAAACCACACTCCCTCTGGTCCACAGAAAAACCTCTCTCCATGAAACCGATCCCTGCTGCCCAAAAGGTTGGGGACCTCTGATCTAAAACTTTAATTATGAAAGTCCAGTCCAACAGGCTTCTCTGCATCAAAAAAAAAGAACACAACTTGTTTTTTATTATGTAAAATATTGCACAATGTCCAACACAGGTCTAACATTGTACTTGGTCTTTTGGCTAAAAAACAGCAATGTGGCTAAAAACCCACAGTGATCTTCATGAATAAATTCTTCCAAAATTATTTTTTATGTTGTGGAAAACATATGATCATTATTCAGTAATGATATTGGTGTGTAATTTCTTATTAAACCAAATCATGTCTGTCTTTAGATATGGGTGCTATGTTAGCCTCTTTCAAAGTTCCTATAAAATAGAATTCATCATATTTTGTAGAGGTTGAAACGCTTATCTTCAAAACATTTACATTAAAAACCTAATAATCCATCTGGTCCAGCCACCTTTCTTGGTTTAATCTTTTTAATAGCTTTAGAAACTTCCCTTCTGTTATAGGCCCATTCATAATTTGCCTTTGTTTTTCTGTAATCCTTGGTAGATTTTGTTTTTATAAATATTGAAGAAATATAATGTCCTTTATAGTGATGAAACATCATGTCCTGATAGTAATGATGGAACATTTTTTTCATAGCCATATTATCTGTTAAGGCAGACTTCCCCCTTGAATTTTCAATATAATTTTCTTTTTCCTTTCTTAGATTATACAGCAACCATTTCCCTGGTTTATTTGCAAATTGAATTTTTTTTTTGCTTTACATACTTCATTGTTATTTCCATTGCTCTTACTGTTAACATCAATGTCTGTTACTGTAAAAGTTTAATTTGATGAGAGATATTTCTCTGCAAATTTCTTTAATTCTTCTTTTTATCTCATCCAAAATAGCCTGTGCTTTCCCTTGCCTCTTCTTTTTGAGTTTAGTTTTTGTTGTATAAAATAATCTCTCATATAAGCTTTGGTTGTACCCCAAACCATTCTTGCTTTCATTTAATTTCCTCTAAAAGAACTAAATTTCTTTTTGTAAACCAAATTCATGGGATTATAATCAGAGAGTATTCTTTTCCCTTACCCAGAGGTCTGATAGGAATTTTGTTTAGGACAATTATTCCTGTATTATCAGTCTTCAATCTTGTATTAATATGCTGTTGCAGAATTTGAGCCTTTGTCTTCTTCCTCACAATTCTCCAATTCTTTCTCCAATTATCTGTCTATAACTGCTGTCTTACTCTCCAAACCTTCCACTCTATTATTAACTTAGCTTGGTCTAGGATACTCACTGTTTCCTAGCTGAAACTATGGTGAAATCTTTAGTTGGTTTTGGATGCAATGACGATGCCATGTGGTTGTTTTTGAAATGCTTTTGATGTATGGCAATGTCATTTTTTTTCAGAGCTTTTGTTGGCTGTGCTGTAGTGGTTTGCCTGGTCAGGCACTTTTTGATAAAGTTGTGTGGGTATTCATTTTATTGAAAGATATATATTACATTAATCAACAACCAAACCAAAACATTTGGGGATACTTGGATAGAAACGGCTCTTCTTCCTAGTCTTCTTAGCATTTCTTACCTCCTCTGTTGGGCTTATTTGGGAAGAATGTCCACAATTCTCTACCACCTTATTATTTCTTGTTGCCAGATTTGCTCTGGGTAAAATCTTAGGTAGGGAGTGGCTACCCTTCCTTTTCTGAGCTTGTTCTGCTGGTGTTTGTTTTAGAAAAACCTAATGGAACAGCTTGTGCTTTTAGGATATGAAGTCATGTCTGCCCTCAAAGCTAACAGATATCCTCCTTGGAAGTGGGTGCCTACACAAAAGTGTAGCTAAAATAAGAGCAAGTTTCATCTTGTTTCATCCAGCCCCACTGCAGCTTTCCTTTTCTTCTCAAGTTAAAATTATATTCGGTGCTTTACTACTTTTGATTAAACCCTGCTTATTGACTTTGCAAACTGTGAAAGCCAAATGAAATCTAAGAGGATACTAAGAGGAAGAAACCAGAATTGGCTCTTACAAGATGCCAAGAAGTTACACTGGCTTGTGATGTGGCAGAATTTAGGATAATATGTAAATCTGGTAATAAATATTATTTACTTTCAGATCTTCAACCTGTCATACTTTTTTTTACATTTAATCAGCTTTAACACAGTTTTGAAGGTAATTCCTGCAGACATATGTTTAAATTAGTAGCTTTCTACTTTAGGTAATTAGGAACAAGTCTAGTATTTTATAGCAGGAGTGTTTTGAAAAGAGGCAAGATATTTGGTTGGGACCTAGGTTTCATGTTAGATTTAACCCGGGCTCTGTAAGTTGGGAAACCATGAGTTCTAGTTTGGCCAACTGGGTGACTGTGGGCAACTTACTTTCTCTCAGTCCTAGGAAAGAGGCAATGTCTCTTCTGAATAATCTTGCCAAGCAAACTGCAGGGACTTGTCTAGGCAGTCTCTGAGAATAGAACACGATTAAACAGGGGGGGGGGAAATGATGTCATTTCAAACAAAGTATGTAACGTGCTGTTTGGGTCCCAGTTCCTACTTGAAAAGGTGGATTGAGTGGTTCTGATAAAACACTGCTAAGGTTGTCCCAGTCTGTCCTCCTTCTTTTCCACAACAAAAGAACTACAGTGAAAATTAATTAATCGTTTAAAGCTACTACTGCAAGGCTACTTTACAATGCAGTTTTTAGGATACTGAAATTTCCTTATCGATTTTGTGGGTGCAGAGAAATAGGGCATTACTAGAGAACAGCAGAGAGATATAGGAATTTCTATACAGCTCCCTAGGAGCCTTTTTTAATAGAACAAATCTGGCTGCCGTAGAACTGGCCTGGTAGAGAAATCAGATACGTTCATCCCCACCAAGTCACTTCAACTATGCCCAAATAAAAACTTGTGGTAACACACATTCTAGAGTGCTGCACTCCAAATCTTTAATTATGAGACATAATAATTAGAGACATTTTGACAGACATAGAGAAGTTTTGAGACAATATGTGTACAATATTTTTCTACAATTGTGATCTGATTCTGTAAAATGCTTTCAAATCCTGCTTCAGTTAAATAAGTACACAAATAAATCTATATAATCTTTTTCTCTAATTTACTGGCAGAATTGTGAGGAAAGAGAGAAAAGAAATATAATTATCTTGCTTCTAATTATCTTGAGCCATTTTAAGTCTCTGGATTCTCTTTCAAAATGAGAAATCTTAATCTTAATTCCTCTTTTAATATCTGCCTCTTGTATGCAATTGCATTTGTGGGAGCTGTTTATGCTCCAGAAATTTATTTAGAATTCTTGGCAATAAAACTTGGGAAAGTACCCACTACGAAGAAAATAATTGCTGAAACCAATAATTTTAAGATAGTAGTATCATTTCTTTTTTGTATGCTACTAGCAAATCTCAGCTTCATAGCACTGCCATGATAAAACGTGAGCATGCAAAAACACAGGAGGGAGTTATAGTTATAGCCAAAGTATTTGAGCTTCAGCTTCAGTATCTCTCCTTCCAAAGAACTGTCAGAGTTGACTTCTTTTAGGATTGACTGATTTTTATCTTCTTGCAGTCCAAAGGATTTTCAAGAGTCTTCTCCAGCACCACAATTCAAAAGCATCAATTCTTCCATGCAATTTGACCTTACAGACTGGCTATTAGGATAGTAGAGGATAACTCTTCAGAGTTCGGAATCTACATGCATACCCATAATTATGTGCAACATGTCTGGAACACCATAAATAACATGCCAGTTAAGGGAATTTTATTCTGGAAAGTTTTTGTTTCACAATCTGAATAGCTGGTCTAACAAGAAAAGTGAATGTTCTGGAGCTCCCTGGAAAGAGACTTTTCCTTGTGCATAATGTGCATCCTTTTGGGAGCAAAGGCCATGGTGAGGACAGTGACATATTAATGTCATTAGAAAAACCAAGATGGAACTTGAGACATTTTTGGTTTGTTGGTTCAGGAAAAGTTTTTGTGGCTTAAATTACTCAATTCAATAACTAGCTGGAAAATGTATGTCTATTATTTAGTGGTTTATGCTGAAAACTCTGGAGACAACAGTTACTGAAATATTAACAATAGCAATTCATGATGACAATTCATGATTGGAGGCCATAAGAAGCCAATAGTTTATAATGCCCATATCTGAGCAACATGTCTCCAATATTTCCAAATTGTCTCCAAATTACCAAGACAAATGGTTCCTTCCATATTCCAAATTATATTCTATTGATGGAACATAAGAACACTGGAAGTGTTGATGTTGGTGTTTGTCTCCATGCATCTATAAAGGTGTTACAATAAATATTGTATGTCTTATGTTTTCCATTGTTTTGCTTTGTTTTAAATCAGCTTATATAAAAACCAACCAGAGCTCCTTATTTAGTTGTCTGTTGTCTTGTCTCTTCACAATGGTTGCAGTTACTAGCTTTGCTAGGAAGGACTTACATCATTAGACATGGTGTAATTGGTGCTGCGGGATTTAAGTAAATTAGATATCAGCTGCATAAACAAGGAAACTTCCTCTGAGGTTAATTATGTGTGGAAACACTAGCTGAAAGTTTGCATGTCACCTTAGAGACAGAGCTCTGAAGCAGAGAAGAAACAATGAATGCCCAGCTTTCTTGTCTGCAATATAGTAGTTCATGTTGCCAACAATGCTACACACTGCGCAGCTGCAGAGTCCTATCCAACCATCCCATAAGCAGTGCAGTGAGATGGAATTCTGCATTCACTATTTGGTACAAAGACTGTCTTCATCTTCGTTCGTCATACAATGTACTCTTTTTCTTTCTTTCTAGATGTTTAGCCTTGTTGCAAGGCAACTGATGTCTCTGCCATACTTAGATGGGACTCTCTTATTGCTAAGAGCAAATCAAAGGGGGAAAAGCTTTGATCTCATGTAAGAAGAAATAAGCCCCCCCCCTTTTTTTTTTGGCAAGGACTGGAAAAAATAGAGCTGAGATGGTCATGAGGCAATTTTATTTCACCACAGAGGCTCTTCCAAGGATGCTTGTCACACAGATGGTGTGCATCTTCACCATAGCTACCTACTTAGAGACATTCGGCTCTTGGATAGCATGAGAGGAGCCACAAATATTCAAGCTATATTTGACCAGGGCAAAAAATGAGGAAATGGGCAAATAAAATTTTTAATTCTATTTAGATTAAATTAAAATCTGAATATAATTAAATTTATTGAATGTTATTCTCATGCATCAAATAATTTTTGATTGCTTGTGTACCTTTACCTTAATGACGATGGCCACGGAGCAAAGGTACTAAGAAAAATGTTGTTAAATCTATGAAATGTTGAACAGAAAGTGTAACAGTAATTGCTCAATGGCCTATGTTGCTCTCCTTGCTCATGGCAGCCCCTGCAAACCTTGGTTTCCCTACAGTAGGAGTTCTTTTATTCTTTTATTCCCTTGAATGATGGTTTAATGCATGATACCCTGCTCTGTACACTCCGAGTTTTTACCAGGTTGCCCTTTACTTGTGTAGCTGTTGGCATTTCACTCATATAAATCACTAAGCTAAACTGTCCTTTTTAGGTAAAGCTTTCTCTTAAGGCTTGCTAACAGGAAGCAATAGGGATCTCACCAACCCCATTCTCTCCTGGAAGAGCAGGGGTCTGGTGCTCTAGGGAGAGCTATCTACAGAGAATAAAAAGAGTGGCCAATTAGCACTCTTCAACAGGTTTGATCTGCCTTGCAAAGTTCTAATAGAGCCTGGTACTGAGTTGCATCCCTCCCTCCATTCATGGTGACATCATCTGGAAAATATGAATGAGAGAAATTACTGAAACAAGATAAAGTCATTTTGGACCCATACATTTTGTTTTTATCATTCACAGTGTGTTTAAACCACAGATGGTGAGCTTATGTATTTCAAGAGGCCACAGTGAAGGGCTGAGGAGCAAGATTTTTCAAGCTGACCCTCTCTTCCATATAAGGAGTGCCATGCTCCGTAGTTGACTTTAAAGAAGCAGTTGGAGTTAAATGAAATTGCTGATAAGGCAGCCAGCTTGAGCTTGCTGATTTACAGCATGGAAAAGGCAGCGTATATTTTAAAATGCTTAAAATACATTCTTTGTCAGAGTGACTGTTGTAATGTCTATTACCTTCAAAAATAGCAGCCATGACCCTTGTCCAAGATTCATCATATTTATATAATATCAAAAACATTTTTTTAAAAAAAATTGTCAAATTATTCATATGTCATGGTTTTGTCTTTGGTAATGTTCAGTTGCATTTGGAAAAGAGAATATGTGATTAAAAAGCTTGTGCCACTGATTCCTCAGAGTAATGAGGAGGAAAAGAAAGGATAAGGGGTAAAAAAAAGTATTTAAAAATAGTCCATCCTGCAAAGATCAGAACTTTCTGGGAAATAACAAGGTATACATATACCAAAGATATCTGCTAGAGTAAGTATATGCTTTAGAAAGTGGCTTCAAAACTCAGGTTGCAAGCATTTAGATTTTCAGAGTAATTTTATTTAATTTATGCATAATATAGGTAGAACTAAAACTTGTTTTGAAGGATCAAAATAAATTCTCTGTGTTATGGCAGCAGGTTTAGTCATTGAAAAAAATGACATATTTTTAACAAATTCATTTGAAATAAAAATCGTGAAAATAACCTCTTAAAAAGTGAGTATATTCCGCCATCTTGTGGAGCAATTGAGCCTTGCACCTATTTCACCTGCAACCTCAAAAGGTATTTTCACATAATCACCCACCTTTTTAATCTGTGTACTCCCAAATCAGCTCAGTTTTCATATTTGCATTCAATGTGATTAATAGGAGGGAAATACGGCATGACCATTTTGAACAAGTAAGTGCAATGACGTTCAGAATAAGTGCAAACAAAGTTGAAATGGGCTCTTAGAAGTTTAATTAGGGCAAACATGGTTTGCCATTAGCTTAACAGCAGCGTTTTTTCATCAAGTTGTGTGATTTTGAAAGATGATTATTGTATTTCCTAAAGCACATTGCTGAACCATTCAATTCCTAAAATTGTGCATGAAGATGTTCATTTCAAATGAGTTAATTATTAATCATTATGCATTTCCAAGACCATAAATTGCATCATTGTAAGCCCTTGATACTTGGTTTACTTTTATGCTTCAGAAATATTTAGTAGTAAGCTGTTGCTTATTAGGAAAAAGTGTTTGGTAGCTATCCACTAACTCACTTCGACTATTCAGAATAAATCTACAGGACTACATGCTCTATTCAGAATAATCTTTTATTACAAGACAGATTTTGAGCCTTTGTTTAGTTTATATAGTCTCTGAGTTATCTTGAATACCTCACTTGTTATATTTTTCTTTGCAACTTGTTATATTTTTTGTCTCTCTGAAAAGTAATTAATGTATTTATTAATGAAATTTATAAAAGTCACCTATTTGGCAGAAAATAATGCAATAAACTGGTTTGGCAAGAACAAACTGCTGGGAAATGTTGCAGAATTAAAAACTTTTTAATTAATTTGACACAGAAGACTTGACTTCCATTATGAACGGCAGAATAATGGCCTCTGTCCCTACTTGTAGGTTAAACTAAAATATTTATAAAAAACATTCCTGAATACTTGTTTTGTTTTCTTAAAATTCTGTGCTATATTTTTATTCCACTTTTGAGTAGATACACGTGAATAGTTTGGGTAACACAGTCTTTGGAAAAAGAAGCTGGAGGAAAACATTAAGATGTATAGTTCCACACAGGTGAGAGCATTAAATAAAGTGTAAAGATGGAAACCTGAACTATGAAAATAATTCAGTGTTTTATTAGCTGTATTTTATATAGTACTCAGAAGAAATATGAATTGCAGGAAAGAGCAACAGAGAGATGGCTGCCAATGCAATACTTAGTTCCCCAATTTATTTTTTTGCCATGTGGCAACAAATTGTGCGACACACCACACAATCATCTTTCAACCTTGTCAACCCTTTCCGTAAGTGTAGCATTACAGAGGCTCTGCTACTCAATCAGAACAGAGCTATATTTTATATATCCATTGAACTGCAAGAAGATTAGCCTTCAACTAACCATCAAGAAACCAGAGTTATGCCCTTAGGTGTTATGTTGAGAAGCTTGCAGCTCTATAGCACAGGCATACCTTCAGAGACCCCCATATTCATCTCAGAAGAGAGTTTGTGAGAAATTTTAAGGATGCAGGGTGGTGTACTTGAATTGTTTAATTATGAAGGTGGCTTAGAGACATATCTGAGTGTCCTGTCTTTCACTGTACTGTTTCTAGCTCTCCGTGCCTCAATTAAATCCCAAAATAAGACATCAGGAGGACACCAGGCTTCCACTTCCAGATTCAGTAGTAGATTGTTGATTGAAGGGGGTCCTCCCATTGAGAAATTCCTGGAAAATGTATTCTTCCCTTGGAGAAATCATTCATCCAACTTTTGTGTCTACAATATTGGAATTTTAAAAAGTTATTTATGGCTGTTTTGCCTATTCTGTCTTCCCTTATAGGACTGTATGTCCTGATAGGAGCAGGAGTACTGATGATGGCAGTGGGATTTTTTGGATGCTGTGGAGCAGCACGAGAGTCTCAGTGCCTGCTTGGAGCAGTAAGTAATCGACACGTACAGTAAGACGACATGAGCTCTCTCTAGATGCAAAATCATTGTACATTAAGTCAATCATGAACATAAAGTCCCTCTTCTAAAGTATTTGTATTTTGCTTTATTCCAAGTCCAAAACAAGAAAGTCTGTTTTTAAATTCAAACATCAAACTGTAAATTAAGATCCTGGTTAGCAGACTGGTATTAAAAACAGATCTGTTTCTGACATAACAGAGAGCAGTTCAAAGCTGGCATAAAAGAAAAAGAGACTTAAAAACAAAAGAGTGGTGGATCTGACATCATATCCTGCTAAATAAATTACAGTTTTTTTAAGCCAGGACATCTATATTAAAATCAATCTGCTGTATATTGGAAGAAAGAGGGAGGTGGAACATGTAAACCTTTTGTGTAAATACAGTAACTTGGAGGTCCTTTTATTATCTACCCATCATGACCCTAAAGTCCTAGTCAGAAGTAATTCACAGTCAGTTTCACAGGACATATTTCTATCTAAGTGGTTATAAGAATTCATGAAGCATTAATTTACAATTCAGTATTCAATTTTTTAGAATCTGTCTTGTTTCAATTTTGTGAGACTTACCACTTGAGCAAAGCATAAAAAGAACTCTACTACAAAGGCTTTGGATATATTGTAGTGTTAGAAATACTTCTCTGATATTTTTTATCCCATACTTTCCTTAAAGGTTGAAATTACTTTGATTTAAGGAAAGTTGAACTAGATACTAGAACCTTCCCTTTTGCATCATTAATCTTGTCCTATGTAAAGTATTTCTGTTATTAAAACTGCTATTTCTAAATCTCAGAGAGTGGATTTACATGTTGCTTTCAAGTTTCCATAAAAGTTTAACCTCTAATCTTATCTCCATTCTTTTGTAGTTTTTTACCTGCTTGTTGGTGATTTTTGCTGCTGAAATCGCTGCAGGGGTTTTTGCTTTTCTGGGCAAGAAAACGGTAAATGAAATGCTTAACCACATGCTACCCTAAATATCTTAAACTGAAAAATAGTTTAAAACTGTAAAATCTCTTAAAAATTAAACACAAACTCTGGTGATTTCATGAATGTATCTTGGCAAATATACAGAAAAGGGGTTTTATTGTTTTCGTTGGAGAAGGTTTTTCTTGACTTCCTAGGCTAATGTACAGATCTGATATTTCCTAATTGCATATTCAGTCATTGGTGTGGCAATGTTTTTTATTACCCAACCTCCCCAATTTCCTTTTGCATCCTATCCACAATGCCCCATCCATCAGTCATGTTGTACCCCAGCTGAAGCCTAGGGCTTGCTTTCTTGTACTCTCAAATTGGGTTCACTCTTCGACATGTCTATTTCTCTAAATAGATAAAACTTTCTACCCTAAGGTCGACTGCAGCCCTCTTTGTTGCTACCACATTCTCAAGTGGTAGAAGAACCAGAGGACTGGAGGAAAGCCATGAGTTTCCTGTTACTGAAATTTATTTATTTATTTATTTATTTTATTTTATTTTGGGGACTTATATGCCGCCCTATCTCCCGAAGGACTCAGGGCGGCTAACAACAATAAAAATACAATAATACAAAAGTTAAAAAAGAATTAAACTAGCAGCCCCAATAATAAGTTTAAAACATTTTAAAAATCCCTGTCAGTCCAGGTCAGCCTGATGGAAAAGGAATGTTTTAAGGCCGCGGCGAAAGGACCGAAGATCCGGGGCCATCCGGAGCTCAAGGGGAAGTTGGTTCCACAGGTTCTGCTGGTCTCTTCACTATCCTTCATATCTAATTAGGATGTCTGCTTACTGTGATTGTTATTTCTGCAGGCAGTCAACGAAGTCCAAGTTATCTATGAGAAAGCTTATGAAAACTACATCAGTGATCAAAGCAAAAACAAAACACTCATCAGATTTCATGATGCAGTGAGTAATATGAATTCAGAAATTGTGCTCACCAATGTTGCTTTTAGTTGATTTCAGAATACTATGATTTGACAATGAATCCAGTGATTCAGTTTGCATAATGTTTGTCTTTCCCCTTCTGGAATTTTTATTCTTATTGAAATCAAGCTAGATTCTATGTGGTACCTGATTTCTCAGTCATTTCTGTGATTTCTTAATTTACTATAATGGTCAGCAATCTCTCCAGACCTTGGTAAACACATCTTTCTAAATCTTCCTAAATATGGACATTTCCTCTGGAAGACTTTGGTAAAGCCCTGAAGTTTCATTAAGTCACATGTGATATCTTGAAAACACTGCAGGCATCATTACCGGGAAGGCATAATAAGAATCCTGGCATAGAGGCTGTATGCATTTATTATACTCATCCTGACAGTTAAGGTAGCATGTATAAAACTATTTCTACCACCGTTCCTTAAAAAAAAACTTTATTATAATTCTCTTGGTTTTCGCAAGACTATCTGTACCAATATAGTCTGTTTTACTCATGACAATGGTGAGATAATGTTGTGCCACATATATTTCTGACATCATTTGCTAAGTTTACTTTTTCCTTAGCAGGACGTAGATCAATGTTTCCCAAAGCGTGATCTGTTGCTCACGGTTCTTAGAAAGGAAAAGGAAACCCAAATGCTTACTCTCTTTTGCCTCTGTGCTGGATAAAGTCTCCCAAAAACTTTCCTCTGAAGTTTCTACCCAGAGTGTTGCTAAGCATTAAAAATTTACTTCACCACGTGCAATAGTCTATTCTCCATGTTGCACGTGTGTAAATAATTTCTTTTTTTAAAAAAATGCCACAAACAAACAACTGCAATGAATTTGCTTCCAGATCTGAGCTTGCCTTTGGAGTTGAGCTGTCTCCCTTATTACAAAAGGGCTTAATTTTTATCCATATTATTACCATACGGTTACTGAACACCAGGCACATATGCACATACCTATATGAGAACCAGTGTAGTAGTTCTGTTAATTCAAACAAGGTTAAAGGTGGAATACTAGCCAGACTGAGGCAACTCTAATATCCATAACCATACAGACCAGTCAAGTTTGAATGGAAGATGATTCCTTTGTATCTATAAATTGGATTGGAATTATTAATTCATGTTATACTTTGCAATAAGTATACACTTTGAATAATATAATTGTGATAAGCGTATTTTGGGTTTTTCTGAATCATCTGAAAATGATTATTGTGGGAAGATTTGTAATATCTTATCTCTCTCCCTCCAGCTTCAATGTTGTGGGAAAGACAGTGACGCTCAAGTAAAACCCACCTGTCCAAAAGATATTGTGTCATCTAAAGTAAGTGCCTCTATTCTGTCATGTCATCCTCTGTCATGTCATCCTGATAGGGAAGTCAAAAATAACCTGGAAATGGGGTGAGACATGTTGGGAATATCATCTCCAGAGGCAGAGGAGATGACCTGGACAGGAGCCATTTGGCACCAAAAGTAGGATGCCAGCAAGATGATTTGTAAGCAATTTGTTTGCTTTGCCAATTATAGACACATGCATATATCTGAAGAAGACTGCAAAATAAAGCAAGCAGTATTGATTGCAGCCAATTGCTTCTCCCACCCTTCCAATTTGCTTGTAACCTCCTGGGTTGTCAGAACTGGTCATTGCCATTTCCTGGTCTTGCTAAAATGAAAAATAAGAGCAAATTTTTTTTAAAATTTATTTGTCATGCCATGGCAAGTAGCAGTGTGGATGAATTATCCTCATCCAGTTCATAATGCAGAAAAAAAGGTTAATGTCCCCAGTGTAATCATATGTATAGTTTGCTGTTTATTTTTTTAAAAAGAGAAAATAATTACCTACATTCTATTGTTTGGTTAATATGTACCATGTATAGATAGTCCTTATGATTAAAACTGAGCTCAACATGTGACAGTTGTTAAGTGAGTTTTGATCCAATTTACAACCTTTCCTGCCACAGTTGTTAAGTGAATCACTGCAGTTGTTAAATTGGGTAACACAATTGTTAAGTGAGTCTGGCTTCCCTATTGACTTTGCTTGTCAGAAGGCCACAAAAGGTGATACATGACCCCAATACACTGCAGCAGTCATAAATATGAGTCAGTTGCCAAGTGTCTGAATTTTGATCACATGACTATGGGGATGCTGCAAAGTGTGAAAAATGGTCAAAAGTCACTTTTTACAGAGTCATAGTAACTTCAATTGTCACTGAACAAACTGTTGTAAGTTAAGCACTACCTCTACATGCAAGGATGTCTACATTATTCATGCAACTTGCAGGATTAACGGATTATGTTGGTTCCCTCACTCTTACTGAGTAGCTTCATGAGAGGTTTAGTTTAATCTGATTTCTTCTCCTGAGCCAAAATTTCCGGGTGACCTTCTCTTAGAAAGTACTTAGAGCTGGGTCCAAATAGAATTATATGGCAGACCTAACCAAATGAACTTAATTTTGGTTGTGTGAACTTTCATAGCTAATTCAAACAAAATAAACTAGACAAATACATAGTTGACAGTCTAATTTTATTTTCAATGAAAATAGAATTACATTATATGATTGTCATAGATAATGTATGCTATATAGTTCAGCTTCTCTTTACTGATTTTCCTGCCTGCAAATATAAGCTTAACCATGCATGCCACACACCACTTTGTGATACAGTGCAATTCTGTATTCCAGTATTTTTATTCATAGACTGACTCTATGTGTAGACCTGGAAAATTGCACTGCATAACTAGAGAGGCACAAATCCAGGGAAAGAAAAGAATGTAGTCGCAGGCATCTGCATGGGAGGCAAAAGAGGAAGCTTGCATCAAAAACATAAGAGGCATAGTTTGTATCCTGACATTCTGCAGATGCCTATGTATGCTATTTCAGTGAATCAAGGCTGCTTTCAATGAGCAGGAAGGGTGTTCTAGCATCTCTTAGGATCAGAGAAAAGAGCTGAAAAGAGGAAAAGGAGATAATAAGGTGCTAGATTAAAAAAAATCTGCCACAGGTAGAGGTGGTTGTTGAGAATTCATATTAATAAATTTAGGAAAGGATTTAAGACTTTAATGTCTTTCATGTTTTGAACAGAACTGTATGACTGAAATAGAGACTCTCGTTAATTCAAATCTTCATTTACTTGGCATTGTTGGGATTACAATTGCTGGAATCACAGTAAGTAATTATCTGATTGTATTGACTATTGTTGTCATCATCAACAACACTGTATTTACACAAACCTGAAATCTTTCCAAAACACTGAAATTATAGCAGATTACTAAAGAGAACTGAGAATCACTGTAAGTCTCCCTTGCATGGACCTCATCTGGCATGCTGATTGCGGGAATTCTGGGAGATGAAGTCCATACATCTGAGATTTGAAAAATTTGCTCTAAAAGCATTGCAAGATGTAAGATTCCTTGACCATTATAGTCATAATACTATCACTGAATTATGACTATGTGGCCAAACAACAAACTCTCCAACACATCGTGTCAGAGTGCCAAAATAGAACCTATAATGAGACTGTTAATTTTCTGGCTGTGACTAAAAAAGCAAAAAAGTATATCAGTAATCTAGATATAATATTTTAGATCTTTTTTATATTTTGTATTTTATCCCTTGTGTTTTGATCAAATTGTGATGTGAATGTGCCATATAATTAATAAATAAATGCAATCCTGATCCTTCTCTGTAAATGGCATGTTTTAGGTGAAAAATATGGATGTTAATTGCTTCCACACAACCAAGAACAGGATCTTGGAAGTAAAAGGACTTTCTTCAAATTTTAATGATCCATATTTATATTACTTCATTACATTATTTCATGTATTTCATCATATTTATATGGCCGCTCACCACACTCACACTCTTGGTGGTATACAAAAAACCCTAAAAACAATATAAACAAACAACTTTTATTTATTATTTTTACTTTTAAATTATAAAAGACACAACACTAAAAATAAAAAATATATATTTTAACTTCTTTTAGCTATTTAATTTAAAATAAACGGTCATCTATGTACCTATTTACATCTACATCTATCTATGTAGGTAGGTTCTGGGATAGGGACATTAGATCAGGCATTAAAGCAAAATCTCTGGTAGCACTGATGATGTTACCTAGTTTGGTAATGAAACATCTGCAACAAAACAAGTAAACTCACAGAGCACCAAGAGCCTCCAGAGTTTTATTTGCCAGTCAGAATAATTCACATAGACCTGGCTGGGAACATAATACTAATAAAATAGAATCAGGTAGATACCTGGATGATAAGCATTTTAATATTAGTAGCTCGGGTTGGTAGTTGGGCATTCGTTTGATCTCTGAGCTTGGCGATTTGGCTGCAAACGTTTCATCTCCATTGGGGGGGGACATCTTCAGTGCACTCTGAATTGTGCTTGTCTCTCAGAGCACTGGCCTGGTTTGAAGACTATGGCCCAGCAACAACAACCAGCCAATCAACTAGCTCAAAACCAGACCATGACTCAGAAACATCTGGACAAATAGCACCCACACCAATTTACATCACACAAAAATGTATGTAAAGGTCAGTGCTCTGACAGACGAGCATAGTTCAAAGCGCACTGAAGATGCCACCCCCCAAATGGAGACAAAACATTTGCAGACAAATCGCCAAGCTCAGATATCAAACCAACAGCCCAAATATCTGGACATTTGGGTTTTTTTCCTGAAAAATAAGGAGAAAAAACTTATAAAATACTTGTAGTATCATACTGTGATCTTGAAGTCTAGCGAACAGAGATTAATTCCCAAGAAAAACCACTCACATTCTCTGAAACTTTGCTCATATGTGACAAATGTTGCATTTTTAAAGTTTAAAATAATGCTCTCATCTTTCAGATCTTTGGCATGGTCTTCAGCATGGTCCTTTGTTGTGCTATCCGAAATACAAGAGACATGCTTTAGAAGGTTTCCTGTATCATGTAACTTTGAACCCAGGACTGAAAGAAAAGCTGCAACACAATTCTGAAGAAGTGCTTGCCCACTCAACTTAACAACTGTAATCTATTTTAATTAGAAGTTAATCAACTGACAGAAAAGAGGGGTGTATGATGAGTTCAAGAGCTTCCTGTGATTGCATTTAAATTTTTTAAAGAATTAAGATATGAGCAATAAAATAGGCTAACAATTCCTTTTCAAGGCGATCAGTGGTATCTAAAACTAAAACTTATTTGAAGTATGACTTTGCACAGGTATGGAGGAATAGGCCCTGTATGTATGTGTGCTTGTTTTGGTGCTGATGCACTTATAGCTGTATATACAGTTCCTTTTATTGTATGTATGTTTTGTGAGTATCTTTATCTGCATGCATATTTCTGCAATATGTATATTATGCATGCACATGTGTGTATAGCCACACACACACTTGGGTACTTTTCCTGGTAAAAGGTTTTTCAAAATGGGGTCCTCTTTACTAATCATTTTTGGAGAAGCAAATTTCTTTAGGGAAATGAGTACTCTGTCTTATCTTCTTTCAATCTTTGGAATATGCCATTTAAGATAATGTCAGGCAGGAAAGACTAGGACTACATATGAAGTTGCAATTAAAGTGATTTATTACTACTCTTGCCTATGCAAGTAATCTACTCAAGTAATGGGTAACACTGTTTTGACTTTAGATAATGGTCAAAGGAAGTCAAGAAGGGGGACTTAGTCCAGTTGTGGGTATGTAGAGATTCTAGGCTGATTCCTCTTTTGACTCTGGCTCCAGGTTCTGCCACTTCTCCTATGGATAACTATATTTAAAGAATGTGTTCTGCTTCTTGCCAGCTCTCCCCTTGGAAGAGTGTGTGTATTTATATATTTACTTATATGCAGAATTATTTATGTGATAGAGATTGATGGGGAATTATCTGACCTTTTTAAAGAAAAGTAGAACAAAAACCAAGAGGTAGTACCAAACCAGCAGAGATCAGTTAAAGTACCAAACTAGCAGAGATCTGCTAAATCCCAAACTTTTATTGGGACCAAGATATCCTGTCCAGTCATGTTTTTATATAGGGTCTATTTAAAACATGACCAGATACCTTGATCAGGAACTTACTTTCACTCAAAAAACTATTCCTTGCTTGGGTTATTTTTTCCAAATGTTTTTTCGTATCTATTGTCCTAATTATTTTTAATATGGACCAGAAAACCTTACCGTAGCATAATCTAAAATTGATGCCCAAACTATTTTATATGTTTACTATGATGATTACGCAATGCACACCATATCCTTTCATGCCACTGCAACATATCCCTTAAAGTATGTTGATACAAAATCAATTCCTGTTCACTGGGACTTACCCTTTCATTAATACCCTTAGGAATGCAGCTCAGTTATTTGCCACAGAGACTATAATAACCATAATGCTGTTTGCAACCTTTTATTTGTTATAACAATTGAATGCTGGTTTACACAATAGGGAACATACCTAATATAAAAATAATATTTATTATTATTTTTATGTTTCAATCCAAGTTAGCCATGTGCTTTCATTGAAATCAATACTTCTAAACCTTGGGTAAAAATTAACTCAATTTGTGTATGCATATTTGTGTGTTTAAAAGAAATGTTCTTAAAATAACATGTCTATCCACAAATACTCAAGGCAGTTGTGTGGCATTTTGAAGCTCAAAGCAAACTTCAAAAGCATTAGACAAGTACTTCAGATCAGGATTAGGTGTATAGGAGAATATAGACAGTTCCTGAAGACCATGAACAAATGTTCAGCATTACATTACAGGAATTGTCATTAATGATTGTCAAGAATAATAACTAATAATGGTGACAGTTATGCAACCATCCCAGACACAGAATTCATATTAAGCTTCACTCTAGTTGTTTGAACTGTGGGCACTAATACAATTGGAAAGAAGCAGAAAGCTTATATTGAAAGAAACTCTACATGTTTAAATTTTTCCTAAATCCTGTATCTAAACAAATTATATCAGACAAATTAATCTTCATAGTTCAGTCTTTTGCTTTATCTATGTTCTCAGATTGGTAGAAATTAGTGCAGCCAATCAGTGCTCCAAGAAAAGCTATTTGTTCCTGCCAGAAATGTTTACAGCACATGCCAAAATCAGTCATAAAATTAAAACCCTGTCCTTAGTGTTCTAGCTATAGAGCTAAAATTAAAACATTGAGAGGTGAGCAGGTGTACTTTAATACACTCTGTTTTTTTATCTCTGAAAATCTAATTGCTGCATGTTATTTTAACTACATCAAACTTTTATCTAGTCATGGCATGGCTATCTAAAACTGGATAAATGTAGAAATGATACAATGCTCTTAAAATACCTCAAGGCTGTTTATAGCTTATAACTGTGCTTTGTCTTGTTTATATTAATTTCTACTAAATTATATATTAAAAATAATTTGGTAAAATTAAGCTAGCAAGAGGCAAATCATTGTGGTGCAGTCTTAATATACTGTACTACAATCAGTGGGGTTCTACCAGTGACTTAAATGGAAAGTGCATTGTGAGAACTTTTAAATGTCCCTTTCCTGACAAGCTATAATTTTAAGAATCAGAACTCAAGCAATAATTCAGTCTTTCTGTCTCTTTTTATTTAGTTGTTTATCTTTTAACTAGAAACAGGCCATCTTAAACAATGTGTTAGGAAATTTTCAATTGTTAATAAAACACCCTCTTATGTGTTTCATGCACATTTTTCATCAAAATATATTCAAAGCATATTTGATTTCAGGGGAAACCTTTCTTATTGGGGTCTTCATCTGAAATTCAGTGTGCCGAGAACTCTACTTAGGCATCAGGAGGGGCATCCAGCAATAAATGCTCTGCTCCATCCAGTTGTCCCAACTCTACCCTGAATTAAGGGATTACAGGGTTTTAAAAAGGGAGTTACTCAAGTGTGTGTGTGTGTATGTGTGTCGAAGAGAGAAAGGGGTAAGTGCCCCAAGTTGTGTGAGTTATTCCCTGTTTTTTTCTCAGTCTTTTATACGCCATCTCTCCAACAAATTTCAATTAACTCTATTGCTTAGTCCAGATAGGTTATTTGCACCCATTAGAAAATAACTCAAGAGATAGGGGATATACCTAAGGAAAGCTATCAAATGCCTAATTCACAACTGCCCTTGAGACCAGTTGGATGCTGGAATTTTCCTGAAGTCCATATAATGGAGAAGATATTACTAGCGGTCTGAGAACCTACAGTAAATGAACTGCCTGGTTACTTAGGAAGCAGTTTCATCAGTTCTGGAGTAATTCCTATCAGAAATTTATGTTCAACAGAAACAGAAATAAGTATGTAATAATTTTTAACTTTAGAAAGGTCATTGGTATTAACTATCATAAAATTAAGAGTCTGGAATCAATTTCTGCTAACTTTCTGTTTTGAAAATGATTTCTTGGAATTTTTATTCCAGAATAAAAAGAAAGCAGAAGGACTGAAAATTGATTTCCCCATGAAATTAGTTTTTCTTTTAAAATACAGGTAGTCCTAGTCTTACAACAGTTCATTTAGTGACTGTTCAAAGTTACAACGGCACTGAAAAGAGTGACATGACCATTTTCACACTTATGACTGTTGTGGCATCTCCAGGTACATGTGATCAAAATTCAGATGTTTGGACACTGGTTCATATTTATGACAGTTGCAGTGTCCCAGGGTCATGTGTTTTTTGTGACCTTCTGATAAGCAAAGTCAATGGGGAAACCAGATTAACAACTGCAATGATTCACTTAACAACTGTGGCAAGAAATGTCATAAAATGGGGCAAATTCACTTAACAAATGCTTCACTTAGGAACAGAAATTTTGGGCTCACTTGTGGTCATAAGTCATGGACTACCTGCAAAATATCCTTAAGAATTGACATCTCTTTCATTATTATGCCAGCCATTCTCAAATTGGACCAGAAGCAATCTAAAACCAACCTAGAAAGGGAAACAGGATGTGAAACACTGGAAAAATTTCTGAGTCTCCATAGAGATCGCCCTGTCCTACAATCCTCAGCTCTGCTTTGTTCCTGCCTCTTCTATTTGCCCTCCTGTGTTTCATGCAGACTCAGGGCTTATTCAGCTGGATCGCACATCAGCATTGGGCAATGTTGTTGCCCTGTTTCCTGTTCTACATTCTAGCTTTAGAAGTCTTTGGGAAGCTGCGTCAGGACAGTCCATGTAACTGGCATGGATAATTTTGGGAAATTCTTTGAGAAAGACTTTGAAAAATCTTCTGTGTTCCAAATTTTCCACATCAGGAGCAGAAGACAAATTCTATTTAATCTGTACTCCTGTTTTTCATTTTTGATTGTTTTTCTCTTCTCATTTGGGTTTTAGAAGAGCTGGGTGAGCTGTTGCTGTAAATACCGGCGAAGTGTAGTTTTATTCTGGTAGCTGCATTTTTTATGCTGGGAAACTCTGAGCTTGCTTGTTTTCTTGCAGATGTTTCATTACCTGAACTAGGTAACATCATCGGTGCTAGTTACCTTGTTCAAATAAGAAAATGTCTGCAAGAAAACAAGCAAGGTCAGAGAGCACCAAGGACCCCTCATGTCAACCCTGAGCTACAAATATTCTCCTTTATTATGCTGGGAAAGTACACCAACTCCCTGTACTAGCCCCAAAATAGTATCAATGAACAAGTACCAGGTCATAAATGGTTCCAAATTGTCTGCTGGTGACCATTTGTGATTTTTATGAAATGGCTGTCCTTTATAGACCTCAGACCTCCTTGCTAAACAATGCTGATAAATAAGCTGTGGCTTAAACACCAGGACGAGAAGGCAGGGAGGTGAATATGATAGCTATGACAATGGATTGGAAAACACATGCACTGTCTGGTAATGGAAAAACAGGAGACCTTCCTCCATACACATATGCCATTACTTTAAAAAAATGTATGAGTGTTGGCAAATTTTGTTGTTGCACTCATTAGAGAAACCAATCTCGCTTCCAAAAAGTTATCTATTATTGCTTGGCTGCTTCTTTATCTTTTAAGTGCCTTTTGAAGAACAGGACAAAATACCAATTCTATAAATAGAATTTTGAAATTAAAATCAAACATGAAGCTTAGTGAAGTGAGTTTCCATCTCCTTGCTTGCATAGCACTGTATTTATTTTTATGAATATAATTGTTAACATTTGTCTTAAGATCATCTACTCCTAAAAATAATAAAAGAATATGTGTTTGGATGCAGATTGGAATTAAATATATTCTTTCTCTGTCAAAAAATCTTACCAGTGCCTTTAAAAACACCATGGCTCTATTCTCCTGATCTTACAATTTCCAGTGTCATTTTGGTGGGTAGTCCCTTACACTGAATTACATCTCTGAAACATCATATCTTGAATATTGGAAAGGGTTAATTCTTGGACTACATTTTTTTATAGCATATAAATTATGTGTATGGCATATACATTTTCTAAGTTGTTTCACTTAAGAGGAAAGAAGTCAGGTGGGCTAAGAACGACCCAAAGCCATGCTAACTAGCCCACATCTTCTCTTCCAAGTTTATATGATACAGCAGACATGTCAAACACAAGGCCCGGGGGCCAGATCCGGCCCGCAAAGTGGTTTCATGTGGCCCGCGAAGCCATCCTGGAAACAGTGAGGGAACGGCCCCCACTGCCTTGGCCCTGGCCCAGAGACCCTCCTTCTGCCAGAGACCCTCAGATCTGTCCCACTCCTGCCCAGGCCCCCATAGGCACCCTTGATGCAAACGATGTAGAGCTGGCCACGCCCAGTCAGTAGGCCATATGCACTCTAGCCACACCCACCCAGTAGGCCACGCCCACCCTGGCCATACCCACACAGCCCCTTGAGGGCAACCGCAATGCTGATGCGGCCCTCAATGAAATTGAGTTTGACACCCCTGTGATACAGTATAAGATATTCCTGATGACTCACTACTGCGGCACATGGATGCCATTTTAATTTTTGTGAAGTACAAACCCTTTGAACTGTGCTACTACTTCACTGACTTAAATTTGACATCTTCCTTTTTTTCTCAACTGTGTTAAGGAATACAGTCTTTGTATCCTAACAAATTATCATTATAAATATACTAGAGGCAACAGTTTCAGAAAGATGTGGAGGTTGTAGGATTAGATTCTCCCAAAGGTCTTCAGGAAAAAAAGCATTTATTATACCTACACTATAGATATATAGGCTACCTCAGCACTATGACACTGCAAATGTATAAAGCAGTGCCTTATTATAGGAGAAGGAGCAAATAAATTGAGCCTTTAAAAAGCACTTATTAAACCTTCTTTTGAACAGCAGCTCATCCTAGTTTTGTTCTTTAGAAAGCCATGGGCACATTATGCATCTAATAGATGCTCTGTCCTGCTTAATACAAATTCTCAGTAACTCTGGGAATTATTATTCTGAATTTTAGACCTTTCACTGCCTTTAGGGAGTACTGGATTATATCTGCTGGAGAACTGGGATTGCATTTCTCACAGCAATTATGCATGGATCGAGCAAGGCCAGAAAGATCCAGCATCTGAAGATAGCTGTATACTTACTCTGCAGATTCCCTTTGTGGAATCCATTATTTTATTTAAGAATACATTACTTTCTATTGCAGTAGTTGTACATAACTAGTATTTTCATTCCTTGAAATGTGTATTTTAGAATTTGTGCAAAAGACTTCATTAATTCTCCAAATGTTGATACAAGTGTAAATAAACATACTCCTCCTTTCTGATGTTTCTGCTATCTAGCAACATCATGCATCAAGCTGTTTTCATGGGAGACTAAGCATCTTTCCCATGTAATCATTGTAAATGTTATTATCAATTGATGTCATTGAAACATACTCTGTTTTCTTAATGCATTTTATCACTGTTTCTCTACTGAAGTTGATGCAGAAATCTAATAAAAATAATCTGAATGAAATGTAATGAGTGGGGGGGTATTTGTTAGTTTACTTTACAATAAGTACACCAGTACACTTCCAAAAAGACTGGCAATCATTTTTCATATATATTGTTTGGTATCAATCTGTCCACCTATTAAGATCATAAATAATGATTCTTTTATCTTGCCTTGCTTATAAGAAGACAGAAAATTCTGTTTGCTGCTATCTACAATACTATTAAAAACTACTAGGTTAATCAAAAGAAGACAATGAACCTTTTCTACAACTTTATAATTATAGAATGCCTTGTAAAATGGAGCTTGGTAGACAACCCAACTACTAATTTTAAGGTACCCTTAAATATTCTATTCAAATTGTGTAGAAAACAATACCCCTAACTCAAGGCAAACTACTGTATATAAACAGCAAACCCCACTCCCTTCTAGCACTGAAGACATTGAGGGTGAAGGTTTGTTCTCTGAGCTTGTGTGTTGGTTTCCGAATGTTTCGTTAACAGGCTAGGTAACAACTTCAGTGGAGTTTAGGGAATGTCAGTGTTCTGTTTATAAGGGCTTCAGGTGTGGATGTGTCAAGTGATGGGTCAGTTATGAGTCATTAGTGAGAGGCTTGTGATGGGTCTTGTGATGGAGAGGTTACATCAGGTCAGGGTCAATGGGAGATAAACTGGTGGCAGGGGGATGGGTCAGGTGTGAGTTAGGTATGTGACACTGACATCCCCTAAACTTCGCAGATGTTACCAAGCCTGGTAATGAAACATCCAAAAACCAACCCACAAGCTTGGAGAACAAACCGTCACCCTCATCCTACAGCTGAGCTACAGATATTCGCCACTGTTGCATTGAAGAAATTACCAAGTTTGATAATGAAACATCTGCAAGCAAACAACCAAGATTATAAAGCACCAAGGACTCCACAGTTCGACTCCTGAGCTAAATATATTATTTGTTTGTTTGTTTGTTTGTTTAGCAAATTTATTTACCACTTGTCTCATGGTTTGACTCTGAGAGGCTTACATCAAAATAAAACAAGCATTCAATGATTATAAATATAAAAATGGATTGAAATTACAAAAATTAAAACAAGCTAAAAAAACAAGGGTTTGGAGGAAAGAGGTGGGGCACCTTCTCTGTCAGTGTACCAACTACCTCTAGTCAGGGACCCCATGCCAATCAGCATAACCAGGTTTTTAGGTTTTTCCTACATTCTAAAATGGGTGGGGCGGATTTCAGCAAGATGGTCCAAAGGACAGGAGCCATGGCATAGAAGGCTTTTCTCATGGATCCCACCAGCTGAAATTCCTTGGCTAATGGGATCCACAGTCAGCCTCTTCTGTCAACACGAGTGGGGTGCACCAATCCCATTCAGGAAAGACGATTCCACAGATATCCTGGACCCATGCCATAAAGGACTTTAAAGGTAATAACCAATACCTTGAATTGTACTCAGAAGATTGGTAGCCAATGCAACATGTGTCACCCTAGGGGCCTCCAAAACTGTCTGCACCACTGCATTTTGGACTAATTGTACCTTCCAAATGTTCTTCAAGGGTAGCCCCATGTAGAATGTATTGCAATAATGCAAGCAGAAAATAATCAGAATGTGAGTGACTGAACACAGATCCACACAATCTAAAAAGGACACAGTAGGTGCACCATACAAAGTTGTACGAAGGCTTTCCTAGCCACAACTGCCAAAAAATCTTTGAGCAGGAGTCCTACAAGAAACCCCAAGTTCCACACCAGGTCTGTCTGAGGTAGTGTCACCCCAACCAGAACTAAAAATAGATCCCGAGGCTCCGCATATCCACGGTCACTTTTATTGGTATAGCTAGATTTCCCTTAATGTGTATCCTATTCCACAGTTCACAGTGGAACCAAAAATATACACCCAATCCTCAACTAGCAGAAACTAGTTGAATATATCAGGTATTGATGAAAAGTAGTTGCTGAAATTGGGCTGTTTGAAATTAATAACCTACTTGAGTATATCATTACTCACAGATGGGTCTTTAATCTTCTGTGTCAGTTTCTGCTCTTTCCTCATCTGACACTATCTTATATCTCCTTGCTCTGCCTGGGCTTTTTGGCTGGAAGTCAAATGTTAGTATTTTTAATTTTTGTAGTGTTCTAGATAAATATTGGCTTCAATATTGAGTTTGTTATGAATACATTTTTAAAAAGCTACATTCAAAGGATTTGTTTTCCTTAGAGATTGTAATGTTACAAAAATCACAGTGTATAATGTAAAGATATATTTTGTTTAGATTGTATTTTTCCCCCACAAATATGTTACTTCATGCATCTTTTGTCATTTTACATCTTTGTATATTTTCTGTTTCCATACTGATATTACAGTATGTCTTAAAATGAAAGATAATACAACTATTAAAGCAGGGAAGCACAACCATTTTTGACTGGGGATCTCGCTTCTACTCCTCTGCCCCACTGGGCATGACCAGTGCCATAATGAAATCACAGCAGTGGGCAGGGATAATGATTTCCATTTGGAAAGAGTTTAAAGGATGGAATTTATGGATTTATTTTAACCTTGCTAATATTTGTAATATTTTAAGCTTTGCTGATAGTGAAGGCTCTGAGGGTTATAAATGGGAATCTGGGGCAGCAGGTTACCTGTTCCAGTTAAAGCCCGAGGATCCCTACTACAAAGAAAAAGTAGTATTTCTCTGAAAAACAAAATTATGACAAGTTGCCTATATGAAGGCTTAATCTGAATGATTCATAACATTTGGGGGCTGAGCCATTCATTATATGGCAAGTGGTGGTAGTGGCAAAGAACAGACAAGAGTTTACCTGTCTCAAGTTGTAGAAATTTGCAATAGCACAGCAGACTAAAAAAAACCAATTACCAAGATTCTAATTAACTTGGTTTGATTACACAAGGTCTTTATTTAACTTGCTTACTTTATGTATTTATTAAACTTTAAGCACACGGTCTTGCACAACAGCAAAATTTACAACCACGTGACAGCTTCTGAATATACAGCTTTGGGAGGGAGGATTTAAATATCTTCACCACACTTGCCAATGTGATGTGATGCTAGGGTGTGATGACTTGAGAAGGCAGCTTTTTCCATATTATTGTCTTTCCATCCAGTGGTAGAAAATGAGTTGGAACTTTTGTTATAACCCAGCCATCAGTGAGGCAATAGAAACCATAAAGTCTATGTCTCAGAATGAGAACGTGTTGAATATCATAAACATTCCAAAATCTATGTGCCTGGTTTTTTTGTCAGTAAAATTATGAAACCTTACAATAAAATTACCACCTCATGATGGAAAATAAGTTTTTGCAGACATTCAGTATCTCACAATGAAGAAATTAATAAAAATTCCAACAGCAATGTGCAGTCAGTGCTTTTATTAGACCAAAATCATAGTACCAAGTAAATCTACACAGGTTTTGACGTCAATAATATACTTACCTCCCACTCCCCCCTCCCCCGCGCAAGCCATTCAATCTCAAAAGCTGGAATAAAAGTATTGATAATGAATTTGTAGCCTATTGTATAAGACTTGCTGAGTCGTTCGACTGCTTTTCAGGACTTAAACTCTCATCGGCTCTAACCAAATGGTTAGTGACCAAAAATCATGAAACGTATGATTCAACGTATCTGGGGAGTGAGGGAACGACTGAGTAAAAGGAAGAACTACATGGGAGTAAAATCTGTGTTTACAGAGCTTTACTCTTAAGTAAATTTGAGCGCTTGCAACTGACACTGCCGGGTGGAGAACGAAAGAAAAAAAAACACACGATTATTCAGCGATAATGCAGCCAACAGGCGGGAGTACTGAGATGACCGTGGGGCTTAAACAAAAGGAAAAGTTGCAAGGAATTTTTTTGTTGTAAAGCAGCCCTGCCTAATAGCCAAAAAGACCTTCCAAAGAACTGACACTTGGAAAACATAGGAAAGGGTAGAGAGCGTAGAACGTCTTCTCATTGGATGAGCTGTAATTGCTGCGGCCAATCGCAACGCGCCTTTGTCATGGTGTGGCGAGGAAGAACCCAATGGCCGCTTTTTTTAATCCCATGATCAAATGAGATGCAGCCCGGCAGCCGGTGAGTAAATGGGCGCGGGAAGGGAAAGGAATCCTTGTCCGTCACCTGACCCGAGAAGACCGAGTTGGAATGGGATCTCCTTTTTCACGGGCGCCTGTACGATCACATTTCATTTCCATTACGTTTTTTTTTGTCTCGCAACCCCTCCCAAGTCGACACTAGCATGCAAGGAAAATCGTGTTTAGGGGGTATGAAAGCCTTCTTGCATTAGAAAAGCCGGAATAGTTTTTTTAGGAATGGAGTGAAATATTTCTTAAAACGTACCAAAAGATCTGCATCTTTGACTTCTGTATCTGTCATTCTGTGGTGAAGTAGATGCTTAAACAGATTTTTTTAAAAAAATCAGAAAAAAGTATTTGCTGGTGGAGGGCTGTTTCTATAGGAAAAGTGCAAACATTGCTCCTTGGCCCCCGTTCGGAAGGCTGCATTTTTCTGACGGGTTGACAGCAAGAGAAGAAGAAAAAATTGTCATTGGGAAATATGATGGACTGGTGTCATCTGCCATTTGCAGTTGGGTGCTTTGTGACCCAATGACAATTGGATATTTTTCCTCCCGTTCCCCCAGGTTTCCCACCCCTTCAGCCAGCGAGGCTTTCAGAAAGGGACAATTGCTAGTATAATAACAATAGAATAAGGTATTTCTAATAATGAAGCAGCATTTCAACCTTGTTCATAATCTACAGGTGCTGGATCAAAGGACTCGCTTTCAGAGCAGTCCCTACTTCAGTCCAGCAATAAGTATAACATAATGTAATTGCCAACTGCAAATAAAATGCCAAAGTAAATGAGTGCACCTGAATCTGCAGCTTTTCCTGCCATAGTAGTTCTATGATAGGAAATATGCTGCTCAAAAAAATAAAGGGAACACTTAAACAACACAATGTACTGTATTTAATAGTAGGATGTCTTATTTTCTGTTCCCTTTATTTATTTTTTTGAGCAGTATATTTTGGCAGGCATGCAACATTTCAGAAGATCTACCACTTCTGCACACAGCTATTGATCAACACTTCAGGAAAGGGAAAAGTGGATTAACCAAGTTCTAGAGCTTGAGACACAATTAGACATAACCTAGAACTTAGGAGAAATTTCCTGGCAGTCAGAACAATTAATCAGAAGTTGTGAATGCTCCAAAACTGGAAGTTTTTAAGAAGAAACTGGACAGCTATTTGTCTGAAATGGTATAGAAGGCTCCGATACATTTCAGTTTGACATGTCTGGTATAGGGTTTCCTACCTGAGCAGGGGGTTGGACAAGATGACCTCCAAGGTCCATTTTTTATTATTATTATTATTATTATTATTATTATTATTATTATTATTATTATTATTATATTATTATTATGTTGTTGTTGTTGTTTGTTGTTGTTGTTGTCATTTAATTAAGACAGAATGTATTACACATGTCAAGATTTGTTTTTAAATTAATTTCTGAGTGACTTGATTCATCAAAGTGCTATTCTGTATAATTTCAGGCAGTTGAATCTTCATGGCATAGATAAATCATCTGGATATTAATAATAACTGATGACATTTGGTGTAATAGCAGTTGTGAGAGGGTATTCCAATTTGTCATACTGAATTTGAGATGGTTTGGCATATTTGAAATGCCTCTATGCTCAAACAGCCAATGAGATACATCTGAGTTATTTATAGAATAGCTAACGGATTTTAAGGTATGGGTTCAGTTTGCAGAGATTAGACAGAATTGTCTCTTCAAAGAACCAACTTCTGATCGGCAGCTTGTATTATTTTCACTGACCAAAGAAAACTTAGAGAATTCTTCCTTTTGAGATGAAAATGGCTGAGAAACAGATTAGGTATGTCTCACTCTGGATTTTAAAGATAGCTTCAATATAAACATCAATAGTTGTCAAATCAAAGATATAAAATGTTGGTTTATGGTAGCCTAAATTCTGTGTAAAATGCAAGAGGGGGCAAAGTGATGGAAGTAAATAAGGTTTAAGTAATTGCAAGATTGGAGGCTAATATAGTTATCTAGATTTTTTTTTACTGGAGTGTAAAAAAATTTAGAGGGGAAAGAAAAATGTATAGCAAACCTGAAGCATTGGCAATTTATTCCACAATAATCATGAAATTTAAAAGTTGTTATTGCTACTTCTTATTGATTATGCCCTTAAGCAGCAAAACAAAGGACAAAACAGCTGATTTTGCATAGATAGGAATAGGGAAGTGACAGGTTAGGGCAGGGGTCTTCAAACTTGGCCCTTTTATGACTTGTGGACTTCAACTTCCAGAATTCCTCTGCCAGGGTGCCAGGCTGAGGAATTCTGGGAGTTGAAGTCCGCAAGTTATTAAAGGGCCAAGTTTGAAGACCCCTCAGTTAGGGGAAGAGAGGAGCAGTGGTAATTATATATTACACACTTATACTATACTTTTTTCTGTTTAGTTTGCCGGCTAAACTCATCAATGGAGGAGCTGCTGGGGTCATAGGTGTTACTTGTGTATTTCCAATTGACTTGGTTAAAACTAGGCTACAGAATCAAAGAAGTGGACAACAAGTCTACAAAAGCATGTAAGTGACTTTTAGAAAAACATCTCAAACCAATAAAACTTGTTTTGCATGGAATATTGTTCAAAAGCCCTTTTAAATCTTGTTCATTTCTAAGATAGGAAACTTCTTCAATAGCTAGGATTTAAATTGGGTTTTTGTAACTATACTACTGATATTACTATGTTTATAAATTGTTCAAATAGTAATTTTTATCATAGTGGATGTTCCCATACTTGGCATTAGATTATTCATTGTTGCTAATGCTAATTTGTACTCGTATTTTATTTGGAAGTCATATATGAAAATAACAAAAAAAAATTATATAGCGTACATTGACTTTTCTATTATATATAAATATGGATAGATATCATTGGAAAGACTGATAGTTATTAAAACAATAGTTGAAAGTATTCCAAACAATGTATGTAAAAACTTATGAATTGTTTTTATTGATGTTCTGATCAGGTTGGATTGTCTAATGAAAACTTTACGTTCAGAAGGCTATTTTGGCATGTATAGAGGTAAGTATGTTTAGTAATAGAATTAATTTTGATGCCTAGTTGTACTCATTTTATTAGAATGCACTTCTGAATACATTTCTAATGTAGTAACCTATGTTTCCAGTAGTTTTAAGTAAAAGTGAATAGAATTTTATTATTCGGAGATTAAATACAGAAGCAAAGAAAGGCAAAAAAATAGTTGCTTTTTAAAAATTTGCCAGGAGTTCTAGAACTTAGCACTGGAGTCCAGTTAATGGGAAGAACATATGACTGCAGAGTGTCAGTTCAGATATAGCAGGAGTAAGGAATTTGAGCCAACCAGAAATTGTTGAACTACCAGAAAGCCCAGGAGTAAGGAAAAGTGGGAAATTTAATTCAGCAATATCTAAATTACTGCCCTCCAGTTGCCTATATAACAGTGACTAGCACTTTCCAAGCATTTGTCTTAGGTCAGACATGTCAAACTCATGACGTCACATGACGTCGTGCAACGTATTGGAGCTTTTTCCCATTGCCGGCAATGGGGTGGGCGTGGTTTTGTTGTGACAAGTCCGGCCCACGGGCCGGCAGTTTGACACCCATCTTAGGTGGTTCCTAAGCACTCACTCAAGGACAGGAAGGCCTGGAGAAACGTTGTCCATGGGGTCACGATGGGTCGGACATGACTTCGCAACTAACAACAACAACCACCACCACTCAAGATTCACTCTCTTTTCAAAGAGTGCTGAAATGGCCAAAGCCTTTTTTTCCCCCTCACACTCTGAGGTCTTAGTTTCTTTTCAATTTTTCTTCATCTCAGAAGACAGCAATATTTTGGATTGGGTTGATTACAGAGAGGAAGAATAACAAATAATTGCTTTGTGTACATGCTAATGATGGCGAAGATGGTAGTGGTTGCATACATGGATTTATTAATTTATTACTTTATACTTTTGGAACTATGATTTGTTAACAGAGTGGAGTGACTAGAGCAAGGTCAAAACTCCAGAGCGGAGTCAAAAGGAGCTTGTTTAAGGGACCTTCAGAAAAATAATATTTTATATGAATTCTTTCCTCTCAAGAGAAGAGGCATCACTTCTGTGTTATAAAGCAAATTCAGATATGGTAGACCATGCTTGTCCTGATTTTTTTTTTAAAGCTAGCTTTCTTTTAAAATTAGAAAAAGAAAAGTTGCTTTTTCTGAACTGGTGTGTAACAACTTTCCCGGGGAAAGTCCGGGAAAAGGGAGGAGAGAACTTTGGTTTCAGCATTCAGGTGCTTCTTAAGTAATGAATAAATATTTTAGGCAGAATGTATTTTAAATTTACATTTCCTGTCCATATCAGAGTTCAATCTTCTTTATATCTCTATACAAGTTGTATGATTGAATAGTATTCAGTCTTTCATGTATAAATCTAGTTATAGAGGAACATTTTTTTCAACTCTCTCAAGAGGATAATATTTCCCTGAGAAATGTTTTGATAAAATTTAAAGTGCAACGATTGTAACAAATCAGTGCAATCTTGTGGTTTTGGGTTTTCAGTTCAGCCAATTTCCCAATTGTTGTATATTATAAATTGAGCAATTATATAATTCAGATTCTGCATCAGTGCAGAATTACATTTTTAAAGATTACAATTTTAAAAATGTTTATTTTTTCCCTTTTCTTTTTAAATAAAATGTATTTTTTTTCAACTCTTGTGAGGTTAATCTAACTCTAATTTCCATCCCTCCATCTTTGGGAGATTCCCACATCTCAGGCTTATGTCCCAGTTTTGTATCCTTCTCTTGCCAACTGACACATATAGACATAAAAGACAATAAATGATAGTGAGAGAAGGGAATCCATTTTAATGCAGCTATGTGACTTTCCCCAAGACACATCATTTTCTTTTTGGTGGGCTACCAGTACTTAAATTACTTGATTATTTGTTTTAATTAAAATTTGTAATAAAAGTTGGAGTCGTGGCTAGGGGGGCATTTGCACAGATTCGCCTTATATACCAATTGCGCCCCTTTTTGGACCGAGATGCCCTACATACAGTCACCCACGCACTTGTTACCTCCCGTATAGATTACTGTAATGCTCTCTACATGGGGCTGCCCTTGAAGACCACCCGGAGGCTTCAGCTGGTGCAGAATGCAGCTGCACGGGTTGTGATGGGAGCACCCCGATACTCCCATATTACACCCCTCCTGCGTGAGCTGCATTGGCTACCAGTTGCCCTCCGGGTGAGATTTAAGGTGCTGGTACTTACCTTTAAAGCCCTACATGGCTTAGGCCCGGGATACTTGCAGGACCATCTGCTGCCGGGAACAAATTCCCGTCGTCCAGTACACTCACACAGAGAAGCCCTATGGAATCAGCTCCCCCCTGAGCTTCGGATGGCCCAAAATCTCCAATCCTTTCGCCGTGGCCTCAAAACTCTCCTTTTTCCACCAGGCTGACCTGGACTGACAGGCATTTTAATTAATTATACTTAGAATTTTTAATTTATTTTTTATTTTTTAATTTTAATTTATTGCACAGATGTTTTTAATTTTATTTTTATCTTGATTTCTGCACTTATTATATGTTTTGTTGTTAGCCGCCCTGAGTCCTTCGGGAGATAGGGCGGGATATAAATCCCATCAATAAATAAATAAATAAAAGTTACAATAAACTATTAAGCATTCCTGAAAGCAAACATATTTCATGGAACTATGTTAATTAATTTTTTGGAAATTCATTTCAAAAAGCTACTTTTTAAATTATCTTATCAAATTGACTACATTCTTTAGAACAGACATGTCAAGCTCATGATGTCACATGACATCGCACGATGTATCAGAGCTTTTTCCCTATTGCCGGCAATGGGATGGTGCGGTTTCCTCGTGACGTGTCCGGCCTGTGGCCCGGCAGTTTGACACCCCTGCTTTAGAACATGAGGAATTGCTAATTTGAAATACAATGAGTTAATTTATTCCCAGTAAATATTGAAGGTTCTTCTTTCATTGTTTCTGAAATTATTGCCTTCCTTTTCTTAATTCTAATTCTAATTTTCTTTTCTTTATAATAACGAGCTCAACTTTGCACCAGACTGGCGTGGAATTTTTTTATAGAGTAATGTTAATCATTAACTGAAGAATGCAATCACTTTATATCAATTAAACATAAATATGTTTAATTATAGGTGCAGCAGTGAACCTGACCCTTGTAACACCTGAGAAGGCTATCAAACTGGCTGCTAATGACTATTTTAGATACCTTCTTACCAAGGAAGGGTATGTTATTTCAGATACTTGAGTATCAATTTATCTTACATCCATTATAGCTGAGTTGAGATTTTAAAACTAGTTTCAAGTTCTATATTTTTATAGTGCATGTTTAATATTTTTAACATATACTTTCCTGGATTAGTTTTTTTAATCAAGGCATATTTTAAAAATAATAATGATGTAATAACAACTAGTTTAATTATTCTATAAATGCCACCAATGGGATTAGTTGTACAATCACATTTGAAAGAGGCGAACAATAATATATTTTGAAACAAGATAATGTAAGCACTAAGTAAATGGAAGTAAAAGAGGAAAGAGAAAATATTATAGTTCTGTTCTATATATCAGAAAAGCAGTTCTTTGGGGTTTGCCAAAGAACTGTTAATTGTTAATTAAAATTGTTGGAAATGCTACCATTTTATAGGGACATTGCTATTCACAGACAAGTGAGAAGACATTTTCAGCACTGTTGATAGAAGCCCCAGTTTTATCCTCAACTATATTCCTTTTGGATACAGAAACATGAAAGGCTCTACACAGGAGTGAAGGCAGTCACAAAGCAGGGAATGCCAGGACTAGCCTACAGTGAGCACACATAGGGTCATTCCCTTAGTAGGGACAGCTAGAGAGACAAACAGAACCACACATACAAGGTGAAGCAAGTAAAGGGGCTTAATGGAGAAGTTTCTTGTATTACTTATTTTTTAATTCTTTTGTTAAAAAAATCTGTTCCTTTGGAGAAAATCTGTGCATCTCTGTTACACAGCCCATTTTCACTGTTGTGGTGTTCACATTAATGTAAAGTAATATGTTTGACAAATCTTCTGATTCTTTTTTTTTCTTTCAGGGTAGCTCTTTCTTTATCCAAAGAGATGCTAGCAGGCTGTGGTGCTGGAGTTTGTCAGGTCATTATCACAACTCCTATGGAGATGCTAAAAATCCAGCTGCAGGATGCAGGGAGACTAGGTAATGTTTTCTTTCTTTCCATATATTACACTGAACTCAGAGAAATAAATTAATCTTCTTACTATGTGGGATTTCACTGTAAAACTGTTACATATTACACCATTTTACTTTGGAAGATAATGCAAAAAATATGCTCTGTACCATCTCTCAAATTCAGTCATAGTTTCAACTGTATTGAAACTATCATCTTTGTCATGGTAGCTACAGTGCCACAACACAACCCAGAATGCTATAAAATAGTGAATCAGGTGGCAGGATAGCATTAGAAAATGTAGAAAATCTGCAGTGCCTTTTGTATGGTTGAAGAGAATAGAAAAAGACAAAAGACAAGTTAAAATGAATTAATAAAGAATTAACAAGCTGGTCACTCCTGGAGAAAAATCTAAATGATTACTAAGGGTTAATATTGACTTGATGAAGTATCACCAAAACAATCACATAAATCAAAGATTTCTTTGTCAAAACCAAATCCTTTGTCATAATTGCAGTCTAAAACCACAGAATTGCTATAATTGGAAAAAGGGCTGCATACATTGGTCCCACCCCACCAGCTATATTCTCTTCTTTATGTCTATTGGGAGAAGATTGGAAAAAGGGAGCATGGAATTTGGATAATATTGTAATGATATATGAATCTAAATATATTCATCAATGCCTCTGCTGTAAGGGAATTAGGGGTTGTTCTAAAACATACGGTAGGTCTTATCTGAGCATTCAGACTCATTTAATTACAAGTAGTTAAATAGATTCTCAGGAGTCTAATACTCAGATTTAAGTTCAAGTGAGATTTTTCAAAATAACAAGTCTTATGTATTTTCTATTTTCATTTCAGCATCTCAGCAAATTGTTAGCCAAGTTTCTTGTTCCACCCCTGGATGCAATCTTGTAAAAGTCAACCCTATCCTGACTAGAGCATACAATGTAGGACCTGTGGTTATCTCAAGGAAGGTATCTGCCACCCAAATAGCAAGTGAGCTTCTACAAACTCATGGGATCAAAGGACTCTATAAGGGTCTTGGAGCCACTTTATTGAGGTAATGATTTTGTTTTTCTAAGTTTTTTTTTCATTCTCAGATTAGTTTTCTGCATTGCTTGAAAAAGGAATACATTTTGTCTTTCAGGGATGTTCCATTCTCTGTCATCTATTTCCCACTGTTTGCCCATTTGAATAGAGCAGGACAAAATTCCCTGGGGCAGAGAACAAGCTTCTTTCAATCTTTTCTTGCTGGGTGCATAGCTGGCTCAGTGGCAGCTGTATCTGTGAACCCCTGTGATGGTAAGAATGACTCTAGGTTTGTCTCTGGGCTACTTTGTCATGGGGACATATTAGAAAAGGTTATTAATTGAGGATCTATGAAACCTAATTTATATTTTTATCTGTTAAGAGTTTCTTATATAGGGAAGGTTATTGCTTTCATAATACAATAATAGTTCAATGGAATAGACACATTTTGAACTATCACTTACTCAGTTGATTAATTGACCAACATATGTCTTAAACATTTTTTCCAGTAATAAAAACTCGTCTTCAGTCAATGGGCAAAGGAAGAAATGAGGAGAATTACAGTGGAATTATAGATTGTGCAAGGTAAAGCTTACAAAACAGTTCACATTTCTTAATTCTGAAGACAACTTCCACATATTCAGTTGCCCTTGATTTACCCTGAGACCTCTGTAGAAGATACAAATCTTGTTAAAGTAATGAGTAACCAGTTGCTCCAAGTGCACAGTTATAACATGGAAAAGCAACTTTTATACGATTCAGTCCAGGCTACATGTGGTGCCACACAGCCTATTCATGTGGAATATTACAATTCAGAATTAGTTTTCCATATTAGTTCTGCACAAAAGCATAAATATTTGAATTGGCTTATAAAAAGATGGAATCATACCACTTCTTGGTATGATGCCACTCTTTTGTAAGATTTATTTTGTTCAAAGCATTACATATACACAAAGTCTTGATAAATGAATATAGAGAAGTTGTTGCTAAATATTTAATATGTGCTGAAATATGTTTAGGTAATACACTGCGGAATGTTTTAACCAATTATGTCTTGTTTACTTTTTTGTCTCCATAGGAAGATTTGGATAAAAGAAGGTCCTTCAGCCTTTCTAAAGGGGGCTAGTTGCAGAGCTCTTGTCATTGCACCTCTCTTTGGTATAGCTCAAGTGGTTTATGTCATTGGGTTTGGAGAATTTCTTATAAATCTATGCCAGAATGGAAAATTATCCCCATAGACTTTCATTCATAGAACCTCCTGGAATATAATTACAAGAACCATCAGTCAAGAAACAATAGCAGCTCAGTCTATTGACAATTGTTTTTTTTTTCTGTTATTAAGCATGAAAAAGACAAAGCCTTTATAAAGATTCCAGTCATAAAACACTGTGTAAGATAGTGGCATGTCTGAGTTTAGGAAACAAGAATTCCAAGAGTGGAATGAGAATAACTACCATATTTTTCTGTCTATAAGACTCACCCTTGTATAAGACACTGGCATGCAAGTTTCTCCGCACCGATTAGCTGTTCAGCGGAGCACCGAACAGCTGAGCCGGCAAATCTGGAAGTTCGGCCAGCCAACGATCTTGCCCCCTCCCCCCTCCCATTAGTGGTAAGCCCATAGGGGCTTGACACCTGCACCAGGAGGCATGGCAACCCCTCCAGGCATGCCCTAGGCTGCGGAGGTTACTATTATTTTTCCGTGTATAAGACACTGCACTTGTATAAGACGCACCTAATTTTGGAACAGGGTGTTTGCAGGAAAAAATAGTGTCTTATACACAGAAAAATACGGTATTTTGGATAAACAGAGAATTGAAGAAGTATCTGGGAAAATGTTTTGTATATATGAGTAGAACAGGAAAAGAAAGAACAATCTGTGGGGCCAAATCTTTGCTGAACTGTTGAAAAATGAATTAGACATTTAGTTTCCTGGAATTCCATAGATGCTGCTAATTTAACCCACTTGCTGTCTTTCCGCTTTCCACTTGTTGATAATTTAACCCATTTGCTGTATACAGTATCTGCTAGCGTCTCACTTAATTGGGAACAAAAATGTATGAATTTTTATAGATTGTGTTTTTAACTTACCTAGAGTAAAGAATCTGGTTCCTGTGGTAACTTAATTCAAAATAACTTAATCCAAATGTTACAAAGTAAATTAGTTCCTTAAATTTATTATTTAAAAAGTTATACGCCATTAATAAAAATGGAAAAATTGCCATTTAAAATCGAGTATAATTTAAGACTTTAGGGAAGAAAGGTGAACCAAAGGTAGCTCCGCTGAGAGCAGAGCTAATGACTGCTGAAGAATGAAGGGCCAGTGAGCGGACCAGCTCTTTGCAATTTCTTTTTGGACAAGGAGGACTTGGGATCATCCACAAGTGCTCCAGACAGTTGTTCCTTGTGAGGAGACAGCAAGAGCATTATCTTGAGAGTTTTCAGCTCAGGGAGACAAGGGAACACTATCTTAGCCCAAACTGCAGTAGACTCTTTTATGAACACAGGGTTTGCATAATTTGTTTTCTAATCACTTTTGGAAATTGCTTGTTATCTGCTTTTCAACTATTAGGAAACTTTGAAACAATAGGTTTTATAACACCAGGAGAATTTCCTTCAATCCTTAATGAAAGAATTTTTAAATACAAGGACTTAAAAAAAATCTTTTTTTTAGTAATCAGCGAAAAGGTGATTAAAACGTTGTTTTTTGAAAGTTACAAACTTACTAAAGGTCCAGATGGATTTGAAATAAAAGTTTGAAATAAGAATCCTTCCCATGGGAAAATGCTGCTATTTTGAATTCTTTTTAAAAAATGATAGGATTTTGAAGGTTATACACTAGAGGGAACCAGAAGGAACTGAAGATTACAATTAAAGATTAATATTTAAATATTACAGAATGGAGCCAAATACTTTTACATTGGTCATGTTAAAGGATATTTGTGAGTAATGTACCCAGAAGCTAAGATGTAGGGGTGTTTGTATTATAGATAGACTTGTTTAAAAGATGTAAGAGGAACAAGGTTTACTGGGGAAGAATGATTTGAAAGTGGATTTAAAAATGACAGACTACTAGAATTATGTGGAAAAAGATGCCACCCTAGATATACAAATGAAACCAGCTGTTGTCTTTATAATTAAAGAGGATATACAAATAACAAACCAAAATAATGATGTCAATAACTTTCCTATATTGGATTTACAAAAGAGGATTGTTAACAGTTTTGAAGACTTGTGAGAAGGGCAAGAAAAAAACTCAAGTTCTAGGACACTATTGGAATGGATTAAAGAGCAAGATTGTTAAAAAATAAAAGGAAAGAATATAAACTTGATTTATTTTATCAAGTTTAAAATAGATATATTATCAATGGACTTGATCAGGACAGAAAAATGAAGTTTTAAGAATTTGTTTATAGATAAGAGATAAGATATGGGAAGAAGGCATGAATTATTTCATTTCAAGAGAAGGTAATGTTAGAAAATTTGTTTATATTTGTGATGAAGGAGGAATTCATTTCTTTATCTTTTTCTTTATTTTTTCTTTTCTATTTTTTTATTCATTTTGTTTTTTAGCTTGTATTGGTGTTCATATTTTTAATTATAATATTTAATAAAATTAATATAAAAAGAATCAAGTGTAACTTAACTGGAAGCTGAAAATTTAAAGCCTATTTATACTGTTGGTTATACAGTAAACTAAGCATTTTTTCTTAACAGACTTTACATTCTAGCTGTTATAGATAATTATTATATATATACATTATCACTGAGCTTGTCTGAGAAAGCTCTAGAGTGGGTGGGTGTCATTCTTCCTAAAGAACTATATGTTGATTTCAGGACACTATGTACAATGCACCAAGGACAATACAAACAGTGTTATGTCCCTGCACTTACTCTGCTACAATAAAAATGCTCAAACCAGTGCACAACAATCTATATGCATTTTGTTCTTCTGAGGATTGCACTGAGCTTTCTTCCAGCATGCTAAGGATTATATTTCAAATGGACAGGACTTTTTTTCTTTAAGGATTTTAGTATATGTTATTTTAAAATTTTATTTAAATGTTTAAGTTCTTGGTCATTGAAGATAGACATAGTAGGGAAAGGTTAACTCTAGTTTTTCTGGTCAGAAAGCAGAACTTAAGACTTCATTCCATGGAGTCTTTGCTCTGACCTGTAGTAAAGAAAAAGGGGTTGTTTTTATTCTTGACTCTTTTGCCTGTGAAACCTAAGAAAAAAGAAAGTCACAAAAACGAGCAGCCTATTATATTTTACTGTTCTGTCATTGAATAATTGGACAGATCAAATTCATGGATATGCTAGCCAACTTATTTATTTTAGCTATTGCTGCTCTTTAGCTGTTGCTGTGCATGAAAGATACAGAGAATCAAGACCTCAAGGGTTATGTAGCTTCTAAAACAAGTGTCGAACTTGATTGCATCACATGATATATTGTGATGTATCGCGATGTTTTTTGCCTTTCTGGAGCTGGGGTGGGCATGGCCTGCACGTGACACATCCAGCCAATGGGCCTGCCTCTTTGACACCCGTTCTAGATCATTGCACAATAACCAGCGCCACTTGCCTCCTGCACACAGTCACTGTAATCAGTGTTGCATTTCCCACATTTGCAACTCACTGCCACAGGATAGGAATAATAAGAGACAGCATGGTGTTGACAGCCAGGTATCATCACGGTCCTGTACACCAAGTCCTTGTATGTACATACATCCTGGGATAGGGCACTCGATCTCCGGGGCAGTAGCTTCTTAACATTGCTGTCCTGTAACAAAATGCCAGTGGTTATTCTGTCTTCCTAATAGACTTTGTTTAAAATTATGCTGATAAAGTTGGGTTCTGCTCTCCACTGTGCTCCTAATCACTATGCAACTGAAATTAGTAGGACCCTTTCATCATTATAGAAGCTTTTCAAACTAAAAGTCAAGCAACAGCAATCTTGCTGAAATGAGGAAACAGTTAAAACTGATTCTGTATAAAAAGATTATGAACTGTTTGAGCTATTAGAAAAGAATGTGCTTAGAATGGGCACTTTGGAAGGGCAATTGCTCATGGATAGCACCTACTGTGCATCTTTGGAGAAGACTTAGGAAGATCCACTGCAGAAACTCTGGAGAACTGACTGTCAGACCAATGTGACTTTGAGCACAAATGGGCTGTAAAAGGAAATGTCAAGTTTTTTAATTAGACTTATCCCAAAAATCTAAATTTCAAGGGATTCTACTATAGAACCATCAAGTGCGGTTCAGGTCTGGATGGGGAGAAACAGGCTTCGTCTCAATCCCGCCAAGACTGAGTGGCTGTGCATATCGGCATCTCGGGTTAACCAAGTTATTCCATCCTTAATGATGGGGGGTGAGGTGTTACCCCCCGTCGATAGGGCTCGCAACTTGGGCGTCCTCCTGGATTCACGGCTCAATTTTGAAGATCACATAGGAGCCGTGACCAGGGGGGCTTTTGCCCAGGTTCGCCTGGTGCGCCAGTTGCGTCCCTATCTGGACCGAGACGCCCTACGCACAGTTACTCATGCGCTTGTGACCTCCCGTTTGGACTACTGTAACGCTCTCTACATGGGGCTGCCCTTGAAGACCACTCGGAGGCTTCAACTGGTGCAGAATGCGGCCGCGCGAGTTGTAATGGGGGCTTCCCGATACTCCCATGTAACACCTCTACTCCGTGAGCTGCATTGGCTTCCGGTTGCCCTCCGGGTGAAATTCAAGGTGCTGGTTATCACCTATAAAGCCCTACATGGCCTGGGTCCGGGATATCTGAGGGAACACCTGCTGCCGGCATCAAACGCCCTTCGCCCAGTGCGCTCCCACAGGGAGGGTCTGCTCAGGGTCCCGCCGGTAAGAGACTGCCGGCGGGTGACACCCAGGGATAGGGCCTTCTCGGTGGGAGCGCCTGCCCTCTGGAACCAGCTGCCAGTGGAGCTGAGAACTGCCCCCGACCTTCGATCATTCCGCCGGGGCCTGAAGACCTGGCTCTTCGAGCTCTCGGGCCCAGACTGAGGAGGAATTTTTAATTTGGGGTTCTTTTTAACTGACTACAGGGTTAATTTAATATTTTTAATTTGGTTCTTAATTTTTGTATTTTGGATTTTTAATTCCCTGTAAACCGCCCTGAGTCCTCAGGGAATAGGGCGGTATATAAATATAACTAAATAAATAAATAAATTAACCTATTTAGTCATTGTTATTTACATTGTTGTTGTGGCTTACTATTTTTAAAAAATAATAATTTAAAAATGAAGCACATCATAAGGGTCCAGAAGATAATCTGTATAAACAGTAAAATACTGTATATGAGGCTCAATCACCACTCTACAGCATGGTCTGGGAGAAAAATTACATTTTCAGTGACTTTCTGAACATCATCAAACAGGGAGCCATACAGACTTCTGGAGGGGCATGCTGTTTCAGAGGACAAGTGCTAAGGCTTGCTTCTAGATTACATTACTTTATCAAACAGACCTGTAGTACATTCATTGTGCTGGACTTCACTGGACAGATAGTAACTATCAGAGATAATCAGTTCTTCAAACATGTTTTGATTTTTTTTTAATTGGAAGAATCTGTTCTAGTTTTTCTACAATTTGCAAACTAATGTCCTAGTTAATTAGGATTAGAAGGAATGGCTTTTGATGTAGTCTTTCTCCCAGAGGAAGAAAGAAAGGAATTTTGGAAGTGTTGGAGAAGGTCAACAATATATTGAAAGAAGCACAGTTCTCTAATAGTAGCTTAAATATCTGAAAAATTGAAATCCTGGTGTATTCTGCATATTAACTACCTACTTTTTTAGACCCAACTTGAGAAAATAATAAACAACCATCCATGAAGGGGGATGTCATATTAAAAGAAATTTCAAGTTATGTTCTTTTATTATTACAAATTATTCTTGTAAATTTCTTCCCACTATTTATTCTCTTAAAGCAGCAGTGAAAAACTATCACTTGTGGGAGAGCACCAGGCTTTGTATGACATATTTAGGACTCCATTCTACATGTGAGTGCTAAGTCTTAAGACACACAGTTTAGTATGTCATCTTTTCCCCAAATTTTTAAAAAAATGCAGAAAGAAATCAAAGTTTGGGGTGCAATGTTATCAAGGGGGAGACATAAAATGCATGCCAGTAGGTCACATACAGCCACTGTACACACTTTTTGCACATTTGCTTTAAAGAAAGATAAGCAACATCAGCCCGTATCTTTCTTTTTTTTTTTTTGAAGCTTATAGCACCCCTCCCCTCAAAGCTTATTTTCACTTTCCCATGATTTCCAAGTCAGATATCCAAAAAAAACTCTGGTGCTAGCCTAAATAAATAGAATATGAAAGAACCAGTTCTGGATTTCTAAAGTGCAGAACATAATCCCATTCATTTTCTGTTACCACTTCATATACTGTGGTCCCAGTCAGCCCAAAGCCCCAAATATCCATGTTCAGATATATGCTCAAGAAGAACTATAAGGAAAGACTCAGAAATATCTTACAAGACCATACCCAGGTCATGCAGAATCCTTCACAGATGGTGGTGTTGATAGCTAAGCAGTAGCCACATTCTCTCTTCTCCACATGGATGACATAGTCAACAGGGATACAAAGAGCCAGACTTTGCCCCAAAGTCAAGGCAAATACTAGGGGCAGAGAGATGGAAAGGACAGGATTCATGCTGGATATAAAGATAAAGCAAAAGAAAATATCATTAAACTAGATCAGGGGTAGGCAAGCTTGGCTCTTTTATGACTTGTGGACTTCAACTCCCAGAATTCCTGAGCCAGCCATGCATAGATGAGAAATGTACCAGGGGTATTTTTTTCCCTAGGTAGATTTGTAGCTTCTTCTAATATAAATATCTAGGCAGCCTCCACATTACGGTTGTCTTCCTGTTTCATCTTGATTTTATCACCAGGATTCTGCACTTCTAAGGCTCAAAATAATAAAACTAGGTCTGAAAATGGATATATGCAAAATATTCACAGCCAATAATTAGAGTATTTCTATATTCCCAGACATTTGCACACATGGATGCCTTCACACACAGAGTTATTTTCTTTTCCCCCTTATTGTTATAATGCTGTAACACTGTTGCTTTGACACCAGTGTATAATAAGAACATGAAAGCCAGTCTGATTGTAGTTCTTACCTTCCTCTCTAACTCCATAGAAACTTTGCTAACAAGAAAGAACTTATTGTTCATCTTCAGGCAACAAAGGAACAAATATATATTTAAAACAAAGGGAAGAGAGCAGAAATTTTGCATGGAGTGGTAAAGCAAGAGAAGTATGTTTCATTCAGCTTGGACAGCAATCGAAAAGGTGCCCACTGGGATATATAAGATTTTAGTGGAACATGGGCTTCTAGGGTTGAGACAATTTATTGATTTAACAGGCCTTTGAATGAAATGCAACATTATTTTTAAAAATGTGGAGAAAACAGCAGCTTGACAATCCATCAAAATATACCAGTACAGGGCAGCAACCAGCCATTGGAAGGAGGGGAAAGAGGGGTAATGTCAGCCTTTTCCTAGGACAGAGTGAAGCACTGGAAACCAGCTGTTTTGAATTAGAGTTGGAAAACATGGATGCAGTGTGCAATGGGTTGGAAGTGGGAGCAGGATGATGCCATCAGATCCTGGGTCGGTAGTGGTGAGTGGCTCATACTAGCAATGGGCCAAGCAGAAAGTGGAGAAACTGTCCCAACTCTTCTCCAGCATTTCCAATATTGGAAGACAGCAATATTTTCTTCTTATTCTTTTCTCTATTCTTTTATTCTGTCATTCTCTCTATTCTGTCTCTAATATTTTAAAAGAAAAAGCTGATCCTTGCAATAGTTTTTTTTTTAATCCCATTTATATCCCGCCCTTCTCCGAAGACTCAGGGCGGCTTACAATTTAAAGCACAAATCAATGTGCTTAGCAATAGCCTTCATTCTATGTATATGCCTGCTTATTAGGGCTTTCAGCCCCCCCCCCCAGCGGCATTCTTACAAAGTCAGCTTATTGCCCCCAACAATCTGGGTCCTCATTTGACTTCCTTGTAATGATTGATTTCATACTAAGCTGATTTCTGGTGAACATTTTTCTAATTTGTCAATGTTCTCAACATGTGACACCTGAATAATTAGTGCTCTAATTTCAGCTTCACAAGCACACATACACCCCAAATATTGCCAAATAATATCAAGCTCATGCAGGCAATTGTTTATTCAATGTGACCAATATTTATGCCACATACAGTATATCTAGTTCCTAAATGCAGGTATTCATATTCATTTATATTGAATTTCATCTCATTGTTCAAATGTATTGAAATGGTTTCAGATTTTGATATGTTCTGTGCTGTTATACTTTCCACACACACTCTGCTTCATTCAAACATTATATCCAGAACCTGTAAACTAGTAAAGCCACTGACACAGAAAAAAGTTTAATGACAGATCAAATGCTGATGATGTAAATCAAGAAGCATTGACAGTATAGTGAATACTTTTCGTTAAAAATCCTCCCTCACATCGAACAAAATCCTGCTTAAGAAAATGCTTCTAAGGGATAATCATTTTATTTTACAGCCAAAATGCACCTATCTTGTGGCATCTTGAAAACAAAGCAGTATGTATCGTTTGTTTTGTTGAACACTACATGTCTACAAACATTTTTTTCTAGATTCACAGAGGCATATAAAGCTAAGAATGCATACCTATTAACTCTGCTGGGCTGTCCAATCTCAGAACACCTCAGGAAAGGAGAATCACTCTCTTGGCTGCAGTCTTTTCTTCATGCAGTCACCCTGTCTTTGAGTTTGCTTCTGAGATAATGCCCAGTTCAGGCGCTGGGTGTGCATTTTATATTCTCCAGGTTAATTCCTGGCTGATCTACTGTTTATATAATTGCATTAATTGTTTCTTCTAATCTCAGTAATATCTACTGCAGGAATCATACAGGGCTCATTTCAAGGAAATGGAATTGGAACAAGTGGAGTTAAAATATCTCTGCCTGGCAACTGAACTGTACTTAATATTACTTTAAATTTCTTTATTCTGCATAAAACAGAAATACATATTTCTGAGTCTATGTACATGCCACTCTATTGGGATTGAAGTATTTTGCCATACCATAGCTGAGCTTATACAACTTAGCTGATCAAGTCCAGAGCTCTGCCAGGTCAAACACCAATGTGGAATTCTGGGATTTAACATCGAGGTTGGCAGCTAAGGTGATTTATTCTTGGCTCAGCTGTGGTGCAAGCCAAACTGCAAAAGGTCATCTGTATTTTTACATGAGTGACATTCTGAAAGTTGGGGAAGTCTATTTCTCATTTTTGCTCACCCATACAGCAGGTCTTTTAATGCTGGCTTGCTTTAGCAGAGGTGAAAAGCCCCAAATGACAAACAGCGCAGAAGAGCAAGCAGGCTAGCAAACTGTTGGATCTTTATGTGTATATCCTTTTGTGTGGAATCAATGAGATTTGGTTATTCAACTATTAAGATGCTCTACAATAAATCCCAGTTCATGAGGTCAAGAAGCAGCGTGGACATGACATATTGTAAAATAGCACTGCTTCTAGGTTCCTATTGGTCAAGTGAAGGGACAATTTCATTGGCATATTATGTTTTCAGTATTCCTTGGTTAAGGAACATAGGAAAATGGAAACATTGCCCTATGGAAGTGCCCATAAACTCTTGTACAGACATCATCTCCAACATAATGAAGTGTTTCAGTGACGGGTGTATATAGAATAAAGGAGTCAAAATTCTGATACACAATGAATACAACTAAAAAACACATGATTTTCTGCACTTTTATTTATTTAGAAAAACAGTAAGTTCATCTGATCACAGGGAATTGGAGTTATTCTATTCTTAGAACCTTTAATAATATTTTTATTAGAAAATTTGCCTACATGAGAAAGGTAGATTGAATGTCTGAGACCAGCACTAATTTATTTCTTATCCTTTCTTGTTGATTGCATAGCAAGCATGCTATGAAGAATGTGACTATTACAACTATATAAACTCAGAAATATAACACAAAAGAAATGGATACAGTATGAGAAGGGAGAGGGGGAGGAAGGAAAGTTCTTAGAAAATATTGGTCAACCCTTCTGTTTAGTTCAATAGAACACTCATAAAAATTACGTGAAATAACTGTGGAACAGCAAATATACCGTATATACTTGAGTATAAGCCGAATTTTTCAGCCCACTTTTTTGGGCTGAAAACTCCACTTCGGCTTATACTCCAGTCAACAAAAAAAAGAACTGTCCCTTCGTTCGGAACAGGCTGCTGAGAGAAGGGAGGGCTGGGCTCCGCACGGGCCGCGGGTCCGGCGTTCGCCCGCCGAACAGCTGATGGGCGCGGGCGCGGGCGTGGCCGGGCTGTCTCCGGAGCCGGGCGGGTTCCACCGGCTGGGCTTCCCTTCCCTCAGCAGTTGGCGCGCCTGCGGGTCCGGCGTTCGCCCGCCGAACAGCTGATGGGTGTGGGCGTGGCCGGGCTGTCCCCAGAGGTAAACTTCGTGACCCACCCAGCCCATGCATAAAACAGAAATGAAAAGTCTTTAAAAAGTTTTGCGCGGTTAAATAAACAGCATTTGCATATTGTTTCTCCACGGAGCACCGACAAAATTCGCTCGAATTAAGGAACGTGGGGAGCTAAAGAATCGGGCTATAGGGAATGTCTGGCATGACGGGCAACCCTGGGAAACACGAGGACTGTAGTGCAGTGGCATAGCGTGGGGGGTGCAGGGGGGGCCGGCCGCACCGGGCGCAACATCTGGGGGGGGCGCGACTGGCGGGCTAGGGCAAGGCTGCTCGCGAGCGAGGGGTATCTGTGCCTGCGCCGACACAGAAACGCTTCTCTCTCCGGGTGGGGGAAGGCTCAGCGGCTCCCTGGGTCTATATACGCCTCTGTATGCGCACGCCGCCTCACGCTCCCGCAAACGAGAAAGAAAGAACGGCAGCGGCGTCATCTGCGAGCCTCGCCAGCGGCGGCGTTCCTCGGTGTGGGCGTGCCTGCGTCTTTGGGTGTGAGGCTTTCGGAGAGGCTGCCTTTGGCTCCTGGTACTTGCAGCCGGTGTAAAAGAACAAGTCTGTGAAAGCGGGCGAGAATTCATTTCTTTTACACCGGCTGCAAGTACCAGGAGCCAAAGGCAGCCTCTCCGAAAGCCTCACACCCAAAGACGCAGGCACGCCCACACCCAGGAACGCCGCCGCTGCCGTTCTTTCTCGTTTGCGGGAGCGCGAGGCGGCGTGCGCATACAGAGGCGTATATAGACCCAGGGAGCCGCCGAGCCTTCCCCCACCCGGAGAGAGAAGCGTTTCTGTGTTGGCGCAGGCACAGATACCCCTCGCTCGCGAGCAGCCTTGCCCTAGCCCGCGGGTCGCACCCCCCCAGATGTTGCGCCCGGTGCGAAATGAATTCTCGCCCGCTTTCACAGACTTGTTCTTTTACACCGGCTGCAAGTACCAGGAGCCAAAGGCAGCCTCTCCGAAAGCGTCACACCCAAAGACGCAGACACGCCCACACCGAGGAACGCCGCCGCTGGCGAGGCACGCAGATGATGCCGCTGCTGTTCTTTCTTTCTCGTTTGTGGGAGCGTGAGGCGGCGTGCGCATACAGAGGCGTATATAGACCCAGGGAGCCGCTGAGCCTTCCCCCACCCGGAGAGAAGCGTTTCTGTGTCGGCGCAGGCACAGATAACCCTCGCTCGCGAGCAGCCTTGCCCTAGCCCGCCGGTCGCGCACCCCCCAGATGTTGCACCCGGTGCGGCCGGCCCCCCCCTGCACCCCCCACGCTATGCCACTGCACTACAGTCCTCGTGTTTCCCAGGGTTGCCCGTCATGCCAGACATTCCCTATAGCCCGATTCTTTAGCTCCCCACGTTCCTTAATTCGAGCGAATTTTGTCGGTGCTCCGTGGAGAAACAATATGCAAATGCTGTTTATTTAACCGCGCAAAACTTTTTAAAGACTTTTCATTTGTGTTTTATGCATGGGCTGGGTGGGTCACGAAGTTTACCTCTGGGGACAGCCCGGCCACGCCCGCGCCCATCAGCTGTTCGGCGGGCGAACGCCGAACGCCGGTGGAAGGCGCCCGGCTCTGGGGCAGCCTGGCCACGCCCGCGCCCATCAGCTGTTCGGCGGGCGAACACCCAATGCCGGTGGAAGGCGCCCAGCTCTGGGGACAGCCCCGCCACGCCCACGTCCATCAGCTGTCCGGCGGGCGAACGCCGGACCCGCGGCCGCGCCAACTGCTGAGGCAGCCGTGGGGAGCCCAGCCGGTGGAACCCGCCCAGCTCTGGGGACAGCCCGGCCACGCCCGCGCCCGTCAGCTGTTCGGCGGGCGAACGCCGGACCCGCGGGCGCGCCAACTGCTGAGGCAGCCATGGGAAGCCCAGCCGGTGGAACCGGCCCGGCTCTGGAGACAGCCCGGCCACGCCCGCGCCCATCAGCTGTTCGGCAGCCGAACGCCGGTGGAAGGCGCCCGGCTCTGGGGACAGCCCGGCCACGCCCGCGCCCATCAGCTGTTCGGCGGGCAAACACCCAATGCCGGTGGAACCCGCCCGGCTCTGGGGACAGCCCGGCCACGCCCGCGCCCATCAGCTGTTTGGCGGGCAAACGCCGGACCCGCGGCCGCGCCAACTGCTGAGGCAGCCGTGGGGAGCCCAGCCGGTGGAACCCGCCCGGCTCCGGAGACAGCCCGGCAAAGCCCGCGCCCATCAGCTGTTCGGCGGGCGAACACCCAACGCCGGTGGATCCCGCCCGGCTCTGGGGACAGCCCGGCCACGCCCACGCCCATCAGCTGTTTGGTGGGCGAACACCCAACGCCGGTGGATCCCGCCTGGCTCTGGGGACAGCCCGGCCACGCCCATCAGCTGTTCGGCGGGCAAACGCCGGACCCGCGGGCACGCCAACTGCTGAGGCAGCCGTGGGGAGCCCAGCCGTTGGAACCCGCCCAGCTCTGGAGACAGCCCGGCCACGCCCGCGCCCATCAGCTGTTCGGCAGGCGAACGCCGAACGCCGGTGGAAGGCGCCCGGCTCTGGGGACAGCCCGGACACGCCCGCACCCATCAGCTGTTCGGCGGGCGAACGCCGGACCCGCGGCCGCGCCAACTGCTGAGGCAGCCGTGGGGAGCCCAGCCGGTGGAACCCGCCTGGCTCTGGGGACAGCCCGGCCACGCCCGCGCCCATCAGCTGTTTAGCGGGCAAACGCCGGACCCGCGGCCGCGCCAACTGCTGAGGCAGCCGTGGGGAGCCCAGCCGGTGGAACCCGCCCGGCTCCGGAGACAGCCCGGCCACGCCCGCGCCCATCAGCTGTTTGGCGGGCCAACGCCGGTGGAACCCGCCTGGCTCTGGGGACAGCCCGGCCACACCCATCAGCTGGTCGGCGGGCGAACGCCGGACCCGCGGCTGCACCCACAGTCGGGGTGAACGGGGGGCCATGAACGGCCACAGAGCACACGTGCCGGCAAGGATGGCTGGGAGAAGGCTGGAGACGGCTGCCGGTGGTTGCGCAGTTCCATCAGCTGAGAGGCGGCAAGAAACAGCCGCCGGCGGAGTCAACGAGCAGCTCGTCGTGGCACAGAATATAGATATGTTGCTAAGAAGGGGCCAAGCTTATACTTATACTCGCCTTATACTCGAGTCAATAACTTTTTCCAGTTTTTTGGGGTAAAATTAGGGGTCTCGGCTTATACTCGAGTCGGCTTATACTCAAGTATATACGGTAATTATAAAATCATCCTCGACTTATTTTCCAGCATAATTATAGACCATTATTAGGCTGATTTCTGGAAATGTGTATGGTATCTAGGAATACTGAGAAGTTTAATGATGGAGGTTATAATTTTTAAACTATTTAAAGTGTCCGCATTGTACACATTTCCTTATTTATTTCCATTAGCATTTATTCCAAGATAATTTGCAAAGTTAAGTTGTAATAAAAGAAGCTGGGTATACCTTTGAGTATCCAAAGCTTTTGTAGAAAATATTTGAACATTATAAAATTAAATATTCATAATAATGTTAAATAACTGTTATTTATGTGGCATTTAATATCACTCATACCACCTCATTTTCTAGTTTTCTGCACTAAAGAATAATTTCATTTTCTATCATAAATGAACTCTCATGGTTAGCAAAAAGAAGCAAGATTCCAACATATGGCAACATTATCCATGGCTGTGACATTACATTTCTGTATTTTGCTTTTCTCCAGATATTCTCAGAATTCTCTTCTAGAAAAGTTTTGTCCAGGACCTACACCAATGTAATCAGTTTTATATTTAACCTTGCTATGACTGACAAACTTAATTCAAATCTATTTAATGCTGACTATCTATTAAATTAATGACTTCTCCAGGAGTCACTAAAATCTGAAAATGCCAATCAATGACAGCTGGTCCTTGCCATTTAACTGTGAATCATTCATTTCTAACCTTTCTTTTAACCAAAACAACCTACTCACTGACATCAATCATTTACAGTTTCATGAAATGGAAGCTACCATTTCTATATAGCTATCAAATGAGTAATCCCATCCAATTGAAATAATAAGCAGTAGATGTGCTCCAGAGATAAATGCTACAGAAAATGCAAGATTAATATTAAATATTCAGGCAATTTAAAGATATCGCAATGTTGCATAAATGTAAGATTATTACTGAAAAAATAAGCATTTTTGCTTTTGCTTCCTGTAAAGAATTACATTTGAATAGGAAGTGGGAAACATCTATTGGATCATATGTTAAGTGAATATAAATCCAGTAAGTTGACAGGAAGCAGAATCCTACCCAGAATGTCTTAAAGCAGTTTAGAAAGACCAGTTGTCAAAGAACTCTTTATCCACAGTATGTCAGAACTGTGGAAAATACATGAAGACAAAGCCAAGAAAGAAAAAAATATTAGGAAGGGACTTAACAAAGAGCAACAGAGACCTGGCAGAAGAAAATCAATATTTCAATAAATTGAAGATAGAAATGGACATGGGGGAAAAAGGAAAATCTTTTAAAGGAATCAAGTCATTCTAATCCCAAATTGGTATGCTAAAAGATAACAATGGACAGATAGTAATTTATTAAAAGATCAAAGAAAAATTGAAGGAATACACTGAAATATTATAGAGGTGTCAACCTCCAAAGTACCTGAGAAGATATTCCCTACTTACAAGCTCTAATAATAAAAGAGGAAGTTAGATCAGCACTCTGGTCAGCATCAAATTGTAAGACTACAGGAACTGATGATACTCACAAAATTATGGCAAGCTACAAAAGTGTTTGCTATTTGCTATTCTTGTGAATTTCCTGCTATTTAGCTACCCACACTCATGTATTTGAGGCTATATAAAGCAAATAAATAAATGTTTTAGGAAACTGTTATCTATGGAAATGTAAGAATGTTTAGTGAGAAACATTAAAGTTAAATCTTTTGAGTTATATTTATTTATTTTATTTATTTAATTAGATTTGTATACCGCCCTTTCCCGAAGGACTCAGGGCGGTTTACAGGGTAATTAAAACAAGAAATACAAAAATTAAAAACGATTTAAAAAATTACAACAGTCCCTGAAAAAGTAAAAGCCCCCAATTAAAATTTAAATTTAAATTCTCCGCCTGGGCCAGAGAGCTCGAAGAGCCAGGTCTTAAGGTCCCGGCAGAATGAACGGAGGTCAGGGGCAGTCCTCAGCTCCACGGGCAGCTGGTTCCAGAGGGCAGGCGCACCCACTGAGAAGGCCCTCCCCCTGAGTGTTACCCGCTGGCAATCTTTTACTGGCGGCACCCTGAGAACACCCTCCCTGTGGGAGCGCACTGGACGAAGGGAACTTGACGCTGGCAGCAGGTGTTCCCTCAGATATCGCGGACCCTCGCCATTTAGGGCTTTATAGGTCATTACCAGCACCTTGAATCTAACCCGGAGGGCAACCGGAAGCCAATGCAGCTCGCGGAGTAGAGGTGTTACATGGGAGTATCGGGAAACCCCCATCACAACTTGCGCGGCTGCATTCTGCACCAGCTGAAGCCTCCGAGTGGTCCTCAAGGGCAGCCCCATGTAGAGCGTTGCAGTAGTCTAAACGGGAGGTCATGAGCACATGAGTGACTGTGCGTAGGGCATCTCGGTCCAGGTAGGGTCGCAACTGGCGCACCAGGCGAACCTGGGCAAAAGCCCCCCTGGTCACGGCTCCTATATGGTCTTCAAAATTGAGCCGGGAGTCAAGGACGCCAAAGTTGCGAGCCCTATCAACGGGGGGGTAACACCTCACCCCCCATCATCAAAGATGGAATGGTCTGGTTAACCTGAGATGCCGATATGCACAGCCACTCAGTCTTGGCAGGATTGAGACGAAGCCTGTTTCTCCCCATCCAGACCTGGACCGCCTCCAGGCAATGGGACATCACGGCGAGGGCATCGCTGGGTTGGTTCGGGGTGGAAAGAAAAAGTTGGGTATCATCACCGTACTGATGATACCCCACCCCGAAACCACGAATGATCTCACCCAGCGGCTTCATGTAGATGTTGAACAGGAGGGGCGAGAGAACCAACCCCTGAGGAACTCCACAAACAAGAGGCCTCGGGGTGGATCTCTGCCCTCCCGTCAACACAGACTGCGAACGGCCCAGGAGATAGGAGAACCACCGTAAAATGGTGCCTCCCACTCCCAACCCCCTGAGACACCACAGTAGGATACCATGGTCAATGGTATCAAAAGCCGCTGAGAGATCTAATAGGACTAGGACAGAGGAACAACCCCTGTCCCGAGCCTGCCAGAGATCATTCACCAGCGCGACCAATGCCGTCTCCGTGCTGTGTCCGGGCCTGAAACCCAATTGGTACAGGTCCAGATAATCAGTTTCCTCCAGGAACAGAGGAAGCTGATGTGCCACCACACTCTCAACAACCTTCGCCAAAAAGCGAAGGTTGGAGACTGGACGATAATTATTTAAAACAGCCGGGTCCAGGGCAGGCTTTTTGAGGAGGGGTCTCACCACCGCCTCCTTCAAGGCGGCGGGGAAGACACCGTCCTTCAAAGAAGCAGTTATTACTGCATGGAACCAGCCTCGTGTCTCCTCCCAGGCCGCATAAACCAGCCAGGAGGGGCACGGATCCAACAAACAGGTGGTGGTGCTCAGCCTCCCCATGATCCTGTCCACATCATCAGGGAAACAGGATCGAACTGTCCAGATAACATGCTCAAGACCGTCCGATTCCTCCACGTCAGACTCTACCCAGAGTCCAGACCGGCCCGGATCTGAGCGATTTTGTCCGCCAGATGACTAAACTCCTCGGCTCGTCCCTGTAAGGGATCTTCCCTCACCTCCTGGTTAAGGAGGGAGCGAGTCACCCTAAACAGGGCGGCCGGGCGATTATCTGCGGACGCGATGAGGGCAGTGAAGTAATTAGACTTCGCTGTCCTCATCATCGCAAGATAAGACCTTATAAAGGTTCTTAACTGCAATCGGTCAGATTCGGATTGGCTGGACCTCCAACCGCTCTCTAGACCCCGTCTCTGACGCTTCATCTCCCGGAGCTCCGCAGAGAACCATGGAGCCCATATGCCGTGCTAACAATCTTGTCTTTTTTGTTCCAGTGCCAAAGAGCCAGCGCTTGTCTGAGGACGTCTCCGTGGTCATGTGGCCAGCATGACTAGACGCCAAAGGTGCATGGAATGCTGTTACCTTCCCACCGTAGTGGTCCCTATTTTTCTACTTGCATTTTTACATGCTTTCGAACTGCTAGGTTGGCAGAAGCTGGGACAAGTAACAGGCGCTCACTCTGTTACGCGGCACTCAGGATTCAACCGTGTTCCTTATTTTAAATTAAGTAGCACTGACCTATTACTTCAATGCACCTATTTGACATTTTTATAAGACACAGAATTCTAAGGTTGTCTTTGTATTCTTAATAGAGAAAAGGAAGACATCATAATTGTTTATACACATTACAATGCCTTCATTGAACTAATTAAATGTATTTTAAATCAAATATTCTTTTTGGTTAAAGAATGATTATATTACTAGTATTTTAATGTATTGATTTTCTTTTTAAAAAATACTATTAAAGATTTTAATAGTAAAAAATAAAACAAACTGAAATTAAAGAGGCAGAATAGAGATTAAGTGCAGAAAAAATTACTTCCACACAAGTATAAGCAACTTGATATTACATTATAAAAATCACTTCTTCCTGTATCTTGAACTTTATCCATCCACAAATCCAAACATGATTACTATTTCTGTCCAGTTTCAGCAAAACGTCCAGACTGTAGTATTTGTTTTAACCCTGATCAAACAGTTCAAATGTATATTCCTTTCCTAAGATTCTTCATCTTTGCTCATTAAGATGCTCCTGTAACATTTGATACTAATCTCATGTACAAGACACATTTATATTTTCATTTTAAAACATATGGAGTACTGGCTACCTGACCTCTGGAAAATCCCAGGATGAATTTAGGTGTTATACTGGGAGAAGCAGAAAACATGGGCAACAGTTGGATTCAAATAAAAGTTTGTTTTTACAGTAACATTTTTGTTGTTTTGACCACACTTGACTCCTTGTAATCTAGTATGAATATTGATTATTCACTTTGGATATTCTGGATTTAAAATACTTTACTGAATAAAGACTGTAATTCTTGCTTATTTGTATCTATACTATTTTCCCAATGGTATAATTTGCTTAAATCTTTTACAGTGAACTTTTATGCTGCTGCAGAAGACATATTTGTAGTATCAGAATGCTTTTCCTTCTCCAAAATGATGAGACAACTCCCCAAATTATGTGTTGACAATGAAAATGCATCAAAAATTTAATTTAATCTTAGCATGAGGTGGCATGAAGATGAGCTTCAAAATTATTATTTATACTTTAAAATAACCTGGACATTTTTTTTCCTGGAAAAAAAACCCACTTGGATATTAATCCCAATTTATGAAAGCATTCAGGATCATTAGAAAAGCTATAAAGGATTGTGTTTTGGGATGTGGCTAAATCCTTGTGCCAGTTAGGAATATGACTTAACTCAGTATGAGAAAATAAAATAATTTTATTACCACAATGTATTTCCAATGAGTTTATAATATTTTGCTTCCCACTTCGAAAAACCTGAGCTTGTTTCATTGGTAGTACTGTACTTAAGTAAATAACGTAAACATTTACAATTTTTTAAACTATATTTTCCAATAATAATAATGGCAACATTCTTATTTGTTACATTAACTTCAACTTATAGAAAACATGGGAAGACTAACAAAGGGTTAAGGGAAGAAATCTTGCTTCACTTTTCTACTGAAAAAGTATAGGCTATTCTGCTTACTAATAATTGTTCTTAGTTACTCACATATCAAATCCTTAAGGGAGGGATGTGTATACCTCTTATACAACTGTATCTACAAGAAATAGGTTGCTTTATAAGATAAACTTTTGTTCAACATATAAAATATTTTCAAAACAATTGGGATAAATTACTGTAAAAACTAGTTATTGAAACAAAATGTAGAAAGTAGACATGTGTGAATGAGATGGGCTTCACTATAAATATCATTAGAAATATATTGCAAAACAATACAGACACAGCATGCTAGCCTTTTCAACATGCTAGCCCTGGTATTGGGATTAGATATTGGGATACACTTTGCAAAACAGCTTCAAAGGGCATGTCAATCTATGTGCCCACACAATATTAATAGAAAAATAACACTGAATTTAAATATATTAGCTAACTGAACAATTAATTCTTCTAAAAAGAAAAAAATATTTGGTTTAAGTAAAGAGCTTTCCAGCTTCTTTCATTTTTTTTCTTCTGTCGATTTTGGAAATTGCAGTCCATCCTGCCTCTCGCATCTTTCTTACAGTGGCAAGTTTCATCGAAGATCCTGGAGTTTTCAGAATAGATGGAGCTTGAATCTATAGATAAAATGCTTGACTTAGTATTTGGTAAGTAGTTATTCTGAGGTCAAATTTGGCTTCCAGGGAATTACTAATACCTGCTTTGGTGTCCTGACACATAGATGAGAAGATTCTGAATAATCTTTATTCAGCTTTTTAAACATTTCTTGTTCTGTTACAATACTCTTGGGGGAAAAATAATTGTTAAAAGTAAATATTTCCATCTACTGAATCTCTTCTTTCATGTTTCACTAGATCCTACAAAAACTAAATTATATCTCATTTAGGGTGTTTTATTAGCCATTAAAATGTACTATTCTTTCTCTTTCTCAGTTCACAAAGAAGGTGATCTAAACTCATAGTAGGAAAGAAGATATAATCTTTGCCATCTCCTCCATAGTAATCTTCATTGCCTACACTGCTTCCTTAGCATTATAGGACAAGAATCTATTAGTCAATGGTGGGGGAAAAAGAACTCTTTTTTTGCTTTCACATGTAATGTAAGGCTTCTGTGTATAGTAAATAAAAATGTGGACATGAAATATATATTAGAATGAATAAGTCCCCCAAATCTCTAATAAAAAAATAACCTAATCATATTCCAATATTCCTCGAATATACAGTATAATTCAGACAGTTGATAAACGTAACAGCATAATGTAGTTCTCTAAACAATATTTCTAGTGGAATCAGTTAATAAAGTCTCAGCAGACTATTATAAATGAGAAAAGTAAACAAATACCATTAAAATCAAGAACAAATACAATGTAGGTGTATTCTGGAGGAAAACACTGAATGCTTACAGAAAGTCTGGAAGGAACTCCAGATAAATTAATTGGGAATTTTGGTAGTATCATAGTTATAGTATCAAATACCAATTCATTAACTGGAATCCTACAGCACTGAAGAATAAAAAATATGCCCAGTTGACCATCCTTTTATTACATAAACACAGATTTCATTTCACTTAATTCAATGATTGTGAATGACATCCTTAGATATTGGAAAAATAATTTCCAAGTGAAGAATACAATGAAACAGAAACAGAAAAATGTATAGCATTTTAGGAGGCATATTTGCTCCCTATGGCAAAGCCGTTCCTGAGGTTCTGGGTTTGAATGGACATTAATAGAAGACACCTGCTTCATGTAATCCTAATAAATTACAGTTTGACAATTTATCTGAATACTTTCTAGATAACCAAATATAAAACTTTTAAATATAGATATAAAAATATAAATAAAAAACTTGTATGGGGAGGATACATGTGAACTTTATTGTCCTACTAAGTCTAGCCTGACCTACCCAGGCCAGCAGAGGTCTAATGTGGATTCCGTCAGTCAAAGAACACTACTATCTACCAGAAGAGCCTCCTCTGCCACAGCATCCACCCTTTGGAACATCCTACTCACCAGGGTAAGACCTGCCCCCAATCTCCTATCATTCCATAAGAGCCTAAAGACCTGGCTCTGCAAGTTGGCCTATGGACCCAAAGGGGAGTTCAACTGATGGCTGCTACATTGATAGCAGATGCCACCTCCCCTTCCCTGTTTTCTGCTCCTCACTTGCACATATTTTTTTACTAATATTATTGGTGTATTTTCTTTTTCCTTGGATATTTTATTGTTCTCTTTTACTTTTGCTTTGTTTAAACTTTTTTGTTTTTTATGATTGTGAGCCATCTAGAATAGCCACATGGCAAGATAGAAGGCAAATAAGTGTAATAATAATAATACATATATTTGTGGGATAACCATTTATTTTACAAATCTAGAAAAAGTAGTTCCAAATTTTGAGTTTTTGTTAGTCTCTCTCTCCATCAAGACCTGCTGGAGGGATTCCAAGGCTACAAGTATTTTGTTAGCGACCTATAGAAAAAAGAACACTGAACTACATAGACAGTAATGATGGCTATACTGTACTCTATGTCTAAAACTAATCAGATATTTAGTATCAAGTTAGCTTTAATTTATAAAATATGGAACATTATTTTATAGCTTACACAATTTTTATTCCTAATCATTTTCTGGAAAGTTTGTAAACTGCAACATAAAAGGAAACAACTTTACATGTTGTTGGGGCATTATAATTCATTATAATAGCATTCGTGCTCTGCTAATCTTGACAATATCAGAAAGATCAAATTAATAGACAGATTTCTATATAGCAGGCAGTTGAAAAAGGGCATGCTCAATGGTCCCAATTTGTTTATTTTACAAAGGCATCACTATTTCACATATAGAATTTTCCTATATTTCTTCTCTGCAACTGTGGAAGGAAAATATCTTAAACACAGAAATGGAAAAGCTTTCTATACTTTGAAGCTTCTAACTGCTGGAATATACTGCTGGTATTATTAAAATTTTCAAATTTTCAGGGGAAATTAGGCATACTAGGTAGAACACATGGCTGCCTAGTGTTCATAAACATTATTACACCATTGTACAAACCTTTCCATATCAGAAAAAGGTTAACAGGAGAAAGCCTAAGAGTGTTAATTTCAAAATTAATGTTATATTCCATGTAAATTGTAAACCACGATCAAGGATGAAATGGGCTAGCTACACAGGAAAATAGGATGACTTTAATTCTAGTCTGAACTTAAAATAATTAAAATTCTTGCCTGTGTTTTCATCATGTCTGCATCAAGACATAAAACTGTTTTAGGAACATATCTTCACATCTGAATCTCCAAGCTTAAAAAATTATCAATCAGCGACCTAAAATATTCGTGAAATGTCTTAAAGGCAGCTGGAATATAATTACTATGTGCATATCTCAGAATTGAAGATTGACAGTTGCAGTTCTCTCTGCATGTTTGAAAGAATATATTACATGTGCTTTCTTACTACCAGAAAAAAATGCCATTGCCAGATACTTAGATGCCCATCTATTCACGAGATATGTGTGTAGGTTTTCTGGCAAAAATGTAATTTTAATAGTTTGTGATTAATATCCAATTTCTTTTTACAGAACCAGGACTTTAAGAGTTCTTTTTCATTCAGTATGTGTTCTAAAATAAATGGCTACATGATCTATGTATAATATGGTATTTATTTCTCTTCTACTTAAGCAGCACTTTTCCCCTCAGATTTTCTATTATAGCCTTCAATATTTCTTTGATACACATTAGTTAGATCTTTAAGAATGAACTCAGTATCACCTGTTTGTGTCTACTGACTCACTTTTTTCCTTTGGGAAAATTTTTATTATAGTTGCTTACTTTCCATCTATAGCTACCAATTAAGAGCTAAATCCTTTTAATTCCCTTATTAACCTGATTTTGTCTTCTGATCTATTTTCTCACTGACCTTTAGTTAAGTAGTTAATGTGCTACTTTTTATAATTTATTGGGATTAAAGTTTTACATGATTAATTGGAAACGGCAGCTGTTGTTAATGAGCCCTTTACTATTTCCAATAAATAAAAGATTTATTTTGGTTCAGGTAAGAACAGGTTGATAAAGTTTGGATTGGAAATATTTTTTCCCTTTCTTCTCATCTCCATTCTAGCTGTCCCTCCCTTATTTGTTCCAGGGATTCATGCTTAGTTAGATCTGACCTTGAATCTGATTCTTCATACCAGCTTATCTTCTTTGGAAACAAATATATTTGATGCTCTTTTCCAATTGCCATTGTTTCCCTCTGCCTCAAATAGAATACTGTCCCTTTAGCAGAGGATGAATATCAATATAGTTTAAAACATGTACTGGAATAATTTAAACCTTTTTCCCCTTGCCATCTCCCACACCCCTAATATCCATCTTTCCTGCAAGAAGAAAGAGCATTTAAATGTTATATTTGTTTTAGATCCAGAATAGATAAGAACCACTAATTGTTCATTAGGTCACTTTGGTTAATCTGTCATCAAAGAAGTTGGGTGAAAAGAATTTTATCTGCTCCCATTCATCCCACTTGCAGTAATTTGCACCATATTTTTTGTTTGGATGGGGAAAGTTTCTCCCCAGGTCATGGTAATAGCAGTTTCAAAATGAATTGTTTTTCCAATCTTTGTCATCTCTATATTGCCAGCCCACTTTCCTTGAGAGGTTGTGTACTGTATTGCTTATTCACATGGTACATCAAATCAATATCAACACCAGTACAAGAAACCTCAACTCTCACATATTCACATCTTCCCCATTTTCTTATTGTATCAAGAGATACAAGTTCTTCACCTTCCCTGAATAATACTGCAGATTATTAAGAGGCATAAAAATTTAAACTGAACTCACTTATCTTGTTGCACTATAGCAAGTCTTCTAGTTTAAGTTGTTGTTCATCTTTGGCATTATTCTGCAAGTCCAAGCTCTTTCTACGTTATTTCCTTGCTTTGATCTTACATTTCTTTGTGTTCTTCATCATATTTCCCTATTCTATTGATAATGCAACACCCCCTTCTCAAAAAGGGCAATAGGGCTTGCAAAAAAAATTACAATAAAGTGAATCCATCAATGGGAAAAATTTAACGAACCAGAAGCAAAGAATCTCTGAAACAAGTTGCTTGTATCTCTTAGACTTCCTTATTATGTTGGCAATATTGAGAGTCAATAAAAGATTCTCTTGCTCAGACAACCATTTTATATATTTACATTTTTCCAGTCATATCATCTACATCTTTAACCTTACAATTTAAAAATATTTTCACTTCATTTATAACTTCCTTTTCATAATTTTTTAATCAAGCCCTGATGAAATGCCCTGCTCTTGCTCTAAAAATAATTTCAAAATCATGAATAACTGAAACAGTTGAAGCTATTTAACTTACTAAATATTATTTAAATTAATAAAATAATTCTATTTTTTGTACATGTTTCCAGCCATTTCAATAAAAAGCAGGACTAATTTTTAAATTAATACCAGGAGGTCAGTATTGTCAGAGCTGTCTGACCGAGAATCCAATTCCAAAATAACTTTTCTTTTCTTTTTTCTTCCTTCTGAAACTAAATTGGTGCTTTCTCTTAGCAGTTTAGATTTTGGTGGTGTCTTTACAGTATATGTCTATGAAAAATAAAATATTAGAAACAAGTTATGATAGCTTTTAAACAGCTAAACCATAAGAGGTTCTTAAAACGTTTTAAGCAACATAATGTTAAATGTCTCACTTGATACAAGTTCTTACAGTTTATGAGGGAAGGCATCTGAAACGATTCCACAAGGTAATAGCAAATTAACATTTTCGTTTGTGCATATACAGAGGACTTGAACTCTAGGGAGGATATGAAACATCCTAATGAATCAAAGTAATAATAATCCCAGGACAGGAAGGCCTAGAGGAACGTTATTCATGGGGTCGCGATGGGTTGGACACAACTTCACAACTAACAACAACAACAACAATAATCCCAGTAAGACTGTCCCCCCCGGTGAAACAAATTCAAATATGTAGTATTCCTGTAAACCACAGATGTCAAACTTGCTGCATCACATGACGTGTCACAATGTATCGTGACTTTTTCTGCATTGCAGTTGCTGGGGTGGGCGCAGCCTCTGTATGAGGCAACGGGCCCACAGGCCGGCAGTTTGACACCCCTGCTGTAAACCTTTTGAGGAGTTCTTAGGGTTATATTACATTACACTATACAATTTATGCATGCATGCATGTATGTATGTGTGTGTTTATTTAGTATTTAGTTTTTAATTTCTAATTTAATTAGCATTAAATTATACTATTTAACTAGTATAATTAAAACTTTAATTATACTAATTAAACACAGATAGTATTTAATTAGCAATCTAACAATATAGTTACTTTTGGAATTCATAATATGATATATGTATGGGCTATATATTTAATTCAGATTAAGAGATTATATTATACACTATTGCAATTATTAAGTGATTGTTTAGTATGTATACCTTTATATTTTCAGTTTTGAATCTGTTTTCTTTGGTTAAACTAAAACAAGAGTGTATTTAATTGTATAACTGTATCCGTATTGAAGATAGTTGGAAGTAATCCTTTTTTGTTTTTTTGGTGTTTGTTTTTTAATTTTACTTTTTAAACCTGTCCTTGCTATTCCATTCCTATCTTTACTATTTGGTTGTAATTTTGTATTTTATCTCTTTTTATGAAATTTAATAAAATTGTTTAAAAAATTGAAATCCCTTGAAAGTCCAACAATTTTACCACTAGCATCATCATCATGTTCAAACATTTTTATCTCAAGGATAATTAAGATAAGAAAGAGATGATTACATATGCCAATATGATACAAAACATATGAAGACAAAACAAATTAAAAATTGCATGATAAAATGAATGTAAATTTTTAAAGAAATGACAGTGGAACTATGGAAAAAAGTAGTAAAATTTGCACCAAACCACAACATGAGAGAAAATTGGTATAAAATGTTCTGTAAATGGTATATAATTCTTGCAATAATTACCAAAATAGATAGATCACACAATAAATATTAGAAATGTAACTTTTTGCCATATATAGCATTCATGCAAAAAGACTCAAAAGTTTTGGAAAAAAACATACCAAATTGCCTTTAGAAAATACTTAAAATATTTTTTAGTGAAAACTACAAATATTGATCCTAGAAAGCAAAATGAAAACGTATCACAGCTTATTAAGATATATGCCAACAGCGACAAGAATCTGGCACACACAATATTGCAAAAGAAAACAAACCTTGCTGACAATACAAGATTTGAAAGTCCAAAATCAAAGAAAATGTGACAATGGAAAGATTGACTGTATATATTCATAAAAGACGTCTAACCACATTTAAGCAGGAATGGCGTCCTTATTTACAATATACAACATAAGGCAAAATAAGATGGAATTTTTTGGAAAAAAAGAAAACTAAACATAATTAAAAGAATCTAAATAAATAAGTAATAATTGCAGATGTTTAAAAATAATATGTACCCATTAATACTCATGAAAAAGAGAAAATAACAAAAGGGAGAGGGGTTGCTTAAATGCCTTTTCTTGAAAACAGTTATGTTTTTTTTATTTTTAAATTTTTGTTTTTCTTCATCACTGTATTAAATCTCATTTTCTTGAATTCACACTTGAAACATCACTTCAGTGTAATGTTTATGCAACCGCAATACCACTACTTTTCTTTAAAAAATGATAATATTTATAAGTTAGAGGTTATATTTACATGTATATATTCATATGTAAGTATTTTATTCCACCCCCATTTTTCTTTCTTTGTTTTCTTGTTGCTTTTCTTTTGTCCCTTTGTGTTTTCTTAGAAATATTTTTTGAAATGATTTGCCACTGTCTCTTTTCTAAGGCAAGAGTTACAGTTCCAAAGTTACTCAGTTAACTTTGTGCCTAAAGCAGAAGTAGGATTCATAATCTCCTGATTTCTAGTCTGGTGCCTTAATGATTCTAATGTACCAAAAAGGCTTGAATTAATAAAAATAAAAAATATATTTTAAAAACATTTTCTCTAAATATTAAATGGTTAATATTTGAAAACCAGCTTCACTCTATCTGTCTTTGTAAATCTAAAATAAATGAAAAGGAAATAAATGAATTTGTTAAGAAACAAACCTTGGCAGGTGTCCATGAAGACTTCTCTGTATATTCTAAGTTCTCATTAACAGGTATAAAATGTTGATATATGTTCTTTTGGGAGTTAACTGACTGAGGGTCTGAATTAGTAGCTTTAGGAATTTCTACAAGTGATGCCTGTAGTTTCTAAAATTAAATATAGTAAGAACAGTACAAAATAATAAAAAGAAACCATAAATTCAACTAACTTGAATTAATCTAACTTGTAAGATAAAATTACTTTAGAGTATAAAAAATTGTGACAAAAAAGTTAATCACTCAATTTATGTTTTTTACTGTTTTCCAGCAAAACAGAATGTGGGAAAGAAATTACCTTAAGGAACTCTGGACTTTACCTGTCTATCAATAGGCCTGTGTCTGAAAACTGAATGATCAAGCATGATCATACTTTGAAAGCTGAACAGATCAAGACTAAATTTGATTTGGAGGAAATAAGTCAGCAAAGTTATATTAAGTTTAATAAAATGAGCCAAACCAGGTAGCAGCGAAATAAAAAAAAAATCGTAAATGCTCTAAGCCCCCCTCCTCCCTCCTGGCCACATGATCTTGAACAATACTATTATGAAAGAGTTGGAAAGAATTCTAAAGCCATGATCTGCATGCTCTCCTTACCTGGTTTGCTTCACTGGCTAGGTTTTCCTGAAGGTAAATAAAAGAAAAATAAATCAAGTAAAAGGATTTTTTTACATAAAATGCAACGTGTTTTGATTAAGAAGTCATTTAACTTCAGAAGGGACTTTAACATCTACTCTCAGCTGAAAATTTAGCAAATGAAAATTGATAAATAAGCCTCATTAACTTTCTAATTCAGTTGAATGGATACACCGGTAACCATCAGCATACCTAATTGTGTAAAATTAGTAAAACTAAGCCAGCACAGAATTGGCTTGCCTTGATTCAATCATTGTTCCAAGTTATTGATTATATTGTATAATTTATTTAAAAAGGTTGGTGAATGCTGTCCACTTCAGATTTTTCCAAATTTGCTAACACTTTAGGTCTTAGCCTTTAATTTGTTTTTTATTCTTCATATTTAAAATATATTTTAAAAATCATAAAAGTTGCTTCATGATTGACAAATAGGGCAAACCACTATACAAATTCCACTTTTACTATAATTTCAATGATATTAATTCACTGAAGATGCTACATTTATCTAAAATGTTGTAAAGGTATTCCATAAAACATGCAGTGCTGAATACAGTATGCTTCATAATATATTTAATAATGTTTGGTTTAGTAACCATGTTAAAAAGTACTGTTAAAACAACATGTTTTATCAATAAAGGAGCTCTGGATTGAAATAATGGGGGTCCTTGGTGGTCTCTGAACTTGGTTGTTTTCTTGCAGATGTTTCATTACCAAAACTAGATAACATCATCAATGTACTGATGATATCACCTAGTTTCAGTAATGAAACATCTGCAAGAAAACCACCAAGCTCAGAGAGCACCGAAGACCCCTCAAACATGTTTTATTTTTTATTAAAAGTAATAAAATGTATTTACTTCTTAACATTTTCCTTCAGTTATGTGATGAGTTTATTAATTAATTTGTAATTAAAAATTGGATACAGGTTTATTAAATGGATATTTTATACATATTACTGCTGGATGAAATCTTTCATTCTAATACAATAAATTAGGATTTATATTTTAGTGTCTAGTCATATGGAAGAACATTAAGAATTCATTATTTGAACAGCAGTGTATCTTTATTGTAAGTTCAGAAGACATACCTTCTCACTAATTTCTCTTTTAAGCTGCTCCTGAAGAGAAAAAACTTCACTTTTCTTACAAGAAAGTTCATTTTTCTGTGAATAACAATTATGTGAGATGTGAGAAATAAAGTTGGGACAGATCCTATGAAATACTCATCACTTTCTTTTAAAGCAGTAGAGAGTAAATATGTCAGAAAAAAGAACTATTAAGAAAACAACGTTTAACTGAAACTTTAATTTAATTGTAATTTTCACAGCAAAAACACGTGATTTATTGTTGCCTTTTGCCAGGAAATTTTAAAACTTGCAGTTTTGCTCTGAAATTTTTGAGAGTTCTTTCATCCACGTAGTAACCAGTATGGCCATGCAAATACTTCAGAAAAAAATGGAAAATTGAAGCACCTACATCAGTCTGAAAATAACTTACAAGATATTCTTACCAAAGACTCTATTTCTGATGACAGTTCTTGCAGTTTTGTCTTATGAAACTCTAATTCTGTATCTTTCTCATCCACCGTTTTATCATATTGGTGCTGTACAGAACAGATATTTAGTAGTTAAAAATGGATTACATTCCATACTGATTATGTGCCATCAAATCATCATCAACCCTTAGAGACCTCATAAATTTTCTCCATGGTGATATGTCCCTAATGTGCAATATCATTAAGAACTGAACTAAAAATAATAGAGCATTTGGATATAATTATTAAGGGAGTGGGAAATAGCTGTATATTATTTCAATTATAAATATATATAATTAAGTATATTACATCATGAGTAAAAAACAATTTATCTTGACCAGCAACTTTTACTATGGAGATTATACCACTTTTGTTTTTCAGTGAGAAGTGCTTAACTGAAATCAATCTGCCTCAAGCAGATGTCCCTTTTCAAGAAAAGTAATGTCTATTAATGTGCTGCACATGTATGTAAAACCCTTCTGTGGAGCAAAGGGAATGACAAGGCCATTCTTCTGCTCTATTCATCCTGAACAGTGCTCTTTTCATAAGGCCACTTTTATTAATCACTGATCAAAACATATTGGAAACAAAGGATCTCTTTCTGTAAGTTTTGTAAGTCATAGAATTTTGACTATTCAAATATAAATCAGTTTGATTAAAAGTTTGGCATCAGTTATACAGACTCTTTAGTAACTCAACTTACTCACCACAAAGAACAAATTTCCTCTTTGTTTCCTCTTTAAGCTCATTTACAGTTTAGTTGTTGTGGTGTGAAGGTGACACACTTTAACATTTGTTGAAGACATGTTTTCATAATGGAAACCACCAGCCTGATGCATGTTTAAATTAGGCAAAGGTGTTCTTATGCCAGCAGAATACTTTCTGTGTGGACATTCTAAGTTGCAAGGAAAAGGAGCCTTCAGAGGTGAATATTCTGCTGCAGTAACCTCAGTGCAAATGCACCATCACATTTCTGTATGCCTTCACAGCTAAAACTGTTGTGCCTGGCAGAGGCCACCTTACTGAAACTATATATTTCATCTCATTTTTTATGCCGGGACATGGGAATATCAAACATGTGGAAGACCAACTATTAGGTATCTGTACATAAGCAAAAATAAAGAGCACTTTTGACTCACTTTGGCAGATGAAATGACAGAGCAGCTACACTAACGTCTTAGCAAGAGGGGGTGCACGTGGGTGTGTGAATGCATGTATGTTTATACTGATGTCTGTGTAGAGAGAAAAAGAAAGACACCTCTCCCTATCTGATAAAAACAAGCCATATAGTTCTACTGGCTATATTACTTGACATTTAACTGCCCTGTAAACATAGAATCTCAAAATTTGGAAATAAGACCCATATGTTTAATAGGGACACTTTCAAAAAAAATATGTGCATAGGAAGAGCAGTTTGATGGAATATGATATGGGAGAGATTGTGACACACTAAAACAATGCTTCAATTTTCCAAATAGGAGGGCATATTTAAATTGGGGAAAATGTAAAATAATACAAGGAGTCCCAGAATTATATGTTCCTTTTCAAGATGATGGCTCAGAAAACATTCTAAGGTTCTCTTCCTATGGTCAGAGGAATGATTGAAGTAAGAAAAATGCTTAATCCTTTTAAGGTACAATTATTCATTACTGCTAATGTTTACTATTCAAATATCTTTCCCTCATTTTTCTGCAATAACAGTTTGCTTTATAGTAACTACTCACTGTTCCTTGCTTAGATTAAATTTCTTCTTTCCAGAAGCTGATATAAATGGCTTTTTCTAACAGAATTACAGACTCAGAACAGGGAATTAAAAGTAAGTGAAAGAGAAAAAGATTTGCCCTCCTTCTAAACTCCCTGGCAGAAAATAGGGCTCGCAACTTGGGTGTCTTCCTGGATTCACGGCTTAGTTTTGATGACCATATAGGAGCCGTGACCAGGGGGGCTTTTGCCCAGGTTCGCCTGGTGCGCCAGTTGCGACCCTATCTGGACCGAGATGCCCTACGCACAGTCACTCATGCGCTCGTGACCTCCCGCTTAGACTACTGCAACGCTCTCTACATGGGGCTGCCCTTGAGGACCACTCGGAGGCTTCAGCTGGTGCAAAATGCAGCCACGCGAGTTGTGATGGGGGTTTCCCGTTACTCCCATGTAACACCTCTACTCCGCGAGCTGCATTGGCTCCCGGTTGCCCTCCGGGTGAGATTCAAGGTGCTGGTGATGACCTATAAAGCCCTAAATGGCTTGGGTCCGGGATATTTGAGGGAACACCTGCTGCCGGCATCAAGCTCCCTTCATCCTGTGCGCTCCCACAGGGAGGGCCTTCTCAGGGTGCCGCCGGTCAAAGAATGCCGACGGATGACACCCAAGGGGAGGGCCTTCTCTGTGGGGGTGCCTGCCCTTTGGAACCAGCTGCCCGTGGAGCTTAGGACTGCCCCCGACCTTCGATCATTTCGCCGAGACCTGAAGACCTAGCTCTTCGAGCTTTCCGGCCCAGGCTGAGTTTTAATTGGAGGTTTTAACTGGAGTTTTATATTTTTTCAGGGACTTAGTTTAATCATTTAAAATTGCTCTTAAATTTTGTATTGATGTTTTATATACCCTGTAAACCGCCCTGAGTCCTTTGGGAAAGGGCAGTACATAAATTCAATAAAATTCAAAAATTCAAATGTAATAGAAATGAAAAGTGAAGATCTTAAATTTATAAGCCTCTTACTAGTTACTGTTTTGCTTAACTTCTGAGAGAAAAGTCAAAACTCACTCTCGAGACTCAAATTGCAAAGCCAGGTGTAGGGAGAGGTAGTCTTCAACTTATGACCAGAACTGAGCCCTGAATTATGATTAAGTTGTGCTGGTCTTTAAATGGGTCATCATGTGATCATGCCTAGTTTACAACCTTTTTAGTGCCGCAGTCCTTCAGTGAGCATTATGATTGTTAAGCAAGCTCACTGTACCTAAGTAAATCAGAAGTAAACATGGGTTTCTGGTGGAAAAAAGTCATGAATTGCAGTCACATAACTATGAAACGCTGCTAAAAATATAAATGTAGACTGGTTGCCAAGTACCCAAAATGGGAGGGAGTGGCTACCAAAACTTCAAAACTGTAATAAGGAATTGTGGGGAGGTTCATTATAACTTCAAAAGATCACTATGTGACTGAGAACTACCTGTAATATCCTGAGTCATTTGCAATGCTATTTTTCTAGAAAGTAAGGTAGAGAAGTGGGTTGCCTGCATTTCAGAGAGAATAAATCACTCCAGTTCAGTGAAAAAAGGCAAATGAGACTTCCGGTTTGCCTACGCACCAGACATGGACATCTGGAGGATGGGTCTCGTCTTCCACGTCCAGTTTCGCATCGCTGGGGGCCCCTAAAAGGGCCAAAGAGTCACCCTGGAGGGATGACCAGCAAGAAGGGGCTTTTGCAGAAACACGGGGGAACCGCAACCCCCCCCCGTTAGTGCCTGCATTCCCTTCGAACCGGTGGACAAAAGACCGGCCATAGCAATATGGCCGGTTACTAGGCTGCAAACAGCCGAAATCACACTTATCACCAGGCAACATTAAAGCAGCGTGGAAGAGACTGGTAAGATTCCTTTCTGATATCCCAATCTTCTTCCTTTCACCTAAATAAGTTGCTAAGTAATTTGCCCCCTGTGGAGAAGGAGGGGGGAGTTTCAACGCTCCCTTCAAGAGAGCAGCAATCTAGCCTCCAGGGGCGTTTTTAAAAAAAAAGTTGAAAAAATGAATTGATCTCAATTAGAACTTTATAACTTGCGGACTAAAAGCTTTTGACTATCTATTTCTTAGCTCCTACTCGTATTTGAAAATTTGGCTTTGTTCTTCCACAATAGAAGAAATAATTGAAAGAGATTTACAGATACCCCCCTAAAAGAAACAGAAAAGAAACTCTCTAAGCACTTGGAGGGCACTCAGTGGCCAAACTTGAAATTGAAATTTGATACTCTTTTAAAAAAAAGAGAGAGAGAAGAGATTTGGCTGGCTCCTTAGAAAAACAAGATAAGACTAGCCTTCAGCACCAGACATGAGACTCCACCGTGGAAGAAATGCAAAAACAAATCTATGCTATGTTGAAAATATCCTACCAAACTTATTAGTTTCTGTCTACAGCCGGCGATGAAATAAGAGCTTTTGGGGGGGGAAACCAGAAAGCGTCTTGGAGAAGCAAACTCAAATTTTGACTAAAACTAATAATTTATTGGGACACAACACAACAGAACAAAATGAACAATTAAATACATTGATGGAAGAATTAACTACTCAACAAACACAGACACTTGAACATAAAAATGAGAAACGAATGAAAGAAAAATTATATAGTCCAGAATAACTATATCAAGAGATGAAAATAATGAGAGGATTTGGTGTTTTCATCAGACCCCTCAACCCTTCAAAAAGGAAGATTGAAGGACCACTTCAATACAATATAACAATACAAGAATTCTTTGATGACCCTGAAGCAAAGAAGCAAAAAAACATATGGCAAAGGAAAAAAGCAAGAATAAGATTGAAAAAGAATGTACATATCTAAGAGGCCTGAAATGGAATACGAGATTAGACAGGATTGTACTTGGATTAGGAGAGATTGTTTTGATGAGTAGATTAAAATACTAGCTAATTAAAAAACAAAAAAATAAAAACAAATTCAGATGTATGAATATTAACTGTTCAATTGAAATACTGAGCTGTTTAAATGAAATTGATTTATATATATATATATATATGTGTTAAGAGCGATATAAATGTAATCAATATACATGGATGTAGTGATATGAAAGATGAAAGGATGTATTAAATGTTGAAATGGGAGAAACTTTTCGCTAATTTTTAATATGTGGGAATTATAATGAAATTATAAGAATATTACGTATATTGTTTTATCAACTTGTTGATATGGAAATGAAATAGATAAGAAGTGTATCTATATCGCCAGGTATTAGAAAGTGTGTAAAGGGAAGGGAGGTCACCTAGAAATACAAAATTGAGACTTCCTGTTCCTGTTTACAGCGAAGCAGTCGGAAGATTTGGAATGCCAAACCCTTCGGCTGAATTATTTTCTGTTTGGGGACCCTAAAGGAGCCAGAGCCCACCCCGGAGAGGTGGAATGAAGGAAGAAAATCCCAGAGACTTAGGAGAGTCGGCGGTCTCCCTGAACGGTCCAGGAGAAGCCTTCCAGAAACCAACAGAAGAAAAGGCTAATTCCTTTGTCTAGCCATAGCTGAAAACAACGGAAGTCATAAGCTCTATATTAAGCTGATTTTAAACAGTATGTTTGAATCTGGGTAAGAATATTGATTTTCTCTATCCTACCTATTTTCCCGAAGAAGAAAGTCCCAAAAATAAGAGAGCTCCGGGGGGGGAAAAGAGGAAGGGGTTTCTATTCCCTCCTTTTAGCTATTGGAAGCGGTGAAACTTACCCTTTAGAGCAGGGGTGTCCAAACTTTTTTCAAAGAGGGCCAGATTGGATGAAGTGAACATGCTGGAGGGCCGAACATTTTTCCGAACATTCTTTGAACAATTACAATTAAATGTAAATGAATTATTTTATGCCAAGTTAATTGCAAATGGCATACTTTTCATTTTATAACATAAGATCAACTGACAGCTGAGTTTTCACAATGTATTTTAAATAAATTTTAAAAAAAACCTTACCTGCACTAATGTGAAGGGTGAAACTGATTCAATTCAATTCTCCGTGCTATAGTGTTACGAGCCAGGCAAATGTTGGCAAATGTTATTTGCTTTGACAAGGTCAGACTCTCTGGTAACAGCTCACACACTTCCACCACTTCACAAATTCTGCTAGGCCAGGGCCCTACCTACCCCTGTCCAGCTCACCACATCCCAGCCCATAAAATGGCTGTGAAACACAGAATGCACGCACGTGCACACACACACACACCGGCCCTTCCCTGGACGTCGCCTTCGCCCAGGGGAGCCAGAGGGCTTCGAAGCCGGGGCAGCTCCGGCGGCAAAGAAGGCGCGCCCTCGCTGCACCGGCACAGACGCTGCACCAAGCCCGGGGCGGGGGGGGAGGAGCGCGGCGGTTCGGCCAGGCAGGAAAAGGTGTGGTAATGGCGCCCGGGCTCACAACATGGAGGCGGTGTAGCGAGGCTGACGGTGCGTGCCTGGCCTGGCTGAGCGGGAGAAGGGCCTGGCGGGCAGAGTCTCTGAGCTGGCGCCAGGCAGAGCAGAGCGGGCGCCCCGGCTGAGCTTTGCTCGGCAACAGCGCAGCCCGGCCAGCCACTCCCTCGGCGCTCTTCCCTCACTGGACCGCGGCCGCCTCGCCCTGAGCGTGCGCTTGCTCGCCGCCTCCACGTTGTGAGCCCGGGCGCCGTTACCAGGCGGCGGCCGCTTCCTGCACCTTTTCCTGCCTGGCCGAACCGCCACGCGCTCAGCCAGGCCAGGCGCGCACCGTCAGCCTCGCTGCACCGGCACAGACGCCGCGCAAAGCCCGGGGCGAGGGGAAGGAGCGCGGCGGTTCGGCCAGGCAGCCGGCCCTTCAACCCACCGGAGGAGCGGCAGATGGGCACGGCCGGAGTCGGGAAAGCCACTAGAAAGGGGAGGGGAGTCACCTCGCCCCACCGGGGGGTCGCCCAGCCCGTCCCGGGAGGCTGACATTTCTGCAGCCAAAAAAGTCGTCTCGGATTCCATGGCGGAAGGTCACCCCCGGGACTCCAGCGCCAAGCAGGGCTGAGAAGGGGAGGGGGGGAGAAAGGGAGGGAAGGAGACAGGGAGGGGAAAGGATGAATGGGGGGAGGGAGGGAAGGAGAAAGAGAGAAGGAAGGAAGGAAGGAAGAAGAGAGAATGGAGGCAGGAGAGAGGAAGAAAGAGAAAAGATAGAGAGAGAGAGAGAGAGAGAAAGAAAGAAAGAAAGAAAGAAAGAAAGAAAGAAAGAAAGAAAGAAAGAAAGAAAGAAAGAAAGAAAGAAAGAAAGAAAGAAAGAAAGAAAGAAAAAGAAATCGGAGGCTTGGACAGACCCCGCTCCAGGCTCCGGGGCCGCCGCCACAGAATGCCCAGCCTCGGGGGGGAGTCTTCTGCAGGCGCGCCCTGGCCCCCTCCCCTCCCTTCCCTCCCTCCCGCGGCCCGTCCCCAAGGTGGCGCCCGCGGGTCCCTGGACTCACAGCACGCAGAGGGCGAAGGCGCCGGCCACGCTCTCACTGTCGTGCACCAGGAAGCTGCCGGCCCGCCCGGCCCACACCAGCAGCTCCTCGGCCGCCGCCCGGCTCAGGTCCTTGTGGTACCAGAGCGGCCAGCCCAGCACCGCCGGAGCCCCTGCGCCCGGGAGCCCCAGCGCCGCCGGAGCCGGAGCCGCCGCCATGGGCAGCCGCGGTGTACAGGGAAGGTGCTCAGTGGGACGGGCGGGCAGGCCGAGACCCCCGCCGGCCACCCCCGCCTCGCCCACAGCACCGCATGGCCCGACCAGAGACCCCCGGCCGCTCAGGGCATGCCCGGCTCAGCGGCTCCTCTGGGCTGCGCTCCGGCCGGGATGAGGGTGCGATCCGCTCTCCGCGCGCTTCCCCTGCGCACTGGAGCCGCCCTGGGCCCCGAGCAGGCCTGGCGGAGGAGGAGGAGGAGGCGGAGGAAGCCACATGGAGCCCCGGAGCCTGGCTAGCGGGGTGGGGGCGGCAGCTGGGCTGGCCTGCGCTTCCTGAGGCGGCCCCTTGGCGGGGGAGGCGGGAGCAGCTCCTGAAGGGGCGGCCCTCAATCAGAAGGGAGGGCCGTGGGAGGGCCGCATTTACATACAGCAGGGAGGGCTGTTGAGGGCCGTATTAAACCGCTCCGCGGGCCGCAAATGGCCCGCGGGCCGGACTTTGGACATGCCTGCTTTAGAGAGAGAAAAAAGACTAAAAAGACCTGAAAAATGAACAAATGCTGACATCTACTGGTGGGTGAGGATTTTTGTCTCTGACCTTCAAAGTTCTTAATAAGTACAGCTGTGTAAATAAAGTGAGACTAACAAACCTGAGACAATGAATACTTCATAAGAGGAAATATATGACAAGCGGCAACCATTTCAAAGGACAATGATTTTAAACTACAAAACAACTTTGAGAGTATGAATCAACTTATCTCCAATTTAATCTCACTCCAAGAAATTTCTCAGGAAAATACAGCAGAGATGACTGAACATAATTCTGAGGATAGTGACTTAAAGATGGAACCGTATAAAATAAAAAATCATGATTTAATTCAAGTGGGAGATATTTTAATGCGCCCAAGCAACTTTGAAGATAAGAAAAAAGATGAGAAAAAATACTTTACAGAGAAACGAATGATGCAGCAAAATACATTGATTAAAAAAGGCACTGGCCAGAGAAAAAAGATTAAAATGGAAACCAAGAAAATAGATGATGGGACTTATCAGAGAGAATACTTAAAAAAGAAACATTTGTTTGAATATGGCTAAAGAAATGGAAAAACTACAACTTTTAGAGGGATGAATTTTTTAACTAATACAATGTTTTTTTTCCTTTCTGTAAAAAAAAAAAAGAAAGCTGAAATGATTTAAACAAAGCAAACGTTTTAGGTATTTAAATGTGACTGATAAGAAAAGCATAATAATAAAAAATGTGTTTTGAATTAGAGTTAAAGGATTAGGTGATTAGATCTATTGAATGGAATGCTTAAAGTTTAAATAGATTAAATATATTCTCAGCTATGATTAAAAAGAATAAGAAATTGAGGGAATAAATATATATTAAGTTAGAGGGATACATATTTTAAGTAGTATGTTATTTTTTGTATTTCATTGCTTTTTTTTCTTTCTTCTTTTTCTCCTCTTTTTCGTCTCTCTTCGTTTCTCTTTCTACTCTTTTATCTATTGCTTAAGAAATATAAAAGTATGAGAGGGCTTATATGGAAAAAATAGAATTAAATCCACCAATGTAAATGTAATTGATTGTAGAGAAAACTTTCACTAGTAAGAATATTTAGAAATTGGGGAAAAAATAAACTGAAATAAGTACAGTAACAGGATTTATGATAAGGCAACTAAAATGATTAATAGGAAAAACTATATACTTAATTGTTATTTATCAAAATAATGAGAATTGTTTTAATCTAATGTTTGCAAAGAAGGATACTTTGGGGAAAGGGGAAATCAGCTGAAATTAACATATGGAATATAGATTATAGAAATCAATTGTTAAAGATTGTTTTACAAATGTTACTCAGACAACATACTGTTTACTAATTACTGAATGATTTATGTTCTGTTAAAAAAACCAATAAAAATAAAATATATAAAAAAAAAGAAAAAGAAAAAGAAATATAAAATTGAGAACTTTCAAATGTTTAATTTTAATATTAATGCAAAATTAAAGCTGGAAAAATATATAAGGTGTTTGATGTCTTAAAATGGAATGTTAAAATATAAAATATATTAAAGTATTGATAAATGTAAGAAAACTACTTAATAACTGATGGATAAAAATAAGAAGTATGTTTATTTAGATAAGAAATAATATGTATCAAAGGAAAAAAGAGAGGAAATTCTGGTTATAATAAATTGAAGATTTGTAATAATATGTATTTGTACGAAATGGAACTATTGTAACCCAGACACCACATTGCTTTTTAGATACTATTGTAATATTGGAAAATCAATAAAAAACTTATTTAAAAAAAGGCAAATGAAATGTAGAAGAAAAATGCCTTCCAGTTTCTTGATTGAAAGATAGATACTGAAGTTACAAATGATCTTATTTAAGAAAACAAAAGACCGATTAAACAGACACTAAGCAGCAACCAACAATTTATTTACCAGATCAACAGAAAACAGGATCAGTTAATTACCTTGTGCTCTTGATAAAAATCTGGAATCATACAACTACAGAATTAGAAGGGACCTCAGTGGTTATAATTCAATTCTTTGTAATATTTGAGCATTTTATATTAAATATGGAGAGAAGAGATTAGTTCTATAATTAATATCTGTATTCAATATTAGTGGATATCTAAAGAATAATTTGTCTGGCAATATCACTATTTATTTTTACACTACATGAAGCAAAAGAGCACTTAAAATTTCTGATTTTTGCACAGTGTCATCTATCCACATGTACCTTTTATTGAACAAAACTTATTTTAAGGGTCAAAACATTTTGGACACATTGGAAATTCTAAAATCAGGTGGTGGATAAATTATTTCTGTTCTTATAAAATAACTGTTATGATGGCCATGGGACAAATCACTTATTTATTAGAAAGTGAAATAATCTCTGTACATGTTTCCTACCAATTTCAGGAGCTCAAGGGAATTCCTATAAATACATATGATGGTAGATATTGGTGATTTGCCTTCAAAATACCAGTTTTCAACTTGAATATTGTTAACATGTTTTTAAACAAATGAGATAGGGAGCCTGGTCTGCACCAGTGAAGGTTTATGGGAGCACATGGTATTGGTCAACATTGTATTATCTATCATTTATATGTAAATAAAAGACTATGCTTACCTTATGTTTTTCCATAAGTGCTACCATTTCAGTAATCTTGTGCTGACATCGAATATCTATTTCTTTCTGCATTGCCATTGCTTCATTTGTTAAAGAATTCATTGTTTCTATCTAGTAACAAGACAAAATATATGACTGAAAGTGTTTAAATGAGAGAAAATGATTAAATGAATTTAATTAAACTAATATACATTGAATTATCTATATTTTTAATATAGTAATTTTCAGTAGTCATATATTCTGAATGCTCAGACAAAACCAATCAATATAAGGCAACCTTAGCTTCAAACAGGCATTTGGAATTTGAATCTATCCTGACTGTATTTGATATGGAGCTACTACTATACATCCTTAGGAGGGAAACATAACTGAAATATTATTTATTATTCCTTAAATTTTTATCCCCTATAGGTTAACTCTGGCCAGAGTCCCATTATTCCATTACGCCATTCCCATACATACATTTTTACTCATAAAAAACAGTTCTACAAGAATCTAGGAACCAAGCCATTAATGGCTTTAATGTTCCAAAATAATACTGAAGACACTTGGAGATATGATTCTAATATGATAGTGTTTATTTTTCAGTGCAAGAGTTGCTGTATCCTGTACCAGCTGTAGCTTATATTGAAATGTTCTCCTATACAGAGTGCACTGCAAAGGTGATGAGGATATGAGTTTCCATTACAAACTCCTGCTCCAGGTAGGGCTGCAATGGACACACCAAGCAAAGCTGGAGAAAGGTTCTCCTGATCACAGCCTCCACCTGCCCATCCACCAATAGCTGGGAATCTAGGAAGACATATCACAAAGCTGCTTCTTCAGGAGTGGCTCCCCATTCAGACTTAAAAAAGGAACAAAGAACTAGATAACTTCCAAACAAGTAACAATTTTGTATTGTTTGAGTTCAACCTCAGCTTGTTTCATCTTTTCCAGATGCTCACTGCCATCAGGGTAAAGCCAATCAATACCTTGACAGCTTTTTAGTTCAACGTATAGATGTACAACTGAGTATCATTAATGTACTAGTGATATGTCACCCCAAACTGATATAATGTACTTATCCAGCAGTCTCATAGTGACGTTAAACAACAGTTGGAAAAATAGATACTTGGGAGAGCCCATAAGGGACTGCCCAAGGAGTAGACCACTCTTCCCCGACAACTATCTAGAACTTCTGTCTAATGCAGAAGCAAAACCACTTAAAATATGCCTCCATTCCCAACTTCCAATGATATATCAGTAGGATACATGGCCAAGGAATCAAATGCCATCAACAAATTAAATATGACCTATAAATAGTGCACTCCTTCCAGCCAGCCCCAATAAATGTCATCTATCAGAGCAACCAGTACTGCCTCAATCCCATTTTGGTGCATGAATCCTAAAAAACCAGATAATTCATTTCCTCTGGGACACTTTGTAGTTGAAAGTGTCTCAACAACCTTCTCAACGACCATCACTAAAGAGGAAAGGCCAGGTACAAAGCAAAATTATCCAGTGTAATTTAGTGCAAGAAAGGCCTCCATTCCAGATATAATAATGATAGCTTCTGTTCCATTTTATTAACTTTTTCACTGATAACTTTTTTTCTGCTTTTCAATCTGTATCTTTGGTAAACACAAGGGAAAATAAAAGGAATATTTATTATTTTCAGTAAGTTTTTTGTTCTTATTGTTGTTGAAATGAGATTATCCAGATGCCTTTTACTCTCCTATTGAACTCAAAGCCAGGCATCATCCTCTGGGAAGAAAGAGACACTCAACAATGCAACACAGAAATTCAAAAAACATCCCAATGTATACCTACAACCAGTGTGATGTAGTTGTTAAGGTAGGAATATACAGATTCAGATTTAAATCTACCTTTATCTACAGAGGTTCACTTGTTGATTTTGGGCCAATAACTTACTTTCAACCCAATTTATCTCACTAGGTAGGTGATATAGATAAAATTAGAAGGAAGGTGGGATATAAATACTTTTTTCTATTTTGTTTTCTCTTCTTGAAAATGGGAATAAGTTGAGATTGGACAGAGAAGCATCTGATGCACGTGCAAGGTTAATTTTATTTTGCAGTTGTGATCTGTTTGTAATATTGCTCCCTTTTCATTTTATAAACTCATTATTTAATATAGTAATACTTTCTTTTGCCCTACACTAGACCTTATTGTATTTTATCAGCAATATAAGCTGAAATTTGTATTGAAATTGTCAGATACTGTATTTTCCGGCGTATGACGACTTTTTAACCCATGAAAATCTTCTCAAAAGTTGGGGGGTCGTCTTATACGCCCAGTCGTCTTATACAAAGGATTGCCGGAGGGCGACACCCAAGGGGAGGGCCTAATCTGTGGGCGCACCTGCCCTTTGGAACCAGTTACCCGTAGAGCTCAGGACTGCCCCAGATTTTCATTCATTCCTCCGGGACCTGAAGACCTGGCTCTTTGAGCTTTCCAGCCAGGACTGAGAACTTTTAATTTTTAACCTATTGTAATTGGGTTTTTTAATTAGAGTTAAGGGTTTTAGATTTTAATTAAGGATAATTTAATTTATTTTAATTTGTTATTAACTTTTGTATTGTTATATTGTTTTAATCGCCTTGTGAACCGCCCTGGGTCCTATGGGAGAAGGGCGGTATATAGGTTTAAATAATAATAATAATAATAATAATAATAATAATAATAATAATAATAATAATAATAATAATAATAATAATAATACGCCAGAAAATAGTACATAAATCAATCAAGCGCACCCGTTCTTACAAAGCAACTTCAAGCCTCCTTAGTCCAGTCCCCCCTCCAACGTCTCTCCCTTCCCACCCCCAAGAGCCTTTAAGCCCTTTCCCCTCCCCCTTGCAAACGCTAGACCCCGGGAGCAGCAGGAAGCCCCTCCCCCTTGCCCAAGCAGCATCTGAGCATAAGCAGAGCACGCCCTGCTACCCGCTCTCTCTCCCGGCAGTCTGGACAGCGGTACTTGGTGGCCTGGCGCCCCTCTTGCCCGCAGACCACGTAGCGGCCCTCACCAGCCAGCCTCGGCATGGCCGCCCCAAGCCCGGCTCTCCAGCGCGTCTTCCGGGCCCGCCTGGCCGACCACCTCCTGGGTGGGGCTTGGCTCCAGACGCAGCGGCTGCTCCGTCTGCAAATGTACTCTCAAAGCCAGATTGCGCTCAGCTGTGCAGGCTGCCAAAAGGCGGGGACTCGGAGTTCCCGCAGTGGTTGCGGCTTCTGGCGTGCCGTTTGCAGAGTCTGGCCTGGAAGAGCGCGTCATGTGAACGCAGCTCTTGCGTTTATTCCAAAGGGTGGGTGGAAGGAAAAGCCCCTTTGGGCTTCAAAAGGGAGGCTTTGCACCATCTGCATCAGACGGGGCTGAATCGGGCTTGTGTCGGACACTTGGCAACTGGCATGTAAGTATTTTCTGGCGTATAAGACGAAAAATCTTGAAAATCTTCTCAAAAGTCGGGGGTCGTCTTATACACCGTCGTCTCATACACCGGAAAATACGGTAATTACCTTTGTTTCCAAAGAGAAGCCTAAAAGATATTTTGTCCCCTATCAAACTGTAGATGTGAGAAGAAAGCATTTATTCTTGCTCTCATTATTAAAACTTTGATGCTATACAGTGTTTTGATTAAAGTTTAAGACTACAACATCCTAGTTACGGCCATGAGTCTATAGGAATGGAAGAGAGACAGATTAAAGCTAAAGGTTGTTTGCTGTTGTTGGCTTAAAATGGCATTCATTGTTTCATTAAATCCTCTCTCTATATACAATTTTGCATAAGTTTCTAAGAACTATCTCAGCTTCCCCCTTTTCCCAAAATTTAGAAATTTGCTTCTAAAATTAATTGTAAAGATGAAATATAATGCTTCTTCACTCATCCCATATCAGTCTTCTACATCTTATTTCCTGAGAACATTTTGAAGACAAAGCAACATTAACAAATAGTGAACCTTTAAAGAACTCATAAACACAAACCATACAATGAAATACTGTATACAAGTATGGCAAAGTAAATTGTGCAGTTCTATAAAATACCAAAAACATCAATTCTCACCTCCTTGAGAAGTCTTTTTTCATTTGTCTTAGCCATCTCAATTTCATTTTTATAGTTGTCACTTGTTTCTTTGTGTAACTTATTTATGTTTTCTAACTCTAATTGGAAATTATTCACCTTTCAAGAAAAACAAAAACAAGTTTATTCCTATTCATAATAATCAAGGGCTATGTCCAAACAGCATCATTTACTTCCTATCAACTTTTCGTACATTTCTATAATATGAATTCTGCTTCTGCATTTTCCTTGCAGCAAACTACAGAAGTAGTGATATATTCCTAAGTTTTATAGATTTTTGCAACTCAAATATGGTAATCTTAACGATTTCCAAATGGGATCCCAAAGTAGTTGAGGAATTGAGAAGGACATGAAATAATGGATTAATTATTGTTTAAACTTTGTATCCCTGAGAAGGCCATAGTAGTAAAATGGTAATTCATTTTTTGTTGTTAAATGCCATCATGTACCATACCTTGCAGATCTAATTCCTCAAATTTGTATTATTCTTACAATTTTTTTTACTGATGAAAAAATAGGTATGCCTACCTTTCCTTCACTAATATTCAGTTGCTTGCTTTCAGATGCAAGGTTTTTTTTCAAGCTTTTATTCTAGTAACAATTATTAATGAAAAATTTATTTATACATTTAATTATACACCAATATTTATGCAATTATAACTATAATAAAATTAACTCTGCCCAACATCATGTGAGCCATGAAAAAGTGCAGTTCTTTTAAGAAGCAATCAGCAATCACAAGGAGTTGCTCCTGCTGTATCCTTGCTATCTTCAGTTCCTATTTTTCATTTATGTTTATAGAAATCTTTTGGTTAATAATATGGAATCCAGATTAAATCTAGATCAAACGTCATTGCATTGTAGTAACATAATCATAATATACCATAGCCTGAAATATCATTTTTCCCTACAAGTGGAATAGTTGAAAGTTTAAAGGAAAAAAAAAGCATTCTTGCATGCATATATAGCACACATATTTTACAGATATTTAATACAAGTATCTACTTTATTCCCACTTCTATTTTGTCCCTAAAAGGGGAAGGGACTTCTTTAGTTACCAGTTCCATACAAAGCCAGAATTTATTCTAACACATTACAGAATAAACTTTAAGCTACTCATGTGAACTGAGATAACATTTTGAATTACCATATTCCATTGACAATTTAGTAATTTTTATACTTATTTTTAAAATGTACATGCAGTTAAATTATATTTACAAAATATTTGTATTTTGATTTGATCGAAACATTTAGTCTTCAACTTTAATAGGGCAAATTTGAATGAAAAATTTAATAGATACTGTATATGCTATGTTTTATACAAGAATTATGTATACTTATATGTTTATCAGTTCTTACTTCTTGCTGTAGTGCTTCAATATTCTTGATTTTCATTTCAATCTGCTTCTTTAAAGTATTAACCTAAAAGTATTTAACACATATTTCAAACAGTAATAATATATCACATAATTATTCTAGATGTAATCCTTTTGTTTGGATAGCTGATTTGAAATATTTCTTCTCATTATGGTTTATTCAAAACTTGCTATGACTGCAGGTCTGAAAACTGTTTTATCTTCAATATAAAAACCAAACCATTTGTTGAGATTAAATGCAATTTAAGCATGTGCCCAAATATTTATTTGAAACAAAGGAAGATATATGAGTTGTGTACATTGAATGCTTACTCATTTATTACTTTTGATTACAAGTATTAAATGTATAGAAAAACAAAAGTTGCAATAAACATTTTCAGTGATTAATTAATAATACATTTCTGTTTGATTCAAAGATACATCCTGAAAAACTTCAAAAAAATGGATAAATATCGAAATTCATATAAAGCCTGATAGGTAGATTTTTATATTTTCATACCTTGCTTTCTAATGTTTTCAGTTGTTTTTCCTTTTTTGAAATTTCATTTTCAATATTTCTAACCTAGAAAGATATTATAAATGTTGACAAATATATTATAAAATTCACTATTATTTTCATTATTCTATTTTAAAACTGTGAGAACCTTTTTTAACAGATGTGGAGATGTATATTTTTTTAATTTTCTAATGGCATTTGAAGGACTAATACATTAATTGTTTGATAAACATTTCCTTTCCATTTAATTCATGAATCATTACGTAATAATATTTTTGGTAGTCTCTAAACTATGATGCTTTTTAAAAGTAAACTGTGATGAAAGCGCCACATTTATAATTGACCCTTCTTAATTAAATAAATATAAATATCTATATAACAAATTCAAAATATGTTAATTCTCCATGTTGTTTCTCAGAAACTGCACTAAATATAACTGGAAATAGAACCAATGATTTGGGCTTTTGTTGTATTGAGCATTCTTACACCAATTATACAGTCTTGACCCCATCTCTACATTTTTCCACACATACTTTTTCATATCCCAGTCCCACTACACCAGATTATTTTTATAATTTTCATAATATATTCCCAATTCATATCAATATAATAAAGGTAATTGAAACTTGCTTTTCTGCACAGGAATCTTCATATCTTTACACAAGCATTCATTCTTTGCAAAGAATCACATACTATGTACTACTTTTTATCATAATTTGCATATATTAACATTTCTATGTTAAACAGTGTGATATCATACATTTTCTTCATTTTCATCAACTTTCTTTTTTACTTCTTCATCCTTTTGTTTTAGTTTCTCCTTTACTTCCTCTAATTCACTGCTATGTAACAAAAAAATAAATGCAATTACTTCCCTGCATCTATAAAATATTTACAATGAAGACATTGCTAAATTCATGCAGAAATGGATATCTTCATACTCATCTAATAATTTTAGATTGATATATTGTGTGATCATGCTTGCACAGATAACAAAACCTTCCTTTTGTTATCTGCTCCCTTATCTATTGCATTTTTTAAGTGAACAATCACTATTAGAGATGCTAGTGAAGACGTACTGCTATATCCAAATTGTGAAGATCTACCCTAATGAAAATTATAAAGAGCAACATCCATCAGGATATATTTACTCCTAAATAAGATGTAACAGAGAAAGGACCTTCTGATTTAAGTTGTTAATTAAATGAAATACAATCTTCAGGAAAGTAACATTTAGTTCAATAGTTCAAATAAAATGCTAGAAAGGCTTTTGGCAAGGGAATGATACAGCATCCCATGTTCCTTTTGTCTGATATCTGAAAATATAATATTAGTAAAGCTAGGGCAACGGCTCCCAACCTTTTTTATACCCCGCACCCCTAGAACGCTTCTGATATATTCTTGTACCTTACAAAAGTTCAAAATAGCAAATTATGCATATACACTATAATTTTGAAACTTCTAAACCCAAATTTTCACACCCCCTGGAAGAGGGCACCCCCAGTTGGGAACCTCTGAACTAGTTAGAAGGGACCATAACAAATATAATGGGTTAGAGATCCAGGCTTCCAAGTTTCCAGGAATTCTCTGGCATTTTTGGATTTTAATTTGTCTAGGGAGGTCACCGTTCCCTAGTTGAAACTATGGTTAAATGTATCCACATGTTGTGAATTTAAAGAGTTTTCATCATGTTTTCCGACTTCTAGTTGGTGTTCATGAAAATTCCTTAATTTCACAATACATGGACAGACTTAATCATAGTTTAAATACAGCTTCAACTGGGAAACTGTGACCATTCTAAACCAAGACAAAACCAGAAATTGCTGGAAGCCTGACACTCAAGACAAATCATCTAGCAACAAGACAAAGACATAAACAACATCTGCATTCCATTCAAAAGAAACAATGAACAAGCTAAAAAGGGGAACAAAAGACCAAAACACCTTATCAGCAATCAAAACCCAAATGAGCAGATATTAACACCAAGTATAATATTAGACTAACAATCATGAAGCAAACAATACTACAATTGAGATACTGACAAACAAGCTAACGGTAAACAGCCCATCGAAAACATCACCAAGGCCCCTCCCACCAACACAAACAGGGCAAGCCACTAGAATAGAAAATGAAAGTAAATTCCACTCCCTACTAGCATGGAAGGTGTTTGGATAATGAAACATCTGTAAGAAAACAATGAAGCTCAGTGAGCACCAATGACACTTCACTTACGTCTCTGCTAGCTTCCCCATTGACTTTGCTTGTGGGAAGCTGGCAGAGGTTACAAATGTAATCACATGACCATGAGACACCAAGTGTCTGGATCATGAGAGTGACTGCAGAGATGGCCAGAATTTTGAGGATGGATTATAAGTACTACTCCTTCAGCACCATCATAATTTTTAACTTTTGCTGAACAAGTGATTGTTAATCAAAGTCTATCAGTGTAGCCAAATAATGCACATAATATACACTATAAATATGAATTGGGAGTAGTGGTATACAACTTTCTGTTTCTCTAAAATACATGGCAACTCAGAATAGGGCAGTGATTCTTCAATCTATATTAACAGAATTCAGCTATTTCTCACAATAGCTTTTTCACAATTAAACATGAGCCAATCAATTAAACATCATCAGTTAAACATGAGTCAGCAGTGTGTGGCAGCAGCCAAAAAAGCTAATACAATCTTTTGTTGTATAAATAAAGGCATAGAATCAAAATCACATGAAGTATTAGTACCATTTTATAAAACCTTAGTAATACCACATAAGGAATACTGGAACCAGTTTTGGTCACCACATTACAAAAAAGATGTTGAGAATTTGAAAAAAATGCAAAGAGCAACTAAGATGATTAAGGGCCTGGAGACAAAAACATGAAAAATGGTTGCAGAAATTGGGTATGGCCAGTCTAGAAATAGAAGGACTAGGGGTGTCATGAGGGCAGTATTCCAATATATGAGGGGCTGCCACAAAGAAGAGGTGGTCAATTTATTTTCCAAAGCACCAAAAGCAAGACAAGAAACAATGGATGGAAACTAATCAAGGAGAGAAGCAACCTGGAATTAAGGAGAAACTTCCTAACAGTGAGGACAATTAACCAGTGGAACAGCTTGCCTTCAGAAGTTGTGGGTGCTTCATCACTGAAGTTTTTAAAGAAAAGACTGGACAGTCACTTGTCTGAAATGGTATAGAGCAGACATGTCAAACTTGCGACGTCACATGCCCTCGCGCAACAAGTTGGAACAGTTTTGCCATTGCCAGCAATGGGGTGGGCGTGGTTTCCGGATGATGCATCCAACCCGTGGGCCGGCAGTTTGACACCCCTGGTACAGAGTCTCCTGCTTGAGCAGGAGGTCCCTTCCAGCTCTAATCCGATTAATTAACCATTTATGCAAGATAGATTCAAGGAAGCAATTGTAAACCCTCTGCCACCCTTTCCCTTGTTACTCTTGGCACAGGTAAGAGGGAGAACCAGTTGTTAATCACTCTCCTGAAGAAGTGGCAAGATGGGTTGAGAGTTCAAGGATTAATGTTTTTATTATTTGCTCTTACTTTTTATTATGCACTCCATCCTTGTACCACATTCAAAAAAAGTATGCCTCCCACAAGAGTCCAAATTATTAAAGGTTGGAATTGGAATTTCTCACAGGACCATAAAACTTTAGGTAAATCAGTCCTATTAGAGAAATAGAAGGAAGATATAGAAGACAGAAGACTGTGTCAAACAAGCCTCCTTCACAACAAAATTTGCCTAAATGATTGGAAGAGCTGTTTTGAAATACAAAGTAAGGAAGCTGAACCATAGAGCTTCAAAGCTCTTCTGCTTCTGGATCTTCCTTTCTTTTCTTCCCTTTTAAATTAATTTCCTTCACAACTTCTTTTGGACAGGCAAATTGACTCTTCTCAACCTACTTCACTATGCCACATTTGTGTGTATATATTATGCACTTTCAATACAAAAAATCTGAACAATCAGGAATATGGTGTTTCTTTATTAATCTATGTAAGAAATATATACATATCTGAATAATGGCCATCTTTAGCTTGTCAACCAGTTTCCCAGTTTAACATTCACAACCAACCTATATAAAATTGATATGTCACTCCAATATATAACATAAGACTGTAACATCTATCCTGTTTTGTATTGGACAATAAAAGGTGTTTTACTTTTTTTTTTGTTGTTAGTTGCAAAGTCGTGTCTGACCCATCGCGACCCCATGGACAATGTTCCTCCAGGCCTTCCTGTCCTCTACCATCTTCTGGAATCCATTTAGGCTCATGCCTATTGCTTCAGTGACTCCATCCAACCACCTTTCTCTGTCGTCCCCTTCTTCTATTGCCCTCAACCTTTCCCAGCATTAGGCTCTTCTCCAGTGAGTTCTTCCTTCTCATTAGGTGGCCAAAGTATTTGAGTTTCAACTTCAGGATCTGACCTTCTAAAGAGCAGTCAGGGTTGATCTCCTCTAGGACTGACCGGTTTGATCGCCTTGCAGTCCAAGGGACTCGCAGGAGTCTTCTCCAGCACCATAGTTTAAAGGCCTCAATTCTTTGGCGCTCAGCCTTTCTTATGGTCCAACTTTCACAGCCATACATTGCAACTGGGAAGACCATAGCCTTAACTATGCGCAATTTTATTGGCAGGGTGATGTCTCTGCTTTTTAGTGTGCTGTCTAGATTTGCCATGGCTTTTCTCCCCAGGAGCGTCTTTTAATTGCTTGGCTGCAGTCCCCATCTGCAGTGATCTTGGAGCCCAGGAAAATAAAATCTGTCACTACCTCCATTTCTTCCCCATCTATTTGCCAGGAATTGAGAGGGCCGGATGCCATGATCTTGGTTGTCTTAATGTTTAGTTTCAACCCAACTTTTGCACTCTCCTTCTTCACTCGCAACAAGAGTGAAGTTCTTCTTCACTTTCTGCCATTAGAGTGGTATCATCTGCATATCTTAGGTTGTTGATATTTCTCCTGGCAATCTTAATTCCAACTTTTGATTCATCTAGCCCTGCCTTTCTCATGATGTGCTCTGCATATAAGTTAAACAGGCAGGGTGACAGTATACAGCCTTGCTGGACTCCTTTTCCAATTTTGAACCAATCAGTGCTTCCGTGTCCAGTTCTCACTGTTGCTTCTTGACCCGCATATAGGTTTCTCAAGAGACAAATAAGATGGTCTGGTACTCCCATCTCTTTAAGAACTTGCCACAGTTTGTTGTGATCCACACAATCAAAGGCTTTAGCATAGTCAATGAAGCAGAAGTGGATGTTTTTCTGGAACTCCCTAGCTTTCTCCATGATCCAGCGTATGTTGGCAATTTGATCTCTAGTTCCTCTGCCTCTTCAAAATCCTGCCTGTACTTCTGGTAGTTCTCGATCCACATACTGCTGGAGTCTAGCTTGTAGGATTTTAAGCATAACTTTACTAGCATGTGAAATGAGTGCAATGGTGCGATAGTTTGAACATTCTTTGGCACTGCCTTTCTTTGGAATTGGAATGTAAACTGATCTTTTCCAATCCTGTGGCCACTGTTGAGTTTTCCAAATTTGCTGGCAAATTGAGTGTAGCACTTTTACTGCATCGTCTTTTAAGATTTTGAATAGCTCAGCTGGAATACTGTCACCTCCACTAGCTTTGTTGTTGCTCAGCTTTCCTAAGGCCCATTTCACTTCACATTCTAGGATGTCTGGCTCGAGGTTAGTGACCACCTCATTGTGATTACCAGGGACGTTAAGCTCCTTCTTGTATAGTTCTTCTGTGTAATTTTGCCACCTCTTCTTAATCTCATCTGCCTCTGTTAGGTCCCTGCCATTTTGGTCCTTTATCATGCCCATTTTTGCATGAAACGTTCCCTTCATCTCTCCAATTTTCTTGAAGAGATCTCTACTCCCTATTTTATTGTTTTCTTCTATTTCTTTGCACTGTTCATTTAAGAAGGCATTCTTATCTCTTCTAGCTATTCTCTGGAATCCTGCATTCAATTGGGTGTATCTTTCTTTTTCTCCCTTGCCTTTCGCTTCTCTCCTGTCCTCAGCTATTTGCAAAGCTTCCTCAGACAGCCATTTTGCTTTCTTGCATTTCTTTTTCTTTGGGATGTTTTAGTTGCTACCTCTGTACAATGTTGCTAACCTCCGTCCATAGTTCTTCAGGCACTCTATCAGATCTAATTCCTTAAATCTATTTGACACCTCTACTGTATATTCAACAGGGATATGATTTAATTGATACCTGAGTGGCCTAGTGCTTTTCCCTACTTTCTTCAGTTTAAACCTAAATTTTGCAACAAGAAGCTCATGGTTTGAGCCACAGTCAGCTCCTGGTCTTGTTTTTATTGACTGTATAGAGCTTCTCCATCTTTGGCTGCAGAGCACATAGTCAATCTGATTTCTGTGTTGACCGTCTGGTGATGACCATGTGTAGAGCCATCTTTTGGGTTGTTGGAAAAGAGTGTTTGCTATCACCATCGTATTCTCTTGACAAAATTCTATCAGCCTGTGCCCTGCTTCATTTTGTACTCCAAGGCCAAACTTGCCTGTTATTCCAGTTATCTTTTGGCTTCCTACTTTAGCATTCCAATCCCCCATGATAATAAGGACATCATTTTTTGGTGTTAGTTCTATAAGGTGCTGTAGGGCTTCATAGAACTGGTCAATTTCATCCTCTTCAGCACCGGTGGTTGGGGCATAGACTTGGACTACTGTGATATTGAATGGTTTGCCTTGGATTCGAACTGAGATCATTCTGTCATTTGGGGGATTGTATCCCAGTATTGCTTTTTCTACTCTTTTATTGACTATGAAGGTTACTCCATTTCTTCTGAGGGATTCTTGCCCGCAGTAGTATACCTGATGGTCATTTGAATTAAATTCACCCATTCCTGTCCATTTTAGTTCGCTGATTCCTAAGATGTCAATGTTTAGTCTTGTCATCTCTTGTTTGACCATGTCCAGCTTTCCTTGATTCACGGATCTTACATTCCAGGTTCCTATGGAGAAAAAATATTTACAGCATCGGACTTTCCTTTCACCACCAGATACATCCACAGCTGAGCGTCCTTTCGGCTTTGGCCCAGTCGCTTCATTCTTTCGGGCACTACTAGTACTAGCTCTTCCCCAGTAGCATATTGGACACCTTCCGACCTGAGGGGCTCATCTTCCAGCGTCATATCTTTTTTCCTTTTGGTACTGTCCATTGGGTTTTCATGGCAAAGATACTGGAGTGGGTTGCCATTTCCTTCTCCAGTGGATCACATTTTGTCAGAACTCTCTGCTATGACCTGCCCGTCTTGGGTGGCCCTGCACGGCATAGCTCATAGCTTCATTGAATTATGCAAGCCCCTTCGCCACAACAAGGCAGTTTTAATTCTAAAGCTATACATATGAATACATATACATGCATACACACACAAACACACACACGGAGAGAAAGAGACATATATACACACATCCATACATACATACAAATTTACATTAGGAAAAGGTATTAGTAAATATTGTAAGAATAGGACTATGAAATTAGAATCTATTCTCAAAAAGAACATTATATAGTAACTTGAAACTTAAATTTTATTGAACATACCACAGTAAACATTCTTATTCTGGCTTACCTTAATAGGAGGTTTGTTTGTTTTAAAACGTTAATTTGATTTTTGGCTTCTTCATCTGTATTTTTAACATTCTGAACAAAAAGACAAGCAACTAAATGTAGAAAATGCAAAACTATAAATTAAGTATATATGACTCTGTGTGTGTGTGTGTGTGTTTGTGTGTGATATATAATATATATATATATATTAAAGCATCAGACTAGAACTTTGGAGACCATAAATTCTACTCCTGCCTTGGGCACAAAAATCAGGTGGGTAACCTTGAGCCAATTACTTTCTCTCAGCCCTTGGAAGGAAGCAGTGACAAACCACTTTAAATCATTTTTCTTGCCAAGAAAACTGTACAAACTTGTCAGAGCACTCTAAAAATTGATTGAATGGAAGAAAAAGAAAGGAAGTTCACTCAGATCACCTCCCAGTCTTTTTTTTTTAAAAAATTAGTCATTTAAGTTCCATTCTTATCCATGTTTAGGAAACAGTGAAGGCACAGTAAGATGCATTGGAAGTACACAATTATAATTTAGTTCTGAAATTAAAAACAATTACTGGCACAAAAACTATCTATAGGTAGATGGTTTAGTTTAAAAAGTATAGTCAGGAACTTGCCTTAATATTATCTTTACATTTTTGAAGTTCATCATCCACCATCTTTTTCTCTGTTATAATTTGTTCTTTCTCAAATAAAAGTTTGTTCCACTCCATATTTAACTCTTTATTCTTTAGGCTGTTAAAATAATAATACTAGAAACAATTATTTATATTGTCATTTTTTTAATATAAAATTACTCTGAAATAACATCACGGGACAAGATGTACCAAGTAGATCTAACACTGATATAAGACCAGCTAAGGAACTCTGATTCCAATAGCAATTTAATGGCACCTAGCATAGAAACCACTACAAATACTTTTCTTTAAATTGACAAGTTTCATACTAAGACCACATCTATGTGTACTTCTGAAAGAAATTATTCATCAAATAATGCCATTTTAAAATTGTATGAGTAATAATAGCAAATTTTATTATGCTCACTGACCAATTTAGAAACAAAAAACAGACACATTCTGAGATTGCAGCTAAAAACCACTGTAAAACTGATATTGTCGAAGTATGGCATACTTTACAAATTGCAAAAAACAAAACAACTGACCTTAGACATGTTCAGTGAAATAAAATCACAATGATCAAACAGTAGCAATTCTAAAGAGAATGAATCTGGCTGACCTCAAAATATAACTAGATAATAAGCTAGCTGCAACCAAACACATTTATAATAAGGGCAATATAAAAAAATGTGGATTAATATTTCAGAACTCCTTCACTATAGAACCTACAGTATCTTTCTTTAGATGGGAATCCCACAATTTCCCTTCAACAACAGCTTTGGAAGGGCATAAATCTTGTCAGGGTTTAGGGCTCTTCTGAAATTTTAAAAACTTTAAGACTGATTCTGCAAAAACAAATTAAATAAATATATATCTTTCTGAGATTGGAAAATCTGGACCTTTATAAAAGGGCACTGGATTTTGGTTTTTGCAAAGTACTATATCATCTAAATATATTATGGGACTTAAAGGGCAATTATTTAAAATCCATCCCATCTTCTTTCTAAATAAAACTATAATTCACAGTGGAGGAGCCAAGATGGTAGACAGGCAGCAAAGGCTGTAAAGAGCTCCTCCAAAAGTAAAAGTAAAATCCATCATAGTATTAATCATACCAGCATTTTTGAAAAGGCATCTGAGAAAAATGGAAATGCTAGTAATTGTGTGCTCTACTGGCAGTCACTTCAAAACAGCAGCTGCAAAACCCAATTTCCCCCAAATTTTATGCTTGTATGTTTTCTCATCATTTGAGATATATTATTATAGTTTAGCATTATGAAAATGTTAGTAATGAAATGCTAAAAAGTTGTAAAAGAAACAAATTCAGTAACTGTTTTCAAAATACAAATTTACTTACATCCAGAAACCACAGCATTATTGGAATTAAAAAAGAAGTAATAATTTTTATATTCTGGCTTTACCCTTAGTAAATTATTTAACTACCTTCCAAACAATAGCTATGTACAATTATTTTAATAAAAACAATCTTGTAAAATATTAAGAGTAGATTCTTCTTCATGTAACATAATAATATATATTATTTAAGATATTTATATCCTGCATATTGAAGGCATGATCGCTCAGCAGTTAAACAATTAAACCTGACAATCCAGGTTTGAAACCTGAGCACTGCATGGTGGGGTGAGCTCCCATTATTTGCCCCAGCTACTGTCCATCCAGCAGTTTGAAAGTGTGCAAATCGAGTAGAATAAATAGGTACCAATTTGGTCAGCGTTCCATGAGCCTTGGCATATAGTCATTGCATTTCCATATAGTTAAGTTGGCCACATGATCATGGAAATGTCTTCAGACAATGCTGGCTCCCTTAGCTAAGAAACGGAGATGAGCCTCGCCTCCTGACCATACAGGGGAAACCTCTACACATTATGTTATTTTATGTTATGTTATTGTAATAATAATAGGGGAAACCTTTACCTTACCTTATATCTTGCATGTCCTTTATATATTAAATGTAAACCAATCATAAAAGTCTTTCATAACTAATAGCATGTTAACCATATATTAATATAAGTACGTACATTTCTTTTTCAAGCTCTGCTTTCAGTGTTTCAAGTTGTTGAAAGCAATTTTGTTTATTTTTGAATTCATCAGACAATTGCATTTCCAAATCATGTATTTCTTTCTGCAGGTAACAATGCATGAATGTACTTTTACAACATACCATTTACAATAACATCATTAGCATACTTAAACAATATAACTTTTTTGGCATTTTCTGGTTTAAAAAAGCCCATTGAATCAAACATGTTTGCCTTTATGACCACATGGTTCACTAAACAACTGATTCACTTAGCAACTGCAGTGACTTGCTTAACAATCGTCATAAAACCTAACTAAAATCAAATCTGATCACAACCACTGACTTCTAGCTAAAATTCAAGTCCCAAATGTGGTCATTATGTGTTCTAACTGTTCATATTACAAACATAAATGAAATTTTAAATTGCCATAAATTGTCACATACAGACAGTCCTCACTTAACAACCACAACACCCTGGCTATATGACATACTCATTAAGTAAGACATCATGTGACTGCAATGGGCTAATGACTTCATTCCACTTGCAGTTGTTAAGTGAGATATTATGTTATTGTGATTTGTGATTTTAATTCTGCCTTCTCTATTTAATCTGCTTTTTGGAGGCTGACAGTGAAGTGCACAAATTGCAATCATGTGATTGGGGACACTGTAATGATCTGTAATGATCTTAAATACCTGTCAAGTACCCAAATCTTGATCTTGTGACCATGGGAACGCTGCAATGGTTGTAAGTGTGAGAACTGGTCATAAAATTATCTTTTCATCACTGCAATAACCTCAGTTAGTCACTAAACAGGGCCATTAAGCAAGGACTGCCTGAACACAAGTACTTTATATTTCCTAATAACAACTTAAATGGTGGCCTGTCTGACATTAATTTAGCTATTAAAGCTCTGGAGATGATATGTGTGTCACTAGCTGCTTCCAGATAGATAGTTCCTATATGAAATTGTGCAGTAACTTTTTTCTGACATATTATTATGAACAGTAAAAACAATTATTGGTCATATATGGGAGAACTGTACATTAAAAATTCTGCATACCTTGCCACTTCTAAACCTCTGACAATGACATAAAAGTAATAAAGAAATACCCACTGAGTAGATGCAGATAGTCATAAAGAGAGAAATGTATGCTTCCAATTTCAGGCTTATCTGCTATTCAAGCTTGATGAAGGGTACACCATACAATTATGTTAAAGAGGAAGATATTTCAAGCTATATTTTTGTAATAATATGTAAACATCAAAATCTATCAGAACTTACAATACCTCTCTTGTCTGAAGAGTGTCCTTTAACTCTCTTTCTCTTTCTTGTAATTTCTCAATGGTTTTCTCAAGAATTTGTTTTCCATGTAAAAATTCTTGGATCTGTTCCTATTCAAAAATTAAAGTAAATTAAAAATTGGCACAAAATGAACAAAGTGTTAATTTTATTACTGTTACAACCATTCTGTTTATACTAACATTGTAAGCACCCCTTCCCAAGTCCTGCTTTGCTGCCATATCATTGAGTATATGTATTTCCAAGAGGAATGAGTGAAGAATATCAAGAGGGTAAGTGTCAGATACAAGGAACCAAGAACAACACAATAAACTGCTCAGCGTTCTTTATTGCTGCCTGCTGATAACACAGAAATCTTTTTCAGATTAAAACACACCCTGCATAATTATCAGATACATCCTGTGAAGGTTTAGGGAGGATCCCTCCTGGGCCTCTTCCTGCATACCAAGGACTGAAGGCTGATTTGGCTCTTAGCTCTTTGGGAATAACAGAACAGTTAGAAAGGACCTTGGACATTTCTAGTCCAACCCTGTGCTCAAGCAGGAGACCCTATACCATTCCAGACAAGTGGCTGTCCAGTCTCTTTATAAAAGTCTCCACTGGTGAAGCACCCATAACTTCTGAAGGCAAGCCATTCCACTGGTTAATTGTTCTGTTAGGAAATTTTCCTTAGTTCTAGGTTGCTTCTCTCCTTGTTTAGTTTCTATCCATTGTTTCTTATCTTGCTTTTTGGTACTTAGGAAAATAGGTTGGCCCCCTCTTCTTTGTGGAAACCCTCAAATATTGGAACACTATCATGTCACCCCAGTCCTTTTCACTAGATTAGACATACCAATTTCTGCAACCATTCTTCATGTTTTAGCCTCCAACTCCCTAATCATATTTGTTATTCTTTTCTGCAGTCTCAACATCTATTTTTTTATAATATGGTGACCAAAACTAAATGCAGTATTCTCAGTGTGGTTTATCTGATCAGTTGAGATTTTTGGTGATCATATTTCCATAAGTAGGTGGAGCAATACAAAGGATCTAGCAAGCCATGCCCCTTAATTTAATCACTGAGCTACCTCTGTCCAAAAAAACCCAACCACATTAGTGGGAATGAAAACTCTCACCAAGATGTTTTATTTCATTCACTGTACCACAGCAAAGGAGATGGCAAGTCTCTTCCTAGATAATATTTTTTACCTACATGGATTGCCTGAGCATCTAATTCACATCAGGACCCTTTAATATCAGCTCTTAATAGTTTGTGTGCTTTCTTAAAAAAAACCAAATAGGTTTTAAGACATAATTCTCAATAGATGAAAGATGTAATGATGTCAGCTAGTGGAATGAAAATATATTAGAAATATATTAGAAATCCCTTACTAAGACTGGTTCCAATTCTTCAATTTGTTTTTCTTTATCAATTTTCAGCTTGGTCATCATTTCTGCAATTAATTCAAACATAAAAAAATATAATGTAGTATTTTCAATTATGAAATTACATATACTTATTTTTTAAATTTCTATTCATTCTTTGATAGACTCATTTGTTTTTTTTCAATCAAGGACCATATTCAGATAAGTATAATGTGCTCAGGATCTCACATAAAAACTGGGTATATCCAAGACAAAATGTGAACAGGACCAAAATAAAGAGGCTGGATGGATGGCTGAATGGTTAAAGAAGCAATAACAGAAATCTGAATAGTCAGATATTTCCAAGAAACCAGAAGACTGAGCTTTCAAAAATCCTTAACTCAATGGTACATTCTCCTATATATTTTTCATATTTCTTTAAAATTTGAAAAAATCCATAGGTGAATGCATGCTCAGAAAGCCACAAAAAAGGCTAAAAAGTAAAAAATCAATGGAGAAACTGGCAGGGATGGTTCCAGGTTGCTGGAATCAATCTCCCTACCCGTGCAGCCTCCCCTAGCCCCTCTGTGCTACTTGCACACCCTCCTCCCCAAGCCTCTTGAGCAATCCTTTATACTATGCTTCTTGTGCACCCTTTTGCACATTTATGCACTTTCCATGACCTATGCCGCACCTCTCATGCAGTTCCTTACATTCTTCCCAACTCTTCCTCACACCCTCTCACATCATCCCTGCAGCTCCATGATCCCTCTTCCACTCAACAGCAGCCACTCACCTGCCTGCCTGAGACTTGCAACTTCCTGCCAGTTTTCCCACTGATTTTGATTGTGGGAAGTTGGCAGGAAATTGCCAATGACTGTGAGATTTGGTTAATAACCACCAGGATTGCAGACATCACTGCTACTAAGCAAAGTGGTATCACTTTACAACAGCATCATTAGCGACAAAGTCTGTTCCCAACTGCCATTGTCACTTGAAGTCTACCTGTGTGCCTCTCCCTTATTTCATCTGCCTGTCCTACCAGATGCAGCACAAGGGGCATGATGAAGAGTCTGTTCCATAGGTAGCTACACTTGGCAGGCTCTAGGAAGCGGGCCTTTTCTGTTGTAGTGCCTCTCACTGGTGGAGTCTTCTCCACCCTGAGATGAGTTTGGCCTTGCCACTGTTGAACTTCTGGAGGTTTCCCAAGACCTGGTTTTGCCAGCAGGTCTGGGGGCTCCAAGAAATGGGTGAACTAGTGAAATGGCTCCACTATTTTTAAACTTTCCTTCATCTATTATTTTTTATTTAGTTTTTATATACTTTTTAAAGTATTTTAATATATTTATTTATTATTTTTAGCTCTGTTATATGCCACCCAGAGTTGTTTGTTTGTGAGATGGGTGGCTATATAAATTGATTTAATGAATAATTAATGCAGTGTGACCATGATATAAGATGAACAGTAAAATTGATATACACAAAATTAACACTATCACAGTTTCAAGTAGTTCTAAAGAACAATGTCTCTGTTTTCAGTTCTTCAACATACCTAGTTCAGATGATTTATTTTGGAGTTCCAAAACTAATGCATCTGAGGCATCTCTCAATTCCTTTTTCCTTTTAAAAAAAATTGAAATGTTCAATGAATTGTTAAAGAAAAAATAATTATGTGTGAATGAATAACTTCAGCATGTGTTATTATATAACTATTAAAAATTCATTGAATTGCAGAAATAAATAAATAAATATGGCTATAAAGCTGAGATACAGCAGAGTGGTTAAGTGACCATTCTAATTCTGTATTTAGTAAACTGTTTTTCCTATAACAATCTAAAGTGCAGGTAGTTCTCGAGTTATGACAGCTCACTTAATGACAGTTCAAAGGTACAACAGAACTTACAACCCGGTCCAGAAATTACAAATGTTGCAGTATTCCTGCAGTCATTTGTGTTTATGACTGACTGCAGACTTTACAGCATGCCCTTCCCTCCTATTTCTCCCCCATCCTGTCCCGTTGAGTCCCCTCCACTTGTCACTGATCACTCACTTACTTTTTGAAGATCACCAGAGTTCAGGATGCCAGGGTAGGAAAGGAGAACAGGCTACTCCCTTGCTAGGGTACGTGGCAGAAAAGTAGTCAACTTGTTCTGAGATGCTGGAAAAACCTGTTTTCCTTTTGTCACTAGACGCTAGCCTTCCATTCCATAGTGAAAGCAAATGGCAAGGGAAATACATTTTTCCTTTCCTTACCATTTATCTTTGGTCCTTTGCTATTGGTGGTTGGAGGGAAATCATGGAAGCAGCCAGAAAACTCATCACTTCCCTCCATCGACCATTAGCTGTGCATGTACTAGTTTGCAGAGACCAGCATCTAAGAGAAGCTTATTCTAAAGGAAGAGATTTCTGGCTGCTTCCTTGTTTTCCCTCCAGCCACCAATAGCAAGGGACTAAAGGCAAATGGCAAGGAAGGGAAAGATTTCTCTCCCTCCCCATTTGCTTTTGCTGTGGCATGGAAGGCTAGCGTCTAGTGACAAAAAAAGGGAGGTTTTCCTAGCATCTCAGAAAAAGAAAGCCACTTTTCTGCCACATGGCTTAGCAATGGAACAGTCTGTCTTCCTTTCTTATCCCGGAATCCTGAGCTCTGGAGATCTTTGAAAGGTAAGTGAGCAATCAGTGACAGGGGGACTGGGTGCAGAGGTTTCCCAAGCAGCTGTGGGAAGCAGAGCATGGGATATCTCAGTGATTGAGGGGAGGCCTTGGGATGTTGCAGGCATGGGGTTTTGTTCCTTCACCCTGGAGGTATCCTATGCGCACTTAACAACCCATGCATTCATTTACTGAATACATTATGGTGACCTGGATGGGGGCCAGTTCACTTAACATGATTCAATTAACATCCTCTGGTTTTGCAAATGTAATTGGTAGGTTCCAACACATTCATAACTCAAGGATTATCTTACCACACACATATATAAGCAAAATCTACACTATGATCAATTAAACCTTCTTTATTTATTAAACAAAAGTATATGATTGCCCAGCTCACATGTAACTCCATGTAAAGGTAAAGGTAAAGGTTCCCCCGCACATGCGTGCTAGTCGTTTCCGACTCTAGGGGCCGGTGCTCATCTCTGTTTCAAAGCCGAAGAGCCAGCGCTTGTCCGAGGACGTCTCCGTGGTCATGTGGCCGACATGACTAAACACCAAAGGCGCACGGAACGCTGTTACCTTCCCACCGTAGTGGTCCCTATTTTTCTACTTGCATTTTTACGTGCTTTCGAACTGCTAGGTTGGCAGAAGCTGGGACGAGTAACAGGCGCTCACTCTGTTATGCGGCACTCGGGATTCGACCCGCCAAACTGCCGACCTTCCGATCGACAAGCTCAGCGTCCTAACCCACTGAGCCACCGCATCCCTGCGTAACTCCATGTAGCTTACATTAAAAACCAAAACATAAAAACTATAAACCCTACCCAACACCAAATGGCAGCAGCAAAACAATCAGATTATTCATTTGATCCACTCCATCTCCATTCAGGGCTCCTGAAATAAACCACATTTTCTGGACTTTTTGGAAAAAATAAAAAGCAACAAGGGCCAATCATATCTCCAGGAGAATGATGTTGCATAGGAAAGGGACCATTTGGGCCATTTCCCTGATTTTGTAGTCTCACTCTATTATTCGTTGTATGAGGAATTTGGCAAATCTGTGCCCTGTGGCTGGGAGGACCAGAATACAAAACTGATGGGACCTCTTTCAGTACATGCTACATGAGAGCTAAGAGTTAGAGATCACAGCAGAGGTTTTAATATACCCAATTGGATTTAGCTCCTAAACCAGACTTAACAGTTTGTAATATTCATTCTGATGGGATGATCTATTCTAGATCATCCAAAATCCAATGCAGGATAGAGGTCACACTCTGGATATAATTTTCTTGTCAAAGCCATGGCAATGTGATCTGGTAAGATACATAATTATCCATTGTCGTGGACAGACCAGGCCCTGGTGGCTGTAAGGTTTTCCACTGCCACACAGGGATGCAGTCCTATTTGAATGGTTCACCCCCAGTGGCAAATGGACCTGCTCAGGTTTCAGAAAGAGCTAAGGGATATCTTGGGGGTTCTGCTGCATGGCCCTGTGGGGGCTTTGGCCGCAACCTGGAATCAGGTGGTGGCTGAGGCTGTAGACAGTATAAAGCCTGTGCATCCTCTCCTGGTCTATTGGTCCTGAAACTCTCTGTGGTTTATGGAGGAGCAGAGGGACCGGACATGAGTCACAGCCTCAATTAAGGCCAACTCAAGGTGATAAGAGTGGTGAAAACTATTTCTCCAGTCTTACTCACTTGGTCCCTCCTTGGGAAGGGGGAAATTCAGACAATCAAATAGGGCTGTGCAGAGGAATTTGTTCAACACCTAATGGATAAATTGCTCAGATCCGTTCTGTTTGAATCCAAGTGTGGAACGGGTCCATTGGAGGTACCTGGGAAATGGATTTGCTACATTACCTGGGAACTGCTTGATCCTGTTGGACCTGAGAAACTGGACAGGATCTTTGGGGCTGTTAAGGCAACTACTTGCTTATTAGATTCCCATCCCTCCTGGTTGGTAAAAGCCTCAGGAGGTAACCTGGATTAAAGCATCAGTACAGGAGGGGTTTTTTCCTGTACCATTTAAGAAGGCCTTGGTGCACCCCAATTTATACCCAATTCCAGCAACTGTTCTTTTATGTTTTAGCCTCCAGTCTCCTAATCATCTGCATTGCTCTTTCTAGAGTCTCAACATCTTTTTTTCATAGTGGCAACCAAAACTGGATGCAGTATTCCAAGTGTGGTTTTACCAGGGCATTATAAAGTGCTATTAACACTTCATGTGATCTTGATGCTATCCGTTAATGCAGCCTAGAACTGTGTTGGATTCTTGGCAGCTGCAGCACACTGCTGAATCATATTTAAGTGAGCATCCACTAGGACTCCGTTCCCTCTGTTACTATTATTGAGCCAGCTACCACCTACTATACCTGTGCACTTTTTCGTGTCTAAATGTAGAACCTTACTTTTTTTACCATTGAACTTCCATTTTGTAAGATAGCATCCAATGTTCAAGTCTGTCAAGATCCTTCTGTATCTTAAGCCTGTCTTCTGCAGTGTTGGCTATTCCTGCCAGCTTGGTATTAAATAGTCTGCAAATTTGATGAGTTCCCCATCTATCCCCTCATCCAAATCATTTATGAAGATATTGAAGAGTACAGGCCTAAAACAAACCCTTCCCTCCATGTAGATGCAGTTCCATTGAGGAGTACATGTTGAGTGCAGTTGATCAGCCAGTTACAAATCCATCCGGTGGTGATGCCGTCTAACCCACATTTTTCTATCTTATCAAGTAGTAGGTTATGGTGTAATTTATCTAATGCCTTATTGAAGTCCAAGTAAATTATATCCACAGCATTCCTCTGATCCACTAATTTTGTCACTTTGTCAAGGAATGCAATATGATTTGTGTGGCGTGATCTGTTTTTGAGAAACCGATACTGGCTTTTGGTTATTACTTTGTTTACCTCTAGGTGTTCACTGATTCATTGCTTATCTTTTCCAGAATCTTCCCAAGTATTGAGGTCAGACTGATAGGTCTGTAATTTCCTGGATCTATTTTTGAAGATGGGAACTATATCAGCTCTATTCCACTTCTCTGGTAGATCCCCAGTGCTCCAGATCTTTTAAAAATATAGTTCAGTGGTTCTGAGATCACATCTGCCAGTTCCTTCAGAACCTTGGGGTGTAATCCAGATTTGAACTCCTAGTGATTTGAACTTGTCTAGGGTGGACAGGTGCTCACTTACCATTTTCTTGCCTATTTTAACTTGTATTCCTAATCTGTTTTTTTACTATTTTTGATAGGTTGAACTGTTTTTTCCTTTTGTGTAAAGACAGATGCAAAAAAACAAGTTAAGCAGTTTTCTCCCTGTTGCTTCTCACCTTACCACTTTCTCCCTTTAATGAGCCAATTGTTCCATTGATGTTTTTTACATGTTGAAAGAAGTTATGTTATTTTTGACTTTTGTCACAAACCTTAGTTCATTTTAAACCTTAGCTTTCCTCACTTCATTTATGCAGGGTGGGGCTATTTGCTGATATTCTGCCCTCTTTCCACTTTTTATACTTGTCCTTTTTGTCTTTCAATTTATCAGAGTTCTTTATGCAGCCATGCTGGTTTCTTTTCAGAATTATTTTTCTTCTTCATTGGTATTATGGTAGGCTGGCCTCTTAAAAATTTCCCAAGCTTCTTGGGTTGTTTTCCCTTTGATGATTCTCATCCATGGAATCCTTCCCAAGGTCTAATTATTCAAATTAGCTCTCTTAAAGACCAAGACTCATTTGACTTTGTTCTATTGCTTGTGCTTACATAATGTTGAATTCCAATACTACATTATCACCCCCCCAAGGTTCCTGTAGCTTCAACACCTTCTAACATTTCATCTCTGTTTGTGAGAATTAAGTTGAATGTCTGATCCCCTTGTTCCCTTCTCCATTTTTTTGGGAGACAAATTTGTCTGCTAGGTTTTTCAGGAACCTGTATGATCTTCCACTTGGTGAAGTTTGTCTCCCAGTTGATGTCAGGATAAAGTTCCCATTACTATTGTGATGTGCTTTCTACATCTTAGTTAAATGACTAGCAAAAAGTTCACCTATTGTTCTGTTCCCCCCTCCCGGAGTAAAAACAGACAAGCAGGCACGACTAGTAAGAGTAAATTCTACAAGCTTTAGTTAATTGCCTTCTGATAAGGCCTTGGCAGCAAAATAGGCTCGTTACCTCAAACGTCAGCTGGAATGAGATAACGTCCAAACAAACAGTCCAAAAGCAGATGTACAGAAGCGTTGCCAAGAATTCAGACCAGGGTTTGAAACAAGAAGCAGAGTTCCAGAAGTTGTTTAAACTATTGTTCGTCACAAAGTTCTGAGAGCAGCCACACCCTTTTGTACCTTATGGGGTGTGGCTCAATGACTCAGCTACTCCCTGGCCCTCCTACTCAACCTATGTTGCTGCAAACGCTTGGCACTGCGTCTTTCTCGAAGGTCTAGCCATGAGTCATCTTCACTAGACTGTATTTGCTGCAGCTGCTCGAGTTCCGTCCCAGCCTGGCTACTCCCAGGCTGCTCTTCTCGGCCTTCAGATGGAGACAGAGGCCTTGCCAGAGAGGAGGACCCCGGAGAGGGAGGCCTTGCCAGTCCCTCCCCATCATCCTGAGTCCTCTTCCTCAGTTAGGACAGGCACGGGGGTCGGGGCCACAACACCTATTTCCTGTTTCATTGGGTGGCCTATAGCAGGGGTCGGCAACCTAAAAAAGAAAAAGAGCCACTGGGAACCGGTTCCATCACAAATTAAAAAAAGAGGGAGCCGTGTGCGTGTGTCCATGCACGCGCATGCGCAAAAAGGTTTTTTGCGCATGCGCGGACGCACGCGGCTGCCATTTTTTTAAAAATGAGATGGAACCGGTTCCCGGTTGCCCGATGGCGACGGCCCGTCTGCAAAGCTGCTGCTTTCGGCAGCTTTGCAGACGGGCCGTGGCAGCTTCCTCAAAGAGCGGCGCCCCTGCCCATTCCGAGAGGTGCGCGCGCACCTCTCCGAACGACCGGAGTTGCGCGCGCACCTCCCCAAACCTTTGGGGAGGTGCGCGCGTACCTCCGTGCGAAGGGGCAGCGGCGCCGCTCTTTGAGGAAGCTGCCGAAAGCGGCAGCTTCCTGAAAGAGCGGCACCGCTGCCCGTTCGCGCGGAGGTACGCGCGCACCTCCCCAAAGGTTTGGGGAGGTGCGCGCGCACCTCCGGTCGTTCGGAGAGGTGCGCGCGCACCTCTCGGAATGGGCAGGGGCGCCGCTCTTTGCGGAAGCTGCCGCGGCCCGTCTGCTAAGCTGCCGCTTTCGGCAGCTTCAGACGGGCCGCGGCGGGCTTCCTGAAAGAGCGGCACCGCTGCCCATTCGCGCGGAGGTACGCGCGCACCTCTCCAAACGGGCGGTGCCACTCTCCATTTGGAGAGGTGCGCGCGCACCACTGCCCGTTGGAAGAGGTGCGCGCGCACCGGGCGGCTGGGAGCCGCAAGAGACGGCTCAAAGAGCCGCATGCGGCTCCGGAGTCGCAGGTTGCCGACCTGTGGCCTATAGTATATAACTATGGAAATGTCATTTTTTCCCTTTATATTGACCCAAATGCATTCAAGAAAGTTTTCATCATTGTTGTTCTCTATTAACCTCTCAGTGGCTTTTGATACGATTGACAATGGTATCCTTTTGGGCTGGCTATGGAGTTTGAGGCACAATATTGCATTGGTTCAGCTTTCTCCAAGGCTGAGCTCAATCAATGTTAATAAGGAGCAACAGATTTAGCCTGTGGCTTCTTCTTTATGAAATGTCACCGGGCTCAGTACTCTTCTTTTTAACATTTATATGAAACTGCTGGGTGAGATCATCTCACATTATGAGATGAGATACAATCCGTATGCTGATGATATACAGCTTTATATCTCCATCTCTGGTGATCCAAGAGATGCTCTGGCTGCCCTTTCTCCATGCCTGAAAGTTGTAGGGATCTGGATGGGGGACAACAGCTTTCAGTTGAACCCAGGCAAGACAAAGGGTGAAAGAGACCTCAGGATTTGGTTATCATCATAAATTCTGGACAGAGTTGCACAACTCCTGATCCAGTGTCTAACCTGGGGAACCTCCTGGATTCACAACTCTCATGACTAGGAAGGCCTCTGAACAACTTCATGCTATGAACCAATTGCACCCTTACCTGGATCATGAAGCCCTGGGCATGGTCACTCATGCCTAGTCATCTCAGCTGGATTACTGTAATGCACTATAATGGACTACCCTTGAAGAGTATTTAAAGAAGCAGCTGGCAGAATGCAGTGGCACACAATCCTGGGAGTTCCTAAGGCTGCATTTATAACATTGCTATTATCAGTTTGCTTCCAGATCCAATTCAAGGAAGTTGGTTATTACTTTTAAAGCCCTACATGGCATCAGTCCAGAGTTCATGAGAAGCCATCTTCCCTCAATGGGATTAGTCTACCCCATTCAGGCCATCTGAAGAGGCCTGCTATAGATCCTGTCTGCTAAAGTACTCCAGCAGGTGGGTTCAAGGAAAATAACCTTTTCTGCTGTTGCTCCATGCCTGTGGAACATTCTACCAGCAGAGGTAAGAACTGCTCCCACTCTCCTGGCCTTCCAGAAGGGTATCAATACTTGACTTTGCCGGTTGACCTGGAGCACCAAGGAAGGTACTCCCTGCTAGACGTACTGACAGGATAAGAAGACCTCATCCCTGTCTCGTCTCTTGGTTCTGGTTCCACATGTGTAGTTTTAATGTTTTAAAATCTTAAAATATTAAATAAATTTTATTTATTTGATAACTTGCAAGCCACACAGTCACCTTATAGGAGAGATGAGTGGCATAAAAATTAAATAAATTCATTTTATGAAACTCTCTATAATTATTCATAATAGCATTATGGTAGAAGCCCTTGTAAACAGAAAGATGGAGAGCTGTCTAGCAAGTAACAGAAAAGGAACACTGGACTTCCCAAAGTTGCAAAGAACTTGCTGAAGTCTTTAGGAGTCAGAGTTGTCATTCAAGGTCAGGATCTGAAACAAAAACATTCTGTGGAGCCCAAGTAGTCCAAACAAAGAACTCAACATACATTAAAAATAAAATGCCTAACTAAAAAAATAAATTGTTCTGGCAGTGGAAGTTTGAAGCTTGCTCTCCTGCTTTTTTATGAAGTTTCAATAAGCTTTTCAGCCTGGGGAGGGAGGGGGGATTTAAGCAGCTCTTATTCATGTAGTCTTTGAAGCCTTTTCTTTCCTACTGAGAAAGAGTTTCCAGCTAGCAGAAACTGGTCTCTGCTGGACAGTGAATTGAATCAAGGCCAGAAAGTGTAGAAGGGTGGTGGACATTGTACGTACAGGCCTGTTAAGGGAATCCAGAGGCTTCCTCTCTTTAAGTTTCTCTTAGTTAACCTTTGGTATCTGCCATCTCCCTTGACCTTCTCCAACCTCCACCGCTGCTCCTTTATCAAACATCCTTTATGCTCAGCAGGCAAAGTCTGAAATACTTTGCTGCTGTGTCCTATTTATAGGGAGATTTCTGTTTTCCCTTTGTCACAATTATATTTTAAAATTTACACAGAAAACCATTTTACCTATTTTCCTCTTTCATTAGCATCTCCTTCAAATTAGAAACTTCAATCTGGAACCCATCAGTAACAGATGCATGCAGAATTCTAGTTTCTTCAAATTCTCTTTTAATCAATTCCTTTTCTTCAGTGACTTCTGCTAATGTTTTTACTGTAATTCGCAACTCAGTTTCTAAATTGTTACAAGTATTCTAAAAAGAATTAAAAAATTACATTTTTCAAGTTATATGTAGTGATGTTTTATAATTAAGATCCTACTAAATGGAAATATTCATAATAATTTAAACTATATCCTGGATTTCTCATTTATATTCAGTATTACTATTGAACTTAAATTATTGTATCAAAGATACCTTTGTATCTTCCAAAGAATGTGTAGTATTTTCCAGTTCTGCCAACAAGATTTGTTGCTTGCTTTCTGCTTTTTTTATTATCTCATCTTGCTGTTCTGAATTTTAAATGCAAAAAATAAAATATAAAATATTTTCAGGAAAGTTTACAGGCCAGAGTTATACTATATATCATGTATAGAGAAAATGTATGCTTTTAATTAAATAAGCAGTATTGGTCAACATGTACACCAAACATAATAACCAAACATATCCCTCATTGATCTTTGCCTAAACCTTCCTTAAATATCAGCTACAGCTATCCTACCCAAAGTTAAAAACTTTGTTTTAAAAAACAATATTTTTATCTGTTTTGATCAGTGGCATGCACATAGCAAAGTTCAACCTGTAGCTCCTTCTTGCTTCCTTGGCAAAACGTTTTTAAGATTTAAAGCATTCTTCAAGCAAAGGACAGATGCAGTCTAGGACATTGCTGTTTGGGAGGAGGAGGAGGAGGAAGAAGAGAGGAGGAGATTATATTGTTATATTGCAAAGAAAGATTGTGATCTGTAGGTAGCAACAAAAGTGAGAAAAGTAATTTATAATAGAGGCTGATAAAGCCGTTGAAGTGACTTTTGGAAGCTGAACCAGTGGTGGGATTCAAATATGTGAACAACCGGTTCTGTGTGTGGATGCTGCTTCTGGAAGTCCATTCTGGGCCTGAGCAATAAAAAATTAGCTACCAGTTCTGCCGAAGTGGTGCGATTGAGCATGTAAGCAGGAATCTAACTTAAAATAACTGAGGTGGGGTTTATACTTGTAACAGAAAAGAAATTCAAAGAGCACAAGTTCTATGCATTTGTGCCAGGGGAGAAAGGAGAAAGGAAGTGACTTCAGATTAATCTTTTAGACCAGACATGTCAAACACAAGGCTCGGGGGCCGGATCCAGCCCGCAAAGTGGTTTCATATGGCCCGCGAAGCCATCCTGGAAACACTGAGGGAACGGCCCCCATTGCCTTGGCCCTGGCCCAGAGACCCTCCTCCTGCCACAGACCCTCAGATCTGTCCCACTCCTGCCCAGGCCCCCATAGGCACCCTTGATGTGAACGATGTAGAGCTGGCCTTGCCCACCCAGTAGGCCATACACACTCTAGCCACACCCACCCTTGCCATACCCACCCTGCCCTTTGAGGGCAACCGCAATGCTGATGCGGCCCTCAATGAAATTGAGTTTGACACCCCTGTTTTAGACCAAGAACACTGTTAACAAAGGGAATATGTGGAATAAATCTAATTCTTTCTCTACATATTACTGCCCCCTTGTGGACAGTAGATCATGAATCCTGAAGAGTCAGCAGCGTTAGATTTGATTCTTCCTCAATGACAACTGCTTTCTTATTCCACTCAACTGATCATCCAAGCTAATGGAGAAGATAAAATTGGAGTATCAACAAAAACAAAAGCTAGAAAAACCAAGCAGTGAGAAAAATGAAGCAAAATATTATAACCCTTTTTGATTCTTACCTATCTCAAGCTGCCTTTTTATAATTAATATAGTTCTGTACTTTTGCAGATGTCCAATGCATATTATTTTACACTGGTAGTTAAAACACCAGTAAAATCCAGAGTATTTTAGAAGTGGAAAGGAGTCTTTTGAATTAATCATGCATACACACACAAATACAAACTAATAGAGAACAAAGAGTACAAAAAGAACAAAACAGATACAGAGGATTCTCATCTATACAATAATTATTAAACATGGTTGAAGGTACAAAGGGATTTAAATAATTGGAAAAAATTACAATTATCATTACTGGGAAGAATTGCAGTTGTTAAAATGAATGTTCTGCCAAAGTTTCTCTTTTTGTTTCAAATGATACCTATATTGAAAAAGGATGCCAACCTTGATCAATGGCAGAAGGGTATTAATAAATTTATTTGGGCGGGGAAAAAACCAAGAGTTAAATTTAAGATTTTACAAGATGCTAGGGAAAGAGGGGGACTCAAGGCGCTGAATTTGAAAATGTATTATGATGCGGTTGCCTTGACGTGGGTTAGTGATTGGCTTAATTTAACTAATAAGAGAATACTTCATCTTGAGGAATGGGATTTGGTATATGGATGGCATGCATATTTGCTTTACGATAAGAAGGTGGACAGGGCTTTTAAATCCCATATTCTTAGAAGTGCTTTATTGCGTGTCTGGAAAAAGTATTATTAAAAGTTAAATTATAAAATACCGATTTGGGGAATTCCTGGACACGCGATAGAGGGTGTATCTATGGGAGTGAGTATGGATATGGTTTCTTATAAGGAACTACTCAAATTGCAAGGGAATGATTGGCAACTTAAGTCAGCAGAGGAGTTAAGACAAGAAAACATAAATTACTCTTGGTTTCAATATACCCAATTGAAAGCTAGGTGGTAGACCAAAAGGTTGGCATCACAATTACAGATCAAAATTTAGTAAAACAAATTAGAGATTTAAATTGTGCACATATAAAGAGGATATATAATGCTTTAATTGAATTGGATTCGGAAACGGAATTAGTTAAAGATTGTATGATAAAGTGGGCACAAAATATTCAGGAACCAATTTCGTTGGACACTTGGGAGATAATTTGGGTCAGAAATGTTAAATTTACTCAGGCTCAAAACTTAAGAGAAAATTTTTATAAAATGTTTTATAGATGGCATCTGGATCCCAAGAAGTTGTCTAACATGTATCCTAATTTACAGTCTAAATGTTGGAGATGTGGTAGTTTAGAAGCCACCTTTCTGGATTAAAATTTGGTGGAACATTCAAAAGATTTTTAAGAGAAAGATAAAGTTTTCTCCGCAATTGTTTTTATTGGGTATTGTTGTAGATTGTGATGTTAAAGAAACTAATTTGATGTTGAATATGATAACAGCAGCACAGTTACTGGTGGGACAATATTGGAAGAAGGATAGTTTGCCTACTATAGAAGAATGGGTGCTTAAAGTTTCGAATCTTGCAGAAATGTCTAAGATTTCTGCTTACTTGAAAGATCATTCACAGGAAAGATATATTTCAGTTTGGAGGAGATGGATAGATTATATTCAGAACAAATATGGGACTAAAAAGTTCCATTTAGCTTATGAGTAGATTTTAGTGGGATATTGTTATTGGTACTTTGTATGTAGTTATGTTAAAGGGGAGTTAAAGCACATTATGAATTTGGTTAATTGTATATTATGCATAATTTTTATTTAGAATATTATAACTATAATCCTGTATTTAGCTCTGGGAAGTGGGGGAGGGGAAGTGGGCGGGTTTGGGGTGGGGGGATTTGGGGATATATTGTAAAATTTTGTTTTTGTAAAACTCTTTAATAAAAAAATAATAATTATTATTAAACACAGGAGTCCTTGATTAGTTTCCATCGTTTCTTGTCCTGCCCTCTGGTGCTTTGGAAAATAAGTTGATTCCCTCCTCTTTGTGGCAACTTCTCAAATACTGGAATACTGCTATCATGTTATCCCTAATTCTTCCTTTTCTCTAGACCAGCCAAACCCAAATACTGCTTCATATTGTTTTTAGTCTCCAGGCCTTTAATCATCTTAGTTGCTCTTCTCTGCACTTTTCCCAAAATCTCAACATCTTTTTTGTAATCTGGTGACTAAAACTGGATGTAGTATTCCAGAAGTGACCTTACTAAAGCTTTATAAAGCAGTACTAATGCTTCACTTGATTTTGATTCTATGCTTGTTTATACAACCAAGGATTGTATTAGTTTTTTGGTCATTGCTGCACACTGTTGTCTCATATTTAAGTGATCGTCCACTAGGACTTCATGGTCCCTCCCACAGTTACTGTTTTTGAATCAGGTTTCACCTAATATGTACTTGTAACTTTTAGTTATAAATCTGTTTTTAGATGTAGGCAGATGTTTTCTGATTATCTTTTCCAGTGTCTTGTTAGGTGTTGATGTTAGGCTGATTGGTCTGTAGTTTCCTGGGTCTTGTTTTCCCCCCCTTTTTTTGAAGATGGGAACCACATCAGATCTTAATTCCCTGGAGTTCCAGGATTTTTGAAAGGTATGGTACAATGGTACTGAGCTAACATCTACCAGCTTCTTCAAAACTCTGGGATGAATTCCATCAGGCCCTAATGACATATTTATCAAGATCAGATAGGTGTTCCCTAACGATTTTCTTGCTTATTTTAATTTTTATTTCTAATCTGTCTTGTACAGTTAGGTTTTTGGTAGGTTGGGTTATGGTTTCTTTTTGAGTGAAGACTGATGCAGAGAATGAGTTAAGCAGTTCTGCTGTCTTCCAATTATTTCCTTGCCATCTTCTCTCTTAAGTGAACCTACTGCTTCCTTGACTTTTTTCTCGTCATTATATGTTGAAAGAAACTTTTATTATCTTTGACTTTTATTGCAAGTCTTTGTTCCTTCTGAGCCTTTGCTTTCCTGATTTCATGTTTGCAGATTTGGGCTATAAGCTAATACTCTGCCTTAGTTATATGTCTCTTTTTCTATTTTTTGTGCTTTTTGTCTTTCAGTTTATCAGAGATCTTTGTGCAAACATGCTGGTTTCGTCTTGAATTTGTTTTTCTTTTTCAGTGGTGTTGTGCTGAACTAGGCTTTTATAATTATATTTTCCAGTTTCCCATGCTTCTTGATCTATTTTCCCCTTTAGGATTTTCATCCATGGAATTTTTCTTAGGCTCTAATATAGGGGAAATGGTGCAATACTGTGAAAATGTGTTTGCCAAGTACTTGCAGAAAACATGATTATACATTGGCTGAGAAATGAGGTGAAGAAGGAAGAAGCAGAATGAAAGAGAAACAGAACAAAGAATGGAGGAGATAAATCAATTGATATACACACACACACACACACACACACACACACACACACACACACACACACACACATATATATATATATATATATATATATATATATACATATATACATACACACATACACTTACACAAAACAAAAAGAGGAGTTGCACAACATTATATGATTGGCAATATCATTACTAATTGATTGGCAATATCATTACTAATTTATAGTATTATCCAAACATTTTTCTCAAATTCCAAATGTATTTATTGGTCTCAAAGAACAAAAACAGATGTTCTAAGGATAATAAATATATAATAAAAAACAACTAGGATGGCAATAAAAATACTTACTTCTTATTTCTTCGAATTCAAGTATTAACAATCTTGATTCTTGTAACTGACTGTTTGTCTGCTTTATTTTGTTATCTTTTTTACCATTTTCTTCTTTCAGTATAGAAATCTAATAAAATAAATAATTGACAAATCATGTCTGCAAATTTCCATTTGAGTTTCATATTCTTCTTACATAGAGCTTGATTTTATATGACAAGATATAAGAGAAGAGGCAGAGCCAGAATCAGTCTGGAGTCATTACATTGCATAAGCAATCCAGCCACAAGTTCACACACACACCCCGGAATTCAGTTAATTCCTATCTGGCGCCAATTTAGTATTGACCATTAGTTGACTAGATTCTTGTGTATAGGCTTGAGCAATAAATCTTCTAAACTGCAACTTAACACGTAGTCCTGATCCTTTGTACCTGACACAAGCAGTAAAACAAAAATGGAACAGATTTTTTTCTGAAGTTATACCAAACAAGGACAAGGTGTACACTAAGAATGAAACAACTCACAGTTGATCTCTCCATGACTTATAGAGCTAAGTCCCTCCACATTCAGCAGTAAAAAAAATCACTATCCCAGGCTTTTTAACTACAACAGCAACTTTTATTATGGGGAAATCACAATCTCCCCACTGAATTGAATGCAGTGGAGACTATGACATACGAGGACAGAGAGAAATAAAATTTCAACTTCAGCTAGTCATCCTGATTAAGTGGGAAACCAGCGGTTTCAGTCAGAAGATATTTTAGCATCCACTATCAATTCATATGCAAAAACATAACTCTCTTCCTGCCCATTACAGCTTTAAGAAAATAAAAAAAATTGAGATTGTAATATAGTAAAACTGTGTGTGTGAAAGAAGGAATTTAATTTCATTACCAAGCTGGTTTCCTACTTCTCATAGTAATGACATTTTAAATGAAGACTATTAGTGGACTGGAAAAGTTTTTTTTATCTCTGCTTTCTGATCAGAAGAAAGTCATGTCTTTTTCCACTCCAAGATGGGACAGTTTTTGTATTTTTTTGGCACACGTGAGTATATGTATACATGCATACAATCTTCAGCATACTATTCCTAGATTTAATGTGATCCGAAGAGTTGTAGACATTGCTCACTATAGTTTAGAGTTATGTACAAAATTTTGCTACAGCTTCCCTATTCTGTATTTCCATTTTGAACTAATTACAGTTATCATGGCACAAATTGACTCCACTTCATTTATCTTCCAGCAAAGAATACACAAGAATCTATCTGGGATGCTTCAATAGGGATTCATAAACCAAGCAGGGGAGTTGAAGTTGATGATAAAAATGGATCTTGGAAGTCTATGATTTTTAACAAAACATATATTTTAAATTCTGCTACTCTTCCATCCAACGTAGAATGGAGATTTCAATAATTTAACACCACCTTTTCTTTCTCTCAAATGCATTAACTCATCTCTTTACTATGTTCTTTTTACAACTGATTGTGACTGTCTTCTAGGAGAAAACTATAATTTTCTGTTAAGGACTTCCAAATATATATTATTTTTATAAAAACAAAATACTCCTAAAAGATTTATAAAGAAAAATAATTTATAATGTATATAAATGTATAAGTTGATTTATATACATTAATTATAACTGATTTAACAAAAATATGTAATCATAAAACAAACCTCTGTTTCCATGGAATTTATCTCTCTCTTGTGTCCTTTTTCAAGCTGTTCTATTTTATCAGCTGCTTCTTTTACTTCCAAAATAACAATAATTTACATTATTATTTAAATTAGTAAAGAAATAAGACATTTTATCTATATAGTAAAGTACTTCATTTAAAATAAGATAATTGACATACTGTATTTTTGTATGCTAATCATATCTCATACTGATTTCACTGCAACCTCAAATAGGTAACCTGCTCCAAAATGTATCACCAGGTCTTGAAGTGATAGCAGAGCAATACTACTTAAAGATGAGGGCTGATAAAAAGTCATGAAGGAACAAGACAGAAGGCTTGTGCTGGATGGCAAAACCTGCTGCATAGGTTTTCCAAGCTATTGCCAAAATGTCTCACTTTGGGCAGGACTTAGACTCCTTTTCTCAAGGAATACAAACAATAGAAACCTCTGATAAATTCTACATATAAATTTTGCAATATGTTCCGCATTTTGAATGTCAATTAATGTCTCAACAGAGTTAAGTCCACTAGAGAACACAAAAAAACAGGAGGCAATAATTTCAAAACCAAAATTACATTTTTGCAACTCTCTTTTAATTGGTCATGATGACTTACATGGCATTCGTAGAGAATCAAAAATTCTCCAAATCTTAGAGACTATTTTAGTTTGGTAGTTTATTATGCATCACACATATGCCACATATTCTTACTTTTGTAATACTTTTCCAGCCTGATGTTCTCTGCTTGTACACGAAGTTCTTCAAAAGCCTTTATCATTCTCTAAAAATGTAAATAAAATTGGATAAAAACAAATGTTCCAGAAGAAGTTAATATATTCACATTTTATAAAGATATTCAGAGTTAACATTAATATTTATTGTACACAATAATGTCCCATGATATATTATATTCAGTCACTGATATTTGCCTGCAATAGTTTCTCCATCTTCAGGACTAGTCACTGTACATTTTTAAACGCTATTCTCTTTAACAACTCATTCATTTTTTTAAAATAAAGGAAATAAATCAAGAAAATCTTTCCATAATATTAAGCCAGAATAATGAAATAAACATTAGTCAAATATAGCAATCACAATAGCATCTAGACTTGTATACAGCTTCACAGTGCTTTACAGCCCTCTCTAAGCAGTTTACAGAGTTAGCATATTGCCTCCAACAATCTGGGTCCTCATTTTACCAACCTCAGAAGGATGGAAGTCTGATTCAACCTTGATCCAGTGAGAATCGAACTGCTGGCAGTCAGCAGAATTAGCCTGCAATACTGCCTTCTAACCTTTGCCCCACCACTGCTCGCTGGTGAATACAGTCAACTATATTTTCACTGAGCTTTTCATAACTATATTTTTTTAAAAAAAATTAAGGGGGAAAGGCTACAGCAACTTAAGTATTGATGCATGAACACAATCACTTTCTGCTTTTTGAGGTAGCATTTCCTCCATCCCTAGCTAAAGGAACATCTAATAGCCTCAGGGTCCAGCTACAGATGCATTATTAAACTACAGGTCTAAACATTTATGTTAAGTATTTTAACGTCAGTGTATTACCTCAATGTTATTGTTAAGATCCACATACATTTGTCTGGTTTCTTCTCGTTCACATTCATCTTTAAAAAAATTAATGATATGGTAGAATAAAAAATGTTACAGTGTCTAATAAAATATATCAATAAATAATTCAAGTTAGAATTAAATTAGGATTAAATGTTGATGAGTGTTTAGGACAGAGTATTTTAAAATCTGTCATAATAAAGCAAGCTTTTCTGATTGTCCTATCAATTTGTCTATACATTTTATTTAAAAAAATGCTTTCCTACCTATTTTCTTGACATTTTTGGACTTTGATGTTGGAGAAGACTTCTGAGAATATCATAGTTACCAAGAAAGCAAAAAAATGATTCTTGAAACAAATCAACCAGTTTTCCCTTGAGGCACAAATGACCCCGTTCAAATTACCATACTTAAAGACATATTATATGAAGACTTACCATATTTTTTGGACCATAAGACGCACCCAGTTTTTAGAGCAGGAAAACAAGAAAAAAAATATTCTGAACCAAATAGTATCAGTATACTAAAACAGGGCTTTTCAACCTTTTCATCCATTGTACCACTTTTAGGACAAGGCAATGTCCGAGTACCACCAGTCGCCCAGCAAGGTGTCAAAAACTTGACACCCCCCCAAAAAAGGAAAAAAATGATAAAGTACAAGTAGTCCTCAACTTACAACGATTTACTTAGTGACTGTTCAAAGTTACGAGGGCACTGAAAAAAGCGACTTATGACCATTTTTCACACTTATCACCATTGCAGCATCCCCAGGGTCATGTGATTTACATTCGGATGCTTGGCAATCGATTCATATTTATGATGGTCACATTGTTCCAGGTCATGTGATCGCCTTTTGCAACCTTCTGACAAGCAAAGTTAGTGGGGAAACCAGATTCACTTAACAATCATGTTACTAATTTAATTTCTCTCTCTCCTTCTCTTTTTCTCCCTCTTCCCCCTCCCTCTTTCTTTCTCTCTCTCTTTCTCTCCCTCTCCTTCTTTCTCTATTTTTCTTTCCCTCTATTTCTCCCTCTTTCTCTCCCTCTATTTCCCTCCCTTTCTTTCTCCTTCTTTCTCTCTCCCTCTCTATTTTTCTTTCCCTCTATTTCTCCCTCTCTCCCTCTTTCCCTCTCCCTTTCTCTCTCTCCCTCTATTTCTTTCCCTTTCTTTCTCCTTCTCTCTCTCTCCCTCCCTATCTTTCTCCTCTCTCCCTTTCTCTCCCTCCCTATTTTTTTCCTTCTCTCTCTCCCTATCTTTCTCTCTCTTTCTCTCTCTCCCTCCCTCTCCCATTGTCCCTTCCTTCCTTCCTTCCTTCCTTCCTTCCTTCCTTCCTTCCTTCCTTCCTTCCTTCCTTCCCTCCCTCTTTGTCCTTCCCTGTCTGTATTAGAGCAGTACCCACAGAGGCGGCCCTGCAGCCCGGCTTTCTCTTGCAGAAAGCAAGCTGAATCGGAGCGAGGGAGATTGCCAGGAACGCGATCTCGCGCGGTTTCAGTTTCCCTTGCTACAAGAGAAAGCAGGCTGAAACAGAGCGAGGGAGATTGCAGCAGTGCGAGATCGCGTTCCTGGCAATCTCCCTCGCTCCGTTTCAGCCTGCTTTCTCTTGTAGCAAGGGAAGCTGAAACCGAGCGAGGGAGATTGCAGGAGTGCAAGATCGGCATTTCTCAGCACGTGCCGATTCGTGCTCCTGGCAATCTCCCTTGCTTTCCACTTGTGGAGGTTGGGGCTGGCCATATGGATCACCTTCGGACCATAAGACGCACCCTCGTTTTCCCCCTCACTTTTGGGGGGAAAAAGTGCGTCTTATGGTCCGAAAAATATGGTAATTTCTTGAAAAGATTATAATGCTGGGAAAAGTGGAAGAAAAGACAAGAAGACCACTAGCAGCAATATGAATACACTCAATTACACTGGCAGACATGAAGGATGAGATTGGGAACAGATCCTCTTAGAGAAAATCTATCTATGTAAGAACTAAGTACCTACATTGACTTAAAAGCAAATAACCTATTCGTCCACCCATCCTATGCTTAACCAAGTAAACAATTTTAATTTAAAACGCCTTTTTTACTTTATAGGTAAACTCCTATTTAGGTATTATAGTTCTTGAGGAACTGACCAGCCAAGTAGTAATTCTGAATATAAGGATGACATAATAGAATATGTAATAAAACATTTTGTGAAGAACCACCTCATATTTTTTTTATTCACATATAACTAAGTAAAATAGCAGCATTTTTGTTGCGATTTATATTATGGAAAAGATAAATGTTGCTAAGTATATTTACATTTGTTGCACTTCTCCACTGATTGCATACATTTTTCTTTGAGCAAGTTGCACAAATGTCTTGTAGCATTGTTTCTGAAGAGAAAAGATAATATTAACAACATTATGTTGATAGTTCCTTGCTTTACAAAGAAATTTTTTTAAAGAGCAATTTAAAATTTCTGGGAGTAGTTTCTTCATTGAATTTCAATGAAAGTAAAAGACCTATTGCCTAACAAAGGGGAGGGAAAGATTTGTGTTGCTGGGCATAAATTTTTAAGTTTGCTTGCTTGTTTTAACAAATTGCTTTGTTGTGGAAGGAAGCTTGCTTATTCATAACTATCACACAACCTTTCTCCATGGCTGAGAAGAAATGCACATGTTCTTCACCAGCAGAAAACACTATTCATATTAAATTTGCTATTCTATCAACTTGTAGCCAACCCTCTATTGCCTCTTTTCCCAATCGCAGCAAGTTTTCTCACTTCTATCCAATTAAAGGGTAATACAAGAGTAGTAAAGGCTGATCAGGTGTAACTTCCAGCTATTCCTGGTAATGTCAGAATTAAGACAAAATGCTAGTTTAACACCAGAATAGTTAAGATCAGGTAGATGTTACTTTACTCATGGGCTATGCTGAGATGAAAACAACAACACATCAAAAAGAATATGCTACTAGGGCATGATTTGATTCCATGGTTTCATGAGAGTAGAAAGTACTTGGCTTGTTCAGCAATAACAAATTATTTATTTTAAAAATTGAAGTGTTGTGGTTGCTCCATACCAGTGGTTCTCAACCTTCTCTTCACCACAGCCCCCTTTAAATACGTTTTAAGACCTCCAAGACTTAACTCAAGATTTAAATCATAACTTTTTTTCAAGCACGGTCCCCCTGTGAATCGCACCCCTCATAGGTCCGCGGACACAGGTTGAGAACCACTGTTCTATACTACACACACACACACACACACACAGAGAGAGAGAGAGAAAGAGAGAGAGAGAGAGAGAGAGAGAGAGAGAGAGAGAGAGAGAGAGAGAGAGAGAGAGAGACCTGTTTACTTAAGTGTGGTCTGTAATATCTCTCCCCCCTCAAATCCAATAGAAGGCACCCCAAAGTAGAGAAAACCTTTTAGCATGGAATGAGAACATCCCAGACCAGAAACATTTCCAGCCCTATCTGATCCTATGATGCTTGATGGTTTGAGAAAATGAAGCCCATTCCACATGCAAGAATTATTAATCTGAAATTGGAGCAGCTGTTTCTTCTGTCGCAGAAGAAACTTTCCTTTTCTTTGCAAAGAAAGTAAACACACTGTGCATACAATGTGGTCAAGAGGCAGGGTGCTGCTTAAATACAACACAATATAATATTAAGTCACAAAAATGTCTGTAAAATAATCATTAAAAAGTAGATGAATCATGCATAACAAATTAAAATCTAAGATAATTAAATTGTTAATTAAAATTAAATTAAACTTATTAAGAAAACAAACAATAATTCACTAAATACAATTTTTCACTTTTGGCAAGAGGAAAAAAATATTTTAAAAATAGAAGCATTTAATTAAAGATAGCCTTTGAGATAAATGCAAGATATCAGATTCATTTGGGGCAATAAGCTGACTTTGTAAATAATGCTGCTGGGGGGGACGAAAGCCCGAATAAAGCAGGCATATACATAGAATGAAGGCTATTGCTAAGCACATTGGTTTGTGCTTAAATTGTAAGCCGCCCTGAGTCTTCGGAGAAGGGCGGGATATAAATGGGATTAAAATAAAAAAAATTGTTATTAGAGATGGGTGAGATAGATGTTGGTCAAGTTGTAGGTTTATCACTTCAAAACAGCCTAAATTGGGTTGCTTTTAATGAGATGGCAGCATACATGAATGAATGAATGAATGAATGAATGAATGAATGAATGAATGAATGAATGAATGAAATTGGCAAGATATGTCACTGTGACTTTTGGTTAACTTCTGGTACCATCTGGACAGATTTATGTCTTTCCTTGATAACAAATTAACGATAGTGTACTTTCGTGAGGAATTTTTCTCACCACTTCAACTATCCCACAGCCCTAGGATTTCCTGATGATTTCCCATTCAACTCTAGAGAAAAGAAGGACTAGGAGGGACATGATAGAAGTATTCCAATATTTGTGAGGTTGCCACAGAGAGGAGGGGCCAACTTATTTTCCAAAGCACCAGAGGGCAGGACAAGAAACAATGGATGCAAACTGATCAAGGAAAGAAACAACCTGGAATTAAGGAGAAACTTCCTAATAGTGAGGACAATTAATCAGTGGAACATCTTGCTTTCAGAATTTGTGAGCTCTTCATCACGAAGTTAAGAAGAGACTGGACAGTCACCTGTCTAAAATGGTAGTCTCCTGCTTGAGCAGGGGGTTGGACTAGAAAACCTCCAAGGTCTCTTCCAGCTCCATTCTGATTTAACTACAGATAGTCCTTGATTTATGACCATACACTTAGCAATCATTTGAAGTTATGAAGGTGCTGAAAAAGGTAGTCCTTGCACTTATAATAGTCCTTGCAGTTATGACTATTGCACCATCTCCATGTTAATGTGATTGCAACTTGGACTCTTGGCAACTGGCTTGCATTTTTAATCAACTGCAGTGTGTTGCAGTAATGTGATCATGATTTGTGACATTTTGAAGAATGGGTTTGCACTTACGACTATAGTGTTCTTTTACCGCAGTGATTCACTTAATGATCATAAAAATGGCACTATCAGATTCAACTTACAACCGCAATGACTTAGGACAAAAATTCCAGTCCCATTTGTGGTTTGAAGTCAAGGATTATCTTTCATATATTACTTAGCTTTGTTTGAAATCAGCCAAAATCAGAAGGGTATTGCCATTTGCTACAATATAATTATTTAAGTTCCATAAATTATTTTATTAGTAATTTATTTTAGTAATGTTTTACTAATATTACTTACTCTTTTAGAAGTTCATTGTTTTCATGTATTTCATCTTCAAGTTTTAGGCTTAATTTTTCATTTTCAAACTAAAGTCATAAAGATGCAAAGGATATGTTTTAGTCTGAGTAAATTGTCACTGCCAAATATAAATTTCTTCATGACTGTGTTAATGTACATTTTTTCAGTCCTCAAGTTGACAGAAAGTATGCTAGTACAATTTATGCTGCTCTGAAGACAATCTTTATTTCTCCTTCCAACATAACATCCAAAACTACCACCAATTACTTCCTTAATAAGTGATAGGCCAGATTTTGTTATATGTGTAGAGAGCAAAGACTTTAGACAGCTTACAGATTCCCTTAGTGACAGTTGCTGGTTTGGTGTTGTTCCACACCAATAAGTAACCTATCACTTGGACTACTTCTGAATACATCTTCCAAGGAGTAATGGACAATTCCCTTCTGCCTCAGCCTTACTTCTGAGCTGTGCCTGTGACTTGTCAATCAGGCTAGAAATAGAAACCAGCAGACTATTAACACTTTTACTCAGGTTCCCAAATATTCCAAATCCATAAGTATTGCTATAGTAGTAAAAGAGAATAGTGGCAGTGAATAACCATGGTTGTCAGCACTGGAACTACCCTTTAAGAACACAAATTACTTCGGGATATACAAATAGCACTCCGTTTCTCCAATCAGTAGAAAATCTGGCTGTGTATAACCCTCATAGGAGAAACAAAGGAAAACCTGTAAGGTATTCTTTTGGGGAAGAACCAGCAATACATAGCTGGTAAAACCCAGATCTTAGAACCCAGTACTAATCTTGTTTTAAATATAGTTCTATTGTTCTTTCAAAGTACCATTAAAGAGATGTTTAAAAACAGGTCTAATAGCACTTTAGAAAATGCTAATGCCGTGTATATGTGGAACTCAGATCATAGCAAAATACCCACCAAGTATCATGTCTCTGTGAAATTCAGATGCCAACTCTCTCTTGCAGACCAAGCCAAAATTACCATAGACAGTTGTACTGGGCAATTAGAGAGGGCATGTGTCTTCGTAGCAAATGAAAATGGCTAGTAGGAGCACTTGACCAATCAAAATTTTGAATTTCCATTGAGCTTGGAGATCTCAATTATGGTGCCCATTAAATGATTATTTTGTATGTAGTTAAACCATATTCCCATTTTATTTTTATATTTTTAAATTTAGCTTTTACTTATTAAAATTGCAAGTAAGATGGGCAGCCATATAAATGTAACAAATAAATAAATTAAATCATTGTCAACATCAACAGTGAAGTGTCAAGGAATAAGCATATGACAAAACATGTAGCAAAACAATAAGAGAAAACATGGATTTAAAACTGAAACAGCTAAAGAGAAATGTAATGTAAACCAGCTCCAGTGGGCTCAGTATGGTTGTGATGAAGGCTGTGTCATGAGGAAATATCGTCTAAAAATGGTTGACATGGAGTCTTTATGCCACAGTTAATAGGCTGTGAAACTCCACGCCAGTTTTCTCAACATGCATTTATGTATCTTCAAATTAATTTAAAACTTTAGCTGATAGAAACAAACTAGAAGCTAGAATTCTTGTAACATTTTAATATGTAAAATTAATACATAAATGCATTCATGGATATCCATCCCATTATTTCTTTTTGGGGTTAATCAGTGCCTGAAAAATATGTATCTTATGATTGACTTCTACAAGTTATTCTGATTAATTTTATTTTAGCAAATATTCTGGGTGAATATAATAAAACATATTCACATTTCTTTTCAACAAAGCTTATACTTTAAAAGCTCTTCCAGACTGTATGAAAATGGTGGGAAATCCCAAGAATGAAGTATAATGAACGATCTACTGATTTTGATACTATTTATTTATTTATTTATTTATTTATTATTTAAATTTATATACCGCCCTATTCCCGTAGGACTCAGGGCGGCTTACAGGGAAAATTAAAATACATAGTATACAAAATTAAAATCAATTAAAACTATTAATTAAATTACAGTCCCTGAAGTTAAACTAAAACCCAATTAAATTAAAGTAAATTAAAACCCCTTGGTCTGGGCCAAACAGCTCAAAGAACCAGGTTTTCAAATCCCGGCGAAATGAGCGAAGGTCGGGGGCAGTCTTGAGTTCCATGGGAAGTTGGTTCCATAGGGCCGGCGTGCCCACAGAGAACGCCCTTCCCCTGGGAATAACCCGCCGGCATTCCTTAACTGGTGGTACCCTGAGAAGGCCCTCCCTGTGGGAGCGCACAGGATGGGAAGTTGATGCCGGCAGCAGGTGTTCCCTTAGATAATCCGGACCCAAGCCATTTAGGGCTTTATAGGTCATTACCAGCACCTTGAATCTCACCCGGAGGGCAACCGGAAGCCAATGCAGCTCACAGAGAAGAGCTGTTACATGGGAGTATCGGGAAACTCCCATAACAACTTGCGCGGCTGCATTCTGCACCAGCTGAAGCCTCCGAGTGGTCCTCAAGGGCAGCCCCATGTAGAGAGCGTTGCAGTAGTCTAACCAGGTCACGAGCGCATGGGTGACTGTGCGTAGGGCATCTCGGTCCAGATAAGGCCCCATCTGGCGCACCAGGCGAAGCTGGGCAAAAGCCTTCCGGGTCACGGCTCCTATATGGTCTTCAAAATTGAGCTGTGAATCCAAGAGGACGCACAAGTTTCAAGCCCTATCGACGGGGGGTAACACCTCACCCCCCATCATTAATGATGGAACGACCTGGCTAACCCGAGATGCCGGTATGTACTATAACTGTATACTCATCATTGTATCCAGTTATGGCATCATATAATTAATGTTATTATTGTGTAGCAACAGTCTTATCATTGTTTGCAAATTCTTGCATCACTGTTGACTTATTTATCAGCATGGAAATTATATTTCAAGCTGCAATTATCATAAAAGCAAAAAGAATTAGAGATGAATGGCCAATTCATTTCACTTACCAGCTTCTAGGATCCCAGTGCAATGACATGACAATATGACCTAAAAACTACCTTACTATAGCAGAGAAGCCAGAAAGAATGAAATTATAGCACCATGGCGAAGTTAAAAATACAAACTTTTTTTAAAACTAGGTGGGTGGGTGGGGGAGAAATCATGTATGTTTGTGTGAAACTGAGATAGCCCAGCAAACAAAGATTATTTAACAATTTTCTATGTTCACTCTTGGTAGAAAAGGGTAAGTCTTGCTGTCATTTTTCTGTGAATTTTATAGAATCAAAAATATATAAACATATCCATGATCATAGTGTCTTGTTGTGTGCAATCAGTAAAAAGAGCTTTGACAAATCTCTGAACTTTTGAATGAGTTGAGAAACAGAAAGATTAGTTGTCTGCAATTACCCTAACATACAATGGAGAAATGATAAAACTTTCACAGAATGCATCTTAAAATTGCATAATACCTTAAACATTAAGTTTTTAGAATTTTTATTTTATTACTTTATTTTGAATTCTATTTCAAAATACAATAAAGACTTGCCTGTAATTCTTGAATGGCTTTACGCAATGCTTCAATAATCTTTCTATTTTCTTGCAATTTTTTCTCTTTTTCCTTTAATTCATATTGTACACTGACTTTCCATCTCTTGATCTTTTCTGCTTCTTTATAAAGCCTTGAATAAAGTTCATTCATTGTCTCCATATTCTACAAAAGTAGGTTCCAACGTAATAAACAACAATTAGTTAAGTACATATTATCTAGTCTTTATACTCACATGTGCCATTAACCTAGCCTTGGATATAAAAAAAATATGCAACATAAAAAGAAAAGACCATATGATTATCAGTAAAATAGTTTTCTCATCTTAGTTATTCAAAACTACATAAATTATTAAGGACATTGAACTACTAACAAAAAAAATGAGATGACAGTAATTTTCTATAGCTAATTATTTTTTTCTTGTAGGTGATGATTTCTTAGTACTACCTTTCAGGAAATTGTATACTGTATACAATTGCATATCTATACTGTACCAAAATAGGGGTGCACTACAGGTGTATAAAGGGAAGTTCTTCAACTGCTTACATAACCAAACTCCCAAATTAATGCAATCCAATTTTAATACAACTTTTGTATTATATACTTAACTGACCTCTTGATCTACATCAGGAACAAGTTTTACTTTCTGTGGAGAAGGATCTGTAAAATGAGACATTTTTTTACATATATATATATATATTTCAAATGTTAACTATTTAGATTACCTTGCTAGGCCCCAAACATGGGGCAAATCTTTATTTCCTGTTTTCAGCCTATCTTGAAGGCCATCAAACAGGCAGTAGTCACACCGGACAATTCATATATTTGTGTAAATTACTAACAAAGAATTAAAGGGAAACTGAGATGCATTTCTGACTCCTTAGTCGTCCTCAGCCAGCTATACCCTTCTGAGATTCGAACCTGGGCTGATTGCATCCAATAACACTGCCTTGGATGCAATCAGCCCAGGTTCGAATCTCAGAAGGGTATAGCTGGCTGAGGACGACTAAGGAGTCAGAAATGCATCTCAGTTTCCCTTTAATTCTTTGTTAGTAATTTAGACAAATATATATATATATATATATATATATATATATATATATATATATATATATATATATATATATATATATATATATATATATAATGAAATTATATAATGAAATTATATATATATATATATATATATATATATATATATATATATATATATATAAATAATTTCATTAGTTTACCATTACAAAGATAAAAAAAACTACAAACTAAGAAAAATTATATATATATATATATATATATATGTATGTATGTATATATATATATATATGTATATATATATGTATATATATATGTATATATATATATGTATATGTATATATATATATGTATGTATATATATATATATATATATATATATATATATATATATATATATATATATATATATGTATATATATATATATATATACACACAAAATATTTGAATAGAAAAAAGTTTTTTAAAAAATTCAACACTTATTAAATAATGGGCTACCATTTTTATTTGGAATTTTATCTGTTAATAGTATTTGTCAGATCTGATATAGTGGATTTTGTTTATATTCTAAGTTTCATGGGTTTTATCAGCTTTGTTTGTAAACTCTCAGAATCATGATAAAAGGAAAATATATGTATATCTAGTATATGTAATAAATTAATGAACTAAAATACTATTGAATGAAGATACTAATTATACTATAGTATGTGTACACTATAGTACATACTACACACTACAATATATATTTCCTGCTGGGCATATGTTCATCTGATTACCATAAACCATAAATGAAAAATAAAATAAGATATAGAAAATAGAAATGCAATAGGAAATCTATCAATTACATATATAAAACAATGCAATTTTAAATCCAGTAATCTATCCTTTAACGTACCAATGACTTCTATATGCTTTGAAATATTTTTCATCCCATAAGATGAGTTATAATATTCTTCTGTTCCATTAGTAAAATTCTGAAAAAAATATGAAAATAGTAATATATTATAACATAGTAACTCACAGGCATACTGCTTTGAAATATATAAACATGAAAACAATAGGACTTGCTATTAAATTATGATTCAGAATGAAAAAGTCAGTTAAAATGAATTATTCCTTCACAGGACAAGTTTAGAACTATTAAAGTCTCAGAAAATGTAATAATAGATCTGGATCCAATCTAATATTAAATGCATTTAAGTCCATTGAAATAGTACACATGCTAACTTTTCCACACCTCTGATCTCTGATACACAACTCTCTATTGATCAACAAAACTCAGCAAAAAGGATCTTTCTGAAGCATAACAAGATTTTCCAGCCTGTCCACCTTTCAGAGAGATTGCCAGAAAGCTGGCGAAAGCAGCAGCGTTTCTAAAGACTAGAAAGACTAGCTCACAGAGGAGAGGAAGAATGGCACATTGGGCTGGAAAAGGAAGCCTGGATTTTTGGGATCCAAGCTTCATTTTTCTAACCCAGCGTGCTGCCTCTGTCTGATAAGCAGTTTCAGGTTATGAAGGAAAACTTTTGGGAACTGATTTAAAACTTCTGTTTAGGGACAAATATTTAGTAATTGAATATGTTAATTTTTAATTTCAAAATACTTTATTACATTTCAAAAGTTTTCACACAAAATATTTAATAAGTGTTGATTTTTTTAAAAAAAAGCTTTTTTCTATTCAAATATATTTCAGTTTTTATAAGATAAACTAACATTTTTCTGCATCTACTTAGAAAAAAGGATATTTTCATATTTACCTGAAAGAAACCCTCATCCCGTGTACTTGTTTGTGGTTTGACTGCAGACACCTGGGTGTTACTCAGTCTTGGTGGTACAAACAATGTAAATTTAAAAGATTTCTCTTCTTTCTCACTCTAAAAAGACACCAGGCTCAAATCTCAAAATAACATTTAGCAATGTTTTATGCTTTATTGCATATATTGTATCAGATTGCTTCTCTTTGCACTTTTCATACTCTGCAGATCAGTATGAGCTCTTATACAATCAACTACTAGATAGTAGACTAATATTACGCAGTAGAATTATTACTACTTAATTGAAATAAAAAATAAGAAAATATATATTGCTTAAAAAGCTAATTTCAATTAAATAAACATATACATAGGGATCTTAGAACATAAGATCATAGTAAGCCACTTTTCTGAGATTCATACATTTAGCTATACTATCTCCTTAGTTTAGAACCTCAGCTTTTGAATTGCCTACATATGTTCTTTTAATTTCTTAATACAAAACATTATTTCTAATCTAGTGTTTTATTATACTGAATTTTTATTATTATAATTCAAGTTAAGGAAAATGTTTTACCATAGATGTTTTCATTGTTGATTTATTTTTGTAAACCATTGGAGTCTCTGGCAGATTCAAAAGCATAGAAATGGAATAAATTAACAAACATAAAAATAAATGATAAAATGCTTAGCTGGTATTAAAGCTATCTAGAAAGTATTTTTCTGGATAAAGTTGTTAATTTTGCATAGGTTTCATTAGTATATATGAAAAATCTCCATAGGATTGCTATTTTTCTCAATATTTTAATGAAGAATATTATAGTGCCAATAAAATAGAAAAGTAGAAGTCCAAGGTTTTCAAATTCAGCAAGACTGATTCTGGTGAAGCAGACAGAAAGGACATAACACCACAAAGTCTAAACATTATCTAGACTAGAGGAAAAGATGCAAGAACAAAAACTTATTTTAAATCAAAATATAATAACAAAACTGTCAAGAAATGATTAATTTATAAAGTGTTTATTTAAAGTATAGTAACAGGAGAGTAACTAAAACCACAGCTATTTACCTGTAAATGACTCCCAATATATTCAGAAACTTTTGTATCAATATGTTTAGGAATATGTGTAATGTAAACAAATGTACTTCTTTTCTACTTATCTATATTTCTCTTCTCTTGCTTTACTCTCTCTAGGACACGGGTTTCTAGATCAAGTGTCAATCTCTCATCATTTTGAAAAGCCATCAGCATAAAAATAATAATGTTCAGGTAATACTTTAGTCTGAGACAGTGTGTCATTTGTCAACATTATTGATGAAACCAAATGTACATTTTACATTCCAACGACAATGAATGCAAATACCAAACAGTACATTACTAACATCAAGTTTAACTTGATAGTTTATGCATTTCGCTATTAATTGGCACATTCAAGTTACAATAGCGATCAAATATTTTTATTATTAAACATTTATTTTATAGTGCAATAACATCTATAACCGAAAAACTCTAAAAAAAATACTCTAAAATCATGCATAAAAATCACAGGTATAGGATCCCGTTCTCAGCCACGATAAAATGTTACTCTCGAATACATCATACGTTAAGACAAGTGACCAAAGGAGGTTGCGAGGCGCTGAGAAAGCGAGATGGAAATACAGCCCCTTAGGCCAGCCCAGGAGAGCCGTGCGTGAATGGACCATTACCTCAAACAGCAGCACCGAGCGGAACGACCCACGCACTGGAGCAAATCAAGAAGGAAAAGGCGGGAAATAAATCGATCCAGAGCCGGGTGCAAAAGCGCGAGCCGCAGATCTACGGTTTAACGCTTTTTGTTTGAAGTTAATTCAGGGGGGAGAGAAGGGGGCGGGGCGTCTGCCTAAAAGATAAAGAATGATCGGTATCTCGTTAATCAGAACATCATCTGGCCGCCTCGCAGGTATATTATCCTGCCGTGATCCTTTTCGAACAGTTGGCCCCGGTTTTGTTGATGAAGACAACCCGAAGTCCTCACAAAACCTAAACTGAAAGCTATGTAGCGAATTGGACTCAACATTGTGATAAGCACTGGGGGGGAAATACGTTATTAGACATAAAGAACTGTGGCTTCGCAAACAGATGCCCGTCCCGAATTCAGTTCTGAAAAGCTAGTCAGGATTAACTACCTTTCAGATGAGTAAGGCTACTCAACATTCGCAAATGGTGTAAAGAAAGTAATGAAGGTCTCGCCACCACTTGCATCTAGAAACGGAGCAAGCCGATTTCATTGACGCCGAATTGGGAAGCATTAGAGAATCTGCGCACAGCCAAATCAGACAGGATAATGAAGATGTGCAGTGAATGAATGTATTTTCTACCAACAAAAAGAGCAATTAGGTGGTGTTTATTCGCAAAAATTTCAACTGGGGACTAACGGAACCTCAAAGTACCATCCAGCAGCAGTTTTCTGTGCTACAGTACTAGTTGTGAATGTAGTATTACAAAATGTTCTGCTCTTGGTCTGTTTTATTTCTTCCAGATTTTGAAATAATGCAATATGACTTTAAATTAGAGGACTACTATTTTAAACGTGTACAAATGTATTTTAGAAATAAAGATTTCTGACCCAATTAAGCATATAAAATCAATTCATTTGCTGCAGAAAATCAGACTGATAGTGCATTTATTAGACTTAAATATATACCCGAAAAATATTGCACTAAACAAAATTTAAAATATTAGATTTATATTCAGATGTCATTTACATAATATCTTAAATATGAATAATAATTCTTAACATGCAAATATATCTCCAATATAAAACAGCAAAATTTTAAGATATATATTTTCAAAGTTACAATAATAGAAATTATCAGGAAACTTCAAATGAGTAATTATATAAAATGAAAAGTTAGGGAATAATTAATATTAATATAAATCATTAATACTAGTCAGAATTACCCTCCAGTATAAAATCCATACACATGACTGATGTTAATAAAGGGTAAGCAGGATGGAACCTGCTTAGTTCTTGGATGGGAGACCAGAAAAGCCCCAGTGAAAATAACATCCCAGAAGAATGCAGTAACTGGAATGTAGTGACAAGACACTTCCATTTACTGCTGAGAAAGAAATGTTTTTGTCCACAGTACTCTCCAGGAGTTAAGTTCAACTCAATTTTTTAAAAAAATTTATTTACAGTATCCTTTTCAAATTCACTAGAAATCTTAGCTGTATTGAAATGAAGTTGTTTTAATTTAAACTTTCAGTGGAGTACACAAAAGTTGGCATTTCAGTTCTAAAATATAGTTCTAAAATGGTCCATCTACAACATGATTTCACACAGAGGTGAAATAATGTTAATAAATGTTAATATTTAATTATAAGTATTCACTTCGCCAAATAAGATGAATTATAATGGATCTGAATGACATGGCTTGGGGACGTGCATATATACAAATATATATATATAATGGGAAATTTAACAATTATGCAGTGTATTCAGATAAGTTACAGATTGTAATTATTGCAAGGTCAATACATTTGCAGTATCCATGTATGCGTCGACTACAGTATAAAACATTCTATCTATAACCCCATTTTATTTCTTTATTCATGGAATAGAATAATGTCAGTACTAAATTAAGGGCCAATCTATATCCATATGGAAAATCAACCCACCTGTTACTAGAGGTCTGAATGGCTCATATAAAGAACTGAATGCATTATGACAAATAACAGTTGTTTTTACATATATCCTTCAGATATGGCAATAACACTGTCAATAAATCATACACATTTTAATATTTTTGCTTACCCAAAAATGTATGTGGGTGCTTTCACAATACAAGCTAATATTTTGAATAGTCATCATAACAGATTTATGAACTATAAGCCATTTAACATAAATGATTTCTTTAAAAGTGTAAGAATTAAGGAACAGCATGTTTGAGAAAAATGTCCTTGTAACAATTCATATAATTAGCAATTTTTCAGTGCAAGTCCCACATTTCACAAAGTAAAGAAGTCAGCTTAGGATCCCTTGTTCTCCAAGTTACTAGTACTTCTGAGTGGTTATGATTAAGTGTTCTGAGTTCAGTGAGCCGCCCTATGAGACGGGCAAAATGTTGCGGTTCCTCAGGGTGATATATTTTTGAATATTTGTACAGAATTCCTAAAAAAGGTTCCTGGAGTTTTTCTACATGTTGCTTGTTTTTTAGGAGTGGTCGATCTGAAAAATATGAGCATGATTTTTACATAAAAATACACATGATTTTGTGTAAAATAAATAACGTGTATTATTTTGTATTACTACTTTGTGTAAAATAATAACTACTTGAACTGTGGTTAGGATTTTTCAAAATTACAGAGCAGCTAAACCCAAAATCAGCTTGTCTATCTTTATGACACAATGTCAGCTACCAGGCAATATCAGAAGACAGCTACCAGAAGACAGTGTTGGATTCTTTAGTAAAAATCATGTTTTGTATGACAATACTACTGTATATATTCTTGTGCTATTGGCTATAGATTTCCCAGAAAGGTCTTAGCCCCATTCAGGTTTTTACACTAATGTTTCTGCTAATTTCAGCAGAATAGGGATAATATGGTATTGTACCTTAAAGAAACTACTTAATTTGGAAAAAATCTTATCAAACGTGTATTAAAATATGGAAAAACTATAGTAGTCCTAAAAGGGAAAAAATAAAACTTCTCATTCTTAAAATTTGAAATTTGTTTTAAGTAATTGCTAAAATTACCTGAAAAATACACAGTAGTTGCAACAAGTAATGCATATTCTGTTGCGGTCACATTAAGTTCTCCCATGCTTCTGTAGAAATAAAATAATGCAGTGATAAACTCCTCAGTTATACCTATAAAAACAACAGAAAATATGAGATGATAGCTAAATAATATATCATTGATTCATTTTTAAAACAAATATTGAGTTAAATATAAATGGGTAAAATTAATTCAGAAACATTTTTGTGAGGAAGTTTGTTGGCATTTTAAATAGGTTAATGGTGGTAGACACAATGAATATAAGAAAGAATTGTGTTAGAGGAATCAGATTGGTGGCTAAATTAACCAGTGAAAATTAGTATATTGAGAGAAAAAAGGCAAAAGGTAAGACTTTTAAAACTTAAAGAAAAAGCTTAAATGAAAAATGAAGAAGCAAACTATTTTAAAAAATGTAAAACACAATGGGTTCTCCAGATAGTGAATAAGAAGAAAAATATTCCAAAGTTAAACTTGAGAAAATGTATTGGAAGTTCTTCAAAGTTATATGAACATAAAATAATAACACCCATACTGTCTACTCATCCACTATTGTGGGAAGAACAAGAAAAAAACCACTAAATGGTTTATTAATTGTATAATGATAAGAACAAGAAAAAAATAGTTTATTAATTGTATAATGGTAATTTTAAGAAGTCAGTAAAAAAGAGTAGATCACGGAACATATTAACAATTGGGGTGATGAACCATGTGAGAAACAAGGGTGTGAAATAAAGGAAACATTTAACAAAGTAAAATAGACACTATAAAAAAGGCAAATAAAGGTTGAAGTAGCCAAAGATGATTGCAGGGTTCAAAAAAGTAAAAATGTACATGGTGGTGATATCAAAACACTAAATCCAAATAGCGAATTGGATGAAATCAAAAACATGACAGGGAGATACTTCACTATTAAAAATTCAGTAGAAGAATTTTCAAGTTATTGTAATTACTTTTCTGAAACTAGATATATTTAAATTAATTATTTAGTCATTTACTAAATATATCACAAGGCCCAGTTACCTGTTGTACTAGTAGATGTTGGACTTTCTTCTGTATGAGACATTTCTGTGGGATAAGCACTTTTATTTTGGCCACATAGAGTATGATCAGAAAATTTTATATGATCTACAGTAAAGAACAAAATAACCAAATATTCTTTTAAAAATATTTTAACAGAATAAGTTGGATTACAAAAATATTCCTTAATACAATGTTAGAGGAAAGGGTTATTCAAAAGAAAGGGCCCTGATGGGACAAGCTTTATAGCAAGCATTGGGCCACTTCATTATATACATAAAATAAAAATGCTATTATTAAAACTTACTTTCATTAAATGGTATCTGATATTCAATCCCTTGTTCATTGTATAATTGTGCTAAGCGTAAAAACATGGCTTCAATTGTAGAACCTTTTAATAGTGCAATCTGATCATCATTGGCTAAGCTTTCAAATCCTATAACATAAAAAAGGTAAAATTACACCAAGGATAATTTACCATTTACTTACCTATTCTGAAAAAAGTTTTTTTATTATTGAAGACTGTAATTCTGGGGTCTGGAAAAGTATCTCAAGGATTTTTTTAGATTCCATCTCTTAAGTTTTTACAGCCTCAGATATGAAGATTGTTGCTGGAAATGTTCTGCTTTCCCATCATAAAAGTTCTATGTTGGAGAGATCAAAGCGGGGGGGGGGGTGTCCATGAACTTTCCAGAGCCCAGAAACATTCTTCACTTGTAATTTGAAGAAGGAAAAAAAGAATAGAAATTACTTCTCAGTCCCACTTAGCCAATGTGAATCATCCAGAACTGTAGTAATCTTAGAAGCTCTGATACTGAATGCTGTGACAATCTAAATAAGATCATTGCAGATATTTCAAATATTTTTAAAATTATTGTGCATTGTGAAAATGTAAAATGGCAAGTTGCCTGTGTAATTTTATACTGTAGCTACTGTGTTTTCCTGAAAATAAGATCCACCCCAAAAATAAGCCCTAGCCTGATTTTTTAGGTGGGCCTAATATAAGCCTTACCCCAAAAATAAGATTGGGAAGGTGGGTGTGGCCAGCACAAGCAGAGATGAGTATGTGGGGGGTCGACGGTGTCCAGCCATAGCCTGCCAGCCCCTTGGTGCAGTGGAGGTAAGTCCGAGCATGGAGGCAGAGGTGGGGGGAGACCAGTGATCCAGATGTGCCTCGCACTTTTCACTCAGAAGGAGATTGGAACCTTTGTCTGCTTACGAATGGGAGGTTTAGAACCTAAGCAATTCGCTCCATCTCCAGGCACTGTATTTATAAGCAGACGAAGGTTCTAGCCGCAGAAGTGGACCAACAGCCATGAGGACTCCAGCTGAATGGGGCTGTTGGTGCCGCCACCGCAAGGCAAGGGAGGTATCGGGGGAAAAATAAGACATCCCCTGAAAATAAGACCTGCCTCTTTTGGAGGCAAGAAAAAAAATATGACCAGGTCTCATTTTCAGGGCAACACAGTACTACATAAAATTTAAATGTAGAGTTGAAAGGAATTCCAAATGCTTAAGAAGTTTATGAATATGCCAGGGGCTACTGATTTGCAGAAAGTGGAAAAGTAGACAGTAGCACTGCCATGATCAAAGCACCAGAAGAACATCCAGATACAGCAGTAGGTTAAAGTTGGCCAGGCTCATTGAAATGGATAGGGATGGTACATATTTAAACTGATTTTGATATCTTTGTCTACTTTGGGTCTCATCTTTGACCACAAATATTGTTTTGCAACATATCCTGGGTCAATAGTTATAAAAAGCATAATCCATAAAATATCAAAAAATTGGGGAATGCTAATTAGATCAATTAATGGTATTTTCAGTTGGGTCCAAACTTATTCTTGCAATAGAGCAGCAGTGTCCAGAGGAAGTGTTGAAAAGTCAAGACTGCACCACAATTGAAGCTTTTTAAAATGCATTGATACTGCATACATATATATAAAGGGATGTGGCCTTGATTACACTGCCATAAGCACTATCTTGACTTTTTTGAATGCCCTATCAATGCCACTAGAGTAGATGCATGGTATCAGTGACAATTTAAGATCTAATGGCCAAGACGTAGATGGGCATTTTAATTACATATTAATAGTAGTGGCTATTTGCAGGAACAGAAGTAAGTGGAAGATAGGACAAACAGCTAGAATGAATACAGAACACGATGGTAAACAGATGGGCAGAAAAGAGTGGATAAGAAGATGTTCAAGTGGATTTGGAAAAAAGTATATGTTTTCAGATTTTTGATGCAAATTGTTTATGCAGGCAGAAAACATTTTTTTTCAAATAAAACAAATGTGCATGAAGTAAGTAGTTTGCCACTGTGCTCTAGGACGTTTTGGTAATTTCTCTCCTTCCAAATCCAGTTATCCAAGTGCTGCCACTGGGGCCATAGAGATTAAATTGGCATAAAGTAACATACCCAAAGTTAGTACATATTTTGAGTCAGCTAAATAGATTGATCAGAACTAGTTTGTGAAATGCTGTATTAAAAAGTATTACCTGGGAGTCTTTTTGTAAAATCTACTAGGATCTGCACATGAACCATTGCTGTTTCCGAAAGACGTAAAAAATTCTCTTCAGGATTAGCACTTTTCTGTAACTAATTAAAATATTTAAAATGAGCCTATAAGCCATTTAAATTTGGAATACCACATTTTTCAAAAAATAAAGGTAAAGGTTTCCCCTTTCCACTTGTGTCCAACTCTAGAGGGCGATGCTCATCTCCATTCCTTAGTCGAGGGAGCCAGCATTGTCAAAAGACATTTCCATGATCATGTGGCTGAGGGGCATGGAACACTGTTACCTTTACTTTCCTACTGAAGTTGTACCTATTTATTTACTTGCATTTCCATGTCTTCAAACTGCTAGGTAGGCAAGAGCTGGGGCAAATAACAGGAGCTCACCCCATTGTGTGGTGCTTGGGTCTCAAAACCCAGGCTGTCAGCTTTCCAAATGATGAGCTCAGAGTCTTTAACTGCTGAGCTATCATGCCCTTCTCAAAAAAAAAAAAATCTTGGTAATATTAATTTATAAGCACATACAAACTTTTTTCCTTCCTCCATTGGAATTGTGCATTTTTGGTGAGCAGCCAATATATGATCAATGAGTTCATGTTCTGCAGGAGTAAATTCCATTCTCTCCTGGACCTTTGGAAAAAAAAAGTAGGCTTTACTTCAATGCTAAATACTATAATTAAATTCAATAATAAAAATATAAGATATGACTCTACTTTTAAAGGTTTGGTTGTAGAAGATACATGCTTGCTGTCCATTCCCTCGTCTTCCATTTTGATGTTGCAAAGGAAACTACTTTTTTTTCTAAGTCGTTTTGATTTACATTGGACTTCAGTTAGCAAACCTATAAAATTTTATACCAAAATTCATAAGCATATTTAAGAACTATGTTGATATTTAAGTTATGTTGTAAAATTTGTGGCACTTTTGTAAACCACATAAATTGAAATTGTATTAACAACTACTACATTTGGTTAGTTTATTCTATTCCATGATATACAACTTATCAGAAATGTTCCTAAACTAAGTAGCACATCAGAAACAAGAGAAAAGTAGTTTTGGCACTCACATTCAGCCAGCATTCCCACAGCTTTACATTTCTTTAGACGACATTCCTGACACTTCCTCCTCATATACATATCCATTTCACAATGACCTCCACTCTTGCATCTGTATATTGCATTTTTGGTGATGCTCCGTCGAAAAAATCCTGGCAACAATTATTTCAGATTATGACAAATAATAAAGAAACTATACATCATCAACTTACTGTATTTGAATTTGTAGTGTTCAATATACTAAGGTAATATATTGCAAAAAAATAGCATGTCAACAAATAAGATGACAGTTTTTTTACAAATCTAAAACAGAATTTCTTAGAAGGAAATGAGTTCCATTGAACTCAAGGGGTCTTACTTTTGAATTACATGGATATTATAAGTAGGATATGATAATATTGTTATTAAGGTAATTATTTACAATTATGCTTTATAACTTACAATGATTTATAACAGGTTAGATTTTAAATAGCTTAGAAAGGCCTATCTATCCCCTCACCATCACCACATGAATAGATTAGGCTGAATTTCTGAGAACGTTCATTAAAAACTTAATCTGAAGATTATCTGATACTTCCCTCTCAATACAAAAGTTCACACACACCCCTTGAAATTCAGTAAGAAAATTTGCTTATTGAACTTCAAAGGTGATGTAAATTTAAACACTTGCATGTCAGTACTAGGCCTGATCAGTACAACTGGCAGGGAACTGATTGCTGAAGATTGTATTGGGGGGGTGGGGGGAATATCTGACAATCGCCAGATTAATGTTTATTTATCTTCAGTATGCTCACTTATTTTCTGAATAGCCGCCAAATTCCTGTTTTTGATTTTTTACTCCTGCAACTCTAATACCATCAAACTGTCTAAAGGCCTCTATTTTTACCAAGTATGTCATTTCCAATTGAACTGAACATAATTTACTTTCTATAACATACGGTACTTAACAATCCTGCTATTTCCAGCACCAATTTCTGCCCATTATCTTCTTAACTCATCTCCAATATTTTAAATAATAAATATTTGGCACCACATTCTTAAGCTTTTCATAAGCCAGTCCCACTTAAGATACAATATTATTTTCTTGTTACCTTTACAGCCTTCGCAGGTGAGCGCATTGTAATGATATCCTGAAGCCTTGTCTCCACAGACTACACAGAGCTCTTCTTGCCCTTTTATTCGTAAGGCAGAATGATTAAGCCTAGGTCGTTTCTGTCCAAGGTATCCTGCCCCATCATGATGGGCACCCATGCAGGTGGGTTTACTAAATTCACAATTATTGATGATGTATTGACCATCGCTGAACTGAGAGTCCAAACTATATGAATTGTAATGAGTCTGTGGAGATGGTGTCTGTAATACTGGAGGGAACTGAACAGTTGAATATTGGCAGTAAGGAGCAGCTTGGAAGTCAAGGTCTTGCACTGGATAACTGATATGGTCTGGTAAGACATCTGGTTTATTTTGAAAAAAATCACAATTTAGAATTTCACATGTTTAATTGTAAACTATTGTAATATTTCTATATCAATTAAAATTTTGCTATTTGATTTTAAAAAAAACCAACCTCCACATCTGGGTTACATATGAACAGTGAAAACATAAGTTAATTAATTTATTATTTATCAAATTTATTTGCCACCCTTCTTGTATCCAATGACTCTAATAGTTGAAGTTAACAATATAGAAAACACATTCCAAGAGACAAAAGTTTAAAAAAAAAGGAAGAAACAGAGTGAACGAAACTGTCATTTTATAATGACCAACTGGAAATTAAGCATATTGCTAGAATTATTTTCAGATTTGGAATGTGCTTTTAGAAACTACTGTAAACAATACATCCTTTTCATCTTTATTATTTTTTTAATTAAAGTAAGCTGAATTTTACAGTACAACCATTAATATATTTACTCTGAAATACTTGCCCCTTAGTAACCATTCTTGTGGTCATGTAATCAATTTTCCCAGGAACACTGTTCTATTGAAGGGCTATGGGAAGAGAATCTTCTGTTTAAAAGTGTCCTATACTTGAAGGAGATTCAATCCCCAGTGATTTAAAGAATATAATCTAGGAAGGACCTTGATATTGATATTGACTAAACATCTGGAGGATAATGCAGCATTTTCAAGTACAAAAAATGACATTCATAAAAGATTTTAAGAAGAATTAATGCCTTAAAATATTCACTAAATTCATCATCTGAAGAACCTACATGATTTTTTAATCTTTCTTTGAATTGATTGTGTATTGGGAGGGAGGGGGAATTTATTTTTGATTCCCTCAAATCTAAAATGGCATCCCAAATAACCTTTCAATAGTCTTCTTATATGACCCAGAACATGTATTTAACAATTGCATAAATTCTTGTTTTTACTAACACCCATATTTTATTGGTAATTTCTCTTTTTTACTTACCATAATACTGTATTGGCTCACTAAGGCAATATCCATCAGATACTGTTACAAAGGTATTTGCCATGCTCTGTTCCAGTTCCCACTGCTTCATTCAAAAAAAATCAGACCTGAGGAAAAGGATTGCATTTAATTATTTTGAAGTTCAAGAGCTAAGGTTTGCTGCAAAAATGAAAACTTTCTAGAAGCAATTTATAGAGATAAAACATGCTGAAAAGAAGAAATGGAAAAAGCAATCCTCTGAAGGGCTCTAAAGGAAAACAAGAAAGTCCAGTTGCCTCATGAAAAAGCAACTTTGGGGTTCTAAAGTATAATTTAGTCAACCAAATACATTTGATTAAAATCTTTATCAGGCCCCCATTGAAAACTGTTCTGTGTAAATTGTGTGTGTGTGTAGATGAACTATGAGAACATCATTTCATTGCAAAGTGAGCATACAGAGATCACAGCATGTTGTTTTGTTATATATTGCTTGTAAAAGTTTAAACCAAGTATGTTGGAAATATAATTTATGTAATATAACCTATTTTTGTTCTTCAAGAAGACCTCTTTCTACACAATCCCTTTCTAATAAATTCCCTTCTCAAGTCATGCTTATAGGGTTGGTATTTTATGATTCTTGGAAACCTCTATCCCAGAAATTCTGCTGCTAAAATTTGGTAATAAACTGACATGGGTCATAAGGGTCTCGAATGGAATTGATATTTTATAGTGTAATGTGCCTAGTTTGCTTAAAAAAACAAAAACAACAGACCACCCATGACAGTGGTAGCAGATAAACAGTTCTACCTCCTCCCATTCTGGTGATGTTAACCAATCTTTAGATGCCTGATATTAGCTACCAGAGAGAAAGAAAAAGAGAATTAAACACCCTGGTCACAATAATTTTTAAAACTGCCACAGGAAATGGAAAAGGCCAACATAGGTTTAATTTGGAAGTTAAGAAAATATCCTGGTTAACATTCCTATACTTAGAAAAACTCACCATAAAGCCTGAGAGAAACAAAAATGCTAATTATGTATACAGAATATAACGGAAAGATTTATAAAGGATAAGAACTCCTAGCTGATGTTCAAGTAGTATAATTGTTTCTTCAAATTGATCAATTCTTTTCTCCATGAGATAGGATTCATGGATTGCTGCTCAGAGGTTAGATGTGATCACCACCTTCAGTGCAAACACCAAAGACTCTCCAATAACTGCCATAAGTTATACTTTTAATGTGACTGGAGGAAAATATATATTTTTTGAAATGTGGAGCTTGAAAAATTACTCAAAGGCCACTTTTATTTTTCAGACTAAAAGGAAAAAAAATGAGAAGTGGACAGGGGACAAAGACAATTTTTGTCTTGCTTCTTTGTGACCTTAAAAAGAAGCCCAGAATCTTGTTTCCATTATCAACAAACTTTCTGGGATGTATTACATACAGACTTGGACAAATTGTCTTTTAAACAAGTTTTTACTGTAGATTTGGCCTGCCTAAAACAAGGAATTTTATACAGGAACTTTTTTTATTTTTCACTAGTAGTTCCATTTTTAAAAATCAAAATATCATTTATGACAGGCTGAAATGATGGAATAGGTGCACAGGGTTCCAAATGCAGACTATCTAGAAGATGAGACTGTCTGGAAGATGACTGTGTTGCTGGTTTTTAGAGAATTTTTTAATTCTGCTTTATGTCTTAAATTTGAATCCCTAATTAAAAGTAATCACAGTTCTGGGTTTACATATAGTAAGAAATGGTTGTTAATTTAAAACAGAAGCAAGTTTACAAAAACATCTAATAGTTGTGCCAGAAGAGAAGGAGATTGACTGAGATTGATTGGTTTGGTGTGTAGTTGTAAACCATAGCTGACCATTGTTTTTAAGTTTGTGTTTAATTGCCAATCTTGTCTATCCATTTGTGGCAAAATCGAAGTAACTATAAGCGTCCTTTTTCTGAGTATCTGGGAGTAGAATGGATGGGTGGAAAGCAAGGAGCTACTTTGTAATTCTTCCACAATCCAAATACTTTGCAGTAAGTAGCAGGGACAGCCTTCAAAATACTGAATTTTAGATCAATATTTTGCCAGTTAACAAATTTATGCTGTGTTTGAAATGGCAATTTGAGTAGTTGGCATAATTGACACTGTATCAGTTAACAACTATTTTAAAATAGATTCCTCTGGTCCATGAAACAGCATAAAAGTATACAACAATAATGTACTCTATTACAACAGCTGAGCTCTAATCTTGACGAATAACAAGCCAGTGTGTGGTGCTCCTCTTACAAATTTACTGTAAAACAAGTCAAAACAATTTGTTGATTTCCTGCCAATAGAAAAAAAACCATTGCCCTGTTGCTGTCTCTGTTGGTGGGAGTTTTGATAGATTGTTCAACTCATGGCTTTAACCTTCTGTCAAATTCTGATCTATGGAATTGATAGAGGAAAATAGGACAGGTCCTTTACCAAAGCCATTGCCTACCTCATACATCACTTGGAGAGTCTACTTTACAGTATTGGGCAACTTCCATCTACAGTACTCAACTCAATGGATCACGTCCCAAAAGATAAACAATTTCCCAGTAAATAGCCCTGGGTTATTATCTTGTCACCCAATTCTCATGGACCATGGCATGGTTGACCGGGAAGGTTCATCTTTTCCACTACTTCTTTTTCTACCATCATGGTTTCAAGCCCTGAAAGGAGTAGGGGAAGGAGTGGGTAAAAGAAGTGAAAGGGTACAAAAAAAGCTAGGAAAGGAGAAAAAAATAATCCCCAATTGTCATCTTGAAAAACACCTTGAAAGAAAGCAAATTGCAAGGCATCATAGCACTGTCTTAAATGAAGAGAAGTTATGTGATGTTTATGAAGAATTCCCTCAGACAGTACTACTTACTGTACAAACTGCCTGTCAGGGGCTTTTCTTTCTGCATGTATCTAGCTGTCATACATGGGACCATTAGATCCATGTAGTTATATAGCCTGTATAATTCTTGACTGTTGCTCTGTGAACCATATTCATCACACAGGCAAGGAACTGAATACCTGACACTTCCTGCTGCCCAAGCCAAAATAGCTTTTATTTGGAAACTGATTTTCCAAGTAATATTTCCATTCTGTATAATCTTCTTAATAAATTTATATCTAACTTTCCTCCATTGTTTCTGAGGAGTCCATGAAAGAATTACTTTTGATTTTAAAGGCAATTAAAGCTACTGCTAAACCTAGTGGCTAAATGGAGAGATCTCATGCATGAGGAAAACAAGTGCCACAGAGTCTCTCTTCCTACTCCACTCTTATTCTCCTGTAATATAAGTCCCAGAAATCAATACTAGAGCTGGGTGGTGAAGCTGATACAGGGAGCTAAACTGGGAAGGGGAAAATTGTGAAAAGCTGTCTCTTGCTTTGCCATCAAATGAAACATTTATTGGCATTTCTGCATTTGTAAGTAGGGTTCACAAAACAATGGCTTTAAATTTGCTTTAAGTAAAGATGGATATAGTTGTGATAAGGGTATAGGGTGCAATTGGACATATTCATGTCGGAAGTTTACAAAATAAAGTAAGTCTCTTACAGGTTAAATAGCAGGATCCATTCATTTTCATACAAAGGAAGTCAAAAGCTGTTTATTCTATACTAGCCTTAATATTTTAGCATTCAAAAGTAATGAATATTACTAAAAATTTATGGCAAAAATTATTTAATTTTTTGCAAAGATACTGTGCAGCTGTTAACTATTATAACTGGCAATAAAAATGTAACGCTTGCTTTATTGCACAATGTAGAGCATAGGCCTCACAGGAGACCCCCCAGGGAGTATTTCAGAATGTTTGAACTGATAGTACATTAACATCTATCGTAAATATTTTGACAGTAGTGTCAAAAGGGAAATTTCTTGACCAGAGAGAATTTTAGGAATTTGAGCTGAAAGTCTTCCTGCATTTCTGTAGGGTACTTATTTCCTGGGAAGAAAAAACTATAGTTGCAAAACCATCAGATTTGGGCAAAAGATTCAAATCTTGATTTGGAACTTGTCCTAACGCTTTCTTCAGACCCTGATGTACAAAAATAACTGAAACTATTGCCATCATGTAAACATTTAATTTTACATAGACAACTTTGATTATTTCAGACTTTAAGGTTTTTTTGGGTGCTTTAGCATTAAAGCTTCATAATGACAACAGAAATATGAAGAACTGATCAATATGTCATCAATAATGTTTCAAGAACTTGTTGTTTTGCGTTGTTTAATTACTTTGCTATAATTTCCTTTACATGCTATTAAGACTTTTAAAACTTTAAAATATGACTAAAATTAAGATTAGTATTATAAAAACATATGTTTGGCATGAATTCCTCTGAAGATTTGAGTAATTTGAAATGAAGGAAAATCTACATAGAGAATTATCTGTAGAAATAAAATAAATCTATATGACCTGTCATACATGGCAACTTCTTTCTCATACATGCACACACACACTTCTTGTATGTAATGGTTTGTAGTAAACATTACATACATGCATAAAGTACATAAAGTACATCAGCAAACACATTTTCTCAATTTTTGTACATTTAAAAGAGTCCTCAGCAAACTTTGCCTTAAAGCAAATATGTTAATAATAAGGAATAAATTAACTGAACACATCCATAACTGTCTGTATTTATGACTATACTGCAATACATTTCACATATGAGATTTCTCTTGCTTTCTCTCCATGTAATAATTGCCCAGTAGTTTTAGTAAAATAGAAACATTATTGCATCCATTTTATATACTCTAAGGATGCTTTCCAGCTGGTTTTATTAATAGTGAACATGCTGATAAATATATTTATCTGACTCCTGCAATCAATAAGATATCAATATATATCAATATATATATCTATATATCTATACCTATCTATCTATCTATCTATCTATCTATCTATCTATCTATCTATCTATCTAATCTATATATCAATCTAGATAGATAGATAGATAGATAGATAGATAGATAGATAGATAGATAGATAGATAGATAGATTCTGCTCACTTATAGCTATCAAAAACACAGTGGTTAATATGGTCATTATGATGCCAAATTTTCATATAGGTACTTTTCTACCATTTTTTTAAAGTCGTCACTCTGGAGAAAAGTAGTTATCAAAAGTTTAGAGATGGAAAGTGTAACCAAATGAAATGAAAGTGAAATGTTCCAGTGAAAAAAAAATGGTTGTTTTTTTATTTGGACATTCCATCATAATTTAGTTTAGATTTTATATTAGGAAGAACATCCCAAAATATTTCCATTGTAATGTTTTCTAAAGACATCTTTTTAAAATAGAAATATAAATATTGCCACCATTTTATTTACTATCACAAAATGTGAGTGTCTACATGTTGTAATCCCATGTTTGTATCTAATAATTCTATTTACCAAAATTAGTTCGCGTATTTCATTGTTGGTTTAGAATGGAAAGATGCACCATTTTTCTTTTCAGTGTGTTTAATGAATTTATTATTAAACATAATATTACTATGGTTAATTTACTAATTCACTCTGTTCCAGAAAACGGAACAGGACAAGCAGAGTAACTTAAAAAGTAACCAAAATATCTTGTCATTAAAAGACTAGAATGTTCATTATGTCAATGTTATATACCTCAATATCCAATTCTCAAATAATAGGAGACAAGACAAGTAATTGATATGTGAGTGAAAATTAAATATGTTCCAGCAGTCTTTTCATCCAATGAGAACATAGATGATGTGCCCATTAAGTAAAGTTGAAAACCCTGCTTCTGTAGATAGATATAGAGGGAGAGAGAGAGACGTAGATTCTCACATTCCCACACTATTTCTAACCAAGAAAATAATTAAAATAAAATGAAAAGAAAGTAAAAGCAAATGAATAGCTGAATCTTTCATCATAATTAAGTTCTGCATTTTGAAAGTCACATGACAAACTTGACATAATGACTTTAAAGTATAGCATTTTTAAAAAATAATTGGACAATTCTCGGGCATAAGTGAATAAAATTACTTACACCACTTTGTTCCAGGGAACTGTCCTCTTATCGTCTTTCTTTTCAGTCCATCTGAAGCAAAGAGGGTTTTCTGTATTTATCTGTTTCTTTGCACTCACTTTGGCTCCAAATGCATTACAGAGCGGCACTTCACTCTATCTTAGAGACACAAGCTTCCCACATAGCCATCCCCAGGGTCAAAGCAAGGGCAGCTGCAAGATCACATAAATCAAACAATAACTGAATCATCAGGGACAGAGGCCATCGGGATCCACACGTCACATTTTCCCAGCAATCTCTGGAGCCAGCTCTCTCAACTTTTCTGTTGTCCTGATTCAGAGTTTGACATATGCTCATTTTGATTGCTTCACACTGTTAACATTGCATGTTACCAGCACAGACTGTCTGTACCTTCTCATGGAAAGGCAAACAGCAAGCAGCATGCAATATAGTGGACAGAATTTAAGACTAGAAATAGACAAGGCAGGATTCTGACTTCTACTCAGATAACATTGGGCTAATTGTTATTTATTTCATAGTATCATTCAGAGTTGAAGGAGGTGGGGAAACCATCTGTTTCTTTACAATGAACAGAGGATTAAAAATGTAATAAATAACAAAATACTTATTCCTGCCATGCTCTTTTTATAATTATCCTGTCCCATTCATAGATTTTCCTTATACATGTTTTCTTAAACATGGCTTGTTTAATAAGCCACAGTGGGCTAGTTTGCACCACGCACTAACTTAACATATGTTTAAATCAAACTTAAACATCTTCAAGATGGTTTAGTATGGTGTATTTTTCCATTTATAGAGTTCTAGAAATAATGTTATCTCCACTTTGAACCCTTCTCTTATTTCTTCTTCTACTTATTTTCTTTTCATAGAACTTTTTATCAAATGATCTTGTTGAAGATGGAATAGATGATTTTCAGTGGGAATCTTAGAAGCTCTATATCTGAAAAAAAATACCTGGTGATATCCAGACTAGTCATAACAGTTGCTTCAATGTAGCTGAAATTCCTGACAATGCATAAAATGTAATGTTCCAGAGGTTAGATAGATAGATAGATAGATAGATAGATAGATAGATAGATAGATAGATAGATAATTGCATCAATTCTTCATCAAGATGGTCAGCTGTCAACTTATTTTGTGACCCTCATTTAAACTGTTGTTTTAAAACTTTATAATTTTAAATGTTTTGGGGTCAAATACCGGTACTTTAAACGGCCACCACATTCATATTTTATCTCTCTGAACAGTAAGATTTTTCATGGAGTTCCAGGAGGCATGGATAGATGAAGTAATATAGACTTATCAAGGTGGCAGTATTTCTAAGTTAAGATGACACAGAGTCAAAGGTGATGGGCAGAAGTGTGGGTATCTCAATATAGAGAATATATAAACACTCCCAGTATTTCAAAATCCAGCAGAAACAATATTTCATAATTTCTCAAGCCATCTCAGTTTGTCTTCAGGTAAGGTCATGTCTGCAAGCGATTCATGTTTCTTCAAATTAATCTCTGTATATACTGTAGTTTAGTTATACTGTAGTCAGTGGAGCAGCTAGATTTGAAAATGAAGCTACTACTGGCTTTGTTATTCGGCATCATGTTCTGTGGTATCATAACTGTTGTCCTACAACTTTGATAGTAAACAGAAATTTATTGCAGTGTTAACTGTGAGCACGCATAATATACTGAAGTTCGATATATGTTTTTGTAAAAATTATTGTCACAGAAATGTCACAATCCTCCTGTATCTCTATAAAAAAATAATCTTTGTGAGCATCCACTGAGAGTGGTATGTTCTTAACGTTGGTTAACATTCTGAAAAACAGACAAGTCAGGTTGAATAATATAGCTGTTTCCGGACACCCTACTGCAATGTAAATTAATCTGTTAGTTGGAAACAAGGCTTTCAATGTACACCTTTTGGTGAAAAGAGGAATGCTACATGTGTGCAGAGATGTCCAAACATTTTACAGATGTTTCCATCTGTAAATTGGAGTTTAGATAATTACTTTCAAAATTCCTCTATGTTAATTATTTTAACATTTAACAGTGCAATAACTTCATTAGATTTTGTGTGTGTGTGTATGTCATTTATTATAATGGAAGATTTTCAAATATTTTGTTAAATCAGATTATTATTCTATTTCATTCCTTAATAATTACAAAAGAATAACAATAGGGTGCCAGAGTTAAATCTTATTCAGGATACATAGATAATTGGAAGCTGAGACTTTATGACATGTTCACCAAAGATGGGGATTGTTTAAAGAGGGGCAGGAATAAAAATATTCAGTGATTTTTTTTGCACATTACTCTAACATGGGGTCCCCAACACTCAGGCCGCAGCCCACTACCAGGACATGGCCTATTTGGAACTGGCCCATGTAGTGGCATTCCAGCATTCACTTGTGCACACGCAGTTTGACTTGCACGAGCAGCAGGCTAGCAGTGAGCCACACATGAGCACAACCCATTGTGCAAATTGAGCTGTGTATGCATGCACGCCAGCCCACTGCTCAGGTGACACGCTTCCTCTCTACCCCCCACAACTAGGCCCCACAAAGGTGGGGACCACTGCTCTAATATATTTCATATTATTACAAACTAAAGTCACTTCACATTTTCTTCTGTACTATGATTAAAATAGACTGCATCTTTCCATGAAACCTTAACTATTTATTTTTTATTCCTCTATGTTTATTTATGTTTCTTGAACTACAGAATGTTTTATCTATACTCCATGTAGTTCTGATATTTTTCATTAATATTATGGTAAAAAGAATGAATGGGAAAAAATAATAGCAAAACAATTGAAAACTAGCAACTTCATGTATTTTGTACTAGACATATGACTTAAAATAATGATAACTGAAGTTGTAATTTATAATCTTAGGAGGAAGGCCCACTAACCTCAACAGACTTTATTTTAGTACCCATATCCTTACCAAAATGCTTGAAATCCCATAATTCAACGTTATATGGAAATAGTAAATTACACAGTAATGGTGAAGGTGCTTTTTCCATAACAAATTAAAAAAAATTTTTTTAACTTGAGTGTTTCACTTTGAAACTGTATCTTTTTCTTTTTGGAAGTTGTAATCATCCCTTTTGCTCTGAAGCCAGCTATTAAGGGTGTAAGAGCAATAGTATTGCCCCACTCTAAGTGGTGTTCCTATAGAGAGGGAATTTGTGGAATAATTGCACTAGGGTACAATTATGTGACCTAATGGTATGACCTTAAGGTTCTTTTTGGATGACACACCATATTGCAAGCTAGCTAGTCATATTTTGTCCTGGCATGTTACATAAATTGAGCCACCTGTGGCTAGTTTATGGTTTGGTATATGGTGTAAGCCAAGAAAATTGAGGAAATAAAACAATGCTAATTCAACCATATTAACAGAATTCACAAACGTGATGTTTTCCCTAAATTTGGAACACACAATTGAAACATCAGTATGTGACAGTGAGGTAAATTTCTACCATCTGATGTTATACAACAACAACAACAACAACAACAACAACAACAACAACAACAACAATAATAATAATAATAATAATAATAATAATAATAATAATTTGCTACTGCAAATCCACCAAACTGTAGAAGAAGAAAAATGAAGTTTGAATCACTACATAAATCAAAGTACAGAAAAATTGATGCAGGCTGTGAAAACAGAGAGCATTATAAAAATAATAGAAACAAAGGCAGAATATAAGGGAAAACGGCTGGATGACAGATTAAATAGATGGAAAACCCAAGCTATGCATGGACAGCATTTGAAAAACATTGAAGGAAAATGTGATAACAAGTTGACATGGGCATGGCTTAAGATGGGAACCATCAAGAAAGAAATGGAAGGGTTAATACTGGCTGCTCAAGAACAAGCACTACAAACTAATGCCATGAAAGCAAAGATACACAAATCTACTGACAATCCAAATTGCTGACTTTGCAACAACAAAGTTGAAACTGTTTCACATTTAATATGTGAGTGCAGCAAAATCGCGCAAACTGATTACAAAGCTACACATGACCGAGTTGCTAAACTAATCCACCATTGTGTAAAACAGGGCTTTCAACCAGTGGTATGGGTACCACCTGTGGTACATTGGCACCTGGCAGGCAGTACGCGACCATCATAGAAAAGTGGTAGTGGGGGAGGGGAATGAGCTGAACCAGTGGCAGCACCGCACAAACCTAAGCGAGAGATGGCTGGAGCTGCAAGGCTGTCAGGGCTCAGTGAAAGCTTCTTCGGGGCTGTCAGCACTCAGCAGAAGTGCCAGGATCAGTGCCAGGCACCAGCTGGAGCTTGGTGCTGATCCCAGTGCTTCTGCTGAGCCCAGAAGAAGCACCAATCAGCTGGAATGTTGCAGCATCTCCAGGGGCTTGTGATTTACATTCAGATGCTTGGCAGCTGATTCATATTTATGACAGTCTCAGTGTCCCAGGGTCATGTGAAGTGACCAAAACCTGCTGCAACCACCCAGCAGACGAGGGGGGGATAAAAACCAAACCTCCCATCACCCCACCCCCACTGCCAATCCTCAACAGAAATGCTCACAACAATGAAAACCTTGGACAGGAAGAAGAGTGCTGCCGGGTGGGTAGGCAGGTGTCTTGCTCAGCTGTGGCTTGTGGGGCATTTTTTCAGTGCCATTGTAACTTCAAACAGTCACTAAGCGAACTGTTGTAAGTCGAGGACTACCTGTACTTCATCACTTTTTCCTCTTTTTTTTTTGGTCATCAGGTTTTTGACACCTTGCTAGGCGACTGGTGGTACTCGGATGTTGCCATATCCTAAAAGTAGTACAATGGGTGAAAAGGTTGAAAAGCCCTGGTGTAAAAAATACGACTTGCCTGTGTCCAAAAAGTCGTGGGAACATACGGTGGAAAAAGTTGTCAAGAATGAGAGGGTGAAGATCTTGTGGGACTTCCGAATACAGACAGATCGCCATTTGGAACACAACATGCCAGATATCGCAGTCATAGAGAACCAAAGCATACAGTTGATTGATATTGCTGTACCAGGAGATGCCAGAGTAGAAGAAAAGGAACTGGAAAAAATTATGAAATATCATGACCTGGCCATCAAAACTGCACGATTATGGATGAAATGTGTAACAGTGATACCCATTGTCATCGGGGCACTGGGAACTATGTCCAAAAACTTTGCAAAATACATCAAGAAATTGCAGCTTCCTTCAATAACTCCAGCAAAGCTACAAAAAACTGTGCTACTCGGAAGATCTTACATTTTAAGGAGATACCTGGTTGATACCTAGGATGCTGGCAGCAACCCGTGTCAACCATTAGTGCCAGTCAATTTGAGTGTTCAGTAGATTGAGTATCATGTTTTATGAATAAAAGTTTTATAATAATAATAAAGTTGGAAGGGATCTTGGAGGTAATATAGTCCAACTTCCTGCTCAGGGAGGAAACCCTATACCATTTAGGACAAATGGCTGTCCAATCTCTTCTTAAAAACTTCCAGTGTTGGAGCATTCACCACTTCTGGAGGCAGGTTGTTCCACTGGTTAATTGTTATAACTGTCAGGAAGTTTCTCCTTAGTTCTAGGTTGCTTCTCTCCTTGATTGGTTTCCATCTGTTGCTTCTTGTCCTGCCTTCAGGTGCTTTGGAAAATAGCTTGACTCCCTCCTCTTTGTGGCAGCCCCCGAAACACTGCTATCATGTCCCCCTCATCCTTCTCTTCATTAAACTAGCCATACCCAATTACAGCAACCGTTCCTTATATGTTTTAGCCTCCAGTCCCCTAATCATCTTTGTTGCTCTTCTCTGTACTCTTTCTAGAGTCTCAACATCTTTTTTACATCGTGGTGACCAAAACTGGATGCAGTATTCCAAGTGTGGCCTTACCAAGGCATTGTAAAGTGGTACTAATACTTCACGTGATCTTGATTCTATCCCTCTGTTAATGCAGCCTAGCACTGTGTTGGCTTTTTTGGCAGCCGCAGCACACCGCCGGTTCATATCCAAGTGATTGTCCACTAGGACTCCAAGATCCCTCTCACAGTTACTACCACTGAGCAAGGTACCCCATATAGCGTAACTGTACATTTGGTTTTTCTTGCCTAAATGTAGAACCTTACTTTTTTCACCATTGAATTTCACTTTGTTAGATAGCACCCAGTGTTCAAGTCTGTCCAGATCCTCCTGTATTTTAAGCCTGTCTCCTGGAGTGTTGGCTATTCCTGCCAGCTTGGTGTCGTCTGCAGATGAGTTCCCCATCTATCCCCTCGTCCAAATCATTGATGAAGATGTTGAAGAGCACTGGGCCCAGAACAGAGCCCTGGGGCACCCCACTACACACTTCCCTCCATGTAGATGCGGTTCCATTGAGGACCACATGCTGAGTACGGCCGGTCAGCCAGCTACGAATCCATCTGGTGGTGATGCTGTCTAACCCACATTTTTCTATGTTATTGAGTAGTAGGTTGTGATCTACTTTATTAAATGCCTTACTTCATCTCCTAATAACTATTCAGTTATTGTTGTTGTTAGTTGTGAAGTCATGTGTGACCCATCGCGACCCCATGGACAACGTTCCTCCAGGCCTTCCTGTCCTCTACCATCTTCTGGAGTCCATTTAGGTTCACGCCTACTGCTTCAGTGACTCCATCCAGCCACCTCATTCTCTGTCATCCCCTTCTTCTCTTGCCCTCAACATTTCCCAGCATTAGGCTCTTCTCCAGTGAGTCCTTCCTTCTCATTAGGTGGCCAAAGTATTTGAGTTTCAACTTCAGGATCTGGCCTTCTAAAGAACAGTCAGGGTTGATCTCCTCTAGGACTGACCGGCTTGAATGCCTTGCAGTCCAAGGGACTCGCAGAAGTCTTCTCCTGCACCATAGTTCAAAGGCCTCAATTCTTTGGCGCTCAGCCTTTCTTATGGTCCAACTTTCACAGCCATACATTGCAACTGGGAAGACCATAGCCTTGACTATACGCACTTTCGTTGTCAGGGCGATGTCTCTGCTTTTTAGTGTGCTGATTCAGTTATTAGAGCCTTTATAATCTAGATCTATATGGAGATGAGAAGCTCTTTTTAAGTGTAGAGCTATCTCTCTATTAGAGGTATGTATTTTCTATATTTCAGTCAAAAGAAATCTGAATATCTACCTGATATTTTATTTGTTTGTTTGAAGTCCCAGTACTTGGAAAGAATCTCCACAAGACATCGAAAATTAATCTGCAACTTCTCTTTAGATAAAAAGACCCTTCCTTATTACCTAAGTTAATTTCCCTTTCCCAGATAGATAGACACATACAGTTATAAGAAATTGTATTATTATGCATCTATTAAAAACACTCTACTCTCCTTCTTTTGGGTAATATGACACTAAATGAGAGGCATCTGAAACCTCAGCATATATAACTGCTTAGCTACATAGTTTCGATTACTATGAACTCTGATTTACTAGCCTCCTTTTTTCTGAAAAAAGTCAGATACAGGTAGTCAACTTACAACAGTTCACTTAGTGACTGTTTGAAATTACAATGGCAGTGAAAAAGTGACTTGTGACCATTTTTCACACTCATGACCGTTGCAGCATCCCCATAGTCACATGATTTACATTCAGATGCTTGACAGCTGACTCACATTTATGACGGTTACAGTGTCCAAGCGTCACGTGATCCCCTTTTGCAACTTTCTGACAAGCAAAGTCAATGGGGAAACCAGATTCACTTAACAACAAGGTTACTAACTGAACAACTTCAGTGATTTACTTAACAAACGTGGCAAGAAAAGTTATAAAATGGGGCAAAACTCACTGAACAAATTTCTCACTTAACAATATAAAATTTTGGGCTCATACATTGTGATCATACATTGAGGATTACCTGTATTTGTTTTTTATTATCCTCTATATAGGTTTCTTTGGTGAGTTTCTCTAGGCTAAGAGAAAAGTGTTTTCTTTTCAACTTCTAAATAGAGACCTAACCATTTCTTTTTCTCCATTATGAATTTTCATGATACCTGCATTTAGTTCTGAAGGTTTTCTTTATTATCCTTTTGCTAGAAGAAGGTTTTATGAGGACAAGAGAAGTGGCTTTTTCAGGGGAAGTGCCTGAACAATAAAATAGCTTCCTTTGCCTGTTTTAAAGAGGTTCTCAAAGCTATTTTATTGCAATTGTTTTAAAGTTGAGTGTTTTATCTTTTTGTTTCAGTTTTTACGATTTTTTTAATTCATGATACTTTGAATTTATGTTAATGAAGTACAATGAAAGAGAAACATTTTGAGTAGTGGCAGTGAATTTATTGTCCATTTTCAGTGTAACATGAAAATGTAACATCGTAGAACAATATTAGAATAGAAATCTAATGGGCTGAGATCTCAATTCAAAATAATTTAGTTAGTTCATAAACAAGCAAACAAATCCTCTTTCTCTGAAAAATGGAAATTTAAACTCCAAGCTACTCATCTCAGAGATTTGACCTGAGGGCTCCTTGCTGACCTCTGAGCTTGGTTGTTTTCTTGCAGATGTCTCATTACCCAAACTAGGTAATATCATCAGGGCTAGTTTTGACTGATTTTTCACAAATTTTCTTTCCTAACTTATCATATTAAAAGTTACCTTCCTTACTTTCTAGAAAAGATTCTGATGTCTGAACTCACCATGTGTTCACTGTAATGTGACTGCTTCTGAATTCTTTCAATAATAGGCAATAGAATATGCTCTTAGATTTGGTACTTAAAGAGTTAATGAAAACTCTTTCAGTCCAGCTGGATCTTTTCTCTGCATAACTGACCCTTCTTGCCTGATCTGGTAGTGGATTTGTTTACAGCCACTTTGGTAATTAACCACTATCAGCCTCATTAATGAAACATAAACCACCTCTCCTGCTCATTTATAAAGCTCTTGTCAAACATTTAAACCCAGGGCAAAATCTCAGCAAAGTAGCAAGCTTTCCACAGCTACTGGAGACTGATTACTGGTGGTCATTTTGTTGTTTTTCATTACAAATATTTCTTTCAAAAAAAATTAAATTATATCCTAATCTATTGGTCTTGGTAACCCACCAAGAATCCAGCTGTAATCTATCATTTAAAAGAGTAATTTGGGAAATCACATTGTCCCTTTCCCTCCCACTAGCCCAGTCCCCTGCAAAAGACTGGTGTTTCAACTCTTAACTATAAATTATTTAACTATAAAAATAAGATGAGACCAAAGCTCACATATACTTCCTTAAAAGACTTTCTCTTCACTTGCAACTGGGATGAAGTTCAAATGGTGGTGCTAGGCTATTTAGTCTGCTCATTATTCACTCTAAGACTCCTTTCTGGGATTGGAAGACCACTGGGCTCCACATCCAGAAAGTTAGTTATCAAAATGCACCCCAGTTTATATCATCAAAGACTCAGCACTGGATAACTTTAAACAACTAAAAGAATTTGAACAATAAATAACAATTAGCAATAGCACTTAGACTTATATACCGCTTCACAGTGCTTTACAGCCCTCTCTAAGTGGTTTGCAGAGTCAGCATATTGTGCCCAACAATCTGGGTCCTCAGTTTAATGACCTCAGAAGGATGGAAAGCTGAGTCAACTGGTAAAATGAATAGAAATGGGCCCATAAGAAAACTTCATTTACCATCTTAAAATATTTGAGTGGTTGCCAAAAGGATGTTGATATAAATCTGTTCATGGCTGCTCCATAGATTGGAATCCAAGGTAACACTATAGTTATATAAAATAAAAAGACCAAAGGCTAGGGGTGGAGAATCAGAAGGAATCCAGTAGCACATTTTCTAAACAACAAATTATAAAATCTCATGGTGCATAGGGTGGCTAGACTGATGTAGAATTTTAATTGTGACAAGACTCATTATATCAGTTGGTTATACAGATGCAGGTTACATGTGAGACAGATTGCCCTCATTTTATTAATTAACAACTGTAATGTGCTTTTTTTTAAAAAAAAGAACATTTTGTTTATTTTTTGTGATTGCCTGAAACCTTTTAATATGAGTTCAGCAATCTCTTGCTCAATGATACTGTTAATATTTTGTTTTTACAAAGATGGTAGTTTTGAAGTCTGCAAAACAGTGCCTTGGGTGGTGACTGATAATGGTATAAAGTATATCACATTAGAGGAAAACCATGTGAAGATATCAGTGGGAACAAAGTAGACATCTACTCGGTTAAAACATCTAATTCTCATAGGATAATTGTTGTGTTGTTTCTTATTGCTAGTAAGACTCTGCTTCAGATTCTGTAGTTGTATTCAAAAATATGAGCCTGCTATACTCACATATGCAGAAAGTATCGTGCTATTTTTCAGTAAGGATAGTGGCTTATTAATAATATATTTGAATGGTTTATGTTGTGAGCTGTAGATGACAACCAGTGGTGTTCTATTTCTGTGGTCAGTTTTTAAATAGGTTACCCCTGGGAATTGATTTGGCTCTATTGATTTGCTTATTGATCTTGTAAGGTAAGTTGTTCGTTTTTCTGAATGTGTGGTTTAATTACATCAGTTGAGCAACAGTAGAAGATAGCAAAAGGCTCCAGAGGCTCATTACTATTACCCAGAGGATTATTGGCTGCCCTCTCCTCCCCCCCCCAGGACAAACTGTATAGTTCCCATTGTCTTAGAAAAGCTCAAAATTTTCTTAAACACTCATCTCATCCCGGACATTCTTTTTTTGAACTATTACCCTCTGGTAGATGGTACAAGATAATAAAAACAAAGACGAATAGGCTGAAAAATAGTTTTTATCCCAGAACTGTAACCATATTAAATACCACTGTATAGTGCAACATTGAAGTGCAATATTAGGGGCAACACAATGGTGAACAGAATGTGAAGGATGTGAGTATATAATGTATGTTCCTATTTGTGGTTTATACTTGTGTGCAATGTGCACTGTGGACAGCACTTAATTTTGTTGTGAGTTACACAATGACAATAAAGATTTTCTATTCTATTCTATTCTATTCTATTCTATTCTATTCTATTCTATTCTATTCTATTCTATTCTATTCTATTCTATTCTATTCTATTCTATTCTTATATGTTAAATGGGTTAGAATAAATACATTTCTGGATATAGCCTGACTGTAGATGACAGATTTGGTAGTTCATTTTAAGTGAAATCTGGAAGCATTTGGAATCTAGGTATTCCCAGCTTTCTAGAGTTTCCGTTATAACATGGCTTATTTATGGTGACTTGTTGTAAAGTGGACTTGTTGCATAGATAAGTTGAGGTTGAGATTCATTGTGGAATGGAAACTGTTGAACTCATGATGGAATTTGATAATAGATTCATTTCTGTATGTCCAGATGATGAACACAGGGGTTTCAGAAAGGGGGGATTGATTAAACATAGAATTTCCTAATAGAGCAATAGATTCTCCTATGTTAACGAATAGAGGGCCACAGTTGGAATCTTGTACAGGTACTCCTCGACTTACAACAGTTCATTTAGTGACCGTTCAAAGTTACAACAGCACTGAAAAATGTGACTTATGACTGTTTTTCACACAACTGTTGCAGCATTCCCATGGTCATGTGATCAAAATTCAGTCGATTGGCAACTGGTTCATATTTATGACGGTTGCAGAATCCCAGAGTCAAGTAATCCCCTTTTGCAACCTTCTGACAATTAAAATCAACGGGGAAATCAGATTCACTTAGCAACAATGTTGCTGTGGTGGCGCAGTGGTTAGAGTGCACTACTGCAAGCTAATTCTGCTAACTGCTGGCTGGCTGCAGTTTAGCAGTTTGATTCTCACTGGCTCAAGGTTGATTCAGCCTTCCATCCTTCGGAGCATAGGTTGACCCCCTCTTCTTTCTGGCAGCCCTTTAGGGCAGGACAAGAAGCAATGGATGAAAACTAATGAAGGAGAGAATCAACCTAAAACTAAGGAGAAATTTTTTGATAGTTAGAACAATTACCGGTAATCAATGGAACGACTTGCCTCCAGAATTTGTGGGTGCTCCAATAATAGAGGTTTTTAAGAAGAGATTGGGCAATTATTTGTCTGAAGACTTTAAGACTTTAAGACATAGCTGGCTGAGGGATTCTGGGAGCTGAAGTCCATAAGTCTTAAAGCTGTCAAGGTTGCAGACCCCTAGTATAGGGTCTTGGGCTAGAGACCTCCAAGTTCCCTTCCAACTCTGTTATTCTATTATATATTCTGTAGCTAGGCAGATGCAGGCTGTACGTGACAAAATTACAATGCTATAAATAAATAATATCCATTTTGTTATATAGAAGCAAAAGCCTATTAGGTCTAGGGTTGAATAAATTGAGGCCAAATGAATGTAGATTGAGTGCAAGAGTGACTAGTACAAAAGAAACAATTTGAAATGATTGTCCACATGGAAGGAAGGAATATCAGATTGCTAAAGTACCTTGGTTTATAAGGGGAAGACCAAATAATTTGTGGTCTTCCTCTTATCAACTATAAACTACAAAATGGTCCAAAAAACTGGAAAGGTGTTTAAAGACTTAAAGTCAATGTATGAAACAATATGCAGACATTGTGGAAGCAGAGATGGTTTATTGAGGGACATATGTATTTACTTATAGAGGTTTTTTACTTTTATCTTTTTTCTTTTAATTTCTTTTTTCACCTCTTTTCTGCATTTAGCCTTATGCTGTTTGACCTGAAAGAGAGTTGTGTGATCTAAGTGGATAAATAGCAAATATGCTGAGCCCAAACAAGCAAATCACATTATGGATATGTGGTATGAGAACCGAGATAATTGAATTAAAGGACCAGTGCTCTAACTTCAGTGTAAAGTTGGTTCTTATGATCCATTTAGTTTACTGAAATTTTTGACTCATTACAAGGTCATCTGTTCAATATTTAATAAATGTGAGACAGAGAACTTGTGTTCTTTCTTACATTATACAGTCCTCCTGTTATAGTGGAGTATCAGAATACAACAGGGGTAAATCATTAAATCGAATTGGCCTAACCACTTGACTTTGGCTTGTTGGAATTGTGAATGTTTGTTCCAGTGCTGCAGCAAGTGTTGAACCACGTGATATTAAAGTGTATGAGGTTCTGTTCACTTGAGTCAAAAATTAAATAACCAGATTTTCCTAATCATTTGTGGGTGAATGTCTGCACTTCCTTAAAGTGCACAGTAGATTAAAAATATGCTCCATTGTAAACAGATGCAACACTGCTGATTCTAGAGCTTTAAAACACTCAGAGTTATATTCAATGCTGTCAGTCAGCCAGTAGAAATTATTCCCAACCACAAAACTGTTCTGGAAGGATGGGGAACATCCGGGCAGAATGGGGATGTCTGGAGATAATGGGAAGATGATGGGAACAAGGGAATACTTCTAATATGTGAACAGAGAGAGTGGGGTTGGCATGGTGCTAGAGAGGATTCTCAGCTCTTACTGACTTTTTCCAAACATACTTGAAGTATTTATCCAGTTTCATACCTTTTTTCTGTAAAGGCTGTGTAGATCAATACTCACACTTTACTGTAAAATTATAATTTTGTTAGCATTTTATAAAAAATAGATTAGAATAAAGCTGTCAGCAAGCTAACTTGATGGATTTCTAATTCTTCCATTTATCAAAGATAAGGCATAAGCTTTTTTAAAACAATTCATCTTGGAGAATTTTGTTTGACCAGTGCAAGGAATATCAAAGTCATAAACAATACCATGCTAAAATGCTTCCCAGGTTTATGAAGAGTAATTAACTAATATGAACATGAAACACTATTTCTGGATTTTTTTTAGTCCCAGTTTTGTTCTCAGAATGGGCATAAACTTTATAATAAGCATAGGTAGAAGTACTCAAGAAAGGGGAGGATCTTAGAAAATTACAGAACTACAGCAAATCTACACAGATGTGGACATTTTAGAGATGCCTTACTCTTTTTAGTAGAATGGCTGAATTTACACCTTACACTAAATTAAGTATTTTTCAAATGAACCAAAACACTTTGAGCTCTGTTGAACTCATGCAATGTGTCAGAAATATATGATTAAATACATTATAATCTTTAAAAGTTAATTTCATATTTATTTATTTATTTATTTATTTATTTATTTATTTATTTATTTATTTATTTATTTATTGAATTTCTATACCGCCCTTCTCCCGAAGGACTCAGGGCGTTGTACAGGGCAATAAAAGCATTACATACAAAAGTTAAAATAAAATAAAATTAATTAAGCCCTATCAATAAATAATTAAAAATACCCCAAACCCTTAAACCAGGCCGGCCTGTTCAAATAAATAGGTTTTCAGATCACGGCGGAAAGAGTGAAGGTCGGGAGCCATCCAGAGCTCAACCGGTAATTGATTCCAAAGGGCTGGCGTGCCCACAGAGAATGCTCTCCCCCTGGGGGCCGCAAGCTGACACTCTCTGACCAACGGCACCCTGAGGAGGCCCTCTCTGTGGGAGCACACAGGATGAAGGGAAGATGACGCCGGCAGCAGGTGCTCCCGTAAGTAATTCGGACCCATGCCATTTAGGGCTTTATAGGTAATCACCAGCACCTTGAATCTCACCCGGAGGGCAACTGGAAGCCAATGCAGCTTGCAGAGAAGAGGTGTTACATGGGAGTATCGGGAGACCCCCATCACAACTCGCGCGGCCGCATTCTGCACCAGCTGAAGCCTCCGAGTGGTCCTCAAGGGCAGCCCCATGTACAGAGCATTGCAATAGTCTATACGAGAGGTCACGAGCACATGAGTGACTGTACGCAGGGCATCTCGGTCCAGATAGGGTCGCAACTGGCACACCAGGTGAACCTGGGCAAAAGTCCCCCTGGTCACAGCTCCTACATGGTCTTCCAAACTGAGCTGTGAATCCAGGAGGACACCCAAGTTGCAAGCCCTATCTACGGGGGGGAACACCTCACCCCCCATGGTTAAAGATGGAATGGACTGAATTTCCCAAGATGCCGGAACGTACAACCACTCGGTCTTGTCGGGATTGAGCTGAAGCCTGTTCCTCCCCATCCAGACCCAAACCACCTCTAGGCAACGGGACATCACATCGAGGGCATCACTGGGGTGGTTTGGGGTTGAAATAAAAAGCTGGGTATCATTGGCGTACTGATGATACCCCACTCCAAAACCACAAATGATCTCACCCAGCGGCTTCATATAGATGTTGAACAGGAGAGGCGAGAGGACCGACCCCTGAGGAACTCCACAAACGAGAGGCCTCGAGGCCGACCTCTGCCCTCCTGTCAGCACCGACTGCGAACGTCCCAGGAGGTAGGAGGAGAACCACTGGAGAACAGTGCCTCCCACTCCCAACCCCCTGAGGCGTCGCAGTAAGATACCATGGTCGATGGTATCGAAAGCTGCTGAGAGGTCTAATAGGACTAGGACAGAGGAACAACTCTTGTCCCGAGCCCGCCAGAGATCATTCACCAGCGCGACAAATGCCGTCTCCGTGCTGTACCCGGGCCTAAAGCCCGATTGGTACAGGTTCAGATAATCCACTTCCTCCATGAACAGAGGGAGCTGATGCGCCACCACGCTCTCAACAACCTTTGCAAGAAAGCGAAGGTTGGAGACCGGAAGATAGTTATTCAAAATAGTTGGGTCCAGGGCAGGCTTCTTGAGGAGTGGCCTCACCACTGCCTCCTTCAAGGTGGCAGGAAAGCTACCCTCACTCAAAGAAGCAGTTATCACTGCCTGGAGCCAGCCTTGTGTCCCCTCACGAGCCGCATAGACCAGCCAGGAGGGGCACGGGTCCAATAAACACGTGGTGGAGCTCAGCTTCCCCATGATCCTGTCCACATCTTCTGGAGTCACAGGGTCGAACTCTTCCCAGATAACATCACCAAGACCGCTCATGTCACCTCCGTCAGACTCTGCCCAGTTGGAGTCCAGACCGGCCCGAATCCAAGTGATTTTGTCCACCAGATGTTGGCTAAACTCCTCGGCATGACCCTGCAAGGGCTCCTCCCTCACCTCCTGATTAAGGAGGGAGCGGGTCACCCTGAACAGGGTGGCCGGGCAATTATCTGCGGACGCGATGATGGCAGCAAAGTAATTAGACTTTGCTGCCCTCATCGCCGCGAGATAAGACCTCGTAGAGGACCTTAGTTGCAATCGGTCGGATTCAGACCGGCTGGATCTCCAACAGCTCTCTAGGCCCAGTCTCCGACGCTTCATCTCCCAGAGCTCAACGGAAAACCATGGAGCCCACTGTGTTCTGCGCCGGGTCAGGGGCCGCATGGGTACAACACGGTCGAGTGCCTCCGTGGCTGCCCTTTCCCAGGCTTCCACCAAGGCATCGGCCAGGCTGTGAGTGAAGGCGGTAGGCGGGGACCCAAGCGCCACCTGAAACTCCTCAGGGTCCATTAGGCGCCTGGGGCGGAACCATCTTGTTGGTTCCATGGCCCAGCAACAGGGGGTGGAGAAACGGAAGACCAGCCGCAGGAGATGATGATCGGTCCATGACAGAGGCATAATAATTGGAGAACCCCCACCCAGATCATCTAACCACCGTGCAGATATAAAAACTAAATCAAGCGTGTGACCCCCCCCATGAGTCGGGCCCTGAATTACTTGCATCAGGTCCATGGCCATCATGGAAGCCATGAACTCCCGAGCCAACTCTGATGATCCCCCCAGGGATGGCAGGTTAAAGTCCCCCAAAATCATAAGTTTGGGGAACTCAATCACCAAACCCGAGAGGATATCGAGAAGTTCAGGCAGGGCTGCTGCTACGCGATTGGGCGAAAGGTACACCATCAGCAAGCCCAACTGAGCCCTAGGGCCACATCTCAGGAGGAGTGACTCACACCCGGATATCTGGACAACGGTGGCCTCCTGCGGACATAAGGTCTCCCTCACAACCACCGCCACACCTCCGCCCCTACCCTGAGCCCGAGGCCGGTGGAGCACCCGGAAACCTATAGGGCAGAGTTCAGTCAGAGGGACACCACCCTCTGGGCCCAACCAGGTCTCCGTAATGCAAGCCAGGTCCGCACGCTCCTCCTCAACCAAATCTTGGATGAGCCTTATTAACTACGGACCTGGCGTTAAAATACAGAAGCCTAAGCTCAGGTGGCTGCTCACCCTCGTTCCTGGAACCACGGGTCGAAACCAGAGAGTCGGAGCACATCACCACTTGGAGACAGCGGGGATGCTGTCAAGAATCCTATGTGGTACAGTCATTCTGAAATTATATTTGTGTTCAGTTTGAAGGGATCACATATTTTTCGAAATTTTATTAACACAAGAACTAAGAGGGGAGAGAGAAGTCAGATATATTTAAAACATTCAAATACAGACAAGCCAAAGTCTCTGTTTAATATGGTTTTATAACTGTGTTCTATTATGTTTCAGTGGATATTTGATGTCATAGTGTAGACTGTCTTTGTACCTCATGGATAGGTTTGAGGGGAAAAGACACTGAAACAATATTTATTTTAGCTATATACAATGATTTAACATAAAAAAAAGAACCTGGTCTGCCATATTCTGCCAGAAATGCTTCTTGGCACTCAGACAAGTTTTCTATTTTACTTTTTTAGATTCTTTTAATTTAAAAAAACAAGATGGTAGTATGCTACAGAGGAAAATACTGGGTTTCCAATGTCTTTCTCACAGATTCTTCCAAAGCATTGTGAAAGAATAAAATGGGGGAGGGGTCAGAGATCAAAGTTTTGTTTGTATTTTGGTAGCTAGGTACTTGTGATTGCCCACATGGCAACCATTTCATGTGACTGACTCGAACATTTTCTGAAGCTTGATTTGTTGACTAAGCCCCAATTAGCAGGATTTACACAACGCATTAAATTTGTACTACCGTAAATAAAACAAGGTATGATTTACAGTCATGTGTATGAGTCCAGTCACAATGGGCATACTAGTACCGAGAATATCTTAGTTGAATGGACAGTTGGAAAATTCCTTTAGCTGCTACAGGAAACACTATGAAACAATAGCTTCTAAACATCTGAAGTTGCAAAATGAACTAATTTATCATTTTTACTCTACATTCAGATTCTACCTGTGCAAAAATAAACAGTGTACATACTGTGATTGGAATATTTAATTATTATGCAATTGCATTTTCGGGAAATGTAATACACTGTTTCTCTGTTGAAAGTGTAAGTTGTTCAGGAAAAAGATTTTGTTCTTTTGTACCTCTAGATTTGAAAAGGAAACCTGAAACATCACTCAAAAGCTGCTAGCTTAAGCATAATTTGAATGAAACCACACATTCCAAAAGCTATTCACTTTTATATGGGCATGCCTGTTCTACCAATGCATGGTTGCCAGTATTTGTGTCACAATCAGAACATGCTTACTGAACTTTGAGTTCTATGTAAAAGCTTGAATAATGATTAAGTAAGTAATGCTTAAAGCAAATTCTATCTTTCCTCTTACCTGATTGGTAAGCAGCCTGTGGTCCTCCACATATTACTGAAGTAAAAGTACCATTGGTTAGATATGCTAGATGTTGAACTCAAAAACATCTGAAAAGTCACCCTGTTCTAAATTAGCTGAAAAAATGAAATTCCGTGGAATGAATATTTGATTCTTAAAGCTCTTTTAAAATATTCACAGGTTCCACATTCTAGACATGCAATGCAATTCTATGCAGGTCTACTCAGAAGTAGATACATTGAAAGGGGTGCTACCAGATTCCTAATTTCCTTGCAGACTGTTGTCCATGAAAGCATTAATGCATCCAATAAATCTGATTCTTTGTTTTGTAAATTTAATTCAGTGGCACATTCTTCCATATACGCTTAATTTTGCACGTATGGTTTCATTTGTGAATATGTGATTACAATTTTAAAATTCCTTTCATTTTCCTCAATCTGAAGTTTGTACTCACTTAATTACACTTAATGGGATCTCATTTAGCATGGACACATTTAAGGCATATGCAAACAATATTTATCACAACAGTCCTATCTGCTCTTCTTTCTTCAGCTTTGGAAAATTGTAGAGAAATGGAGAAATTTTAAGATGTACAAATGCTATAGAAAGGTATTAGGTAACATATAGTCTGTTGTGAGGAATAACTGACTGTCAGAAGCAAAAAAAAATACTGTCTATGAGTATGCTTCTGCCCACTTTGTTCTATGGAAGTGAGAGTTGGGTTTATCAAATGAAACATTAAATCAGAATGGGGTATTTAAAATATATGTAGTGACAAAAGAAGAGATAGAATCAAGAGTGAGTGAGTGATGAACAAATGTGTTAATACAAAAGTAATTTACCAATATGATGAAGTCAATATGGTTTGGTCATGTAGAATAAATAAGGATGCAATCCCAAAATATATATACAAAGAGTGACTGGATGAAAAGGAAGGGAAAACTGAAAAAGTCATGAGATCAACAAAGATGTGATAATTTTAATAATATATGAATTCACATGTGGACATAGTTTATCAGTTTTAAAAATATAGAAAGTGGTGTATAAACTCATTTAACTATGTTTTTTATACCTTAATTTTGTTTTATTGCTATCCTCATCATAGTCTTGTATACTCCAAGAGGGAATAGTTTGATGGATACCGGTATCTATGTAGATATGTATATCTAATTTTAGTTAAATGCCAATGTGATCCAATAAAATCAATTTTATTTTTAGTACTGGCCATACTATTTTGGGGAATATGGCCCTTCGAATACTATTCAAAAGCAGTGCAAAAGTAGGATCAGTTATTCCAGTATAGTTCTGTATCTCAGTTTGTTAAAAGAATCACAAAATTGGATGAACAGAGCAATTTATAATTTTATTTATTGATAAATGCAATTTATAAATAAAATGTTATTTATAAAGAAATGTAATTTTTTAACCTGACAACAAAATTTTTGACAGCAAAGTAATTCCAGGAAGAATTATCATAAATTCAGGGAGAGTTTATTGTGTTTCTAATATTACATCAAAAGTCGTTATATACTCTCTCTCTCTAAACACACACACACACACACATTTTGTACAATAAAAACAGCTTTTTGAAGGAGTATTCAGCGTTTTTGAGTTTCTGAGTTTTGTTAATTTTACCACTGAATCTTAACAGAGCTTCATGTGAATCATAAAGGTAAAGGTAAAGGTTCCCCCACACGTGCATGCTAGTCGTTTCCGACTCTAGGGGCCGGTGCTCATCTCCGTTTCAAAGCCGAAGAGCCAGCGCTTGTCTGAGGACGTCTCCGTGGTCATGTGGCCGGCATGACTAGACGCCAAAGGCGCACGGAACGCTGTTACCTTCCCACCGGAGCGGTCCCTATTTTTCTACTTGCATTTTTACGTGCTTTCGAACTGCCAGGTTGGCAGAAGCTGGGACGAGTAACAGGCGCTCACTCTGTTACATGGCATTCGGGATTCGACCTGCCAAACTGCCGACCTTCTGATCGACAAGCTCAGCATCCTAACCCACTGAGCCACCACGTCCCTGGCCATGTGAATCATACAGATATATAAATAGAGACTGACTAAACAAATAACACCAAACATTGCTGTTTTATTTGGTTTAGTTCATTAAAAACAATCAATACCCGACATACCAGAATGAAAAAGAAAGTATGTCAAAATCAAACATGGTTTTGGAGATCACCCTGAATAAGTTGTAATAAGTACGTTGTTAGCTTTATAATGAAGTAAAATCAATTATATGAATTAACTTTAACATCTGAACTATTGAGACTGATGGGCCTTATTCTGTTGCCTGCCATACAGTTTCTATATGTGGTATAATGCACACAGAGAAAAGATGTTTTACTGTGCTTAGTTCGCTACCAGGTTACATATTTTTCCCCAACATATAGTAGTTTTGCCCTTTTTGGAGGAAGCATTAGTTAGTTTGTTCCTATCTGTATTTTTCTTCTTCAGACAGCTTTGTGCTTTATTTGACAAAACACAGCCAAGTGGCTAAAAGTTATTAAAAGCATTAAAGCATTAACCTCTCATAACCTCATTTTTCACTTTGTACACTTCCATAAGGATTTAATCGAACTGGATTTAAACAGAGAAAACTTGGAGAAGTCAACTTTCTACATTCCCTCTGGTTTACACAAGGGTATGATAAGCAAAAGACAGAAGAAAGCAGTATGCATAAAATACTTATTTTTGCCTCATAAGTAGTAATATGTTTAAACTGGCTCATGGGTATGGGTTAGTTCGACAAAGGCAAATTTCTGGATATATACTATGATTTCTATATGCAAAGATTTCTTCAAAAGTGCCAGGAAATGTATGGATGTATGTACATAAGGTGCTGTGTCTGAAGCATGAAAAGAATATACATCAATTTTACAACATATTTTTAAAGTTGAATGTTATACTGCTTAGTAATTTTTTATATTGTATAAATAAACCACATTTGTCTGCTTTTTCAATTGTAACATAGTATGGCTACAACTGAAACATCAAAATATCAACAACTATAACTGATTCTTCCCAACAATGACCCCATGCTATTTTGAAAATATTTTCTCCTTTCAAACTATTTGCTTCTTGGATTTAAACAGAAAAAACTTGGAGAAGTCAATTTTCTACATTCCCTCTGGTTTACACCAAGGGTACAATAAGCAAAAAACAGAAAAAGCTCTTTAATAGCCCATAGTAATTGCTTGACAATAGCAACAGGGACTGCTGGGATTGCTGTTGCTAAGTGATGGGATCACATGACATCATAATTTACAATGGCATCACTTAGTGACAGAAATTCTGGTCTCAGCTGACACTACCTACAATAGAAAATGGTTGCTCAAAATGATGGAACTTGCAGAGATGGCTCAATTGATTTCCTTGATTAGAGAAGAGGCAGCATCTACATCTAATGGCTGACTGGAAACCCCTTGCAGACTTTTTGCATGAAACAGAAAACTTGCTCTTATAACTTGTGCTTTTCAGGATTTAAAAAAAAGAGAGTTTTTTTACTGTGTAAGAGATAATTTGGTAATCATACTTACATTTGCTGCAAAGGGAATTTGAAGCTTCTTTCTATTTCTTTTTATTTCTGTACTTTGTTTCTCTCGTTTATTCTCTCTTGGTTTGTGTTAGTTTTATATATATGTGTGTGTGTGTGTTTGTGTGTGTATTTGTATGTGTGTGTGTGTGTGTATTTGCATGTGTGTATTTGTGTGTGTGTGTGTGTGTGTGTGTGTGTGTGTGTGTGTGTGTATTATAAAATCTTCGGTTTTGCACAAGCAAGAAACCGACACCAGCCTGAAGATGACAAGTGGGACCTCGTCAAAACATCAACAAGACACCCTCAATCCTACATGGGAAAAGACCCAAATACGCCAATACACACACACACACACACATATATATATATATAAAATACACACACACACACACACACACACACACACACACGTATTCTGGTTCATATATATGTATGTATGACTGAGTGTGTGTGTAAAAAATTTTTTGGCTTGCTAAAAAAAATTTTTTATACAAATATGAGCTGCCACTGCTGTGGCTACTGCCTGTAGATGGCCTTGGGCTAGGCTGAAACAGGAAATAAGATTTGTCCCGTCTCTGGGACTAAGCAAGTGTATTCTGAATGCTTAACAAACATTTAACATATACATATATACATCTATACATCATCTATACATCATCTATACATCATCTATACATCATCTATACATCTACATCTACATACATACATACATACATACATACATACATACATATATATATATATATATATATATATATATATATATATATATATATATATTCTGGTTTCAATTACCATTATCAACTGAAAATTACCTGTAATTTATTAACTTCACATATTTTGCTAAACCAAATGGATTTGGTGCTGACTTACATTGTTGTACAAATAATCTAACTGTAGCTTATTCAATGATTTATGTTTTAATAACCCATGTTTTATCCAGTCTTAGAACAGACCATTTGAAATCAGTGGGACTTGGGGATTGAGATTAGTCATGAATAATTTAAATTTCTAATTGATTCACTTAGGTGAGATGGCAGATGTAGAAATGTGATGAATAAATAACTTTCTGTACTCTTTTAAGGATGGTAGGCTATCAAATTCTACAAAATTTTGTTAAAAATCAGCTTGAATGAAACCCCTGTAGTCTAAAGCTGGAGCAATTTTTGATTCAAGGTTTAGTCATACTATTTTAAAAGACAAATAGTTTTGAGTAATTACAAATAAAGAAAAAAGCAGTCAGTGATCAAAGTCAGATTAAGCTTCAAGGACATCAAATCTGTAACAGTATCTTCTCTTAGCAAATAAGTAACAAAGTTTCCAGTCCATGTTACAGAATGTCTGGAATGAATGTGTTTTAAATGGAATAGAAAGGTCTGCTATGAAAAGGAACAAATAAGAATATTAGATAAGAAGACATATTGACAAATCTCAGCCTGGAATTCATTAAACACTATTCCAGATGGTATTTAAATAGATAACCAGGGCCTATCAGGTCAAGGATAAGATCCGACATGCCATGTAAATACACCAATCCAGCTATATACAGTACCTACCATAAGAACAGTGAATCAGGTACAATTCAACTAATGCTGAGAGTTAGGACGGCTGTTTTAAATTATATTCCATGGATCCCTAGAGTTCTGCAAGAACTTGATAGGATTTTGTGAAAGACTAAAGCAAAGTCTTTCATAAAAGTTCATTTGAATGAAATCCATTTCTATCTCCCACTGCTTCTCTATAAGAGGCTCAGTGGTTTTTATTATTAGGTTTCTGAAAACATTTGAAATGGCACAAGTTAGAGCATGAACAAATGTAGGTCAGTTTTGTAAACAGTACACACATGCTGTAATGATTAGATCAGGTGTGTAATCAGGCATTTAGAGATGTTCCTATTGCTCCCATTGGCCACACTGACTACTGCTTTTCTTCAAAAATTGCAGAACCAAAGATTCATAATGCTGGTTGAATTAGCTGAGTCTTCAGTTTGCACCGAAATCCCTGTTCAGTTATGAAACTTACTGTGAAGTGTCTCTCAGTGACAAAAGTCATACAATATATTAATCTACAATGTGGTTTGGGCTAAATACTCTGTGTAATCCCAAATAATTGTTGTTTAGCATATATAGAAACTTGAACTGTTTCAGATGACGCTTTTCTGTGAAGAAGACAAATAAAATTAAAAATTCTAATGGGGTAGTTCTTTAGCTGTGCTAACCTGACATACTGAGCCAAAAAACTAATCACCTTTTATTCTAGCATAATGTGAACCTAGCCATTAGTGTCATAAGTTGGCTATTTGTGTGAACCTAGTCCTTAGTGTTCACAGGGACCCAGAAAACTGGGTTGAGTAAACCATGTTTAAGTTATATAAAATAAGAACATAGACCATAGTTTATGTATTTTGTCTTTTGAGTAAAGATGACTGTTTCAGTTTCTGTCACATACTTCTGTGATTGTTCTTCAATCCATGATGCACACTTGCATTTAAATACAGAGCCAGGTCAAAAGAGTTCCTACACTAAGTCACAGAGGACTCAGCAAAGAAATTATGAGCTGTAATCAAAATGGGAAATATTTTTATTCATATTTTCAAGCTAACAAAGCAATGCTTTTATATTTAATGGAAAAGAAATGCTCCCTCATTATTGTCTGAGAAACATTTGATTATTTAGAAAATTTTTGTCCCCAAGTTATTAAAGAAACCTGAACAATTCTACACAAGCTTTTACAGTCAAAGCAATGAAGAGATTTCAGGCCATCTTTTTTTGCAAAATACTTGCCATATCAACTCCTCAGATACAACAGCAAATGAGAACATAGAGCAGTGGGATCTGTTTATAAATCTTTGTTTACAGAAATGTTTAATTTGCCAAATTTTTGTTTCTTGGCATCGTAATGGTTTAAAAACAGCATTCCTTACATCATCAAACTCATTCCTTCCATGAACAGGCCACTCTAATATAAATTGTGGTGGAGAAAGAAGACCCTATTAGAGATGAGGTACATAGTACAATCTTGCAAATTTGTATTGGGCAGATTCTTTTAATTGCTTACACTCCAGCTGCTAAAATCTCAGTAGTTTGCTTGGTTTTAATTTAGAATTATGTGAAACCTAGCTATTGTAGATTATAAACAATGGTGTATGGCTTAGTGTATTGTTTAAGCCAAAAACTGTTACCTTATTCAACAAACCATATCATAATGCAATGAGATTGACCTGGTTACTGGCTGACTTAATAGATTTAGTATATGTCAATTTACTAAAGTGTAAGCCTCAGTGATTAATAAAATTATCAAATAAATATGCATAGCAATATCTGGACAATTGTGGTCTGTAACCCTTGTACTTTAGGATAATTTAATATCTGGGTAGATTTTAGTCAGGTTCATACATGATGCTGTATCATAATAAGACTTGTTTAGTTTTTGACCTAATGTGTACTGGGTGAATTGAACTCTAGTGGTTTGAAAACTGTTGTTTATGATTTAGTATTCTAAACAAACTAATTGTTTTTATTTTATAAACCATGGTTAAGCATGTAATAATTTAATATATGATCCGAGTCTTGATGGAAAATAGGCAAGCAAAATGGTTTACTTTAATCCGGGCAAATTGTTTAGCACCTTGTTAAATCATTTGCTATTATACAGACATTGAGACTAGCTTTAAGGCAGACATTTTCCCTTGAAATGACTCTTTGATGATATTTCCCAACAGGAATATATATGCTTAGCATTTACAGCATATGTAATTCAAGCAAGACACCAAGACATTACACTAGAGTTTTTCTATAGTATGTTTACAGTCTTGTATACATTTATTCAGAAACGTTTAGTTGATTTTACTCAACAAATGAATATACAAAGTTTTCATAATTTATGCACTTCACAGCTTTTAATGTTACAGGAGGAAAACAAATCAACACAGCATGAGAAAGTACAAGGACACAAACATAAAGCTAGTAGCTCAGGAGTATATATTTATTCTAATAATCAACAAACTTCTTGCGGTCTTCAATTCCATAATGAACCTGTTTATTCAGGTTGAGGGGTGGGGGACTGAACATTCCAGACCAAATCACTCTAAAAACATTTTGTATTAGAGTGAATGTGTTTGTGTGTGTCCATGCATGCTGTCAGTCTGTCTTTTTATTCAATTTGACTTCTAACTGGCCAGCCACCAAGACACACAAGATTGCTAAAGCATGGAACAAGTGCTTTTTGGAACAGCACCCAAACTGTGGGATTCTCCTTCCTTCTTTACTTGGTTTTAAGGTGTTATAACTTTTATTATTATATCTATATATACTATTACTCTGATACTTAGTTGACAGAAATTTTATATTTTTGTTTGTATTTTAAATATATGATGGTACCGTAGGTTACATTTGGTTATTAAGATTTATTGCTTAGAAAGGACATCAAAATTCAATTTCTTGGTATTTTTTTATTTCATTACCACCAATACCATCTGGTTTTAATAGAATATGAAATTGATTTGGATTTCTGGATCTCTTTTATTGGAAGTGTATATTCTGGGCCATTATCCTGAAACAACATTTAATTCTTAGATAGGATTTATCAGATATTTTGTAACTTAAAATATGGTTTTTCGACTCTGGAGCTATATTATCAAGCTTACATATTATCAAGTATTAAATACTGGAAGCCAACAATTGGTGTTAATTTTCTGATTTGGGCAATTTTGGGATATATATATATAGCACTTTTGATTGAATGGATATTAGGATCTAAATATAATATAACTCTAGTATCTCTCCAAACAATATATCAATTATAAAGCTATTGAGTGTAATGTCTAATAAAACCAGATTTGATTCTTATTCCCATGTTAGACTTTATGGGGAAATCCAAGATCAAAAATTGGGGAAAATAATGTGAAGAAAAAATTGAATGAAAGCAGCAATATTGACTTTGGACCAACTGAAGATGATGATGATGATGATGAATTTTTAACATACACCATGCCAAGATACAACTATCAGATGTAACTCAGTGACAATATTTATCGCTACAACATAGGTTAACTTTGTGTGTTATCAGCAGCATTTTCAGCTTTTGAGACACCTGTGATATGAGAATAACTGGGTAAATCTTTTAAAACTAAAAAAACCTATTATACATTTCTTATCAGTAAATCAACTTGATATGCAAAAGTTAAAAAATGAGTGGAAGAAAGAATTAGAGGTTCCTATATTGCCTAGACAATTGGAGTGTCTTAATTTCTATAGCAAGTGTGTCATTGTACCTTAAACTACAACTAACACATGCTTTCATTACCACCGATTTAGATTACTGTAACACATTCTACCTGAAGCTGCCTTCAATCACTTGGAGGCTGCAATTGGTTTATACTTAGTATCAGCCAGACAAATACCTTTATTTACCTATGGCTTATATGTAAGCTCCACAATGGTTGCTAGTAGCTTCTGGATGCTATTTAAAGTGCTAGTGCTAATTTATAAAGCCCTACATAGCTTGGCACCATATCTGTAGGGCTAGATTCTCCCACTGGAATTGGCCCAACTAATTCAGCTTACCTAGGAAAAACTACTAGTTGTCTCCCACATAAGGGCAGTGAAGTAGGCTAAGGTTCATATGGCTTTCTTTTGCGGTGGTGGCACTAAACTTTAGACTAGCATATCAGTTGGGTGGAATTGACTGCCTTTTGAAAACAACTTGAACCAAGCTCTTCTGAATAACATTTGGGCTGCGATTCAAATTTGAATGGATTATCATTGGTTTTATTTAATGTTATTCTTTTTAATGGTTTTCAGTTTTATTTATTGCACTTTTATTGTATCCTGTTAATTGTGTACTTTATCTCATAAGCCACTGATAATCCTTTGGGATTCTGGTGATTCATAGATTTAATTAATAAAGTTATCTGAAATGAGATTCAATTTAATATTTTGTCTTACTACATACTTGGGATAAAGACAGTAAAATACAACAGCTTACATCCCAAAGAATATTGCAGACAAATTTGTCATATAAATTTAAAGCTTCTCAAGCACAACGATATTTCTGTTATCTATTTACCTGGAAGTATAATTCATTGAAAACCACTTCCTCTGTGTTCATATATATACCAAGAGAACATTTCGGTTTAGCCAGCAGTTTTAATCAAAGTTAAAGAGTTACTTTAACTCTGCTCTTCATTAGGCTGCCAAGTGCACATCAGAACCATTATATCTGCTTCTACTCGGGCTCAATTGCTTGTCCGCTTTAGACATCCGTCCGGGGCTGCTACTTTGGGGGCTTTTCAATGACTTTGGAGATATTGTATTACTGTACAGACACTAACCTCCCCCATCGCTACTAATAAACGCAGGCTACGCCAGATGAATCCCCAGCCTGCGCGTATACATTATAATGCCACGCTCGTATCTCCTTTTCGCCTTCCCTTCACCCGGATCACTGGGGAGCGGAAGTGCCTTTGGAGAACCGTGACGTCCTTCGTTTCAGAAACCCAACGTTACACCGGAAACGACGACGGTTCAGAGACTAGCCCGTGACCTCCGCGCCCTCTAGCGGTTCTCTTACCCATGCCTCTTTCCTTCAGCTAAGATACGGCATTGGGTGGCCAAGCGGGTGCTCTGGGCTGACACACAGGTGTGTGCCCGGAAGAGAGAGGACATCGCGGGGAAGGGGGTTTAACGCGGTGCCTCGTTATTTCCAGGTGAGCGGTCGGGAACAGCCTTCTCATTATTCCCTTTCCTTCGTCTCTCCCCCTCCGCTCTTAGAGTCGTACAGGCCAAAGATAGAAAGTGCTGTTGTTCTGAGTTGTAACTAATACCTGAGCCTAAAGCCTTGAATTGGGGCAACAGTGGCGCGATCTTCCCACTTTCTTATTCAGGGTTGTTCTACAACCTGATGTAAGCTTAGATCTCTTAGCAAATGCGTGTAAGTTATTTGTTCATTTCTTAATCCTCCCCTCACCAAATAGCATCCTGTCAGCTTGGTTGAAACTAAACATTAAGAAAACCAAGATCATGGCATCCGGCCCTCTCAATTCCTGGCAAATAGATGGGGAAGAAATGGAGGTAGTGACAGATTTTATTTTCCTGGGCTCCAAGATCACTGCAGATGGGGACTGTAGTCAAGAAATTAAAAGATTTTAAAGAAATTAAAATCTAGACAGCACACTAAAAAGTCATCACCCTGTCAACAAAAGTGCGTATAGTCAAGGCTATGGTCTTCCCAGTTGCAATGTATGGAAAGGCTGAGCGCCAAAGAATTGAGGCCTTTGAACTGTGGTGCTGGAGAAGACTCCTGCGAGTCCCTTGGACTGCAAGGCGATCAAACCGGTCAGTCCTAGAGGAGATCAACCCTGACTGCTCTTTAGAAGGCCAGATCCTGAAGCTAAAACTCAAATACTTTGGCCACCTAATGAGAAGGAAGGACTCACTGGAGAAGAGCCTAATGCTGGGAAAGATTGAGGGCAAGAGAAGAAGGGGACGACAGAGAATGAGGTGGCTGGATGGAGTTACTGAAGCAGTAGGCGTGAGCTTAAATAGACTCCAGAAGATGGTAGAGGACAGGAAAGCCTGGAGGAACGTTGTCCATAGGGTCGCGGTGGGTCAGACACGACTTCGCAACTAACAACAACAACAGCTTGGAATCTCCTCTCTCTCTCTCTCTCTCTCTCTCTCTCTCTCTCTCTCTCTCTCTCCTGTCTTCTCAGAAAATGGCCTGCACAATAGAAAAGATCTTGACAGATGCAAAGACATTGCTGGACAGGCTGAAAGATCATGATAATGCTGCTGAGTCTCTCATTGATCAGTCCACTATGTTGCATAAGAAAGTAGTAGCCATGAAAGAAGCTGGTACAACTCTTTCAAACAAGGTGAGAGTGCACATTTGTTAATGGCACAAATTGATTGGCAGTGCAGGTTAATGGATGCTGTTGTGTATACAAGTTCTCATAGAAAACATTTTTCTTTTACAAGTATCAAGAAGATGCAGCTGAGCTAAAGGATCTCTCTAAATATAAACCTCACATTCTCTTATCTCAGGAAAACACTCAGATCAGAGATCTGCAACAGGAAAATAGAGGTGAGCATTATCCTAATGAAGTAATTGTGAGCTAGAATGATTTTTATAGAAGTAATGATTTAATTAAGGGTTTTACTTCAGAGCTTAATTTAGAATATCTTAGGAATGTTCTGAGAGTGGAAGTATCATGTGAGATCTGGGATAAATACCTTTGATAAAATGGGTATAATTCGAGCCATATTTCAGTTTGTTATTTCTTATTTATACAACAAACCATGCAAAAATATTGGCTTAAAATCATTTTGTTATTGGTGTTCTTCGTGGTATTATATGCTGGTTGTATAAGGATGCCAAAACAAAAAACCTCCCAAATTTTATTCAAGTTATATTCAATCTGCATCTTATTTGAAAAATAGATTGTAACCGTACTGATTACCGTAACTTGTGCTATATAAATGACAGCCTGCCACACATTTACATAATACGTTTCAGTGAAAAACAGAAATTTGTCCCCAAATAAATGCATAGGATTAGACTATAAACTAAATTTGCCTGATTATAAAATACTGATCCAGAGTGTGCATTGATCAAAGAAGACTAGTTGCTTTCCATGCTCTCTCATCAGGGAAAGAATTTGAAATGGAAGTGTAACCAAACAAATAGTAGGAACCAATGTGTATACTACAAATATAGTTACACCATGGAATTACACTTTTTTCAGAGCTCTGGATCTCTTTGGAAGAGCATCAAGATGCACTGGAACTTATTATGAGCAAATACAGAAAACATATGCTGCAGCTCATGATGAAAAGAAAAGATGTGGATGCCCAATCAGTTTTGCAAGTACATCAGACTCAGTCTGCGGTAAGAAATTACAATAGATTTAGTAGAGTTGCTTGGATGTGTGCTCTGTTCCTATAGTGTCTGCTTCTGACTCTCACTTTTTCCTCAAGAGTCTTGTGATTTATATTCAGATGCTTGGCAACTGATTCATATTTATGACGGTCTGAAATATCTCGGAAGTGCCTTTTCTTTCTAGGAGAAAACATTGCAGCTGAGCCATTATTATAAAGCAAATAACTGTAAATACCATGGATGGTTAATTATTTTTATACCACAAAAACTACCAAATTTCATTACATTCCTGCCTCAAAGTAAGTGGCTATAAACCTATGACTCCTCAGCATTCCATATACCACAGGATATTTGAATTTTCTTACGGAAAACATGAAAGCAAAATAGATGTACAAGAGAGGGTGCCCGTCTGCTGGATCCAGAGCCTTCCTGTTTTCCAGTTTGCTCCTAAACTGGTGTATACAATAACAGTCATGGAGCTAAAGAGAGGTAACAAGACTAGGTTGTAGAATATAAATGTTCTTTATGTATGGTTACATAGTCAGTGCAGTATTAATAATTGGAGTATCATATTACTTGCAGTCCTATATCCTGAACCAAATGTCCTTGCTATAAGAGGATACAAATATGCATGCATGCATTGCAAAAAAAATAATGGTTGTGCAATATGTGTGGATACTGCAGTGAAGAAGAAATAGGTCTCTTGAGCTCTTAAGTGGAAATGGAGTATGTTGGTACTGAATAACGAGACTGGATCATGACCACATTCTTTATAAGCAAAGCACCTATTAGAAATATTTCAGGGCAAAATGATATGTTTCTTACAACATAATAATAATAGGGCCTGTCTTAAAGCTGTTTTCCAGAAAATTAAAATATATTTTAACAGAATTGCAGAATGACGGGATTATTTAGAAAGAGTATGATGGCAATAGTTGGTTCCTATTTAATTGCTGTAGTTCCAAGACACAAATCTGTCATGGTGCTGCATATTAAAAATGTAAAATATACTGTAAATAAAATGTAATAGAAATGGATTACTTAAAATTAGCCCTTTAGAGTTCACCAGAGTCATTCATTAAAAATTTTCTTGACTTCGGTGGACTTTTCTGATTACAGATACTTTTTTCCAACCTTATATTGGACTGATTATTGTTTAGAGCAAGGCTTTTCAACCAGTGGTATGGGTACCATTTGTGGTTCATTGGCACCTGGCAGGTGGTACGCGACTATCCTATAAAAGTGGTAGTGGGGGAGGGGAATGAGCTGAACCGGTGGCAGCACCACACAAGCCTAAGGGAGAGACGGCTGGAGCTGCAGGGCTGTAAGGGTTCAGCGGAGGCACCAGGATCAGTGCTTCTTCGGGACTGTCAGGGCTCAGCAAAAGCGCCAGGATCAGCACCAAACTCCAGCTGGAGCTCGGCGCTGATCCTAGTGCTTCTGAGCCCAGAAGAAGCACTGATCAGCTGGAATGTTGCAGCATCTCCAGGGGCTTGTGATTTATATTCAGATGCTTGGCAACTGATTCATATTTATGACAGTCACAGTGTCCCAGGGTCATGTGAAGTGACCAAACCTGCTGCAACCACCCAGCAGACCCGGGGAATAAAAACTAAACACCCCCCCACCCCACCCCTGCTGCCAGTCCTCAACAGAAATGCTCACAACAATGAAAACCTTGGACAGGAGGAAGAGCGCCGTCGGGCAGGCAGGTGTCTTGCTTGGCTGTGGCTTGGGGGATGCTTTTTTCAGTGCCATTGTAACTTCGAACAGTCACTAAGCAAACTGTTGTAAGTTGAGGACTACCTATATTTTATCACTTTTTTACCTTTTTTTTGGTCATCAAGTTTTTGACACCTTGCTAGGCAACTGGTGGTACTCGGATGTTGCCATACCCTAAAAGTGGCACAATAGGTGAAAAGGTTGAAAAGCCCTGGTTTAGAGTATACTGCTTGTCTGCGGCATTCATTTTACTTTCTCTAATAAATTGCATCAATTTAAGGGTATTTTTATAATCTGAAAGATTTCAACAACTCAGTCTAGTGAAAAGGTTTATTGAAGCCTAGTTACAATATCATCCGTTTCCCCCTTGTTGACAAACATGAATTTAATTAAGACGATTCCTACAACCTAGCATTATTTTTCTCTTTCTTCACAATAGAATTTTTAATTTGTGTTCATGATGAATATTTGTTTCTGTGTTTTAATTGAGAATAATTTTGTTTTCAAATCTATCTGCAGGAGATTGAGATTGACATGATCTGTGAAATGGGAGAGGTTATGAGAAAAGCAGTTAATGTTGACAGTGACCAGTATTATAAAATACAAGAAAAGCTAGCACAGTTAGAGGTAAGTGCTGAACTACTGTGAAGTGTGGGATTGTTGAAAAAGGAAGGTATTTGTGATTTTTCAGCATCCAAAGGAGCATTGATTGTTCTCTATTAAGGGCTATTACATGCACCAGACTGAAGTAGCTTCATAGTTGTAGAGAATGAATAACAAGAGTTGGAAAGGACCTTGGAGATCTTCTAGTCTGACCCCCTGCTCAAGCAGAAAACTATAACATTTCAGACAAATGATTGGCCATTCTCTTCTTAAAGAGTGTTCGAGCTTTCACAACCTCTGGAGGCAAGTCATTCCACTGATTAATTGTTCTAAATGTCAGGAAATTTCTCCTTAGTTCTGGATTGATTCTCTCCTGGATTAGATTCCATCCATTACTTCTCATCCTACTTTCAGGTGCTTTGGATAGCTTTGAAAGCAAAGTAATAATTCAAAAAGCTGGAATCATGGAACATTTTAAATAATGACTTTTAAGCTGTATTAAATAATTAAATAATCCAGGAAAAAAAAAACTTTTCCCTTCATCCCAGTGGGTAAAAACAATGTTAATAGCTTATCACTGTCTTTAAATAAAACAATCTCTTATCTCCTCATAGTTCATCTCCTATATAAGAACCAATTGTAAATACTCCGTCAATCTTTGTCAACAAAAACCAGTAAGGGAAATCAGATATAGACATTTTCTTCTTTTAACCTTGAACAAAGAAGACAAACTTATAAAGCTTCCCTGTTTTTAAAAAATATTATTTGACCCCTCCAAAAAGAATTCCAGAGGGAATTTGCTACTCATCTGTGTTTCAAAGCAAACATTCTTTAGAATTTTAATAGGTTTTTCTTACATCCATAAATAAAATGTATTCTTTAATTTGCCATTTCTTAAAAGTGCTTTCGAATCTTAGCAGAGCTCTTTTGTATATACAGAAGAAAAAAATTATCCAAGTCAGTTTCCTAATGTTTGTTCATCTCTAAGTCTCCATCAGATTCATTTGTATTACATTCAAATCCCCCTCCAAATTAATTTCATAAACATCCACTGCAGCTTGTTCTTGTTTTACAACTTCATTAGGATATGATCTGTCAATTTTATCAAGCATCTGATCCATTCTGTCCAAAAGTTTAACTGAAAGGTATTCAAAATTTTGCAATAAGGATTTTTGCTCCATTTTCTTTCTCCTCTGGCTCTGGGATCTAGCTTTCACAATTTCCTTGTCATAAAAATATGAAAACAATTTCATTTTCCTACGAGAATGTATCTTCTAAATAAATCTAAGCTATTGTTCCAAATTCCTTTGACCCCTTAATCCATTATTAATTTTCCAAAATCCATGTACCAAGCACGTATATAAAACTTTTAAAATTAAACTTACAGTTATCATCTAATGAAAAACTTTTCCAGTCTGAGGAATCTTAATCTCTACAATATGCAATGAATTTTTTAAAACCCAAAAAAAGTGATTTAAGATATAAGGCTCGCTCCAGCTTAATGTCCATAATGATTGCTTTGTGAGTGAGTTTGATGTAAATCTTGACTCTCAGCTACTTCACTCAGAAGCCAATCACAAAAAATGACAGTTTCGGTGCTTTACTCATGAAGAGCAGCTATGGAATCCCAAGGATGAGCTCAACAATCCTTTGTTCCAGAAAGATTACATTGACTTGGATCCAGCATCCAACAGTAAAATTCCCCTCACAAAGTTGTCTTGCTAGCTAAGAAAAGCCAGCAATGTGTCTGCTTTCCATGGCGCTTATAGGTGGTGTTGGACATTTATCTGATGATAAATCTTTTAAAAAGCAGGATGGAAAGATGATAGGAGTGATATATGGGAAGTAATTATGGATGTCCCCAAAATTACATTTTTATGGCACTGATTATATTATTTCTTGTCACTAACATCACACATTATTATTTTAATTTTCAGCTTGAAAATAAAGAATTGCGAAAATTATTATCAATCAGTAGAGAGCCTGTTGAAGTGAGGCAAGAATTACCTGATGTTGCATCTCAAGTTACAAAACCTCAGTCCTGGAACAGTTGATCCTGGGCATTGGAAACTCTATTGCAGGAATGAGTATGCTTCTTTCTGAACTTTCCTTTAATTCCCTTTAGTCTTCTCTTGGAAACCATTCCAAGCCTGTTACTATATTGTAAGTTCTGTGCTTAGGTTAGGGATATTGTAATGGCCCCTTCTTTGATTAATATTTGTTTTGCTTAAAGAAGAGTGAAATAAATGTTTTCTTTAGGTTACCCATGATTTTAGAAATCTCAATTGGATAGAGCAAGGATCATCTTAACTTTTCTAGTGTGAGCAAATAACGAAGTATTTTAGCATGCCTTAAATTGCATTGGAATTCAGTTCTTAACTATGTTTAGGATACACTGTTGTACAAAGCTTAGGCACTCCTACTTTAATGCTAGAATTTCTGCTTCTAGCATTGTTTTTGGTGCTGCATTTATTGTATCATTTAAAAATATACTGTCATATTACCTATTTTTTAATATCAACCAAGCCACCCGAATCACCTTGTAGGGGAGATGGGCAGCACAGAAATTTAATAAATAAAATAAATAAACAAATACAGAAAGTAACATACAATGCCAAAGTGTTGAGTCCCCATGCCTATGACTATTTCACATAGGAGATGTCTCTGTGGGTTATAACAAAGTCTGGTATATCTGCCTACCTAGAATGTTCAGTGAATATGATAATCCATTAGGGGCATAACCACAATAGTTATTTTTCTGTCTTTGTCAATATCTACTTGATCAAGGAATCTGTTTCTAATTTCTTATAGCCACATTAAGCCCCTGTGCATGGATGTCAAGAGGGAGAGATGCGTGGAAACAAGTCTCTGTTATATCTTATAAAGATTACTTTGTGTGTAGGCATTTGCACAAACGTCATACATATTAATCCTGTAAAAGATGAATTTACTTTTTTGCAAGCACCTGCCAATATTTTAAAAATTATTTTTCTTGAAAGATTGGTAATTGAAGATAAATATACCTAATATTTGTTTATATTGTTCTAAAGTGTACAAATTAGAAATGTCTCTTAAAATTTCTTGGGCATCTGTTCTCTGACGGTAAAACAGAATCTATGAAATTTATACGTACTATGCACATTTCCTGGTTCAACTAAGTTTTAGGAACATAACTAGTCAATTTATGTCATTTTGCCTATTTCCTTCTTGCCCCATAAGTTTTGGGGAAAGGAGTGATAGGCTAATTGATCAAATTCATTTGGGTTTTTTTCAGGTTCTCAGATTGAAAATTTTACTTTAAAGACTGAGCAGATAATAAACTCTGAAAATGTGGGCCCTATTTGCATAATGCAATCAGCTGAACAAACTCAATATCTTTGCAGCGTTATGCCTTAAATATATGCCTTCAGTGCCATCTTCAGAATCAATAAGCTCTTGTAATGAACTGCAATTTGCCCAGTCTTTTTATAAACTTTGGATTATTTTGTAACTATCACGTAGGATGTAAATGTAATTATCTACAGAGGTGCTGTACTATCAGCCTATTCTATTCAGTAAATTAAAAATATTCTCTTTACCTCACATTTTATTAAATATGTATATTGGCTCATTATTTTCTTGAAATAAAATGTCTTGGGGCAGTATTGTGCGCTAAGACACTTTTGTACAGAGAATTATTTATGGCAGAGGAGTAGGAACTATTGGCCATTTAGATGTTGTTGTACAGCCCCAGCCATCATGGCTGATAATTTGGGAAATTGAAACAGTAGTTTTTCAACGAAAAGGGCCATAGGTTCTCTCTTTGATGTTTTTGGACATATTTTAAATTTGACTGAGATCAATGTTTTTTGTCAAATCCTTGGACATTAAGAATTATAAATTAAATTTATTAAAGAGATGCTGTAGCTTCACATTTCTGAAAATGATATGTTGACTCTGAATTGAGGACCAATAGAACACTCCTCAAATAATGTGATCAACTTGTAAATTCCAGTTTGCAAGTATAAAAGCCTGCTAGATTCATGTAGTGTTTTAACCCTTTTTTATTTACCAAGCCAAAAACAAACAAGCCATATTATAACTTAGAGCAGAAAGATTATTCTTTCATATGGCCACTAATAAATTTATCGTTGCCTTATATTATGTATCAAATTATTTTCTTCACATCCTGTAAGCAACCAGCTACACATCCTTCCTGCCACCCAAGAAGCAGGTTTGCCTACATTTTTATAAGCGTGCACCTAAGCATTACTTTGCAGTAACTAGGCTACTCCTAGAATAAAACTGTATCTCAGAAAGTAGAAAATTCAGTTAATGGCTCACATTGCAGTTGCCTATTTTATAATTGTCATAATGGCTCAGACCCAACATATAGCATGTTTAGTTATGCACTCATGTTTATTTTCTGCTTTTCCCACAGTAACAGACCATATTTATAGAAAGCCAATGCTAAAGATTAAGCAGAAGCAGTGACTTCTGAATTTGTGGAGATAATCTTATTAAGCTTGTAGAAAGGATGGCTACTCATTGCATCTTGTTTCTGGACAGAGTTACAGGATTGATCTTTAGGACTGATCTAGAGAAATAAAATTATAATGAATCTAGATAGGATGGAGGCAATAGGGATAGAGAAGCCTGATGATAAAGAAGAGGACAACCACTTCTGAATGGATTTAAAAAACAAATGGCTCTAATGGGTGATTGCCTACTTATAAAATAGTTACCATGGAGAGATGGCTAATCAAAAAAATTATTTGTTCGATGTTAGGTAGCTCCCACTATATTATCTGCCATCCCAGTTTTTCCACTGTCATTTCCATAAATTATAGTGCTAGAATTATGTTGGCTCATAGGCCAGAGAGCCACTGGGTATTGATGGAAGTATCTTGGGTCAAAATGGTGCCCAAGAGCATTACTACTCTACCCTATATCAGTAGCAGTCATTATTGGATATAGTATTCTGTCAAACTGTTATGATGCTTTCTTCAAGTTTAAGTTTGCCATATACATGTTTGGTTACTCTTTGTTAATTAGAGTTGTAAGTAAAATACGATGCAATATTCTGATTTGATTAATTTTATTTACTTCAGGATTTTTATTCCCTAGTGTCAGTCTAGAAGTAATCTCCCACATGATATTGACTATAGCTCACGGTGTACATAATGGTGATAACTTCATCACAGTTTACTTGATTAGCCACATTTTCTCTCATTTTCATGTGCTGAACAACAAATTAACCAGTGGAGCTGGATTTGCATAGCACACTAATATAAAGTGTTTCTTAAAATGTGATCAGTGTTTCTTAAAATATGATCCATAGAATATCAGGGCTTCCAGAATAACTTGAAGGTATACCATGAACTGAGTTTGTTATCCCATCAAATGCCCTGTGCCACTACTCTGAAGTGGACAGAAGCTCAAAAACAGCACTTTATAAAAGTAGCCTGTACGTTTTAACAGCTCAGGAAGAACTTTATCAGATACAAGCTAGGAATGAAAAATTATACCTGCACTGTAACTATAGTTTAAATATTTTAAAAAGAAAGAAAAATAAGAAAGTCCGGTTGCCTTGTGAAAAGGCATTTTTGGGATAACTATGATCTGGATGACTCAGAATCTCCATAGGCAGAAAAACAATCCTTCATATTAACTATTTTGTTACCTGTATTTATTTCTCTACATAATCACACTTCTGCCAACATGGAACAATATTTTTTAAAGCCATCACAAATTAACTCTACTTTTTTTCTTTAATCAAATCTTAACAGTCCTTTCCACTTCTTCATCCAAGTCAAATATATGCCTGTGAGGGTATTGCTTCATTTTGGGAAAAGTGGGAATGTATATGGGGCTAAATGGCAGATAAGACACCAAAATCAAATTTCACAGCTGCCTCTTGGGTTGCTTGTGAAGTGTGAGCCCTAAAGTTTTCATAGTGCAGCAAAATTTTTCTATGCTTCCAAGCTCTGCTTAATCCTTTTCAAAATTTTGAATATTGTAGTGAACCTAGTGCAGACCAGGTTCAAGGAAATCCAGAGAATCCATCTGCATCCCAAAAGCTGTAATCACTAGTTTTTCTGCTTTTTGCTAACATTTAATATACTGGAATTTCATTTCTGGATCATGATGAGGTTTTTTGTTTTTTTGCTATCACAGTGCTGTGAAGAAACTCCTCACTTTCTTATCTTAAATAAGAATTGCTGGCAAATTATAATTATTGAAGCTTTTAACTCTGCTGTTATCAGGAAAAGCCTGATAGCAATTTCCCTTTCTCAGTTCATAAATCTTTCTCATGTGAAACTTATCAGTTGTTATCACAGATTATTACTTTGTTCTTGATCACACAAATCAGCTCTTTGTGCTTGACTGTCTTTAATTTTTATTTATTTGCTCTTTTGGCTCATAGTGTTCACATCAACATAGTTACGCTTTGCTGTGCTTCTACATTTCTTTTTCTTCTGGACCATCCACTCCCTTTGAAGGAAAAAGAAAATCCCTTCTTTTATTTGGCTATTTTTTCTGTCTGCTGATGGCTGAAGAACTTCCAATACAGACATCTACTCCATTCTCCCACACCCGTTTCAAGGTTTTATGTTTATTGACAACTCTGCTTTTCTAAGCTGGGGGGAAAGCTCAAATAATAGGGGAAGGTAACACAGGGGCTTGCATTTTTTTTCTAAGCAACTTGTTTTTCCACACTTAACCAAATAATTGTACATAAATTTTAAGAACTGAAATAAGCCATATTTTAAGAACTGTTTACAGATATTTTAACAGAAACTCTTTTCAAGTGATAACATCTGTATGAACAATTGAATGCAGACATAAAACAATTATTTGCAAGACAAAACCTTTGTATGGACATGGTGGTTTTCTTTTTGAGCTGGAATTCCTGTTGCGACAATTGTGCTACGCTCACACGATAGTTGCAGACACTGTCAGAGAAACTGAGCAAAGGGAAAGGACTCCTTGCTCTTATATTTCATGCAGAATTGAAATCATGAATATCATCTGAATAGAGTTTAAGCAATTACCACTATGGGATATCTAACACCAGATCAAAACTTTCATTTAGATTAAAAAATTCATTTGGCGATGGTGGGAATCTTAGGTTTCAAAATACTTGCATTATGCCTCCTAGACGCCTAGTTCATTAAAAAAAACTTGAGAAGGGGGAAAAAAGGCTACAGTGGCACCAAAAATCCATGCTTGCAACGTAGTTTCAGTGCTAAACTTGCTTTTGTGATGGAGCCATTGGCACCAAGTTTCCTTTGTCATAATTTATAGCTGACACTTTACAAGTCTTTTTTCATTGACTAGTTGCTTTTCCTCTTCAGTCTCAGCATGTGGGGCTGTCTCTAATTTTATCCCTAAAATAACAGTGTTACTGGCTTAATCAAGTCTCTGCAGCACAAGTCCAATGTCTTAACCACTATATAGGTTCACTATAGGTACACTAAGCCAAAAACAAACATTTTGCCTTAGCATATTGTGTGAATGTAGCCAACGTGTTCTAAAGCTGTTGCCTTTATGTTCAGAGATTTCCCAAGAATGAAGTAACATTTAAACTAAACAATGGGGACAGTGAGTTAATTGATACAGAACATCACTGTCCCCGGCAATCTAAGAAAATAGGGGAAGCCAGGCACCACACAAGTTATGCAGCAAGTAAACACAGGGTCAGTCATAAAGGACTCAAATGTCTATACACTAACGCACAGAGTATGAACAGTAAGCAGGGTGAACTAGAAATTCAGGTAAATGAGGGCAGATATGATATTGTTGCCATTACGGAAACATGGTGGGACGAAACCTACAAATGGAACACACAGCTAGAGGGATTTAAACTATTTAAAAGAAACAGACTAAACAAAAGAGGAGGTGGAGTTGCTCTATATATAAGAAATAACTTTATCTCTACAGAAATAGAGCACAATGACGAAAACTGTAAAGTTGAATACATTTGGGTCAATATAAAAGGGGGAAAAATGACATTGCCATAGGTGTATACTATAGGCCGCCCAACCAAGCGGAGGAAATAGATGAACTTTTTGCTAGTCAGCTAACTAAGGTATGTAAGAAGCACATCACAATAGTAATGGGGGACTTTAATTACCCTGATATAAACTGGGAGACAAACTCTGCACCAAATGGAAGATCAAGAGCCTTGGTGGAGCAGTGGGCTGATGCCTCCTTAAGTAACACCAGCTGCCTGCAATTAGTGCAGGTTCGCATCCCACCAGGCTCAAGGTTGACTCAGCCTTCCATCCTTCCAAGGTAGGTAAAATGAGGACCCAGATTGTTGGGGGCAATAAGCTGACTTTGTAATAATGCCGCTTGGCATGTGTGTGAAAGCCCTAACAAGCAGGCATATACATAGAATGAAGGCTACTGCTAAGCTTGTAAGCCGCCCTGAGTCTTCAGAGAAGGGCGGGATATAAATGTAATAAAAAAAATCAAACAGATTACTGACAAACCTAGCAGACAACTTTCTCTCCCAAAAAGTAGAGAAGGGAACTAGGGAATTAGCCATATTGGATTTAATTCTCACAAACAGAGATGAAATGATAGAAAATGTTGAAGCCACAGGAACCTTGGGGGGAAGTGATCATGCAATATTGGAATTCAACATTCTAGAGGCACAAGCAATAGAACAAAGCCAAACTAGAGTCTTGGACTTTAAAAGAGCTAATTTCAATAAACTTAGAGAGACCATGGGAAGAATTCCATGGATGAGAATCCTAAAGAGGAAAACAACTCAAGAAGCTTGGGAAATTTTGAAAAGTGAGATAATAAAGGCCCAGTCTAGTACAATACCAACAAAGAAGAAAAATAACAGCTCTCAAAAGAAACCAGCATGGCTGCATAAAGAACTCTCTGATAAATTGAAAGATAAAAAGGACAAGTATAAGAATTGGAAAGAAGGGCACATAACTAAGTCAGAATATCAGCAAATAGCCCGTGCCTGCAAAGATGAAGTCAGGAAAGCTAAGGCTCAAAATGAACTAAGGCTTGCAACCAAAGTCAAAAATAACAAAAAACGATAAAAAATAAGAAAAAAGTGAAGGAAATGATTGGTCCATTAGTGGGGGAAAGTGGCAAGAAGGTGACAAGCAATAGGGAGAAAGCAGAACTATTTAACTTGTTTTTTGCATCTGTCTTTACACAAAGGGAAAAAACAGTCCAACCTACCAAAACCAGTGCCATAAAAAACAGAATAGAAACGCAAGTTAAGATAGGAAAAAAAAGGTAAGTGAACACCTGTCCAGCCTAGACAAGTTCAAATCACCAGGACCAGATGGATTACACCCCAAAGTTCTCAAGGAACTGGCAGACATGATCTCAGAACCACTGAACTATATTTTTCAAAGATCCTGGAGCACTGGGGAACTACCAGAGGACTGGAAGAGAGCAGTTCCCATCTTCAAAAAAGGGAAAAAAATAGATCCTAGAAACTACAGACCTATCAGCCTGACCTCAATACCTGGGAAGATTCTGGAAAAGATAATCAAACAACAAATCAGCGAACACCTAGATGCAAAGTCATCACTAAAAGTCAACATGGGTTTGTCAAAAACAGATCATGCCAGACAAATCTTATCACATTCTTTGACCAAGTGACAAAATTAGTGGACCAGAGGAATGCTGTAGATATAATTTACTTGGACTTCAGTAAGGCATTTGATAAAGTAGATCACAACCTACTACTTGATAAGATAGAAAAATGTGGGTTAGATAGCATCACCACCAGATGGATTTGTACCTGGCTGACAGGCCGTACTCAACGTGTGGTCATCAATGGAACCGCATCTACATGGAAGGAAGTGTGTAGTGGGGTGCCCCAGGGCTCTGTTCTGGGCCCAGTGCTCTTCAATATCTTCATTAACGATTTGGATGAGGGGATAGATGGGGAACTCATCAAATTTGCAGACAACACCAAGCTGGCAGGAATAGCCAATACTCCAGAAGATAGGCTTAAAATACAGGAGGATCTGGACAGACTGCAACACTGGGTGCTATCTAAGAAAATGAAATTCAAAATGCACAGGTATAGTATAGCTGGTACCTTGTTCAATAGTAGTAACTGTGAGAGGGATCTCGGAGTCCTAGTAGACAATCACTTCAATATGAGCCAGCAGTGTGCTGCAGCTGCCAAAAAAGCCAACACAGTGCTAGGCTGCATTAACAGAGGGATAGAATCAAGATCAAGTGAAGTACTAATACCACGTGGTCTTGGTAAGGCCACACCTGGAATACTGCATCCAGTTTTGGTCAACACGATGTAAAAAAGATGTGGAGACTCTAGAAAGGGTACAGAGAAGAGCAACAAAGATGATTGGGGGACTGGAGGCTAAAACATATAGGGAACGGTTGCTGGAATTGGGTATGTGTAGTTTAACGAAGAGAAGGGTGAGGGGTGACATGATAGCAGTGATCCAATATCTCAGGGGCTGCCACAAAGAAGAGGGAGTCAAGCTATTCTCCAAAGCACCTGAAAGCAGGACAAGAAGCAAGGAATGGAAACTAGTCAAGGAGGGAAGCAACCTAGAACTAAGGAGAAACTTCCTGACAGTTAGAACAATTAACCAGTGGAACAACCTGCCTCCAGAGGTGGTGAATGCTCCAACACTGGAGGTTTTTAAGAAGAAACTGGACAGCCATTTGCCTGAAATGGTATAGGGTTTCCTGCCTGAGCAGGGGGTTGGACTAGATGACCTCCAAGGTCCCTTCCAACTTATTATTATCATTATTACTATTACTATTATTATAACTACCAACTGATCCTTGCATTAAGCCCTAGGATATGCTGCCTCACATAATTATTAATTACAGCTGTGTTGCAATTTTAAATCTCATACATTTTGCCAACTAAGGCAAGGTAGAAAAGCAAAGAGCATTTCTCACATGTAAACAGGCATTTTCAAAACCTATAGATCCTAAATAGGGCAGATGGAAGCTCAACATTTCTTCAGTCTTTACAAACCCCCACAAAAAAAAATAGCAAGTTCCTAACAATTTACAGCTTCCCCGAAGACCGAGAACCTGCTCTTTGAGGTGGTGCTTTTTTTTAATGACCTGTCAACGTTTTCAAACTGTTCACTGGTGATCACCAAATGATTTAGTGAAATCATGTTTGCAAACGATAGTGTAAAGACACTGGTTCAAAACATAGTCTCGCTTTGTGGCTCAGTATATTGTGACTTGCCATTTTCGCCTTAGCAATCAATAGATGCTTAAGTCTACCAGCGGGCGTTAAAACTTCCTCGAGAACAGCGCTACTTCTGCAAACGGCACTGTACGCATGCGCCCTATGTTCCTACTTACTCGAACCCTCTGCGCTTCGCTCCCCCTGCCTTTTTTCCTGGCCTGGATTCCTACGCATGCGTGAATCGACCCTGCTTTTCCCCCTGCGAGTCTCGCGAGAAGCCGGGATTTATTCCTACGTGCTGTGCCGTGCTGCTCATGGCGGCGCTGGAGCGGGGGCGCTGAGCTGTTGGGGTAAGTGAGGTTCTTTGAGAGGAAGACTAATGGCCTTTCTTGTCCTGCATCGCGGCTTTGTGGAGGACAGACGGGGATCTTGGAGTGACTTGGAACGTCTCCTGTCACAGTCCCTGGGACCAACGGTCTAGTGCGGGTGGGACCCCTCCCCCACCCACGGAGTGCCTGCTGATTTGACAGCAAGAGGGAGCGAGAGAGAGAAAAAAAGGAACGTTGCCGAGACAAGCTCGCTCTCTTCACCAACCCCTCGGTTCGCCCTTAGGCAGGGCCGAGAGAGAGAGACGGAAAACGAGTGGGCCCAAGGCTCGACATTACTACGCTTCCCAGTGTGCGCGACGCGTTTTGCCTTTTTTTTCCCCCCCGCAGGGGCCGATGGGGGATTGAGTTTAAGGGTGCGGTGTTGGTGGCGGCGATGGCGATGAAAAACACTCCAATTCCCATCGTGATGCCTCTGAAAGATTAGGCTACTAGGCCTGCTGGGGGATGGAGTTCTTGGTATTTTACAGTCTACGGAGCGAAGTTAGCCGTGCAGACTACCTCTCCCAGCATGCAGCGTGCAGACGTGGGGAGGGGAAGGGGCGGTCAATCTTCCTTTGTGTGAGGGGCAGCGGCCGCCATTTTCCTCTCTCTCTCTCTCTCTCTCTCTCTCCCTCCCCCCCCCCATATCTTGGTCGGGGAGGGGAGTAAATAGTGGACACGCCTCAGATACTTGAGGAAAATATCTCCGGTTGGGGTAGTAGCTACTATGTAGCTAGCAGCGGAATGTTCATTTCTAGATTCCGCTCTACGTTTCTCAGCAGCAGCATAATTGCTGGAAGCAAGGCTTTTGTACTATACGGATATAAAGCCTAATCTTATCGCCCCTTAGTAACAAGAGCCACCATCTTGCTGCCTAAGGACTACATTCTGTGGCTGCACGTCTTTGTAAATCTACAGGGGGAAATGGGGTGGTAACTCCCGTTTCCCTTATTTTCTTTAATGTAAATGTTGAAACAATGTTTTTTTTTTCAAAATGTTAAGATTCCCACCTGAATGCTACTGATACAATTGGACATTGATCACTTACTGAAATTTGTAATCATTTGATTATTCAATTTGTGTGAGAGTGGCTCACAATATAACGAGCAAGATAAAAGCAATATAATAAACAACGAAAACCAAACACTAAAAAGAAAAAAAAATTAACAAGATGGCAAACCCAGCAGACACTCAAACTTCCCATTTAACATCCAGGATTTTAGCATTCAGAAGCTTCAACCCTCTTAGCCAAGGCCTGTGAGAACAACCAAGGCTTTATGGCTTTCCAGAACACCAGCTGGGTGGAAGCCACTAGATTTGGGGGCCTGGGAATCTAATTCCAAGAAGATTTTAATTTTACAGCAAATTATTGAGACTTTATTGCAATATACTTTTTTTTAAAAATGCCAGATATATTGGTAAGGACATTTTTTGTAGACCGAAAATGATTTCTAAGTACAAGTTGAAATTTGCTGCCATTTTAAAGAATAGATTTTTCTCCATTCTTGTTGATGAGTTAGTTTGTTTAACTTTGTTTCCAAGCCAGAGGCTCTAATTCTGCTGGTTTTTCCAGTGGGAAAAGAGTCTAATGCCCTGTTTTCAAAGTCATGTAATCTAATTACAGCTGATTCCTATGCAGCTATATTTAAAAGCGAATCTCCCTGAATTCAGTGGGCCATGGTTACACCCTTATTGCACAATGCCATGTGTGATTATTCCAATGTAAGCCTTACTGAATTCTATGGGAGTTAACTCCCAATTAAGTATAGGATAGGAGTTTAGAGGCTTTTGCTTTTGCTATCTCGCTTTAATAAAGTTATATTTATTCCTAACAGACTTTTCATATTTATTCATTTATATAAAGTAATATCAAATAGCATACTTAGACTGCAAATAAAAGGATATTTTTTTAAAATCCCATTTATATCCCGCCCTTCTCCGAAGACTCAGGGCGGCTTACAAGCTTAGCAATAGCCTTCATTCTATGTATATGCCTGCTTATTAGGGCTTTTGCCCCCCCCCCCTGCATTTTTTTACAAAGTCAGCTTATTGCCCCCAACAATCTGGGTCCTCATTTTACCTACCTCAGAAGGATGGAAGGCTGAGTCAACCTTGAGTCTGGTGGGATGCGAACCTGCACTAATTGCAGGCAGCTGGTGTTACTTAAGGAGGCATTAGCCCACTGCTCCACCAAGGCTCTTGGTGGATATTTTGAAAAATATTTTAAAGTAATTTAAGCTAAATATATTTGTCTTTAAGAATACTATGCCCAGAAAAACTTTTTCATATCAGCAATACTATTATTTAATTTTCTTATGCAGATAGGTATAAAATCAATATCCATGGCTCAGAATTAAATAATATTCAGAAGGGAAAAAGTCTGAACTTTCTCTCTTCTCTGACTGATGTGCTAATCCTTCAAGATCACATGTTGTATTAGAGACTACTGAATTGAATGAAAGCTTGGCAACTGCACTGGGTGTTTACCATCAAGAGGAATATTTATAGCTGCTGAGTTTAAAAGTAAAGAATTTAAAATAGAGGCACAAGTTCAGAAAGCTCTTCTAAGGTTTTGCAGCTTTGAGAAAACATTGGATTTGTTCATCGGATGTGGGAAGTATTTGGAAATAATTTATGTTATATTTCTTAGAGGCAAACCCTGGTGAATTTAGGCATAAACATTTATCTCTTAGTAAATATATGGGGGATTAGGCTTCTGTTTTCTGTATTCAGCAGGAAGGATTTTCTGATTCTAAGACTACTTCTATGAAGTAAGAATCACTTACTTTAATTTTTCCCTAAATAAGTTTTTTTTCCTGAAAAAAGCACCTTTGAGATTTTGCCGCCTTCTACATCAAGGGTGCCAAACTGCTGGCCCATGGACCAGAAGCGTCACCAGGAAATTGTGCCCCATTGCCAGCAATGGAGAAAAAGCTCTGATACGTGTGATGTCACGTGACGTCGCAAGTTTGACCCATCTGTTCTAGATAGAATTTTCATTAAAAAGATCTGTCTAGTCTAAGTTCCTATTCCTATACAATGTTTAAGCAATCTTGATATAGTGGTTAAGGTACTGGCTTAGAAACCAGGAAACTGAGTTCTAGTCCCGTTTTAGGCATGAAAGCCTGCTGTGTGTCTTTGGGCCGATCACTTTCAGCCCAACCCACCTGACAGGATTGTTGCTATGGGGAAAATAGGAGGTAGAAATATGTATGTTTTCCCCTTGAGTTACTTAAAAAGTAATAAAGGTGGGATAAATAAAATATGAAGATGGGTACTTTTCAGTTTTAATTATTGGGATTGTTTTTAAAGCATGCTGTTCTGGCATTTCTTCAGTAACATATGAAACAGTTCCAATTGGAAATGTTATCGGTTTCCCAAAATAAGTGGACTAAGCAGAGCTTATAGAAAAAGATATAAGGATGTCATTCCTCTTTCTTCTTTCCTGTTCCCTAGCATTTGTTTCTGATTACTTCTGTTTCCAAATTATAATCTTAAATATTTTACCTTTTCCTTTGGCTAAATGACTCAGTTGTTTCTTAACAGCTCAGTTATTACTTGCTCAGTTGATTGTTGGGTTCTTGGAAAACTCCTTTGATATTAAACATAATTTATCCTATCCTGCATCCTGTTCTTTACATAGAGTATAAGAAAAATGTAGTTGCATGGGAGAGAAAATTTGTAAACAGTTTCTGAAGGGCTGCTCTTTTAAAATATTATTTTTCTGGGACATAGATTTTGAGAATAAAATTATCTGTAATACCATTGCCCCCTGTTTGAATATAGAATCACAGCATAGATTTTGAGAATAAAATTATCTGTAATACCATTGCCCCCTGTTTGAATATAGAATCACAGCATAAAAACTATTTTTAGGAAAGCATTTTACTAGTTAAATGTATTGGTAAACTTTACCTATATTAAGTACAGGGATTAGGTTAAAAGATATTTATATTCAGATTGCTTCTTAGTTATGATTTTTGTAATATTTATTAGTATCTATAATAGCCAATAATAGTACATTGCAGACTGAACATCAGCATTTTCAGATCAACTGTTTTCTCTGAAGAAAATAGATTTATTTTTTAAAGCATTAGATGTCCCCAGACTTTCTGTACATTTGGGATTTAGAATATGAGAAGGATGCCATAAAGGTCTTTATTTTTCACAAAACTGCTATCGCTGTACACATTCAAACAGAAGATACCCATTTTATAGAAAAACTACAATAGCTGGAAGATCAATAACTTGTCCAGCGACCTAAACATTAAACACAGATAAAGCTTTAACTAATTTTATAAGTACAGAAAATGTATGCCGCTACAGAAATTAATTTTGTTAATTAACTGACTGTTTTTTCTTTCCCCTTACTCTTATAACCAAGTATCTCAGTGAGAAGCCAGCCTAATGCTGCCTTCTTTCTCAGAGCTCAAGGAATACTTCTGCCCCTGCTTCCAGTTTTTGTAAACAGCTTCTGAATTTTCTCTGACTATCTCAGTAGCTGTCTGCAGTATTAAAATGTATGTCTTGAACTATATATATTTATATATAGAACTTGAGGTTTATTCATTAGTGCTATTACCATTAATTCTGTCTCCTATTTATATTATTACCAATATTCTACCCGTCTCTTATTATTTAGGGGAGACCTTCCCTAAATATCAAGCCATTCCATGTTACAAAACGGAGGTTCAATTTAAATCTTTTCGAAAGTTTCTTTTTATACTGATATTTCTAAGGCCTTGATGAACCAAACATAAGGTCCCAAACAAGACACTTTTAAAAAAGAAAATCAATCATGGCCAAGTTGTAGATGATTGTAGTTAGTTGAGTGCTTTATAAAAACAGGATTGGGTATCTGCACTTACCTGGATTCTGATAGATACTACATTTATTGACTCTAGAAAATGTTTCAAATTTATAATTACTCTTGTTTTTACCTGTTATGCTGAAAAAGTGGACATTTAAATTTCAAATAAGAAAATTGTGATCCATAACCATACTTAGTAAATAGCAAAATTCACCTAAAAATCCTGATAGTGTGATAGATGGGAATTGGCAAGATGTAAGTTAAATTCCAATTCAGTCGCGAAACTTAGCATGTGACTTTGGAACAGTCATTATACATTTGCCCAATCTGCTGACATGAGTTTAAAATGAGAGTTTAGAGCAATATGCCTTTAGCTTCTTGGGGTAAATGTTCTATATGTATCAGTAAAACATGCTTTTTAAAATTGGTTTTATATTCAGTGCAATGGCAACACTTGCTTTTAATTGAATTCCATGAAGTTTGGGTAAAACACGAGTAATGTCTGAAATTCTTGTGAGGAACTTTTCTTCTCAGAGGTGGAATCATGTTCATGGGGTACAGAAACATCTAAAAAGTATATCATAATAAACTTGTTTATCCTTTTTCTCCTCCAGTATGAAGTGTAACAGAATAGAATTTACCACCTGAAACTGCTGCTTCAAGTTCAGATCAGGAAAGGAACACATTACATCGTAACAACAAAACAAGACCAAAGAAGAGTAAACTTTACACTGAAGACACAACACTTGATCTGAAACAAGAAGTTTGTGCCTACTCAACAGCTTCAAAAGAGCACGTCCCAACGCTGCTAGTAGTCTTTGTTTTCTTCAGTACTGTGCTGAAATTGCCCAGTGCAGCACCAGTTATTCTTTATTAGCTTGATAGATCACTTGTCTCTTGCTATTTCTTTTTTTTTTAACAATAGCAATCTTCAAACTTTGAAACGTGTGCTGAAACGAAGAATCGGCAAATACTACTGAAAGTGCAATATTAGAATATCACTGCGAGGTTGGTCCATGTACTGTGTTGAACAGCAATATATTTCAAATTAAAAGTGCCATATAAAATGAGTTAAATAATCATTTTGTTTAAATCTTGTCTTCATTGGTCAAAATATCAAAGCATATCTAACATTTGGCTATGACGCTTGACTTTTTAAATTATTGAAATTCCTTAGAAGTGCCATTTTGTTGTATTTGTTGAGCTAACCATGGAATGCAGTCTTATTATTGTAACTATTTCATTAAGCTTTCTGCTACTATTTTCCAGTTTCTCGCTTTTGAAATCAGTTTACTCTAATGCTATAAATCTGGATCTCAAACTTTCTCCATATCCTTCTCTCAGTTACTGGTATCGGTCAGTGAGTCTCCATTTCATAAGCTGGTAGGCTAAATGTGAATTTTCTGCTGTGAAGATAACTCATTAATAGTAATCATGACTTCAGTTAGCAACCAGCTTGTGTTGTTCATTTCAGAATCCCTCTAAAAACCAAAAACCTAATGCTTTCTTAACTAGCACATCAGTCCCTTAATATTCTAGGAAGCTGCCACAATGGCAGCTTTTTTTTATGACACTGGATAAGTGGCAGATATACATTGACAAGGTTGTCTTGTTTGATTTTGTTACATGCAGCATTATAAAATTAAGTTGAAACAGGCGTAAAAATATGGCAAGCACCTGGAAAGAATTTGTTGAATTTTCCATGCCGTCTTCTCCCCCTACTGCATACGTTAGTGCCAACCTGGGCAATGCATCTCCAGTCGGACTGAATTTATCACCTTATGGCCAATCAGTAAGTTCTTTTGCCATACTAGCAATATTCTTAAGGGTAAAGCCAAATTAGCTCAGATGGTGTGATATAACAACATTTGAGCAAAATAAAAAGTGTGGCCAATTTGCAGATAGCAGAAAATTCTGCTCATTTTGCAACCTCTGAGCCTCCTTTTAATCCTGCCAGAGTTATGAGTAGACTAAAATATCCTTAGCTTCAGGTTTGAATCATTTCACACTCACTCCTCTTTCCCAATCATTCTTTTCATTGGTCATTGTGCCAGGCGTAGTTCCTGTTTGAGGGCAATTGGTTACCTCTCCAGCTGTTTAAAGGCAAAGCTACCCTGGAACATAGATGTCACATGCTATGCAGATTCAAAATTTAAAGGTATCCAATTGAAAATAGGCAGTGCCCACACCTGTCAAATTTGCTTATATAGGAATTTCATCTCTTAACAAATATATTTCTAATTATTTAATCCTTTTGTATCATGGTCCTTTATAAGTACAGAAATTATGCTGGTTCTCCAGCAAGCTTCTTAAAATTGGCCAGTAATCACTAAAATGTAGTGCGGTGGTGATAGCCTTCATCTAAGAGGTGCATTTTGGTTTTTATGTTTGGTGTATGAAAACATTGTAGAGGGAGCTAGCTGTCTTAACATTTCTGAATGTTATAAGATAGTCATGACCCTGAAGTATATGAGAAACCTTTCTTAGTACTTTATTTACTAATAGTTGAGAACTGTTGAAACTGAACTTTCAGAAGTGTGTGTGTGTGTGTGTGTGTGTGTGAATCTTAGCTTAGAGATAGAGCACATGAAAATGACTGTTTAGTCTCTGATATTTCCTGGTTAAAAACATCTGGCAGAGGACTTGGAAAGACCTTTGCTCAGGACCATGGATGCTGTTACCAGTCAAAATACACAGCACTGGGCTAGCTTGGGCAAGGGTCTGACTTGGTATAAAGCAGCTTCATAGTTTTAATACAAGGATCATTCTAGGATATAGGCCTTTGCTGACCTAATCTTTTAAAAAAATTATGTTGCATATGTATGTAGAAACGTCTTATATTATGGACTTTGGCATACAAACACATGACCAACAAATTTGTATGATTTAATATTACTACTATGATACATTCAGTAGTATCTAGGCCATAAATAAGTGATACAGCATTGTCCCTTGAATTCATCTATGTGCAATACAATTGATATTAATACTGTGTATATTTAAGCTGCTGAAGAACTGAGATTTGCTGTTAACTTGCCATTCTTCCTAAGACTAAATTCAATTAACCAAATTTAAAGTGCTTGTACCTGATACTCAGTTTCTTCTATGATTTGTCCCCTAAATTAAGGATTGAGGAAATAGGAATGATAGTCTCTATAGTGATGGGAAAATAGACTAGTATCTTAATTCTAAATAATAAATTATAACCCTTCAATTACACTGTTTATCACTTACTGAAGTCTTTGAGATTTTTATTCAGTTGAAAAATTTCAGCCACAACTTTTATAATAAGTATGTGTTTGTTTTTGTTTGGGTTTTTTTTGTAGCCCAGTAAAATTAATAATGGTTCTCAAATTCATAGTTAAAATGGAAAAGAAAAATAATAATGAATATATTATTTGCCATACTGCAAGGATATTTGAAGTGGTGGTACAGCTTTTAGCTCAATCCACTACTTGCATATATTTCTTCCCAGTGACACATGTTGGATTTTTGAAAATATAAACAAACTAGAATATTGTTGGAAAGAAATTACTGACCTAGAAATAGAGCTTATTCATACATTTTCACTAATACCAGATCAATAAGGATATCTAAATTGACTGCTTTTGATTTCCAGCTAAGTCTCTTGAAACATGGATTTAATAATTATTGGATATTGCTAAAGATGTCTAATTATTGACTAGTTATACTGTGTACTATGTTATCACAGCTGTATGAGATGGAGAACCATTATACTGTGTCATCAGATCCTCTCCCCCCTCCTGCAGCTCCCCCTCCTTCTCATCCTTTACCTTTTTCTTCATCTACTTCATCCGGGTCTAAAAAACCGAAGAGGACCCCCCTTTATCAGAGATCTGTAAGTCAGGGCACCTATTGACAGACATGCCATCTTAACATGGGAATCCTTAGCATTTAACTCTTCTCTGCATATGTTCTCACTTCTAACCTCACTGGTATTAAATCTCCTCAACAGGTTAAGGAGTATAATTCATCTAAACCAATGAGCAAACTTGCTGAGTTCTCAAATTTTGCTTTCCTGTATCTGTTTTAGAAACTTTTTGAAAGCCTGGTATTCTTGCACACATGTTGATTGTATGTTCATTTTATGCATTCAAAGATGTTAAAATTTATTGGCTTACAGATGTGAACAAAATGAACAGACCTCTGTCCTAAGCTTATGCAAAAATGATTATTGTTTTTCTCCTCTAGATGATGTCAGTCATGTCATTCTGGAGGTGGTATGAAGTTTAATCCAGCTCATGCTGTTCTGGATTAAATGGGACCATTTGTCAAATATCAGGTTTTTTTTTAATTCAGCAGATTAACTTCTACAAAAATCACACCATCTCTGAAATTGCCAAATGGCTTAAAGTCTGTTTGATATATTTATAATAGGAAACAATAAGATGGTGCCAAAATTGTAAACTTTTTAATTTAATTTAATTTATTAATATTTCTATACCGCCCTTCTCCCGAAGGACTCAGGGCGGTGTACAGGGCAAGAATAAAACAATGATTTCCATAGGAAAAAGTTGCATCTTACAATGCTATTCCTGAATTGTAAGTTATACATTTGTGGTTTTTAGTTTGATTAGTAATTTTATGTTATGTATGGGGGCTTTCTGTTCTTACATTTTGACAATAGCATTTAACATTATCACCAGTTCCTATACTATTCAACTAAAAAAAAAGATTTGTTTCAACTCTCCAAGGTACACTTAATCAGAAAGTTCTATGCTTTTGAAGCGATTTAAATATTTCTGTGTTGTGGGATCTTTGTATCTGCAGCAGTTGCATCCCAAATTAATCCATAGCATTGTCTGTAAAGACAACCCTTTCCTTTAAAATGAAATATTTAAAAAAACCTAAATTTGATCAGTCTCAGTTTAATGAGTAATTGACTATTCATCAAATAGATTTCAAAGCTGCTTATGTTTACAATTCTGAATACTTAATAGCTCCTTATGGTTATAGGAATGTTAGTTTGTTTTCTTAAACAGATACACAGGAAACTGCGTAAAATACAGAGGAACTGTATGCATGTTTTTGGCACTGCTTTGCCTTGAACTCTGACTTGCATGAGATGGTTACTGTAAATATTTACAGGGAGCTTCTGATACTAACGTCTTTTTGAACTTAATTTAACTTGATAGCCAAAGAGATTGAAGTTTTTTTGAAAGTGTGATTTTTAAAAAAATATTGTAACATGTTGATGAGAACTTAACATTTCAAACTTTTGTTATATTCTGTGGGTTTAATGAATCTCCATGGATAGAAAAGTATTTAAATTCAGTGAACTTAACAATTAGCTTTGAAATTTAATAAATACTAAGCTGCTAGCTATGTTCAGAGAGTAAATTATGGAAATTGCCTTGATATTAATTTGATTTGGAAAATGTCTTAAAATTGCATTTGTTAGTAACCATTGTGGCTTTGCTTTCTTGGTTACTTCCATTGGCAAAGTCAAATGATGTTAATGGATAACTTGAAATTCGTTTTTAATATGTGTAAATGTGAAATATATCAGCAAATAACTTTCATTGCAAAGTTATTATTTGGATGTGGTGTTGAAAAGCATCACACAAAATCTGTTCAAATTGCTAGAAGCCTACATACCTATTTGATAATGTTTAAGCATCGGCTTTTACATTATATTTTTCCAGAACTAACAAGTAACAGTATGAAAGGAAAAGAGAGTATCCTTAGAGGAATTTACACATTTCTTTTTAATTCCAGATGAGCTTTGATCCAAACCTTCTCCATAACAATGGACACAACGGGTACCCCAATGGTACTTCTGCAGGATTGCGCGAAACTGGGGTTATTGAAAAACTGTTGGCCTCCTATGGATTCATTCAGTGTTCAGAACGGCAAGCTAGACTGTTCTTCCACAGTTCACAGTATAATGGCAATCTACAGGAGCTTAAAGTAGGAGGTAATTAACTAGTAGAGGTTTGTCCTTGTATGTGAGAAGGCTAATTTCTTGTAGAGACACATTGCTACTCTAAACAGTGGTGGCTGAACCATCAGCCAGATAATGGAAGTGGAATCCAATTTCAATTCAAATATAATGAGATCAGATTAATCATATGAAAGAACACATCTTCTAAAAAGTTATTCTTCATACTGCATGTTGGAGAGAGCATTCTAGAATGTTTAGGATTTCTAAGTGAGAAGATGAGAAATGGCAATAGTTTTGCATATTAGTATCTTTCACTCTGCAGCTTCAAGAAACAGTTATATATTAGGACTGTGCAAAGATTCAAAGGACAAAGTATGATTTAAAGCAACTTGAAAGCACAGGTTACATTTCTTGGGAACACCTTAAATGTGCCTTGAGCTTGCATTCAGCTGTGGAGGATAGGACATGTCATCTAGGTAACTAGGAAGAAACACTTGGGAGTTCTGGACACATGTGCATTGCAACATAGGTTTTATTTTATTTTATTTATTTATTTTAATTCCATTTATATCCCGCCCTTCTCCGAAGACTCGGGGCGGCTTACAAGCTTAGCAGTAGCCTTCATTCTATGTATATGCCTGCTTATTAGGGCAAACCCCAAGCTGCATTATTACAAGTCAGCTTAATTGCCCCCAACAATCTGGGTCCTCAGTTTACCTACCTCGGAAGGATGGAAGGCTGAGTCAACCTTGAGCCTGGTGGGATGCGAACCTGCACTAATTGCAGGCAGCTGGTGTTACTTAAGGAGGCATTAGCCCACTGCTCCACCAAGGCTTTTAGCCTTTGAGTCAGGATTTTGAATTGTATTAGAATGCATATTATGGGACATGTTGACTAGTGAAATTTGAGCTATGTGGTATCTGCTTTTTTTTTTTACATTATGCAACATTTTTTGTATACAACTTAATGAGAAACAAATTCCCTGGAATCAGAAAGTTAAAACAAACAGTATAGATGTTATTTTAAAAATCACATTTGCTTTTCATATTAACTAAGTGTAAATGAACCTATGAAGCCTTATTATATTATGTGATTTTAGTTGCTATTAAATATTCAAATTAGAATATTTTTTTAATTGTTATTTTTTGAAATTGTGTGTTTTATCGACTTAGAAGTTATCTTGACATGGTTTTACCACTAAATTGAAGCCTATACATTATAAATATAATTTGTTTACAGATGATGTTGAATTTGAAGTATCTTCTGACCGGCGAACTGGAAAACCGATTGCAATTAAACTGGTGAAGATAAAAACAGAGACCTTACCTGAAGAACGAATAAATGGACAAGTTAGTGCCTATTCTTAGGGGGTTTTTTTAGTTTTCTTTTCAATATGCATGCCATTTTCAGCTGCTGTGGTCAATCAAAAGGATAGAATTAAATGTAGCATGCCTCTCCTTAGTTGCATTAAATATTTTTTTTTCAAATAAACTTTTTTTCCTCCTTTTGGTAAGCACATAAAAATTAAGAAATTTACCTAACCAGGAACAATTCTTACAGTTGATAAAAGTACTGTAAGATAAAAGCTTTGCAGCATGGCATTCTGTTATGGGTTACCTGTTAAATGCATCCCTGAGTGTGTTATAGAAGTCTGATGCATAATGGTGCCTCTAGAAATAATTAGAAATGGATTTTTTTTTTTTGACTGGTAGGTTGTGTGTGCTGTTCCTCACAACTTAGAGAGTAAATCTCCAGCTGCCCCGGGTCAGAGTCCAACAGGGAGTGTATGCTACGAACGTAATGGGGTAAAAATTATGTATTTACTAAAAAATGTTTCACTGATCCTCCAGTGTAGTTTAAACTAAAATACTTACCAAAATAGACAGTTAAAGATTTATTTCCTTTCAAAGGTTTAAATTGCTTATTAATCTATTGATATGTAAATGCATAAAGTTTAGCATACTGATTATAATTATGAAATATTTTCAAAATACATATTAAAATATAAGGTCAGTTAAAACATTAGCAAAACAACTCCATTGTTGGAATTTATTATAAAATTCTATAATATTGTTAATTTCTGACCACTTTCTAAATTCCAAAATTTATTGTTTTTTACCTTGGGCATTATGTTTAATTCCTTTTAACTTTTGTATTTTTTGTATTTTATACATTTGCCCTGTTCACCGCCCTGAGTCCTTCGGGAGAAGGGCGGTATATAAATAAAATTAATAATAATAATAACAATAATAATTTTTAAACTAACCTGGAGATTATAATTTCTCTCACTTTAAATATGGTTGTGAAATATTCATGCAACCAAATTATAATTTACAGGAAGTCTTCTACTTAACCTACACCCCAGAAGATGTTGAAGGAAATGTTCAGTTGGAAACTGGAGACAAAATAAACTTTATAATTGATACAAATAAACAGTAAGTGGATAACTTATATTGTACTAAATCATTTTTAGATGGAATGCTAAGATTTCTTTTTTAAAATGTATTTTTACTTGAAACATGGTTAATAAACTGAAACATTCATCTTTTGGATATAGTACTGTGTATTTTGGAACAGTAATTGATAAAGCACATTTATTGTCTGTTTCAAGGGTAACAGGTAATCTCAGTCTGGGTCTAGAGTTCTTGTTAGATGCAAACTTAGAATATAATTTTCAAACAAAGATGTAGCAATGTGACATCTTCTAGTTCGTTCTAAGCTTTCTAATCATAGGAAATGACTGGTTTGTTCCAAAGCTCAGTTTGTGAATCTTTTAGGACTATCTATAATCTTGCAGGATTTTATTTTAAAATGTGACTAGAACTTCATGTACGCCTTATTTATGAATAAAGAGAAGATGAGTAAAGAAATAGTATCCCAAACTGTGTACTATGTCATATTTGTATTGCAAACGCTGAACCAAAATTTGCTGTTAGAAAAGATGTATGAAACCAAATAAGAGTCAGCAACTTAGCCTGAAGGCTAGATGTAACTGCTATCCAAAATCAGGCTACCCATAGTCCCAAAAACAAATATATCCACCCAGCCTGTGAGAGAAAGGGAGAGAAAAATTGTCCATTTGGCTGCTTTTCTAAGCACTCATAATCTCTTCAGCCAGGCATTTGATAATGTTTTTACTAGTTGCCTAAGTGTGGATGAAACAAATGCCCTGCTTGGTGCTGGCTAGAGCAAGCCATGAGGAAGAGATCACAATGACATGGCTTTGGTCTTCTACGCAGAAGATGATTGCTGATTCCTGTCCTAGGATAACTCTCTTAATGGAGTAGGTTAAGTTAGAAATTCTAACCAATGCAATGATGTTTATGTAGCAGTTTGAGTGGTCCTCTCCAATCATTAACGTACACACTAACCATCATTGAAGTCTGCTGTTCCTTGACACAGGTTGCCATCATCAGAGACTGCTATTGCAGAATTTTTATTTATTTTAGTTATTTGCCACCCATCTCATTTCAAAGTGACTGGATGGCTTACAGCATTAAAATCAAAAGATAAATATTTCTAAATAAAAATGGTTTATGGTTAGTTCCAACAGATTCACAAACTGAAAATAAAACAACCTTTTGTGCTGTTTCCCCCCCCCAAACCTCCCCAAACACTAAGCATTTTATTTTAAATTTAGAATGCTTTTCTCTTAACCATACTATATTCCATAAGAGATTATTTCATAATACATTTGTTGATCTTTAAAATAAAGATTTCGATTAGCAGCAGGATTTCCTTTTGAAGATTATAACGAGGTTGTTTCTAAATCTGGATTTTGTATACAAAATTAAGGATTCTCTGTAGTTGATAAGATAAGTGAGTTGCACTCGTCTTTATATTTCTTAACTTCTTCCTAGTACTGGTGCTGTAAGTGCTCGGAATATTATGCTTTTGAAAAAGAAACAAGCTCGATGTCAAGGAGTAGTTTGTGCCATGAAGGTAAGGAATGCTTTACTAAGTTTAGTTACATGTAATAGAATTAAATAATTCTGATATGTTTGTACTAGCCACAGAAATTTGAAGAAAATTGATTTTTTATTTTATCTCTTCTAAAGCTGTAAGTCCTATATATCCTTGCTTGGAAATAAGCTGTATTGTATCCAACAAAGCTTCCTTTATGCCTTTTACCATGCAAGGGTTTCATACATGTAGCCCACTGGGTTCTTTTGTGCAGCCCATGATGACTCAGACGTTTAGGGCATTGCCAGATCTCAAATCCACTAGAGTGACTCCAGTGAGTGAAAAATCCCAATCTCCCCTGCCACTGTTCTACCTTGTTGCAGATACTGTGCCAGCATGTGATTGCTGCAGAAGTAATGTTGCCAGTAACTTGTCATTTGTCCTTGCTAATGCCTACAGAACACAGTAAGATGAGGGACTATAGATAGTTCAGAGATTACATCCATGATTATACAGTATTTTACTTTTTTCATTGTATACAACATTGTAAATTAATAGTTAATGTTAATATAGCTGTTACTTTTGTGCACGTGTATGAATGTCATCCACTGATTATTGCATTTTACGTAATGTAGCTCCAATGTTCATTGGAGTTTGAGATGATACATACATGTTCTCTTTAAAAATCATTTTCTCTTTGATTACTAAGTAACTAATGACCACAATTGGGACCAGAATTGTCGCTAAGTGATGTGGCCGTTAAGTGAATTGTGCCTAATTTTACAATCTTTTTTGCCACAGCCATTAAGCAAATGTTGATCATATGACTGCAGGGACATTGTGACACTCATATGTGCAAGGACCAATGAGCCACTTTTTTCATCGCTGTCATAACTTTGAATGATTGTTAAATAAATGGTCATAAGTTGAGGACTACCTGTAGTGACTAGATGTATCAGGTAACTTAACAAATGTTTGAAGGCATTTTGGCTAAATAATTGTGATCTTCCTTTAGGAAGCCTTTGGATTCATTGAGAGAGGTGATGTTGTAAAGGAGATATTCTTTCACTATAGTGAATTTAAAGGTGACCTAGAAGCCTTACAGCCTGGTGATGATGTGGAGTTCACAATCAAAGACAGAAATGTAAGAGTAAATTTCATACATTTAAATTATATTAAACTTAATACAATTAAAAATTAAACTTAATACAATTTGCTGGTTTACATGTGTGTATGTATACGCACACATATACATGCATGTGTGTGTGACTTATTGCTAGAGTTTGTATGCTTTGCATGAGTTTGATCATTTTTTCTTAATGATCTCAGTGAGAGCCAGTTAAGTCTAATGGTTAAGGCACAAGGTTAGAAACCAGGAGGCAGAGACTTTGAGTTTTAGTACTGCCTTAGGCATGAAAGCTGATTGTGACTTTGAGCCAATCACTCTCAGCCCAGCCCACTTCACAGGGTTGTTGTAGGGAAAATAGAAGGAAAGAATATTGGGTATATTCATCACTTTGAGTTATTTATAAAAACAATAAAGGCAAATAAATAATGTTCTTTTAATAGGGTAAAGAAGTTGCAACTGATGTAAGGCTTTTGCCTCAAGGAACTGTTATTTTTGAAGATATTAGCATTGAACACTTTGAGGGAACTGTAACAAAAGTAATTCCAAAAGCATCCAACAAAAATCAGGTAACAAACACTTTTTAAATGTGTGTTATAAGGGACTGATAAATGTGGTAATAGTGACTAGTGAATTACGCTTGCTATTTGGGAAAACATTTTTTAAAAGGGAATAGTTGAAAAAGAAAGTTAAGTACAATCAGCATTATCTCAATTTCTTCTGTGTTATAATTAGAATGACCCATTACCTGGACGCATAAAAGTTGATTTTGTGATTCCTAAAGAACTTCCATTTGGGGACAAAGATACAAAATCAAAGGTGACACTTTTGGAAGGTGACCACGTTAGATTCAACATTTCAACAGATCGGCGTGACAAATTGGAACGAGCCACTAATATTGAAGTTCTTCCCAATACTTTTCAAGTCACTAATGAGGCTAGAGAAATGGTAAGCAGTTAATAATAAATGTGGCAGAATGAAGCTGGAAATGTAATGCATAATACCTTTTAGCTATGTTGGGTGATGTATTACTAGGATTGTATCATGGTGCCAAATTTCTTACAGTGATGAATGTAGTGATGAGGTCAGGAAAACAACTTATAAATTCAGGGTTCTTTTATTCTTAAGGAAATATCTGCTAGGATGCATTGCTGTGCACTTGAGCAGAAGTTACAAAAAATTGAAGCATGGAATTTATAAGTATCAATAAAGGAGGGTAGCTCAGGGTTGAAATGAGGGGTCCATGCTGCTCTCCGAGCTTGCTTGTTTTCTTGCAGGCATTTCATTATCTAAGCTACGTAACATCATCAGTAGCTGATCAGTAGCACTGATGATGTTATCTAATTTGGGTAATGAAACATCTGCAAGACAACAACCAAGCTCAGAGAGCACCAGGGAGTTTTATCAGTGTCTAAACTGCAAATTAAAGTCTTGCTATAAAATGTGCTTTGCTTTGCATCCTTTTAGAATAATAAGCATTCCATTACATGTCTTCATCCTTTTTTAATGGTTCTTACTCACTCCACTATAGCAGACATGTCAAACCCGCGACGTTACGTGACATCACACAATGTATCAGAGCTTTTTCTCCATTGCTGGCAATGGGGTGGGCGCGGCTTCCACGTGATGCATCCAGCCTGTGGGCCGGCAGTTTGACACCCCTGCACTATAGTATAATTTGTGAGATGGATGTGTATTTTTTCTTTATTTGCATGGATGTATTGCCACCTATTTAGCTCACTAGTCTTAACTGGGTTCTAAAGAAGCAATGTAATTTGAAATAAATGGCCCTATATAATTAGGATTGAATTGAGCATAGTAAAAATGTGTGGCTACTGGAGAGTTGGTATACTGCACAGGTTAGGAGATTAGATTCAAATTGGGAAGACTGCTTGTGACACTTTTCTCTGATTGTCATTAAGCAACATCCTTCTAGCTTCAGCTTAGGTGTATTGTTGGATAATAAAACTGGCTTTCTTTGCAGGTTTTTTGAAATCATGATATATACAAACAGCCTTGGTAAAAACTTAGTTACCCTAGGACAGACCTGAGCATTTTATGGGCCGCGAGCCATATCTAGCCTTTTTGGTTGTCATCGTCTGGCCTGTGGCAGTGGTGGTCAGGGATGGGAGGGCGATGGCAGCCTTCCACAGCTGTCCTAGGTTCTCAAGTTATCCCTTGAGAAAATTAATTGTCCACCCCTGCCCTAGGTCATGATCATCCTTATTTGTTCATTTTCCTTCTTTCTAGTCAGCTGTATATGCTTCACAACAAAGAGCTGGGATACAGTCACCAATCATTTTTATTTCCTAAGAATGCCTCTGGGCCCCAGATATATTCTTAGACATAAATACAGCATTGAGACTGTTAGTCTATTAACATCAAGAATATTTTTTTTAAAAATGCTTAAATTAGGACTTTAGTAAGGACACAAAGGACACTTAACTTAGGGACATAACAGTGTTCATAGGCCTTAAGCCTAAGCCTGTAAAACTAAAGGTATGAGCTTTTTTATGTCACGGTTTTTATACTAGCTTTTTAACTAAATTGTCTTACTTTGCTTCATTTTCAGTATGAATTGATATTTGGCCAAATGCCTTTATCCTCTAAGAATGTGTCATAGTGATAAACAATATCTCTGTTGTTTTATAGGGTGTGATTGCTGCAATGAGGGATGGCTTTGGTTTCATTAAATGTGTTGATAGAGATGCCCGCATGTTCTTTCACTTCAGTGAAATTTTAGATTGTAACCAGCTCCACATTTCAGATGAAGTGGAATTTACTGTTGTTCCTGTAAGTAAAATCATAATTATGTAGAATTTAGGAAGCTTTGGGAAGCTTTGCTTCTTTGGGTAATAACTTGCTTCTTCCATTCAGGATACGCTGTCTACTCAAAGAAATCATGCTATAAGAATTAAAAAACTACCAAAGGGCACAGTTTCATTCCACACCCAATCAGATCATCGTTTTATTGGCACTATAGAAAAAGAAGCCACTTCTGTCAAATCCACTAGTCCCAATAAAGGCAAAGAAAAGGTACCTCTGTTTTATTCCTACTCTTCAAACTGTATAATTGCCTTTCAGAAAAGATTTAAATGATGAAAACTTGATATTGCCCCCACTATTACCACAAATCTAGGTAGTCTAATGCCTCTTGTTCATTGCAGCTTTCTTGTATATAGACACAGAAGCTATGCTTGTCATAAATGTATATTACATCTAATGAATGGTCTTGATTGGTGGTGGTGATGCTTCAGATCAGGATTCTTCTCCCAAATTAATAAACCAATAATATAAGTTTAAGTGCATAGCTTATATTGTACTATAAATACATTACACTGCAGTATCATATTTAATGTGTCAGAAATACTTGTTTAAACATATTGCCTCAGAGAATTGAGACAGAGCAAAGTGGAACAGTATTTTTAATTTCAGCTTTAGAAGTTTACCTTAGCCATAATGATAGTTTAATTTAAATAAATAAACCCATTTCTCATTTGATAATTGTCCTTTTCTAAGTCGATGTTTCATGGTTACAGTGCAAGAAAAAAACGTGAATAAGATTTTGTTTTCTTTGCAATTGTTTATGTAACGCTTTTTTAATTTAAAAGTTCAATTTATCAAAGAAAACTAGTAATCTATTTTTCAGAACCAGATTTTTTTAATTACCTGGATGATCAGGCTAAATGTACGATACGTTTTCAATGTTAGTGTATTCTTGTTAGCAGTAAAGATACTTGTTATAGAATAAAGGTCATATAAAAATAAATGAATATCCTGAATTGCATTTTTTGTCTTGGTACTGAATAATTTTGCTACTAAACCATGTTTTTATTATTAGACTCTGGCCATGCGGATGAATTGAAGAACAATACTTCTGACATTCTTGCTTCTCCCCCTTTTAGGAAGCTGAAGAGGGAATAATTGCTTATGATGATTGTAGAGAAAAATTGACTATTCCCTATCAGGCTAAAGATGTGGAAGGATCTACTTCTCCTCAGATAGGAGATAAGGTAATATATTCATAAGTAATTATTGGAATATTTTCTTGTAATTTGTTCTGTACAAGTATTGCTAATAACTAATCAAGGCTATTTTAATTGTATATCTTTAAAATATTGTTAATCCTATGTTTCTTATTATTGTTTCACATAAAAGTTAAAATTATAAGACAGTGGTCTATATATAAATGTGTACATTAAGTGTAGATAAAAATTAGATTTTACTAATATCTTCAAATTATATGAGCTTCTTTAATAAAAAATTAAATTGTAAAAGTTGGTCTGTATAAAAATACCCCTCTTGTTTTGATAGAGTTAAATGGTAAGACAAGCGGCTTCCTTTAACTTTTCCTTGTTGATATTTTAATGGTAAAAAAAAGTGTGGGAATAGTCATGAAAGATCTAATAGGACCATATGCCATTTTATTTCAGAAGGCAGGAAACATATAGAGATAAACTACAATAAAGTACATGTAACCTGTCTAACCCTTCCAGAAAGCATTATTATTGTTAATAGGTACATTTTTTATACAGGTTGAATTTACAGTCAGTGAAGTAAAAAGAACTGGGTTGCAAACAGCTACTTCTGTTCGACTGCTTGGTAGAAACTATAGTTCAAAAAGACTTTTGGGATATGTTGCAACTCTCAAGGATAACTTTGGGTTTATTGAAACAGCCAATCACGATAAGGAGATCTTCTTCCATTACAGGCAAGTGATACTAGTAAAGACTGACTATATTATGTGAAAATGTAGTCTTTGTGGCATCTCTTACATACCACAAAGAATCTCTTTACAAGACGGTTTTTTAAAGCTACAATATTTCTTTTGAAAAGTATATAACATTTGCATATTTCAGGAAACAATTCAGTAGGATTTAATGACAAAACTTTTACCAGTTATATATAAAGTGAATATTCACTAACATAATGCCTGTGGATTTATATTCATTGGATTATTCACAAATTTAGCCACAGATAATATATCTAGAATTGATACTGTTTTATGCAGTGATTTGTCTGTTCCTTTTTTAGTTAAAAAAAGCCGCCTATTTTGTTTTTTCTAATGCTAATACTGGATTGGAATATTGACTCAAAATAATTGCATATGTGCATTCTGCTGTGAAACAGAAGCTTAAAATCAGGAGGTAATATGTGTCTGATTTTATCCCATGTTAGGATTTGTCAACTGTACATAACAGTTGAACATGGATGCGACTGAACCTTAATATAGACAAAAATTTAGATATTCTTTTTTGGTAGTCTGTATAAATAAAAAATATCACACAGAATATATACCATGTAATATACAGAAATCTGATAAATGTCATGTAAAGCTTCATACATGACATTATTTATTTATAATTTATATATCCACCAATCTTGCCAAAGGCAACTCTGGGTAGCAAACAACAACCGGATGAAACCATGTATAAAAACAACTATATAAAAGATATAAAAAAACACTTTAAAAAAAATTGTAAAAATATACAAATCCTAGGTGAGGAGATCCTTGGAAAACATACAGCTTTATGGAGTTGCTGATAATTGCTGTATAAGCATTCTTACTTTTAAGAATTGTTTCTCCTTTAAATCGGAATGCTCTAGTATTCAGTGTATTGGCTTAGTTCTGTAAAACGCTGGATTGATTAATGAAAACATTGTAGCAAGAGAAAATAATACAAAAATGGCTTTCATGTTGAATTTGCATGTGACTTGTATAATCATGTGAAAAAGCAGACCCCATTGACATTGTGACTTTTCAACATATTTCAACATACAAATACTTGATCTTCATTTCAACAATATTAACAAAGAGGATATAATATAACTAATTTCATGCACTCAGAGTTACCCTGAGGTAAGATGAGTGGCCAATAAATAAACAAATGCACTATTTACATTTTATGGTTTGTTGTGTAATTTAAACATAAATGCAAATTTCGCATGTGGGAAAATTAAGTACACCCTAAATTTATCACTACCTGAAATATTTAAAATAATCAGGTACACCAGATTCTGTGCAGATGATTAGACCAAGTTCAGTATTAGGGGATCTGGGAGGGACAATGTACTTTAAAATCTCAGATATTCAGTTGATTTGTTCTTGTTGAACTGTATGATATAATCATGCCTACATTGAAATTTTATTTCTGAAGGCCTCTGAGGCCTTCAGAAATAAAGTTATAGATACCTACAAATCTGGGAAGGAATTTAAAGACATCAAATAGTTGAACACCAATCATTCTGTTGTCTGGAAGATCATCTATAAGAGGAAAAGATTTCAAACAATTGCCAACTTGGCCAGGCCAGGACATCGCAGAAAGTTCAACCCAAGAGCAGAATGCAAAATTCTAAAGAGAGGCCATTTTATCATATGACCAATAGCTATTATTGCTACCAAAGTGCATGAGTCTACCATTAGAAAGAAGCTGCACAAATCAGATCTACATGGTTGGTGTGTCAGGAGGAAACCTTTGCTGCCCAGAAAGAACATCAGGGCAAGATTAAAAGCCAGGGCTTCTGGAATAATGTGCTCTGAACATAGGCAACAATAGAGTTGTTTGGCCACTTTTGTTAAAGACAGCACTTCATCGGAAGAACTTGATACAAAATGTAAAGCATATTGTTGGAAATGTTATGGTTTATGGCTACTTAGCTGCATTCAGGACCCAAGCAGCTCACCATCGCAGAATCTACTATGAATTCTTCATTGTGCCAGAGGATATTTGAGGATAATGTGAGACCATCTGTTAGAAGATTGAAACTCAACGAAAAATGGATTGTGTAATATGATAAGTGACCCTAAACATTTCAGTAAATCCACCAAGGAATGGCTGGGGGGTGGGTGGAGAGAGGATTAAATTTCACCAAGATGCTTGGGGGTGACTTGAAATGGGCCTTGCATGCACCAACCCTTATACATCCCATAGCTGAAAAATTGTGCTTGAAGCAGTGGGGGGGGGAAATCCTTCCCTCGATGTGAGAAACTGACAGACATAAGATAAACCTCCTTGAGGGTGCAAATACCAAATATTGCAGTCAAGGGTGTGCTTAACTTTTTTTCATAAAAGAAACAGCATCTCTGCTAAATTGAGTTTGCAATTATTTATTCAACATGTTTTCATGTTTTTGTTAGATTATGTCATTTTTATTTTGATATACTGTTTTCAATGAAGATAAAATATTATGTCCATGTAGGTTAAAAAAAGAAAATGGGTATACCGTATATACTTGAGTATAAGCCGACGCGAGTATAAGCCGAGACCCCCAATTTCACCCCCAAAAACTGGAAAAAGCTGTTGACTCGAGTATAAGCCGATCCGCGCTCTGCAAGCCTCTGCCGCCAGCAGAGGCTCGATCCGCCATTTTGCAAGCCTGAATACACAGGAATACCCTGTGTGGCCGCGGCTCTCGGGGAAGCCCTGGCTGTCCGCTTCCTCGCTCCACGCTGCCATTCGGGGCCCGTGCGTTCCCCGGGCAAATCGCGGCGCCCAGCAGGCGAGGAAACACGCCCGCTCCAGTCGCCCCCCCTTCCCTCAGGAGACGCGAAGCAAGTGACCGCCCGGAGCTTACCGAGGACTTGCTTCGGTGCTTCCAGGATCGCACGCACCTCTCCCAAGCTGCCGCCGTCCGGAGACCTGCCGAAGTTTGGGGAGGTTTGGGGAGGTGCGCGCGCACCTCCCCAAACCTCCCCAAACGTCAGCAGGTCTCCGGACCTCCGTGCCCTGCCTGCCTGCTTCTTTCCGCTGCGGAAAGAAGCAGACCTCCGCGCCCTGCCTGCCTGCTTCTTTCCGCAGCGGAAAGAAGCAGACCTCCGCGCCCTGCCTGCCTGCTTCTTTCCGCAGCGGAAAGAAGCAGACCTCCGCGCCCTGCCTGCCTGCTTCTTTCCGCTGCGGAAAGAAGCAGACCTCCGCGCCCTGCTTGCCTGCTTCTTTCCGCTGCGGAAAGAAGCAGACCTCCGCGCCCTGCTTGCCTTCTTCTTTCCGCTGCGGAAAGAAGCAGACCTCCGCGCCCTGCCTGCCTGCTTCTTTCCGCAGCGGAAAGAAGCAGGCAGGCAGGGCGCGGAGGTCCGGAGACCTGCCGATGTTTGGGGAGGTTTGGGGAGGTGCGCGCGCACCTCCCCAAACTTCGGCAGGTCTGCGGACGGCGGTGGCTTGGGAGAGGTGCGCGCGATCCCAGAAGCACCAAAGCCTCGGCCGCGCACAAGTCCTCGGTAAGTTTTTTTGTTGACTGGAGTATAAGCCGAAGTGGAATTTTTCAGCCCAAAAAGTGGGCTGAAAAATTCGGCTTATACTCAGGTATATACGGTAATTACTTTTTCGCATGATTGTATAGGGTATAGGTTAATATTTCTGAATAAGATCAAGATACTGGAAATAATGCTTCAAAAATAGGTTCTTTAAGGTACTTGTCTATAAATTATATTTCTCTAAAACAGGGGTCTTCAAACTTGGCCCCTTTATGACTTGTGGACTTCAACTCCCAGAATTCCTCAGCCAGCGTGCCCCACTGAGGAATTCTGGGAGTTTATTTATTTATTTATGGGACTTATATGCCGCCCTATCTCCCAAAGAACTCAGGGCGGCTCACAACAATAAAGTCCGCAAGTCATAAAAGGGCCAAGTTTGAAGACCCCTGCTCTAAAATGTAAATTTATGTAGCAGTTGAATATTGATGCTTCCTGAGAAAACACTAAGCACAACGTAGTGGCTGATTTCCACTTTTATACTTTAAATGTTCGGCTGTTTTGCTGGAGGTATTTATGCATATTCAAGATTTTTGTGTGATTGTTTCCAGTGAATTCTGTGGTGATATCGATAGCTTGGAACTTGGAGACATGGTTGAATACAGTTTATCAAAAGGCAAAGGAAGCAAAGTCAGTGCAGAGAAAGTGAACAAGACACATGCAGGTGAAGTTCCCTCTTTTTTTTGCTTTTTGTTTTAAACAAATAGTCTGGGGGGATAAGGGATCTTTCTACTCAGGAGGAAATATTTGTCTTTTGCTGCTGTTTTCTTTTTACTGACATTAAAAAAGAGAAACTTGTAAATTTATGATTATGAAGAGGATGAAGGATGAAATGGTGAACTATTCTTTCCACAGCCATTCTAGCTGCAAACTTCTGATTTTCCATTGCAGTAAACTAGAGACCAATTCACTTGGAGGTTGGGAGGAACCTTTTTGCTTAGGATATATTCATATATATAGTGTGTGTGTGTGTGTGTGTGTGTACACTTCAAAGGCTAAACCTTGCTTTGAAATGAGCATCAGTATGTATGTCTTACCTGTTCAAGTTCTCTGCAGTAACTATATCTACGCAATTTAGCAATGTGTTGTATTTTTAAAAGTTAGTATGTTTTACTATAGTATGTCCTGAATCCTCCCTAAATTATTGAACTTATTAGTATGACCCCAGGCTCTGGTATTGTGAGAAAGTTGGGACATTTTTACCCCGATTAAAAAACAGTTTCTTCATAGTGGATTTTCTCTAACCTAATATATTTGATTACCTTACATAGTTATTTAAATAGGGCTACTTTTGGAGGTTGCCTACAGAATTTTCCTAGTTTAGGCCCTTGTTTTGGCCAGTGAGTTGTTAAAGCTGGAAGAAAATTAATTTCTGTCAGGAAATATTTGTTGGATGGCTTATTAATAAAATATTGTTAATCAGAGATCTTGGAAATTTGAATTATCATTTATTATTACATAAATAGAATAATTAAGCTGCCCAGTGTTTTTTTATTAAATAGGAAATAGAGCCGTTTTTATCTAGTTGTTGAGAGCCAGTTTGATCTAGTTAAACCCTCAGGCTAGAAATCAGAAGACTGAGTTTATTCCCACTTTAAGCTTGAAAGCCCCCTGGTTGACTATGGGCCAGTCATTCTCTCTTAGCCCATGATATCAGGCTCAGGCAACAAGCCAGTCAGTCAGTCAATTTCTGTTGCAACAGATTTTTTTTTTAAAAGCAGACCTTACACTTGATGGAAAGTACTAATAAGCACATTCAACATAGATTTCAATGTTTTTTTCAGTTGTTTCATTATGTCAGTAAGTTAAAAAATGCAATCAAATTATACAGATTTTTTTTTGCCAAACTTGGTAATTTTATTGCAGTAAATGGCATCATTGATCTTTTATTGCAGTAAATGGCATCACAGATGAAGCTGACCCAACTTGTTACACGGGTAAAGTAATTCGCTCTCTCAGGAGTGTAGATCCTAGCCAAACGGAATACCAAGGAATGATTGAAGTCATGGAGGATGGTATGTAATATGTATCCTCACTGTAACTTTAATATGTTGTTCTGGGTATATGCATTAGTTGTAATAGGATTTGCATGCTATTCTCTAACTATAAATTCACAGAACTTAGTATTTATTTAGAATACAGGTAGTTCTCAACTTATAACAGTTCATTTAGTGACCATTGGAAGTTACAGCAGCACTGAAAAAAGTGTCTTATTCTTCACACTTACAACCTCATGATCAAAATTCAGGGGCTTGGCAATTGACTCTTATTAAAGAAGGTTTCAGTGTCTTGAGATCATGTGATCATCATGTTTGCAACTTTCTGAAAAAGGCAATGGGGAACTCAGATTCACTTAATAACCATGTTACTAACTTAACAACTGCAGTGAATCACTATGGCAAAAAGGTTGTAAAATGGGGCAAAATTCAGGACTATCTGTATTAGCTACTTTTTTAATGAAAGCACATCTTTGTTTTTTGTTTTTTCTAGGAGAAATGAAAGGTGAGGTCTATCCTTTTGGAATTGTTGGCATGGCAAATAAAGGGGACTGTCTGCAGAAAGGAGAGACCGTGAAATTCCAGCTTTGTATCTTTGGTCAGAATGGGCAAACAATGGCTTGCAACATAACATCTTTTCGTAGAGCTACTGTAGAATGTGTGAAAGAACAGGTAAGATAATTCTTTATGCATAGCTTGTGTTGTATATATTCCAATTTTGGTACATATATTCCAAAGACAATATATTTAGTTCAGCATTGAACTATGGAGTCCTTGGCATTCCTTGAGCTTGATTGTTTGCTTGCAGAGATTTAATTACCCAACTAGGTAACATCAGTGCTAGTTTGTGTGGGGTTTTCTTCCTATAATCAAATTAAAGCCAAAAAAGGTAAAGGTTCCCTCGCACATGCGTGCTAGTTGTTTCTGACTCTAGGGGCCGGTGCTCATCTCCGTTTCAAAGCCGAAGAGCCAGCGTTTGTCCGAGGACGCCTCCATGGTCATGTGGCCGGCATGACTAGACGCCAAAGGCGCACAGAATGCTGTTACTTTCTCACCGTAGTAGTCCCTATTTTTCTACTTGCATTTTTACGTGCTTTCGAACTGCTAGGTTGGCAGAAGCTGGGACGAGTAACAGGCGTTCACTCTGCTACGTGGCACCAGGATTCGACCCACCAAACTGCCGACCTTCTGATCGACAAGCTCAGCGTCCTAACCCACTGAGCCACCGCGTCCCTAATTAAAGCCAAACTGCTACTCAAATGTTACTTGCTTAGATGAATTATTTTTTTTCAGGTATATAATAGCTCTTGCTGTGGCCAGTGTTGCCTAGCATATTTAAGTGCTTTCTACTATTATTTTATTTTTTTAAAATACTTATAGCTTACTTTGGCATCTAATTGCCATAATTGGATGTCATTATCAGGTATAGTTTTTCCTTTTATTAGGATACTACTTACCAAATTTTAGACAGGTAATTTTATGTGAAAGTGGAATGAGCCTTTGTAACATCATTAGTCTGAAAAGGTGTATTTCCTTCTTTTTTTGTACAAGATCATGAAGAAGGAAAGCATTGTAGAGCCACCCCTTCTCCAAGAGCCTGCCAAATTAGAGCACAGTAATTGGAAGGAATTTTTTGCTATATAATATCAATTTTGATTTCATACAAGGAAAGAAATAATAAAATAACGATTCCTTATCCTGCAGTTATGTGGGAGAGAAAATGGATGATAGCATGTAATGTGGGATCATAAGCTTCTGCAGAGACACTAAACTTGATGGATAGCTGATAACATCTTACTGATGTGGTTGGATATGTTCTCTGCCCTGTTCCTCTAGTCTAGCCTAACCGAAATATGAAAGTTAATGCTACTACTTCTGGTATATGAACAGATGTATGGTAATATTATATTTTGGTTATTTTTTCTCCCTTAGACATAATCCACAGTACAAGATATAGTCTATAATAGGTCAGCTACCACAGAGCAAACCCCAATGCTAATTTCAGTAATTCCCAGTTAATTCAGCCTTTGACATACTAGTTGAAAATTAATAAATTTAATTCCAACACATCTAGAGAGCTGAAAAAAGATTAATTTTTGCAGCACTCCCAAACCTCTGCTTGAACTTGCAGGCATTTATGCCTCTGCATTTTTGTCTCAGGATTAATTATTAAGATAGTGAAAAACGTTTTCCTTGATTGCATAGTAAACAAAGTACATGGAAAAAATAGAAAACACGTATGATAATGTTGTTAATTTCTTCATCAAAGCACCATATATTTATTAGTAAATATTCTATTCAAGTTTTTTCATTAAAAATAACCTCCATAATAAATCAATGTAACTTGGTTAAAGGTAACTCAAATAATGGTTAAATACTGCCTGCACAGGTAGTCCTTGACTTAAAGTGACCGTTTAGTGACTTTAGTGTTTAGTGACCGTTCAAAGTTGCAGCAGCACTGAAAAAAGTGACTTATGACTGTTTTTCATACTTAACAACCATTGCAGCACCCCCATGGTCACATGATCCAAATTTGGGCACTCAGCAACTGGCATATATTTATGACAGTTGCACTGTCCCAGGGTCATGTGATCCCTATTTGTAACCTGACATGCAAAGTCAATGGGGCAGCTGGATTCATTTAATAACAATGTGATTTACTTAATTGCACTGCAAATCTTCAGTGATTCATTTAACAACTGTGGCAAAAAAAGTTGTAAAGGGCAAAACTCACTTAACAACTGCCTTATGTTAAGAGCACTACCTTTAATAAAAACTCTGGATTAATTTGTTCTGTGATCCATTTTTTTTTGTTCTGCTTTTTTGGCTGTTGATGGTATTTTAAAGAGATTTCTTGGCCCCAAAGTTCAAACTAGAAAGCCAATTTGCTTTTACTTTTACTTCCAAACAGTATCTGAAGGAAAACCATTACTTGTATGATTCTGAAGTTTTCAATGCATATTTAAGGCATATTCTGATATCTGAATATATTTTCCAAGTCTTCATCGCCTCTCTACCAAATACTGTGGAGTATTTCAGGACTGCTGATTCTTTTACTGTTGATAGTTGATTGTAAAAAGCAGATGGTATCCAGCTCTTCAGTATCTTTGCTCTCAATGCACTCATTTGCATTTTCGGCTGTCAGTTTAGATTGTTGATGTTTCTTCCTCTAGTTTTAAAGTCATACCTCTCTTCCTCCAATCCAGCTTCCCTCAGTATTTTCAGGAAATAGGTTGAATAAATATAGAGAAAGTATACAACTTGTTTGCTGACCTATGCATAATGTCGCATTCAGATTGTTGCTTTCTGACCTGTATATAGATTTTTTATATATTTTTTAATCCCATTTATATCCCGCCCTTCTTTGAAGACTCAGGGCAGCTTATAATCTAAGCACAAATCAATGTGCTTAGCAATAGCCTTCATTCTATGTATATGCCTGCTTATTCCCAAATAGTAATTTTATTAAAGATTACAATTACAGCAATAAAAATAATGCAAACTAAAAAAAGAACGTATAGAAAAGAAAAAATAGCATATAGTAAAGAAAAAGAAATTTAACATATGAAGTAACTTTCCCTTTCATCACAAGTATAAACACTTTTAGTAATTAACTCTTGTGATTTACTCACAAGGAGCAGTTGACTGGAGCACTTGTGGGCAGTAATTCAAGTAAGAATTATCGGAGAGCTGGTCTGCTTGCTGCTCCTTCATTCTGCTATGGTAATCGACTCTGATTTTCACAGAGCTATCTACAATATGCCATTTTTTCCCTGGAGTCCTAAAGACATTCTGCAAAAAGTCATGGTCAATATGAACAAATACCTTTGTTATCAATAAAACACATATTTATTTTTTCAGAGGGTGTTCTTGGGGTATCTACTGTTCATTAGCAATTAATGTCTCCTATTGCTTTTTCTAAAACCAGCTTGACCATCTAGCATCTCCCTCTAGCATGTAGGATTCTAAATCTGTATTGGTTAATTCTAAGTATTTTGCTAGCATGTTATATTAAGAATGTTGTACAATAGTTTGAACACTTTTGTTTGTTTCCTTTTTTTCAGCTAGATTTAACATTTTTAATTTGGATGGAAGTATGAAATTATTATGATATGAAGCCCTTTACTAAATATCTTAAAATGTGTCATGTTAGGAAAACAAAATTGGCATTCTGAAGGGTATGGGAAACATTTGTAGAAAACATTGCTTACATAGTGCAATTAATAAGATTATTTCTGTTCCTGCTTTCCTCTTTCAGTTTGGTTTCATAAACTATGAAGTGGGTGACAGCAAAAAACTCTTTTTTCATGTGAAAGAAGTTCAGGATGGAGTGGAATTGCAGGCTGGTGATGAAGTAGAGTTTTCAGTCATTTTCAATCAACGCACACAGAAATTCAGTGCCTGTAATGTGTGGCGTGTTAGGTAAGAAACTGCTAATCATTAGCAGTATTGTTCTTTTCACAGAAATAAATTAAGTAATCCTGATTTCGGAAATGTTACAAAAATATTTCATTAGCTGTTCGTTTCTTGGCAGCATTATATCAGTTTGGGTGGATTAATAGATACCAGCATTAATGCATGTTTTTTTTCTTACAAAAAGTACGGTATATTCTGTTTAATTCACTTATTTGCTGATAAATATAACATTGATTGTTGTGATGTTTCAAGAAAGCATCACATCTTTTGAAAACAAGTATATAGGAAAGCATCCTGCCTTCTACTTGATTATATTTTTTTCTTTTGAGAGGCCCGCTAATACAACATTCTTTCAAAATTCCTAGTGCACCCATTGACAAAATTCTTATCCTGCAAAATACTGTCATAATCAACCATTCGTTAGTTCCCACAGATGCTATCAGATATTTCTCCCTGGTATCGGGGTAGAAAGATATACAGCAATATTCACTTCTCATTACTTCAAATGACCAATTTAGATTATGCAATGTAACCATTTCTTTTCAGTCATTGCTTTGATTATCTTTTTATATCAGATAGGCAATTTGTCTCCAAATCAAATTGAATTGATCTTTATTTGTGTGTGATTAGAAACACAAGGAATTTGTGTACAGAAGCACTCACTATGCAGCCATACTACATGGGTAAATATAAATAGACATTAGCACTGTAAGAATTAGGTGTTCAGCATGAGAGAAAAAAAACCTCTTTGTCCAGTTGCTTTGGCATGCAATGCCCTATATAGCATCATCTTCAGGGGAAGAGTTGAAACAATTTATGTCCAGGATATGAGAGGTCTACAGATACCTTCTCAGCCCTCTTTCTGCCCTTCACAATATACAGGTCTTTTATGGAAGTCAGGCTGATTGCAGTTATTCTTTCTGCAGTCTTAACTATTGGTTGGAGTTTGATTGCTGTCCCAAACCAGTTACAGAAGTACATATGACAGACTCAATAATTCCCCTGTAAAACTGTATCAACAACTCCTGGGACAGTTTGAACTTCTTGAATTGACGCAGGAAGAACATTCTTTATTGTGCCATTAAAATCAAATCTGATGTTTTTTAATTTTTATTTGGTGTGCGTTGGAAGAGGGGTAGTCTTATACGGCAAGTATAGCCCAAACCTTATAATTTAACAGGAAATGTAGGGGGTCGTCTTATATGCCCAGTCGTCTTATACGCTGGAAAATACGGTAGTCTTTTTAAAAATTAATCTGTTTTTCACTTATTTGTGCTTTTATTGAAATTTTAAACGTGAAGGTGGCAGTTCAATTATGCTTATTGCAAAGGTGGTTCTATTAGAATTACAGAATAATTTGACATTTCTTTGATCAAATATTCTGATTTTCATCTTACTACTCCACTTAGTAATCATTTAGGATTTTATAGAAGGAGAAACCAAAAGCCATAGTATTTTTATGTGTTAATTCTGTTCCCCCCTCCCCTCATTCTCCCATTGATTTTGTTGGTTTCTATTAACAGTGAAGGTGCTAAAGTTGTAGCTGCTCCACGCCCTGACAGACTTGTTAATCGTTTAAAGAGCATTAATTTGGATGATGCCAGTGCTCCTCGTCTAACTGTGCTTCGTCAGCCAAGGGGACCGGATAATACAAAGGTATGTTACAGGAAATTTGCCCATATTTCATAATATTGGAATTTCAGCTTCTATGACAGAATAACATTATTTCTGATGGCCACGTCATTGGAATGATATAAATTTATGAACTTCTTACATTTCCTATTTGAAATGGACCAGTGTATACATGGGATGGGAATACACAATTTAGTGTTGAAACATTTTAAACTATAATTCTTAGAATCCTTTAATATTAGCTATTTTGCTGGAACAAATTGGTGTTATGCAGTAATCTAAATATTCTTGGCAAAGTGATGTCCATCAAGGTAATGAAGAATCAGATGGGACTGAAAAATGAAGCTAGCATAAAGCAGTAAATAGACATTTTGTGATGGTTGATGAATAAACATTGATATAGCACTTTATTGGGCTAGGGCAGGGGTAGGCAACTTCGGCTCTTTTATGACTCGTGGACTTCAACAGCTGGCTCAGGAATTCTGGGAGTTGAAGTCCACAAGTCATAAAAGAGCCACGGTTACCTACCCCTGGGCTAGGGTATCAGAGAGATTAAATCCAGAATATCCAGAGATTAAGCCCATAATAATATGATTGCTGTTTGGAAGGGTAGGAGTAAAAAGACAAAGAAGTATGATCATGAGTAGACAGGAGTTATCTAACATAATTGAATAAGAGTTTTCAGATAAAGGAAGAAATGGTTTTGAGAAGAAATTTGAAGAAAAAGAAGTTGCACCATTTGTTGAGGGGTATGTTTTCAGCAAGGGTTAGGGTTTAAAATCTTTGACTTATTTTAAAATAAACATTCATATCACAGAAGGTGGTAGTTAACATAGTTTAAGGTATCTTGTTCTTCAAAATAACAAAAGATAGATATAATAGCTAAGTATAAGGATATAATGAGGATGTGGGTCTTATTTCTGAGGTTTCCTGATTCCACAATAGGGGACCTTTGAGACAGGACGTGCATCTCTTTGTGTCCTTTTTCCACATTTGACGGAATAGTAACTGTTAAAGAGGACCATCAAAACTCACCTCAGGTGGACAGATTCTTTATATTCACTGAAAACATTCCATTCCAATATACTATTTTGTTTTGCTCTTTCTTGATATTTTTCACATTTCTAGAGACACTGTTTTTGTTAATAATTTGCAGTTGCTTATTGTAGTCCCTTTGAGTCACAGGTAAAGAGTTATGCAACTGTGTAGAGTGTGTTCAGAATGTTCTAGAACTTATAGAATTATTTGCGGAGCACTGTCTTCTACATCTACCATGTGACTAATATTTGTCCTTGAACTCTGATATTAAATACTGTTTTATTTAATTTTTTATTTGCATTTTTACATATACACTGGCATGATATATTGGAAAAGGCTTGTTCTAGCAAAAAGTTCTATAAGCTGTACGTTTCCAATAAAGCTCAGTACAATCTTTCTGCATATATTCACAAATGACAATTCAAAGATTTTCAATTAGAAATAAGTTACTAGTTCTTGACCAGAATTTATTTGCCCAGTATAGGCAAATTAGGTTTTAGTCAGGACTTTGGTGTGCAATGCTTTATTTTTTTGGACAGTTAAAAATAATACACTAAGTAGGACCTGCAAATAGGAATGTGTGGAACATTCTATATTCATTTTTGGTTAATTGTAGGAAATATCAGGTCCACAAATTGTGTTGAGGCATTTTAGAAGATAGCATAAACACAAATAAGAGCAAAATGGGGAAAAATGTGACCTCAGTAGCAAAATGTATGTGATGCCTATAACTGTCTACTTTCATTGTCATTCGTTTCAACATCCAATTTAAACTCATGATATATTTTGCCATTTACAGGGATTTGGTACAGAGAGAAAGATTCGTCAAGCTGGTGTTATCGACTAACTGGTCTCAAAGCAACTAATATTGGAATATGGGTGGGGTCTGGTGAAGGGTATTGAATATCCTTGTATTCATCCCTTCCAAAATCTAAGGAGCTATTACACCAGTTTTAACACCTTCCTCATGTTATGTTTAAAAATAAATTTATGAAACAGTTTTAAAATATGCACAGTTGCATCCTGGAGAACCTAAGATGGCGCCTTATATTAACACATTTTAGAAGCTTTTTGAATGGTGCATTTAAAGCAACTGGTAACTGCAAATCTACTTTGCCTCTTTAAATATTATAGACAGTTCTATTCTGGAAGACCTTATGAAATTCTGCACTGAAAAGAAATATATATATAGACACAACATGCATATATTTTCCTTGATTCAATTTTGCCAAGGTATTACTATGCCTTAGGTCTCAATTATTTTGTCCTCACCAAGGCAGGGAAGGCTGATTTTCTGTTCATTTTCATCCAGTTTTGAGACTCGTGAGGATAGATACAGTAACTGTATTATATAGAATCCTACATGAGTACTCAAACATTTATTTGATGGCCAAATGTTAATGTTTTTTTATGTCTCATTGTAAATTCAGATCCATTTAGCAAGCAACATTATCTCCTAGATCTCATTGAACATATTTTCCAAAGTAGACTACTAGTTTTTTTAAAAATTGCAATTAGCATGCATAGTGCAGAATTTCATAAGGATAAAGTGTGCCATCAGTGTGGTAACTTAAAGATATTTAAAACAATGCACAATTTGCTGCTTACAACACTGCAGCTTCTAAACCCGGTTTATTTTACTGATTAAAAAAATAAAAAATAAAAAGTTGTGCCTGAAGTGAATACATTTTTTTTGCAGCCAACACCCAGTGTACTGTAAAAGAATACTTAGGCTTTCCATAGCTGTATTGAGACTTTCATCAAGGTGAAATAGTTGATGTCTGTGTGCTTTTTTTTTCTCCCCTCCTTCCAGCCCGTCCCCATACCTTCCTTCCCTCAGCCACACTTTATCAAGCAAGCAAACTGAATGATTGGTCTAAGTATTACTTTAACCAAAAAGATCAGGAGTTATTTACTTTGAATAGAGGGCAGTACTGTGTTTTTCCATGTTACCTCTATTCTCAATTTAGGGTTTTTCTTCTCTGGGAGATGCATTATCTTTGTAAAACAAACATTGCTTTCTCCAATTTTTCTGTTAATGGCAAAGAATGGAAATAGAATAAAGTTTTACTGATTTTGAAAATTTGCCTCTGTCTTCTAACTTTTTCATAAATATCTCCCACCTACTTTCCTCCTTGGCAAATTTCTATGTTTTTAGAAGACGTTCAAGATCCTGAATAAAAAATGAGACTTTCCCCCATTTTTATGACCAGGCAATGAAACTCTTTTTAAAACTTATAACATTTTCTTAGTCTTCCTGTACTCCATTTTGCACACATGAAAATTAACATCTAAAATTCCAACCACATTTGCACATGCACTAGCATCTGATTAACTGAATATTGGGTTATTGGGTATTAAACATGACTTGGTATCAATTTACAATTCACACTCAACCAAATTTCCATTATTTGAACTTGCACTAATTACGACCTATAATCCAAATTTCTGGCTTAGTATTGTTAGTATGGAAGGGATGCGGTGGCTCAGTGGGTTAGGACACTGAGCTTGTCAATCAGAAGGTCGGCAGTTTGGCGGGTCGAATCCCGAGTGCCGCATAGCAGAGTGAGCGCCTGTTACTCGTCCCAGCTTCTGCCAACCTAGCAGTTCGAAAGCACGTAAAAATGCAAGTAGAAAAATAAGGACCACTGCGGTGGGAAGGTAACAATGTTCCGTACACCTTTGGTGTCTAGTCATGCCGGCCACATGACCACGGAGACGTCCTCAGACAAGCGCTGCCTCTTCGGCTTTGAAACGGAGATGAACACCGGCCCCTAGAGTTGGAAACGACTAGCACGCATGTGTGGGGGAACCTTTACCTTTATTGTTAGTATTAAAAATTGAATACTGATTTTTGCTACAATAATTGAGTTTGTAGATGTTTATCCTGAATCAAAATAATTCTGGATCAAGCCTGAAGCTAATTTAAGAGGATTGTGCTTTGGATTCAGTACCAGAAAGATAGTTTCAAAGTGTGCAGGAACAGGAATTTATTTATTTTATACATCAAATTTAGAAACTGCCCATCTCGCAGTGTGATCCTGGATAGCGTACAATTAAAAAAATGTAAATATATCCCATCTATTTGCATGTGTGCTTCTCTGAGAAACCCAGGTGAGTTGGCAGAGTCAGGTCTTCAGATACTTCCAAAAGGCCAGGAGAGTAGGGGCCTACCTCACCTCTTGGGGAAAATTCCAAAGGGCGGGTGCAGAAGCAGAGTAGGATCTCTTCCTGGACCCTACCAGTTGAAAGTCTTTGAACTGAAAGAGTCTGCCTAACTAGGTGAGGCAGGCCAATGTATTGGGGATGGTTCTGCCAATAACCCATAAATATATATACACCTTTGAGTACATCTTTTGAGTTCTATGGTTTTATGTATCAGGACATAGTAAAAATCATCAGGTGCTTTGCAGTTCTTAAAAGTAGGTAAATGTAACCTCAGATGAACAACACAACATATTACACCATGTCATTTATTTTACATATAAAATCCATCAAGCATCTGGTGAAAATCATGCAGATTTTCAGTCAACAATACAGTTAGTCCTAGATGTACAACCACAATTGAGCCCAAAATTTCTATTGCTAAGCAAGACATTTGTTAAATGAATTTTGCCCCATTTTACGATCTTTCTTGCCACAGTTGCTAAGTGAATCACTGCAGTTGTTAGATACTGAGTGAGCCTGGCTTTCCCATTCATTTTGCTTGTCAGAAGGTTGCAAAAGGTCATATGACCCCAGGATATTGTAACCATCATAAATACATGCCAGTTGCCAAATGTCTGAATTTTGATCATGTGATCATGGAGATGCTGCAACAGTTGTGTGAAAACCAGTCATAACTCACATTTTGAAGTGCTGTTGAAACTTTGAATGTTCACTAAACAAACTGTTGTAAGTAAAGGACTATCTATCCAGTACCATCTACAGGTGAAAGTACATGCACATTTATATCCCCAGTCAACATATCTCTAATCTCAGTACAAGCATTTGTTACTTACAGTATTTACTGTTACATGTAATACAGGTAATCCTTAGTTAACAACAGTAATTTGAACCTGACAGTCTGCATTAAGTAATGCAGTCATAAAACATGTCATGCAACTACAGTGATTCCAGCAATTTTGGTAGTTCCAGTTGTTGACATTGAGGGAATCCCATATGGTTGTTAGTTGCAATATCACAATCGCCATTTGCGACCTCTTGCCAGCTTACCTGTTGATCTTCCTTGTTGGAAAGGGGCAGTGAAGGTTGCAAATAGTGATCACTACCTGGAGTGCTGCAATGTAATTACAAACAGGTTGCCAAGTACCTGAATCATGATCGTGCAACTGCAAGGATCCTTCCATGGTGGCAAGCGTGAGGACCAATCATAAGTCTCATTCAGCACTGCTGTAACTGATCGCTAAACAAGTGGTCATTGAACAAGGACTACCTGTACACAACCAAAGAACAACATACCTCTTCCTCCCTATTCACTGTTGAATTGCACAAAATGTTCCAAAATTCAAACCTAGTGTTATACACTTTCTCAGTCACACATTTCTCCATGACCTATAGAGGAAAATAGCCCCTAAACTGCCTACCATTTGAAATAAAGCAACATTCGTCTTCCCAAATATTGATCACTGTTCTCTTGTTCCCTTTCAGTGTAACATATCCAGCTATAATTTTTTTTATATACCCTTGCTAATTGTGATGGAATGTAGTAGTCAGAATACTACAAGATTACAAGAGAGAAGGGATAAGAGACAGCTCAGTCCAGATATTTGGTGAGAAAGAGGATGAAGACAGCCCCCTCCCTAATAGTTCCCAGATATGCCTGATGTAAATAACAGAGTGCTTCAGTTTGGCAAGATTCTGTCTAGGTGTGGAACAATAAAGAATTCTGCTTGGAACAACCGGGTGTCTTTCTTGGTTTTGGGGCCTGATATAATTTTTCTTTTAGTAAAAAGAAACACTTTTCAAATCACTGGACATAGGATAAAGTTTTTACACATACATTAAATAAACTACACAAATATTCCATTATCTTCAATTACAGTGTCACAATTTTCAACATTCTCCCAATATTTATGACGTACACAGAGAGATTAGTATAGGAAGCACTGATTTCAATTTCATCTTTGACATATTAGTATCATTCCCATTGATTAGATTTACTTATGTGCCATCAAGTTGATGTTGATTCTTAGTAACTATACAAATATTCTCCAAAAGGATCTGTCACCAACCTGGTCCTTCGGGTCTTCAAATAATGCACCCATTGCTACTTGTAACTGAGTCCATCCACCCTCCTGCTTGTCTCTTTCTTGCCACCTTTCCAATATTGTCAATTTTCCCAGAGAGGTAGGGCTTTGCATTATATCTCCAAAGTTCTTATAATTTTAACCCCACTTGTACCTTAAGTGAGTATCCTGGACTGATTTATTTGATGTTCATTTGTTTTCTTGGCTTTCCATGCTGTTCTCAGGAGTTTTCTGTTGTTCAAAAGTATCAATACTCTATTTTCAGCTATGCTGGCTCAGGAATTCTGGGAGTTGAAGTCCATGAGTCATAAAAGAGCCGAGGTTGCCTACCCCTGGTGCCTAGAGAATGGGTTCGGATGCTGCCTTTATTAGACCGTAGCCAGACCCCAGCTCTCTCCAGGCACAGCTCCCTCCCGAGACGTTCGGCACCGGTTGATGACGCCAGCGCTGTGCTACGTCGGAAGGGCGTTCCGGCGACCGCGAAGCCTGGAAGTGAAGTAAGAGGTTCATACTTAACTTGCTAGCCGTTGGGCAGGGAGTGTGTGTGTGTGTGCGTGTGCGTATGCGTGTGTCCTTGAAGTCCTTTCTCTCCAAGTCTGGGGTGGGAGGAGGCGTGAAAACTGCGTGCCCTGGTCAGGAGAGACCGCGGTCTCTCGTCGATCCCCACCCGCTGTTGAGAGGCGCTGCCTTGGAAGGTATTTGCTACCAGAGCTGGGTGTGTCCGTCGCTCCCGCTCGAATCCCATCTCCCTGTCCTCGATGTGTGCCCGATGTGCTTGATGCCCTTTAAGGAGAGCCCTTCCTGCCTCCCAGGGCAGGGCGTTCAATTCAGCTGCATGTGGAGGGAGGGAGGGAGGCAGAATGGAGGTGGTCCTGCGAGGCTTGTTATTCTCTGACTAGGATCTTGAGGGTTTAGTGCACTTACCAGCTGCCAGGAGCTGGTCGGTAAGGCTGGCTTGTGCTCTAGTCACACACGCCATCAGGTTTTATTTAACTATGGTTTATAGAGCAAACCGTAGCTGGCATGATTCCCAATAATAAGCTGTGGTTTACAAGCCATTGTGGCTAGCTTCATAGACAGCCCTAAGGTAAAATATGGTTTGCTTTTTTAAAGTTCCTTGTCTTATTAAGGAAACGGGATTTCCTGCCGTGGGAACAATCCTACAAAATATGTGGGATTGCTAATTTACACAAGGCCACTGAATAATTTTCTTTCTTCACACAATATGAATTTGAATCATTTTACCATCTGTGCAATCTGATATATGTAAACTGCCTGGAGTCACTGGTGACATGGTGGCGTAGAAGTTATCATGTTCAATACAATGTACACTTCTCATTTACATACCTATTTAGCAGAAAGGCTAATAATGTGGTATGTGGTATCCCTTACAGTTAAGAATTGGGTTCACATCAGTTGTTCATGTGTTATCTTTCAGTCTTTACCTTACACCAAATGTCAAAAGTATTATTTTTTTCTTGGGTGCTTATTAAAACTTTGCAAATGTAGTCTTGAATAGCACATTTGTTTTGGTTGGGAGTTTTATATAGAGTGACTTGGCACAGTTATGCCAGTCTGAGTAGCTGGGGCGGAAAGGGATAATTTATTTTGCTGGGATTTAGGATCTGAATTTAAGGCATTATATTAGTGCTAGGACAGAGAGAGAGAAAAATCTTCATAAATGGCAGTACTTAATTAGGGATGATGGGATTGACTGGATGGATTAGATAGATTGATGACTCTTTGATGAAGAGAGGAAATCCCAAAATCTTGAATAAAGTTTTTTTTTTAAAAAAAAATCCCATTTATATCCCGCCCTTCTCTGAAGACTCAGGGCGGCTTACAATCTAAAGCACAAATCAGTGTGCTTAGCACATTAGTTGTGGTATATACATGGTGTACATGGTGTATACATGCTTAAATAAAAAAGCTGTCCCAGAACTTTAGGACAGGTGCTGCCCCCATTTGGAGAACTCTGGAACATCTTGAGAAAATAGGATTATCTATTAAATTTATCTATTTATCAAATTCCTATCAGAATAACCATTTCAGCAATAAATACAGGACTGTGATCTATTTCCTTTACTGTTGAAATAGTTATCCTGATAAAAATTTAATTGCCAGGAGAGCGATAGGAAGCATGTATCCTAATATCAAAAGGAACTTTTGATATTGACCATCACTTGAATTGATTCAGGTTTGGGAATTTAGGACACAATTTTTTTTTATCCTACTTTTAGGATCTGCCCAGTAAGTGACAAGGTACATCTGAACTCTTCACGAAACGTGTGCCATATAGTCCTACTTTTTAACATCCACATTTGGAATGGACAATCTCTTAACAATATGATCCTTATTTTTCTTTGTTTTTCTTTTTTGGTTTAAGCTTTTTGCTTCCATTCTCGTGCATAATTCTGTAAAATAAAAATGTTGCATCACTGAAAATAAATCATTTTACATTGAATCTTGATGGGATAATTTTCGGGTACTACAATACAGTTTGTTGACTGCATATTTTCCATATCTGTCCTAAAAGAATGGAAGACCTGGATATATAAATTAATCCCTTTTTACTCCAGTCTATCCAAGACATGTGTCTGTGCCAACAGGGTCAGAGACAGAGAGAGAGAGACTAATACAAACTGCAGAGATAAGAGATTAAGAAAATAAGAGAATAAAAAGAAAAAAAGTAGTATAGGAAAAGATGAGATGAGGGGTTTTTTGTATTTTAAGAGAAGGTAATGAATTGCTAAAATTGTTTATATATTCATTGCAGATCCTTGTAATGAAGATGGTCATTGTTACTTATTGGATAAGTGAATTGTGTTTTATTTTGTTAACTATATTGTTTCTAATTACTTTTTTAAAAAATGTAATATTGAAGTATATATATTTATCAAATTTATATGCCACTCATCTCATGGTGAAGTATATATAATTGTTATATGCCCCTAGGATATTTTAATGGAGGGCGATTTGTACCTAGAGTAATATATATTTGTGTTACTAACAGGGTCCTGAGGAAGGCAATGACTGAGTACAAATTGGTGGTAGTAGGAGCTGGGGGTGTTGGAAAAAGTGCCCTGACCATCCAGCTTATCCAGAATCACTTTGTAGATGAATATGATCCTACTATTGAGGTAAGGTTTTGAGAATATTAATATCTTAGCATACTAAGTGTATGTTGTTTTCTTTACTGCTACAGTGCTCCAGAAGCATGTTTTTCTAGATAATAAATTATAAATATACACAGTTACCAGTATCCACCCATCTTTTTTAGTTTTTTGTTTCAGTACTCAGGTTTATGTATATGTATATACTGCTATGTAATTTAAACATAAAACCATTTTGTCCTTCCTATCATGGTATAATCCAGAAAAGACTTTACTTTTCATTCTGTTTATGGAAGCTGTACTTATTCTTAAACATGTTGTTTATCACTTTTTGCTGTCGGTTGCTGGTCTCATATTTATTTTCACTGCCTTGAAAAATTAATTGGAAAAGACTTGCTAGGAAGCATGCGGCAGAAGATGTTGTAGGATAAAAGTAAGGATGAGCCATATTAAGCTTTGATGTTATAAGCCATGTCACAAAATAAGCTAGGTGATGTATAAAAAAATTAAATAGGGAGAAAATTAAATATGAATATGTTTAATAAGATTACTGAATTTTTAAAATTTAAGATACTATGATTCTCTACCCTTTCTCATCTTATCTCAATTATAATTTCAAAAATAGTTTTGCTCATTAACATTGAATGATTGGATATTTACTTTTGAAACTGCATTGATTTTCCATAGGATTCTTACCGTAAACAAGTTGTTATTGATGGAGAGACTTGTTTGCTAGACATCCTGGATACGGCAGGACAGGAGGAATATAGTGCCATGAGGGACCAATATATGAGAACTGGGGAAGGCTTTCTTTGTGTGTTCGCCATTAACAACAGCAAATCATTTGCAGATATAAATCTTTACAGGTAGGTTCTCCATATTAGTGACAAGAGATAAGATTGAGTGGCACATTGTCTAGTATTTGTCATAGTTTTAAAAGAGAGATGATTAGTAAGGCAATGATTAGTAACTGCTAAGATATTTTACTTAATACTGTATATCAGTGCCAAATGCAACTTTGAAAATGTACCAGACACTAGTTGTGATACATTAAGAACATCTGATTACTGAATGGATTAGAACAGCAGTCCCCAACTTTTCCACCTTGGTGACCTGGCCCAGCACAGGCGGGGGACATGTAAGTACCGTGTTTTCCCCAAAAGTAAGGCCTACCCCGAAAATAAGCCCTAGCTTGATTTTTTGGGGGGTGGGCTTAATATAAGCCTTACTCCAAAAATAAGCCCTAGTTTTGGGGTGAGGCACACACTTAAAAATCAAGCTAGGGTGGGGGTATGGATCTGCCCCCCATCCACTTATCTTGCAGCCAGGCCTTTCCTCGCTGGCCCACTTCTTCTGCGGCTTTTTCTGCATCCAGGCCTGCATTTCTCAGTCACAGGCCTTTCCGGAAGGCCACTGCATCCAAGAACTGAGCTATGGATTGAATCCATAGCTCAGCTCTGCAAAATCTCTACAGCCAAGGGCCGAGCTATGGATTGAATCCATAACTCAGTACTCAGCTGCATAGGACTTCCGGAAAGGCCTGACTGCAAAATGCAGGCCAGAATGCATCTGCAGAATGCAGCTGTTCCTTTGGCCCCAGAAGAAGTGGACCAGCTGTCAGGGCTGTCGGTGCCAGAGGTGAGTAAGACATCCCCTGAAAATAAGACCTGCTGCCTCTTTTGGAAAGAAAAAAAAAAAGACCCGGTCCTATTTTCAGGGAAACACTGGTAGAAGGCACATGTGCACCACTCCATTGATGTGAGGGGCATGCGCCCTTCACTGGCACAAATGGAGCTTTGCTTGCAAGCGAAGGGCACTTGGGCTCACGCACGAAACCTCTCATGTGAGCAGCAGGCGCTTGTGCGTGAAACCAGTTGCACGAAAGGAGGGCGCTTTAGCGGAGAGTGTTCGCACACAAACCTGCATTCGTGCAAGGAGAGTGCTTATGTGCAAAACTCCATTCCATTGTGCAAGTGGAGCTTCACGCACGCTCGAGTGGAGCATCGCGTGCACGCTTGCCCATCGCTCGCGTGGCCCACTTTTGAACAAGCTGTGGCCCAGGTGTTGGGCACCCCTTGATTAAAATAAGCATAAAATAGACTTGAAGAACATCTTTTCAACCTAAATCTTTTACTAACGTAATTTGATTTCATTTCTATCCCCTTTTGTCTAGAAAATAATACAATATAATATTGGATTTAATTCCCCCAATAGAGAAGAGGGCATTATTTTGGCAGAATAATTCCCTCAGGATTGCAAGCCTTTTCACTAGTCAAAGGCAGGTATCAGTTTTATCTTAGTTGGTCTGTAGATAGGGCTCGCAACTTGGGAGTCCTCCTAGATTCACGGCTCACTTTGGAAGACCATATAGGAGCTGTGACTAGGGGGGCCTTCGCCCAGGTTCGCCTGGTGCGCCAGTTGCGGCCCTATCTTAGCCGGGATGATTTGTGCACGGTCACTCATGCGCTCGTGTCTTCTCGTCTGGACTACTGCAACGCTCTCTACATGGGGCTGCCCTTGAGGACCACCCGGAAGCTCCAACTGGTACAGAATGCAGCCGCGAGAGTTGTGTTGGGAGTCTCCCGATACTCCCACGTTACACCGCTGCTCCGTGAGCTGCATTGGTTGCCAGTTGTCTTCCGGGTGAGATTCAAGGTACTGGTAACAGTGTTTAAAGCCCTTCATGGCATGGGGCCGGAGTACCTTAGGGAACATCTGCTGCCGGCATCAAGCTCCCTGCGCCCTGTGCGTTCCCACAGAGAGGGCCTCCTCAGGGTGCCACCGATCAGGGAATGTCGATTGGTGGCCCCCAGGGGGAGATCCTTCTCTGTGGGCGCTCCGGAGCTGTGGAACCAGCTGCCGGTAGAGCTCCGGATGGCGCCCGATCTTCGCTCCTTTCGCCGCGACCTCAAGACGTTTCTGTTTGTACAAGCCGGCCTAGCCTGATGGGGATTGGTGGGGTTTTTTTTAATTTTTTGTTTTAATTTTAAATTGTTGTTTTAGAATTTTATTCCAACTGTTTTAATATGGGCAATTATTTAATCTTGTTTTAACGTTTGTATGTAGTATTTTATTCTGCCCTGTGAACCGCCCTGAGTCCTCAGGGAGAAGGGCGGTATACAAATATTATTAAATTAAATTAAATTAAATCAATGACAGCATAAACATGTCAGAAAGAAGCACAGAAGGTATGTGTTGTCTCTTCCATTAACATAGCCCATCATATCTTTTCCCAGAAAGTTTCATTTTCTTTTTTCCCATCATATCTTTCCCCAGAGAGCAAATTAAAAGAGTGAAAGATTCAGAAGATGTACCAATGGTATTAGTGGGAAACAAATGTGATTTACCAACACGAACAGTAGACACTAAGCAGGCTCACGAAGTAGCAAAGAGCTATGGCATTCCATTCATTGAAACATCTGCCAAAACAAGACAGGTAATGAATTCTTGTATTTCTGCTCATATCTCAAGAAAATAGCTAGAGTTATTGTTAGGTATATGGACAAATCTGATTGAGAAGGAAAACATTAGCACCTATGGGTAGGCGCAGCCATCTTGTGGGCCATTTCAGTTTTTAATTTCTAAGAGCCACACTGCCTAGTCCTATTTGCATATTTATATTAATTACTAATCTAGCAGCTGAATTTTGAAGAAGTGGAGTCCACTTTCCTACATTTTTCCTGTTACAGACTTGCATGGAACTTAATAAGTTCTTATGGCATTTAGATTTCTTTTAATTGTGAATAGCTGTGTAAGAAGCAGTTTATGTTTGGGATGCAAAATCCTAATTCTTTAAGAATAGAGGATTTTTAACATTAATGAAGAACATTATTGGTAAATTCAGTACAGAGTTTTTCAGGAGGAATGTGAGAAAATAAAGTATAGGAAATAATTCACTTAAGACCATATGTTTCTCAACTTTCCATTCAGGGTGTTGAAGATGCTTTTTATACATTGGTTAGAGAAATCCGTCAGTATCGAATGAAAAGGCTCAACTGTAATGAAGATGGGAATCAAGGCTGCATGGGGGTGTCATGTCTTGTGATGTGATGAGGTAGGATTAGACTAGCTGATAGCTTATGTTTGACAAATATGGTACAGCGGTGTTTCTCAACCTTGGCAAACCTTAAGATCTGTGCGTTCAATTCCCAGAATTCCACAGCCACCACATTCTGAGAGTTGAAGTCCACAGTTCTTAAAGTCACCAAGGTTGAGAAACACTGAGGTACAGTATAACATTTTTGAACTATTAGGTATTTTAAAGGCAATTTGTAAATTTATATCCTTTTCTGCCATCAAGCTGATAAGACCTTGGATATGACTCTACAAAACTCATTTATGTTAAAGGATTTAGCAAAAAGTAACTTGGTACTCTCATAATTACTGGTAGAGAATGTTGCTTTATTATGTTGCAGATCAATTGAAGTTGATGGATGCAATTGGTACCAAGTCTCTGCATTATATTTTATAAAAATGAAAGTTCTTGCAGTTTTTATAGAACACTCCTGATGAAAAGACGTGTGCTTGTAAGCCTACTGGCCTCTGTAATTTCATTTGTCTGTACTTTATATTGCCAGTCTCTGGAAATCAGAATTAAATGTGTAGCTCTTCTTGGATTTTGGAGAGACGTTCTGAGATAAATCTGCACTAATAATATTTTATGTCTAATAGAACAGAACTAACAAAACATTCATTTATTTCAGCTGCCTTTGAATCATCCATCCAAGTTCAAAGTTGAATCTTAATTCCACTGTGTTGCATTTCATGACGATGCCTTGGCCAGTATCGTGCAACTTGCCAACTGATCAATACTAAAACATTCTATCAGCACCAGAAGATACTGTTTCTGAACATCTACCTCTTTGCTCAGTTGAGCATGCAAAGAAAATCTCATACGTTATGTGTGGAATTTTTCACTTTTCTTTCTTGGGTAGGTTCAAACAGAGAAACTGATTATATGGGAACTATAGAGGCCAAATGCCTTGAAAAAAATAACATCTCATTTTCTGGAAAGAAGGCTGGAATGAATTATGATCATGCTATTCCAAAAAAGCCATTACACAGCATTGTATGGTAACATGCTTGATTTCCTGTACACCGTTTTAAACCAGGATAATATTTGTCACATTTCCTATCCTATGTAAAAAATTCCTGTTGTACATTAGACTAATCACACCTAGTCTAACATCTTTAATTCTGGCCCCTTTTTTATAACAAAAGTAAAATTATTTGCTTATCAAGTGCCTCTTTACAAAGGCAAGCTAGACCTTAATCCTTATCATGCAGGTTGCAGCTCTGGTTCCTAGCTGACCCATCTTGAATGTTTGAAGCTGACTCCGTACATTGATCTGTGTAACCCAGTATTAACTATGCTTGGCTTTATTGTATTCTATTTGGGCTTCCCAATGAACTGTATATGGGAACTTTTGCAGAAAATATTTACTATCACTGGGCTTTGTTGTCAGAGTTCTTTGCATCATTGACTGAAAGGCACTTTGAGATTAAGATTCTCCTGAGGAAATAGCAGTTAACTGCTATTTATTTTTAAATACAATACATTCCGTTTACCTTGTGCTTGAAGGTACTGGTATTTTCATCAGGACCACATTAGCTGTGGATATTGTCAACAGCTGTTACTCCATTATCAGTCATAAAACATGGCCGTATGAGGTTTGTGTAGAAAAAAAATCTGTTCTATCCCAGCTATTTCTGCACTTCTATTTTTAGTTAAACTTATTTACTCATTTGATATCTTTGTCAAGCACAGTGTTTTTAGGCTTACTAGTGAAGAAATGTATTTAGGGAATCAATAATTAGCATTGTTCATTTTGAAAGCTCTCCAGGCTACTGCTGTGCAGTGAAACCAGAGGGGAAGAGCTAGTATAAAATGGAACTAGAGGAGTAGAGGGTGAATTTAATTTTTCCTGCTGCTTAGTAGCAGGATTAAACTGATACTGTACATTTATCCTTACAAATTTGGAGCTGGATTCCTCAGTAGCTTCCGTACCCCTATCGTAAAAGAAAAGGAGCTGTGAGTTTTCCTTTCTCTAATGCCGAGGAGTAGTTGATTGGATTACTATTTATATTATATATCCAAAATCTAGTCCTGCATCCCATGTATCATCCCACTTGCAAGTGAGTGAGTGAACTGCCTTCACTAAAAGTAGATGTTAAAATGTGAGGTGTATAAAAGCTGTCTGTCTGACTGTTTTACGTATCTGATTGATGTGGTTGATTGAAGGACAGAAATGACTTCAATAGAAATTGAGTTTGTGGTTGTTTGTGGTGGTTTACTAGTTTACAATATTGCCATTTTACTGCATACATTCCAAGTTGGGTAGAAAACCACTATCCAGTCTAATCCAAACTATCTAATCATCACGTAAGAAAGTTGGCATATTATTTCCTAAATATATAACTTAGTGGATCATTTCAGACATACTTCATACAGCATTACATAGGATCATACAATAATATGTTCAGATGCTTTACTGCTGCCTAATGTGTTAATATTAAACAAGCAAAACAGAGCTTATTTTCTCAAGAAATTGATGTCAGCTGAGCAATAAATTGATACTGTTTAAAGTCCCTTGCATTTTGCTCAATGCTACATAGCATTCAATTTTTTCTTAGTGTGGTTCCTTTGTTCTGTGGTAGATATGTGGCATATACACTGGTAGATAGTGAAATTTGCTTGATTTCTATAAGTCGGCCAGCTGTGTAAATTACAGAAGCACTACTACAGAACATGGGACCACCTAAAAAGAAGTACAGCGAATTGTTGGGCTTAAAAGAATTATTGAGAAATCACACTTCTTGGTTAGCATTTGCAGTTTAGAAATTGTAATTCCAAGAGCCTGAATATTAAGTGTCATTTTTGGCTCTGTGTTCTGCATATTTGCCAATGAATCTGAGAAGCACAGAGAAGCACAGTTGGTAACATTTGTAATTCTTGCCTTCTTTCAATTCTTGAAATTTCCTGCATTTACATTTGCAGAGGATATTGTAGTGGTTAACCTGGGCCACAACAATATATTATTCCTGATGGTCTGCTGTCTTTTCCAGATCACTGTTCATCTCTCTGTAGCGTTAAGAAAAAAAGGATTCAACGGAACATTTGAAATGCACAGCAGTGACAAATATGAAGCTAAATCTCACGTACAGATAGTCCTTGACTTACAGCCTCAACTGAGCCCAAAATTTCTATTGCTAAGCAAGGCAGTTAAGAAAGTCATAAGTAACTTTTTTCAGTGCTGTTGTAACTTTGAACAGTTACTTACAAATAGTCACTAAACGAGTGGTTGTAAGTTGAGGACCACCTATATTAGGAAAGCAAGCACACAGATTTGTATAGAATTGTTGCTCACAAATTATCATGAACAGATGTATAAGTAAAATAAGTGCATAGTCTTGAATAAGAGTGTGGTACATGCAGATAGTGTCTGTTGGTTGCAGATTTTAAAAAATAATGTTTGAAAATAACTTTTACAACCATGTTCCTCAGCTGACCAGGGATATCTTTGCTTTTATTTTAGGAAAGAATCTCACTGATTCATTTAATTCTGCAGAAGTCCTTTCCAAAACAAGTTGGATTTTTAGTTTACTCTGCTAACAAATTAAAATTTAGGTATGGGAAAAAAAATTATTGCAAGCTGGGCTTCCAGTTACCAGTCCTCGTTTTTCCTCTAACCAATTATAATAATGCTGTTAAAATTACACTAATAATTTGCTGTAGATGCCATACATATTTACTGGACTGCTGAATAGAAAACAAGATTACAGTGTTTAATCTGCTTAATATTTTTAAACATTTTCCATTACTAAAAGGATATTCCTGATACAGCAGATAATAGTATGCAAACGTGGACAAAGTGTTGATCCTTTTTAAAGGAAATGGTTTTCTTTATAGGATGAATGGCTTCTGTAAGTTGCCTGCTGTGTCGTGTGGATTGTCTTTTTTAATGTTTCAGAATGTTTAATATACTGTACTAACTGTTTCAGAAGTATTTGTGCCCGTATGAAAATGTAATTGATACACTGAAACTTATGGTCAGTTTCTTGTGTTACCTGATATATATATATATTTCTCTAAACGACTGTTTGAAAGCAAAAAGTGCCTTTGTTGCCTAACACATTTGAATTCCTAGAAATGTATGTACAATTAGAAATTCCCAATCATAGCAAGTAACAGCAATTTGCCAATTTTGTCTGATTTTGGAAAAGCTAAGCAGGATTGAATGAAGTTAGTATCTATCACAAGACTATTTATGGACAAAAAAAAATCTAACAAATCATTCCCCTTTCACCAACCTTCATACTATTCCATATAGTCATCAGGAGTCAAACTTCACTAGAGAGACTTTAAAAATTCCATCTTTTTTATGTTTGCATAAAATATCATTGTGTATTGCAAGTCCTGACTCATCTATATAATATATGATAGAACCTAGACATGGTTAGGTTCTTATTTTCCATGGACAAAACAAGAATGAATTGCAAGATGCTGTGAATATCAGTGAAGGCCATTATTGATGAAACAATGAAGTCAATATTCTGATCATACATAATTCAGAGGCAGCTAAAAATAATTTTTAACTTCTGGAGCTGATATCACTTCATGTTTATTTGGATGACAAAGTGATTTGTTTTAAGAATGCTATATTTGCTGTAACATCTGATTTTACTTTTAGTTATGCTTATTTCTAGATCTGACATAGCTGAATACCAGAGTTAATATGGCACAATAGATGCTGTGTGGATAAAAAAAAATGGACCATCCTTCCAATGTATGGTATTTCAAGAACTTACTCTCTGGATTTCCAGACCATTAAATGTTAAAGGTTGACATATTGTCAAAGCACTAAATCTAATTCCATTGTAATGTAATCATTTTTAAATGTGTTTAAGCAAACACTTGTTTTTTCCCTAAAATACATAAATATTTCTTTAGTGTGTTTGTTCAGTAATTGGTTCAGAAACAACATCCCCTACTTTGTATTTTAAAATGTGGGTAATTTATAATTACCTGTAACTATTACAAGGTGAATCTTTTTCAAATGAGTGAACCATTTTCAAAAACACCTGGAGATATATGAATAATTACAGTACATTTGGGCTAGTCAGATCCCTAGATTGTTCAGTAAAGCTGTCCCAAGTCTTGTAGTTAGTCACAGATCTTTAGCTAAATATTTGGAATCTTAAAAATATATTGTTGGTATTGTAGTATGGCAGAAATATACATTTCTATCAAAAAAGAAAAAGAAAACGTATGTTCCACCAACTCTATTTTTTTCTTTTCTAAATGTCACTTTGTAGGATAGGTAAATTTCAGATTCTTACTCCTTAAAAAATAATGGAAGTTCCAGAACAACTAATTGACCACATGAAAAAGTTATATACAGCAGAGGTCCCCAACCTTTTGGACACCAGGGACTGGTTCCATGCAGAGAGGTTTTTCCGCAGACTGGAGGGTGCGTGGTTTTGTGTGCTGCCTGCATCTCACAGATGGGGCTTTGTGCAGACCAGTTGCTGCCATGCCACGGCCCGGTACTGGTCCACAGACCAGGGGCTGGGGACCTCTGATATACAGGACAAGAAACATCAGTATGCTATTTAATATGCCTTCCATTTCCTATTTTAGATAAGATAATCTTTATTGTCATTTTTTTACTGTGGGCACAACAGCACACATCAAAAATGAAATTTAGTTGCCCGCTCTCAAAGTGAAACATACATGACACACACCTAAAACATACCATATACAACATATGTATAGACCCACACCCCTACATTTTCTCCACAAACAACACCCTGTGACGTGATTTGGTCTGAGAGAGAGTGACGCCCAAGATTATCCAGCCGGCTTTCATGCTGAAAAAAAGTGGAAGATATAAAATGACAGCCAACAGCAAGACAGATGGCCTCAATTACAATGGGGATGAGTGCACGATTGGAAAACCTGAAAGACGAGGTTAGGGATTGATAGTCATGGAGAAAATGTATGTGGTCACTAAGAGTTGAAAATGAATTGATGGCACATAATCACCTACAGTTTGAAACGGGCGTCAAACTGCCGGCCTGCGGGCCAGATGCATCATAGCAAAACTGCCCACCCCATTGCTGGCAATGGCAAAAAAGACGCGATACGTCATAACACATCACGTGATGTTGCAAGTTTGACACCCCTGGTTTAAAAGATACGGCCTGAAACCAAGGATGGAAACAAATGGCTCCAATTAATACTTTACTTAGCAATCAGATATGCAGGAAGCAGCATCTAATAAATATTATATATACACATAAGTTAGTACAAAAAGTCAAACACTGCAACACAATAAAAAGATGGGGAGGGCGGGAGCAGGATGGGGAGAGGAGGTGGGATCTGTGTTAATCGATTAACCACCTCCACTATGATCAATTAACAAAAGTTTACTGTGGTTTATAAATCACAGTAACTGAGTTCACATGTGTATTAGCTTCGCATGTATTCTAGGGCTAGGCCACAGAGATGTAGATTGGGGGATAGTTGCTGTCTAGGGAGCAAATAAGTTTTTAGTAGTTATTTGTTTCTTCAATTTATAAACTGCCTCAATCATCCAACTTTCTCTAAGCAATGAATTTTAAAACAGTGACAAAAAACAGCAAAGATACTAAGTAATAAAAAATGTATTACTACATTGGAGGAAACACAGAATACAACCAAGAATAAAATATCTGTGTCAGCACTGCATCCTAAATCATTCAAAGCCTGCTGGAACAGCCACCTGCTTTCATAAAACGATGATAAGGCTGGGGCTGTATAGATAACAAGGGGAAAGTTGTATCTTTGTAGTGCTCTGTCACAAGGCTACAACTTCCAGAAGATTTCTCCACACATTTTCTGTTCTTTTTCTGAGGACCCTATTCTAGTTCATCTGACTTTTTGAATAAGATGTCACAAGAGATAAAAAGGGAATTAGTGTTGCTGTAAAGCCTAAAGGTCATTCTTGGTTTCAGATTGCAGTTTTAATACCTTTGACATTAACTGCAGAAATATTAGAAGCAAATGTAGTTTTACCGCCAGCTGAATTGGGCAGGCAGTTTTCTGAAAATGGATTGAGAAAGCTGGGAAAGTCTTCCCAAGGATGACATGTGGGATTGGACTGCAGGGGTTCATTAACATATTGAGCTCAGCCTGGACACTAGGATTTAGAAATGGTTCCAATTACATTTCAAAATGGAAGGATATCTGAGAAAATTCCAACAAATAATTACCTTCTTTGAGAGAGACTTCTGGTTTGGTGTCATGACGACACGGATGAAAAAAACCGGGGCTCCAGTTTCCTAGTCCGATTTTGCTCTGTCTGGAGACCCCAAGGGGTTGGAAAGTTGCCCTGGAGAGGAAGAACGGAAGCTTTGGGAGCTTGGAGCTGATGGTCGTCGGCCCAATCGAACTGAGGAACCTCTTCAAACAGACGGGAGAAAGGCTGCCGGCATAGAGTCATAGACAGCCAGGAAAGAAACAAAGAACACGGCATGCCACTGAACAGTCGATTTTCAGCAACATGTTTTTATGGTTATTAGCAGGGCTTTTTTTCTCATAGAACGCTCAGAATGGAGTTCCGGCACCTTTTTTTGATGGAACCTTGTAGGGTAGGCAAGGCGGGTTGTATGACATGTGTGAGTTCCGGCACTTTTTCTTTTACAAAAAAAGCACTGGTTATTAGTTTTTTATTAATGTTCCAATATTGTTGTTGTCAGCTGCGAAGTCATGTCCGACTCATCGCGACCCTATGGACAACATTCCTCCAGGCCTTCCTGTCTTCCACCATCTTCTGGAGTCCATTTAAGCTCACGCCTACTGCTTCAGTGACTCCATCCAGCCACCTCATTCTCTGTCGTCCCCTTCTTCTATTGCCCTCGATCTTTCCCAGCATTAGGCTCTTCTCCAGTCAGTCCTTCCTTCTCATTAGGTGGCCAAAGTATTTGAGTTTCAACTTCAAGATCTGGCCTTCTAAAGAGCAGTCAGGATTGATCTCCTCTAGGACTGACCGGTTTGATCGCCTTGCAGTCCAAGGGACTCGCAGAAGTCTTCTCCAGCACCACAGTTCAAAGGCCTCAATTCTTTGGCGCTCAGCCTTTCTTATGGTCCAACTTTCACTGCCATACATTGCAACTGGGAAGACCATAGCCTTGACTATACGCACTTTTGTTGACAGGGTGATGTCTCTGCTTTTTAGTGTGCTGTCTAGATTTGCCATGGCTTTCCTTCCCAGGAGCGTCTTTTAATTGCTTGGCTGCAGTCCCCATCTGCAGTGATCTTGGAGCCCAGGAAAATAAAATCTGTCACTACCTCCATTTCTTCCCCATCTATTTGCCAGGAATTGAGAGGGCCGGATGCCATGATCTTGGTTGCCTTAATGTTTAGTTTCAACCCAACTTTTGCACTCTCCTTCTTCACTCGCAACAAGAGTGAAGTTCTTCTTCACTTTCTGCCATTAGAGTGGTATCATCTGCATATCTTAGGTTGTTGATATTTCTTCCGGCAATCTTAATTCCAACTTTTGATTCATCTAGCCCTGCCTTTCTCATGATGTGCTCTGCATATAAGTTAAATAGGCAGGGCGACAGTATACAGCCTTGCCGGACTCCTTTCCCAATTTTGAACCAATCAGTAGTTCCGTGTCCAGTTCTCACTGTTGCTTCTTGACCCGCATATAGGTTTCTCAAGAGACAAATAAGATGGTCTGGTACTCCCATCTCTTTAAGAACTTGCCACAGTTTGTTATGATCCACACAATCAAAGGCTTTAGCATAGTCAATGAAGCAGAAGTAGATGTTTTTCTGGAACTCTCTAGCTTTCTCCATGATCCAGCGTATGTTGGCAATTTGATCTCTAGTTCCTCTGCCTCTTCGAAATCCTGCCTGTACTTCTGGTAGTTCTCGATCCACATACTGCTGAAGTCTAGCTTGTAGGATTTTAAGCATGACTTTACTAGCATGAGAAATGAGTGCAATGGTGCGATAGTTTGAACATTCTTTGGCACTGCCTTTCTTTGGAATTGGAATGTAAACTGATCTTTTCCAATCCTGTGGCCACTGTTGAGTTTTCCAAATTTGCTGGCAAATTGAGTGTAGCACTTTTACTGCACTGTCTTTTAAGATTTTGAATAGCTCAGCTGGAATACTGTCACCTCCACTAGCTTTGTTGTTGCTCAGCTTTTCTAAGGCCCACTTCACTTCACATTCTAGGATGTCTGGCTCAAGGTCAGTGACCACCTCATTGTGATTATCAGGGACGTTAAGCTCATTCTTGTATAGTTCTTCTGTGTAATTTTGCCACCTCTTCTTAATCTCTTCTGCCTCTGTTAGGTCCCTGCCATTTTGGTCCTTTATCATGCCCATTTTTGCATGGAATGTTCCCTTCATCTCTCCAATTTTCTTGAAAAGATCTCTGGTCCTCCCTATTCTATTGTTTTCTTCTATTTCTTTGCACTGTTCATTTAAGAAGGCATTCTTATCTCTTCTAGCTATTCTCTGGAATTCTGCATTAAATTGGGCATATCTATGTTTTTCTCCCTTGCCTTTCGCTTTCCTCCTTTCCTCAGCTATTTGCAAAGCTTCCTCAGACAGCCATTTTGCTTTCTTGCATTTCTTTTTCTTTGGGATGGTTTTGGTTGCTACCTGTTGTACAATGTCGCGAACCTCTGTCCATAGTTCTTCAGGCACTCTGTCTATCAGATCTAATTCCTTAAATCTATTTGTCACCTCTACTGTATATTCAACAGGGATATGATTTAATTCATATCTGAGTGGCCTAGTGCTTTTCCCTACTTTCTTCAGTTTAAGCCTAAACTTTGCAAGGAGAAGCTCATGGTCTGAGCCACAGTCAGCTCCTGGTCTTGTTTTTACCAACTGTATAGAGCTTCTCCATCTTTGGCTGCAGAGCATATAGTCAATCTGATTTCTGTGTTGACCGTCTGGTGATGTCCATGTGTAGAGCCGTCTCTTGGGTTGTTGGAAAAGAGTGTTTGCTATGACCATCGTATTCTCTTGACAAAATTCTATCAGCCTGTGCCCTGCTTCATTTTGTACTCCAAGGCCAAACTTGCCTGTTATTCCAGTTATCTTTTGGCTTCCTACTTTAGCATTCCAATCCCCCATGATGATAAGGACATCATTTTTTGGTGTTACTTCTATAAGGTGCTGTAGGGCTTCATAGAACTGTTCAATTTCATCCTCTTCAGCACCGGTGGTTGGGGCATAAACTTGGACTACTGTGATATTGAATGGTTTCCCTTGGATTCGAACTGAGATCATTCTGTCATTTTGAGGATTGTATCCCAGTATTGATTTTCCTACTCTTTTATTGACTATGAAGGCTACTCCATTTCTTCTGAGGGATTCTTGCCCGCAGTAGTATACCTGATGATCATCTGAATTAAATTCACCCATTCCTGTCCATTTTAGTTCGCTGATACCTAAGATGTCGATGTTCAGTCTTGACATCTCTTGTTTGACCACGTCCAGCTTTCCTTGATTCATGGATCTTACATTCCAGGTTCCTATGGAGAAAAAATCTTTACAGCATCGGACTTTCCTTTCACCACCAGACACATCCACAGCTGAGCGTCCTTTCGGCTTTGGCCCAGTCGCTTCATTCTTTCTGGTGCTACTAGTACTAGCCCTCTGCTCTTCCCCAGTAGCATATTGGACGCCTTCCGACCTGAGGGGCTCATCTTCCAGCATCATATCGTTTTGCCTTTTGGTACTGTCCATAGGGTTTTCATGGCAAAGATACTGGAGTGGGTTGCCATTTCCTTCTCCAGTGGATCACGTTTTGTCAGAACTCTCAGCTATGACCTGTCCGTCTTGGGTGGCCCTGCACGGCATAGCTCATAGCTTCATTGAATTACGCAAGCCCCTTCGCCACGACAAGGCAGTAATCCATGAAGGGGGTTCCAATATTACATTCACATATTTGAAAAGCAATGTGGCGGCTGAATAGAATAATTCCATTACATTTAAATATCATCAATACAAATCTCAAGGTATTACAGTACCTAGTTCTCTCTCTTCCCCCCTTGATATGTACTGTCTCATATTCAGATCAATACAATTCTTATTCTATCAAACTGAAAATAGCTTTCTAAAATTAATCAATAATCTTCAGTTTATGCATATCTTAATTAATTTAACATCCAATCTTTTAGACAGTCAATGACCTAATAGATTTTTCTTGATTCTAATTTTCCATTAATATTTTAAATTTAATGTTTAATCTTTATCATTTCCCAATTTAAATGACCCCAATTTCTATCATGGTTCACCCACAGTTTAGTATTCAGAATACATATCTTGTCTGTATAGATTCTTGCCGTCTGCATCAACAAATCAATAATACAATACAAATTAATAATACAAGGTAATATTCTCATTTTCTAGTAATCCTCAAGTATCTTAAAATCTCAAATTTAATGAGCCAGATTTGTTTTGTTTCCAAATTTAGTATTTCCTCTTTTTTCCTCTTTACGTCTACTATCTCATATTTAAGACTAATAATTTTTTTGCTATTAGCATTTATACCACAGACCAGTATTCAAATTTAATTATTAATGTTTATACTTCTAAATTTTACCTAACCAAAATTTTTCTTTATCTAAGCTCATAACAATATCTTATATTCAAATCTTAGTTGTTTTAACATTCAATCTTTTAGCCAATCAGTTATCTAATAAGCTTTTCCCAATTTTAATTTTCCCTAAATTATTTAAATTTAACATTTAATATTTATTTTTTTCCAAATTTTTAGTTGACCACAGTTTCTTTATCACAATTCCTCACAGTCTAATGTTTAGGATGCACATCTTATATATAGATTCTTACCATCTACCTCAACAAATTAATAACACAATATAATGTTCTTATTTTAGTATTTATACTTCTAAATTTTGCATGACCAAAATTTTCTTTATCTCAAGTCATTACAATGTCTTATGTTCAGAATACATGTCTTATCTATTTGAGTATATTCTATTTTAAATCCCATGTGTAAATCATTCTTTTCAGTCTTATTCTAGCTTTCTTTCTTTGCCAAATCATCTTCCATGTCTTTGCTTTTAAAGACAAACAACTTTCAAAAAGTCACATTACAATTAATTCAAGAAACAATAAAGAAAAATCATGAAGAGAGCAAATGGTTGATATAAAGACACAATTTGATGCTCATCAACAAATGATTGTTAAAAATGAAATAATTCAGAAAATGAATGATAAATCAGAAGAAACTGATTAAAAAATGAAGGCAATAATGGAAGAAAATGAAAGGCTAAGACAAGCAAATCAAAGCCTAGAAGGAGCAGTCGCAGCTTTAGAAATGGAGAAAGCTGTACACTATTTAAGATTCCAAAATATACCTGAAGACAAGGAGGAAGTTATAGCGGAAGTGATTGTCAATTTACTGGTAGAGGCCCTGAAAATAGACAGAGTTGAGATACAACTGGAGATTGATTAGATATTTAGAATAAATTCTAAAGGTTAGATATTTGGGAATATACTTAACAGCAAGATGTTCAACGATAAAAGAAGATAACTATATAAAATTACTAAACCAAATAAAACTTGACTTGGAAAAATGGAAAAATGTGCAATTGTCGATGCTGCAGTGAAAATGAACATATCACCAAAAATACTTTTCTTATTCCAAACGATATCTATAAGACTAGAGAATTTTTTTTTAAAGAGCTAAATTCCTTAATTTTAAAATTTATCTGGCAAGGGAAGAAAGCCAGAATTAAATTGAAAATATTATAAGAAGCTAAGGGAAATGGAGGTTTTGATTTGACAGATTGGGTTTTATATTATCAAGCATCGGTGTTAACATGGGTAAAAGAATGGATAACCCTCAGAAATTAAAGATTGTTGTATCTAGAGGGGCATGACTTACAACTTGGTTGGCATGCTTTCTTATGGTATGGGAAAAATAAAATTCATAAATATTTCCAAAACCACTATATTAGAAATGCATTATTACAAACATGGGGAAAAATAAAATGTAAATATATATTTGAAAATTCCAGGATGGCTTTCAACAATGGAAGCATTTGTACACCCAAATCTAGTTAGTCTTGAGAAAATATGGAGATATTCTAAACTCTGAAGGGAACTTAAAATCTAGACAAGAGATGGAAAATCAGGGTATTGATCTATCATGGTGGTCACATTTACAGATGCAAGTGAGATATGATAATGATCTTAAATTGTATGGATTCTATAAGGAGTAGATTTTGTTTGATCAGATATTATTAACCTCTGATGAAAAACTAATTAAGAAAATGTATAATTTCCTATTAAATTTGAAAATGGAAGATGAAGAAGTAAAAGAAACAATGATAATATGGGCAAAGAATTTCAGATACAATATAGATTTAGAGAAATGGCAAAGCCTTTGGGAAAGAAATCATAAATTGACAATGTCAACCTTTTATAAAGAAAACTTATATAAAATGTTTTAGAGATGACACTTGCCACCAGCACAATTAGCAAAAATGTTTAAAAATATGTCGGATAAATGTTGGAAATGTAATCATAAACCAGGTACCGTATATACTTGAGTATAAGCCGAATTTTTCAGCCCACTTTTTGGGCTGAAAAATCCACTTCGGCTTATACTCCAGTGAACAAAAAAAAGAACTTCCACCCCCCAGTTTGGAGAGCTGCTGCTTTCGTCAAACATGGACGAAGGCAGCAGCTCTCCAAACGGGCAGCGGCGGTTTGGAGAGCTGCGCGTGCAGCTCCTCCGCCACCTCTGCAAGCCTCCGCTGAGAGAATGGGGCGGTGGAAGCTTGCCACCCATTTTCTCGGCGAAGACTTCTTTCGGGGGATCCAGCCTCTGCTGCCCCTTTCTCTCAGCTGCCCAGCTGAGAGAAGGGGGTGACAGAGGCTGGATCCCCCGAAAGAAGTCTCCGCTGAGACGAGAGAATGAGGCGGTGGAGCGCTCCGCCAAGTATGGGGCAGTGGAGGCTTGCTGCCCATTCTTTCGGCGGAGACTTCTTTCGGGGGATCCAGCCTCTGCCGCCCCCTTCTCTCAGCTGGGCTCTGCCGAGACGAGAGAATGGGGCGGCAAGCCGCCGAGAGAATGCGGTGGTGGAGCGCTCCACTGGGAGAATGGGGCGGTGGAGGCTTGCCGCCCATTTTCTCGGCGGAGACTTCTTTCGGGGGATGCAGCCTCTGCCGCCCCCTTCTCTCAGCTGCCCAGGCAGCTGCCCAGGCAGCTGAGAGAAGGGGGTGGCAGAGGCTGCATCCCCCGAAAGAAGTCTCCGCTGAAACGAGAGAATGGGGCGGTGGAGCGCTCCGCAGAGAGAATGGGATGGTGGAGGCTTGCCACCCATTCTCTCGGCAGAGACTTCTTTTGGGGGATCCAGCCTCTGCCACGCCGCACCGCGCCAACAGCAAGCCACCCCATTCTCTCGGCAGAGCGCTCCACTGCCCCATTCTCTCAGCGGCTTGCTGCCCCATTCTCTCGTCTCGGCAGAGCCCAGCTGAGAAAAGGGGGCGACAGAGGCTGGATCCCCCAAAAGAAGTCTCCACCAAGATGAGAGAACGGGGTGGCAAGCCGCCGAGAGAATGGGGCGGTGGAGTGCTCCGCCGAGAGAATGGGGCAGCTTGCTGTTTTCTCGGTGCAGCACGGCAGAGGCTGGATCTCCCGAAAGACGTCTCTGCTGAGATGAGAGAACGGGGTGGCAAGCTGCCGAGAGAATGGGGTGGTGGAGCGCTCCGCCGAGAGAATGGGGTGGTGGAGGCTGGATCCCCCGAAAGACGTCTCTGCTGAGATGAGAGAACGGGGTGGCAAGCTGCCGAGAGAATGGGGCGGTGGAGCGCTCCGCTGAGAGAATGGGGTGGTGGAGGCTTGCCGCCCATTCTCTCGGCAGAGACTTCTTTTGCGAGATCCAGCCTCTGCCGTGCTGCACCGAGAGAACAGCAAGCCGCCCCATTCTCTCGGCGGAGCACTCCACCGCCCCATTCTCTCGGCGGCTTGCCACCCCGTTCTCTCATCTCAGCAGAGATGTCTTTCGGGGGATCCAGCCTCCAGCTGCTGCATTTCCCAGGCTCGGCTTATACTCGAGTCAATAACTTTTTCCCGTTTTTACGGGTAAAATTAGGGGTCTCGGCTTATACTCGAGTTGGCTTATACTCAAGTATATACGATACTTATTATCATGGTGTACATATGTTAAAGCAAAGAAATATTGGACAAAAATACATACTTGGCTGGAAAAGATGCTGCGGAAATATGTAAACTTTAAACCTGAACTTTTTTTATTAGGTATAAAGCCAGAAAAGCTTGACAAATGACATATATATATATATTTGATTTTGCATGTGACAACAGCAGCAAGACTTATATTTGCATAATATTGGAAAAATAAACTACAGTTGAATTGGTTCACAAAATATCTTAAATCAAAACCCACCAGACTTCATTATAGCTTAGGCTGATGCATGAACCCATCCTACTTTATAGCTTAGATTTTCTTTCATATGGGATGCCTGTGGGTGGAAGCAGAACCTTTTTTAGACTAGACTAGACTAGACTAGAGACTAGACTAGACTAGACTAGACTAGACTAGACTAGAGCTGGAAGGGACCTTGGAGGTCTTCTAGTCAGCCCCCTGCTCAAGTAGGAGAACCTATACCATCTCAGACAAGTGACTGTCTAGCCTTTTAAAAAAAATCTTCAGTGATGGAGCGCCCACAATTTCTGGGGGCAAGCTATTCCACTGGTTAATTGTCCTCACTTTCAGGAAGTTTCTCCTTAATTCCAGGTTGCTTATCTCTTTGATCAGATTCCAACCATTGTTTCTTGTCCTGCCCTCTGGTGCTTTGGTAAATAACGTGAACCCCTCTTCTTTGTGACAGCTCCTCAAATACTGGAATACTGCTATCATGTCTCCCCTATTTCTTCTTTTCTTTAGACTAGCCAAACCCAAATCCTGCAGCTGTTTTTTGTATGTTTTAGTCTCCAGGCCTTTGATCATCTTAGTTACTCTTCTCTGAATTTTTTCCAAACTCTCAACATCTTTTTTGTGATATGGTGACCAAAATTGGCTGCAGTATTCCAGGTGTGGTCTTACTAAGGTTTTATAAAGTGGTACTAATACCTCATGTGATTTGATTCTATGCCTCTGTTTATACAACCCAGGATTGTATTAGTTTTTTTGGCTGCTGCAGCACTGCTGACTCATAGTTAAGTGATCATCCATTAGGACTCCAAGGTTCCTCTCATAGTTACTGTTTTTAAGCCAGGACTTGCCCAATCTGTACTTGTACCTTTGATTTTTCCTACCTAAATGTAAAACTTTGCTTTTCTCTACATTGAAACTCATTTTTAATTTTAATTTAATTTAATTTAATTTAATTTGTATACCGCCCTTCTCCCAAAGGACTCAGGGCGGTGAACAGGGCAATACATAATAAAAAACAGGATACAAAAATTAAAAAGTAATTAAACAGCAATGCCCGTAAATAAATTAATACACATTAAAAACTTAAAACCGATTTATAAAACCCAACCCCATCCCATCAGGCCAGGCCAGCTTGTTCAAAAAGGAGGGTTTTGAGATTGCGCCGGAAGGAGCGAAGGTCGGGGGCCATCCGGAGCTCAACTGGCAAGTGGTTCCATAGGTCTGGCGCGCCCACAGAGAACACTCTCCCCCTGGGGGCCACCAATCGACATTCTTTGATCAGAGGCACCCTGAGGAGGCCCTCTCTGTGGGAGCGCACTGGACAGAGGGAAGTTGACACTGGCCGCAGGTGTTGCCGTAGGTAATCCGGACCCATGCCATGTAGGGCTTTGTAAGTCATCGCTAACACCTTGAACCTCACCCAGAGGGCAACCCTCAGCCAATGCAGCTCGCGGAGCAAAGGTGTAACATGGGAGTATCGGGAAACCCCCAGCACAACTCGCGCGGCTGCATTCTGCACCAGTTGGAGTCTCCGAGTGGACTTCAAGGGCAGGCCCATGTAGAGAGCATTACAGTAGTCTAGACGAGAAGTCACGAGCGCATGAGTGACTGTACGCAAGGCATCCTGGTCTAGATAGGGTCGCAACTGGCGCACCAGGCGAACCTGGGCAAAGGCCCCCCTAGTCACAGCTCCAATATGCTCTTCTAAAGAGAGCTGTGAATCTAGAAGGACCCCCAAGTTGCGCGCCCTATCTACGGGGGGTAATAGCTCACCCCCCATGGCCAGAGATGGGATAATCAGAATTTCCTGGGATGCCGGCATGAACAGCCACTCAGTCTTGTCAGGGTTGAGTCGAAGCCTGTTCCTCCCCATCCAGACCCAGACCGCCTCCAGGCAGCGGGACATCACGTCGAGGGCATCACTGGGGTGGTTTGGGGTCGAAATAAAAAGCTGGGTATCATCAGCATATTGATGATACCCAACTCCAAAACCACGAATGATCTCACCCAGCGGCTTCATGTAGATGTTGAACAGGAGAGGCGAGAGAACCGATCCCTGAGGAACTCCACAAATGAGAGGTCTCAAGGTCGATCTCTGCCCCCCTGCCAACACCGACTGCGAGCGTCCCAGAAGGTAGGAGAACCACTGGAGAACTGTGCCTCCCACTCCTAACCCCCTGAGACGTCGCAGACGTCCATTTTGTTGGATAGGGCCCATTGTTCAAATTTCTCAAAATCTTTTTGGATCCCGAGTTTGTCTTCTGGGGTATTGGCTACTCCTGCCAGTTTGATGTCATCTGCAAATTTGATGAGTTCCCCTTCAATTCCCCCATCTGCAATGTCTAGCTGTTGGGCATCAATTCTTCCTGATTTATAAAATCATAATATAATATAAAATAGGGACCACTTCAGTGGGAAGGTAACAGCGCTCCATGCGCTTTTGGCGTCTAGTCATGCTGGCCACATGACCACGGAGACGTCCTCGGACAAGCGCTGGCTCTTTGGCTTTGAAACGGAGATGAGCACCGGCCCCTAGAGTTGGAAACGACTAGCACACATGTGCGGGGGAACCTTTAGCTTTTTAATATTATATTATGCATTTATAGAACATATATATGTGGGTTGGTTGGTTTATAATATCATCTTATTATTTTAGTTCAAAAATTGCTAAATGGGGTACATAGCCAAGGCAGTGAGGCACATGTTCAGATTACTACACTCATCTTAAAAAGAGAGAGAGAGAGAGCGCTAAATGTTGTTCAAGGAGACAAGTGCCCATTGATGCCAGTCAGAGCTCTACATAGGATGCTGCCCATAGTATTTCATTTGTGATGGTTTCAAAGTATGTTTCAATTAACCCCAAATAAGTCTGCGGTATCATTGGCTGGAGCAAAAAGTTAGTCTGATTGCAGCTTTAAATAGTCTGTTGCTTACTTGTTCATTCCTTTTAGAGAAGAGGAGTTGGGTTACAAGAGCACAGATAAATAATTAAATGAATGTTGGCTGGCTGTGAATCTTCACTCTTCCACTTGCCTATTTCAAAGTCAGTTCCTGAAAACTTTACTGAGGTGGTAGGAAAATGCCAAAGGTGAAAGTTCCAGGTAGGTCTATACCCAGCAGGTTGGTAGATAGACTTGATCTCAGTATAGCTAGGTTGCTATAGCCATTAGCTATTTCTTTTCTCTCTCTTTTTTTTACTTAGTACTGTACTGGGGTAAAAAGAACTTGAATAAGGAATTGATAAGTCTTTTAATTTTCCCCAAATGAGTCATTTGATAGAATGGGAAGCAAGTAGTTGTTATAACAAAGATACGAAAATAAATGGAAGTGATTGTGTACTCAGTTCAGTAAAACCCACTCCACTCCCATCCCTGAGCAGAAACTGGTTAGGTAGTGGGTAAGACAGTAAGCTGAAGGCAAATTAAACGTGCCAACAGATGCCAACTAGAATTACAGGAGTTTACTCGGAAACTTATGAACCTGGAACTCAATGCAGCTAGGAAACTAAGAAAAAGAGGGGCAGGGGGAACAGAGAGAGAGAGATAATAAAGATACCTTTATTTGCTGTAACTGATTTGTTTATATTGGAAGAATGTGTGGAAAGTGCTGTTGGTGATGTGATTCTCAGATTTATACTTGCCCATACCGAGTCTTTGAGAAACATTTACATTTCTCGTGTGGAGTCCATGGTGTCCCCCAATACTTTGTAAATGCAGGATCCAATCTGGGTTGGTCATCAAGACCAAAGGTTTAGTCTTCCTAGCTTTTGGATTCATGCTAGAGCCCATCCTCAGGGAATTTCCCTCTCACCAGACTGTGTTGGTTGGGGTCCAACATTAAAGTCTGAAAGCTTAGAAGACTAAACCATTGGTCCTGGTGACCAACCCAGGTTGGATCCTACAACACTATCCTGGGACACGTTTATTTGCCTTCATTCCCTTTGTTAATGTTCTTTCTCTCTGTTGAACAGTTCATAAAAAGTGATATGCAAAAAGCTTAAGCCACAGCTTTTCGGACATTTGTCTATTGAAAATTACAACTGTACACGTGAGAATGAAACATCTGCAACTTAGTGAAGAAACATGAATATTGCCAAGAAGTCAATCTCAGAAATATAGTAGTCCTTGACATGCAACCACAATTGGGATTGGAAGTTCCATTGCTAAGCAATAAAGTTTTTAAGTGAATCAAACTCAATTTTACAACCTTTTTGCCATGGTTGTTAAATGAATCACATCTTTATTAAGCAAACCCAGCTTCCCCCATTGACTTTGCTTGTCAGAAGCTGGCAGAGAAGGTTGCAAATGGATTCAAGATGCTGCAATGATCATAAATACATGCCAAAAGTTTGAGGATAGGTCATAAATCACTTTTTTCAATTGCATCATTGGCACAATCTACCCTGGTAAGAAAACTGTTTGGATACCTGGTTACTGCTGGGTATAGAGCTGAATATGAGTCACTTTGTTCAACATCTCTGTATGCAAGGATTTGGTGCTGCTAGGAAAAAGAGGGCTTCTGTTTTTGTAGAATGTGGCTGTGGCAACAACAAAATAGGGTTACCAGATATCCAAACAAAGGAGGATTTCTTTTTGTCCTCATGTTTTCAGTCTGGCAGGCAAAGGCTTAAAATAATTGGTTTGACTTTTTTATTGTTTTGTTTGTTTGTGGGGTTTAGGGACATTTTTCACAACAGTAGTCATTCAAACTTTTGTGGATTGTGACCTTGTAAATTCTCTACTTCTTTATTTTTCTCATCTGTTAATAGTATCAATAGCTTTCATTTACATTATTTATTTCCTGATTCCAGCTATTACCTTCAGTTCTTCAGACCCTTTAAATCTACGATCATGCAGTCTGTTGATCACATGATTCATCATATGTTTCTGTTGTAAAATTTAAAAACTGCATTGTGGGCAATTCTATGTTATTGTGATCATGTTATTGAACATAAAGATTGGTAGGAAAAAATTGCTATTGAAAAATCAGTTGTTTGATGGTGGAAAAAATAATTACATACACATGTAGATCTAGGTATTTTCTGCAATTTTTTGCTGTAATTTTTTACATGGATGGCAAGGAAGCTAAAACGTTAGTGAGTCTTCCCCCATACCAATACATTTCTCCTCTGTTTCAACTCTCCATATAATTAGCTGGTAACTCTACATAGAAAGAATGCCCCTAAGAAGGAAGTAAAAATCCAGAACAGGACTATCCATCTTACCATCTTCTATTCTGTGTCCTCAAGTAGAGAGGGCTTCATTCTTTCTAGCCCATTCCCAATATACAGTGTCACTAGCATTGCACACAGCTGTCACTAACCTCATCTCCAGCATGCCTCTTTAATCATCATGACATTTTATGCTTATCTTGTTTATTCCATCTGCCCATTTATTGCCAAAGCTTTATCACATACTTGCTTCTTTCAATTCCTATCGACAGATCAGATACTCATCTGATTATTATTTCACCTCTACTGTAAAAATGGTAATATTAGTCATAGTTTATTGTTGTGCAATACATTTGTAATCGTTCGTATGTGTTGTGAATGCAGAGCACAGACTACAATACTGTACATGTCCCATTGCATGACAAATGGCTTTGTGAATGTATACAGTTCAGGAACTTCGGCCCTTCCCTATGCTGGTAGAATTTGGCAGAAGCCCAAGGAGAAAGGCCTGTAAAAACAATTGTTGTTCCGCCCCCCTTTCCCCATTTCATCAACCTCTGATTAATGGATTGCAGTTTCAAAAAACTGGAGAAATCCAGGTAAGTGGAACAGAACAATTGTTTCAGGGAATGTCTATTTTCATAGTCATAGGAAAAATGTACAATCAGGAATTTGCATTAAGTACTTTATTTCAGTTTGATGTGATGTGCTTTGCTAAAACTAATTTTTTATGTATTTGTGCAAGATATGGAATGGAGTTATTTAGTGTCAGCCTTCAATCAGATCTCAGGCTATATTTATGAAGATACACTTTTCCTTTAGAACATACAGGCAATCCTCAGCCTATGAGACAATTGGGTCCACAATCTCAGTATTTAAGTGGAAATCACACAATCACTTAGCTCAATGACTGCAATCAATGATTCCTGGCTCACCCAATTGCAGTTGTTAAGTGAAGCATGGGGGCGCCTCAGGGAGAGGTCCAGGGCTCACTGGCACATGGAAACATGCTGCAGGCCAGAAGGTATCAGCCTGTCCCCACCTGTCACAAATGGGAGCTCTCGGCTAGCTCCAGGGTCTACCAGCATGCACAAAGTTGCTGCTGGCCTGGACACTTTCAGTGTGCTTCCTACCCAGCCACCCAGTCACACACAGGCTCAGCCCTTTAGGAGTCTCCATTTTAAGATTGTAAGAAATGCACCATTTGCAGAACAGTCTCTGTAGAAGGCCACACCTTGGCTGGGCATGCCTTTCAGAAGCTGCAGAAAAACAGAAAAAGAAATTGTATGCTACTGGATTCTGGAACTGGCTACGGACTCCTGCTCATGGCCAAAGATGTCTGGGGCCATGGCTGCTTTGTGCATGCTGGTAGGTCCTGAAATCACTTTTTCTTCTGGGAAAGCTGGCAGTAAAGATTGCGAATGGTAATTGCATGATTGTGGGGTGCTTGACAACTGAATGTAAGTATGAATAGGCTGCCAAGGACCTAAAATGCAGTCATATGATCATGAGGTCATGGTGGTATGAACTGGAAGTGCTTTATGGGCAATTAAACACCTTTTTTGAGGCTGTCATAACTACAAATGGCCATTTAAGTATAGGTTGAAAATTGAAGACTACCTGTATAGTAATTTGTTCCCTACCATGTTGGCTGGGGACTTCTGAGAATTGAATCCATATATCTTAAATTGCCAAGGTTGAAAAACAATATATTTTCTTGTAGATGTTTCTTTTTTGACTAATTTGCCAACTGACATAAGTGGTTCCATGTTAGAAACAGGGAGACCTGCTGAGCTATGAAAGCCAGCTGGGTCACTTTAGGCCAGTCACCCTCTCTCAGCCCAACTCACCTCACAGGGTTGTTGTTGTGGGGAAAATAGAAGGAGGAAGGTGTGTTGTATATGTTTGTCATCTTGAGTTATTTGTAAAAATAATAAAGGGATACAAATAAATAAATAATGCAGGAAATTCTATAATTTATCTTCTGTGCTGAATATTTGCATTTTAACCTTAAAGTTAAAAAAGAAAAAAGGAAAAGTTACAGTATGTTTTGTTTTTTAAAAAATAAGGTTGATTTTATTTATCTCCTCTAAGAGTGGTTTATTTCCCTCAAAGGACACCAGTCACCATGAATCTACCCTACACAGCCAGCAGATGGCACTGTTGGAATTATTTCAATTTTTGCATTTTGATCTTTTAATTCCCTTTTGTTTTTAGTTCTTAATCACTCTCTGTTTCAGCAATTTTCTCTCCATCTGCTCCCATATCACTCCATCTCATCAACTATAATCAATAAAAGACAGATGCAACTTTTCTTTGTATGCTTTATGTACAGGTAAACCCCACTTAACAACTGCTATATTTAGTGACTGTTCAAATCTACTAGGTTATATTAACAGAATCTTGCAAGTCTGAAAATACATCTCTCCCTCTTTGTCTTTACTTCTGAGGAACTAAGAAATGCTTTCCATACACCCATTTCTTTAGTGTGAGGGCCAAGCAACATGGACTCTGTAATACTAGCAACATGGGCTTTGTAGTAGGTGTGGGCTGAGTTGTCTTTTAATTTAATTTAATATTTGCATTTGTATACCGCCCTTTCCCTGAGGACTCAGGGCGGTTTACAGGGAATTAAAAATCAAAACATACAAAAGTTAAAACCAATTAAAAAGCATTAAATTCACCCTGTACATTAAAACCCCAGTTAAAATTTTCTCCTCAGCCTGGGCCCGAGAGCTCAAAGAGCCAGGTCTTCAGGCCCCGGCGGAATGATCGGAGGTCGGGAGCAGTCCTCAACTCTACCGGCAGCTGGTTCCAGAGGGCAGGCGCTCCCACTGAGAAGGCCCTATCCCTGGGTGTCACCCGCCGGCAATCTCTCACCGGCGGAACCCTGAGCAGACCCTCCCTGTGAGAGCGCACTGGGCGAAGGGCGTTTGATGCCGGCAGCAGGTGTTCCCTCAAATAACCCGGACCCAGGCCATGTAGGGCTTTATAGGTGATAACCAGCACCTTGAATTTCACCCGGAGGGCAACCGGAAGCCAATGCAGCTCGCGGAGTAGAGGGGTTACATGGGAGTATCGGGAGACCCCCATTACAACTCGCGCGGCCGCATTCTGCACCAGTTGAAGCCTCCGAGTGGTCTTCAAGGGCAGCCCCATGTAGAGAGCGTTACAGTAGTCCAAACGGGAGGTCACAAGCGCATGAGTGACTGTGCGTAGGGCGTCTCGGTCCAGATAGGGACGCAACTGGCGCACCAGGCGAACCTGTGCAAAAGCCCCCCTGGTCACGGCTCCTATGTGATCTTCAAAATTGAGCCGTGAATCCAGGAGGACGCCCAAGTTGCGAGCCCTATCAACGGGGGGTTAAAGGTGGAATAACTTGGTTAACCCGAGACGCCGATATGCACAGCCACTCAGTCTTGGCGGGATTGAGACGAAGCCTGTTTCTCCCCATCCAGACCTGAACCGCCTCCAGGCACCGGGACATCACGGAGAGGGCATCACTGGGTTGGTTCGGGGTGGAAAGAAAAAGTTGGGTATCATCACCGTACTGGTGATACCCCACCCCAAAACCACGAATGATCTCGCCCAGCGGCTTCATGTAGATGTTGAACAGGAGGGGCGAGAGAACCGACCCCTGAGGGACTCCACAAATGAGAGACCTCGGGGCGGATCTCTGCCCTCCTGTCAACACCGACTGCGAGCGGCCCTGGAGGTAGGAGGAGAACCACCGTAGGACGGTGCCTCCCACTCCCAACCCCCTGAGACGCCGCAGCAGGATACCATGGTCGATGGTATCGAAGGCCGCTGAGAGATCTAATAGGACCAGGACAGAGGAACAACCCCTGTCCCTAGCCCTCCAGAGATCATTCACCAGCGCGACCAATGCCGTCTCCGTGCTGTGTCCGGGCCTGAAGCCCGATTGGTACGGGTCCAGATAATCAGTTTCCTCCAGGAACAGAGGGAGCTGATGCGCCACCACACTCTCAACAACCTTCGCCAGGAAGCGAAGGTTGGAGACTGGACGATAGTTGTTTAAAACAGCCGGGTCCAAAGCAGGCTTCTTGAGGAGGGGTCTCACCACCGCCTCCTTCAAGGCGGCAGGGAAGACACCCTCCTTCAAAGAAGCAGTTATTACTGCATGGAACCAGCCTCGTGTTCCCTCCCGAGCCGCATAAGCTAGCCAGGAGGGGCACGGATCCAACAAACAGGTGGTGGAGCTCAGTCTCCCCATGATCCTGTCCACATCATCAGGGGAAACAGGGTCGAACTCAGTCCAGATAACGTGCTCAAGACTGCCTGATTCCTCCACATCAGACTCTGCCCAGTCAGAGTCCAAGCCGGTCCGGATCCGAGCGATTTTGTCCGTCAGATGATGACTAAACTCCTCGGCTCGTCCCTGCAAGGGATCCTCCCTCACCTCCTGGTTAAGGAGGGAGCGAGTCACCCTAAACAGGGCGGCCGGGCGATTATCTGCGGACGCGATAAGGGCGGCAAAGTAGTTAGACTTCGCCGTCCTTTTCTCTGACTGTTGTCCTAGCTAAGACTTTCTCTACTCCTGCCTGTCAAAAGTATTCCACAGATTATTACAGCCTTCTTTTGCTGTGTTCTCCTTATAGCCGATATAATTTTTCCAGATGGGCCAGTACTTCCATACTTTTTTCTTAGCACTATAACTTGAGAGACTCATCTCTTCTCAGGATATACACAAAGTAAATATCCACCTTTCTGTTGGATCTGGTAGATTACAATGACTTACTGATCTATTGCCTTTTCCCCACAGAAACAGACGATGACACGCGCTCCTTTGCAGAGATGGTCTTTGCCTCAGAGGTGAAGGATGAAGGAGAACGGCATGAACTGTCTCCTTTTGATGTGGCAGATGTCTGTCCCATCTCACATCATGAAATGCAAGACCACATGATCAAAGAGGAGAACACAAGTGCTTCTGATAAACAGTGAGAATTGAGCAGATGTCCTGAAAGTTTGGATAAGTAACATTGTAAGACTAAGGTCTCTGCTATGATGCCTGTGCCAGCCTACAGCCACCTTTCTTCATACCTATCATGCTTTCAGGCCCACCTAATTATTTAAAGAAAGAAGCTGACACGAAACTATAGCAACTTTATATTTAATTCCACATAAAACCCATGTGCAATTTTTCGAAAGAAAAATGAGAGGCAGAGCTTTTTTTGAAAGGGTGGACATCTAACTAAGAAAAGGAACAAAGGAAAACAGAGATATATTAGAGTATCCTGCCAATGGGATGCTAAGAATGGGATGCTAAGCAAAATGGCAAATAACAATCCATCTATCTCTTCACGGTAGCCATTTTATAATAGGGAAATTCAGCAACACATGCTCACCATTCCAAATATTTCACCGGTCCAGAAAGATTGGAAATCACCTGTCATAAGATGTGGCTGAAGAAGGAATTATGTGGGATTTATGTTACCCATATAACTAAACATGTCCTATAGATACACTTACATAATCTGATACGTAAAGTGGATTCTTGCTTGGAAAAGACTTTCAAGACTAGGAGGGTTTATAAGTATGGGACACTATATGCTGTCACTAATGCAAATGTGACAGAGCAGCCTTCGGATCAAAATGTGTAGTCTAATATACTAAATGGAGGATATTTCAGTGTGGTTGACTTTGAAAAGTAAAGGCTTTCAAAATCTAAGATGGTTAAGTTAGTATGGATATGGGATGGAAACTGTATTTGTTACTCTTACTAAGGATTTCTGAAGGGATTTGGAAAGAAGGAACATGATCATTTTCAACTGGTTGGGCCATTCAGCACCCTTCAGTACTCTAAATCACAGTAACTTTATGAACTGCCTGCATGAGTTAGAAGAAGGGGACAGCATTCTTTAGTGTTTCTATTTCCTTCTTGATTAATCGGGGGAGAAGTCAAGTGCTTGGAACTCTATTTACAGGTGCCCCAGAGCTTGGCCCTCTCTCTCATCTGAATTTGCTAGAGAGATTCAAGGTGAGGTATTATCAATATGCTTAGATAGTCATTTATATATATCCACTAGATTCTCTAGAACAGTCTGCCTTCAGAGGTAAGGTTAGTTTTATTCTCATGGCCTTTCAGAGATTTATTAAGATCTGGCTTTTCTGGAACACCTAGTTCTTGAAAAATTGGACTGTTTTCAGTAGGTCTAGGAATATAAGGCCACTCAGGTATGAATTAAATCATATCCCTGTTGAATATACAGTAGAGGTGACAAAGAGATTTAAGGAATTAGATCTGATAGATAGAGGGCCTGAAGAACTATGGGCAGAGGTTCGCAACATTGTACAACAGGTAGCAACCAAAACCATCCCAAAGAAAAAGAAATGCAAGAAAGCAAAATGGCTGTCTGAGGAAGCTTTGCAAAAAGCTGAGGAAAGGAGGGAACCAAAGTGCAAGGGAGAAAAAGAAAGATACGCCCAATTGAATGCAGAATTCCAGAGAATAGCTAGAAGAGATAAGAATGCCTTCTTAAATGAACAGTGCAAAGAAATAGAAGAAAACAATAGAATAGGGAGGACCAGAGATCTTTTCAAGAATGTTGGAGAGATGAAGGGAATGTTTCATGCAAAAATGGGCATGATAAAGGACCAAAATGGCAGGGACCTAACAGAGGCAGAAGAGATTAAGAAGAGGTGGCAAAATTACACAGAAGAACTATACAAGAATGAGCTTAACGTCCCTGATAATCACAATGAGGTGGTCACTGACCTCGAGCCAGACATCCTAGAATGTGAAGTGAAGTGGGCCTTAGAAAAGCTGAGCAACAACAAAGCTAGTGGAGGTGACAGTATTCTAGCTGAGCTATTCAAAATCTTAAAAGACGATGCAGTAAAAGATCTACACTCAATTTGCCAGCAAATTTGGAAAACTCAGCAGTGGCCACAGGATTGGAAAAGATCAATTTACATTCCAATTCCAAAGAAAGGCAGTGCCAAAGAATGTTCAAACTATCGCACCATTGCACTCATTTCTCACGCTAGTAAAGTTATGCTTAAAATCCTACAAGCTAGACTCCAGCAGTATGTGGATCGAGAACTACCAGAAGTACAGGCAGGATTTCGAAGAGGCAGAGGATCTAGAGATCAAATTGCCAACGTACTCTGGATCATGGAGAAAGCTAGAGAGTTCCAGAAAAACATCTACTTCTGCTTCATTGACTATGCTAAAGCATTTGATTGTGTGGATCATAACAAACTGTGGCAAGTCCTTAAAGAGATGGGCATACCAGACCATCTTATTTGTCTCTTGAGAAATCTATATGCGGGCCAAGAAGCAACAGTGAGAACTGGACACAGAACCACTGATTGGTTCAAAATTGGGAAAGGAGTCCGGCAAGGCTGTATACTGTCGCCTTGCCTATTTAACTTATATGCAGAGCACATCATGAAAAAGGCAGGGCTAGATGAATCAAAAGTTGGAATTAAGATTGCCGGAAGAAACATCAACAACCTAAGATATGCAGATGATACCACTCTAATAGCAGAAAGTGAAGAAGAACTAAAAAGCCTCTTGTTGTGGGTGAAGGAGAGTGCAAAACGTGGGCTGAAACTTAACATTAAGAAAACCAAGATCATGGCATTCGGCCCTCTCAATTCCTGGCAAATAGATTGGGAAGAAATGGAGGTATTGACAGATTTTATTTTCCTGGGCTCCAAGATCACTGCAGATGGGGACTGTAGCCAAGAAATTAAAAGACGCTTGCTCCTCGGGAGGAAAGCCATGGCAAATCTAGACAGCACACTAAAAAGCAGAGACATCACCCTGTCAACAAAAGTGCATACAGTCAAGGCTATGGTCTTCCCAGTTGCAATGTATGGCAGTGAAAGCTGGACCATAAAAAAGGCTGAGCGCCAAAGAATTGAGGCCTTTGAACTATGGTGTTGGAGAAGACTCCTGTGAATCCCTTGGACTACAAGACAATCAAACCGGTCAGTCCTAGAGGAAATCAACCCTGACTGCTCTTTAGAAGGCCAGATCCTGAAGCTAAAACTCAAATACTTTGGCCACCTAATGAGAAGGAAGGACTCACTGGAGAAAGCCTAATGCTGGGAAAGAATGAGGGCAATAGAAGAAGGGGACGACAGAGAATGAGGTGGCTGGATGGAGTCACTGAAGCAGTAGGCATGAGCTTAAATGGACTCCAGAAGATGGTATAGGACAGGAAGGCCTGGAGGAACGTTGTCCATAGGGTCGTGATGGGTTGGACACGACTTTGCAGCTAACAAAAGAATATAAGAATACAGTTATTAACTAGGTATTGTTTTTATAGTGTTAACATTATGAATTGCTTAAAGCCCTTCTGGACGGAGGCAGTGTAAAAATCTTATATATGAATGAATGAGTGAATGAATGAATGAATGAATGAATGAATGAATGAATGAATGAGTGAATACATAGGAAGAATGACTGAAGATGCAAACAAAATCCAAATGTCCTAGATCCATTTAAAGGCATTTGCATACAGATCAATTCGTATCCCTCCACTCCTAACTGAACATACTTTAAATGTACAGAACAAGGAATTATATATACTGCTCAAAAAAATAAAGGGAACAGAAAATAAGACATCCTATTAAATACAGTACATTGTGTTGTTTAAGTGTTCCCTTTATTTTTTTGAGCAGTATATATGTAAAATATATGATCAACTGAACTAAACTGCTGCCAAAATTTGAAAAGAGTTTGAGCTTGTGTTCCATTCCTTTTACTGGCCCCCAGGAAGAAGAGGCTTTTGCGGCTGAAAACCATTGCGTTGGTTGTTCCTATTGTTGCGCAGTGTTCAACAAAACTGTCCACTTTAGCTGAGGTCATCTCTACTACTGCTATGTATGAAGATGTACCCAAATTTCAGCGTGTGCAGATCACAGGGGATTATGCTGCAGGGGTCAGTAGCTAAAGATCCTCAGATCCTGTCTGAGCCTTCTTTTGTCATTTCTTTCCATCATTCAGATGGTTCATATGTGACAGTACCGTTAGTGACTTATAATTATATAAAATCTAATTTCCACTTGGTAACATTTTACTGTACTATCTTATACTGTACAGCAAGTAGAGGATCATTATACTGTCTAACAAGAATTACAAACAAACAAAAGAAAAGTGTTATAGGCCCCTATTGCAAAAAAAAGAAATCTTGCTTATTACTGATTACACAAAGCATGTACGGGAAAATGCATATTTTCAAATATGCATTAAACACTTTATCCTATGTCACTCCCTGTAAGTCGGCAAGAGAGCTGCAGAATGGTATGGAGAGAGTAGGAACCTGTGACATGGGAACTACTATATGAGGCCAAATATATCCTGAGATAAAGTTTTGTCCCAAGTAATAAAATATAGCTATAAAATTGTTCAAAGTGCAACTGAAATTATACCATCTTTGACTAAATGGAGAGTCTGTACTCTGTGTTAAGTACAATAACATAACAAAAGTCTGTAATCTTAATATTGCTTGTTTCCAATCTCTATTCCACATTCTGAATCCCAAAGAATATAATCCAGAAATGGAATGGGAAAGAAAAGATAAGGCTTTTTATGATAAATTCTACCTACATTAATTAGCAGCAGCAACTATATTATGAATGACATAATTTGAATCCAAGACAAATATGTCATAAAAGAGATTTAGCGAATCAAAAGAAATTAAAAAGAAAAATCATACAGATGCTTAGAAGGGCTTGTTTCGGCATCTTATCAAATATTTTGATTTCCTTTAATTGCTGTCTCAGATGATGATCATTGGAGAAGATAGCTGCTGCTATAGTATTTATTTACTAGACATATTGCCCACTTTTCATTATTAATATAATAATTGCAAAGCAAGGCTACAAGATTAAAAGCAAAGCAATTCACCTCCTTAAAACCTTTGTTGGACTCTCCTTCTCTTTAATACCTCATATTTTCTATGCTCCATCCATTGGGTCACTCCAAATTTGGCAGAGAGCTTGTCCCTATTAAGATTTGCAAGGAGTTACAAGTTGCTAAGCAATAGGGGACACCCACAATCTCTCTTTCCATCTTTCTCTCTTCATGATAAGACTTACCAAGTACTGAGTTTGGATTTATCCCATCCTTACTGTTATTACTACAATAGCACAGTGCATATAAATCCCATAGTAGACTTCTGTAGTTTTCAGCCATTCTTGTGTTTTATACTCTTATGATCATGAACTATCTGGAACTAGGAATTTTAACATATGTTAAATTGTAGGTATCTGTGGAGGACTTTGAACTAGTCTGCCAGGGTCTATATCGTGCCCTATGCATCCGAGAGAAGAATATGCTGAAATCTTTCCAGCGATTCCCCCAGACTCCTTCCCAGTTCTTACGCGCCATTGAAAATGAAGTATGGAAGCCCAGTGAAGAGATGTGGCCAGGTAACTTATGAATAAACTTCTTATCGGCAAGCTTTGCTAGGAGTACATGGAAAATGTAGCTATGTTTGAAAGGAGGGCCACGTAGGCTGTCCATGCAGGATAAATTGAGTTGCCATTCTTGAAGGAGCCCAGTCAGTTTCCCCTACAAATGTTTTCCAAAGCAGAAATACCAAGTGATTAGGAAACCTGATCATCAAAAATAGTAAAAAATCTGTTGGTGCAAAGATTGGCCACTAAAGATGCAGATACTTTGTGTCTTGGCAAAGTGAGATGTGCTTTCTGCCTGGCCCTGTGAGACCAGTCTATCAAGTACAAAAGTGGAAGAAATGAACTTGAGGGAGTTACAGAAGTCTGCTTCTCATGTCATCTTTGACTGAGCAGGTATGTTGCAACTTCTGTTAAAGCATACCTAACTTTGCTATCTTAGGTAGGCAGATAGTCAGTGATCTTTTGCTAAGGTAGCTCTGGGTCTATGGTTAATGCAAAGAGAAAATGCTGATTATTATTATTATTATTATTATTATTATTATTATTATTATTATTATTATTATTATTATTCTATACACTGATGATATTAGGGATTGAACCTATGTTCTTCTACAGTACATGAAAGAAAAGTGGTATACTCCTGAACTGAAATGTCCCTTATCAGTTGCATGTAATTCAAACTTAGTTTGGGCAGAATTTCTGTTACAAATTGCTCGTGTAAACAAACTGACAAAACCTTGAATATCCAACAGTACTAGAAAATGTAAAAAGTTCTAGAATAATAACAGAGTTTAATTTCCTTCTCCCTTTACTTTTTAGAATAGCCACAATATAGGTATGGAAAAGCTCAGGCCGCAAAAACAACTGCAACGCTCAGCAAACATATTCCAACTGCATTTGTTTACCAATGTATCTGTGGGAGTGAAAAAGGGGAGGGAATGAAAACTATGTGGTGGAACAAATACACAAAAATCAAAATATGTGTTTCATATGGTAATTTTTTTTCTTGTGGTAAGATATTTAATAGGAACAAACTGAGCGTGTCATATGGTAGTTCTGCAAGAAACAATAAAGAGAAAAGCAGGAGCAAGGTAGGGAGAAGTCTTTTGTTCAGAGAGTGTAAGGCAGACGTGTCAAACACAAGGCCCGGGGGCCAGATCCGGCCCGCGAAGTGGTTTCATGTGGCCCGCGAAGCCATCCTGGAAACAGTGAGGGAACGGCCCCCACTGCCTTGGCCCTGGCCCAGAGACCCTCCTTCTGCCAGAGACCCTCAGATCTGTCCCACTCCTGCCCAGGCCCCCATAGGCACCCTTGATGGGAACGATGTAGAGCTGGCCACGCCCACCCAGTAGGCCATACGCACTCTAGCCACGCCCACCCAGTAGGCCACGCCCACCCTGGCCATACCCACCTGGCCCCCTGAGGGCAACCACAATGCTGATGCGGCCCTCAATGAAATTGAGTTTGACACCCCTGGTGTAAGGTCAAAAGAATCTCAGCAAAAGTTCTTACCTTTGGCAACCAAGGAAAACATCACGGGGGGAAGGGGGGAAATCTTTTTCCCAATATCAAGTTATTTTCTAATGATTCCACAGATTTGTAGAATTTATTTGCATATCTAGGAATGCATAGGTCCTGTACCTTTCCTTATCTTCACTTGTGTGTTTCTTTGCTTGACTTTAGTGTTCACTTCACCAGTGAAGAATAGTGCAGATCTTTGGCAATCTGACAATCTTCCTGAGAATCTGAACTACCATACAGAAATGAAAGAAGGGGTGGTATATGTCTATGCTGACAAAGAAGCCGCTGCCAGGAGGGAGCCCATGGACTTATCCTACCCTAACCTGGAGGTCTTTATTGATGACATGACCTTCCTGCTTGCCCTTATAGCAAAGGGGCCTGTGTAAGTCTCTTAAAGCCGGAACTGGTGACTCTGAGCTGGAGAAAAGCAGGTCTTAACCTTCTTGGGGTACTGAGTATGTTATGTATGAAGTAACCAACCTGCATAGTTAATCAGCCTGGGAGTGGTCATTCTACCGGCGGGAATTCCTGGACACTGGGTTGGGTGTTTGAGGTAAGGCGGGAGATCCCTGTCGGGGTTGGCTAGCGTCCAGCAGCTGCTGGGCATATATAAAGCTACCCCGGACTGGTCAGTCTCAGTTCCTTCCACGTGTACTCAAATAAACAATGTAATAACAATCTGTCTCGCTGTTAATGTCGCCGATCCGAACACAACATAGTATCATAAAGTAGATGAAGCCATAGTGCCTATCAGAGAGAGGAGAGAGTCTGAGTAGGTTTTAAAGTGTTTTCAACAGAAATTTGCTTTGTTTCCTTGTGTTTCCCATTTGAAAAGATCAGGAAGCTGTGTTGTTAATTTTCATGATCAGGGGGCTCTGAAAGCTCTGACAAAAATGGTCTACTCTAGAAATGCTTACTTATGGTATGGATCATTGACATAGAGTCTAGGAAAGTTAAGTGCATAAGTGCAAAATCTCTCAAAAGTGATTTTATGCAATTAAAAGAAGTAATGGTAAACCAACCACCACCAGTTCCCTATATCAGTGTTTAGTGTTTCTCAACCTTGGCAGTTTTAAGACCTGTAACCTTCAGTTCACAGAATTCCACAGTCACTGCCCTATATTGACACATGAGGTCTATAGTTGAATGCAGCAGTTGCATTATAGAAGTGTCTTTCCTGTAGACACAGGAAGCAAGAGCCAAGTTGTCCTACTTGGTAACAAGTGTGAGTCAGCTATCTCTGTTCAATTTTGAATGTGAGCTTCATTAAGCTCTCATTTATTAAGCTTAGAATAGTGGGGACCATCATGCCTGACAGATGGTGGTGATACTGGCAAATGTTTTCTTACTCTTTCATCTACGTTTTTTTCCTAACTTGATGGGGCACTTATGGGCAAATATGTGGTCTTTTTGTGACTATTGCAGTAAAACCTATTCCCACCGAAGACTTCGATTCCTATCCTCCAAGTTCAGTGTACATGAGATGTTGAATGAGATGGAAGAATTGAAGGAGCTTAAGAACAATCCCCATCGGGACTTCTATAATTGTCGGAAGGTGAGGGATTTGGCTTTATATTATCTTCTTATCAGAAAGCATAATGTCAAATAAAGTTGGAGAGATTCTCACAATAACTTTCACACTGTTACATTCTCACCTAAATATATCAGTTAGTAGAAATTATTTCAGACATATTTCAGACATTCTTGCATGATTTTTGGAAATATATACGTGTGAACAAATGAGCAATCCATCAAAGACAGTGCTGCTTATTTCTGCTTGCAAAAGCACAGATGAAAAACTCTGCTCCCTGAGATTCATTTTTTCCTGCCTCTTCCTCTTTCAAAATCTTCTGACTTTCCAAAATAAGGAAGGTAGCATGTGCTAAACTAAGTGCCAAATTCTTTCATTTGTTTTACGTATTCTATTTTTTAGACACTGGTTTTCTAAGTGTGATTTTGATGCACAGAATTGAAGGGCTCCCTTATTATGGTTTACTAAGAATTCTGGGGGTTGTAGTTTTTATAATTGGGTTGCCCCAGAGAAGAGTAGACTGATCTACTCCAATATCATTTTTATGATGGGTTCTGGGGGAAAGATTCCCAACAGTAACCATCACCTTCCTCCCAACTGACCTTTGGCTTCTCTAACAGGTAGATACACATATCCATGCTGCAGCTTGCATGAATCAAAAGCATCTATTACGATTTATTAAGAAGTCATACCGGACAGATGCTGAAAGGGTGGTATACAAATACAAGGATGAAACACTGACGCTGAGGCAGCTCTTTGAGAAGCTCAATCTTCACCCCTCTGATCTCACTGTGGATTCACTTGATGTGCATGCAGTAAGTTCTGTCTATTTCTATTACTTGAGTAAGGATAAGTCATGCAAATGGTAAAATCCTGCATCACTCTTAATATTAAACCAGCATTTATGGGTTTGTGTACTTGGCTATTCTTTTATGCTGCAGGGCCGCCAGACTTTCCAACGCTTTGATAAGTTCAATGCCAAGTATAACCCAGTAGGGGCCAGTGAATTGCGTGATCTCTACCTAAAGACTGAAAATGCCATCAATGGCGAGTATTTTGCTACCATCATTAAGGTTAGATAGTATGATATATACCTATTTTTTGAGTCTGAATTTGAGCATGAAGAAATCTACTGGAAGCAGATAATTTATCTGTTAAATTCTTATTTATCAGGAAGTTGGCTCTGATTTAGAGGATGCCAAATACCAATATGCAGAACCACGACTTTCCATCTATGGATGCTCACCAGAAGAATGGCCCAAATTAGCTAAATGGTTCACCCAACATCGTGTATATTCACCTAATATGAGATGGATGATCCAGGTACCCAGAATTTAGTAAGTACAAGAGGGTGAGATTAACATTTGCAAAAGATCTATTAAAATTTGAGCCCAACTATTGGACTTTTGTTAGTTTTGATTCTAGCTAAGTTTTAATAGTTGCAAGTCATTATTGAGTTCCAAAGCAGCTTAGAAGAATCCAAAAATAAAGTTAAAATGCAATACACACATGGACACACACATTTTGGTGTGTGTGTGTGTGTGTGTGTGTGTGTGTGTGTGTGTGTATACAGGTGAAACTCGAAAAATTAGGATATTGTGCAAAAGTTCATTTATTTCAGTAATGCAACTTAAAAGGGGAAACTAATATATGAGATAGATTGCATTACATGCAAAACAAGATAGTTCAAACTGTGATTTGTCATAATTGTGATGATTATGGCGTACAACTCATGAGAATGCCAAATCCACAATCTCAGAAAATTAGAATATTGTGAAAAGGTGCAATATTCTAGGCTCAAAGTGTCCCACTATAATCAGCTAATTAAGCCATAACACCTGCAAAGGGTTCCTGAGCCTTTAAATGGTCTCTTAATCTGGTTCAGTAGGAATCACAATCATGGGGAAGACTGCTGACCTGACAGTTGTGCAGAAAACCATCATTGACACCCTCCATAAGGAGGGAAAGCCTCAAAAGGTAATTGCAAAAGAAGTTGGATGTTCCCAAAGTGCTGTATCAAAGCACATTAATAGAAAATTATGTGGAAGGGAAAAGTGTGGAAGAAAAAGGTGCACAAGCAGCAGGGATGACCGCAGCCTGGAGAGGATTGTCAGGAAAAAGCCATTCTAAAGTGTTGGGGACTTTCACAAGGAGTGGACTGAGGCTGGAGTCAGTGCATCAAGAGCCACCACACACAGATGGATCCCGGACATGGGCTTCAAATGTCGTATTCCTCTTGTCAAGCCGCTCCTGAACAACAAACTACATCAGAAGCGTCTTACCTGGGCTAAAGAAAAACAGACCTGGTCTGTTGCTCAGTGGTCCAAAGTCATCTTTTCTGATGAGAGCAACTTTTGCATCTCATTTGGAAACCAAGGACCCAGAGTCTGGAGGAAGAATGGAGAGGCACACACTGCAAGATGCTTGCAGTCCAGTGTGAAGTTTCCACAGTCTGTGTTGATTTGGGGAGCCATGTCATCTGCTGGTGTTGGTCCACTGTGCTTCATTAAGTCCAGGGTCAACGCAGCCATCTACCAGGAGATTTTGGAGCACTTCATGCTTCCTTCCGCAGATGAGCTTTATGGGGATGCTGACTTCATTTTCCAGCAGGACTTGGCACCTGCCCACACTGCCAAAAGCACCAAAACCTGGTTCAATGACCGTGGGATTACTGTGCTTGATTGGCCAGCAAACTTGCCTGACCTGAACCCCATAGAGAATCTATGGGGCATTGCCAAGAGAAAGATGAGAGACATGAGATCGAACAATGCAGAAGAGCTGAAGGCCACTATTGAAGCATCCTGGTCTTCCATAACACCTCAGCAGTGCCACAGGCTGATAGCTTCCATGCCACGCCGCATTGAGGCAGTAATTGCTGCAAAAGGGGCCCAAACCAAGTACTGAGTACATATGCATGCTTATACTTTTCAGAGGTCCGATATTGTTCTATGTACACTCCCTGTTTTATTGATTGCATGTAATATTCTAAGTTTCTGAGATCGTGGATTTGGGGTTTTCATGAGCTGCATGCCATAATCATCACAATTATGACAAATCACGGCTTGAACTATCTTGCTTTGCATGTAATGAGTCTATCTCATATATTAGTTTCCCCTTTTAAGTTGCATTACTGAAATAAATGAACTTTTGCACGATATTCTAATTTTTCGAGTTTCACCTGTACACACACACACACACACACACACACACACACACACACACACACAGAGGCACACACATATATAACAGTAGATAAGAATTTGCTATACCCTGTTGTGGATCAACAGTGCTTCCAAATTAGGCTTTTACTGTGCAGTTGCTCATATTCATTTATTTTACATAGAGTATAGATGTCATTATCTTCTATTTGTAACCCATTTTCCCAAATACCTCCATGTTTGTTTCCTATCATTTACATTAAAATCTATTAAAGAGGCACCCATTGCACATCTTTACTATGTCTTTGATTAATAGCACTAGGAGCATCAGTCAGGAAACACTGTAAGAAACAGGATAAGAATATATAGATGAAGGGCAGCTAGTTTTCATAGGAACGTAAGGTACAAGAACAGGCCAGGCCAGAACTTGTAATATTATGGGAAATTTTAAGATAATAACTTGCTGCAAAAAAGACTGGTTATCGACTAACTTTTATGATCTAGCCTCCTGTAATATATTATCTGACAAAGGTCAATTCCATGACAAAAGACTCAGATTTTTCTTCTCTTTTTCTACCAGCAAATTTTCTTGAGCCACCACTGAAATGTAATGAAACATGGATTAACTGATTCCTCAGTCAAATAAGGACTATGTCAGACTTCTTAGCTGGCTCGAACATAGCTGAAGCTTCTCACAAACTTCAGGCAGTGCAGCTAACATCACCTAGAACTGAAGCCACTTCAACTAGTTGATTGCCTTCTGATTGTTAAGATAGCTGTTCTTGTCTGATTTCTCCTGGGTTTAATTCTGCTGTCTTTTCTGCTCACCCTTTCTGTGGGCTTAATGATAACCCTTCTTCATGTTCTTGCTAGATGGTATAAGGAATGAAGCTGGTGAGACAGAACTGTTATATATGAGGAATTTTTCATGGCCTTTAGTAGGTCAGTCAAGTTATCTGTTGACTTAGAAGAGCAGGAGGAAAAAAATAAAATTTAAACTTTGGCACATTTATATAAAGTTTTTGGTTTTCATTTATACCAAGGGGAAATATGTGTATGTATGGCTTTATTCTTGTTTGAAATAACAAGACTAATCAAGAAGGATCAGATCTGAAAGACTTGTACCAAGTAAATCAATTTCTGAAAAAGGGCTCCAGTGCCTGGAGAGCAAAGATTTACTGCTCAGCCTTATGTGAAATCTGACAGCTGCTCACTGGTTATTGCTATTCTCAGGATGCCTAAGAAACTCTAGCTCCTAATGTATTTCTCATAACTAAGGGAAACTAAGCTGAAATATCCTGACTGTAACTCCAAGGCTGTAGCCATGGTATAGCCTTGACTCTAATTCATTCTTTTTTTAGTTTTCTAGGGCTATTACCAATATCTTTTAACAGTCACCTACGTAGGAGACGTAAAAGAGGCTAGGATTTGCAAGCAATATTTTTATGTTGCAACCTTCATGTTGTGGGAAACTCTCCATCTTCAAAGTAGATGGCAATTGTGATGATAATTATGACAACAATGAAGAAGGAGGAAGAGGATTACATTTAGAGGTTGCTTAACTTCAGAACGACTCTGGCAGCTTTACAGTTTTAAAAAAGAAAAAAAAAATAGAGAATCTGAAGTGTTCAAACAACCATATCCCATAATCTAACCTCCCTCCGAAAACTAAACCTAAATCCCCATAACCCAACTCTCACAACCTTCACCACTGTGACACCAATCCATTCTGGGGAACCATTAAGGAATGAACGGTCACTGTGACACGATGCTTACCATTTTTATATTGCTTGTGTTTACTATTTGTTTTTATGTTTTTATTGTAAACTGCTGAGTATAATCTATGTTGAATCTGGTGGGATCTAAACACAATCTGTAATAAAAACAATGACTTTTGGAGAAGCTTGTGGGGGCAGGGATACAGCCAAGACTTTTGTGAGGCAGCAGGTTTTACATCCTCACTGTAAGCTGTCTTTCAGCCCATTCGCTTCTGCTGTGCTATAGGAACTGAGTTGAACTGATTCTCTTTCCTATCTCTTCCCTCAGTGATGTCTTTAGGGCAAAGAACTTTCTACCGCACTTTGGGAAGATGCTGGAGAACATTTTCCTGCCTGTGTTTCAAGCAACCATCAATCCTCAGGACAATAAGGAACTGAGTGTTTTCCTTCGTTATGTGAGTACTTCCTGCTACGGAAAGCCCAGGACGAAGAATGTGGTCCTAATTCCATTGTTGGAAACTGAGCATGCTCTTTAAAACTGCATGCCAGAGACCAGGGATAGTGCTATATCAAAAGTATGGATCTAAGGAAGCATGTCCTTAGCTAGAGAAAGTTAACAACTCAGCGAATTGGGGGTCTCGACCCTAAGAATAACAAGAAATAAGATATTACACCACTGTGAGATTTTATCATCATGTACACTGTTTTCTTATTATTTGCAGGTTACTGGTTTTGATAGTGTAGATGATGAGTCCAAACATAGTGGGCACATGTTTTCTACCAAGAGTCCCAAGCCTGAGGAGTGGAACCATGAAAAGAATCCATCCTATACATATTATTTGTATTATATGTATGCCAACATCCTTGTGCTGAATCATCTTCGACGGTGAGTTCTGGCTTAAGCTTGCAAAGGATTATGCTTTGATACTCAAATTCCCTTTACTAACTCAATAAAGCAATATTCTTATCTTTGATGGTTTTGATAACCATCCACTAAGTGTATGTATTTCAAGAACGCATTTGCATCAAATCTCTTCATGAAATCTAGCTTTTAAGAGTCTTCATTTCAAATTCACTACAGAAGAAAGAACAAATAAATTTCGATAAGGTCAAGACTGTTGAATTACCCCTGAAATTTAGATGTCCAATTGCATTCTGCTCTCCTCTCAATATACCTTTGAAATAGAAAGGAAATGAGTGTGTCTCTGTGTGTGCATGTGTATGATAGTATCCAATAAAGTCTTAGTTAGCTGGATCCCTCTGTGGACATATCCTTCTATCCTAATTAACCCAAGATGTACAGTATACATAAAGGCTGCCTTATTATTTCCAGGAAGCGTGGTATGAACACCTTCCTGTTCCGTCCTCACTGTGGAGAAGCGGGTTCTCTTACCCACCTACTGGCTGCCTTCATGACTGCAGATAATATTTCTCATGGCTTGAACCTGATGAAGGTGAGTTGCACCATTCAAAAGAGGAACACAGATATAATACACCTTTTTAGATACTTATATGATTTTCTTGCATAGTAGTAATACACCAAAAGCTCATTGTATCTTCAGTTTGAAAACATGGCCCAGCTGGCTTCCTTAAAGCCTTAAGATTTTTTTTCCCCTAGAATTCAGATCCTATCATAGATTTCTAAGATGGAATATAACTGAGATGATTGGAATTCTGTTTCCAAGTTCTTAACAAGTAATGAATAACATAAGAAACAATATTATTGGACTTCCGGTGGCTCTGCGGCGACGGAGGGAGCCTTCCCGGGCTGCCCGCGGCTCAGCTGGTGTTTTTTCGCCCGAAACAGCGCCGATCAGCTGTTCGGGCGAATCTGAAGCCCCCTCCTCGGGAGAAGAGGAGGGGGTGAGCCCCCAGGTGGGGGTTGAGTTCTCCGGGGCCGCCTGAGCTTGGAGCTTGGGCGGCTGAAGGATTGAACTCCCCCGTAGCCTGGGCTGCTCCCAGCTGGCTAGCGTCTCTGCTCCGGACTTCATGGAGCAGAGCCAGGCGTCTGCGACCATCCCTGCTTGAAGGAGAGACTATGAAAGGGAAAGAGCAGGCAGAGCAGTACAAGAGGGAAAGATGAAGAGATGAAGAAGATTTTATTTTACTCTCAAGCTTGATGGACTTTGCTTAAAACTTAAAGTGAAAGTGCGTCACAATTGTAAGTAAAAGATGGCGGCTAAACCTCCCCCTAGAACTTTTCGGAGTGCTGGAAATTCTCCGGTGCAACAACAATCATTGCTGCAGGCGTTGCATTCTCCTGATGTATTGACATCGAAGGATCTTGAAAAACATACCCAGTTAATTTTGGAGTCAATGGGTGTTAAATTTCTACAGATGGAGGAGAAATTGGAGAAATTGGAGCAGAGAATGGAAGAAAGGATGGAACAGAAACTTAGAGAAATGAAGGTAGACATTTTGTCCTCAGTGCAAAAAGTTGCTAAATGTGTGGAGGTGCTGGATGATCAAGTGCAAGATTTGATTCAAAAGAATGCTTTATTAGAAGCAAAAGTATTGGAAATTGAAGATTTAAAAGACAAAATCGACAGTGAACAGAGCTTGGCCCAATTTTACCAGATGCAGTTTGCTGTGAGAATTAGAGGCCTAAAAGAGAATATTAAGGAAGATTTAAAGCAGCTGGTTTCTGAGGCTTTTGAGGGAGTATTGAACCATCCAGCATCTGAATTAAAACAAGGTATGGACAAAGTGTTTCGTGTGAATTCGTGGATTGCTAAACAGAGAAAGTTGCCTAGAGATGTGGTGGTTTATTTTGTAAAAAGGGAAATTAGAGATGAAGTTATACAAGCTGCCTACGATACCAAAGTTGTGATTGCTGGTCAACAAGTTTTGGTTCTAAAAGAAATTCCTCCAAAGATTTTAAAGAGAAGGAAGGATTTTATATTTCTTGTGCAAGAGCTCAAGCAAAGAGATATAAGGTTCAGATGGGAGATCCCAGCTGGGTTGAGCTTCATGTATGATGGCAAAAGGTACTGTTTGAGTAATGTGAAGCAAGCGCATGATTTTTATAATAATGTCTTGAAAGTAACCCCATCAACACTTCTGGAAGCTGCAGAGGGATCTGGAGAAGGAGAACATCAAGAGGATGAAGATGCACAGATAGACGAGAAGGGTACAGGAGGAGTTCAAGCTGCAACTCTTTTGGATGATCTTAGAGAACAGAGGGTGACGCGTGCTGCCTTAAAACGCTCAAAAAAGGAAAAAAAATAAGACCAGTAGAAATCTATGGAACTTCCACAAAATATTTATAGTTAAGTGGTAGTTGTGTTTTTAAAAAAAAAAAAAAAAGTTTTGGGATGCTATGTATGGTAATAGATTTTTTTTTTTTTAAATTTGGAATTAATGGACAACTTACTACAGAGGAAGAGGAAGAAAGTTTTGTGGGTTAATGTGGGTTAATTTGTGTAAGAACTATTTATTAATGTGCAAATGAGAATATGTTAAGGTAATAGTGAATTGTGGAAGAACATAGATGGGAATGATGCTAGTTTTCTTTTATTTTAGTTTTTTATATATATTTAGTATTATTAAGGATTGGTTTACTATATACAAGCTAGAGAGTGATGGATTTTAGAGTTTATAATTGTTAGTATATGATTGTTTATGATTGCCTTTTAGATATATACCTTGTATTTTGCTCTGGGAAGTCGGGGGGGGGGAGGGGGGAGGAGGGGAAGTGGAGGGGGGGAGGTAGGGGAGGGAGGAGGGGGAGGGGGAGGGGGGGAGATAGGGGGGAGGTAGGGAGGGGAGGAGGGAGGGGGAAGGGGGGTTTTTTTAAAGGAAAATTGTATTTTATAAAACTTTTCAATAAAAAAAAAAAAGAAACAATATTATTCAACTTTTTTTTGGGAACAAACCTGAAGTCTACTATCCTCTCAGGCAAGAAATTAGAGATCTTGCTTCATGACTGTACTAACTCAATTCTACTGTCTTTTCCCCCCAGTCTCCTGTGCTGCAGTATCTCTACTTCTTAGCCCAAATCCCAATTGCCATGTCCCCACTTAGTAACAACAGTCTCTTCTTAGAGTATGCCAAAAACCCACTCCTTGATTTCCACCAGAAGGGACTCATGGTATCTCTCTCCACTGATGATCCCATGCAATTCCACTACACCAAGGTAGGAAGCCAGTTCCTTTCCATGGGTATTTGTTTATAAAAATAGATGGGAAGCAGGCAAGAAAGATGGCTGCATGTTTGGCATTTGCCTTTTAGCACTTTTTTATTTCTCAGGAGCCTCTCATGGAAGAATATGCAATTGCTGCTCAAGTCTTCAAGCTGAGCACCTGCGATATGTGTGAGATTGCACGCAACAGTGTCCTGCAGTGTGGCCTGTCTCATGAGGTATGATGCTTTCCTTTGCTTCCATTCAATTGTGTCTGATTCTTGGACACTGCCTGGGCAAGTCCTGCTGTTTTCTTGGCAGGGATTTTCAGAAGTGTTTTGATATTGCCTCCTTCCTAGGGCTGAGAGAAAGTGACTGGTCCAAGGTCATTCAGCTGGTTTGGAGACTAGAGCAGGACTAGGATAGATGGTCTCCCGGTTTCTAGGCAGATACTTTAACCACGACTACACCAAACTGACTTCCTATGAGGCTTACTAGAAAATCTCAAAGGATTATATGAGGTTGCTGCATACCTGAGAATATGCCAAGGTTGACCAGAGGGAGGAAAAAAAAGATACAGAGAAGGAAGAGAAGCAAAAAGAAGCTCCTTTTTAAAATGGAGGAATTACGGAAAAAGTGATTAGAATACATGTGTGACTCATTCCATCCCTTTGACAGGAAAAGCTCCATATTTTGGGCAAGAACTATCACGAAGATGGGCCGCAGGGCAATAACATCTCCAAGACCAACGTGGCGCAGATCCGCATGGCTTACCGCTATGAAACATTGTGCTATGAGCTTGATCTTATGGCTGAGGGGATGAAATCACCTGAGTAGATTGGAGCATCTTGTATATCAACTGTTGGAACCATGGAGCCGACTGGAGCCAGAAAAATAGCATTGGCATTTGGCATTTCCTCCCCTCAGTTATGGGGAGGAGAGATAGCCTGACCATATAGTTTCAGCTTACATTATATTTTCCAAAGAGAAAAGAAATACAGAATGTTTCCTAAGCTTTTTGTACTATCGTACTTATTTGTTCTACAAACATCAGTTTTTTCCAACATCCTGGATGAAAAATCCTATTACAACTGAGTTCAAACATTTTGTTAAACCATTATACTGAAGTCTGGATTGATTTAATTTTATTTAGTGCCAAATAACTCTGGGCAGCTCACAAGACAATTAACAGAATAAAAATAATATAACAAGAACAATAACACACTTGTTTATAACAAGCACACTAGAAAAGAGGGAAAACAATATGGTGAATCTGGCAGACCAAACAGAACACATACAGTACTTCAATATCCAGCAAGGGGCTCCAAATCACCCTAGCCCAAGGTTTGGGAAAATAGTCAGGTTTTAAGGCCCTCCAAAACAGCATCAAGGTATCCCACGCCTTTCTTTTAAATGGATCACTATCGTGTTTTTGGAAGATTGTGAGCACCATGAAAGTCAGAGAGTAACTGATGGTACATTGTGCTCCTAACCCTACCAAACTGAATGCAAGAAAATCCCAAATTGAACTAAAATTTTCTTTCAATCACTAAAATCTCAAGGTCACTAATCCCACAAATATTAGAGCAAATGGGGATACATCTTGCAAAAAGTGACAATCCTCCAAGATTTGGTGCAATAATGTCAACCAGTGGATTCTGCCTCTGTCTCCCCCAGGATTGTGCCTGTTCGTGATTCCAGTCTGCTACACCCTTGCACAGAAATTATAATGGACTCAAGCAATTCAATCTCTCCCCACAAGCAGTTTTCATTCCTCCCCTCCTCTTGCCTCTTTTTGTTTTTTGTGCCTTTCAATAATTATTGACTCCTGGATTGCAATTTTCTCGGCAAGGATTTTTTCCCCAGAAGTTTCCCGTTGCCTCCTTTCTAGGATGGAGAGTGACTGGCCCAAGACCTAGCTGGCTTGTGTCTAAGGCAGGACTTGAATTCAAGATTTCCCAGAAGGAAGATCGTGCAACTTCCAGCTCTAATCAGACAGATCTTTCTTTTGTTCAGCTGCCTTCTGCATACTTGTCATCAACACCAGTAGGCAGACTGCCCTGGATTCCTAGGTTTATATTCACAGCTCTCCTAATAGAAAGTTATTCTTTTGATAGAAGGGTTTAAGAAGAATATAAGTTACTTGAAACCATGCTAGAGCCCTTTTAGGTTTAGAATTGACACAGGAAATGCATGTAAATAGAGATACAAAGTACAACCCTGACTCTAAAAAAAGAACAGGAAACCTTTGGCCTTCCAGTTGTTCTGGACCTCCAACACAGCCTCTTCATGTCACTGGGAAGAGTTAGTATTGAAGTCTTCATTTTGATTCATCCAAATCGATTCCTAACCAGATATCCTTGTGAGAGATTCCTCTCCCAAATAGGTTCTCCCACAGGTCTTTTCCCCTTGCCAGATCATGAATCTGTCCATTCAGTTCTATTAACCGTGATACACTGAGCATCACTTGCAAGGCTACCTGCTGGGCAGAAAAAATCTGGATGACCAAGAGATGGCAGCAGCCAAGAGCTGGAGGTCTTTCATTTTTGACTCAGACTTGATTTCTGGCAACAAATCCATGTAGTTTTTCCAGGCAACCTTTTTGCAGAAGCAGTTTGCCTTCTTCCTAGGGCCAAGAGAGAATGACCTACCCAAAACTACCCAGCTGACTTCATGACTAAGGCAGGACTAGAATTCACAGCCTCCCAGTTTCTAGCCCGGGGTGGGCAGTAATTTTCCCAAGGGGCTACATGAGAAACTGGGACTGTTGTGAAAGGCTGCCAACACCGCCCTACCCCACCATTGCCTTGCCCCTAATGCTGCCCTGCCCCTTGCCACTGATACCACTGATGCCATGGGCTGGACAGGGACAGCCAAAGGGCCAAATGTGGCCCACAGGTGGCACAGGCCTGCTCTAGCCTGATGCCTTAACCACTGTACTCTACTACTCTACTGACTGTTAAAGCAGTAGATTTCCATGCATGATCACGGAAACATTACAATATACAGGTGTAAGAGCAGCTATATAACTAAGATATTTAGCCTGTTGGGAAATAGACATTTTGAAGCAGGGATCAATAGTCTGTTCTTTCATATTGATTCATTTAAATTTCTGGTTTTAATATTCTGATAGCCAGCCTCTTTGAAATGATATTCTAATCTGCAAAGTACAATTCTATATGTGATTAGGCAAAAATAAAATCAGTCAAGCACCATAACCTCAAATATGCAGTTTTTCCGTTTTGCTTGAAAATTCTGAATACTTAATTCAGTTGAAAGTGAGGCAACCCAGCCCGCATCAACATAACTGCTGATATTTCATAAACAGTTGAAGACATGCGGCATTTTGGAGATTAACTAATTTAACGAGACAGAAAAGTGTACTTGATCTGGATAATCATTCATAAAAGATTACCATACAGTGTCATGAGTATGGAGCAACTAATGCAGCAATTGCTATGGTATTAAGATAATAAGTCTTAAATGCTTTGTACTGTCAGTTACCTTTTATCATTAATATTACTTCATACGGTAGTTATCCCATTATATTACGGTAGTTCTTTCACCATCTACTGACTACTGTTTTTCTTCTTCTTCTGTTCAACTATGTACAAGTCTCAGAGGCTGTCTGGATAATTTCCTGCAGTTTTCTAAGCAAGGTTTTTCAGAAATGGGTTTTGCCATTGCCTTTCTAGGGTTGAAAGAGTGACTAGCCCAAGGTCACCCAGCTGGTTTTGTGCCTAAGATGGAACTGGAACTCATGATTTTCCAGTTTCTAGCCTGATGCGTTAACCATTACACCAAACTAGCTCTCAACAGATTTCTGTTACAAATATTCAAAATACTTGTTAATATTGGATGATACCAATAAAATGATAAAAAGAGCCCATGAAAGAGACCTAAAACAAGATGGATTGACGACATCAGCAAGTATTTCAGGCCCAATTGGCAAAAGAAAGCACAGGACCGTTATTGGTTGGAAACATGCGGGAGAGGCCTTCATCCTGCATATGGACAGACAATTTCTAAAATGATGATGACAATGACGATCATTGCATGATAGTAGAACTTTAGGAGGTATCCACTGGAATTGAGTGGCCACTAAATTTAAATAAGTAAATATGCAAATTATAAATTACCGTACACATAAATAAAAAAACCAATTAATATTGATAAAATTTAAAAAAACTCATGGTGCTGATAAGTCTAAACAAGAGAACTTCAGGAAAGGAAATTTTTATTTCCCTGGATTTCAAGAAGGAAGAGATTTTATGCTTCTGTCACTTCAAAGCTTGGTTGTAATTAGTCTCACTGTATTAATTTTTGCAAAACAACTTGAGCCCTGGTATATAATAAAGCAAGTTTCAATTTAATATAGAGTTCAAGGGCAAAGCAATCAAACATTAGCTGTATGCTAATCCTGCATAACTAAGGATCACCATATCAGACCCAGACCCTTACCTCTTTATTGTGGCGCAGACTATTTCTCAAGTTGTGTACATATTACACAGATCTGTTTTCAAGTTTATGAGAAATGCAATCCATGAATCTAGGAAGGCAGCAAAGTTCTGCTAGCAAGATCATCAGCAATGAAGTCCATATTCCATGCATAATTTACTATCTGAATAATGACAAGAGTTAGCCAACTTTCAGACTAATTCAAAGGCAAACTAAATCAAAACTGGCAGAGCAGTTGTGTTCAAATATTGAGGGGGGGGGAAGTCTAAAAATACCGGGATTACTCAGAAACTTTTATTAGTTTGTATACCTGGAAAGAAAATCAGCCCTTATTCATTTGAAATATATCACTATGATGGTACAGGATGTTCTCTAGAGCAGCGTTTCCCAACCTTAGGAACTTGAAGATGCGTGGACTTCAACTCCCAATTCTGGGAGTTGAAGTCCACGCATCTTCAAGTTCCTAAGGTTGGGAAACGCTGCTCTAGAAAATATCATCACCAGTACTACCAATTTGTACATGTCTCTCCCTTTCAATTGAGCCCAGTATGCTGAGTGGATCACTTTCAGATTTACCCTGGTTATTGAACAGAATAGCCTCACCAAAGGACCCTGACTTGAAGTTTGTGTTTCTGTACCCAGAATTTTGTAATTAGTGATTTTGCAGAATTCCATTAAAATTTGACCATAGCTCAGGAAGAAGACACAGTAGTCATGTGCTTTGCACTATGCCGCCACATCTTACATCCTTGCTCTAAATAGCCGTTCTCCTTTCTTAATGTTCATGTGTAAACAACAGCTTGCAGCCATTTGTTTTAATTGTTTCTCCCCTTTGCTGATCTGAATGAAAGGACACTACATCGCTACAATTCTTAGGTGTGAATGTGAGAAGGTGTGAAAGGATTTGCCAGATCCCAGCCTCTCACAGATTTTCAGTTGCAATGGTGAAGTGTTTGATTCTCCTAGGCTGGAGTGGGTGGGTGAGCACTGTGCCATTACAGCATCTGAGGATAATAAGTGCTCAGTGGGTGATTCTGCAGGGTGTGTCTTCTGTGGGTGTAAGGAAAAAAAACTCCAGTGACTTCCAGTGATAGCATTACATAGAGAAATTCAGCTTTGGCAGCAAATGCAAAACATTCATTTCTCTTCCGCCTTAAGAATTGCATCCGGTCTGGGATAAAGCAATATTTTGAAGAACTCGTAAAGAGCTTAGCATTGTTGTCTTCTTTCACTGAGATAATCATGACTTTGAAAAAAAATCCCAGTTTTGTTCCCTTTTTAAAAGAAAATTTGAGGTGTTACAGGGTCTTTCTTCATTGCATTTATCTACCATCTCACTGGTATCGAGCTTCAAAAAGCTGCAAAAGCTGTCATCAGACAGGGAGATATATCAGTAGGAAGAGCAATTTGAGTATCTCCTGAAAACACGAGGAAAGGAAAATATTTAGGCTGGATTAGGCCAAAGGTCTCTCTAAAAGACTTTGATCCCCATAGTGGGCAATCATTATGAGGGCTCTACAAGGCTGACATGGAGATAGAAACTCTCTCACTTGTGATCCAGCAACTACGGTAATATTCCAAGGCCATTGATCTTAGGAACAATTATTTATCCTCCAAGAATTGCCCAAATTCTTGGTTTTGTTTGTTCTAGTAATATATAATGCACTGGCCTCACAACCGAAAGCTGTGACACATTTAGCCTGTTAGCGAATCTACATGATCACCATTATCCATGAGTTGTGTAAAGTGGGTTAGTGGTATTCAAATAGGATGCTTTAAGTGTTTTTTTAAAAAAAAACGCTAGCACCAAATACAACTTCACATCTTAATATCCTTTTTGATCCAGTTTTTACACCCATTTGTGAATGTATGTCTGAACATTCCCACGGTAAAAGGTAAAGGTAAAGGTTCCCCCGCACATGCGTGCTAGTCGTTTCCGACTCTAGGGGCCGGTGCTCATCTCCGTTTCAAAGCCGAAGAGCCAGCGTTTGTCTGAAGACGTCTCCGTGGTCATGTGGCCGGCATGACTAGACGCCAAAGGCGCACGGAACGCTGTTACCTTCCCACCAGAGTGGTCCTTATTTTTCTACTTGCATTTTTACGTGCTTTCGAACTGCTAGGTTGGCAGAAGCTGGGACGAGTAACAGGCGCTCACTCTGTTACGCGGCACTCGGGATTCGACCCGCCAAACTGCCGACCTTCTGATCCCACGGTATCTTAAGTTAATTTCAAAGTAATAGGACTGGGCCGCTGCTGCAAACTTTAGGGTTGCTCAGTTTTCTTCATGAAGAAAAACGGCAGCATCTGCTCACGTGAATATATCCGTGTTATCTGCTCGATGCGACACGCGCGCATCCAAGACGGCGAGCAAGGAGTTACAGACGGATTCCGAAGACCGCAGCCAAAGCCGCGGCGTGACAAACGAGCCTAACTTATTTTGCTGGGAAGGCGCCTCAAGTTTCGTTTGCTCATTTGGTTTTGTTTTTGCCGAAGGGAACTCTGACGGCATATTTCAGCCATCTGTTGCCAGACATTCTTCCTTCCCGGCCGCCCGTGGGTGAATGGCTGGGTGTAACACATGCCCCAAAGCGCCCGGCAAGCCAGCCACAACGATCCAAAGTAGCGCCCACGTGTACTGGGTGGTGATGGAAGGGGGAGGGGCAGAGACAAAGGGGGCGGAGTTAAATATTAGGCGAAGAAGGGCAGGGCTTGGCGTCGGAGCGACGGAGGCACTAGCCAATAGGGCCCTGCCCAAATGTGTCAACTTCGGAAAGCGGCTCTTACTAGGTGCTTGCGAAGTTGCCAGTGGCGGCGGCGGCGGCAGAAGCCAGAAAGGGATCGCAGCGGGAGCGCAGGAGCGATGGAAGCCGGTGAGTGGGGAAACATGGGAATGGGCCTGCCATTGAGCCTCTTGTTTAACTCGAGGGGTTGTTTGTCTAACTCGGAGGGAGGACTTTCTGGCTTTTTTTTTTTTCAGAGACTTGGCGGGGCATTTGAGACCGATGCTTCTGGTGGAGAGAGCAGGCTTGAGATCCAGGCTCTGCTTTGGACGTTGGTGCAAACGCTCCTGCGACGCTCAAACTCGAGTGACCCTCCGTTGTTTGCGGAGAGAGTTTAGTTGATCCCCTCCTTGCCCATGGGCAGGGGTAGGCAACCTCGGCTCTTTTATGACTCATGGACTTCAACTCCCAGAATTCCTCAGTCAGCGTAGCTGACTGAGGAATTCTGGGAGTTGAAGTCCGTGAGTCATAAAAGAGCCGAGGTTGCCTACCCCTGCCCATGGGGATCTTTCATTAGGAGAAACGAGGCACCTTAGAGAAACTTCTTCGACCCTCAGTCCTGAAGAAGGCCAAGGAATGGCAAATCCTGCTTGAGCACGCCTAACTTCTCCAAACGCGAAAACAGAATGGTAGTAAACTCCTGCTCGTAGAATAGCTGGCGGGTGGGCGGAAGATTCTTGAAGCTTGAGGCAGAGCCTCCTTTCTGAGTTTGTTTTTCCTGTAGTTCCTCTTAAATAATAACCTGCATAAAAGGATGCCTGGTTGAGGCTTTATAATAAGACAGGGGCCAATTAGTCTACCTGAAAAAGTCGTTCTTCCCAGAACTCTTGGTTAAATGAATGAATTTCCATCCACAAGATGGGGGTGATGGTCACTGGTGTAAAAGGCAAACGAAAAAGTTAATTCACCCGAGGAAAAAAAAGCTTCTAATCACCAATAGTTGTGGTAACTACTACATTTATCCTCCATGAGGTGGCAATGTCAATTTCTCAAGCAAAAGAGCAGGCAGCAGTGTTGATTTCCAACTGGCTTCTAGTTGCTACTGATCCAGTAGGACTCTTTGAGATGGTATAGGTTCTGACTAAAAGGCCTCCAAAGTCCCTTCCAGCTCTATTCTATTCTATCCTTTTTATCTGTTGTAGTGACAATTAATAGTATTGGTTGAGGCTTCAAGTCTTACCTATTTTGGTGTTAAATAAGAAAATGATGTTGAATGATTGCTCTGACTGTCCATCACAGCCAGGAGCAATTTTGGAGTTTTTTGTGCTTATTTGTTTTGTGTTGAGTCTTGTATGGGAAGCTTGCTGATCTTAAACAATCTCTATTTATGTGACAAATAATTTGGTGGGGTGATGGTGGTCGTGACTGTAGACTGTACAGTGTGCCTTCTTACTTTTGATACAGTCCTGAACTAGGAAGGCAGCTGCTTGTATACATGCTGTCAATGAAATAAGATTCAATGGCCACAACATCTTGTTGCTGTCAGAGCAATCTGTTCTTCAAACCTGCTTCTGTGTTTACCAAAATATTACTGGGTCTGTAATCTCAGGGGGTTAGGATTTTAAAAACATATTTGGATTTAAATGGTAAGTAGGAAATCTAATGCACAAAGCTAAAACTCAGAATAGAAGAGTTCAAGTCACAAAAATATTCCCTGAAATAAAATTGTTGATGACTTTTGGGAAATATATGCCACTCGGATTAACAGACGGTGAGTGGCAACTTTCTGGAAGAAAGTAAGGACAGCATTATATGCTCTTAAGAACTGTGTTTGCAAATTCCAAAGGTTTGTGTTGGAGAAGAGTCAAAGGGTCTGGTTAGCTGAATTTTCCCCCTGCAATGTTTTGAAGCAGTTTCACAGCACTACCAGGAAATGGTGTAATGGTGTTCTGTGACCTTTTATTATATTTAGGAGAGAAGGACAATGGTGCTTTTCCTAGTAGAGAAACAAAGGGAAAATGTTGGCTAAGGAGTTTTGAATAATGCCATAACAGCCTCTGTGGGATCAAAAGGGACTGTAATTGTATTGAATTGTAAGATTCCTGAATTTGCTGACAAGTGAGTTAAGAACCTAAATTTTGGCTTTATATCCTAATACAGGGTTTAGCACACTTAAAAGTTTATGTTATGTGGTATTTCATATAACACCAAGATTCACCAACTAGAATCTTATAAATTTAAATGACCGTACATTTTATTTTAATTTTCAGCATTGGACAGACTTCTCAATCTTTTCCTATAATATAAAATTTGATTAGTGGATATAAAATTTATGGAGATAAGTAATGGTTTATTATTTTCTTTGTTTAGTAAACAAGAGCCAGAAATCCTTGTTCATCTATTGCAAACTGCTAAGAAATTTATTGGTATATATCCCAATCTACCTTCTGTTCATTCTGCACAAATGAAAAGGAAAAATAAATACAAGGAATTGTTGCTCTCTGTATTGTCCTGTTAAAAAGGGAAGCTCAAATAACAGAAAAAGCACTTTCTTGGGCTTGATGCCTGTTTATAAGAAGAATGTTTGTTTCCTGATTTTATACACACACAAAACGTTTTTCTACTTCATTTGACCATTAAAAACATAATAAATTTTTGGATTAAGAATAAAGTTTCTTCAGCTTTGTTGGCACTGAAATGGTTTGGATTGTTGCATTTTTTTCAGGAAAATATTTTTAAAATAAAATTCAGTGTGTAATATCTAGTCACGTTGTAAGTATCAGGAACACTAAGTCAACATCGATTTTAATCCTATCTTCTACCTGTTGTGTCCATTATTTTGCATGAGAAACAAAATAAGCCAAACTTTGGGGTTAATAATAACTGTTTGGGGGATCATTAAGGATAGTGAGATTCTGTCCCTCTTTGAGGGAGTCAGCGACTGAAACAGTTCCCTGTGGATGCCTGAAACTAATACATCTTGCCATACTAAACTGATGATTTGATAGTATGTGTCAAATCTTTGTGTCTCTGCATGCTTCTGAAATAGCCTTTGAAGCATCCTTCAAAACTAGACAACTTTAGCAATATGTGTTTGTGTGGTAGGTGATACCTGTATAGCTGGTTTGCCACTCTCACTGGGTTATAATTTTTTTTATCATCCAAGGCGATGAATCGCAAAGCTGCTTTTTCTATAAAACATGCCTGAACAGCCACTTGGTTTCACTTTTCCAATTAACCGCATTTTCCAGTTGAGTGGCTGTAGTTTCTCCTTTTTAAGTTCCTTTAGAACAGAGAAAGGTTATAGATCTTGATCTAGAGGAATTTTAAAAATGGGACTCTAAGTGAGAGTGGTCTCTGAGCTTGGTTGTTTTCTTGAAAATGTTTCATTACCCAAAACAGGTAACATCATCAGTGCTAAAAAACAAGAGTAAGAGTTTTCTAAGACAAAGTGTAAGGCACATTTAGTGAATATCACTGAATTCTGAATTTCCATAGGATTTGATATTTCAGAGATATTTTGCCACATAATAGATTTTTAAGATTAATCATTCTAATTTATGTATATGTACTAGATTCCCACACTGTATAAAGTCATAATCTTGTTTGCTGATTTAGATTATTGTGTGAGCCCAGACAGTGATGACTTGTAAGTTGTTGCTTATTAGTTTCTGCATTAATATTCAATGACCTTCTAGTTATCACAGATTATAATTAAATGTAGAATCTAGAGAGCCTGTTTTGTGTAGTGGTTAAGGCATGGGTTAGGATGCTGAGCTTGTCAATCAGAAGGTCGGCAGTTTGGCGAGTCAAATCCCGAGTGCCATGCAACAGAGTGAGCGCCTGTTACTCGTCCCAGCTTCTGCCAACCTAGCAGTTCGAAAGCACGTAAAAATGCAAGTAGAAAAATAGGGACCACTACAGTGGGAAGGTAACAGCGTTCCGTGCGCCTTTGGCGTCTAGTCATGCCGGCCACATGACCACGGAGATGTCCTCGGACAAGCGCTGGCTCTTCGGCTTTGAAACGGAGATGAGCACCGGCCCCTAGAGTCAGAAACGACTAGCACGCATGTGCGGGGGAACCTTTACCTTTACCTTTAGGCACAAAACCAGTTGGGTGATCTTCAGCTAGTCCCTCTCACTCAGCCCTAGGAAGGAAGCAATGGCAAACCACTGAACAACGTTGCCAAGAAAACTGCAAGGTATTGTCCAGGCAACCTCCAAGAATTGGACATGATTAAATAGAGGGAAAAAAGATTAATTGTGCAAGCATTTATTTGGTATGTTAAAAGAATATTTAAGATAAGTTATCTTTTTGATATGTGTGTGAAAAGACTTACCCTCGACATTCTTTATGTATGTTTTCACAATGTGGTATATCAGGTTTGCCAATTGGTCCCATGAACTGTGCTTCACTTCTTGACTTATCTGTGATATTGCGATGAAAGAACTTGTAATCTTGTATTTTCTCTTTTTTCCCCCCACCTTGGCAAATCCTTCTGAGAAGTCTGGCCTTTTCAGTCCTGTTTCCTGCACTATATCCTGTATGCCTTTTTGAAAGAGTTACATGGAGAACTTTGGAAACTTTTTCAATAAGGCTGCAAAACCATGTGTGAGAATGATCTTGGGAGACCGGAGGAAGAGCCACAAACTAGACAACTGGCATTTAAAGATATCTCAGCCCACAGAGGAGGCAGGGGAAGCAGAAGGAACCTTCCCTAGTTTTCCAGAGAGTAAAAGGAGACGATAGGGAAACGTTTCTGTTACTGAAATCATACAATAAAGATAAGAGATAGTATTCATAGTTGTGTTCTAGTTTAGACTACCTCAAAGGGCTAAATTGGTCTTTGGCTTTGATGGTCTTCTTGTAAAGTGCTGCACCCCATAGGGCAATTGATGACAAATAGGATAGAGGTAGAATTTGTAGGAATGAACTTCTTGTAATCCCACATTTCTGAACAATGTAGAGGGGATGTCTGAGGTTGGATGGCACTCCTTTTCTGGAAGCACCAGTTCTTTGGAACAGCTTCCTGATGATGGGATCAGGTTGGTTCCTCCTTTTGGAGTTCTGGAAATGTTTAAAAGCTGAGTTGCTTTGGAGGGCCTTTCCTTCCATTTACTGTATACCTGATGCCACCTTGTTTTCTGTTTCTTGTTCTATTATTTGTTCTTATTGTTTTTGATCATTATGTTTCTGTATGGGTTCCTTTCTGGTTATCAACACAGGTGTTATAATTGGATTGATTGGTTTTAACTGTACTGCATATGTTTTAATTTTTGTTTAGACAGCTTGTAAGATGTTAAGAGTTGTTAGAGTATGGCAGGGTGGAAGTAAAATAAATAAGTATATTTTTTCCTTTACAATTTAACATGTGCATCCATGGGTGAACACAGTAAATGCAAAGCCTTAACTACAGAAAATTCTGAACCATGATAGCTTATCCAGATATCCGCCTTCTAGAATCTATCGCCACCTCCAGGTAGACCTTGACTTATGACCACAAATGATCCCAGAATCTTCGGTCATGCATAAAGCGATCATGAAGTGAGATATTGCATGACCGTATTGTCTACAACTGCAATCCCAGCTCTCCCAATTGTGGTCATTAAGTGATTGCACCATTCATTAAGAAGAGCACAGAGGTGCCTCCGTGCTAGCTAGTCTCCTGAGCAATTTCATTTGTTTTCATTTGTTCTAAAAAGCTAGAAATCTAGTGAATGCAATCATTCCGAAGACTAGAAAAAGGCTCTTTCTAGCCTTCCAAACAATCACAAGACCTGGCTCTATTCTTGGGAGGCTGTTTCTTAAAATTGTGCAGTCTGGAAAAGGAGCCTTCTGATCGATCATGAAAATAGTGCTTGTTTGCAGAATGGTGCGATTTGACCTTCATAGGAAAGGCATGCTTCACATTGACTGGACATGCCCATCAGCTGCAGTAAAATGCAAAGGTAGGTGGAGTAATTTTCATGTAACTAGTTGAGGCCTTTCAAGTTTGGTGGAGGGAGGAACTGTTCAGTGGAGAGAGATGGAAGGATGGGGCCAGTTGTGGTCAGTTGTAATGGGGAGGGGGGAGAATGCCAAGTGCCCAAATTTTCATCATGTGACCATGGGGGTACAGGATGTAAGTCCCTTTGTTCAGCATTGTTGTAATTTTGAACAGTAGTTGAAAAGAAATGTTGTTAAGCAAGGATGACCTGTAGCTGGTTGACTTGCATTCTCCCTTTCTGGCCAAACAGCTGAACTTGTTTTAAAGTGTAACATATCTGATGGTCCTCACATTAAGGGAAGCTAATGTTTACCATTCACATTTATGTGCACAGAAAGAAATAAGCAAAAACCCTAGCTTTTATTTTATGAAATAAATATAATTGCATTGTGTACAGTACTTACAGATTGCATGAAAAAAGCTTTGGAGTGTACTCTTGGGTAAAATCAAGATGATAGTTACAAACTAATTTATTTACAGATAGACATTGACTTATTACCATTTGTGTAGCAACCATTCAAAGTTATGTCACTGATAAAACAACTGTCCTTGCACTTACAGCTATCACAGCTCGCCCACAGTCCCGTGATCAAAATTCGGGCACTTGGCAAGCAAGGTGTATTATTTGTGCATTATTTAGCACAGTTACAGCATTTCAGGGTCGTGTAGTTGACCTTCCCAGCCAGCTTCTGACAAGCAAAGACAATGAGGAAGGATTCGCTTAACAGCTGCATGATTCACTTAACTGCAGTGATTTGCCTGGCAAAAAAGGTCATAAAACACTTTAACAACCACCTTGCTTAGCAGTGGGAATTTTGTCCCAATTTGTGGTTATAATTTGAAGACCATCTGTAATTGTTTATAACAAATAGGATACACATGACTTGTAAAATAGTTTTTTTAAAAAGGCCTTTTCAGTTTTGTTCAGTTACCGGTATGTTGCAGCCCTATATTCTAGTGCTCAAAGGAACGACAGGCACTCAAAGCTGTGTGTTGTGATTCAGTGTCAGCCTGTAAGACTTTATCATTTTGGAACTGTAAATAAATTTGGGTTGGGTTTTTTCCAGCCTATTGATTTGTCAAAAGGAAAAAGGGGTTGTCCCTGTCACACAAACAGGGCCGGTCGTAGGCTGGAACAGAACACTGTGTAAGATGCTAGATGTGTAAACTTCTTCCATTGTCCCAGATGTGTAAAATGCTCCCATTGTACAGGGCTTAGCTACCCGATACCTTCCAGTTATTTTGGTCCACGAAAGGCTCTAATCAGAAGGTCTAGTGGTCAGGAGTTGTGGGGATCAAAGGATTTATTTTATTTTATTTTATTTTCACATTTTATTATTTAAAACTTTGGACAAGGTGTTAACGGTTTGACATTCCTTCTTGTTTTACATCATTTTTGTGTTTTATATACATATATACACTTTATGTACATATCAAAGGATTTAGAGGGCCCTGGTTGTCCACCCCAAATCTGTTGTGCTGTGTGCTCCCCAGGAAACCCAGCCCTACCAGTCTATATTTATGTAGATTGCAAGAAATTGTTTCCCAGTGCTTCCCCTCTGCTGCTTTGTGTCAGTTGTGAATCTCTAGGCTCTTTGCCAGAGTTTTATCCTGTATTTGCCCTGGCCTCCAGATAGGAGGAAAAGGGTGTTGGCTACCAGGGTTGCTGGATAGTCCTGTTCACATCACAGTGCAGAGAAGAAGGGAAGTCACCTGACATGGTTTTCCTCTTCCTGGACACTCATTGCAGAATGACCAGGGAAAACACAATTGCACTCCGTTACATCTTTGGCTGCTGGTCAGAAATAAGGTTTTCTGTGGGTATTTATTTGAATAGCAGTGGCGGAGACTAGCTTTGTAGTAATTTGGTTTACACATTGTGCTTAGTTATGTTGTTTACTTGATTTTATCTTATGTGTTGTGGACCCAGGGATTGTTGTGTGTCAGCAGTGAATTATTTCTCACATGCTGTGCATCCTCAGGCTTGTGGTTTGTTCAATAAAATATGGTTCTATGCAGTGTATACATTCAGTTTCTGTTTGCATGGAGCCTGAGTCTTCATCTGATGACATGAGTGGGTTCCTAGAGCAGCCTAAGTTGAATTGCAGTTGGCTAGTTTGTGATGCACTCTGCTGTGTAAACATGAACATGGTCTGGTGTTTCAGGTCTTTGCTTTTCTGCAATATTTTTGGATTGCTTCCGGAATTAGCTTTTTCTGTATCCCACTTTTTTTTTGCCTGATTGTGCTATTTCTCTGCTTGCTATGTGATGGAAGCACATTTTTAAGAAAGCCTTATATTACGGAACCAATCAGTTCATCTTTGTTGCCGGCTCTGTTATAAAGCCAACTGCTGCAGTGAAACTCTTGGCCTTCTCACAGTTGGTGCCATGGTTACCCATGAGGCACACTATTTTCTAACAAAAGCCTTGGCTTTGTCCTGCAATTGAGGAAATGTTAGAATGCCCCCAATGAGCCAGTGCTAAGGGCACTTAGGTCTCTCTTCCGGTCCCTGTGGTAGTTGCAGGCAAATGTCCATCCTGTTCTAGGTTTAGCCAGAGAAAGGTTGAGTTGGCTATTCCTGCCTCTAAGCTAGTGATCTACTTTTAAGAAGCGAGAGTCATGTTTCTTTTTAGTTCCCATAGAAGAGAGAAATGAGCCATTAACCACATAGACCTTAATGTTGATCACAAATTAATGGTATCTAAGTTGTTTTCTCAATGGGAAGTGGTGCTTCTTGCCCAAAGTTTTGTATTAGAATCCTGATGAGATATGGTGTGCTACTACTGAATGTGCAGTTGTTCTGTGAACTCTGAAGGGCAATTAATTTTATTTTGGTTACAACTGGTTGAAATTTTGTCACATAGGAGTGTTTGTCACTCTCTCACAGTGGTCCTGAATTTGCAACTCTTCCTAACAGAGTCAACTTTTTCTTATTGCTGCAGTTCCATTCTGTCCTAAGAAAACCTTAATCTTTTTGCTGACATCATTCAAATGTTGAAGGTACCATATTTTGGGAGAGAAAAGAGAAGAAGATGATAATGCTGTCTGAAGCACATGGATCAAGTTTTTGGAAGATTTTGCCAACTCAGATCTCTTCTTCCTCTTCTCTCTCCTTGCCTGCCACAGTTCCTAGATGAATCGCCATGAACAGTAAATTACAGTAAATACAGTAAACTGTATTCTGTTGCATATAGTTGTATGGCCAGAGACGATAGATAGATAGATAGATAGATAGATAGATAGATAGATAGATAGATAGATAGATAGATAGATAGATCTCTGCCTGATAATTTTACAGAAGAGATTTGAAGAGTATACTATAGTTTTTATTATGATTGATTCTGTGGCTGGGTTTGCACAATATGTAGAGTTGAAATGTGGTTGGCTAGTTACAGCTCAGTGTAATAGGCAAAAAAATGTAATGAGTTTCTGAGTTCCATGTGCTGACTCAAGCAACTATAGTAGTTAATTCAGCGATCCTGGGTTACTGTATTTCATGAACACAGTCACTGTGCCATGGTATGACTCAAAGCACTTGCTAAAATCCAGTTCTGTACAGTATTCAGCATAGAGCATACTTACCCATGGTCTATTTAATTCAGTTTCTGGATTCACATGATGCATGATAATCATTACAGATTGATATAACACAATGGATTAAAAATGATTAGCTAATGTTTGATTCTCTGTGTTGTACAGATACAGCTTATATCTTGTGAGACTTGTATTCAGGGTCAGTGAATTAACTATGCAATGTCTCTTTGAATGCAGTTGAAACTCCATAGTTCTTTTCATTCATTTCCCTTTGGCTACCATCAAAGAAACCCTGTGCAGCCCTTCCTTTAGGAATCCTGCTAAGAAGTTGTACTGATTTCTTTTTTTTTAAATAAAGAATTAGAAAGGACATTGTAGCGTGTTGGAATCCTTTCCATAGGGCAATAGGTTGGTGAAGAATGGAGAGTAGCCAAGAGGAAAAACAGTAAAAGCCTTGTTATGAAACTATTGCAGCTGGAGAACAAAGTTATGTACTTATTTCATTGATTTTCTCAGGATGCTGGTATAATTGATTTTTCTTCTTTCAACTTGTTCTGAGCAAGGAGGAAAACACGGGAGGAAAATAAATGTGAGATGTGTCTTTTGTTTTCTTCAGGAAAAGTGTTGCAGTATTTCAGGTAAAATGATGTTACTGGGACAGTTTTGTGCCTCTGAAAGCCAGCAAATCCTTCATTATGGGTTGATAGTAGTTGATGTCAGCTACTTGACAGAATAGGGGTTTGAAGGGTGATGAATTCTGGGGGAGGAACAGTGGGATTGGAGCCGAAACCAGCTCCAGCCTAATGCTGTGTCCTAGATGAATCACTCTTCCTGCTCCACACCTTTTCTGGAGATGAGTGAAACAGGGTGTTTCTAAGGGACTGTGTATTATTTACATATAGTAAATGATATTTTTAGATAAACTTCTTATTCCCTCTGGCAGATTATCTACATGAAGGAGTCATCACTGAAGGATCTCTGGATGCACATAGCTAGTTTGGCATTATGATGAAGTTGCTATTGAAATGTCTTCTAGTTTTCTTTGCTTTAATTCACAAGATAGTTAGTATAGATTAGAGAACCCTTGACATGCTCTGTCTTCTTTTCCACACTCAATATGCTAAAAATATAATTATATCAATATATCAACAGATTGGTAGTATCCACCACTGAGAATTTTCTGAGTGAATTAGGGAGAGAAGAATGATTGTGCTTGTGTTCTTATCTAAGCCGTTTTTTACTCTGTTATCTCCTTTTTTTGAATTTGCATGATAATTACTACAAGTGTTGCTTATAGTTCAGTGAACTTATACAACAAATTGAACAAAGTAGCCAGCTTCATTTTAATCTTGCATGTTGTGCAAATGTCAAGAGTTTTTATGTATTTTCCTATTGGGGGGGGGGAATTTCAGATCTTTATGGGTAGTAGTCGGTGTGGAATTGTTGCATCTTTTATTAAAAACTTGTGTTATTAAAAGTATCATCTCCCTTCACATTGCTATTTTGAGGACCTACATACCGTAGTTGTCTAATAGGGCAAATAACAGGTGGGCCAGATTTACACTTAAAAAACAGCATGTGAAAAAAAGGTTACCACTTGCCATAACATGATACCTGTTGTCTCTTCATATCAGATAGTTTTGAAAAGTATGTCTAGAGATTTGAATTCTAATAATAGATCTTCACTTTGTCATTCTATTTCCTTGCCGTGTTGTTTTTTAATTCTCAAATGATGCAAGTAACTGTTCCCTTGACTATTCCCTTTTGGTATAGTGCGGAAAGCATACACATAACCAGGGAGAACATAACAGAATCAGAGTTAAAAGGGGCTATTAAGTGTAACTCTCAGCTTAGCTCAGGAATCCAAATTAAACTTCCCTAACAAATGTCTATCCAGTCACTGCTTCAACTGAACCAGCAAAGAAAAACCAGCATTAAGTAATTGGCACTGTTAGGCTACTGCAAGAATTAGGAAGTTTCTGCTAAAATTTAATTGGAATATGCCTTCTTGCAACTCAGATCCCTTGTTTTATATCTTGTATTCTTGACAAATAGAAAAAACAAACCAGTCTTTTCTTAAAACATGAGTACTACATAGAGAACCCCCAAATTAACCAGCACTTATGGAGGGTGGGGTGAAGAGAAATGGCAAATAATCTACTTTGTTGAAAACTACATCATCGTCAACTCTAATGTTAGGCAGAGTTGACAATAAGGAGTGATTTTACATTCTCCCTCACAGATTTTTCTTTAAATCCTTCCCTGTTCCTATCACCAGAGGGGAAAATACGCTTACCATAATCTGAGGGAGATTCAGGCACAAAACCCAATCCTGGAGCCTCATGGGAAAGCTGGAAGATATTGGATCCGAGGGTTAGTTCTGCCTCAAGCTAGGACATCCTATTGGAGTGCTAACTGTTAGCGATAAATCTATGTCCACTGAATTTTCTCTAGGCATACCTGGGGGCCTCAATGCTGGCTGGATGAATCTCCTGCCCTACTGTCAAGTTTCTTCTCTGCTGTGAAGAAACTCCACCTAATCTAATTGCCCAAGAAGTTTGAGTTGGCTCTCCAAGTCCCAAAGAACATACTGTCTAGAATATTTTCTTTGACACTTGGTAACCCAAGGAAAATACTCCTGAACTATTATTAAGTGAAATGCTTTGTAACATAAATACAATAGATTCAGAAACTGAAATCATCATTTTCATGTTAGAATAAATTTAAATCAGCCAGAATAAAGATATTCCACATTTTTGTACACAGTTATATTAGGTTGTGACATTATTTTGGTTTGGTTTGGTTTTTTAAAGTCCAGCTCTCTTTATTGAGAGTAGAGGAATGGGGTTCTGTATTTTCCCAGCAATCAAGGTTTGTCTGTATTAGAAAGCTTAAAAAATAGCAACATGAATGCATTTTTGTTTGCACTGCTACAAAACTAAGTTTTATACCTGATTACTTTTTTGCCTTTTTCTTAGCACAATGCACTCTTCATTCAGCCAGTTCCTTGTTCTTTAAACAATATTAGTCCCATGTCAGCACTATAACTTTGGCTGCGCAAATCCTTTGAAAGAACCGTTTCAGAACATGTAGGGGCCTGTGCAAAGCATTTTTTTAACTGGTGCCCCCAGCTATTTCTGCATGCACATGTATGTACACAATTACTTTACTCCACGTCCTTCCCAGCAAACTGGAAAGAACATGCATGCAGAGACAATAAGGTACAACATCCGAAGCAGCTTCACAAATCTGGAAAAAATGCAGCTAATTTAACAATTCAGAAAGATGTACTACTTTTGCACATTTCTCTTCATTCTGAAGTGCTTCTTAAAGCATTTGCACAGTCCTATTTTAAAAGATAACTTGGTCAAGTGATCTTTTGTGCAAGGACATGACATTTGTGTGCGTAGATTTAGTCTTAGGGGATTCAAATGAAGAACTAAAACATCAGCTGGATTAAAATTTGGGGTTTCCAAATGATGAATTCAGACATGCTTCCTTGCATGTCTGAGGGGAACCTGCTGGAAAAAAAATGATCACAACCACAAGAAATCTGTTCCTACTCAAATCCCATTAATTGAAGGGATGACAGCACTGTATCCTAGCTGTCAGGTTGCAGTAAGTACACTCCAGGATAAATTGATGCATGATCTTCAAACATGAGTGTTTTATCTCACGTACCGTAGTTTAGGCAACTTATTTGTTTAACAATTCTTGTCTCTTGCAGCTTTTAAGAATCATCTCAGAAAATATTTTTGGTTCTCATTCTTGCCTGTGCTGGCAGAATTGTTTCATGGAGCTGGAGCCAGCATTTTTGTTTTTTGACTCATCCATCTTTTGGATTTCATTCCACACTGGCAGCATATGTTTTAGCAGAATGCTCTTCTAGATTGGGACTACCCCCATGCCCCACTTTGAGAATTTTTCACTGTGTCATACTAGAATTGAATATTTATTTACTGCACAGGTAATTTGAAGTTGTGTGCAGCTATACAAACTAATAATAAAACCATGTAAAATTGCACACAAAAAAATCCTATACCAATAAGGGCAACACACTAAATACCAGTATTTAATACAAAGCCTGACTAGATATGGGGGTCTTCAATTAATATTGAAGCTAAAAAAGCTAAGAAGAATTGGCATCAGCCATCTCTAAATAGGAAAGCTATTGCTTAGCTAGAAGACTTGTTTCTAGAATGGCCTCTATTTGATGGCCTTGGAGCAAATATTTGGCAAAAAATGCCCTGATTTAAATAAAAAATAGAAATATTTATTTCCTGCTCATCTCTGATTCTGATGAAACATTCGTTTTATTAACAGGAAGAGGTTTTAGGGATATGTGGTAAACACAGGTTTGAGAACCCCTTGATTTGAATAAATTGTTCTGGTTACTCTATTTTGCTATTTTATTATAGTACATACATTTGTATACTACCAACAAAAGGAATTATTTGTGTTTACCTGCAGTACATATATTTTGAGTAATGATTCTGTTATAAAAAGCTGTGGTTAGGAAAAGAATCAGAAGACAGACAAGTTTTTTTCTCTAACCTCTGGGTTGTCCCAAGTTACACTTGATGTATTCTTAAATGAAGTCATCTAACCATACATTGGGTAGAAGGTACATAGATTCAAGGTGCTGGTGATGACCTATAAAGCCCTAAATGGCATGGGTCTGGGTTATTTACGGGAGCACCTTTTTCCGGCGTTAACTTCCCATCGCCCTGTGCGCTCCCACAGAGAGGGCCTCCTCAGGGTGCCATCGGTCAGGGAATGTCAACTGGTGGCCCCCAGGGGGAGAGCATTCTCTGTGGGTGTGCCTGCCCTCTGGAATCAGCTTCCGGTTGAGCTCCGGATGGCTCCCGACCTTCGCTCCCGACCTGAAGACTTGGCTATTTGAACTTGCTGGCCTGGACTGAGGGACTGGGATTTTAGATTTTAAATTTTAAAAACTTTAAATTTTAGTATGTGTTTATTGTTTAGGGCTATTTGATTTAATCTCATTTTAATTTTTATACATTATGTGTTGTTTATAGTGTTTTAATTGCCCTGTACACCGCCCCGAGTCCTTTCGGAGAGGGGCGGTATATAAATCCAAATAAATAAATAAATAAATAAATAAATAAATAAATAAATAAATAAATAAATAAATAAATATAATTATCAAACGTTTTTTGACTGCATTGGTTGAAAGAAATCTACTACTATTGTACAAAATCTTGTCAATCTACATCCATGTATTATTCAGTTCCTCCTTAATGTCATTTCTGGTTCAATTAAAATATAGGAGCAAAATCCTTTAGGGAAAGAGATACAAGTCTTAATATAAATTCTTCCTGAAGATATTTCTAAAAAGTAATTTAATCTTAATGCTATTGGTGACCTTTTTCAACTTCTTGCTGACTAATACAGAAAGTTGCATTTCTAAGGCAAGTAGTCAGGTGAGATAGATGAGTTGTCTTCATTTTATACTCTATATTTAATTGTTAAAGAAATATCAGGCAACCCCCAGAGGTGCGATGTCACCTCTAGATTCCCTTTCTTCCTACCTTGACTCTTCCACTGGTGCAGGAGGCTGATGATTTGAGGCTGCTAAAGGATTCAGGTGATTAGATTTTAATGCAATCTGTTGAACAGGGACGATGAATACCTTTGGAGGGCCCTTCAAATTCAGAATTGCTTTACATAAAATTGTTTTTCAACCTTAACAACTTTAAGATATGTGGACTACGACTCCCAGAATTCCTCAGCCAGCCATGCTGACTGGTTGATATAAATATATTGAATTTGGTACATACGTTTTCCCTGCGGAACTGAACTTCTGAAGAGGGTATCAAAACATTTAACTTTGTTTTCATTGTTGTATCTCAAATGGTAGGAAAACCTTTCTGATCTCAAATATTTAAGAAGACTCAAGGCTGTATTTGGATAGGGAACATGAAAAGTGACTCAGTGCTCACAGGCAATCAAATTATTAACTCAGCAGGCTTCTTCAGATACAATCAAATCCCATGAGACAATTTGTACTGTGATGGTCGATACCTTTGTATTGCAATAGCCCTAGTTTATGCAGGCAAAAATACTTTCCGGGGGGGGGGGGCTTGACCTCAGCAATGAGGGGAACAGTGATATTCAATCATCTGGCAATCCTGTAGTTTTGGAGCTCCTGGCTTCAGGAAATTAAATTAATCCCCGTTGAGAATTTGGAATGGAAAACATTTAAAATGTGTTTTGGTTTGCAGTATTGGAAAGAGGTTAGAAAAAATGCCTGTCACGTGGTATGAACACTTTCCAACTGCCCTCTCTTCAGCAAAGAGATCAGGAAAAGTGCTCTCTTTTTTAAACCTGGCAATGCTGCAAAGGGAACTTTAAAGAAAAATAGAAATCCATCTCTGGAACAGTCTCCTGGGTTTGTTTTATTTTTTTTAAAAAAGTTTTTTTTCTTATTACTGATGCCCAATAGCCAACCAAATTTCAAAGATAGGAAGTGTGCCTGATGCACCACCATATGTGCATCTCCTAAATGTATTTAGACAGTGTTTCTCAACCTTGGCAGCTTGAACATATGTGGACTTCAACTCCCAGAATTCCCCAGCCAGTTTTCCTTGGAATTCTGGGAGTTGAAGTGCACACACCTTCATGTTGCCAAGGTTGAGAAACACTGTACATAGATATCTCAAGACTGGAAGCCAATGATCTTTTTTAAAAAAATCAGAAGGAGGTAAGGGAGAGAGGCTGGGCTCACACACCATGCAAAGAAATAAAGTTTGTTATAACATGTTATGTGAATCCATCCAATATGATTTATTGGTTAATGTGTGGGGAGAAACCAGCCAGATAATTTTTTTTATTTGGTAAACCATAGTTAAACAAAGCTTAATTAAGCATGTTGTGGGAGCACAGCAAGAACAGGTGAGAAAGTTTATAATGAATGTGGTTGAGACAATTTTAATTACCAGATAATGTGACTTGGAATCTGTTTGCATAATAATATATTAGGGACAAATGTGACTGGCTCACTTGTGGCTCGGTGTCGAGCAATTTCAGCAATTGCAGTTAGTTTATTGTTTAGTGCAGGGCTTTTCAACCTTTTCACCCATTGTACCTCTTTTAGGATATGGCAACATCCGAGTACCACCAATCACCTTGCAAAGTGTCAAAAACTTGATGATGCGTGTCCAGCCCCTGGTTGCAGCCACTACCTGCAAAGCCCTAACCTGAGGGGGCGGTTGTGATGTTGGTGCTCAGGGCCGCGATGTGAGCGGTCTCAAACCCCTTCCTGCCAAGGGAGTGGATGGCTTGCGCTTGCTTGTGACGTAAGGAGGGGGGAAGGGTGACATGGATCTCGCTGGTCTGCATGCACGAGAAGAAGTCAATCCGGTTGCTGCACGGGTGGGGGGGCATGGGGGGAGGCTCCTGAGCCCCGCAGCTCTTCCGAGGGGAGGAGGAAGAGAGTGGAGAGGTCTGTGCTGGGATTGGGAGTGCTTGTCCTGCCAAAGAGCGCCGCAGCTCCGCTTGCCTGGCAGGGCGGGGGCAATCTGCCCGGCCTCCCCTCTGGTCCCGGGCAGCGCCTCTGCCTCCGCCTCGCGTTCGATCACCCTCTGCTTGCCTGCAGGGTGGGGGCAATCTGTCCAGTCTCCCTTCCGGTCTTGGGCAGCGCCTCTGCCTCTCGTGCGTGTTCGATCAGCCTCCGCATCCCCCCTCCGCACACCCCATCTGACCGACCCACGCACCTTCTTTCCAGCAGTCCTCCGTGTCTTCTGCTGCTGCCACGTGCAGTCCGAAGAAAAAAAGAGGTTTGTGGGTAGTCCCACAAACCAAAGAAGTTCAACCAATCAATTCAAACTTGGTGAGATTTTTTTCTTCGTGAGAAGTTTGAATTGAATAGTTTAACTTTTTTAGTCCCACTTTTTTTGGGGGGGGCTGCACATGACAGAGGAGGACTGGGAGCCACAGGAGATGGCTGAAAGAGCTGCATGCGGCTCCGGAGCTGCGGCTTGCCCACCCGTGATCTAGCAGTTCTTGCAAAAACACTACTTACCGGTAACCAAAGGAAGGTTCAATATCTGTCCTCATTTATTTCATTTTGCTCTCTTCAGACACTATCGATTAACAACATATATAATGAGAAAGATTCCCTGCATTCTCTAGGGATGAGATGATTGTAGATAGCGTTTTTGTTTTCAGATGTGATGAACCAAATAGCAGCTTAGTTTGCTAAAATAAAAAGTAAAAAGTCAGAGGTATGATCCTTTAGCAGGGATTGACAATTTGTTTGCAGCCAGGATCAGTACTATTTAGTTTGTAAATACTTTTGCTCTCTATATTAGATACAGAAGCAGGGGTTAAAATCTTAGGGGTAACTCACTGTGGGGGTAACTCACCCACTATGTTCTATGAGTTCTAAGGAGCATTGGAAAGTGTAGGCCAGGGGTGTAAAACTGCTGGCCTGCAGGCCAGATGCATCACGCCGCCCATCCCATTGCCGGCAATGGGGAAAAAGTCACGATATGTCGCGACACATCATGTGGCGTCACGAGTTTGACACCGGTGACCTATCATACTATCACTGGGAATCAAATCAAACTATTTTGTCTGTTTTTGGAAGTTTTCATGTTGCCCATGAAAAGCTTTAAAGAAAAATGATTTTGACAGATTAAGGGAGGAAATGAGTGCCAGTTTGGCCCCTTAAACCTTTTTTCCACTTAGAAAATTTGATTAAAACTACTTTTGCCATGCTTGTTTTGAGACAGTCATACTTAGGTTTGTGACGTTTGTGGATTGCTCATCCTACTTTATAAGGTCACAGAATGTTAAAGGTTTCCTAAAACTTTCATAAGACTGTTTCTGTTTGTAATGGTTAAGTCAGTTCTGTTGAGGGTGGCTTCAGTTAGACCAGACATATCAAACTTGCGATGTCATGTGACGTCGAGCAACGTATCGGGACTGTTTTGCCATTGCTGGCAGTGGGGTGGGCGTGGCTTCCGTGTGATGTGTCTGGCCCACGGGCCGGCATTTTGACACCCCTGAGTTAGACCTTCTGCCTCTCTAATTGGAGAACTTAAATCAGGGGTCTTCAGACTTGGCCCTTTTATGACTTGTGGACTTCACCTCAAGGAATTCTGGGAGTTGAAGTGCACAAGTCATAAAAGGGCCAAGTTTGAAGACCCCTGATTTAAATGGTGTCAGGGAAGCAGACCTTCTGGCAGTCTGCATGTAACTTTTTAATTCAGATTCCAGTTACAGCTTCTAGGTCAGACATGTCAAACTCGCAACATCACGTGATGTCGTGCAACGTATCAGAGCTTTTTTGCCATTGCCAGCAATGGGGTGGGCAAGGCTTCCCGATGACACGTCCGGCCCGTGGGCCGGCAGTTTGACAGCCCTGATCTAGGTTAAAGGCATATAGGAGGATGGCTTTTGATTCTGTTTCTGATAAAAAGTTGGGGATGGGGCAATTAAATATGGTTGTATGATAACTGTCATTCCCTTGCACTTTTCTGCCAGTGTTTTGGGTAGACACAGCTTGCTAGTCATAGCCACTACTCTCCATTAAAGACTAGCAGATTTCCTGTTAACTAGATGCCTTACCAGAACAAGAGAGTAGACCTTATCAGGACAAAAGTCTCCTATTTTGATGACAGACACAGTTACCTGGTTTGCAAGCCTGTGCAAGTTCAAATAGTATTATTCTATTATTTCCATTGGGTGTGGAGACTCATGAACAAGAATAGCCAGTATTTCTCCTGAGATAGATTAGGATATGATCATATTTGAAAACTTTTATTAGATTTCAAGAGGAACATACTAAAGACATGTAGAATTTTGCATTGAAAAATAAAGAAATAGCTTTTTGGGAGGCAGTGAATATCTGGGGTGGAGTCACTGCTACCCTGTAGTAGTGAAAATAGTAGATTTGGTCTTCCTTTAAAAACAAGACATGCCATTAGACTGATTTGGGCTAATATTGCCTATACCCAATTTTCAAAGAATGTCATTTGGTCAGGAGTAAATGTAGAAGGGCTCATTGAAAAGTGATGAGAACCAAAAGCTGAACTTCTGCATTTTACCAAGATGATGATGATGATGATGTTAGAAGGGACCTTGGAGGTCATCTAGTCCAACCCCCTACCGTTTCAGACAAATAGCTGTCCAGTCTCTTCTTAAAAACTTCCAGTGTTGGAGCATTCACAGCTTCTGGAGGCAGGTTGTTCCACTGATTAATTGTTCTAATCGTCAGGAAATTTCTCCTTAGTTCTAGGTTGCTTCTCTCTTTGGTTAGTTTTCATCCATTGCTTCTTGTCCTGCCTTCAGGTGTTTAGGAGAATAGCTTGACTCTCTCTTCTTTGTGGCAGCCCCTGAGATATTGGAACACTGCTATGATGTCACTTCTCATCTTCTCTTCATTAAACTAGACATACCGTACCCAATTCCAGCAGCCGTTCCTTATATGTTTTAGCCTCCGGTCCCCTAATCATGTTTGTTGCTCTTGTCTGTACTCTTTCTAGAGTCTCAACATCTTTTTTACATCATGGTGACCAAAACTGGATGTAGTATTCCAAGTGTGGCCTTACCAAGGCATTGTAATGTGGTTGTCATGGTTCCGACAGGTGAAACTCTTCAAAGAACTTCAAAGCATTGTTTACCTTAAAGAATATTCAAGTTTCATGGCATGGACAGTACATGGTCATAGCCAAAATCTGAATTCCCCTCCCCTAAACACATAGTATCAAAGCACAATTCCCTCCTCTAATTATCAGTCATAAATCACGTTCTCCAATTAGTTTGAAAAGCAAACCTTCCCTCCAGTTCTCTAACCCCCCATTTCTTATCATCTCTTATTTCAAACAACCGGGAGGAAAAATACTCTACTGCGATGTTGTTATGTCTACCTACTCCCCATACACATTCTTCCACCCCCCACCCCCCCATCATCTAATTCTAACTCTAAAAGTAACACACAGGTTAAAGAGAGAATGGCTGCATCTTCATATATTGTTAAGAACATCTGATGTTAGCAGCGTTGACAGTGGTATTAACACTTCACGTGATCTTGATTCTATCCCTCTGTTAATGCAGCCTAGCACTGTGTTGGCTTTTTGGCAGCTGCAGCACACTGCTGGCTCATATTTAAGTGATTGTCCACTAGGACTCCGAGATCCCTCTCACAGTTACTACTGTTGAGCAAGGTACCACCTATACCAGTGATGGCAAACCTTTTAGAGACCAAGTGCCCAAACTGCAACCCAAACCCCACTTATTTATCATCGGGTCCCGAGTGGGTATGGCCACTGGGTGGGCATGGCTGCAGTGGTCATGGCAGACTGGGTGGGGGTGGCCGGGGTGGCCATGGCCACCTCAATGTTGCTGGTGGGGAGGGATGCTTGGGGGGGCAGGTATGGTTGGGGGAGATCCAGGGGTTCTCTGGCGGGTGGGATAGTGGGCAGGAGGCTTGTCCTGTGGGGTGAGGCGAGGCAGGGGGCAGGGCAGGGGTGCCATTTCCATTCAGCATTTCTTGCAGATGTCTCATGACCCAAACTAGGTAACATCAGCAGTGCCAGAAGAGAATGGGGTTTGTGGAGTGGAGGAAAAGAAAAGAAGAGGAGGAGGAGGGCGGTTGTGGGTTCCTTGGTCCTCTCTGAGCTTTGTGGCTTTCTTGTAGACGTCTCATGACCCAAACTAGGTAACATCATTAGTTCACTTATTATTCCACTTTGGGTCCTGAAACTTCTGCAAGAAAACCACCATCCTCAGAGACACCCCTCCCCCAAGGAACCTTCATTTTAACTCTGAGCCAGAAATATTCTCCTTGATTGGCATTCCGTCTTAGGGCCTGGCAGGACCTCATTCCTCTTTCCCATTGGGCACATCCCAATGCCCCTATCCTTTTATTTTCTGAAAACTCCAGGAGTGAAGGGTTTTCTAAATTTTGGTACAATGCTCCTGCATTTCTCTCTTCAGCTATAGCAGTTTGGGATCTCAACAGGTAGAAGGAGGGCTGGCAGTGACTTTTGTCAGCTGCTAGTGAGCTCATGTAGCAAACCAGAAAATGCGTAAATTCTAGAAGAGTGCTAAATCTGAACAGTGCTTCAGTTTTAGCTGCAAAGTGGTGCTTGGGAATGTGTCAGAGTGCAAGGGTACTATGTGACTGCAGTTATTGTGCCAATATCTCACACAGGTTTTGTGCTCCCACTGCATAAAAGATTATCAAACAGACTTTGATGTAGCAGAAAACAATATCAGGATAACATCTGCTGCCTTTACTGCAAATTCCTATTCCACTTCTCTGCCATCAAATGGTGATGTCTTCATTTGACAGTGCAGGACATTTTAAGGAAAGGCATTTCCCTGATTTTGTTTCGTTTCCTTCCTGCAAAACATTACTGACTGGTGGAAGAGCATCCATCGATTATTTTCCTTCGTGTAACATAGGGCTGGAGTAGGGCAAGAGGCAAGTTTTGACAGATAAGTAGGCTGATGCATTTAGCCATCTGTCAGTCTCACTCCTCGCTTTGCACAAATGTTTTGTGTGGGTGAATTCAAAGAGAGCCAGACTAACAGCTGATCAACATAGGTGGGAGAAATTGCACAGTAAAGCATTAAAGCCTTTCGTAAGATCGTACTCATCTTATTTTTAATTCAGAGCCATACCTCGAGGCCATAAATTAGCTTGGGAGATGTTTGATACCAGGAAAAGCCCAGATTTGCAAGAGCTAGACATCACAGCGAAAAAGGACTTTGTTTGGGATGACATTGAGATTAATGCAGGTCTCTCTCAGCTTCAGGTCTAATAGGTATGAACTTCCAATCATATGGTGCTGTTGAAGCATTTTGATTTTAACTGGGTAAACTTTCTGCCACTACTATTTGAATATCCAAGATACTATTGGTAGCAGTGGCTGAGGTTCTACCTTTGTTCTCAAGTTTGATATTCAACTCCACAGGCAGGGAACTTTTAGTTTATGGGCCAAATGAGCCATTCGTTTGTGTCTGAGCTCATTTCTCTAGCTCTCATTTTCTTATCTATATTCTTGACTTCATCCAGGTGCTAAATTTCTGGAGTGAGAGTGTAGGTTCATATAAAGCCAATTCTCACACCGACATGATGGCATTGGGCTTCTTTTTCTTTTAGAATTGTTTTAATAGTATCACAAATATAGAACATAGAACATATTACGAATATAATTCACCCAAGGTCAGTCAGCTGGCTTTGTGCCTAAGGTTGGACTAGAACTCGTGATCTCCTGGTTTCTGGTCTGATGCTCTAATCACTACACCAAACTAGCTCTCACTGAGAGTAATGAAAAGATCACAATTTTTTTATAAAGAGAATAAGCTGCAAATCTGTCTGTTGCTCTGTAGTATAAGGAGAGAAGATCAGAATACTTTTTAGTTTGTTTTTAATAAGTGAGTCTTATGGAAAATAATTGATTTATTGTGACATTATCTAATTGGGCCTTCTAATCCTTCTGATAAATGTTCTTTGTCTCTTTTTCTACAGTATAGCATCAGGATACTTTCTTTCTGCAAAAGCTGGATCATTCCACAAACTGGATATAATTAGTTTCGGAAATTCTCCAATCTCTAATATATATCCAAAGGCAGCATGCTGTGATGGGACTCTTGTGAGTTTAGCTTGCCTGCCATGCACCCCACAGGGAGTGTAGATACCAGTTTTTCCCGTACGGCTGTGCAAACACTGTCCCGTAGCCACTGCCGGAATATAAAGCAAAAGATTTCTCAGTGGGAGGGTCGGACAAAAGGGATCTGCCAAGAAGAAAGGCAGGAACTGAAGGATTTTGGGGTCAGATATGGCCTCAACAGCAAGGAAAAGCCATCAGCACCTGTACCTCACAGGAGTATAGAAGGATTAGCAAATGTTCAGCGTTTAGGTTTAGATTTCTGGGAAAACTCTAACCTCGGCTCTGTGACTGAGGAGGAAGAGGAGGAGGAGGACCGCCGCTTCCAAGAGGTTTCCAGAAACCGTTTAGTGGAGCAGCTTTCTAGTGACACTTTATCTGAAACAGCAGATGCTACAGAATGGCCACGGGAGAGACTGCCTCCTGGGAATTTCTACACCTCACGGGACCTATGGAAACAGATAAAAACCCTTCCTTTTGATCAAGAAGCTTCTATCGCACTGGACTTAAAAAGGAAACGGGAAAGCTGTGGCTCAACAGAGAAGGAGCTGAATGTAGCTCCAGCAAAGAGCCAGGAGACAATATATTGTGATGTGGAAAGTCAGGAAAGGCAGCCAGTCATCAACCCAGTGCCCAAACCACAGAGGACTTTCCGTTACCATTCTGAGAAAGACCAGGGAAAATTCGCTAACGAATACCACAGCAATAAGAAGCCATTGGAACAGCTGTGTAATGGGAGCTATCCTGCAACTGCTTTCTATGAGTCTGACCGCAGAACAGGCAGCAGAGGAATCCGAAGCAGGTCTAAGAGGTGGGTGGCAGCTTGACCTCTTCTGTAGGATCTGGGGATGAATCTAATTTGCTTTGTTTGTTACAAGCAGTTATTAAGGCTGCAACATTCTGGAATAGTAAGTCATTTGTGGAGAAAATCTGCATATGTAGTGCGCTATATGGGATTGCCCTTGAAGCAATCAGAAGCTTCAGGTGGCCCAGAGTACAGCAGTGTGGACAGCCTTGGTATGCCCAGGTATGCCCAGCACTTCTGCTTCATCAGCTGCACTGGTTACCAAATTGCTTCCAGGTGTGATTGAAGGTGTTGGTCACTACCTGTTAGAGCTACATGGCAACCGGCCTGGTTATTTGAGGAACCACTCATTGTATCCCATCGTATCTGTCCAACTGGTTTCATCTGGCAGGGTTGGGATGCTATGGGTTCCATTGATTAAACAATGTCATCTTTCAGGACCCCAGAAGTTTGCTTTCTTTATTGCAGTGCCTGCTTTCTGGAATGAGCCCCCCCAATTGGTATTTTGAAGGGCCCTGAAGAAGTGGCTCTTTGTCCAGGACTTTGGCAAGACGATGGACGCCATTTTTCTTCTTTTTCCTTGTTCCCATTTGGGTTTGTTTTTTCTGCCATATTTGATTATTTGTTTTGTGTTCCTTGTATTTTCACTTGTTTTTAAATGATTTTAACAATTTGCAAACGGCCCACTGATTATTATTATTATTATTATTCTATAGCTAAGAATCAACACTGACTTGATAGCGCACAGAATCAGTCAACGAATAAATCATCCACTTTGGGTCATTTTTCCTCATATGAGGATATTTGCAAAAAAAATTATTGAGAAAATGCAAACATTTTTTCATTTAATTAAATAATTTTGTTGTTTAGAGTGGAGTACATGAATGAAAAAAAACGTTTTTAGCTGTAGTTGCAAAACTACTAGAATGCATCCTTGCAAGTGCTTTAAAGGATGTACCTTTATTTTTTTAACTTTGGCATTTAAATAGAATTTAAATAAAATAGAATTTCAGCCATGAAAACAAAAACATCACATTTTTTACTATGTAAGAGGAAGCTACGTGGTCATAAAATTAGGCTAAAAATGTGTAGGCAATCCCTGATAATGACTGATAAACAAATTTACATATGTCAGATTCAGCATTAATACATGATGTGGATTATCCTGCTGCATAAATTTATTTTAAAATATAATATGTACGGTGGAATTTGATTTGAATAACCAACATCTTACAGAAATTAGATATTTCATATTTTTGATCATATGAAGTGAAGGATATGAACACTGATGTGGTTCACATCATGCACTTAGAGCTATTCCTCATTGTTGAATTAAAGTGCTAAGTTGGCAGAATTAAAGTGATAAGTTGGCAGAAAATTATACTGACATGATATTTTCTGTTCCTATTGCCAGTCCCTATCCCCGTGGTGGCAAACCTATGGCACAAGTGCCACTGATGGCACACAGAGCCCTCTCTGTGGGCACACGCGCCATTGCCACAGCCCTAGGCCTTCAGCTGTGTTTTATAAAACCTTTTCGCTTTTTTTTGCTGCCGTGTGCAAAAAAAAAAAGGTTCAATCAATCAATCACTTTCAACTTCTTGTGGGGAAAAAAAGATCTCACAAAGTTGGAATTGATTGATTGAACTTTTTAGTCCCACCCAGTCTGCCGTTACCACCGCAGCCACACCCACCCAATGGACCACGCCCACCCGGCGCACAACGATACATAAGTGAGTTTTGGGTTACGGTTTGGGCACTCGGTCTTGAAAAGGTTCGCCATCGCTGTCCTATTCTGTCTCTGTTGCCCATGATGCTGCCTTGGTTATGCATATACAGTGTATGATAGGCAGAGATTGACGGATTCTCTGACTTCCCTTTCTTTCCTTTTTTGCATGTCATCAACCAGCAAAAAAAGACAAACCAGCCAGTTACAGTGCTGCAACAAGAATGACTTTTGGCTCATCCCTGTGCTCTTCCTTCTCCTTTACCTTAATCTGTCATAATCTAAGTAAAGTTAAATTAATTAAATTAAATACAAAAAACAGTTAGCTTTCAGTTCACAATCAAATTGGGACTGGAAATCTGGTCATAAATCATTTTGTCATAAGTCCAGGTACACACATGACTGGATCCAGATTTTTGACATTTTCCGCAGTGGTCCTCAGGCAATCACGTGGCCACTAAATGAACATCACATTCTGTCATGGTTCCGACAGATGAAACTCTTCAAAAGAACTTTGAGGCATTGTTTACTTTAAAGAATCTTTTATTCAAGAAACAAAGTATCAGCACTACATAGTTGAAACCAGAAACTAAATCCCACCTCCTGGATACAATTCCCTCCTCCAATAAACAGTCATAAATCACATTCCCCAATTAGCTTGAAGTGTGGGCTTTCTCCCCAGCTCTCCAGCCCACCAAAACATTATTAGCTCTGGACCCAAAGTCCTTGGGTTTCCACAACTAAGTTATTATTATTATGATTAGCTAGACTCTCATCCCTATTCCCCCTCCCAGCAGCAACTAATTCTAAAAGCACTAGAGAAAATGGCTGCATTTCCATCTGTTGTCAAAGCAAGAATATCCATGTTAGCAGCGTTGATACATTTGTTAAATGAACCCACTCTTCTAAAAGGGGAATTTTTTTGCTGGAATCCAACAAAACCTGCCAGAAACTGGCAAAAATTGTTATAAATTGCAATCATGTGGCTGCAGGGTGCTGCAACCGTCATAATGGCAATTCAGTTACAAAGCACCCCAAATGCAGTCATGTTATCATGGGGGCAGTGGTAGGAGGATTCAACCAGTTTGCAACACTTCAGCAGAACCGGTAGCTAATTTTTTGTTGCCCAGGCCCAGAATGGACTTCCGGAAGCAGCATCCACACAGTGAACATATTTCGAGACCATCATAACTCTGAACTATTGTAAAACAACCAGTTGAAAATTAACCCTGTAGACTCATGGAGACATAAGGGAGCTGAGTATAACCAATGGTTTTACATAGAATATATCTCCTATTCATTATTTATTTATAGGCAACAAACTCTGATTTCCAGATTCCCTCATGTGTTGTCTTGTAGAGAATGGTACTGTGGGGTTGGTCCTGTCATTTCAGTTTTGCTGTTTCAGTCCTGCACTAAAATAACATGGAACATAAATCTAACACACTTACAATATTGCTGGTGGTACTATTATTTGATTGTCTACCAAAATATAGGGGACACCAGATTTAAGAGAGCTACTGTAGTATCTAAGATCTCTTCTTTTTTCTTAGAAGAATAAATATAAAGTCAAATAAAGATTAGGTGTGCTTTAAAGTATTGTGAGTATCTGATTTTTGTGGTTTGCAAATTGCATTTCATGGTTTATATTGTGTTACCGAAGCACTTTCAGGTGTGGCTTGATTAAATAAACTGCTTTAATATCAAGTCAAATTATCTGTGATGGCTCCCTTGCCTCTTCCATTCTACATTGCTGGTGGAAGATTGAGAAAGACAGATTTTCTACAATTGTGCACATAATTTTATTTTTTAAAACATTCCAAGAACCATTTTAGGCTAAAAATATTGAAAAGTATATTTTTAAAATTCATCCATTCCTAGGTAGCATGCTTTAAAAAAAAGCTAGGAGATGAATAGCTGCGTTTGGTTTTGCACCTAAGATGTGTGATAACATATCCTATTCTTATTTATAGAAAGTCCTTTGAGTTTGAGGACATCCAAAGTTATCGAAACAGACTAGCAGCCATTGAGTATAAAAAGCTTCATGAAGAACTAAATGGCACCACACGTGTCTGTCTCTATTGCACGCAGTCGGAGGACAACCTCTATGAGGATATTATTGGTAAGATTCCAGATCTATTTAAAAGAAGCAGGAAATAGCCTTCAAAAAGTAAAGTAACTGCTATGGTTCAGTTCTAGAGAATTTAAGCATACATATTCTGATCTCCTGTGCTGATATATTCATGGAAATCTGATGAATACACACAATTCCTGCACTGGAGAGCTAGGAATTAAAGACAGTCATTTGGGGATTTGCTTTGAGTCCTCTGTCACTAGTTGGGTAATGATAATGATGATGATAATAATAATAACTAACAACAACAACAATAATAATAGAAGACTTGGAAAGAACCTTGGAGGTCATCTAGTCCAACCCCCTGCTCAGGCAGGAAACCCCACCATTTCAGACAAATGGCTGTCCAGTCTCTTGATGCCAGTTTGTGCCTATGGAAAAGTAGTAATTGCAAATGTATATGGTTGGCTTGTCTGCCATGCTCTGCTTCAAAATAATTGTTTTTTCTAGATCCTGCTAAAGAGAATCCCTATGAGGACATTAAAGTGAAGCCTTTGTGGAGAATCCCATCTAATTGGAAGCTGCCTCCTCCCCGAAATACCTTCAAGCCACCCAAGGTGATTGAACTTTTGTGCCTGTGCTACACTGGGATTAGGCATTATCAAATAACAAAACCGAGTTATTTGTCTATATTGCTCCGTGCCCTGTTGTTATGCCATGTCTTTATTCCTATACGAATCATCATATTGCAACTGTTCATTGAAGAACACAGGTGTATGTAAACTCGCTTTTAAGAGAATGGGTGCCGATGAAACTGCCCATGCCCATGAAGCTGATTAAACTTTGTTTGGTTTCTGTTTAATCTGAAGAGAATACTTTGCCCTCCCCTGCACAGAACCAAAACAAAAAAAGGAATAAAAGGAGAAAATTGCACAGTATTTGTACAATTATGCTTCGTGGATAGATTTTCATTTTCAGGACTAGATTCACATGGATGTCCCCAAATGCTAGTGTAGTTTCCCATTTGTTTAACCAACCAACCATATCTTTTTTCTCTTCTACCTATGCTTATGTGGCTGTTGTTGCTGAATTAAATTTTCCAATATTTCTTATTATTAGCCATACTGGCTGGGTGCTAAGATTTAGTTTAGTAACCTTTAGAGCAGGGGTGTCAAACTCAATGAGGGCCGCATCAGCATTGCGGTTGCCCTCAGGGGGCCGGGTGGGTGTGGCCTAGGTGGGCATGGCCTACTGGGTGGGCGTGGCTAAAGTGTGTATGGCTTTCTGGGTGGGCGTGACCAGCTCTACATCGTTCGCATCAAGGGTGCCTATGGGGGCCTGGGCAGGAGTGGGACAGATCTGAGGGTCTTTGGCAGAAGGAGGGTCTCTGGGCCAGGGCCAAGGCAGTGGGGGCTGTTCCCTCACTGTTTCCAGGATGGTTTCGCAGGCCGCATGAAACCACTTCACGGGCCGGATCTGGCCCCCAGGCCTTGTGTTTGCCATGTCTGCTTTAGAGAATCAGATGTTATGTGCTTTTTTAGATGCCTGCTGAAATCAGGTTAATATTTCTTACTTAACCTACTATTTTCCAAAGCTATTTACAATGATAGCTCCAAAATGTTTCATCCCAATTAACTTTTCTTACTTAGTAGTGAATTGGAGAATGGGAATAGATTGCCTGTTATTTTGTCCCTGATGTTTTGAGGAAAAGGAGATGTTTCCCTGGCAGATGAAATTATAGTAGTTACTATTGTTAGTGCCTATTGTACTATGCTGTTCTGAAAAAGGAATGAACCACATGTTAATTTATAGGTGTTTAATGAAGTACTGACAGTTGCCATTTAAAAGGAAAACTATTTTAGGCAAAAGCCATTTTGCACAAAGAAGTGAGATGTTGTGATATAAATTGTTCTTATGCAACTACTTACCCTAACCTAATCCTAATCCATTTTTCTTCACGAAATTTAAATCAATATTTTATGAGTAGTTCATTATTTATTTTTTTAAAAAATTGCACTCTTATCAACTCCAGGCAGCTTACAAGGTTTAGCCCCAAAGTTGATTGTTGTTTTGTTTGTTTGTGCGATTTAGTTACTTTTTAGGCGTAACCAAGTTGGTTTTAATTCTGAGTGACTGCATGAACCATCCTGCCCTATCTGCAATAATAACTTGTAACTCTCCCAAAGACATTCCTGTAGCTTGTTCGATCTTGTCCATCAATCTAGCCTGTTTTCTTCTTTCAATCTGTCAAAACTTTTTAAATTCATCATTCCTTTGCCTCACAAGTCCACTGTTCTGTAGTTTTTGCTTGCTGCCTAAAGGGAGCAATCAGCCTTTATTTGATCCAGGATTGATTGGTTACAATCCATGGTACTTTTAATAAGCAGTATAATACAATTGTCCTATTTTTACAGGATATATTTTTTATTATTTTATTATTTCTGTTAATTGTTCTATTATTCTTCTGAAAGAAAAACTGGTATGATTGGGCAGAGTGGAAATCCTCCAGGTCCCCCCTTATTAAGCAGTGCCATCTGGTGGGATCTAGGCAGCGTGCCTTGTCTGTGACAGCACCTGTTGTTTGGAATCACCTTGCTATCTCAAGATTCATTTGACCTCCCAACTTGCCTGTGTTTAAAACTTCCCCCTGGCCTTGGGTTGTATGCGTGGTGGGTCTCTTTTTGGCTAAGAAGGTGTTTTTTTTTTTCCAGATTTTGGAGTTTCCACCTGTATCATCTGTATTGTGTGGGCAATTTTATTGTTCACTGCCTAGAGTTATATTACAAAAAGTGACATAAAATAATTCTTTCTCTATTTAAATATTTATCTATTAACATATTCTACATTCTGGCATTATCTCCATAAGATCTTCTCTCTCCATGTATTTTAATGGTGAAATCGTAAGCAAAACATGGTGAAAATTTGCTCAATAATTTATTACTACTGCTGCTGTTTTCCAATCTGCACATTATGTTGTTCCATATTTGTTGACATGAATTTCTTTGGACTTCAACTGTTTCTTCTTTAGCTTTAAATGGTTCAATAGATATTTCATCTGCACCTGGTACTTTCTTATTAGCAGATCTGTTCCTATTGTGTCTCGTTCTCTTATAGAATTGATTCCTGAATGTATGCTGTTTGTACAGATATTCCTGTCAATCTATAATATTACTTATAAAAGATTTTGATATTTATTTATTTAAAATATTTCTATACTGCTTTGTTTTGAAGTGAAATCTATGAAATCTCTTTTTTCACTATTCTTGAATGGCCCAACATTAACTGTAAATTTTGTGATGATTTCTTTGGATCCTCTTAAATAGATTCCTCATTTCCTTTTCTTGTTATCTTGCGCTATTTGTTGACATTTGATTAATATATTTCCTTGCCCTTTCATGCCTGATGTTCAAATTTGTTGACATATGTCCTCCTTGTTGTTTAAAGCAATATGGTCCTCCCTCTTTTGATGATTGCTTGTGCTAAAATCGGCCATATTTTCCTCAGTGAAATTTTGGATTTTTCCCAGTTTACGTTTCCTTTAGTCTCTTATATCTTCCTATACATCTTCATGTGCAGTACTGTATAAATTAAACATACTATATTTGCTTATATTAAAATCTGATTGTGTATTTACTCTTTTTAATTTAATTTTCTAAGCTTACCCTATATAAAAGATACCTTTTCACGTCCACCTCTTGATGATTGTATCTATGCAACTTTTCTTTTACTTCTTAATCTAGTCAACAGAACTAGGATTTCTAATAATTTCCCATCCAAATACTAATCAGGCCTCATCATGCTTAGCTTCTGAGGTCAGCTACGTACCTCTTATCTGCTGAGGTTGAAACTGATGCATTTGACCCTAATATTTCCCAATATTCCACAGTAATATCTGCTTTTACATGAAAAAGCCAGAAAGAAGAAACTGCAAGGAATGGTAACTCCATGGGATTTCTTATCTTAAAAAATCTTAAATTTCTCTGTGATTTATAATCTGGCACAGTGGTTGACGGACATGATGGATATAATGATTAATTCATTCCTGGAAGCTACAGCTCTGTTTTCTTTCCCTCTTTTAATTCTAAGTAGAATTCATGGGGAAAGGGAAGATTGGGACTGTGGTTTTCAAGGGTATGTGGGGGGGGAGGGAGGATTTCATTTCCCCCCCTCATTGCACAGTTCAAACAAAGGGCTCCCATATCTATTAGTCTCACTGTTACTATACATTAGTTCTCTACAGAAAAGAGAAAGAGAGAGATAACCTTCCTTCGAAGGCTTTGTTTAGCACCACACATAATTTGTGACTGAGACCTTATATAGTGTATTAATAATAAGTCTTTATTGATTATCCCTTGGGACATATCAAAGTGCAGAGTTCCAGCAGCAAATTATTACTAAAATTTTATAAAAGCAATTTAAAATGGACTTTGATAAAATACAATTTAAAACAGAATTGGAATAAAATACGATTTAAAATAAAATTAGGATAAAATACAACCTAAAATGAAATTGTAATAGAGTACAAAAATTTAAGATATAGATAAAATATGATAAAATTATATTTTGGAGACACCCTTGCAATCTACCCCAATCAGTCCCACATATGCAGTTCTCAACCAAACCATTTTGTTTAAGTACTGTGCTACGTTAAATGATATTTTCAAGTTCTGGCCGGACATAAGGTAAGTTATTTTGATGTGGGGATCCCAATGGGTCATTCGTTTGGTATATAGACCAAGATACCTGTCTCTCACCCTCTTATACAGACAACAGTCAAATAGGATGTGAGCCAGGTCCTCTACTTCTGCCGCTCCGCAAATGCAGAGACGCTCATTGTAGGGTATAGAATGAAATCTCCCATATCTGACCATTGTGTCAAGCTGTTCAAATATCCTTGCATAAATATCTTGCTAAGATGTTTTGGCAGTTGTAACTTCAAATAGCTGTATACTTGAAAAGTTCATTTGTGTTTACTCAGCCATTTCAAGTTACCCACCTTACTAAGGATAGCTATATCACTTTGTGCTTCTATATCCTTAATTCTTTGGGCAACTCTTTTTTTTTTTAGTTGTTCTCCTGTTACGCAAGAGACAGGAAGGCCACAGCTTCTTACAAAATTTGTTAGTTTGGTGATCCAGGAGATTTGTGACTGTAATTTTATTTGCTCTAGTAGACATAACTTGGGGAGTCTATCAGTCTCCATTTCATTAACCATTAACATTTCATTCACCAATAGTTATATACTCTAATTTTGGATAGTGCGTGAATTGTATGAATTCCCAATTCAGCTCTAACTGCTGCAGCAGATGTTCTTGGATCCACACCTAAAATACATCTCAAATGCTAGGACTGTATTTGTTCTAGGACTGTGGTTGAGTAAAGACCCAAACTTCTGCTCCATACAAGACCATAGTGGTAACCTTAGCCTTATATATAGTGTATTAAAAGGGAGGGGATATGCAAGTAGATTTACTTTCTTGTATTTGTCCCTGAATTATTTTGATTCCGTCTGACTTTTAATTATATCCAGGGTTTTTTTTCTCATAGAACGCTCAGAATGGTGTTCTGGCACCTGTTTTTGATGCATTTTTTCAACTTTTGCACAAGCTGTGCTTACTCCCTCTATTGGCTTTCGAAAGCCAATAGAGTCTTTTTTTGTTCTCCTTCCGGAGAGGGAGCTGCTGATGCGGTGTCGGCTGCGAGCAAAGTTCAGAGGAGGCAGGAGCGGCCACCTGAGCCATGGCTTAGCAACAGGTGTGAAGGAAGAGGGCCTGGGGGGAGGGGGAGGCCCATTAAAGGTCCTGTGAATTACAACACTGGCCGTGCCTGTCCGTCGCCGGATCCCTGCGTTTAGGCAGGTTGCAGGCTGGTGCTGGCTGTTAGTTTGCGCTAGGGCATGATTACATTGGCCCGATCTAATTTTAGAACCATGCAGGATTAGCAAGGTAAACTTTTCTTCAGTTAAAGTCCTCTCTTGTTCATTTCATGGAGACATCTGGGTAGCCTTTATTTTTGCAACAGTATATAACTGTTTTGCATTGTCTCCTTTATGGTGTCCTTACGTCCCCACCCCCAACTCCCCAATCTAACCTACATCTTGAGATTTCCTGACAGTCAGCCATCCAAGCACTAACTAGATTTGACCCTACTTAGCTCCAAGCCCAGGAGGTGGTCCTTAATGGTCCCTGAAAGTTAGCTTTCTAAAAGATAGTCTCCTTTACTCCCTCAGCCAGGAACTGTGTCTCATGGCTACTATCTGGATTCTTGCAGATTTTGTACGTCTATCTGAAGTGGTAATCTTAAGCATTTTTTTTCATAAATTACTTAAGGATATGCAACTATATTTTCTCATATTTATCTAATGTTACTTTTGCATCTACTTTTTTCACTCCATTTTCTTTCTGTCATTAATTCCCCAAGAGTAAGAAATGTAAATTGTAGCTCCTCATAGCACAGTTCTATATCACTGTTAAAATACACTGGGCAATTATGGACATATTTATTCATATTCATAAATAGATTGAATTGTAACACTTTCCCTCTCACCTAAGCCTGTTCTCCTGTGTATAATTTGAACATAGCCAGGCCATTTTTTATCAGCAGTTGTAAAGAAATAGAAACAAAATGTTTAACTTATGTATTAATAACAATTTCTTTGCAATTCATTATCTTGTCAGTAACATGACTCCATCAATTAAGCACATATATGTTGAAGGCAGCATATGCACTTGTATTAGACATCTATTATCTCCCACTGCTAGTCTTTCCAAAAGGAACTCAATAAATGTCATACTATATATGCAAAAGCTGTCTCCTCCTCTATTAAAGTGCAACACATCATTTTCCAACTAGAGAAAAAAATTAATATTCCATCTTTACTATACCCACCTGCAGTATATAAACATGGGGGAGCTATCCCACAATTTTTTACCCCTATCAATTTGATAAAACAGAACTTAGTGTTCTAAGTTCATCATGAACTAAGTCTGCATTTTGGGTTATAGGAGCATCTCATTCACTTGAACCAATGTGATCATATCTTTAAAATGGTATGTATAAGCCATCAATAATGTGGTTGCTAATATAGATGTGTCCAGCTTATGAGCTGTTTGTATTTAAGGAGATGCTCACAACAAATTCTAGTTTATTTGGTGAATGCCTGAAAGATGCATTAAGAATTGAATATATAATTTTTAATTATATAAATAAATATATAAATAAAATTATATAAATAAAAGATTAACAAGATGAGAGTTCCGGCACCTTTTTTTTAGAAAAAAAGCACTGATTATATCTATTGAAGACTTTCATATAATAATAACAAGCCCAATTTTTAGATCTTGCTGCTTTCACTCTTCTAAAAACCAGGCCACCCTATTGCATGGTGCGATGTATTGTTTTCGTGTTTGTATCGAGTTCAATGGAGATTGCCTTCTTTGTAAAACCCTAGCATTCTGTTATCCTTCTGTCACTTTTCTTCAGCTTCTCCACAAGCCACACTTCTTTCACCGTAAAACCTTGGAGCTAAAGAACACACGGATCTGTTTGCGCGGGAAGTTGCCGAAAGATTCAACACTACCTGTCACGTTGACTGAATGGAAGTTCTTCAAAGCAGGAGAGGCTGGAAGCAAGAAGAAAAAAAATCTTCCCCGGGTAAGGACTGAGCCAAAATAGTAATAATTATTTCCTCTCCTTATCTCTTCTTTGGCTGGGTCATTCCTATCATTTTTAATGAAAGTGATTGTTTTCTTAAATAATTCTTTATTGCATCATTTAAATATGAGAGTTGTTGCTAATATCAGATGATCAGATGTTATTATAGTTCTTAATTGTTTTAATTATACTTGCCACCCAGAGTCATAAGCATGAGATGGGTAGCTATATAAATTTAACAGAGACATAGATGCCCTGAACAAGGGACGCGGTGGCTCAGTGGGTTAGGACACTGAGCTTGTCGATCAGGTCGGCAGTTTGGCGGGTCGAATCCTGAGTGTTGCGTAACAGAGTGAGCGCCTACTACTCATCCCAGCTTCTGCCAACCTAGCAGTTTGAAAGCACGTAAAAATGCAAGTAGAAAAATAGGGACCACTCCGGTGGGAAGGTAACAGCATTCCGTGCGCCTTTGGCGTTTAGTCATGCCGGCCACATGACCACGGAGACGTCCTTGACAAGCTCTGGCTCTTCGGCTTTGAAACGGAGATGAGCACCGGCCCCTAGAGTCAGAAACGACTAGCATGCATGTGCGGGGGAACCTTTACCTTTACCTTAGATGCCCTGATCTTTCTGAATTGGGTGCCCCCAGTTGTGTGGGATGGTAATTCTTAGAATTTCCTGTCTGGTTCAAGCTAACTGAATTTGGGGAGTTGCCCAATCACTGCATGGGAGCTTGGGAACACTGTATCCAGAAGGACCTGCAATAACAGTGGATTGTTATTTCAAATGTCCTTTGTTTTATATTTATTTGTCAGGTTTCTATTCTATTCCTCTGTCCTGTAAGTTTAAGGAAGAGTATTTAAGTCTTTTCTTATGTAATCTTTTCTGTCAATAAAAATGAGGTGGTCTGGTTAATCAAAGTGATCTAAAGTTGAATCTATGTAGGTTTTTCTAGCACTTCATCTCCTACAGCAGAGGTGCCGATCTCTTCTTTATTTTTTGAGAGCTTCCTTTCCCCATCTGCAATATGTACTTTACTTTTTTGATATGGTTGTCTTATCAAATAGATCATAGTCATTTAATCTGTGTTTAGCTTTACATATGGAGATTTAAAAAGCCATTGAAAGTTCTTTTGTTTTCAATCTGAATTCAAAATAATCCTAATAAAATAATTATTGGGTAAACAATATTACCTAAAAAGACCTAAGTAGGAAAGTATTTGGAACTGGGACCTGAAATTATATTTTTAAAAAATTATCTAGACATCCTGTCCTGCTCTGTTTAGATTACCACGCAGATTCACTAACAAGATGTCATTGGCAATATCTGGCAAGATGTACATTAGTTAATACACTGTTAAGTTCCCAATTACAGTGGGAGTAACTTTTATATTTTTAATAAGAGGATGAATTCTTGAGTGAGACTGCTTAAAGTGACCTTGAGTTCATTCTATTTTGCTTGGACTTCTTTCCCTGGGGTTGCTTACTCCTGACTCAGGATTTAACTTTCAGTTGTTCTGTACTTTAAAGCTGTTGAACAGCTCTTTAAAGATGAGGCTGTTCCATAAAATTTCAGTATAACTTTCCTGATGTGCTTCTGAATGCTACCTCTTCTAGATGAATGATTAGCAGAGAGGTGCAAGTAAGCTGAACATTGGGAAACCGAGAAGCATAATTTACCACCTAGAGTTGTATAGATTTGGATCAATCTGTAATTACTGTAAATACATACATACATACATACATACATACATACATACATACATACATACATACAGTCCATTGAAGAAATTGGAATCTTGTACAATTAGTATCTTTTTATCAGTATTAGTAAATGCACTACGTATGCACTGTCTTGTAAGGAATCTTACACTCATGAAACATTGCAAAGGAAAAGAAATACAGCTTAGCCATAATGTTTACTTAAAAATTTGAGTAAAAGAAGGTCCAATTTCTGGTTACTCAAAGCCAGAAGGGATAGTCACACAGCTAGAATTTATTTCCATTATGATAGAGGGAATAGGTGGAAAGAAGGAAAGTTAGCACATATACAGGGCAAATGTGCTCTCTTTCCAACTATTGCATATCAATATTTTGTGGAGCATACAAAGATGATTAATTGAGCCACAAAGGATGATTAAAAGGCCCATATGAGCATTAATCCTCAGACAAAATGATCCCCCCCAACCACATTCAGAAATGTGAGAGTAATTTACTGAGAGAGGAAGTGTATGTTATTCTCTCATCCTGAACTCATAGGACTTGGCCATGATTGCTGGAAGAATGCCCAAGCAAGCCAAACATTCTTCTTTAATTCCAGCATGGAAAATAATGTATTCTCCAGCACCTTGACATCATGCATTCAGCTCTCTGCATTTTCTAGTCATTCTTGAAGCCATTACAAGTATCATAGGCACCAAGCTTTGCAACAGTCAGTTTAAAACATGTGCAATACGAATGCAAATGTCCAAAGTCTTTGCCATGTACATGTATTCCAGAAAGCATCAGTCTCAGCTTCCTGATATTCTTTTACATGGCACCATACATTTCTGAGTCCACTTCATTTCTTTCATGTTTGACATCCAAAAATCTGAAAAAAGCTCTTAAATCGACCATTTAAACCAAGGAAAGTTTGGGAGGAATGGAAAAGAAGCTGAAGAAAGTGCAAGACCTGCAGAGCTTCTTGCATGGCTGCAGACTTTTCCTGAGGTCAAATTGCATTGCCTTTGCCCTGAGCTGCAGACTGGATCTCTGAGGTTCTCCTCTTCTTTTTACTTTATTAGGTTGCTGTAGTAAAGAAAAGAGTTGGAACTAAGAATGGTTTACCTGCTAACTGTCTTCTGCATCTCTCTATGACTTGTGGTGGAGGGAATAAGTGGACCCCACCCTGTTGTCTCTGCTTGGAATGCTGAATGCATTCTTGAAAGCTGGGCAAGAGAGAACTTGGCCTGCATGCCATTGTTTAAAATAGCAACTAGTTGAACAGGAGCTGAGATCGTCAGCAGGTTTTGATGAGACATGCTGTGGCAAAGATCTTTCTGACTTCTGCCTATGGCTTGAGACACTTGACACCACATGATGTTTGATGGGTTGGGCAGCTACCACCATTACTGTTGAACATGTGGCTATTTCTCTGGAAATGGTAGAAACCAACTATCCAGGGAAAAGTGTACATAAATGAAGAATTATACAATTAAGCTGTAACAGTTTGTTCTTTACTTTCTCTCTGGGCAAATGATAGTATCTAGCTAATCTTGGCTGATCACAGAAGCTAAGCAGGATTGATCCTGGTTAGTAAATGGGAGAATGCTAGCAGTTGTAGACTGTTTTTTAGATAAGAAGTTAACAAAAATGCTGGAGAAAAGCTAGTGGCAAATCACTTCCATAGTACTTGCAAGAAAACTATGTAGATGCAAGATCAAGCTGAGCTCAATGATATCTTTACTTTAAACTATGCCTGCACAAAAAATAATAATCATGTAATGCTTTTAAGGCAGTGCATTCACCACATAGCACCAGGGAACTTACTTGCATACATCTTTTGTTCAGTTTGGCTTTCATCATGGATTAGAATATTTTTGATATCCAGATTAAAGATCATTCTACATTAGTAGCACTATGCAGATGACAGTAGTCTTTTCTGTTTGGGGCATTTGTGTTCCCATCAGCTCTTCTATTACAGCTCTACTAAATTCTGTAATGTTTTCTAATACTTGCCCGTGTATAAAAATGACTTGCAGTTTTTCTTTTTCTGAAACTTATCATCCCTCTTGATGACTGCTTTCTTATTGGGTTTCAGCTTGTATTAAAGATACAAGAGATCTTTGATTCCAGACGAGGAAAGAAACGTGTGAAGTTGGTGGTGCAAACTGGAAAAGAGCTTTCTCCAGCCAAAGGTATAAATGGTGGGCTGAATGTAGTTCTTCTGGTCAATTCATTTTATATTTTATTTCATTTCATTATTATTTATTCTTTGGCCAACCATCTTACCACAGGTTAACTCTGGTGTCTTACAATATTAAAAAAAATAAAACTGTATAAAACCTATACAGAATATAAATAAAATACTATAAAAATACAAATATTCTATCCTAACTAAAAGATGGGAAGGGCGGGAGCAGAATTGTGGGGGGTGGAGGGGAGTGGGATTCCTTGTTAAGGAATCAACCACCTCCACTGTGATGCTCTCCCACTGGAGCCCCAAGCCAACTGGCAGAGCCAGGTCTTTAAGCTCTTGCAGAAGGTCAGGAGGGTTGGAGCTGACCTCACTATGGGGGGACAAGATGTTCCTAAGGGCAGGAGCGACAGCAGAAAAAGCTCTTCTCCTGGAGTCCGCCACTGGGAATATCCTGGCCAATTGGGCCCATAGCATGCCTCCTTTGCTGGCATGGGTGGAGCAGGCCAGTCCCACTGGGATGAGATGGTCCCTTCAGTAACCTGGATTTAATGTTGCAAACTCTAAGAATTCCCTTGAGAAATACTGTGATCGGTGATTTCTCTTTTTTATCCTGTTGTACGGCATAGAATTTTTGTTGCTAAAACGAGAAGAGCAAGACTGTAGTATTTTGTGTGGGTGTATATATCTTATCAATAGTACTTCCTGTTTTATATGACTTTCCTCTTCCACATGTGCTGAAATTAGCCAACAGCTGTTTGTGTAATCTACATTTTGCAAATCAATGATACCTCCTTGCCAAGTAATGTTAAACAATTGATAGCAATACATGTTCCCCCATCTTTTGCATTGCATAATGGAGAAGGTGCCTCCAAATAATTGTATAATAAGCTTGACTTGCTTTATTTAACACCTGATGCATAATTATATATGCTTTTGAATAGACGCCTTTACTATTTGATACAATTGTTCCTAACTTTCAGTGGCTTGGGAACATAATTGATTGTTGCCCTGTCAGATTCCTTCCAACATTTCCAGTTCCATCCAGGTGGCAAATTCTGAGGGAAACTTTTTGTCCTTTCAGGTGAAACCAATGGATATGACAGTGAACCAGAGAATCTGCCGAAAAGTGAGTGAGTGAATCACTGGGCCTAAGACAGGTCAAGTGGCATAATTATACCTTGCAGATAACTGCTGAAAGTGCCTATGTTCTATGCAAATTCTACCTAGTCAATATTGTACTTTGGGACTGAGATCTATTTGAATAATTGGAATGGTCACTGTTTGCTTGACAAAATGGATGCATTATGAGGCTTGTAAGATCCCATTCTAGGAATTCATTAAGAACTGGGATGATTGAGAGGAGGAATAGATGGGTTTAGAACTCAGAATAATCACTTTTAAGCCATGATCTCTTGGGGTACCTCAGAAACCTAATGAGAGTTGCTTTGAAAAGGAAATCAGTCATGGGGATAGGCTTTCTTGAAAGGCAGCCTGTTCATCATTCTTAATTTTTAGCTGCAATGTAACAGCAGATTGTTATTATATATGTCATAGCAAAGGATGATAGTTGCTTTGCAGTTGTAGTAGTGTAGTCGTATTTTCATTTAGAACATGTTTAAACCCCTGAAAGGCTTATGTATGTAGTAATGAAGGAGTTGGACTAGGAATGGTGCATCCTGATTCTACAAACTTTCTGGTGGCCTTGGGCCAGTCACTATCTCTCAGCTCAATCTACCTCACCATGTTGTTATGTGGGGAAAAATAAGATGAAGGAGTATTATATAGGCTGCATTGAACTTCTCTACAACAAGGGCAGAATTTAAATCTAATAAATAAATTAAATGGTACTAACAAAACAATAAAATGCCAAGAGATCCTCTATGATGGGAAACCATTCAGAGCTATTCTTCAATTCCCTAAGAGAAGGGACACATGGTAAATCTCAGAGTCTGAAAAGAGGTGTTCAGAAAAAGAAAGCTTGTTGCAGTGCCTATCTGGTTCTGCCAGATAAAATATAAGTGGTAAGTGTGATTTGTCTAGAAGTGTTTTTTGTGGATATTCTACCAAAGCCTGCAATAGTGACACAAAATGTAACATAACTGTTCAGACTACTGTGATTTTTGATGTTGGCACATGTAATGGTATGTGGTAATGACTCTGGGAGACAGGGCAGAGAGCTGCAGACTAGACATCTTTCATGCAAAAGGTATCACAATCCACAGAAGCAGAGGAGGTGTGGGAAGTGTTTCAGAAGGGATCCTCCCTAGAGGAGGGGAGGGGAGAAATGCTTTCGGTCTTGCAAGATTCTGTTAACTTTACTATAAAGGTAAAGCAGGATTCCTTGCTGTGCTTCTTGTATGGACTACCTCGAAACTCTACCGTACCTGCTGCTTTCAATTGGTGTCCCGTGCTCCTCTTAAGTGTTTCAGACAACTTGCAACTGCTTGAGGCCGCCATCTCTCATGAGCCATAGCTTGGCAGCAGTGGCTAGTTTCTCCAAAGAGTATGGGAACAAGCAACTTCATGACCACAGTGCTGAAGGAAAGTTAAAACAAGGATGATTCTTGAGTGCAGATTTGGACCTAGCATGTAAAGGAGAAAGCATGTAAGAATGGATTAGGCAACAGGTTGCTAAGGATAGTTGTGCCTTTTGTCAGGATGAAGGAAAATAAACTGCCCGGAAAGGAAAAGATTACCTTGGAAGAACCACACTGTTTCATTGGGTTGTAATTAGAGGCCTTCTTTATTTTATAATGCCATAAGGGTTATTAATAAGGAGTTGAAAACAACTTGGCACGTAATAATCATCTGCTTCCGGGTCAGGTGTTTTCCCTTTTGATCATTTTCAGGGCTGCCTCTTGAGAACTTTTTATTTCTTTCACTGAAGCTAAGTCATGTCTCTGTCTGTCTCTTGCAATATTATGAAACGCCCTTCGCTGGGAAAAAGGAGTAACTGGAGTGAAATTATATATAACGCTCGGCCCTTGCACGTAAACACTGGAGGAAGAACAACTAGAGCAGCAGGCTCCAAACTGGCTCTGCATCGTGACTCAACTGTCCTAATTGGCACCAACGGCCCTGGACACACCAGCATTTCCTGTTCACCATGCCTGGAAATTGTCAGAATTAAGCTTTGCATATAGCTTAACACAGCAATTCCCTGCTAATAATAAAGACATAGTGCCAAGCAAGCTGTGATTATTTTCCTCACTTCCTTCCTTCAATAGTTTTGTGAAGGTGGTCAGCTCAGCATTTTCTCTAGAGAGAGGGAGATGCTTAACGTATAGCTACTTATTTGGTGTTCGTGTAGTCTGCGTCACTGCAATTTTCATAACTTTCACGGTGCTTCTTAAAGTGTTATGTGCATTTAGAATGAACAGCTTTATGTTAGTCTACCACGATGGAGATCAAGAGGCTCATTCAGAAGTTAGGCTTTGTGGCATGTTAATTTAGTATGAGTTTATTTGTATGGGGTTTTTTATTGAACGGTTAGGGTATTATTGCTGCCCACATTTTCTTTTGTTTATGGAAATACTGTTATTCCAGCAACATAGCTATTACTTTTAGTTTTGCTGGATGCAGCTCTAAAAACTGACCTGCTGTTGAGCCATAGGGAAACTTCAGAGCCATTTCTGCAGTCTCCCTATCTGATGAATGGAAGCCATGCTATTTCACCATCCCAAAATGCAAGTTTGGGCAACTGAAGAAGTGCTTCTTTTCTCTAGGTCGCCATAAGCGCCTTCTGCAGGTCCAGGCTCAGTCCAAACGGAACCCACACTATCAGACATTGGAGCGAGACCTCATTGAATTCCAGGAGCAGCAGCTTTTTGAGCTGTTTGTGGTGGTATCTCTGCAGAAGAAGTCATCAGAGGCAACTTATACCCCACAGGTTATACAACAGTTTCCATGTAAGGTTGGTGCCTGTTTACTACTATCCATGCTCCACAAAATTAAATTTAGGTGCTTTTGGTTGGCCAGGTGGAATGGACCTAAGTACTGATAGAGCAAACACAAGGTGAGCACTCTGCCTTTGCTGTGCTGTGCTTCCGCTGATGCTCAAAGTGCCATGTTGCAGGAGAATATGTTATGGATTTAGCTGTTAATGGACTCTAATAAAAAGTCCTTCAGTCTTTCTTGGTTCAGACTCATAAGAAGTAAGTAAATTAGTGATCTGTCTGCCTTGACCATATATAAGTATAGATCAGTGTTTCCCAACCTGGCCAACTTCCAGATCTGTAGATGTTAATTCCCATGACTAATGCTGTGAGCTCTGGGAAGTGAAATCTGCACATCTGGAAGCGGGGAAACACAGGTTTAGGTGAGGTAGATTGTTTATACAGTAGTTTATACAGCGGTATTATCTGTGCTACGATCACCAGAAAAACAACATACTATCTTATACATTAACCATATTTTATTTTATGTTTTCACCATCTGCTCTGTATGATCTCAACCTCATGCAAAAGAGTCTGATTTCATAGAATAGTTTTCCAGGGCTTACAGGGTACTGCAGAGTTGCACAGCTTTTTCTGAGCCTAAATGATGAATTTGTCCTTCGAATAGGATGCTAGGAGCTAGATTCCAAAGAGGAATGGTTAGCCTTGAAAAAAACACCCCTTCCTTTACATTTAAAATTATCTGTATTCATATAGAGTTAACGATAATTCTCTGGGTATACACATAATTACCTCTGTCTTCTATTACATTCAGAATTACAATTTGGTAACAATTTCTGGGGGCATCATTCTAAAATCTGATAACAATCAAAGGTCTTGGACAGATTTAAACCTTCCACGTGCACATTTGCATCCTTGGATATGTATATGGAATCCAGTGAATTGGTGGAAGAAGTTTGAGTGAGGAATTATTTGGAAAAAAGAAACAATGGGATGAGGACAGAATTTCCTATATTTGTTTCCTCTTCTCCAGCCACCATTTCTTTTGAAAAAAGCAGCCATCAAATATACAGGTTACACTAATGTGGTGGTGGTAGGGGGTGTCATTCCCTCTGCAGATTCTGGTGGACTGCAAAATGGTTTGCAAAAAAAAAAAAAGGCAGTAACTTTGGTTTCTTTGGGGATACACTAGTTTCTTGTGCTGTGCGGCTAGTAGTAGACTCAGATGAGGAATGAAATACAGTTGAACACAGTAATCCCAAAGCTGTGCTGATTTAATCCAAGCTGCTACTGATACCAAAACAGCACTGGTCTACATTGCTCAGAAACGTAGTGAGTAATGATTCACAAGGTCACATGGTTGTTGCACTCTTTATGTCACTGTTGACAAAACGGATGATGGCATTTTGCCAGCCCACTTGTCTTCTTGAGCCTAGGCAATACTTTATAGTTTGTTAACAAGATTTGCACAGAAGGCTCTTTCAGACTGGGATTTAGCAAGAAACTTTACTTTAGTAATTATGGGGCAGTGATTATAGAAAATGAGCACCATTATTACAGACTTCCACCAGCTCCCAAAATAATTCTGTTCCCAAACAGTCTGCCAGTCACTTGCTTGAAGGAAAACTTCCAAAGGAATAATGCTGTAAAACTAAGAACTCTCTGAAACTTTTTTACCGTTTAAAAAGTTCGGCTTTTTTTAAAAAAATACTGTGAAAAATAGTCTCAAAGGTGCTTTTTTCAGAAGGCAACTGGACTATGTTTTTTCCCCCTTGATGAAGAAAAAGACATTTCACTTCTCATCCAAGAAGCTTCATCAGTTCTGGCTGGATGCTGGTGGTGGTGGGGATGGAAGGATTTGTTCTAACAGATCCTTCTATTCACACCCTTCCCCAAACCATCCAGCCATAACTGATGAAGATTCTTGGATGAGAAGCGAAAAAGCACCTTTGACCTGGATGATTGAGAATCTCCATAGACATTCACTGTGAAAAGTAGCTCACTAAGAACCTAAAATGAATAGTCAGGAGGCAAAAAGTTGGCATTTGATATTGTTCAAGAATCAGAATGTTACTTCTGATAGTGATATTTGGAATGTGGACAATGAATACATTCACAAAATGACTGCCTTATTTATGCCCATTCATAAAATGATTGTCTTAATAATCTGGCACATCACAAAAATTTCCAAATTGAATTGTAACAATTGCCATTTTTATTTCCATAAATGCATATAGGGCCTGTGTGATGCTCAGAAACCTTTTTCAAAATAAATTTAAGAGGCGGATGGTTTGCCTTGCAGATGGCAGTATTCCATTTATATTATTTAAATCGGGGCCGTATCGTTACCGGGAGGGCCGTCCCCGCTGTTTACAAGCGGTGAGGCGCTCCGACTCTCTGGTTCTTCCCCGAGGTGCCGGGAGCGAGGATGTGCAGCCTCCTGAGCTCCGGCTGGTGTACCTGAATGCCAGGTCCGTGGTTAATAAGGCTCCCCTTGTGCGGGATTTGGTGGAGGGTGAGCATGCGGACCTGGCTTGTATTACCGAAACCTGGTTGGGCCCAGAGGGTGGGGTCCCTTTGGTTGATCTTTGCCCACCAGGTTTCCGAGCGTTACACCAGCCTCGGGCTCAAGGTAGGGGCGGGGGAGTGGCGGTAGTTATCAGGGAGACCTTATGTCCGCGGGAGACCACCGTTCCTCAGATAGTCGGGTGTGAGTCTCTCTTTTTGAGGTTTGGTTCGGGGGCGCAGTTGGGCTTGCTGCTGGTGTACATTTCGCCTAGTCACACAGCGGCAGCCCTGCCTGAGCTACTCGATGTCCTCTCCGGTTTGGTGATTGAGTTCCCCAAACTGTTAGTTTTGGGTGACTTCAATCTACCATCCCTGGGAGGGTCATCTGAGTTGGCTCGGGAGTTCATGGCTTCCATGACGGCCATGGACCTGACGCAGGTAATTTCTGAACCGACTCATGAGGGAGGCCACACCCTGGACCTAGTTTTTTTATCTGGACGATGGTTGGATGATCTTGGTGGGGGCTCTCCATTTATCATGCCCCTGTCATGGACCGATCATCACCTCCTGCGGCTGGTCTTCCGTTTTACCACCCCCCGCCGTGGGGATACGGAACCAATTAGATGGTACCGTCCCAGGCGCTTAATGGACCCTGATGGGTTCCAGGCGGCGCTGGGATCCCCACCTGCCTCCGTCGCTCACAACTCGGCGGATGCCTTAGTGGAAGCCTGGGAAAGGGCAGCCACTGGGGCACTGGACCGAGTTGTACCCTTGCGGCCCCTGACCCGGTGCAGATCCCAACGAGCTCCATGGTTCTCCGCGGAGCTCCGGGAGATGAAGCGTCGGAAACGGGGCCTAGAGAGCTGCTGGAGGTCCAGCCGATCCGAATCCGACCGGTTGCGGTTAAGAACCTATATTAGGTCTTATCTCGCTGCGATGAGGGTGGCGAGGTGTAATTACTTCTCCACCCTCATCGCGTCCGCAGATAATCGCCCGGCCGCCCTGTTTAGGGTGACTCGCTCGCTCCTTAATCAGGAGGTGAGGGAGGATCCCTTGCAGGGTCGTGCCGAGGAGTTTGGTCAGCATCTGTCGGATAAAATCGCTCGGATTCGGACCGGTTTGGACTCCAGCTGGGCAGAGTCTGGCGATCAGGACACGGGCGGTCTTGTCAATGTTACCTGGGAGGAGTTTGATTCTGTGACCCCTGATGAAGTGGACAGGATTATGGGGAGGCTGAGCTCCACCACATGTTTATTGGACCCGTGCCCTTCCTGGCTGGTTTATGCAGCTAGGGAGAGGACACGAGGCTGGTTCCAGGCGGTGATATCTGCTTCTTTGAGTGAGGGTAACTTCCCCTCCGTCTTGAAGGAGGCGGTGGTGAGACCCCTCCTCAAGAAGCCTGCCTTGGACCCAGCTGTGTTGAACAACTTTCGTCCAGTCTCCAACCTTCGCTTTCTTGCGAAGGTTGTTGAGAGTGTGGTGGCGCATCAGCTCCCTTTGGCCCTGGATGAAGCGGATTATCTGGATCCGTACCAATCGGGTTTCAGGCCCGGGTACAGCACAGAGACGGCATTGGTCGCGCTGGTGAATGATCTCTGGAGGGCTCGGGATAGGGGATGTTCCTCTGTCCTAGTCCTATTAGACCTCTCAGCGGCTTTCGATACCATCGACCATGGTATCTTGCTGCGGCGTCTCAGGGGATTGGGAGTGGGAGGCACGGTCCTTCGGTGGTTCTCCTCCTATCTCCTGGGACGCTCGCAGTCGGTGTTGGCAGGGGGGCAGAGATCGGCCCCTAGGTCTCTCGTTTGTGGAGTTCCTCAGGGGTCGGTTCTCTCGCCTCTCCTGTTCAACATCTATATGAAACCGCTGGGTGAGATCATTCGTGGTTTTGGAGTTGGGTATCATCAATATGCTGATGATACCCAACTTTTCTTTTCGACCCCAAACCACCCCAGTGATGCCCTCGCTGTGATGTCCCGTTGCCTGGAGGCGGTTCGGGTCTGGATGGGGAGGAACAGACTTCAACTCAACCCTGACAAGACTGAGTGGCTGTACATTCCGGCATCCCGGGACATTCAAAATGTTCCATCTCTTTCTATGGGGGGTGAGTTGTTACCCCCCGTGGATAGGGCTCGCAACTTGGGAGTCCTCCTAGACTCACGACTTACCTTGGAAGAACATGTAGCAGCTGTGACTAGGGGGGCTTTCGCCCAGGTTCGCCTGGTGCGCCAGTTGCGGCCCTATCTGGACCGGGATGCCCTGTGTACGGTCACTCATGCGCTCGTGACCTCTCGCCTTGACTACTGTAATGCTCTCTACATGGGGCTTCCCTTGAAGACCACTCGGAGGCTCCAACTGGTACAGAATGCGGCCGCGAGAGTTGTCTTGGGAGTTTCCCGGTACTCCCATGTTACACCTTTGCTCCGTGAGCTGCATTGGCTACCAGTTGTCTTCCGGGTGAGGTTCAAGGTCTTAGTGATGGTTTTTAAGTCCTTACATGGCATGGGTCCGGAATACCTCGGGGATCACCTGCTGCCGGCGTCAACTCCCCTCCGCCCAGTGCGTTCCCACAGAGAGGGCCTCCTCAGGGTGCCTCCGGTCAGAGAATGTCGGCTGGTGGCCCCCAGGGGGAGGGCCTTCTCTGTGGGCGCCCCGGCTTTGTGGAATCAGCTGCCGGTGGAGCTCCGGATGGCACCGGATCTCCGCTCCTTCCGGCGCGGGTTAAAGACCCACCTATTTGAACAAGCTGGCCTGGCCTGATGGGGAATTAATTTGGGTTTTAAATATTGCTATATTTTATTGTTTTATCGTGGGCATTAATTTAATTCTATTTTAACTTTTGTAGTTTTGTATTTTTATTATATGCCCTGTACACCGCCCTGAGTCCCTTGGGAGAAGGGCGGTATAAAAATTTAATTAAATAAATAAATAAATAAATATGTTTAATTTAAAAACTTGGTGGGTGTCTTGAAAGATTCTTGGATAAATTGCTGCCCACAGCTTCCAAATACTGTTGAAGCATAGTCACTGTCTCTGCATCTAATTTAGGTAAATCTGCAGAGAGGAAAATATTAGCCTGGTTTTGTTTGACAGCCTGGCCTGACAATTTTTTTTTAATTTGCAGTCTGACCATACTTTTCGTCAATCTAAGGACACTGAAGACCGATTAAAGGTTATTCCCAAATTTTGTTTCCCTGATCCCAAGGATTGGTGTCCAACCTCAGAGACAAAGAGGTGAGTGGATGCCTAATGCCTTATTCATTTTGCTCAGTTTTGAGGCATATAGGAGAATCACTTACCATTTTTTGGTGATTAATTGTGTTGTTGGTTTAGTGACCATATTTTACAAAACTTATAAACTGTTGCTGTATTAACCACAATTAAATTTTAATCTGGTCTCCATTACTTTGCTATATTAACAAAACCTTTCCAAATGTCTTCATTAAAATAAATGTCTTAAACCACAGCCTTAAGTATGAATTTCAAAATGTCTGAGTTTCTTCATAAAATTGTATTAGTATTTATATGCCCCCAAGTAGGCGGCTGTTTTCTGTGTATCCCCCCATCTCATTCTCTCTCTCTCTCTCTGTCTTTCTTCCTGATACTATGATTATCATGCTTTTCCCTCTGCAGATCAGTTTGCTTTATTTTGTTTTGTTTTAATTGCAATTGTTTTATTGAAACATATTTATTGTTTCAATAAAAGCAAAGTCAAGAACATGAGACATGGTAAAAGAGATTGGCATTGAATCTGTCCCCCCCCTCTCTCTCTTTCAGTAAGGAACATAATGTTTCTCTCTAATTCAGTTGTAGGGCAGCAGAATGGCATAAGATACCATGCTATTCAAAATAAAAAACCTCATCTTGTTGTGTGCTTGTTATTTTCAGCCTTCTAATCCAGTGCCACAATGGCCTAGATGTTGCTGGCCCTAGCATTTTCATCATACTTACACTGTGGTGAAGTGATAATTTCTAAGCTGCCAATTATGGTTATTTGTGGCAGGGTGGAGAAGTTGGGAAGTCAACATATGATAAAATATCTTGTCAACTTTCTGGAAAAAACCCTCGTATGGAAAGTTGATTGGAGAAATATGTTTTATATCCAGTTGTGATATAAGAACTCTTTGCACTCTTGCTTCCTTAATAAAACTAACAGTCATTTTTGTGTATGTGTTGTTCAGTGAAACCTTTTCCTTTGTGCTAACTGGTGAGGATGGCAGCCGCTGGTTTGGATATTGCAAGAGGCTCTTGGTAAGTAGCCCCTATATTAATAGGAATAATAATATTGAGACACCCCCCCTCCCTCTAGTGAGGCACTACCTTGATGTGATTGTAGGGCTTGTGTGTTCTGAGGAAGATGAGAATTATACAGAGCTTCAAGCATACTGGACAGGTCTCACCAGAAGAGCCAGCTGAAGATTATTTCTCCCATAATATGATGAGACATAAATTACAGAAACACATACTATCTCGGTCGTTGCCCGGGTCAACAAGAACTGTGCTAAGTGTTGGAAGTTCCTGGACATCTGGTGAAAATTGGGCTATAGGACTCAGGACTGTTGGCTGAGTAACCAGGGCCAGCAGTTGCAGACCTATTAGAAGAAAATGAGTTTACCTATTACAAATTTAGAGAGATATATTTGTAGAATATAAGAAATAATGATCTGTTATTACAAAGCAAGTTCCGCAAGCAGAACTAATTTACCAGTTCTGGGAAAAACAACATCCAGAATCAGAAACAACAGAACAAAGGCTAGCAGATCAATCATAGTTTATAATACAAGATAAAGTATTCACAAAAGCAGAATTGGTGGGATCATAACATAGATAAAATAATAGAAAATAAAGAAGAAGCTCTGGGAGTTAAGAATTCAATCAGACAGGCACCTGCCACATAACACCTCAGACCAAATAATAAGAAAGACAAGAAAGTCTGGATGGTGGATGTTGCAATGCCTGGAGATAGCAGAATAGAAGAGAAAGAACTGGAGAAGATAACAAGATACAAAGATTTTGTAGTTTGATACTATTTGCAAATAGAAATAGAATGACTGCGCAAAAGAAAGCAAAGGTAGTACCAATAGTAATAGGTGCCTTGGGTACTATCCCATAACAACACCCCTGGAACACCATTGGCAATGACAAAAACCACCATAAGTCAATTACTAAAGGAGCTTTACTTGAAACAGCTTACATCCTGCAACAATACCTTTAACACCATCAGACATCAACATCTGTCTATCCCAGGTCCTTGGGAAAGACTTGTTAGGTGGATAAAAATGCCAAATAAGAGTCTGAACATCTGTTTGATCTTGCAACAAACAACAATAGTAACAAGCCACTTGACTCCCAGCAACTCTTTAGTGTAGAAACTAAATGAAAGAATTTATCAAGTGTTGCATTGGAAGTGAATGTAGATACCCCACTGTCCCAGAACTTTGCAGTGGAACAACCTCAAAATCCACCAACATTTGTCTTTCCCTCAATTAAAAATTCATGAAAGGAATCAGAAGAAAAACATTATAATGGAAATTAAATTCAACCAGTGGTAGTTATGATCTGAAGAAGAGCTTATATTGAGGAAAAATGCTTTCTGAAAACTTGTAACACAGAACCTTACACATGAGAGAAAGTCAGGCACCTACGGAAGGTGCTAGTCTAAGGACTTGTTATATTAGTGAAACATACATATAGAGCCTCCATATGCTTAACTGATACTGTGAATTTTATATTATTATTTTAGAATAGAAATAGAAACAGAAACAGAAACAGAATAGAATAGAATAGAATAGAATAGAATAGAATAGAATAGAATAGAATAGAATAGAATAGAATAGAATAGAATAGAATACTTTATCGGCTTTACTTTATTAGACACACAAGGAATTTGTTTCTGGTGCCTAAGCTCTCGGTATACAGTACATGCAAAGCAGCAGACTAATGATCATAATCATAGTAATAATACTAATAAAAGGGGGAAGTAAAGAGGATAAGAAGGATAAGTGATAATAATACAGCCATACTACATGGGTATAGTAAATATACACAGACATTAGATAGAACTGTGAGAATTAGAAGTTCAGCAATTTGCTGGAGTGACGGTTAAAACTATCCCAGAGTCTAGTTGTTTTGGCCTGCAATGTTCTGTAGTGCCACCCTGAGGGGAGGAGTTGAAACAGTTTATGTCCAGGATGTGAGGGATCTGCAGATATCTTCTCAGCTCTCCTTCTGACCCATGCAATATACAGATCTTCTACAGAAGGCAGGCTGGTTGCAATTGTTCTTTCTGCAGTTTTAACTATCCGTTGGAGTCTGTACCTGAAAGAATCTGGATCCAAGTGCTTTCTTGCTAAAGGTGATAATAAAACAGATAGAAATGTTCAGCAATTTGTATTTATCTCCATTGTGCAGGAGCTGGTAAACAACAATTATTTGTTAGCAGTCTTATAAATAAATAGTTTGCAATGTGCTCTAGTGCAGAGTTCCCCAACCTTTTGGGCACCAGGGACCAGTTACGTGGAGGGAGGTTTTTCCGCAGACCAGAAGGGGTGTGGTTTTGTGGGCTGCCTGCATCCTGTGGATGGGGCTTTCCTTGTTTGTGTGGATCAGTTGCTGGCATGCCATGGCCTGGTACTGGTCCATGGACTGGGGTTTGGGGACCCCTGCTTTGTATTTTAGATAAAATGAGCCAAACTTAGATGAGAACAGATAAATAGCAAAGGAGTTAGCAGTCTAGCAGTTAATGGGACTGGTATGTCAAGTTAAAAAAAGAAGATAAGGAAAGCTATTATTAGATGCTGGGATACTCGAGTAACACTTTTTTTCTATTGCTTTTTAGCCAGAAGGGAAAGGAAAGCGGCTACCTGAGGTCTACTGTATGGTTAGCCGCCTAGGCTGTTTCAACCTTTTTTCTAAGGTGAGGAAGTTTGCATTCATATTGCTGCTTGCTTTTCAACAGCAAATATCTATGGGAATTACACTTCTTTTTGATACAAAACTGGTTGCGTAGAACAGGCATGGCAACCATTTCTCTACAGAGGATTCAATGCTCTTGCAAGTAATCTGCTCTGGGGGCAGGATGTGAACACAACCCAAGCCTGGAAGTGGTATAACTGCCCACTAGGTTTTGTCCTGGTGGGCTGCTTTCTATTTCCAGCTATTGAAACTACTAAGAGGAAGGACAGCTTTATACAATAGCTTGTTTTTGCCAGATGCAGTTTTGCCAGAACTGATTACTTGCAGAAGACAGAAATATGTTGGCTACTTCAAGGCTGTCCTAGAGCTAAGCAACCTAGGCAGCTGCTTAGGACACCAAATTTTAGGGGGTATCAAGATGGAAAAGAATCCGTAGATCTGAACTACAGATCAAAATTTAGTAAATCAAATTAGAGATTCAAATTCTGCACATATAAAGAGGATATATAATGCTTTAATTGAATTGGATTCGGAAACGGAACTGGTTAAAGACTGCATGATAAAATGGGCACAAAATATTCAGGAACCAATTTCGTTGGACACCTGGGAGATAATTTGGGTCAGAAATGTTAAATTTACCCAGGCTCAAAATCTAAGAGAAAATTTTTATAAAATGTTTTATAGATGGCATCTGGTTCCCAAGAAGTTGTCCAACATGTATCTTAATTTACAGTCTAAATGTTGGAGGTGTGGTAGTTTAGAAGCTACCTATTTCCACATTTGGTGGACTTGTAGAAATATAAAAGCTTTTTGGATTAAAATTTGGTGGAACATTCAAAAGATTTTTAAGAGAAAGATAAAGTTTTCCCCGCAATTGTTTTTATTGGGCATTGTTGAAGATTGTGATGTTAAAGAAACTAACTTGATGTTGAACATGATAACAGCAGCACGGTTACTGGTGGGACAATATTGGAAGAAGGATAGTTTGCCCACTGTAGAAGAATGGGTGTTTAAAGTTTCGAATCTTGCAGAAATGTCTAAGATTTCTGCTTATCTGAAGGATCATTCACAGGAGAGATATATTTCAGTTTGGAGGAGATGGATAAATTGTATTCAAAACAAATATGGGACTAAAAAGTACCACTTAGCTTATGAGTAGATTTTAGAGGGATATTGTTATTGGTACGTTGTTTGTAGTTATGTTAAAAGAGAGTTAAAGCGCATTATGAATTTGGTTAATTGTATATTATGCATAATTTTTATTTAGAATATGATTATTGCAACTATAATCCTGTATTTAGCTCTGGGAAGTGGGGGGGGGGAAGTGGGCGGGTTTGGGGTGGGGGGATTTGGGGATATATTGTAAAACTTTGGTTTTGTAAAACTCTTTAATAAAAAAAAAGATGGAAAAGAATCCCAAAATAGTGTGCACAACTTGAGTATAAAATCTGATATTTTTGTTGCTTTAGAACTTTTTCTTTGTATATTTCAAAAAAGACTTACAAAATCAGAGTGGTAATTTACTGCACACTAACCAAATGTTGTAAGACACCAAAAAGAAATTATTATTACAGCTATGGACCTTGGGAAGCTGATGTGCTCCTGAAGCAAGACAAAGGTGGAAACAGTTCTTTTAGGGACCGTTCGGAATTACAATGGCACTGAAAAAAGTGACTTATGACTGTTTTTCACACACTTGACTGTTGCATATCTCCATGGTCATGTGATCAAAATTCAGACTCTTGGCAACTGACTCCTATTTATGACGTTGCAGTGTCCCAAGGTCATGTGATCACTTTTTGCAATCTGACAAGCAAAATCAATGGGTTTTGTGTCTTGAGGCTGAAGGCTGAAAATTATAAGCGTAAAGTTCAAAAAGTCAAAGAAAAATAAAACAAGAAGTCATCTTTCTGAAATTCCTAAAAAAATTCAGAAGATGAGCCAAAGCAGAATATGCCGGAATATGACTTGGCCAAGGATGCCAAAATGCTTTGGCACTAGGATAAATTGTGTTCTGCTGCAGAATCTTATTTAATGCTTCTGTAATGAAAATTCAGAGTGTCCAGTGTCTTGTCAAAATGCTGAGGATACATTCTGAAAATAGTGGACATGACTTAAAATTAAAAGAATAATGAACAGGAAAGAAAAAAGTTGAAGATAGCTTGGGAAACTCTTAGGGGCTAGGTGTGTCTATTTTCAGGATTAATAATCTTAAAAAAATTGGCTTCTATGAAGGTTTGAAAACCAAAATAGTTTGCAAAATATAAATGTGCGCATTGAGAGCCAGTTTGATGCAATGGTAAAGGCATCAGCCTAGAGACCAAGAGTCCAGACCTGTCAGCTGAATGACTTTGGGCCAGCCACTCTCTCTCATCCTAGGAAGAAAGTATTGGCTAGCCACTTGAAAAAATGTTGCTAAACAACCTGCACTGATTTGAAGCCACACATGTGCATGTGTGTGCGTGCGCGCATACACAAAATTGCATACAACCTGATACACATTAAAGATATAAAATATTATTTCAGTCCTCCCTACTTTTTCCTTCCTTTCTACTGTCTTAAAAGGTAACAGCAATTTTTTTTATGTAGATATTAGATGAAGTGGAGAAGAGACGTGAGATGTCCCCTGCCCTAGTTCACCCATTCATGCGCAGTGTTATGGAAGCACCATTCCCTGCTCCTGGGCGTACCATCACTGTGAAAAGCTTCCTGCCCGGAGCTGGCAATGAGGTAAAAGCTAAGATATAATTTTCATCCAATGAAGGTCCCTGTAGTTGTGGTGATTTAACAAGCTTATTTCATCATCCAGTAGAAGTAATTAATTCCATTACTTCTACTCCCACAGAAGTAATGGAATTAATTTGTCTAAAGCAACCTGAAGGCTTTCAATCTTTATTTTGGATTCTATTTGTCTAGTTTGTGTATCTCTTCCAGCCGTCCACCAAGCAAGTACAATAAAATAATGCATTTGTCATCCATGGTTCTTTTTCATTTCTTTGCTTTTAGGTGATTGAGCTTTGCCGTCCACTGGATTCCCGATTAGAACATGTAGATTTTGAATGTCTCTTAAAGTGCCTCAATATCTCTCATTTGATCCAAGTTTGTGCTTCTCTTCTGCTAGAAAGAAGGGTGATCTTTGTTGCTGACAATCTAAGGTAACTCTTTCACGCTACTATAAACTTGTGATTTTTGCTATGCTATGTATATATAATGAGGGACGCGGTGGCTCAGTGGGTTAGGACGCTGAGCTTGTCGATCAGAAGGTGGGCAGTTTGGCGGGTCGAATCCCGAGTCCCAGCTTCTGCCAACCTAGCAATTCGAAAGCACATAAAAATGCAAGTAGAAAAATAGGGACCACTATGGTGGGAAGGTAACAGTGTTCCGTGCGCCTTTGGCGTCTAGTCATGCCGGCCACATGACCACGGAGACATCCTTGGACAAGCGCTGGCTCTTTGGCTTTGAAACGGTGATGAGCACCGACCCCTAGAGTTGGAAACGACTAGCACGCATGTGCGGGGGAACCTTTACCTTTACCTTTATGTATATATAGGCTGGACAAAAATGTACAGGCAAACACTCTTCAGCCCAAAAGCAGGCTAATACATTGCATTTGAGTGGGAAGAGTACCTAGAAAGTGAGGTATCTGTTTTTCAGGAGGAAAAAATATGTCATTCTAACATGTATTTGGATAGAATATTTAGTGCACACAGAATTAAATGCTGTTCTGGAAATCTGGTATAGACTTCATCTTTGGGAGAAGTGCATAGAATTGCCTTCCAGGAACTGCTATATTTCCTAATGCTGGTGAAACCTATGGGACTGCTCTTCTATTTATAATAATTTGCCTTGGGAGCTCTAGCATGATAAAGAGAATTCTAGACCTTCTCTTGGGTATGCTGCCTTGTATCATTCAAAACATCTTTAATGTGGGACAACATTCAGTTTTGCACTTCACTTGCTTTGAAGGAGACATTTCTGGGGGGGTTTTCTTATGTAGAACCACTTCATACATTACTTTTTAGCTTCTTCGTACAACCATCTCTTGAGGGGTTCAGACACTGGTGTTTTATTTACTGATACAATTTTCATTTCATGTTCTTTCCATATAGTACCTTGTCCAAATGTGGCCATGCTGTGGTTGCAACCCTCTACCCATTTACCTGGCAACACACTTACATCCCTGTCCTGCCAGCCTCCATGATAGATATTGTTTGTTCACCTACTCCTTTTCTTATTGGCATCCTGTCCTGCTCCTTAACACATCTCCAGGACCTGCCTATAGAAGAGGTGAGATCCGTGAAACCAGAATGCAGAGCATTTTTACTATGCTGTATCTAATGACTGTATAACTTACTTACTTTTAAAAACATGGTAATTCATCTTTAAGGTCAAAGACACACACTGATATTGTGCTGGTTTGCCTTTTTAAATGTGAGACTGGTAATTGTCCAAAGGCTATTCCCACAACTAATTAAAACAGAATTCTGAAAGACTTGCTTTCTCTGTTGAGTGTTGTGGTAGCTGTATCCAGCCAGTTATTAAGCCAATAAGAGTTTTCTCTTAATTTCTTCACAGGGGCTGAATTTGAATTAATGCTATGAAATAGTAAACTTGTTGCATTCCAAATTGTTAATAGTTAATGAGAACAGCAGAAATTTAATACAAAAGAGTAGCCCTATGGTCAGCTGTTAACATTTCATGCGATTGAAAGGGGGGCAAGGGGTTGCTTGAAGCAATTGAAGATTTACATTAATTGTAAACCTCTTCCTTTTCTTAGGTACTGATCGTTGATCTCTGTGCTGATAAGTTTCTGCAAAAGGTGAATAAAATAATAGGTCCGACTAGCGTCTGCTTTGTCATAGGAAATAGCAGCACCAAGTTGCCGTGACAGTATTTGGCCCAACCCCCAAAAGTTAAGAATGATCTGACCTGGTTAATATTTGGATGAGAGACTGCTAGAGCTGTAAATTAGACTGGAAAGTTGGTGGGGGGGGGGAGGAAATCCCAGAAGAAGGAAACGTCAAATCTCTGTTGCCAAGAAAACTGTATAGATGTGTCCATGTAGTCTTTAGGAGTTGAGCTCAGCCCCAAGGAAGTCTTCATATTTTATCACTATTTCTACATTAAACAAAGCAAATATGTTGCAGTTTGAGTTACAAGAAAAGTTTAATTAAAGCAAGCTGGCTAGGCTCTGTCCTGAACTGTGATTTATTTTTAAATATGTTTAGAATATAGTTGAGAACAATTACAGCATATCCTGTTTTGATTGATGTAAAACCACCAAGCAGATCTTCTAGATTTCTGCTATTGGTGGTAGGGGTGGGTGGCAGTGTATAAACCTATTCCCAGAACAGTAAACTGTCTGAATATGTCATTATGCTACATGCCAGGCTTAGCTTAATATTTTGATTTTGATTTATATAGCAATGGAAGAGCTGAATTAGAATCACAACACAAGTGTAAATACATTTAAGCTTTTCCACTCACATTATACTGTTATCAACTCCAACCCTATGCTGCAATATGCCAATAACAAGGTTCATCCCAAAGGTGGTTTTTCCAAAGGCAATTGGATTATGTTTCCTTCCTTTCTGTGCCTTGATTCATCTAATTGGTTGCTGCTGTTTAGAAATAATCATATCATACAGAAGGCCAAATCATACAAGCCGTGTATCATAGAGCAAGGCACTTAGGAAAACCTCCAGTGGACTTCTCCCCCTCTACTTCCCTTCATTGTCTAGACCAGGGATCGGCAACCTCGGCTCTTTTATGACTCGTGGACTTCAACTCCCAGAATTCCTGAGCCAGCTACTCAGGAATTCTGGGAGTTGAAGTCCACGAGTCATAAAAGAGCCGAGGTTGCCGACCCCTGGTCTAGACACGTGGGTTTTTTGTTTACTTTCAGTTTTTTGTTCCTTAAAATAATTTATTTTATTTATTTAATAATATTTCTATACCGCCCTTCTCCCGAAGGACTCAGGGCGGTGAACAGGGCAAGAATAAAAATACAAATTACAAAAGTTAAAACTAGATTAAATAAATGCCCACATACTAAAATACATCTTTAAACCAATAAAATAACAATAGCAAACCCCCCCCCCCAATCCCCTCATCAGGCCAGGCCAGCTTGTTCAAAAAAGTATGTTTTTAGCTCGCGGCGAAAGGAGCGAAGGTCGGGCGCCGTCTGGAGCTCAACCGGTAGCTGGTTCCATAGCTCCGGGGCGCCCACAGAGAAGGATCTCCCCCTGGGGGCCACCAGTCGACATTCTCTGACCGGTGGCACCCTGAGGAGGCCCTCTCTGTGGGAACGCACAGGGCGGAGGGAAGTCGATGCCGGCAGCAGGTGTTCCCTCAGGTACTCCGGACCCCTGCCATGTAGGGCTTTGAATACCATTACTAGTACCTTGAATCTCACCCGGAAGGCAACTGGTAACCAATGCAGCTCACGGAGCAGAGGTGTAACGTGGGAGTATCGGGAGACTCCCAACACAACTCTCGCGGCTGCATTCTGTACCAGTTGGAGCTTCCGGGTGGTCCTCAAGGGCAGCCCCATGTAGAGAAATAATGTCATGATGTACTTGCTGGTGACCATTGTCTGCTATTGACCAAAGTGCTGCTTTTGCAAGACAAACAAATACAGACTGACTAATTGCTCATTGTCTTATTCTGCAAAGCAGAAGTTTAAAAGGTGTTGAGTTGTGTTGTTCTAGCAGATTGTCTGAACCCTTCGTTAATTTTAGTATCAGGATGCTTGCAAAAAAATCCCTCCCTATGCAGTTGCTAATACAGAAAGTATTATGAAGGAAGGCAAAAAAAAAAAAAAGAAAGTATTATGTTGTCAACTTCCACATTTTTATACTGGCAATTTATATATAGGCCCTGTTGTAAATTAACTTATATATGGCTAATTTTATTTACACTTTATAACATGTGACTTAATCATGCATCTATACACTGACACTGAAGTTATTTCATAGAGTTGTTGGTACTGATGCTTAATACAGTTCACCCCATTATCTTTTCTCTGTCTCCTCCATTATTTTATTTCAAAGGTTTCAGATGAGGATGAAATTCTACCTCACAAGCTTCAGGCTGCACTTGTACAGATCTTAGAAGAAAGGAATGAAATCTTGTCTCAGGAACGCTGCTACACACAAGGTGACGTTGTTTGAAAAATAATTTTGCCCCTTACCTTGCTTAGAGAAATAGATGTATTTCTGCTCTGAATGAATCCATGATGGGGTGAAAAAATAGCAAGAATGAAGTCCAGCTAATGTCCCCCCCCCCAAATACTGTATCTTTTATACATATGCTTACATCTTCAATTTGAAAAAAATGGCCTTGCACACTAATAACTAATTCTCCATTGCAGCACTTCCTGGATTGACTGTGTAACACTGCATCTCTTTCTGCAGGTGATGTGACACTGGACTCTCTAGTATCAGAGGCTTTTGTGCGCTTTTTTGTGGAAATCGTGGGACACTATTCTTTGCACATGCATGTCACTGAGAAAGGAGAGAGAGTATTCCAGCGGGAGCCCTTCTGGAAGTCCCATACATCCCGCAGTGTGCGCCATTTCCTAGATATCTTCATGGAGACACAGATGTTTGCTGGTTTCATCCAGGACCGAGAGCTGCGGAAGAGTGGGGTAAAAGGTAAGCTGTTTGTGTAGAACAAAAATAGTACAAATTCAGGATAACATTCTCTTTACAAGTATCTGCTGCTTTTCTGCTGGGAAGTTGAAGGTACTGATGTCCTCAAACGATTTGTTGTTTTGAATTTTAGTAGGTTTTTAGCTTGGAAACTGAATGTTTATTGCTGCCATAAGCCAAAACATTTTTATAACTAGACATAGAAGACTGGAATGATTTAACTGTTTAATAAGGACAAATACAGTACCTCTTGCTTTTAAAAGATTCGGCTGGTTGCACTAGAAATATCTATTTTCAAAGTTCCAGCCTTTGTCATCTTAAAAATATCAAGAAGATAAAGTCATACATAACTTCAGCTTGACTCTTGGTGACTATATCAACACATTCATGTTCTTTTTGTGCTAATAAGAGGGAAGTGGATTATTCTGGCTTTCTGGGATCCCCCCCCCCAATTTCCTAGTCTAGCTGACAGCCCTGGGATTTCCTAGGGTTATCCTGTCCTACTACTACCTAGAAATTAGTTAGGTGTTGCCATGTGCTGCACTGCAAAGGCATAAAATTTAAATGTATATATCTTTAAATGGAATTAAAATAAATAAAATAAATAAAAATAAATGTCTTCATTAGTTTATTAATGAAAAGGGAAAAACATTTGCAAGTTCAATGAACAGATCAACTCTTTCCCTTCACTTTTGAAAAGTGTGGGAACTATGATCATGCATATATTGCTGAACTAAAATTCTTTCCAGATGGTGCTGAACAAGCAGCTTTTGGCCCTGTTGCATGGGAATTGTAGTTCAACATCTGGAGTTTCAGATTGCTATTCTGACTTGCAGCAGTTGGAATCTGAGAGACAGAATCCATAAGAAATTGTGACTTTCATGAGGTCTATCCTGACTTCACCATTTGCTTTCATAGTTGAGCAAAGGAAAAAAAATCAGTCTTGTTTTTCTTTGAGAAATAATTGTAAAATTCCATCTCCAAATATGGTGAGTGGTTTGCATCTATCCATTAATACATGCAAATTGTATAGTTTATGTGTGTGTATGTGTACACGCACTCGTGCATATTTCTATAGTGAGTTATATATTGCACATTTCACCTAACTTTAATGCTGGCAAATTGGGAGATTTTCTACCCTTAAGTTTCAAACATCCTCTTCTGATTTTCTATGTGTATTTTTGCTTTTTCAGAGCTCAACTTTTAAAATATAGAAGAAAAAAAGATGTTTTCTGTAGCAAAGGCATTGATTGAAATTTTGCTTTCTTTTTCAAGGCTTGTTTGAAGTTCGTGCCATGGAATACTTGGAGACCATTCCAGAGACTGAGCCAAGTGGAATGAACAAAATCCTTCGCAGTCTGGGTGAGTCACCCTTAGATTTGTTCTTGACTAGTCTAGTTTTTATGATCCACATTGACCGTGATAATATTACTTTGATTCCTAAAATGGTACTGACAACTGGAATGATTTTTATAGTGTGACTTTCTAACTTTGTTTAGTTAGAATCTTTATCTTAACATCCAAACAGAAATTTAGTAATGTAGTTGAGGAATAATTTTTGCTTCTTGCACTTTAACTAAAGCTTATACTTCAGCTAAGCTACGACAGGCTTGAACATTGGGTGCTATCTAACAAAATGAAATTCAATGGTGAAAAAAGTAAGGTTCTACATTTAGGCAAGAAAAACCAAATGCACAGGTATAGTATAAGTGGTACCTTGCTCAATAGCAGTAACTGTGAGAGGGATCTCAGAGTCCTAATGGACTATCACTTAAATATGAGCCAGCAGTGTGCTGCAGCTGCCAAAAAAGCCAACACAATGCTAGGCTGCATTAACAGAGGAAAAGAATCAAGATCTCATGAAGTGTTAATACCACTTTACAATGCCTTGGTAAGGCCACACTTGGAATGCTGCATCCAGTTTTGGTGACCATGATGTAAAAAAGATGTTGATACTCTAGAAAGAGTACAGACTAGAGCAACAAAGATGATTAGGGGACTGAAGGCTAAAACTTACAAGGAACGGTTTCTGGAATTGGATATGTCTAGTTTAATGAAGAGAAGGATGAGGGGTGACATGATAGCAGTGTTCCAATATCTCAGGGGTTGCCAAAAAGAAGAGGGAGTCAAGCTATTCTCCAAAGCACCTCAAGGCAGGACAAGAAGCAACGGATGGAAACTACCCAAAGAGAGAAGCAACCTAGAACTAAGGAGAAATTTCCTGACAGTTAGAACAATTAATCAGTGGAACAACCTGCCTCCAGAAGCTGTGGATGCTCCAACACTGGAAGTTTTTAAGAAGAGACTAGACAGCCATTTGTCTGCAATGGTATAGGGTTTCCTGCCTGACCAGGGGGTTGGACTAGATGACCTCCAAGGTCCCTTCCAACTTTATTATTATTATTATTATTATTATTATTATTATTATTATTATTATTATTATCTTTTATTCATTAAACATGAACCTCAGTCAACTGAACATTCAAATTGACTGGCGCTGATGGTTGACACGGGTTGCTGCCAGCGTCCTAGGTATCAACCAGGTACCTCCTTAAAATGTAAGGTGTTCCGAGTAGCGCAGTTTTTTGTAGCATTGCTGGAGTTATTGCAGGAAGCTGCCGTTTCTTGATGTATTTTGCAAAGTTTTTGGACATCGTTCCCAGTGCCCCGATGACAAATGGGTATCACTGTTACACGTTTCATCCGTAGTCGCGCAGTTTCGATGGCCAGGTTACGGTATTTCGTAATTTTTCCCAGTTCTTTTTTTCCTGACTCTGGTAACTCCTGGTACAGCGATATCAATCAGCTGTATGCTGATTTTATTTATTTATTTCCCCACCCTTAAAATCTACTTTTCCTCAGGAGGTCAAGGCTGTGCATGGCATGCCCACCCAAAATTTGTAACCCTTGTTATTGCCACTTACCAGTATTAAGAAATTTTGCAGTAGGATGGAAATGGTTAAATGCTTCTGCTAACATGTTAAATGCTTCTGCTAACAGTTATTCAGTTAACAGTTACATATTCAGTTACCTGAACTCATAGCTGCATATTTTTGCCAAGTGACAATGTAGAGCATTGCACTAGAACAGGGGTAGGCAACCTTGGCTCTTTTATGACTCGCGGACTTCAACTCCCAGAATTCCTGAGCCAGCATAGCTGGCTCAGGAATTCTGGGAGTTGAAGTCCACGAGTCATAAAAGAGCCAAGGTTGCCGACCCCTGCACTAGAAGCTAACACTACTGGGATGTAAACAAATGGAACTTAAAGCAGCTTCTAATATTGTAGCAGTCCTCCTCTTCAAAGTCCGAGGCAGTCATATTCATCTCTAAGCACTGTAAGTGGTGAGACTTGGCTTAAGCAGGGCAGCTTCACTCCTTCCTTCCTGTTTCTCTTGTCTTTTACTTCTTTGGCATTTTTCCAACCATCCTTCTATCTCTGTCTTGGGTTTTTTTTTGCCTCATTTGACTATAATCTAGGCAGCAGTGTTTGTTGTTAAGTAGGTAATTTGTCTGAACTTGCTCCAGTTAATTTAATTCTAAAAATTGCATGCACGAATGCACAGTATTTAGAATGCTAAAACCAAGGCTGAATGAACTGTTTTGGGTATATAGAAATGTAAATTGTAAATTATAATCACCATCCCTTGCTCACTATCATTGAAAACAGAACACTGCAGTTGTGTGCTAAAGAAGCTTAAGATTTTAGGAGCTGAAAACCATTTGGATTCCATCAGGCAAATTTCTTGTAGAAAACTTTGTATATTCTCTTCTCTTCTGTTGTATGACTGGGGTATTGCTATTAAAAGCCTGCATAGCACCTCCTGCATCTCATTTGTAAGGGGAATCTGGAGATCCTCAAAAACTGTATTTAAATTTTAAGTGTGTTGGGAGATGCTTTTAAAATATTGTATTCCCTCTACCATTCCCTGAGGGAAATTTTTCTGTTCTGAAAAATTCAAGCCTAAAATTCCATTGGTCAAAATTAGCTACTTTGAATTTTGACTCAAACAGACAAACCTGTTCTTTTTATTTTATTTGTAGTTGTCTTCCATATGGTAACATATCAACCTTTCTTTTAATCTGTTGTATTTTAGGTAATAAAATGAAGTTTCTACAAAAGAAGTGAGAAGCCAAATGCAGAATCGCTAAGCTTTATTTTACGATATTGGCAAGCCATAATGAGATGGCTGTGTCACTGTGGTATTCTATTAGATTCTTCAGGTCCCACTTAAAGAATTTCAGATGACTGGAAAAATGAGCACCAAATATGAACAGCATCCTCGATCTCTGTTCTGCTTGGTCTACTTGGAGTATTACTGAGCAAAAAATGAACTTCTGTTTACAGAGATGATCTATAAAGCAGAAATAACAGCAGAAACTATATCCTTATTTATACTGCATGGCTGGAAAAGATTTTCCTCGTGTTATTAAAAATATGCTCAAAGCAATCTCAAGACTTCAGCTCAAAGCAATCCCAAGGATTCAGCTGGTACCTTTTAAAAAGAGGAAGAAACCAGGAAAGAACCAGGAATCCAGCAAAGTGGCTATGCCAATATTTCCTTGAATAGATTTTTTGCACAAGAAAGCCTTTCTTAAGGCTGGTTGGAAGTTATAATCTCTCATTGACTATAATACCATCACATCAGATATTCTATTGGCTTGATCATTCATGGTTAACTATTGTTTGGACATATTACTGCGGTGTAAAGCTTTTTTCACTTTTGAAAGCAAAACAAGAAATCTGTTTGCTATGTTAGTCTTAATTGTTGTGAATATACACACTGTTTAATTACAAGTCCATCTCATATATGACAGAGGATATACCTCATGCTAAACTATTGTTTATTTGTCAGGAGAAGACTGTTTGTTCCCAAATTGAGCATGGATATTTTTCAAAGCCAAGATGTTGACATTGAAATAGACTAATTTGCTGCAGAACTGATGTAAAGGGACAGATGATAACTTTCATGCAGTCTATTTTGCAGTGAAAACTGGAATAACAAATGATTCTTCCTTTGAAGCTTCATTCTGCTCTTTTCCCACAGCTGAATATCATCCAACAATATGCTTCCTCATCTAATGTTAAGTCTGTCAACTGCTTTCAATAAATACTGAATTTTCTTATTAGCCACTCCTGTAAATGCCTAGCATTTGATATAATCTGCTTAAGATTTATTACCTAAATATTGGATTCACGTAACACATTAATCTAATATGACAGAAAGTATAGGTTCACACATTGACCTAAGCCAAAATGCAGTTCGTGACCATGGTTATTGGCTTGCTGTAATGAATATACTCAAATATGATTTATGAAATAATGCTTAAATCATGGTTTATTATGATATAGACTTATAGCAATCTCATGATTAGTTACATTCTACTCTGCAGATCTCTTGTACAGTATCTAGCTAACGGCTTTTGTCCAGTAAAATGTCACATTTACAATAGTGCAGACATGACGTCGCGCGATGTATCGGGACTGTTTTGCCATTGCCAGCAATGGGGTTGGCGCGGTTTCCACGTGACGCGTCCAGCCTGTGGGCTGGCAGTTTGACACCCCTGCAATACTGCAAGGTTTTAGACTAATAAGTTATGTTGCATGAGAGTGAGCAAAAATGTCCCAAGTGAAAGGGGATTTTTCTTTGAAGTGCAGAATGCTGAAGTACGGTACTGGGCTGTTTCTCTGCTGTGTGGTTAAACTGACCTTTGGATGAAACAAGTTTGTGGCTTGCCTCTATCCCCAAAAATGCTGCTTTTAATGGGCAACAGTTCCTGAGTCTTTGTTCTTCTTTCTGTCCAAGAAAGGAGTTCAGTAAATGTATAGGAAGATAATATCAAAAAACTGCTGAAATTTTATCATGACTTCAATAGAGTATCAACACTGTCCATCTTTGAAACAGATAGGCAGACATTTGACCCTGTTGATTCTCCATGTGGAGTCAGATACTTTATTGAAGGGCCTAGGAAATGTCCTTTTTATTTTTATTTGGCCAAGGTCAACAGCCCACCCAATGTAAGTAATTTCAAAACAATGGTTTTTGGAATCTGGTGAGATTTACTTGCAGTTTGGTACTCGCGTGGTTCAGACTGAGGGCTTTTCTGCAGCCTTCACCTGCTTGTCTCCCAAAATAAACAGCCTGAAAATGAAGCCATTTTAAGAAATCTGTTACTGGATTTCAATCTATTTCTTTATTTTGATCTTAGTAATGGTTCAGATATTCTACTTGGACTGTGATTACCATGGTCTATGATTGATAATTCCTCTTCTGCTTTTACTTTCCACCTATGCCGTGAAAGTGGGTGATAGTTTTGAGGACTGGGAGAAAAAAAGCAAAAAGATTGCAGTTCTTCCTATCACATGATCTAAAAAAGAAAACTTGGCAGAACTCCTGTCAGTTTCACCTAGTTAAAACAAAAGAAAACCAAGAAGTGTTAAGCATTTCACCGTCTTATGGCTGAGCATGCATCACCACAGTTCCTGTCTCTTGGACTAGAAGGGAAAACTGCTAAATCTGTTAAAATAAAAAAAGAGAAATGACCGGCATTTACTATTGTACTACTGGGATGCTGTATAAAAGATCAAGCTCCATCCTGTCACGGCATGCACGCCTATATAAAATGGCATCTGAGACACTACAAGAGGTAGGGGGGGGGCATATTTGCTACAGCAACTGGAACAGAAATTTGTTTAGGATGGAATGAAGTGCAATTGGTGGACCGGACTATCTTGCTTGTACCAGAGGAGAGGGTTAAATACCATTTTTAAATCAGATGGTGGTTGCCTTCCCAGAAGTCTAAAGTGAACTGAGGCTGATGCTTTCCATTCCTCCACAGAAACACACAAACAATTATACGCAGCCCATCTTTGTACTAGGCAGGGAAGAAATGTGGATCAGTCCCTGGATGGAATCAGCCTTTCTCCTCCACAGCATCCTTTACATATGTTGGGATTCTTCTCCCAGAATTCAGTCACCATGATCAATCATGCAGTCCATTTATATAGAAGGCAACAGTTGGGGAAAATTATACTGGAGAATATCAGAAGCACAATAAACATATAACAGTGACACAAGCAAGTCCCTAACCCAAAGAAAAGAATCTGATTTAGTTGCTTTGCAGTTTTAGAATCTGGCTTCAGAATATGTAGAGCCCTCCCTATTTCTTGAATAGCAGCAGTTAAGAATTGCTTTTTGGAATATACTTTAGCACTTAAACTATGCTCTTACAGTATTCATAAAAATAGGAAGAAAACTTTGAGCCAAGCCCACTTTTGAGCAATAATTGGGTTAACCTAGCCCAAGACATATTCTTTGAGACTCTGGGTACTTCTTAGCAGTCATCCTTCTTCCTTGTCACATATGTGTGGATGTTAGTTTTGCTCATTCTTTATAAAGCCTTAATTTATGCTGTATAGAAGAAACCAAAACTGTATGTACAAAGATCAAGCAATAAGAAATCAAAATCTTTTGGGAATAAAGTGTACTATTTTTGTGTTTTGAGGAATCTTTCTTTTATCTGTTGGAGTTGTGTGGCCACTGTCCAATATACTTCTATTTTTTCTTCACTTCTTGCTCAACGCATAAAACCAGGCGGAACACAACAATGGCTTCACTATAACGTGAATGAATATATTTTAAAGGTTTTTATGAACTTTGATAGGTACAGATTGTGCAGAATGTGACCTATCTCATGAATACTATTGCTCGACAGAAATGCATTAAACCAACATGGTTAGAACTTGCTGTAAATTTATGGACATAATTCAAGATAATTATAGAGAGCAAGGAAGATTATCTTGATGGAGATATGGAGGTGCTATTGCCTAGGCAAAGGAAGCTAAGGCATTTTCTTTTTAAGTCCAGAATGTCCAGATAATATTCAAAAGTGGCACAGTAGTCGCTTATCCAATTTACTGAACTATAAGAAGGGGGCTGTAGTTCAGTGTAATTACACTTGCAAGATACTGCTGTTATAGCTGATCTCAATAAAAGTAGTTTTAGCCTTCCTGGGAGTTTATTTCATGGTCTAGTGTCTGCATAGGGGGATTGCCAATGATTGAAAATAATTATGTGCCATCAAATTAGAGTTGATTCTTAGTGACCACACAGATAGATTTTCTCTAGGAGGATCTATCTTCAGTTTGGTTTTTTGAGTCTTCCACTGGTGTACTCATTGTTAGTGTACATCCACTTTGCTGTTGCTCTTTTCAACATAGACTTCCCAACATTGTGAATATCCTTTCCAAGGCTTTATGACAACTCTACCAAGTGCTAGTCTATGATATATACTTACTGACTGAATGTTCCTTTGTTATTGATACTTTCTACCTTAACTATCTACCACTTCAATATCTTTACTGTGTATTCTAAGGCTGGTTGCTGTACCTATTGCCATTATTTCTTTATATTTAATTTTAGTTCCATTTTTTTCACTATGCTCTTTGACTTTTTTTGCAAATTAGAGTAGTACAGCACAGATTATTGGCTTCTCTTTTGCTCTTGGCAATTTCCAGCCTGTTTTCTTTCTTCTGTTTCTTGATTTTGGTGATCTATCTTTGCATTCCCACTTAACAATGTATTTAAGTTAATTCCATAGTTTCACTTGTTCCCAGTCAGTGGGGTCCAGGATTCAAAACAATTATCTCTGAAAATGATAGATATATTACCAAATCATATTGTGGAAACTGGTTTGCTTTCTTCTACTTTAGCTTAACTTGGAATTTGCACTGAAAAAAATGAGTTATGACAGTTTTTCACATTTACTATGGTTGCATCATCTCCATGGTCACATGATCAAAATTTGACAATCAACATGTCAAACATAGAAATATAAATACACAGAGAGAGACACAAACACGCTCATGATTTAATCAGCAAAGAAGCCATCTTAAGATCTCATCTGTCCTTTGAGGCTCCCAGGTCTGATGACAAAGCTAACTGAATAACAAACACTACCATTTCAGACAAACAGTTGTCCAATCTCTTATTAAAAACCTTCAGTGATAGAGCACACATAATTTCTGAAGGCAAGCCGTTCCACTGATTATTCCGTCAGGAAATTTCTCCTTAGTTCTAGGTTGCTTTTGTCCTTGATTAGTTTCCATCCATTGCTTCTTGTCCTGCCTTCAGGTGCTTTGAAGAATAAGTTGAGCCCCTCTTCCTTGTGGCAGCCCTTTAGTTATTGCAATACTGCTATCATTTAATCCCCTAGTCCTTCTCTTCATTAAACAAATGTACCCAATTCCTGCAACTGTTCTTTGTATGTTTTAGCATCCAGTCCCCTGATCATCTTTGTGGCTCTTTTCTGCACTCTTTCTAGAATCTCAACATTTTTTTTTACATCATGGCAACCAAAACTGGGTGCAACATTCCAAGTGTGATCTTACCAAGGCATTAAAAAGTGGTATTAACACTTCACATTATCTTGATTCTATCCCTTTTTTAAATGTAGTGTTCACATCTGGGACAAACACTCTTGGCATATACCCCTGACTTTCTTTACTTATTTCTGTGAGGAACATTTCCTTCATATGAGACAGTGCAACAAAATTCGGGAGGGATAATTCAGGCTACTGTAAAACTAATATTTTAAATTCTCAATATTGAAAAGGCCAGATCATACAGAGAATTCCTACCATAGTGTTATTTAGCATTACTTCACATTAATATACAGATATAACATTGTTTATATTATTCTACAGTAGTAATTATAGTGTATACAATAATAATATGATGGCAAGTTTCTAAATGTGAGGCAGCCTTTTGATTTGTAAAACAACAACGAGGGGGGCAGCTTGGAGGCTTTTAGAACTTTAATGACTTAATCATAATTAAAGACATAGAGCAAAACATTCTTATTTAAAGTACAAGGCAAGCCATTAATGAAATCCAAAACATGCTAAGCCAATACCTAATACCCTTGTTCTTCCCCCGCCCCGTTTCCTTTTTCAAGTTGGCTGGGAATCATGGGTGTTGAAGTCCACATATCTTAAAATAGCCAAGTTTGAAAAACATTGCTATAGATGACAAGGGACATGCTTATTTTGACATTAGCTCACTAGGGAATGTCTCATTATCTTTTTTTTAAGCAGTTGACTACGTAATGTACTTTTCGTCTACATTTGGGATAAATCCAGGATCTATAGCCCATCCTGGAAATGTGCAACGTAAGACATGTACTTTTTCAAGCCGCTTACTCAGTCTTGTGTTTTTCAGACGCGTTGGACAGTAACTCCCCGAGCACATTTTGGCAAGCTACAATGGTGCGCAAGCGCAGGACCTGAAGTCCGATCATCTGAACGGCAGGAGCTTAGGGAGGGGCGATCGAGCAGCTCGTGATGTCCGTAGCGATGCGAAGGTACCGATTGGCCGGAGGCTTTCCAGGTTCTGCAACCTTGGCAACTTTCAGACTTCAACTCCCAGAATGCTTCAGCCAGCCATGCTGAGGGCGGTAAAATTTAGGCGGAGGGGAATAGGCTGAAGTGTACAGCCGCGCAGGCGCTGTAAAGAGCAGGGAGAGGCCTAAGTGGGGTTTTGTCGCGGGGCAACTGAGAGGCGGGAAAGGTTCCTGCGCGGGTCCAGTATGGCCGGCCCAGGCTTAGTGGCGGGCGAAGTCGCTGTAGATGCGCTGCCTTACTTCGACCAAGGCTATGAAGCGCCAGGCGTCCGGGAAGCGGTAAGAATGGCGCGTCGGGAAAAGGCGAGAGGCGGGCTGGGGTCCGCTGCGCCTGCCGGAGGAGCTAAGCGAGTTGCTGTCCCGTTTTTTTCTCTCAGGCCGCCGCGCTGGTGGAGGAGGAGACGCGGCGCTACAGACCAACCAAGAACTATCTGAGCTACCTGCTTACGCCGGACTACAGCGCTTTCGAAGTGAGTTTCGCCACCCGTGTTTCGCGTGGGATCGGGCCGCGATCGAAGCCTGAGCACCTTGGGCCGCCCTTTCTGTGACTGCGCCCGCCATTCTAGTAGTAACGACGTCTCCCTAGTACTGGGGTAGGCAAGCTTGGCTCTTTTATGACTCGTGGACTTCAACACCCAGAATTCCTGAGCCAGCGCAGCTGGCTCAGGAATTCTGGGAGTTGAAGTCCACGAGTCATAAAAGAGCCAAGCTTGCCTACCCCTGCCCTAGTAGTTCGATCCAACGGAGTTAGGCGTGAATTATGGAAGTTGGAGTCCAGAGCATCACGGGGACAGTAGCTTGAGAAAATGCCTCTTCTTGAAACCATTTAATGTCTAAATTTCTGGAACACAAAGCGCGCCGAAGATACTGGGGAGGGTGAAGTCTGTTGTGTTGATTGATGCTTTTCCCGACCGCAGGTTTGCTATTTAGAAATATGAGTAGTTATGAACTTGCCCACAATTCTTGTTTTATTTATGTATTTCTTGCAAGAAGTTTCTGATAAAAACAGATTGTGTAGGCGTGGTAATTAAAAAAAAAAGTTTGGATAGGAAAGGGAAAACGTTTGGGTAGGAAAGGTGCTTTCCCCAAACATAATATACTCTGCAGAAATGGTTGTGGGTAGAGGACATGTAATATTACCTTTGTTCCCTTGCCCACGCAAAGGACAGTTTTTAAAGTTTCTCCTTGTTTGTCTGGATGTGTTCTGTAGTGCTTTAAAAAGAAAAAAATTCCTTTAGCAATAAGAATGGACCAGATGGAATGGGGTGGAATGACCCTGACATCATCAAGATTGTGCTGCAGAAATTACATTGCTGGTAATTTCTAAATATTTTACAAAAAATCACCATAATAGATCCATTTGCAGTATTAAACTGTAACCTAAAATATGTGGAGGGACTCTGGAAAAATTTAGACATTTCAGAAAAGCAACTGTATTAGAAAAAATTGGGGGGGAAATGACTTTAAACTGCCACATTTCTTCTCAATTTCAGTATCACTTTTATAGACAAGAATAACCAAAAGTATGTTTCATGTATATGAAATGGACTTTTGGCCCACAAAAACTGATAGTAATGGTATAAATTCTACTTTGTCCCATAAAAGCTACTCTGGTAAATTGCAGAGAATTATAATCTGCATTCATCAGAAGATTTGTCTCTTGCTTTTTTTTAAACTAAGAATTATATTTTCCAGTTCAAATAATAAACTTCAGGCCAATAATTAGTGAAGTGCACATTGGCAAATTAGCATTTCTTTCACAGGAAAGAAATGAAGGGTTCTTAATTTTAGGATATTTCTCTATAGATAGTATTGCTGTTTGGTTTGTATTCATCTAGTTAAGCTATGAATGGATAATTCACTTTGCATCAAATGTAAAATTTTGGTTGCATAGATAAGTGTATAAATGACATCCTCCTCCAATTCTAATTTAGGAAAAATAATTCCACAAATATCTATTTCTGAATATGATGATCAATAAACTGCCCAAGAAGTGGTAATGCTTATAATCCAAAACCTCTGAAAGATAATCAAATGGTGTATCTTTGTCTGTTGCATAAAGTGTTGATTATAATCTTTCACTTTCTGCTCTTTGGGATTTAACTAATTAGTCTTTAATTTGATTCATAGACTGAAATAATGAGAAATGAGTTTGAACGCCTAGCAGCTCGACAGCCCATAGAATTACTGAGCATGAAAAGGTAAGGGTAGCTATATATAGGTACAATGTCTGCATCTAACATTCAAATGTTGGATTGAAATTTGGGGGTATGTTTTGAAGTATTAAAACCTAGCATTTTACCTCTTGCCTCATGACAAGAACTACAGAGTAGTCAACAATTCATTTAAAAAAAATAAGATAATTGCTTTTAGAGTTATAAATCATCAGTATACGAGAAAAGATAGATAAGCATTTTACAGATATTGACCTTTGGGGGAAAAAAACAGTGGGCCATTACGGCTGTTCGTCTGCTAGCCCTGGAATCTTCTGGTATTTAAATTATGTTTAACTCTTACAAAACTGATGCATTTATAAGTTTAAATCTTAAAAATAATGGGTTATGTATCATATACTCTAATGAGATACAATGGTTTTTCCTCTCATTTTCATTACAGATATGAACTGCCTGCACCCTCCTCTGGGCAGAAGAATGATATTACAGCATGGCAGGAATGTGTTAATAACTCAATGGCTCAACTGGAACACCAAGCAGTTCGAATTGAAAATTTGGAGTTGATGTCTCAGTATGGCTGCAATGCCTGGAAAGTATATAATGAGTAAGCTGTTAGAGCCTGTGTCATTCTTTGAAAGGGAGTATTTCATTTCCATTTGGGGAGGTCTTCATTTTTTCGATAATAAAAGAGCTGTCAATTGACTTAATTGGTAAATTAAGACTGATATGCAGTCACCACATAGCTACAGGTGTTTAGTAACTGTGTCATTTAGGGATCTTGTGCAGTTAACAGGCAATAAAAAAGTAACTTTATGATCAGACCTTCCATTTATGACCTTTGCAGGTCAGTAAAGCAAAGGTAAGATGAAATAAGGTCATAATGCCTGGTCCCAATTTTGGTCATGAAATGAGGATTACCTACCCTGCTTTTTGCTTTCTAATGGAATGGGAAACAGAAATTTTCTTTTGAGGCTGAAACCTAATACAAGTAGTCCTCCACTAATGATCACAAGTGAGCCCAGAATGTATGTTGCTAAGGGAGACATTTGATAAGTGAATTTTGACCTATTTTACAACCTTTCTTGCCACAATTGTTAAGTGAATCACTGCAGTTAAGTTAGTAACATGGTTGTTAAGTGAATCTGGCTTTCCCATAGACTTTGTTTGTCAGAAGGTCACAAAAGGGGATCACATGATCCTGGGACACTAACTGTCATAAACATGAGTCAGTTGCCAAGCATCTGAATTTTGATCACATGACCATGGGGATATTGCAATGGTCGTAAGTGTGAAAAACGATCAGAAGTCATTTTTTCATTGCCATTATAACTTCCAATAGTCACTAAATGAATTGCTGTAAGCCAAGGACTACCAGTATTCATTTCTTTACCACACAGCAGGCATATCCAAAATATGTTTTGTAACTTCCTTTAATAAGTGAGGTGTTTTTACCACTTTAATATTTTTAATGTCAATTTTAAAAGAAGGCAAAATTAACAGCAGTAAAAGATTATTAACATAAGCTCTGTTTATTTTATCCAGGTAAAATACTTTAAATCATAAATATTGAATGTTCAGTTTTAATAAAAATGACTCCCCAATTTGGCACTAAAACTTCCAGTGTTGGAGCTGCAGTCTTCTTGATAAACATTTGTAGCACTGCAACCTAGCAAAATCTACTGCTTTAATTAAACACCATAAGTTTGTATTTGCAAAAGGACCTATGCTGTTTCATACAGCAGGAGCTATAAACCTTACTTTCCCCATAATACTACTATTCCGTAGTAGATCTCTTTCCTGTTGGTTCCATCTTCAGATGAACAAGGCTAGTACTTGAAATTATTATGAAATAATACTTCATTATTTTTCCTTTTTATATTTGAATAATATAATGAACTTGTATTTCTGTCTGCCAATTAGGCATTTAGTCCACATGATTGAACAGGCACAGAAAGAGCTGCAAAGTTTAAGGTAAGAGCGGCTTTTGCTTTCAGTCAGAAGAAGTAATGTTGTGGAGTTTGTTTGCATCATTTTTATCCTACCCCCTTTAATAGACTCTTCACAGTTCATGTCAAGCTATTAGCATATAAAAATTAATAAATTGAAAATATCTAATAAACACAATGTTAAAAATTAAGGCCAAGAGTCTGAACAGAATTGCCCAAGTTTTACAACTTTCTGAAATATTAAAAATATGGTGACCACTTTGGTCTCAGGTGTAACAGGTTTCAGAGAGATAAATCTGCTACCACAAATACCTGCTCCCAGGCTTCTATCCTGCTGATATTTCAAGATGGTAACCAACGTATTTCTACACTGCTCAAACAATATACGGAGATTTTATTTGACGGAACCGGTCCTACAGGCAGGATCTAGGCCATATAGTGTTTTGCAAATCTGAACCTCCCTTGATCTTATTCAGAACATATTGGTAACTAATGTCGTGCCCACAATATGGGTGTAATACTTATGAAGTACTCTGACTTTCTAGCATGCAGGGCATTGCTTTCTGATGTTGCTGACTAGTTAGTCTAAGAGGCCTTATACAGGTAGTCCTCAACTTACAACAGTTCATTTAGTGACCTTTCCAAGTTACAACGCACTGAAAAAACTGACTTAGACAGTTTTTCACAGTTACAACCTGTGCAGCATCCCCATGATCAGGTGATCAAAATTCAGATGCTTGGTAGCTGGTTCATACTTATGACCGTTGCTGTGTCCCAAGTTCATGTGATCCCCTTTTGCGACCTGACCAGCAAAGTCAATGGGGAAGCCAGATTCACTTAACACCTGGATTGCTAACTTATCAACTGCAGTGATTCACTTAACGGTGGCAAGAAAGTTTGTAAAATAGGGCAAAATTCACTTATCAAATGTTTCACTTAACAACAGAAATTTGGGGCTCAAATGTGGTCATAGGTTGAGGACTACCTGTATAGAATGTGCAGTAATCTGGTGTTGAGGTAATAGGGACCTTAGTAGGGCTTCCCACTCTAGAAAAAAGATCCTCATTGGTAAATTAGTTTAAGCTGAGCAAAAATTTTCTTGGCCACAGATTCCACCACACTTATATTTATGTAAGGAATACACATTTATGTGAAAACTATGTACTTATTTTCTATAGCTGCCCATCTCATCCTAGTGACACTGGGCAATAAAATGAATTTAAAAATAATTAATTTTTATTTTTTATTTTTATTTTAATCCCATTTATATCCCGCCCTTCTCTGAAGACTCAGGGCAGCTTACAATTTAAGCACAAACCAATGTGCTTAGCAATAGCCTTCATTCTATGTATATGCCTGCTTATTAGGGCTTTCCCCCCCCCCAGCGGCATTATTACAAAGTCAGCTTATTGCCCCCAACAATCTGGGTCCTCATTTTACCTACCTCGGAAGGATGGAAGTCAACCTTGAGCCTGGTGGGATGCGAACCTGCACTAATTGCAGGCAGCTGGTGTTACTTAAGGAGGCATTAGCCCACTGCTCCACCAAGGCTCAAATACCAAAATTTATACAGCATCTGAGAAAACTGTCATAATGATTGTCAGTATAATCAAGAAATAGCACCCTTAACACATTAGGAGCCCCAGGGGTGGCTACATAGCCAGGTTTTTAAAGCAAAATGTCAACTGAGTCGGGGCCATTCTGGCTTTGAAGGAAGGATATTCCAAAGTACAGGGACCAACGCAGACAAAGCATGTCTTCTGGTCCTTGCCAGCCATCATTTCTTGACTGGCAGGACTCACAGCATTGCCCAAACTGCTGAACTGAGTTGGATGGATAGAAAGTATTGGGAAAAGATGGTCCCTTAGGTAACCTTGTCCCAAGCCATTTAGGGCTTTAAAGGTAACAAGTAGAACCTTGAATCACACCTGGAAATGCCAATAACCAATGCAGCTCATGCAGTAGTGATGTTACATATGTTGCATATCCAATATTATTTACTACCCATATTAGTTGAAGCTCCAAATGTTCTTCAAGGACAGCCCTATATAGAGCATGTTGCAATCCAAATGAGAAGTTGGGGAGAGGGGAGGGGGTTGGGAGGGGTTTTGTTTTGTTAAAAAAATGTATTGTAAAACTTTTCAATTAAAAAAAGAGAAGTTATGGGAGCATGGCTGACTGAGCAGAGCCTCCTGGTCCAGGAATGGCTACCTCTTCAAGCATGAGCTGCCACCTGCTCTCCAAGCATGAGACCTCCCTTCTTGTACATAGGGTTATCTTGGGCAGCAATACCACCACCCATTAAGTCTCGCTGGAGTTAAGTCGAAGCCCATTGCATCCTATCCAGACCCTGGCAGGACATTGACCACATCACTCAGAGAAACTGGGGTGGAGATATAAAGCTGGATGTCATCTTTATATTAAGGATACCTCACCCCAAACCAACAGATTGCCTCACTCAGTAGCCTCAAATAATAAATAGAATTTATAAATATTTAAAATAATGTATATAAAATTTAAATAAATCTGCATCAGGATTTATATAATAGGAATCTGCATTCTGTTGGATTTCTGAGGCATATCTACATAACGATAGTCCAGGATGATTGCCATTTCCTTCTGGTTAACACATCTAGAATCTAAAACTATCCTTTTCTCACTGTGAGCGTTGTGAGATACCCCGAGTGTATTCAGTGAGCTGTTTCAGTGTTATGATGTCATTTTAAAGACCTGTATTATGAGTGTAACACTTAAGGATTATTATCTTAAGGTATTGGACTTCAGAATAACTATATAATTTATTATGCCATTTTCTTTCTTCCAGGAAACACATCCAAGACCTTAACTGGCAGCGGAAAAACATGCAACTCACAGCTGGTGCTAAACTTCGTGAAATGGAATCTACGTGAGTAGTTTTTGTCACTAGTATTTCACCTACTTTTAAAACAATTTCTGCCAAACTGCTGAGTTAATCTGTTAAGATGTAACGGCGTATTTAGCTTATAAAACATTTCCATATGTAGAAATAGAAATTAGCAATTGCAAGTTTTTATTTCTCGATAGTCACTTCCTCATATTGAATAAAAGCTTAAGAAATAAGATATGGTATTGCACACCTCAAGATGAATATTCCTTTTATCAGCAAGGAATATTGCTGAAAATAGCGCCTTCATTTACAGTGTTTTTTCTTTCTTTTTTTCCTAGATGGGTGTCCCTTGTCAGTAAAAATTATGAGATTGAACGAACTATTGTGCAGTTGGAAAATGAAATTTCTCAGATTAAGCAGCAACATGGAGAGGCAAATAAAGAAAACATCCAGCAAGACTTCTGAGTCTTTCTTTAGTCTATTGTTGCTCAGTTCAACAAATATGATGTTGATTTCTCTATGTATATAATGATACAGAAGCCGTCATCTGTGTTAATAGTCTCTTGAATTTTAGTTTAATAAAATAATTGCAAACCTTCAGAAGATTTATTAACTCTTCAGATTTTTAGCAGGGTCATGGAGGGATTTATTTTTATGAAGGATTGTATCTTTTTTTAAAACAATACAAAAATACCAATGTAATTGTCTAGCAAAAAACAAAGCATTGTAGTTGAAAAATCCTGTGGCAAAATTGATATTCCCAATGAATGTCAAAATACTTCAAATATCACAAAGTGGTTAGCAAGATCTAAAAGATGGAATAATTTGCTTACACTTTACATTTGCTCATAGGCAAAAAATGGATTATATAGTATGTGTGTATTAAATACAAATATGCATGGTGGCAGCAAATACCTTTGTTCTAAGTGTCAAGACAATATATTGGATTAATCCAAATGGTATAATGGGATTTTTTATGTATGGTTACTTAGGAGATGTGGGACATTGCTTTATTTAATTTGAAATACAGTTTCATATTTGAAATACAAATAAAACTATTGGTTTAATAGAGCTTGGTTTTACAGACTTCAGATGCAATGAATACATTTTGTGTTTGGACTATTTAATGGACTAATGAAATTCAAAGTTTAGGCTTCACTGCAAATGATATTCATATCAATTATATATTTAGATAAATTATGTACATTAAAATACACCTAACAGATAACCAATGGTCTTTTAAATTAAGATTTTGCTGCAAATCACTCATGTCATTTATATAGTTAAGGATATGATGCAAATTGACATAACTAATTTATATCCCTCACAATACTTAAAAATTGAAAAACTTCCTAGCATAGTAACTGCTGCACATATTAATGGCAAATTCTTGATAATGCTTCCAGGTAAATTTTGGACTCAGAAATAGAGTAAAGCTGCCAGAAGGTGAAATTTTCAGAAGATTCTGTTCAATTGTATTGTGCTTAATGAATGCAGGTGACTCTTGTGGCAAATCAGGATTTCACACACACACATTCTAGTTACCTGTAGGAAAAAGTATCCAAGATGACTAAATATGTTTGTGGTAATTTCTTGCTTTAGAGTCATAGTATACTGTCATAATCTATTGTTTTTCTTTGCTTGATTACAAAATTTGTAGTTTTCTTTTAGAGTAATGGTCAATTGGGATTCATTTGGAGCTTCTGCAGCAGTACAGTACCTGTTTATTAAATATAAGTAGCAATATTGTTTTCAAACTGGAAGTGGAATTCTATTCCCAAGCAATTATTTCTCTTATGACAGTTGGGGCAACAGGATGTGAATTTTCTTTATCCCCCTTCATCCTTCTAAGAGATGGAGCACAGGCTACTACAGAAACAATAGTTTCTTCAGAACTGTTATATTGAAACAGTTCTAATTATAATTAAGAAGCAATCAGAATGTAGGCAAAAAGAAAGGATAAATGAATAAAAAAGAGTACTGATTGATGAAAAATATTCCTAATTACAGTGGTCAATGAAAAAGAAAAACCTTGAGAGATGAACAAAGTGGAGGAATAAAAAAACAGGTGGTCGGGAATGTTCATTTAGTTCATTTTTGTCCTTGCTTCTAGGATCTTGCTGATGTATTTTTTCATCTATTAAAATCCACTTAGCTACATTAGTAGCTTAATCACCTAACCAGTGACAAGCCATCTTTTCACAGTTCCTTTTCCAGGGCTTTCTTAAGAGCTTGAGGAATTTTAATTCTCCATCAGCACTGCCTGCGTCAGCAGGAGATCTGGATTTCACTTTCTTAAGGCTAATGCTTCCACAATCCAAACCTCAGCCACACTTCTGCAAGCAGGAGTATAAATTGCAGATGTTTGTGCATGTGCCATTTAGCACAAACTGGAAAATTAGGATTAAGTCATGAAAGAAATGATATCATATTGCATAGTGAGGTGTGACAATATTGCTTTGTTTACAATATGTCCCTGGATCCCAAATAGATCTTAAGATTTGTTAGAAAACGTGAAGGGTGAATAACTGCAGTATAATCAGGAAGTGCACATACCTGCCCAGAAAAAAAAGATACCAGTCATGGCTATTTGTCATGATTTCAGTTCTACCATCTTAGGCATACTCCAACAGCCATAATAAGGTTGTTTAAGATCAGATGTAAGGTCCTCACTAGTGGTGAGGATGATCTATTTTGGAGAATGAGATTAGAAAATTAATCTACCTAATAATTTTCTCTACACCATTGTCAAGCAGGGATGCTTATTCATACATTTAGCATGCTATATTGCTAACATTTTAAATGCTATAGAATTCTTTTCTCGTGACATGCAAGACTTTCGTTCTTCACCTACTTTCTATCGCTATTCTCAGTCCTTACAAAAGCCCCAGATAGGATTGTAAAGGAGCCTTTCCAATCTTACCAAGACAGAGGTAACTATTATTTGTGTTTATCTTGTTCAGATGGGCTTGAAAGCACTATGCAACACTCTGCTGCATTGAGATGCTATGCTTGGTTGAGGCCCTTCAGTTTCATTTGGGAGTTCAAGGTGAACATCAAAGTACTTCCATTTGAGGGGGATGGGTTATGTAGTTATAAATGGGTGACATATCTCTCCTCAGTTCAGAAACTATGTTCTATAGCTAATATTACAAAGCTGCAGTTTCTAATTAGTTAATTTTAATAGAGGGAATAATTTGCAGGCAATCCTTCAGGACCAAATCAGGAAATGGCTACTGCAAGTAATGCTGGGACTATATTTATTTGGCCCATAGCATTAAAATCTTGGAAAAGTTCTTTCCTTTTATTTATTTCTTTAAAACATTTGTATGGCTGCCCAAAGGATAAAACAATACATACCATCATTGAAATAAAAACAATACAACAAAAACCGAAAAAGACCTAACATCACAGGTAAAGTTTTCAATGCAACTTCCAAAAAACTTCTGTTTCATCCATTGCCAATTCCACCCTATTCCCTTTTTGAATGTCCCACTCCTTCAATGCAAGGACGGATGTGGATCCAGAGCATAGCTGATGTCATTGTCCAATCTTGTGTGAGTTGGACCATAAATAAGTTGGATCAAGTCCATGGTTGCTACAGTGGCCATGAAGTCCTGGGCTACCTATGATCCTGGGTCCAGGGAAGGCAGGTTGAAGTCATCCAGAACCAAGAGACTGGGAAATTATACTACTTATCTGGCTACAGAATCCAGAAGCAAAGGCAGGGATGCCCACTTCATTGCAGGGAGGAAGGCAAGTGAGCAGCAATCCTCATTGATCCCTAAGGCCCAGGCTCACAAAGAGGGTCTCACATCCAGTGATATTTGGGGCAGGGATGTTAAAAGCCACCAGACAAATAATAACAGCTATTCCCCATCTCTGCCTGGAAATTGTGGTTGATGTCACATCCAAAATCCAGGAGGCCATTTTCCTCAATGCCCAATCAGTTATGAAGGGCTGGTTGATGTTATTACAGGCAAAACTGCAGTTAAGCAGCAGCAACCACAATCCAGAGCCAACAAACTCCAGGTTTTGGAGATGAACATAGGGGGCCAGAATGCTGTATTGGTCTGCTACCTACCCTGAGGCTGCCTACCCGGAGAGTAGGCCAATTACCTCCGCCCTGTCCCTCCTTTCAGCAACCAGCTTCCCCCCCCCCAAAAAAAAAGCAGAGGGACCCATTCGACAATATTCTCCAGATTATCTTGGAGTTTTGGAATTGATGCATCAGTTGATAAATATTTTCTGTTGCCATCCATCTGGCAAGCTAGATATTGTAGCACATGGCCTACATAAACATCTGTGTAATTTTAATGTTTTAAACTTATAATTGTTTTTACATCCATATGTTGTATTCCAGAGTTGTCTTAAACCACAAAATGAACGGCATACTATTATTATTATTATTATTTATTAAATTTATATGCCGCCCTTCTCCCTAAGGACTCAGGGCGGCTCACAACAATAAAAAATTAAAAAAAACATAGAATACAAAGATTAAAAAAAGAATTAAACAAAATAGAGAAATAAAGGACAATTTAAGCCGATAAAAAACCAAATTTAAAAACCATGATCAGTCCAGGCCCGCTTGTTGGAACAGCCATGTCTTCAGGAAGGATCGAAGGTCGGGGGCCGACCGCAGCTCTGGAGGCAGTTCATTCCAGAGGGTCGGCACGCCCACAGAGAAGGCTCTCCCCCTGGGGGTCACCAGCCGGCATTGCCTGGCTGACGGAACCCTGAGGAGGCCGACTCAGTGGGAGCAAACCAGGCGATGGGAGGCTGACATTGGCAGCAGGTGGTCAAATTTAAAAAATAAAAAATAAAATTTGAACATAGCCAAAAAATGGTTTGATACAATGTACAAAACCATACTGAGTTGAACAAGTCAGTTTGCCGAGTGTACAAAATATTCTAAGCCACAAACTGTTATTGCTGGAGGCCATAAGAACAATAATCTGAGACTGAGAAATCAGAATCCAAGATACCGTACTTTAATTTTTTCAAACCTACTGAAGTTATTTCTGATTCTCAGAATTAGCTTATATCTTTATCCAAAACCATCACATCATTTCTATGTAGGAATACAAAGACGTTTTTATACTAGATTGTTATAGCTTTATCATAGATTTGAATTGTACCTGGTCTCTTCTCTAACAGGGGAAGTACCATTTTCAACCTCATTTTAAATAATGCATTGTTAAAGGAATTATGGGGATTGGATGAGGTATACTTAAAATCACATCTTTATTAGTATGAAAACAATACCAATAATTTAACTATGTAGCTTAGATAAAAATTAAATTTCTCCAGCTTGTTATCTCACAATTAATTTTCATATTAAAAATCCACATATTCTCTTAGACAGATGTACAACTGCAAAATATCACCATTTTAAGCAGCCTCTCTGCAATTACTGTTTTCTTCCTAACACCCACATTAATTCCACTATGTTCTACAACTGATTTTGAAAATTTCTGGAAACGGAGAAAACATGTTGACTTAGATCATCAAGCTTTTGCTTGCGCTTTTCATGATAGTGGATGCTATAAATATAGCTATGGAACTTCTTTGTTCCATTATGTTGCTTCTTGTTTTCAATTGGATTGATGTTTTAATCTTGAAAGCTGTTTGTGAATCTTCTACTGTATTCAGTTCTAAGATATTATACATGTACAACAAAGTTAGGTATGCAGATGTCAACTATTCCATTAATTTAATCTATTCATATAATATCTTAGAACCGAACAGAAGATTCACAAACAGCTTTCAAGATTAAAACATCAATCCAATTGAAAACAAGAAGCAGCAATACACACACACATACACATGCTTGTTAGTGCTTAAAGTGGTCCCACTTATAGCAACTTTATTATTTAGAAATACATTTATATACTTTCATATTGCTTCCTATGCTGAAACATAAAAATAACATTCATTAAAACAGTCTTTTAAAGTATGGCATATTCTTCCAATAGTCATATTATGAAGGCCTGATCAAAGAGAGAAGTTTTCAGCAGGCACCAGATTTCAGGAACAAGGCACTGCAGAGTGTGGGTGTCACCAAAAAGACGACTTATCTCTCCGTGAACATATGCCAGGTGGCATTCAGCAATCTTCAGTACAGTATATGCAGTAGAACATGCCCTGATGATTTCGGTGATAGACCAAATCTTTAATGGCAAAGGTGATCTGATAGGTATTCAGGTCTCAAGCTGTTTACAGACTTTTGTGACAAAACCAAAACTTTGAATCTGATTTGGTAACTAATTGACAACCAGGGCATTTCCTTCAACAAAAATGTTATCATATGTAAGGTACCTCATTTAGCAATCTGTCCACATACATATTGCTTCACTGTGAACTTACCTGGTGTTTTCAGGCAATATCATGAGGGAAAGAAAAATATGATCATGCCTCATGATATAGCAATAGCAATAGTACTTAGGGTTATATACCACTTCATAGTGCTTTACAGCCTTTTCTAAGTGATTTAAAGAGTCAGTCTAGTGCCCCCAACAATCTGGGTCCTCATTTTATTGAGCTTGGAAGGATGGAAGACTGAGTCAACCTTGTACCTGAGAGACTCAAACTCCTGGCAGTCAGCAGAATTAGCCTGCAATATTGAATTCATCAGGAGATGATAGCCTAAATTAATTTATTCATTTTACTTGACTTAGATGCCACTTTAACTGCAAATACAACCACATGATTTATGTTCTTAAATGCAGCAGTAAAATTAAAAGAGTAAACCACAAGAAAGTATAACTTGATTACTTCTCAGCTAAGGAACAAGCAGTAACCGAGTAATGTCATTTTTCCTGCAGGTGGGATCACTACATCACATGAGAATATTTGATATGAAGAGGAATGATGTTGCAGAAAAGTGGAAGAATAGGGACTTGCAGTGTGTTTCTCTTCCAGTTTTTATAAAAATAGTAGAATCCAGTGTGTAGGAAATCTTGTAGGTACTCAGGTGATAAACCATATAGTAGCCGTGTCAAACTGCTGGATGCGTCACGCCAAAACCGCACCTACCCCATTGCCAGCAATGGGGAAAAAGTCACAATACATCACATCATGTCACATGACATTGCGAGTTTGACATGCCTGCCATATAGGGATTTAAAGGCAATAATCAGATTTGAATTGCATCCAGAAGTCAATCTGTAATAAGTGCAACTTTGTACTAATGTTATTAATGTGGCAAATTGATATCCCATCACTAACTGACCTGATGTATTTTTGATCAGTGGTTGCTTTTAGGTCTTCAAGTACAGCCTCATGTATAGCATGTTGCTACAGTCTAAATGAGAGAAGATAGAGAGCAGAAGTTTCTAATCTTTGAACCTCTGGTCCTCAAATGGCTTCTTATAATTATAACCAGTGATCATTTTAACTGGGATAGCCATACTCTCCTCTTTCATGCCTCCCTTTTATAAGAACATTCCACATTCTCCATCCTTACACATAAACCTATTTGAAACAAAAAAATAACATCCCACAGAATGTGAACGGTTATAAACTCAGCATCTTGAAGGTACAATACACCAATTTTTAAAGTAGTGGCCTGATGAGATACCACAGCAGCAAATTTCCTTTTGAAATTTGTGCAGACAAATTCAGATGCACAGAGGTTGCCATGCAAATACACTTGCTGGAATTATTAAACAATTAACATTAACAATTAATTTACTATTGAAAGTGCAATATCGCTGTCATTACTTGCATCTAGTCTAGCATTAGACATCTCTGAAAATCAGGCTCAGTGGGTTAGGACGCTGAGCTTGTCGATCGGAAGGTCGGCAGTTTGGCAGGTCGAATCCCGAGTGCCACGTAACAGAGTGACCGCCTGTTACTCGTCCCAGCTTCTGCCAACCTAGCAGTTCGAAAGCACGTAAAAATGCAAGTAGAAAAATAGGGACCACTACGGTGGGAAGGTAACAGCGTTCCGTGTGCCTTTGGCGTCTAGTCATGCTGGCCACATGACCACAGAGACGTCCTTGGACAAGCGCTGGCTCTTCGGCTTTGAAACGGAGATGAGCACCGGCCCCTAGAGTCGGAAACGACTAGCACGCATGTGCGGGGGAACCTTTACCTTTTTAGAAGCAAATTATATTGTTTTTCATCATAGCATCTGCGATTTAGCCCATCTGGTTTCAGTTCGGATGTCCCAAAGGTGCTTTTCCAAAAGGTAACTGGATTTACTTGGTTTTGCAGGATCCAAGGTGTTTTTTTCCTTGAACACGTTTCGCTTCTCGTCTTGGATGAGAAGCTATAAACGCGTTCAAGGAAAAAACCACCAAGAAAGTCCTGTTGCCTTTTGCAAAAAGCATTTTTGGGACCACTATGACTTGGATGACTGAGAATCTGCAAAGACGTTCAGTTCCGATGCTTCAAATAGTATCACATGACTCGTAATTTTCTTCCAATCTCCAGCCGCCCAAAATTATCTAGACATCCACGTATAAAACACTGATGCGCGTGCGCTGTTTCCTTACAGATCCCCAAGAGTTGCGCGCCTGCGCTCCCCTCTACGTTTTACTCCGTTCGCTTTATACATTATAAAGGTTGCTATAACCACCTCCACCTCTTTCCACCCCACCCCCACCCCCCCCACTCTTAGAACGCGCAGGCTCGCCCGTTCGCTCTCCCCTCGATCTCCGCAGTCCACGTTCCAGAAGAGTGTCGGAGGCGCGCGCGCAACCTGATGGCGTGCGTGCGGACGCATGCGCTGTCCGAGGCGTGAGCAAAGCGGGGAGTCGGGTTCAAAGGAGGAAATATGGCGGAAAACAAAGGAGGAGGAGGAGGAGGCGGCGGCGGTGGCGGCGGGGAGGGGGCTGGAGAGGCCGGGCCGACGGGGGGTGGTCCCGAGCCCGCCGCTGCGGCGTCGGCTGTTGTTGTCACCTCTGCGGCGGCAATTGCATCTCAGTCTCCTCCGGCCCCTACCCAGCCCGAGGAAAGGGAAAGCCCCGCCGCGGCGCTCCTGGCTGCGGCAGCGGACAAGGGCCCAGGGGAGGCGGAGGCCGCGGCGCCGGTTGTGGTAAGCGTAGGCTCCAACTCCACCTCTATCCCGGCACCTCTGGGCCCCAGCCCTGCTCCCCCCGCTCTGTCCAGCGCCGCGCCGGGCCCGCTCTCGCTCCTAGACACCTGCGCAGTGTGCGCGCAAAGCCTGCAAAGCCGGGAGGCCGAACCGAAGCTGCTGCCCTGCCTTCATTCCTTTTGCCGCCGCTGCCTGCCGGAGCCTGAACGCCAACTCAGCGTGCCGGTGCCCGGCGGTGCCAACGGGGATATTCAGCAGGGTGAGTGCGAAGGCTGTGGGTGCTCGGTGCTGGTGACAGACGTCTTGACTGGGGAGGCAGCCTTGCTAAGGTGTGCGCCTAAGGCAGGGGTCGGCAACCTCGGCTCTTTTATGACTCGTGGACTTCAACTCCCAGAATTCCTGAGCCAGCTATGCTGGCTCAGGAATTCTGGGAGTTGAAGTCCACGAGTCATAAAAGAGCCGAGGTTGCCGACCCCTGGCCTAAGGGAAGGGGCTCTGAACAAGATGAACGAATGGAGGAAGAGAGGGGGCTTATTAGAGTGCTTGTGATTAAGTTGACACCATTTTGACCAGATCAATAACCCCGTGTGATGCGACGATACAGGATTGGGTTAGAAAAGGAATTCCAGAACTGAATTGCTTGTGTCAATGGCTAGGTGTGAAACATAAAGGTTGAATAATGGTGATAGGATGGAATTGGTCTGGAACAGATCTTTTATGTAGAATTTGCTACCTTTGTTGCTATACAGCATCAAGCCTGACCTTGGAGAATCTCTGTGTGTCTAAATGGTCAGTTGCAGAGAGGCCATATTAGATTACATTGCTTTGAGGTAGATATTTAAACCGTTTGGATTTCTACAGGTGACTGTCAGTAGGACTTAATAGAAGTTACTACTTGGTGAATATAAAACAAAGACCCAAACTTTAGGGTGGGTGGTCCAACTGATAAGTCTTATTTTCTTCTCTTCAGTCACCTTCAAACACAGTGCATAATGTCATCTCTTGCCATCAGTAGTCAGTAGACACTAGGCTTTGAAGAACTTGTTTTTATTAGTTCAGTTGCATTTAATTATATTAATATTATGGAGTTTGTTAATTTGCACCTCTTACAAAAGAGGTTACACTTAGAATTAAATAATTCTGAACTCAGAAATGTATATTTGAGCACTTCTACACAAATTCTTCTAATACTTTGAGTAATATATTGGGGAGATTGAGAATTTTTTTGCATGATAAGAGTAAATCTTTAGGTATCAATACAATTCTTATTTAAGAATTCCATCCTGTCTAATCCTAACTGACAAATTATAACTGTTTCCAACATTCCATTCTAACAGACTCCTCCCTCCCTCTTATTCTACAGTTCAGATCTGTGCAGTTCCTTTCCTAGGATTGCTTGGTTTTTCTTTGCAGTTGCTGTGTGATCCTGGGGAAAAATGTAGTTTCTCTAAAGGATTGCATAGAGATTCTATATTCACTCCTCTTCATACTGTGTTTCCCTGAAAATAAGACCTACCCCCAAAATAAGACCTAGCTGGAGGGCGGGGTGGGGGGTGGAGCACTGTGTGCGTCAGTCTGAAGCTCCATTCTTAGCTGCAGAAGTATTTCCTGAAGGCCCTGGATGGCTAAATGAAGGCGGGGGGGGGCTACATGTGTGAGCAGTGGCGAGCGGCCACAGAAGAAGTGGGCAGGCTGGGCGGGGCTGTTGGTGCCACGGCGGCGACGTGAGACCCTGGAAAAGACATCCCCTGAAAATAAGCCCTGGTGCCTCTTTTGGAGGCAAAAAAAAAGGACCGGGCCTTATTTTGGGGGAAACACGGTAGCATCTTTTCGAGATCAAATTCAAATATTCCCTCTGTCCATCCTCAGATCTTTACATTTTATTGGCTAACAGTATTTAGGAAAAACAAATTTTAATTTTAATTTGAGCACAGTGATGGCAAACCTTGTAGAGACCAAGTGCCCAAACCGCAACCAAAACCCACTTATTTATCGCAAAGTGCCAGGGCTGCATCATCATTGTGGTGCCCTCACGGGGCAGGGAGGTGCCTCTGAGTGCCGCCTCTGGCATGCAAAACCCAGGGGTGCAAAAATGGGCCACCATGCTGCAAGGCGCAAAAACGGCCGCTGCAGCACTGCAGGGTGCAGATACAAAACGCTGCACCATGCAAGAACGGGGCAGGGCTACTGAGTATCACGCAGGCACTAACCCCACCCCATTTGCAGCACGTGTGTGCTCGCAGCCCTGTGCGCGCATACATGCATGTAAAATCCTTCCCCTTCCCTTTTCTTCCAGTCCATCAATCGACAATGGTTGGTGACCTCTGCTCTACTACCTCTGCTCGAGCTTGCTAGTTAGCCGCTTCATCTCCTTTGTGCTAGGCAGGCCTCCTGCTCTGGGCAATGGTGGTGGACTGATGGACCTGCTGCTGGTGGCAGTGGCGCATGTGCCAACAGAGAGGGCTCTGAGTGCCACCTCTGGCACGCATGCCATAGGTTCGCCACCACTGGTCCAGCACTTTTTGTCTGCCTTTTAGTAGCTATTATTCACATTACAGATGCTGGAAGCCTTTAGGAAATCAATGTTGATACTCACTTTGGCCTGAAAATAATAGTGGATAGTGTTTTGTTCTAGACCAGGCATGTCAAACTGCCAGCCCATGGGCTGGATGCATCACGCCGAAACCGCGCCCACCTCATTGCCAGGAATGGGGAAAAAGTGATATGTCATGCAATGTCACATGAAGTTGCGAGTTTGACATGCCTGTTCTAGACAGTATTATTACATTATTATTGAGGGTAAATGAAATGCATGTCAAATACTTCTAGACTTTCTCTAATATTGTTTTTCTTTTTGGAAATTTCACTGTAGGATACCTTTTCCTCAATCCAGATTCTCTGAAGTGTGTTTTACGTGAGCATTTTTTTGCAACTTCTGAAGATATAAATTAAATAGATTTTCAGATAACTGTGCCTAACATAGTATCAGACATCACATTATATATTGTGGCTCACCTTTCCCCCAGATTTTTTAAAACCTTTATGAAAACAGTATTATTTGGGAAAATGTTTTAAACCATCATGTAGGTCAAAAGGAGTGATCATACTTTGTGAGCTTTTTGGGACTAGATTTACTGTTACTTTCTTTCAACTAAGTCATTGATTGAGATGGGCAGCCACAAAAATTGAACAAATAAACATAATTTGTGATGAGATGTGTATGCACGTGAATGTATACACATGCACACAACTTTAATAATTATATATGCAATTTCCATGAATTGCTATACATTTTTTAAAGAATTCTACTGAGAAAATCTCATTGCACCAGTATCCATGAACTGCCTATGATGCTCAGTTAATCCAGACTTTTAATGCTATACTTATGGTTTTTCTATTTTCATCTTTGCAATTTTCCCGTCAAAAAATAAAAGAAATTTACAAAAATAATTTTGAGCTTTCTGAGATTATTCAAAATCTCTGGTGTTATTCTCTGTCAGAATGATACTGGTACAAGTTTTTACTAAAATAATTATCAACTAATTATATTATATATAATATTAACTTACAAGTAGTCATATAAATTAATTCAGTAATCTGTATTGTGTCTACATTGTAGCTGGGAGATGGAGTGACTTAAGGCCGTTAACTGTCCTAATGACAGGTAGTATGTAAGCTGGACTTTTTGGGATAGAAATGGCAGTCTTAATGGCAACCATTAAGCCTTCCAATGTTCCAAGCTGGAAGGGGTAGTAATCACTATCCTTATATTTTGCCTTATTTGCTTTTTTTCCCTTTTTGTTGTCTGATGGTTGCTCTCCAACCAGAATAATCTTTTGTGAATAAGTGGCTATATAAATCTGATAAATAAATACACCTTCAAAGGAAAGCAGCTTATTTGCATCTGCTAAATTCATGTTCTGAATCCTGCTTTCAATCATGCTTCACTTTTAAGGGCGTCTTGAAATCATGGTTTGTGATTTGCGAAAGGCCAATGATGGAGACTAATTCTAATGTTGTTGCTGACATTTGAGGGGGAGCCAACCAATCTTATGTCCTTGGGACTGTAACCTCATTTTCTTATCTAGTCCTTTTATCAGTTAATATGTTTTTATATTCTGCCTCCTCAGATGGACTTAATTGGGTGCTTTAATTATGTAGTCTTGAAAATTGTTTTTTAATTGGTGATGTTTTTTTATTTTTCTGTGAGTTCATGTAATCTTGAAAATTGATGGAAATTCCTAGAACTAGTTACTGATGACCATGTTTGCTTGTTTTGTGAAGAATATATATAGCTAATCCTCTTTACAGGAAGCATTTGGGTTTGTTATGCTTACATGCTGAAAACCTGTTTTGGACATAGTATTAGAACATAGATTAATAATACATAAATATTTTGTATGTAATCCAATTTCTTTCTTCACTGTTTGAAGTAAGAATATTATCTTTGCATTTGAACATGATTACAAATCATATTTTTCAGTATGAGAATGTTATATAATGCCGCAGTTAGTCACAGTAGTAAATATAGAGGAAAATTGTTCTTCAAAAATGTATACAATGCAGAAAAGTGAGTTTTAATCTTATGTTTATCTTCCTGACAAAATATTTGTATTATCTGTAGATATCAAACAAGTAGATTGAATGTTTATTATGATTTCTGCCTCAATGGAGCCTCTTTCAGAAAAAAATGATAACATTTGGAAATATAAAAATCTTATTTGCTGATAACCTATAAACAGACTAATTTATGAGGAATTAGAGAGAAAGAATAGAATAGAATAACAACTTTATTGTCACTTTGAATGTACACTAATTGGCATACATTAAAATGAAATTTTGTTGCATGCCACACAGCTCTCAAAGGGTCACCTCCTCCAATATACACTACATATATATGACAAAAATAAATAAATACAGAATTATGCATATAGCCACATATATTATATGACACAGAGAAACAACACAGATTAGTTCAGATTATGTATACATGTGCATGGCGAGAAAAATGAATCTTGCAAGTTTACCACACCAGATGGCATAGGGACTGAGGTTGGGTCTAAAATAAAGAACTCTAATAAAGTGGACTGTATTTGATTTTTAATCAAACCATTAGTCCATATAACTTTGTATTGTTGGGACTAGCCATTCTCAATTTGATGACCTCCGGTTGCGTTGGATTTCTATTTTATTCTGAGCCTGCATGATCAGAGGCCATAATGGCCTGAGATTAGTCTAATACATCAAGAAAATGTGCAGTTGAGAAAGACTGTCTTAGGCTATATAAGTTTCAGTAGTTTTTTCCAGATCTGTTTGTGTATCCTTAATGTTTAATGATTAGGCTCGTTTGCTGAGTGTTGTTTATAAATTGTTCAATAATAGATGATAATTTCTACCTTCAATCTTGAAAACATTACTCCAAGGAAGAGAATGCCTACCAATTTGTCTAGGTTTCTGAAGTTCAAGTCCATTTTCTTCCATTAAAATCCACTGAATAATAATTGGCCAGCCATTTATTTATTTCTCTATCCAACCTATACTATTGTTTTGGGAAGAATGCAGAAGGAGGAATTTTATATCTTGAGCTCCTGTGGAAATATCAAGACTAAATAAAAATGCCAGGTCTCTTGTATTATCCTTTCCTATTCGAAAGTTATAAAGGATTTTTCTTTGAAGTAAAAACTTTAGAAATGAAATTTAGTATAGCTTAGGTTATTCTGTCACTAAAATATAATTTAGAATTGCAGATTAAGACAGATTATTTATGAACCAAATAAAACAAATACATTCCTGTTTAATTTTTATAAGTAGTAAAGCTGACTGTATGATCTGTTCAAATGGACCTTATATTTGAGGTATTTTGTAGATGTTACTCATTAATGTTTTTTTTAATTATAACTCATAATTTTGTAAAGCAAATTGGCTTAAGAATTGTATTCCCATTAGGTACTGAAGCTAATTTAGCAGCATCAACAATTAGTTTAAATCTTATTTAGAATGTAAATTACTTGATTGAAATAATGAGCAATTAGAACACAGTGATTTATTTAAATTCAGCAAAATGGTTGTGTGAAATATGACAAGGGGGTTGCATGCAGGATATTAAGAGTGTTGATGTAGCCATTTGCTCCTAAAGGATTTGGTTCTGTGTTCTATATTACCTGTATTTAGGCACATCAGCCTGTCATATTCATACCACCAGTGTTGTAAAATCGACACTATAAATCAGGGTATTCTTCTGGGCTGGCTCTGGGAGTTGTGGTTTTTCTTCCTTCTCCAGCGTCAGTTCCAGTTGATATTGATGGGGGAGAGAGGTCCAGTCTGCAGTCCTTTGCAAGGTGCTTCAGGGCTTGGTACTTTCTCTCTTCCTGTTTTACCTCTACATTAAGCCACTGGGTAAAGCTGTCCAGTGGTTTGGGATGAATATTATCTATATGCTGATAATAATCAGCTTTATATCTCCATCTGTTATGCCCAAGTGATACCATGGAGGTTCTGTCTTGGTGCCTGGATGCTGTGGTGCCTGGATGGGAAGTAAAAAGCTTCAGCTCAATCCAAACAAGACTGGGTGGCTTTGTGTTTTTGGACCTCCTGGTTCTATAGATCTTTGGTTCTGAGTAGGTAGCACTGCCCTAGACAGATACTGCACTATCGGGATCTTCTGGGACTTGTATCTATTCCTTGACTGGGGCCCTGTTCATGGTCATTCATGCCTTATGACCTCCAGACTGTATTATTGCGACATGTTTTTCATGAAGGTGATCTTGAAGAGCATTTGGAAGCTAACTGGTGCAGAATGTGATGGCATAGGCAATTAATGGTGTTGGTTATTTGACACATGTAACACCACTGTTTTTTGAACTGCATTGGCTTCCAGTGTGCTTCTGGGTGCAATTCAAGGTGTTAGTATTCACTTTAAATGCCTTCGTGGCTTGGGACTACAGAACTATGTCTTCCCAATCGTTTCCGCTCAGCCTACCTTGTCTGGTAGGAAGGGCATGCTCTGGGTGTCATCAGCAAAGGAGTGGCCAGCAGGGGCCAAGAGGAGACTCTTTTCTACTATGGTGCCTATCCTTGGAAACATTATTCCCTCTAAGATTAGGTTAGCCCTCATGCTCCTGGTCTTTTGCATGGCCCTGAAAAAGGCCCGGGCTTGTCTCTTGTCTTTGTTGATGGTCATTTTATGATGTTCAGCTGCTTTTATTTTTATATTAATTTATTTTATCTTATCTTATACATTTTATCTTTATATTGTAAGCTACTCTGAATCATGTATGTGATGTGGGCAACTATATCAGTGAATGAATAAATAATTTGTAGTGTGGAAAGGGAAACAGGCTAGCATAGAATATCTTTTGGACTGTTGATTAAAATAACATTGGGAATTTTTTTTAATATTCTAGAGCAGGGGTGGGATGGCTCTGTCCATTTGGGGTGAGACAGTTCCTCAAGTAACCTGGACCCACACCATGTAGGATTTTAAAGATGATAGCCAACACCTTGAATTGCACCTGGAAGCAAAAAGCCAGTGCAGCTTGCTCAACAGCAGTGTAACATGGTACACAAGAACTGTCTGTGTGCCGCGCTTTACACAAGTTGAAGCTTCTGAATGCTCTTCAAGAGTAGCCCCATGTAGAACGTACTGCAGTAGTCCAAGCATGAGATGACCAGGGCCTGAGTGACTGAACACAGAATATGATTTCAAATATTGATTTTACTTACAAGAAGTGAACAAAATTTAAAAGAGAATCGTATGTTAGTTTTAACCCCAGTGTGACAAGTATTTGACACTAAATATTTCAGGATTTTCACTGAAAAAAACCTAAGGTATATTTAATATAATTTTTACATAGATTTTTTAAATTAGAAGGTTTAAAGGTAGTACATTGCCTTACATTATTTAAATGTTTTCTCCCCTTCCAAACTAATATTAATAATGAATTCTAAGAACCAAAGAAAATATGCTGATAAATATTCATTCATTTCAGAGAGTTCTTTAAAAATTAGCACATGCAGACAGAGCAAAAGGCATCATTACTATTTTAAATTCCAGAATTGGGACAAGCACATTCAAAGGTATCTTTCTTGACTTTTGCAATTCTCTTTCTCTTAATAGTAATTTGGTGGCAGTTTTAATAAGTTTCTTATACATAGATAAGCTTTAAAAATCAGGAATATGCAAACAAGAAGAGGGAATTATAGAAATAGTGGCAGAGGGAATATTTTGATGGGCTTTAATAATCAAGAGTTTGAGCTATTACGAGCAATTTAAGGACAGTGCTTGACACAACTATTTAAAGTACTATTAGAGATATAAGCATTTAACAAGCCTTGAGGATGGTGGAGGTGAATCAGAAATTCAAACAATGCATGTTTCTAATCAAAAGTGAACCTTAATTGAGCTCATTTGAGAGACTTAATCAGTTAAGTATCTTAAGTCAGGGCTTTTCAACCTTTTCATCCATTGTACCACTTTTAGGATAAGGCAGTGTCCGAGTACCACCAGTTGCCCAGCAAGTTGTCAGAAACTTGACCAAAAAAAGGGCAAAAAAATGATAAAGTACAGGTAGTCCTCGACTTACAACAATTTGCTTAGTGACTGTTTGAAGTTATGATGGCACTGGAAAAAGTGACTTATGAACATTATGACTGGCGGGGGGCAGCTCATCACTCAGGTTGCAGGGTGCCTGTGTGGGGGGGAATCCATGGGTCTCTGGTGGAGGGGGATTAGACTGGGGTGGGTGCCCTCCTTCCTCCCTCTCTCCCATTGTCCCTTCCTTCTTTCCTTCCTTTCTTTCCTCTTTCTTTGTCCCTTCCTCCTTCCCTCCCTCCCTTCCATTCTCCCTCCCTCCCTCCCTCAGGTTGCAGGGTGCCTGTGTGTGTATGTGTGTAGGGGGAATCCATGGGTTACTATTGTGAGTGGGCAGGAGGGAAACCAAACTTTTCAAAAGGCATGTAACTGTTTATCCCTACCTTTCTTCTTTCCTTCCTTTCTTCCTTCCCTCCCTCCCTAAGTCTAAGGCTTGGGGGGATGGGAGGGGCTGGTGAGGAGAGAGCTGAGAGAATCCACTGGACTCTGCCTCCGGCTGCAGCTTCTCCTCCAATTGGCCCTGCTTTCCCTGCGCAGACCAAACAGGAGATCTGCTCCAGGTTTTCGAGCGGGGCGTCTTTGCTTGCCAGCCTGCCCGCCTGGTTCCCGAGTCAGGTGTGTCCTTAAGGCTAAGGCAGGGATAGGCAACCTTGGCTCTTTGATGACTCGTGGACTTCAAGTCCCAGAATTCCTGAGCCAGCATAGCTGCTCAGGGGCTGCTCCGGCTGCTGCAATTGGACAGCCCAAGTGGCAGAGAAAAGCCGGCGAGCAAAGGCAAGCATAGTCAGTGCGCTTCCCACAGCTGCAGGAAAAGACACCTCGGGGGTGGGGTGGGACAGCTTCCTTCCCCAGGAGGAGCCAGCAGGCCAGGCAGTGGCCACAGCAGGCACAGAGGGCTTCGGCTTCCCAGAGCTGGCTCCCAGCGCGTGCCCGGAGGATGCTGCCTCCCGCATGCTTGCTCAGCCTTATCTATGCCGAGACAAGGACATTACGGAGAGAAGTGGAGGGAGAGGAGGGGAAGGGAAGGCAGGAGAGGAGAGGAGGGTGCCAATGCCGCGCCTCCCTCACCCGCCCGCCCGCCGCCACAGCAGCCTCTGTCGTCTGGAAGCAGCACTGTCCAGGAGCCTCTGCGTCACAACCAGGTGGGAGGGCTGGGTCCCAGCTAGGCGACTGGGCAGGCAAAGGAGGACAGAGGAGCAACACGCAGCCAGGTCCCCGGCTTGGAGATGTCTTGGCCGATCAGGCTTTTAGATCCCCAGTTCCAGCCAGCCGCTTTCAAGGGCAGCTACGGGTTGTCAGTTGAAAAACATGGGGAACAGTAGTAAGCCGCGGCGGCAGGCGCTGGGTCACATCTCCTGCTTGGTGAAGAGAAATCACCTCAGCAGGTCTTAAGTGGAGCTACCAAATCTGGGCTGCTGATATCCAACAGGCGAGAGAAGGCCTTGGACAGCCACACACAGCAGAGGCGCTGCTCGGGGCCAGAGGGGAGGCCGGGCAGATTGCGGGCACTGGTGGCGGTGCTGGCGCTGAGGGCCAGTGCGTGCAGTCTGCCCACCCTCCCCTCCGGCCTCGAGCAGCGCCTCTGCCATGTGTGGCTGTCCTGTTCACGCTTGTGATCGCTCTCCAGCCCCAAGCAGCACCTCTACCGTGCAATCACCCTCCGGCCCCAAGCAGTGCCTCTACTGTGCAATCACTTTCCGGCCCCAAGCAGCGCCTCTAACATGTCATCGCCCTCCGCCCCAAGCAGCGCCCACAATCTATCTGGCCTCCCCTCCTCCTGCTTTACAGAACTCCTCCAGGGCCCCCCACACCCGTTAACCCTCCCGCCACCATGCAGGGTAAGGTGACCGCCCCTGCCCCCACCCAGATGCCCTCGCCTCCCCCAAGTGTTTTTTTACTAACCTGCTTTCAGCTGTATTCTGTTTCTCCATTCCCTTCTCAGCCTTCCCCACGTTTTTTATGGGACTATCAGTAAAAAAGAAAAAAAAGTTCCATGAGACTTTCTAACTTCTCGCAAGATTTCGGGAGAAGTTAGAAAGTCTCATGGAACTTGTTTTTTGTCCCACAAACACTGAAAGCTGAGAAGTGAATGGACAAATGGAATGCAGCTGAAAGCAGGTTAGTAAACGCTTTTTTAAACCTTTTTTTCACAATTTTTTTTACAGTGCTGTTCAACCGGTCCTTTGTGTACCACCAGCCATGTGCTCGTGTACCACTAGTGGTACGTGTACCACTGGTTGTAAAGCCCTGTCTCAAGTAATGGGGGAATGATCCAGCAGTATTGAGAATTTATTAGAATAACAATAGAAAACCAGAGAAGGAAATTCTTAAAATACAGGAACAGAAAGGAAGAAAAATATAAAGGTATATTATTTATCCTTTTCTGAAACCCAATAACACTGTGACTAGATACAACATAATACTGTAAGGAAAGGAAAAAGTAAAACAAGGATTTCTAAATAATAATTAGGAATTTTTTTTGTAAAGGATTGGATTCTGAGACAGGACAATTTTAGATTTTTTGTGACTTGGCAGCAATTTATTCTTGCTCCTAAGAATAAATTGCTGCCAAGTCACAAGAAATCTAAAATTGCTCCAGAGAATAAACTATTTTATTTATTGCATTAGTTGGCTAGATATAGATTGATGGGAAGTGGACGTTAGGTTGTCTTCGTACTGTTTAATTTATTACGTTTAATATAAATTAATTTACAACTTAACTTTTAGCATCTATGTTGGTTATGTGTACCTTCTGGAAGATTTTATTGAATAGCATGCTAACACATTTATTTCTTTTAAAAATATCGATAGGATTATTTTACCAACTTTTTCATAATGGTATAATATATGATTATTGTTTCACTGTTAAATATTTTAACATTAAACAAAGTTTTTAAAATTAAATATATTTACTTTCTGTTGCAATATAAATATTGTTTCTGGACAACTGCTAGAGTGTTGCATAATATTTTGATAAATATAAGATAGAAAATGCTATTTGTTGTTTGTCTTAGTCTTATGAAAAGAGCAATCTACTTGAAAAATATACAGACTGGACGCTCTTTGCACCTCACCTAGAGTCTTTTTTTTCCCAAGTAAGTCTAGTAGAAAAGAAGGAGTCTGGATGGGGTGTGAATGGAGGCTGGTGCACAAGAGAAGACACCAGTTGGTACAGTAGGAATATATAGTAGTTGAGTGCAATGGCATGATAGTGACCTGCAGGGCAGGGAGTTGGGGGGACTGGCAGTAGCGGGTTGGTAGGCAGCCAAAAAGGCAGAGATGGGGGCAGATGGGGGAAGTTGAAGAGGAGACAGTTCCTATTCAAGGTTTAGGATTGGGAGGAAGCAAGCTAGGAATGACTTGAATCGGGTTGGGTCCTCACCTAATGACCCATGGGATGGGTGGAATTCAGTTAATGTTGGCAACAGAGATTGCTGGGATTGCTAAGTGATGTGGTCATGATATTGAGCTTTATGACCGCATTGCTTATCAATGGAAATTCTGCTCCCAAATCCTCTTGTTAATCAAAGACTAATGGTATAGCAGAAAACTTTTCAGTTGTGAAGCTAACCTGCATCCTTAAGAAAGTAAGAATTTGATGTATTACATACTGCAGGAGATAGCTTCTAAAATGTTTTCAACAACTGAATTCAATTTTAACATCTTTAGTTGCTGTAAATTTTCTTCCCTAGGCCTTTTCGAAATACACAGATATAATATTTTGTTAACTGGACTGTTTTGATTATATAGTAAGTAATTTTATTGCATTTACTATAACTAAGTTGATTCAAAACTGGCATATATTTTCTGGAGAAATGCTTTTTGATCCCTTTTCTCCTATTTTCTGTAATTAGTGGCATGGGGTAGTAGACTTTTATGGAAGATCTGGGTAGATGCTGGAATTTTTACATTAGATCAACTAGTGATGATAATATTTGCTGTAGTGAAAGATAACTATTTGTCAGTTGCAACCATTTGTAGTCTTTATAATTACAACTTTGAAAATATTTCTGAAAAATAACGTACACATTGGTTAATTTTAAATTTATAGGACCTTTGCAAACATTTTCAGAAAATAGTCTGATTTACTTGTCTTCTATCCCAGAGGTTCCCCAAACTTTTGGGTACTAGGGACCACTTCCGTGGAGAGAGGTTTTTCCATGGACCAGAGGGTGTGTGATTTTCTGTGCTGACTGCATCCCGCAGACGGGACTTTGCTCAGTTGTGTGGACCGGTTGCGGCATGCCGGGTCCCAGTACTGGTCCATGGACTGTGGATTGGGGACCCCTGTTCTAGCCCTTCTGCTTCTGTTTCTGTTTCAACCTTTCTGATTTTTTTGTGTTTTGTTAGCGATTTGTACATTTAGGGATGGTGTGAACAAAATATTTAGGCTCTTAGTACTAGCACTTCATTAAAAGATGAACATTTCACACTAAGTAATTAACATTTAATATTTGCTGCTGCAGGATATGGGAATATTCCCTATGTTGGATTTATATGGCAAATTACCGTATTTTTCGGACCATAAGACGCACCTGACCATAAGACGCACCCAGTTTTTAGAGCAGGAAAACAAGAAAAAAAATATTCTGAACCAAATAGTACCGGTATACTAGGAAGGAAGGAGGGGAGAGAGAGAAGGAAGGAAGGAAGGAGGGAGGGAGGGAGGAAGGAGGAAAGAGAGAGATGGAGAGAAAGAAAGAAAGAAAGGAAGGAAGGAGAGAGAGAAGGAAGGAAGAAAGGAAGAAAGAAAGAAAGAAAGAAAGGGAGGGAGCAAGGAAGAGAGAGAGAGAAAGAAGGAAGGAAGGAAGGGAGAAGGAAGGAAGAAAGAGAAGGAAGGAAGAAAGGAAGGAGGGAGGAAGAAAGAAAGAAAAGAAAGGAAAGAAAGAAAGAAAGAAAGAAAGAAAGAAAGAAAGAAAGAAAGAAAGGTAGGTACCGGTAGTTTCTTTTCCCTGAATAGGTTTTCTAAGATGCCGAAGCAATTTCAAACAATTAGCAGTATTATCTTGCAAATGGGAAATCACTTCCAATAAACTTCGCAGAGAAACCTGCAGGGACAACTCCTCACGTCTTTGCTGGGGCAAGTCGCCTATGAGGTTTAGTTTAGCAAAAACTATTTCTTTAGCAGCGAGGTAAAAGAAAGAAAATGTGCGCGCGCAGGGAGGGGGAGGCAGTCAGAAGGCATGGCAGGCACGTCCGTATTTCCTCCCCTGCTGACCAATCACAGGGGTGGGGCGGAGAATTCCACGTCTTCATTCAATCACGTCTCTCCAATGGAGCTGATAGACTGTGTTGACTGAATGGGAGACAAGTGTTTTCGCTTACCTTCGGACCATAAGACGCACCTCGTTTTTCCACCCACTTTTGGGAGGGGAAAAGTGCGTCTTATGGTCCGAAAAATACGGTAATGAAAAGATCAGGCAAAAGATCAGGTTTAATTTTCATATTGAATTGTAATGTAAATCCTGTCTTCAAGGTGTTTATAGTAGGTGACCTAAAAGTCTCCTCAAATTCATACGTTCTATGATTTTTATGAATATTATTTATTGCAGAGCGAACAGATGAGAGTTCTATTTCATTTTTATATTCCTGTAAAGCTTTATGAAGGCACTTAGATGGTTCTCTTAGAAAGCAGAATTCTGACCTAACCTGCTTTGATCCAGTATATTTAAATATTCCCATCATCTCCTTTCCCCTTTTTTAATAGGAAGAATTTTCTTAAACGCAGTATTAGAAAGCAAACTTTTATTAAATCTGTGTATTCTGCTACTTTTATTTTTGACTGTACCAATAAAATGATTTTTTCCCCATTTCAAAATAGTTAATGTGATTGTTCTTTGTATAATTTTATTTCTAATTCATTTTTATAGTCAGAATAATGTGTTTTTTTCTAGCGTTGAAATTAATTAGATTTATTATAAAATATTTTTAATTGTCCCTCAACCTTTTCTCAATTCTGTATGAACTTCCATTGGGGTTAATTATGTGGGTATTAGCCTTTAGTTGTTTTTAAGAGAGACTCAGTTCCTTAAAATTTTTATTTTGAAATTACAGAAGCTGTGTGCTCAAGATCATGCAGTAACATAATATCTCATCTTTCAGAATTACACAGTTATAAAAAAATTATTTCATTGTTTTGGTGGATCAAACTCCTTCCTCAATTCTATCATTTTAGAAAGTTCTAGGTTCTATATCCTGCTGTGAAAGCTTTTCATCCTCGTGAAATTCAGTGTTGATCTTGTTTGTCAAAAAGAAACCAATACAGAATAGTAGTACAGAGGTTTTGAAAGGTGCTGCTGTTGAAGGGATAGCATTAGTCAGTGAAAGTGGGAGACTAGAGGCTGGCTGATGGTCCTGTACAATCCTTCAGGTTTTATTATTTCCCTTCTGCTGTTAACATTTGTATGAAACCACTGGGAGAACAATTTATAAGTTTAGTGTGTTGATGAAGTTTGACTATACATTTCTATCCTGTGCCAAGCCAGAATTGCATTGAGATCTTGAACTAGTCCGTGAAGATTGGGGCGTTCCTTGTGAAGAGCACTTTAATGATGTTGAAATCATCTTGGACTCATGGCTTCTTTTAGATAGAAGCTTGCGCAGGAGTGCCTTTGCCGAGCTCTGCTGGTGTGTCAGTTGCAGCCCTACCTAAAATGGGAGGCTCCAGAAATGGTGTCACATGCACTTAATGCAGTTCTTGGATTATAGTCTTCAATTTATGACCACAATTGAGCTCAAAATTTCCATTGCTAAGCAAGATACTTGTTAAGTGAGTTGTACCCCATTTTACAACCTTGTTAAGTGAATCACTGCAGTTGTTAAGTTAGTAACATGGTTGTTAAGTGAATCTGGCTTCACCATTGAATTTACTTGTCAGAAGGTAACAAAAAGTGTTCACCTGACCCCAGGGCACCACAATTGTTATAAATATATCCAGTTGCCAAGTGTCCAAATTTTGATCATCTGACCACAGGGATGCAGCAATGGTCACAAATGTGAAAAATGGTCATAAGCCACTTTTTTCCAAGTGACCCAAGCAGTATTAATTGCAAATTTATTTTGGGAAAAATAACTTTAATTATTTAATTTTCTTTATTTATTAAACTTTAAAGCCCCCTATCTCTGCCAGAGGTGACCTGACAACAGAAATAGCTGTTCTTTTGTACAATAAAGATGAGTTACTTGTGGCTATCTGGGTGATGTTGGACTCACAGTTTTGTTCAGATCAAAGTCAGCATGATCAATGTTTAGAAATGTTGAGAACCAAAATCCTATAAAATTCCGAAGTTGCAGATTATCTATGTCTTACAATACAGGTTACCTTATGAAAATGATTATGCGCTAATTAGAGAATGCTTGCTGCATTCCAAAAACTTAGTTGCCTTGTTACACACATACTTTAAAAGGTGTTTCTGTCAGGGAATTTGAAATTTAATTTAATTTAATTTAATAATTTGATTTCTATACCGCCCTTCTCCCGAAGGACTCAGGGCGGTGAACAGGGCAATACACAATAAAAATCAGATACAAAAATTAAAAAACCATTAAAAACCATTAAACATCATGCCCATAAAATCAATACATAGTAAGTTTAAAAACTAATTTTAAAAACCCAACCCCATTTCGTCAGACCAGGCCAGCTTGTTCGAAAAAGAATGTTTTAAGATCGTGCCGGAAGGAGCGAAGGTCGGGGGCCGTCCGGAGCTCAACCGGTAAGCTGTTCCAAAGGTCTGGCGCGCCCACAGAGAACGCTCTCCCCCTGGGGGTCACCAATCGGCATTCTTTGATCGGCGGTACCCTGAGGAGGCCCTCTCTGTGGGAGCGCACTGGACGGAGGGAAGTTGACGCCGGTCGCAGGTGTTGCCGTAGGTAATCCGGACCCATGCCATGAAGGGCTTTGTTCGTCATAACTAACACCTTGAACCTCACCCGGAGAGCAACCGGTAGCCAATGCAGCTCGCGGAGCAGAGGTGTAACATGGGAGTATCGGGAAACTCCCAAGACGACTCGCGCGGCTGCATTCTGCACCAGCTGGAGTCTCCGGGTGGACCTCAAGGGCAGCCCCATGTAGAGAAATATTTTTTGTTTGGCCTTTGTTAACATAGAAGACTACTGAATCAGAAAGTACTCTTACATTTTTATCTTTGGGACTTTGCTAATATATTTAGAAAAAACATTAAAGAAAAATATGATCAACCTTCAGTTTAATAAAACTAGAAAATAAAACAAAATCTAGAAAAGTATAAGAAATATCCTCTTTTGGTTGCAGTTGGTGTGATCAGATGCCCAATTTGTCGCCAAGAATGCAGACAAATAGATTTGGTAGATAACTACTTTGTCAAAGATACTTCTGAAGCACCAAGTAGCTCTGATGAGAAAACTGAACAGGTACGTCACTTCCAGCTTTTCCTTTTTGCAACATAGTTTGATTTATATTCTGTGTGGGGGAATATGTTGTGCATTTTGGTAATTTTCAGAATATGTCAAGATGTAAACATTTGAAGATAACATTTTTCTTGATTCTAGGTATGCACCAGTTGTGATGACAATTCTAGTGCTGTTGGGTTCTGTGTGGAATGTGGAGAATGGCTTTGCAAAACTTGTATAGAAGCTCATCAACGTGTAAAATTTACAAAGGACCATATGATCAGAAAAAAAGAAGATGTCTCTTCAGGTGAAATTTTTAAAAATATTGATTGAGTAGTTATGATGAAATACTTTGAGATATATCATTTGCCTAAAATAGTGAAAATCCATGTCATTTTCGTAAAAAGATTGAGGAACTTGCATGTAATCAACTTTAAAATACTATTAAATGTTTATACTGTGGATGGTTTTCTTCGGCTGGAATGTTTAGAGAGCATAGTGCAAATTGCAGTTACTATCTTATAATTTCATTTATATTGATATTTTATGCCAATTTTGGGATGCTTTGGTGATAAAGAATTACAGCTACTCCTTGATTTATGACTTTGTTTAATGTTGGTTTGAAGTTACATTGGCCTTGGAAACTTACTATCCATCCTTGTGATCAGAATTTGGGCACTTGGTAGCCACTTTGCGTTTATGATGGTTGCAGTGCCTTGCAGTCATGTGATCATAATTTGCAATCTTTCCAGCTGGCTTTTGACAAGCAGAGTCAATTCAGCTTTGTTCAACAATCGTGTATTTCACTTAATAACCATAGTGTTTCACTTCACCACCACAGTAAAAATGGTCATAAAATTGGATCTGGTCATATGAAGGTGCTTTAACTACTGCATTGCTTAATGACCAGAGTTGTCATAAGTTGAGGACTATCTCAAAAAGAGAAAAAAGTTGTAGTGGCAAGATGAGACAAGGTTGGTTAGTTTTATAAATGTGAGTAATGCTGGCCTATTTATAGCAAAAAATTATCACTATATCTTTTTCTTAGGTATATAAATAAATATGAAGACTCTCTTTGTCCCCATTTACTACAGTTGCTTTGGCTGGCTAAGTAATTAAATAGCTAGCCATGGATTATTGCAACTAATCTGCCCTTTAATCTAGGTACTGTTTTGCTGAAGAGATGTTAGTTAGTGCTAGTATATTTCCTGAGAGAAGCAAACAGCTTAACAAGATGGTTCTTGTAATATTAATTGGAGGTCAATGAAGCACTTCAGTCAGAAGAAACAGAAATAATGGTAAAACAACAGTCGTCAGCTAACTTTCGTTGCCTGCGTTACTATTTGTATTGGATTTGTTGGAATTGTGCAGTGATTTGGATAGTCTGTCTCTTTCAACACAGAAGCTGTTGGAGCATCTGGTCAACGTCCTGTTTTTTGTCCTGTGCACAAACAAGAACAGTTAAAACTTTTCTGTGAAACCTGTGACAGGCTGACGTGCAGAGATTGTCAGTTACTGGAACACAAAGAACATAGGTACAGTTGTCTGTGTCTTCCTAATGAACCTTTTCTTATATAGATAACTTTGAAAAATAATCCTCAAATATATTTTAAAGTCTTCTTTCCTTTTGCTTTTGTGCCAAATAGGCTTGTAGTAATTCAGCCTTTTGTTTCTCATCCTGATATAGTTAGGTTATATGACAATTAAAAATAAGTAGGCATCTAAATAAAAAAGTCTTTGTCAATGTAATCATGACTTTTAATTGTTAACTTTATATATGCTTGTACATTAGTAAAGCAATGTTCTTTGATTTTAGATGATACCTGAAGCAGGTGCCATTTTAGAAAGAAACATTCCCTCCGGTATGGAGGTGGTGGGTGGGAGGAAGGAAGGAAATGTCTCTTCTAAGTTAGTACCAGTGCTTTTGGTTCTTGTAAGTACACTTGTCTAAAAAATATTTTTTTCCTAAACTATATTGCCTAATTAAACAGGTTTTTTTAAACATATCAGAATTTCATAAATAGTTTAAAGTTGCATCACAAATTGCAATACTAAACTTCAGAGATGTTTGTAGTTTCTTTTGCATTGTCATTTTTTAGATCAGCATTAATTGAATAAAATAAGGATAACAACACATTTTAATGGTAGTTTAGCTACAAAACTAAATTATATGATTTAGGTCTGTGGAGCACATTGGATCCTGAGGGAAAATGTATTTTGGAATACATATAGGTATGCATCTGTAGTAACTTTTTAAATCAAATATGTATTTTCCCTGGATTCATTCTGAACTATGGAGATTAGCAGCACTATGCCAGGAATAGACACAGATGCTTTAATTGTTGCTGACAGATGCTTTGTGAGCACCTCCATATCCTCTGAGGCATCTTCCTCATTCAAAACAGAAGTACAGCTCCAGTATGATCCTTGAACTGATTAAGAAAATTGTTGGAAGAAGTTACATTTCATAAACGCCGAATTATTACCTGCTAAGTTGCAATTGGAATCAGCAATAATACTGCTGATATTTTAACAACAGTTGAACTAATCTTTGAATTCAGTACATAGATTATAGCATTTATATACATTTTAGTTGTTTTTAAAACTGTTTTAAAGGGAGATATAGTAGTAATTATTAGTTCTAGCAAGTTCAATTTTGTTGAATGGACAGAATATAACTTTTGTGTAGAAACTGTGTTCAAGTCTTGTGAAAAAACAAGGCAAATTCTGTTCGAATTGCAGATTTGGAAGTTATGTACTTTTATCAGTTTACTCAGTTTATGTCATTTTTGAATGTGATGTCTGTGTATAAATGAACAGATAGCATAAAAATATGGAAAGCATTCTTCCCTCTCCTCCTTTTTTAACTTGTGTTAGGTAGTTACTAGCACTAGTAAAGATATAAATAGCAATATATTCTTATATGTTTATATATGAAAATATCTTTAATGGTTTACATCCATGCTATATCTTTCTATTTTTCTTTCTTTATTACCTAAAATGGTTAAAGACACTAAATTATTTTAGTTCCCATATGTTTTTAAAATAATATATTGCCTGTCATTAAGATATTTCAGCAATCTGGGTTTAGCATAGCGTAAATAATAGATATGTACCATATTAAGTAATCTATCTTAACTAAATTAACTTAGTTTATCTAGAATATTTAAGTACCATTAGTAAAGTTGAAGTAGCAATAGGGAAAATGTAGTGGATTTCTTTTTGATGGACTATTGGCAATAGTCCAGCTGCTTATCATATACCGATTATAATCTGGATGAGCACAATAGAAAGATTTGTGTGGTGTGTATTTTGATGATAAAAGGAGACAATGTGTCTTCTTCAGAGTTCTTATTTATCTTTCCCAATTAAATGTGTAGAAAAATTATCTCAATGTATTAGAAGCAGACAAGATTATCAGTCTGCAAAGCATAGCTATTTTCATAGGTCTGCCTCTGGATCTCACATGTGAACTGTTTTGATAAAATGCCAGAATACATTAAAGTTCTCACATTGTTTAGAATCTTAATCTCTTCGAGATAAACTATTTTGAGACATCAGACAAGCTAGGGTATGATTCTGATGACTTAGAGATGCGTCTGTTAACACACAATAAAAATTTGTTGGTAATGTCTAAATTTTAAAAGAACCTGGGTTTTTTAAAAAAACTTTACCGTATGTGGTAATATACCTTTTTATTAATAAAATGTAATAATACTCTGACCCTTCATAGTTTGTGTGTTGTATTTTCTGGTTTTGGAAGGTATCAGTTTTTGGAAGAGGCATTTCAAAATCAAAAAGGTGTTATCGAGAATCTCTTAGCCAAACTCCTTGAAAAGAAGAATTATGTTAATTTTGCAGCTACTCAAGTACAAAATAGGTAAGTAGCAGTTTCATTAAAAGAGCTGATCTTTTATTTAAATTGAGCGAATTATTAAAATTTCAATATCACGTGGCTTTCCTTAAAAGTTAAGCAGTTTGTAACGGTGATAACCAAGTTTCTAAGAAAGGGAAACTTCTATCATGGATCCACTATATCAGCTGCATAAAAGAGCACAAGTGATCATGTAGAAGCTTTTGCACAAATGTTTATTTTTAGGGATATTTAACTATTTTGATGTTTCAATCTCAGGTGAAACAATTTAGTGCTTTCCCCCCTTATTTTAAAAGTCATTGTAAGGCATTGCCAAGAGGAGTCAAGAAATGTTGGCTCACTTAACAGCCATTTAAAATTTTACTTGTCAGAGCCTCTTGAGGCAACGAAAATATGGTACATTTACTTGCAGTGAACTGTACAGCAGATGCAAGAGATCCATAAATGCCATTAAAAATATTAAACATTTTATTATATTTAACACATCTAGTAAACATAGTATACTAAATACAAATCATCCTACATTGTTTGACCTTTATTTTTTTTGTAGTTTGTTATCATTGGCAGTTAGTGGCCTTCTTATGATCAAAGTCTGCCATAGAAAATCCATCTAGATTTTCTTTAGATTGTTTCAGCCTGTGGGAAAGAATTAATCAATGTATAAGCATTGTCCATGAGATTCCTATAGAAGTGATTTTGTGATAATCTGCCAGGGGGAGAATAATTGCAATTTGCACAAAGCGCAGTATGCTTTTTTCAAAAGGCATCTGGACTTACTTGGTTTTTCCTTTGAAAACGTTTCACTTCTCATCCAAGAAGCTTCTTTAGTTCTTCAAAATATTTTCAAAGAAAAATGCAAGAAAGTCCAGATGTCTTTTAAAAAAAGGACCTTTGGGGCAATCATTATCTGAATGATTGAGAATCTCAATAGATAGTCATTGTGTACCTTTGTTTATATTTGATTCTTATTTTAGACAAAAATCTCACTGAATGTCCTAATTTTACCTCACTATGATACTAACACATCAATTAATATCCAGACATAATTGACATACAATTCTGTTCTGATAGAATTCCCCTCCCCCTACTCCAGATGGTGGAAATGAATAGTCAGAGAAAGGAATAATAAGATAAGGGACTCCAAAATTGATTTTTTCTTTTATCAGAGTCTCAAAATCAGCTAGCTGCAGATTGCAGGATGAAGATTGGCGAAGCAAACCAATCACATAATGGCAGCTTTATTTTCTGATGTTCTAACTTCATGGATATGTAATTCATATTTAAGTTACTACAGTTTAGAAACTATAACATAGCACCCTCTGTTACATTTTTGTTATTGATTTGTGCATTTGAGATTCATATAATTTGAATCCTCTGTGTGTTTGTAACTTGTATTTACAGTTCAGAATTTCATTTACCAAATAAAAGGAAAGTTTTGTTCTTTATGACAGGATCCATTCCTTTTTCTGTTTGTAGTTCATTTACTTGTGCATTACTTTTAATAAAACCCAATCATATCAATTCTCATTCTTTACTTCTGTTTAGTATCCCCTGCAAAGGATTGTATTCCTTGCCTTTCTTTCACATCAAATCTTTATGTTGCTTCCCAGTACTCTTCAGCAATTCCTATGCACATGCAACAATTCTTTATGACTATATACCCAGTTAGAATCCTGAAGTTAAGCATGAGAGAATCAGTTCTAACAAAGGCAGAGAATGAAATGCTGACCAGGATAATTTTACAATACTGCTTTTTTATGACTGTTAAATCATATTTGTCTTGCTGTATTAAGAATTTCTTCCTCTTCACTTCCTGTATCCTGGGACAACAGACTATAAACGAGGCAATATTGTTTCTAAATTAACTCAAGCTGTAGCTCTAGGAACACATCTCCCTTTGGACACCATATTTAAAGCCTTGTCACCTACAATATTCTTGTTTCCTTTTCCAGTGCTCTGCCATCAATTGACAGGATGGATAATATCACTTGAGCTCCAGATTCTTGATCCTCCTTCAGAGTCCAGAGTGATAAGGCTGTAACTGCTTTTGGGACTCTTATTTGTGCTTACATAGATTACCTATGTGTGTGTGTGCGCGCGCGCATGTGCGCGTAGTTGTCAGTAAATATAACAGTCTGTGAAAGTTATTTTGACATATTCCTTTCCTATATTTCTATAGTCCAACAGGGACAAGTTTATTTTGGCTCTTCATAGCTGAGTTACCAGCTACCAGAACTTTCATTTTAATCATTTTTCAGGCCATACCTGAATCCTTTCAGGGATCCACTGCTCTGTCTCCTGTTCCACAGAGTCTTTTTTCTTATTTGGAAGGCTCAATGCATTTTTGAGGTCACAAACTGTATCTGAATTTCAGTAGTAAAGAATATTTTCTATGTATTTTATTTCCTTGCCATTCTCACCTATTAAGTACATTCCTTTGGTTCATCTTTCTTCTGAAGATTTCCTTTTTCTCTCATTGTTTTATGAGAGTAATCTTCATCTTGTTATCACACAGAGTTGCCATTTTCTGCTCCAGTCCTTAGTTGTTTTATTAAAGCTTTGCTACAAGCTTGCATTTGCTGCCAACATGGACCCGGATGATGGGTCCTTGGTGCTCTTCGAGTTTGGTTCTGTTCTTGCAGATGTTTCATTACCCAAACTAGGTAACATCATCAGTGTTAGTAAGGAGTTGTGTTTGCTGTCAGTTTAGAGACTCAGCAGTCCCAGGAAAATAAACAGGAATCGTCTACAACACACAGTGTAATGACTGCAACAGCTACTATGTAGAACAAACAGGTAGAAGGTTGTTAGTCCTACATAGGACAAATGCACCCATGAACACCAACTAACAGTCAGAATGCATGATCAAAACTTAATTTCACAACACATGGACAGACTTAATAATTGTTTCAACTGGGAAGCTGTGACCATTCTAGACCAAGCCAAGTTCAAAAGTGTTAGGGAATTTCTAGAAGCCTGGCACTCTTGACATATTAACCAGCAGTAGACACATAGACATAAACAATATCTACATACTATGCAAAAGAGACAATCAACAAGCCAAAAAGTGAACAAAAAGACCAAAACATCTCCCTACCAGCAATCAACACCCAGATGAGCATTGATTAACTCCAAGATTAACATCAGATCAATGTTCAAGAGGTAAGCAATACCCCAATCAAGGAGCTACCAAACAAGCCAACAGAAAACAACCCAATCAAAGAACCTCTAAGACCATCCCCATCAACACTGACAGGGCATGCCACCAGAATATAAAGAGAGAGCAAACCACCCTACCTACTAGCACTGATGATGTTACCTAGTTTGGGTAATGAAACATCTGCAAGAAAACAACCACGTTCAGAGAGCACCAATCACCCCTCTTTACAACCCTGAGCAACAAATATTTTCCTTTAATGGACCAGGATCTTTTCAAGACAGAATACAAACATGTCAGAAGCATTGCTGGTCATGGCTGCAATCCTGTCTTTCATTTTCACTTTTTTTAAAGAGTATAAACACTTTTAATTCTTATTCCATTCTCTCAGACTTTCTAATTATACATTGTTAATTTATGGGAGAAATTATTAGAATCAATTCTTGTTAAGTTCAAAATAGCAAATTTACATTAACTTGCTTGCTCAGTTTGCTGTCTAGAAATTGGTTGACTTATATTTCTCTGACAGGCTTTGCAGCAATCTCTCCTTACTCAGTAGGAGGCATTCAGTCATGCATAACAACCAGTCAGTACCTCTCAGTTCCTAATTCCAGCAGTCTATAATGATTCAGGAAAGGAATATTTCACCCCAAACAGTTGAGCAGACAATTCCTCAAAATACATCAATTTTCTTTGTCTCTTTCTTTGTTAATTCCAGGAGCAAAATCATGAACCTCTGTACACATTTATATTTAAGGTGTTTCTTAGTCTCTGAATATATTCATATCATGTAATCATCATTACTTTGGTGGCATCCTTTCCTATCCTAAATTAAAGTACAGTATGTATACCATTACGGCATACTCCATATTGTTTCTATAATTTCTATAAGATTGCTATGGCAATAATACCAGGATAGGCAGCTATAGGAGAACAGTTACCTGTTGTGAAAGGAAAGTAAAAACAGCTAGCTAGGTGAAATAGCTGGGTATTTTATAGTGATAAATGATTTTTAGTTAAGTTTTACTGTTTTCTTAATAATGTAGAAAATCAACAGACGTGCAAGATGTAAAATACTTTTTTTAAAACCCAGGAGCAAATTTAAATTAAGAAAAATGCTTTACAGTGTAGTAAAAAGAACCTTAAAATTATAATTAATAGTTGTGATGTTTAATGCTATCTTTATTTAGGATAATGATATTTTGTGTGAATCTGCATCAATTTAAATGTTGAATTTTCATTTGTGTGGGAGAAAAAAATCACGTTGAAGATGTTGTAATGTAAGTGCCTGATGACAGATTTCTCTCTTTTCAGGATAAAAGAAGTAAATGAAACTAACAAACGAGTAGAACAGGAAATCAAAGTGGCTATTTTTACCCTCATTAATGAAATCAATAAAAAAGGAAAATCTCTTTTACAACAGCTTGAGGTACAATTAAATTTAAAAGTGAACATAATGTGGGTGTTGATGTGTATTATTATTTTGATTTAAATGAGCTTTTAATAGCTCTGTCCTTGATATACCATGTCGTTGCAACACACTTTCAGTTTATATTTCTTTCCATTTTAATCTGGTTATAGGAAGATCAGAAGCATCTATTTTCACTTTAATTTAGTCTATAATTTCTCCAAAGAAGTTTAGACTTGAATTAGTTTATAAGTGTAGCATATAAGCAGTAGTTTAATTCAATCTATGCAAGGTTTAAGGTATTTGTTTTCCCCCTTAAGATTCAGTCTCCACCCTAAGTTTGAAAATGTTAGCCTATCTAGTGGAATACATGCTCTGAAATCCACAAAAGGGGTTCTGGCAAATGACCACTCTTGATCTAAATGATAGCTTGGTATCTTTAGTTTTGGTTTAGTACCATTCGGGCATAGTTCAGGCTAACCGTGAACTAAACTGAATATGAGAGTAGGAATGCAAATAATATAAACCTGCATCTATTGTCAGTCAACACTAGAAGGGCTAGAGACAGGAGGAAATCCATTTTCCTTCTTTAAAGAGGGTGGGGCTGGAAAATATTGGAAAAGGTTTGAGATTTGCCTAGATAAAAATTCTAAACTACCATTCCCATTTACTCAGAAACTGCTGCTGGTTGTGATTCTCATAGTCTTAGTGGCAATCTGACAAGAACATAAGAACCCATCCAGTTGTAACATAAAAAAAAAACCATAGTTAAATGTAGTAATATATATACTGCTCAAAATAATAAAGGGAACACAAGATAAGACATCCTACAGTACATTGTGTTGTTGAAGTGTTCCCTTTATTTTTTTGAGCAGTATATATAACATAACACATAATATTAACCTCTTCCTTAGTGTAGTTTGGATGTCTCCCTTTCTCAATATGGAAATAGTCTTCATTCATTAGCTATCCTGTTTCTATATCTGCTGAGCCTTATTCAGGAACAAGCTAGCTAAAACTATTGGTTGAACTACACTAATGCAGGTGCTGAAGAGTTACACCACCAGTCCATTTGCTCTATCCACTATAGCTGTTGCCTTATTCAGAATATTTTTACTTTCTCTTTTTGAGTGTGATTGAGCTGAGCTCTTTTTCATTTAATCTTTACTCAGACGCAACATAAAGTTCAAATTCTTCATTATGGTCCATGTATATCCTTAGTCTTGACTGTGACTTCAGGGGCCACACTTAAAAAATCCATTATTGTGAGAACACATTGCCCCTTACAAGGCAAGGATTGTTACAGTGGTGATTCCTGTTGTTTTTGCCAGGTTTTTTAGAATAGGCTTATTATAACAAATCGGCTAGACTTCATATGTTTGAGGAATATTTTAAGATGTGAATGTGATAGTTGTCATTGCAAGCATTTATACATTTACTATCTTTACTCATTGTTAAATAAATTGCAGTTAATAAACTTATACAGGACCTGATCTGTGCTGGTCTGGTCTCGTTTCACTAATTGCCAGATCCATTGTCACTATGTTATTGATAAATGAATCTAGATTAAGGGGGCTGCTGATCTTAGTATAAGATGCTCAGGGCAGGGGTGGTGGGGTGGCGGTGGTTATACGGGAGACCTTATGTCCGCGGGAGACCACCATTGTCCAGATAGGTGGGAGTGAGTCCCTCCTCATGAGATGTGGCCCTCGGGTTCAGTTGGGCCTGTTGCTAACATACCTGGCACCCAGCTGTGTGGCAACGGGCCTGCCCGAGCTGCTTGACACCTTCTCAGGGTTGACGGTGGAGTTTCCCAGACTTATAGTTCTGGGCGACTTCAACCTGCCTTCCCTGGGAGAGTCGTCAGAGTTAGCTCGGGAGTTCATGGCTTCCATGACGGCCATGGACCTGACCCAAGTAATTCAGGGCCCGACTCATGGGGCGGGTCACACTCTCGACCTGATTTTTCTATCCAGGCAATGGTTGGGATGATTTGGGAGGGGGCTTGCCAACTATTGTCCCCCTGTCATGGTCCGATCATTATCTCCTGCGGCTGGTCTTCCGCTATGTCATCCCCCATCACCGGGCGGTGGAGCCAACCAGGTGGTTCCGTCCCAGGCGCCTAATGGACCCAGAACGGTTCCAGATGGTGCTTGGGTCTTTACCTATCTCCCTCACTCACAGCCCGGTCGATGCCTTGGTGGATGCCTGGGAAAGGGCGGCCACCGAGGCACTCTACCGTGTTGTACCATTGTGACCCCAGACCCGGCACAGATCCCGTTGGGCCCCATGGTTTTCTTGTGGAGCTCCGGGAGATGAAGCGTCGGAGATGGGGTCTAGAGAGCGGTTGGAGGTCCACCCGGTCTGAATCTGACCGATTGCGGCTAAGAGCCTTCACAAGGTCTTACCTCGCTGCGATGAAGACGGCGAAATCTAATTACTTCGCTGCCCTCATCGCATCTGCAGATAATCGCCCAGCCACCCTGTTTAGGGTAACTCGCTCTCTTCTTGATCAGGAGATGAGGGAGGAACCCTTACAGGGGTGGGCTGAGGAGTTTAGTCATCATCTGGTGGACAAAATTGCTCAGATCCGGACCGGTTTGGACTGACTGGGCAGAGTCTGATGTGGAGGAATCGAGCAGTCTTGAGCATGTTATCTGGACTGAGTTTGACCCTGTTTCCCCCGATGACGTGGACAGGATCATGAGGAGACTGAGCTCTACCACTTGTTTACTGGACCCGTGCCCCTCCTGGCTGGTTTATGCGGCCCGGGAGGAGACACAAGGCTGGTTCCAGGCAGTAATAACTGCTTCCCTGAAGGAGGGTGTCTTTCCCGCTGCCTTGAAGGAGGCGGTGGTGAGACCCCTCCTCAAGAATCCTGTACTGGACCCGGCTGTTTTAAATAACTACCGTCCGGTCTCCAACCTTCGCTTCTTGGCGAAGGTTGTTGAGAGTGTGGTGGCGCATCAGCTTCCTCTGTTCCTGGAGGAAACTGATTATCTTGACCCGTACCAATCGGGTTTCAGGCCCGGGTCCAGCACGGAGACGGCATTGGTCGCACTGGTGAATGATCTCTGGCGGGCTCGGGACAGGGGATGTTTCTCTGTCCTAGTCCTTTTAGACCTCTCAGAGGCTTTCGATACCATCGACCATGGTATCCTACTGCGGCGTCTCAGGGGGTTGGGAGTGGGAGGCACTGTTTTACGGTGGTTCTCCTATCTCCTGGGCCGCTCGCAGTCGGTGTTGACAGGAGGGCAGAGGTCCGCTCCGAGGTCTCTCGTTTGTGGAGTCCCTCGGGGGTCGGTCCTCTCCCCTCCTGTTCAACATCTACATGAAACCGCTGGGCAAGCTCATTCGTGGCTTCAGGGTGGGGTATCATCAGTATGCTGATGATACCCAATTTTTTCTTTCCACTCCGAACCAACCCAGTGATGCACTCGACGTGCTGTCCCGTTGCCTGGAGGCGGTCCGGGTTTGGATGGGGAGAAACAGGCTTCGTCTCAATCCTGCCAAGATTGAGTGGCTGTACATACCGGCATCTCGGGTTAGCCAGGTTGTTCCCTCATTATTTATTTATTTATTATTTATTTATTAATTTAATTTGTATACTGCCCTTCTCCCGAAGGACTCAGGGCGGTGAACAGGGCAATACATAATAAAAAACAAGATACAAAATTTAAAAAGTAATTAAACAGCAATGCCCGTAATAAATTAATACAGATTAAAAAGTTAAGATCAATTTATTAATGATGGGGGGGTGAGGTGTTACCCCCCCGTTGATACGGTTCGCAACTTGGGCGTCCTCTTGGATTCACGGCTCAATTTTGAAGACCATATAGGAGCCGTGACCAGGGGGGCTTTTGCCCAGCTTCGTCTGGTGCGCCAGTTGCGGCCCTATCTGGACTGAAATGCCCTATGCACAGTTACCCATGCGCTCGTGACCTCCCAGTTAGACTACTGCAACGCTCTCTACATGGGGAATGTGGGTTATTCCCAGGGGAAGGGCGTTCTCTGTGGGCGCGCCGGCCCTATGGAACCAACTTCCCATGGAACTCAGGACTGCCCCGGACCTTCGCTCATTTCGCCGTGACTTGAAAACCTGGTTCTTTGAGCTGTTTGGCCCAGACTGAGGGGTTTTAATTTAATTTAATTGGGTTTTAGTTAACTTCAGGGATTGTAATTTAATTAATAGTTTTAACTGATTTTAATTTTGTATACTATGTATTTTAATTTTCCCTGTAAACCGCCCTGAGTCCTACGGGAATAGGGCGGTATATTAATAATAATAATAATAACAACAACAACAACACGACTCCAGATTGCTACTATCATAAAACGTTGAGGTAAAACCCTATTATCCATATCTTTGACTTCCAAGAAATTGGAGACAATTTCTGAATTCAGAGAAATAGTTATGAAGTATATTTTTAATCATTTGATCTCAACTCCTTCATTACTGAATTTGCTCAGTTAAAAAAAAACTGAACAAAAAGGTAGGAATTAAATTCAAGAGATGTTCATTGCTACATTCCTACTGATTTATTTATTTTTCTAATATCAGCATTTCTATTAGAGAAAATGAACAGGGAATGAGCATTTCCAGAAAGCAAAGTGCTATGTTAAGGTGTTTGTAAAGTAAGGCCATGCTGTCTGTTAAGGAACAAATTAATGCAGAGCGGGCAGCATATAAATTTATTGAATAAATAATAATTCGGGTTCTGGAACAAATACTTCTAAAGTACTCTAACTTCTTGATACTGTTTCTTCTGACATTTCTTTTTGAACTTCAAGGCATTTTGTGAACTACTAGGAGTGTATTTGGCCTTTGAAAGGCGTAGCAGAGACAACACTCCGGAAAAAAAGGACAAAGCCAGAACAATTACTAACATCGGATTTAACTGATTTGATTTAATTTAAATGTTTATTGATTTAAATTTAAAATATGATTTCTCCCTATGTGATTAATAATTTTCATATTATTCCACTTTAAATATTACAATTTGATAGAAACATGGAATTAAAAGGGGCTTCATGTCATTTATTTTCTGTCGCTAATGTCTTAGCCTGCTTTCCGCCTTTGGTGATTCATACAAATACTTCTGTTGATTCTTGGATTTTTGAAGTTGTCTGGAAACTTCTTAGACAATTGTACCTTTCTTCCTCTTTTGGAAGACATCTTTGTTCTACTGTGCAAAGGAGTGATAGAGGAGGGTTATTGTGTTTAACTGGTACAGTTCTTTAACATATTTCACTTTTCTCCAAAAAGTGATGTGTCATGTTAAGTCTTCAGGATGTCAGAATTTTTATTACCTTGAAAGCAAATATTCTGTCCTCATGCAAGCTGAAGTCTTCTTTATTTATCAGAAATAAAATTACTTTTAAGTCAATCCCAGTTCCTGGTGACTTTAGGGATTCATTGATTCAGTTTTCTTGGCAATAAGATGCTTTGCCACTGCCTGCTTCTGGAATATCTTTTTAGCTTCCTAGTCTGGTCTGCTGTAGCTATGAAATTCCTGGCAGTGTCCCATCTAGGAACTAACTAAGCCCAGCCCTATTTAGGTTTCAAATCAAAATTGGCCAAGTGTTGCCACCTGCTAAGATATTTATTATAACATATTTTAAAAATTGTTTATCTTCAGTTAAATAGCAATCATATCAAACCACACTTCTCATTGATAGCATTTTTACATTCTTTTGCATGTTAACATAAAAGCTAATGAAAGCTGTAGGGAAACTTCCCCCATCAATTCAGGTTCCTAAACTTAGTTGAAATTTATCAATGATTCTTGCAGAATTTTCATTATTACTTGAACTTTTAAATGACCTCTCACTTTTATCTTTCTTAGTAACAATCACATCAGCCTGACAAACTTTATATTTTGTGTATTGATGATATATAAAATTCCACAAAAGGTGCTTTGACCGGATTTAAATCTTGTGAAAAATCCTTTTTTTTAAAAAAAAAAAATTCCATCTCCTTACTATTTGTTAAATCAGCTTGCTGACCACTCATGTATGTAATACAGAAATCATTGGGAAGAACAGGTTACTTACTTGCAGCTGCAGTTGTAGTAATCTGTTCTTTTCTTGTTGTTAGTGTCAGTTGGCACAGTTTCTGAAATTTCACAATGAGGGCCTGCCAATTATACTCAGCTGTACAGTGTTTCTTCTTGCGGTTTGATGTAGAACCCTAACTGTGAATAAAACAATGTGTAATCAAAAACCCATAGTTACAGGTAAGCAACCTGATTTTCCTATCTAAAACTGTTTACATAATTGTAAACATTCGTTCTAGAAGAAAGTAAGGAACCAGTTGCAGAAGCCACTTGACTGTAACGCTAATACTGCTTCTTTCTTGTGAAGTTTTATTAAAATCTTTGCCTGTGTTACATGCAATATGATTTATTTCAGATCTCTTACTAGTAATATTTTGCTTTTTTGGATTGATGTTTTCTGATTATATCCTCCCTTATTTTTAAAGCTGCTCATGCAACCTCCCCCCCCCCACCCTCAGTCTGGTTGAAACATCTTCTGCAATATTGAAAGATAGATTAGAGCAGACATGTCAAACAACGTATCGGGACAGTTTTGCCATTGCCGGCAATGGGGTGGGTGTAGCTTCTGGATGACGGGTCCGGCCTGCGGGCTGGGAGTTTGACACCCCTGGATTAAAGCAATGTTAGAAATGATGTGCTAAGTTTACAGTAATTTATTCTATAACCATATTCTGTGAGTAGAATTTTAAAGTTGAAGGTAGAAGGCCATCTATCAGTATATTAATCTTTGTACTTTGTATATTTCTTTCCCTCAATCTAATACCCTAATGTGTTGGATTACAAGTTCTGGAATTCTAATAGAAAACCATAATACTTGGACAGGATCAGAAACTAGACTAGATCATTTTGAATAAAATCTTTCAATACTTTAGTAAAATAATTGTAGAAAACAAATATTGAGCAGAAGATAAATGAGAAAGAAAGCATGGTTAATATGCTGAATGATAAACACTTTTAGAGATGGGTAGAGTAACAGTCACAGTTATGATTTTTTATATCATAGTGTCATAGGGTTTGGGTTTCATCAGAAAATGTTGAGATTTGTTTAATTTAGACCCAACAGTGGAAAATGTTACTTATATTGTAAAGTTGCAGCTTCTGAAAAATGACTTGAAATACTGTAGGATTTTGATGTCACAAAAGTAACTTACTCTTTCCACTGAGAAATCATATTTCTGTTCCATGGCATCTGTCATTACTTTTCCAAGACATGTGGTGTACCCAATTCCTCTTTTAATTTTAACATGATTTTCTGTTTTAATTAAGAAATATCATTATAAAGCCTATAAAACAATTACTGAACTTGTTTTTAAGTAAGATAATCACTTGAGGATGCTTGTTTTATTCATTGCTTAGCAATTGACACGTACAGAAATTTATTCAAACTTGGTCAAAATACAGGTGAAAGATTTAGCACTAAGAAAAGCATTTTCCTAAAGCAGAATAAGTATAATGAAATTCATGGTGTAATAATCTTTAATATACTTTCAGCATTTATTAGGTGGCAGAACTATATACATTTCAAGTATAAAACAGTAGACCTGTAAGTAGATGGTGTTATTAGATAATGAGACTGATGAGAAAGAGTGGGTATTTGTAACTAAAATAAAAAGAACAGTTGTATTTTGTTGCATAAAACTAATATTACCTCCAGATTTTAGAGTTGGGGCTTACCGTATTTTTCGGACCATAAGACGCACCTGACCATAAGACGCACCCAGTTTTTAGAGCAGGCAAACAAGAAAAAAAAATCTGAACCAAATAGTACCGGTATACTAAAACAGGGCTTTTCAACCTTTTCATCCGTTGTACCACTTTTAGGACAAGGCAATGTCCGAGTACCACCAGTCGCCCAGCAAGGTGTCAAAAACTTGACCCCCCACCAAAAAAGAAAAAAAATGATAAAGTACAGGTAGTCCTTGACTTACAGTGATTCACTTAGTGACTGTTCAAAGTTACGACGGCACTGAAAAAAGTGACTTATGACCATTTTTCACACTTATGACTGTTGCAGCATCCCCAGGGTCATGTGATTTACATTTGGATGCTTGGCAATCAATTCATATTTATGATGGTCACATTGTTCCAGGGTCATGTGATCACCTTTTGCAACCTTCTGAGAAGCAAAGTTAGTGGGGAAACCAGATTTACTTAACAATCATGTTACTAATTTAATTTCTCTCTCTCCTTCTCTAACTCTCCCTCTCTCCCCCTCCCTCTTTCTTTCTCTCTCCTCTCTCCCTTTCTCTCCATCTTCCTCTTTCCCTATTTTTCTCTTTCCCTCTATCTCTCCCTTTCTCTCTCCCTCTATTTCCCTCCCTTTCTTTCTCCTTCTCTCTCCCTCTTTCTCTCCCTCTCTATTTTTCTCTTTCCCTCTATTTCTCCCTTTCTCTCTCTCCCTCTATTTCCCTCCCTCTTTCTTTCTCCTTCTCTCTGTCCCTTTCTCCCTTTCTTTCTCTCCCTCTCTCTTTCCCTCTGCCTCTTTCTCTCCCTCTATTTCTCTCCCTTTTTCCTCTCTCTCTCTCTTTCTCTCCTTCCCTATTTCTTTCTCCTTCTCTCTCTCCCCCTCTCTTTCTCTCTCTCTCTCTTTCTCTCCCTTCCTTCCTTCCTTCCTTCCTTCCTTCCTTCCTTCCTTCCTTCCTTCCTTCCTTGCCACCCTCTTTGTCCTTCCCTCTCTGCATTAGAGCAGTACCCGCGGAGGCGGCCCTGCGGCCCGGCTTTCTCTTGCAAAAAGCAAGCTGAAGCGGAGCGAGGGAGATTGCCAGAAATGCGAATTGGCCGATCTCACGCTCCTGCAAACTCCCTCGCTCGGTTTCAGCTTCCCTTACTACAAGAGAAAGCAGGCTGGGAGATTGCAGCAGCGCGAGATCAGCTGATTCACATTCCTGGCAATCTCCCTCACTCGGTTTCAGCCTGCTTTCTCTTGTAGCAAGGGAAGCTGAAACCGAGCGAGGCAGATTGCAGGAGCGTGAGATCGGCGTTTCTCAGCACGTGCCGATTTGTGCTCCACTTGCAGAGGTTGGGGCTGGCCATACGGATCACCTTCGGACCATAAGACGCACCCTCGTTTTCCCCCCCACTTTTGGGGAAAAAAAGTGCATCTTATGGTCCGAAAAATACGGTAATTGTTTCACTCATTGTTTCAATGTTACTATCTGTGGGAGTTTGCCTGGTGGACTTGATTTGTTAGTGGTCTATCAAAATATTTTGAAGTGACATAACTGGGATTTGCTGTTTAAAGAAAGTTAAAATCTCTTGAGACCCACAATAATGTTTGGATAACATTAATTTTGAGAATAAGTGGTATCATTTTGAAATAGAGATCTTAAAAAACAATACTGAAAACTGCATGATCAGAAGACAGATGGAGTTGAGCTTGTCTAAATTTGACCAGTGTTTGGATGGAAGGTGGCTTAGTTTGAGGTTGGTTTTAAAAGAAAGTGGCTACAAGTGCAATAAATAAAATTAAGGCACACAAAGCCACAATTTTAACTCAGTTACAATTACAACCTGGTCTTGCAGGTGAATGTAATTTAGGACTATTGCCTTTGGAAAGCATAATTGTTAAATTGTATATAACATAGATTTCCATGCTGCAATACTTTTTAAAAAAGCTTTGTATTATTATTAGAACACTTATAATCTTGCAGTGCTTGCTAGATGTCAACATTGTGATAAGAGGCTTTATTATTGCTGTTGTGTATTTTTAATTGGTTCAATATGTATGTATTCTCTCTGTTCAGACTGTGACAAAGGAGAGACAGATGAAGTTAATACAACAACAGAATGATATCAGTGGTTTATCAAGACAGGTGAAGCATGTGATGAACTTCACTAATTGGGCCATTGCAAGTGGCAGCAGCACAGCATTGCTCTATAGCAAGCGACTGGTAAGAAAAATCAGATATTATATTTGCAGTTTGGCTATAAATTCTATTATTGCAACAATCTTTATTATGAAAATCTGTAGTTTTCTTATTTTCTAGTCTTTATAAAATTTTGTTTGTTTTTCACAATTGTTTTAACATATTGCTTTGTATTTCAATTGTTGATATATTTGATTTATCAAAGCCATGGTATAGGGTTTCTTGCCTAAGCAGGGGGTTGGACTAGATGACCTCCAAGGTCCCTTCCAACGTTATTATTGTTATTATTATTAGCTCTGGCCCTGATGTTACCTAGTTTGAGTAATGAACCATCTGTAAGAAAACAGCCAAGCTCAGAGAGCACTAAGGACCCCTCGTTTCAAGCTTGAACTACAAATATTCTCCTTTATTAACCTAGATGTATTGGTATTTGATTGAACATTCTGCTCAATTATATGTATGCAGCAGGGTGATGGTTTACAAGGTATTCTTAAGAGATCCTAGTTTGCAAATAGTATGTTAAAATAATTGGAGTAAAATTGAATCTTGATTAAGCTTGTGGCACTCTAGTCAAAATGAGCCCAAGTGATTGGTATTGTTAAGAAATGTTGCATACTTTGCTCATTCTTTATCTTTATATAATCTTTGTAAAACTCTAGGGAGCATACAGTGGGGTTTAATGGCAATTTGAGTTTATGGGATGAAGTTGATGAATACAAACATGGAATTGAAATTAAAATTTTGAATGATCTGGAGGAAAGTTTTCTGGTTGAATGGAGATGGAATGACAGTATACAAAGTGGGCTATACAAAAACCCAAAATGGATGGAAATGGTGATTATTTAGTATCTGCTTAGGAAGATATCTATTAATTTCAAATACATGGTTGAAGTTTGAATTTGGTTATGTATAATGTATCAAAGAAATAAATAAAGCATTATTTGGTTGGTTAGGATGAAAGATTATAAAGGATACAAGGTTGCTGAAACCTTCTGAATGTAGGAAGACTTTATCAGTATAATGTAAAAAAGAAAAAAAGAGTGTAAGGAAGTTTAGAGTTACATTATTTTACAATACATTATGTTATAAAGTGCCACAGAAATGCTGTAGTTACACTAATAGGAAGCATGAGATGATGCAGTGAAAAAGGTTATGAATGAGGAATTTGTTATAAGAGAAAGACTGCTGCAAATAATGGGAGAAAGATACTGAAGTATGGTCATAGAGAAAAAAGATGATTGTAAAATATAATTAAAGACAGCATGGAATAATTATGATTAAAAGAGTTAGAAAATGAAGAGTGGTCTTGACTGAAATAAAAATTGGTTTGGAAATAGGTGAAAAGCACTGAACAAGGTTCTTCAGCAGGATGAACAGAATTAAATGATTTGGCATGAAACCAAGTTTGGAAATGCTGGATGGAATATTTTAGTCTCTTATGAGACTAAAAGTGGTATGTCAAAGATGATGATTATCTTTGCCTTCTTTCCAAAAAGAATTCCAATGCAAATGGGATTTTTTGTTTATGCCTAATTTGTTTTGCTCATTGTACACTTGTATTAATGTAAATGGTTTTCTTTTTAGGAAAGGAAATATCTTAGCTTTCCTTTTGCAGTCTTGGGAGAGACGTATTGAAATATTTGAATTTGTTTCCTTCTACACTTAAAAGCCTCTCATTTGTTAAAAGTCTGATGTGAATATTTTTATTTATTAAATTTATATGCTGCCCATCTTGCTGATAAGGAGAAATTATGCAAAAACAATATTAAACAAAACAAAAAACCAGGAATCAAAAGATGGCTGGTACAGGAATGAGATGTTACCCCATCAATTGCGTCCAGTGAACGCCTCTCTTTCAGCCCAAGACAACTAGCAAAGCCAAGTTATAATACCTTTCTAAAATTCCTGAAATATGCAATTTAACTAAACTCTGAACTACATTTGTGTGCGCGTGTGTGTGCGTGTCTAGATGCATATGTATATATGCAGTTTATTTGTTACAAGTTGGGATGGTAAAGGGAATGAAGGAGAGAAGAATACAAAAATTCTGAAAAAGTTTGTTAGTAATTGGTGAGAAATTTTTTTTAATAAGAGGATAAAAAAAGTGGGAGGAAAAGATTTGGAATGAGAAAAATGGTTACTGAGTTGTTCGAGTTCTGGTTTATTGCAAAATAAAGCATCTTGAAAATAATAGATTAAATTATTTTAACCTATCTTCTTCTTCTTCTTGTGCCATATCCGTTATCGGACGTTGGCGATCATGTTGGCGATCCTGTTTTTATCAGCAGCCGCACAAAAAAGTGCTGCTGAGTTTTGTCCAAACCAGTCCCTTAGATTTTGAAGCCATGATGTTCTTCTTCTGTCTGGGCCTCGTTTGCCTTCAATCTTTCCCTGGGGGATTAAATGGAGTATGCCATATTTTTCTGGGTGTCTCATCACATGTCCGAAATATTCTAACTTTCATTTTTTAATTGTTTTGATGATTTCCCTTGGCTTTCCCAGGCGGCTTATCACCTCTTCATTTCTGATCTTGTCAACCTAGCTTATACATAATAAAGGTAAAGGTTTCCCCCGCACATGCGTGCTAGTCGTTTCCAACTCTAGGGGTCGGTGCTCATCTCCGTTTCAAAGCTGAAGAGCCAGCGTTTGTCCAAGGATGTCTCCGTGGTCATGTGGCCAGCATGACTAGACACCAAAGGCGCACAGAACACTGTTATACATAATACCCACCTGTAAATCCACATTTCAAATGCTTCTAGTCTCTTCAGGTGGCCTTCTGTCAGAGGCCAACTCTCTACTCCATAGAGCAGGATAGAAAAAATATAACATCTGGCAAGCCTGATTTTCAATCTTAGGCTTATGACGTGACTGCAGAAGAACTTTTTCATTTTGAAGAATGCTGTTTGAGCTTTAACCTATCTACAGCACTATAAGAGGAGATTGTATGGAAAAAATCTTCATGAGTTATAAAGAAAGAAGGGAATGATGAACATTGTTAATAGAGATGAAGAAAAGATGACTAGAAAAAGAGAAATCAGGCTCAAAAATGCTTAACTTAATAACTGTTCAAGAAATTAGTATCACAAATGTCAGGGTTAATGAAAAGTTCCAACTATCACATAAGAGAGTATTATATAAAATACAGGCAATAAAGGCAGAATTAAAAACTGAAATTATAATACACAAGAGATATCTAAGTTAAAAGAAAAACAAGAAAACTCACACGAAAGATTCTAAATTTCTTCTAACGTAGTCTAATTCAGTGCTTTTCAACTCGTGGTATGCATACCACTGGTGGTACTTTGGCACCTGGCAGGTAGTACATGTTTGACGGGTTGAAAAGTGATGTAAAAAAAGTGTTTAAAAAAAGCATAAAAGTGTAGCGGGAAATGAGTTAAAGTGGCAGCAGCCCCTCACAGGCCAGTGGGAGATTCAGCTGAAGCTGTGGTGTTACTGGGGCTCTGCTGAGCTTCCAGGATCTCTGCCGCTCTCCAGTTGATTGGCGCTTCCGTAAGCAGCGCATAGCTGGAGATGCACAGAAGAGAAAAGGAGGGGGGAGAGAGGAGAGAATATAAAAGCAGGTTTTGGCAGACGAGGGAAAACAAGACAATAGGGAAATAAAGGGGACAGAGAAGAGGCTGTGGAAGGAGAGCCCAGCAAGCAGGGAGGAAAAAGAGATAGGGAGAAGAGGCTGTGGAAGGAGAGCCCAGCAGGCAGGAAGGAAAAAAAGTAAGGAGAGGAAGAAGGGCTAACCAGCCAGCTGACCACCAAGGTACTGGTGCATATTAATAACTATGGATAAACTCATCATACATTTGTCAATGCAAAAAGAAAGGGATTCAGGAAAGGAACCACCACCGAGGAAATTAAAACCAGTATTTCCCCTCCCTTTTTTAGTTTAGTTTAGTTTAGTTTATTATATTTGTATACTGCCCTTCTCCCGAAGGACTCAGGGCGGTGAACAGGGCACATATAAAAATACAGAATACATCACTTTTAATGGTTTGTTACATTTTATTAGATTATAGAATAAAATGCAAAAATACAAAAGCAAATAGTAGGTCACAGAGGGGAGGAAAAAGGGAAAAAAGTGAGGGGGAGAAGGGGGGGAAAAGGCATTGACCTCCGATTTCCTCTGTTGCAGTAGAATGAAGCATTAATATCAAACCTCAACTTTTTACTTTTCCATAATAGTATAAACTAGCCATTTCTATAACATCAAATCAATCAAATCAGTAAAACCCCAAATCCCCCCTTTTTTAAGTTGTCAAGTTTTTGACACCTTGCTAAGCACTGGTGGCACTCGAATATTGTCATGTCCTATAATCTAGGGCTTTCCAACCAGTGGTACGGGTACCACCTGTGGTACATTGCCACCTGGCAGGTGGTACGCGACCATTCTAGAAAAGTGGTAGCGGGGGAGGGGAATGAGCTGAACCAGTGGCAGCACCGCACAAGCCTGTACTTCATCACTTTTTTCATTTTTTTTTCTCATCACGTTTTTGACACCTTGCTAAGCGACTGGTGGTACTCGGATGTTGCCATATGCTAAAAGTGGTACAATGGGTGAAAAGGTTGAAAAGCCCTGGTCTAATTATTACAGTTTCTTAGATGATTTTCATTACTGAGATAATGAGAAGAGTGAGGGGTGACATGATAGCAGTGTTCCAATATCTCAGGGGCTACCACAAAGAAGAGGGAGCCAAGCTATTCTCCAAAGCACCTGAAGGCAGGACAAGAAGCAACGGATGGAAACTAGTCAAGGAGAGAAGCAACCTAGAACTAAGGAGAAACTTCCTGACAGTTAGAACAATTAACCAGTGGAACAACCTGCCTCCAGAAGCTGTGAATGCTCCAACACTGGAGGTTTTTAAGAAGAGACTGGACAGCCATTTGCCTGAAATGGTATAAGGTTTCCTGCCTGAGCAGGGGGTTGGACTAGATGACCTCCAAGGTCCCTTCCAACATCATCATCATCATCATCATCATCATCATCATCATTATTATTATTATTATTATTTTGTGTTAAGGTTTCAAGGATATACTGTATAAATGGGAAAAATTAGGGAACAGTTGTCTGAATTGTGTAGCATGTGTGATAAAATTCATCTATGCATGACAGAAAGGGAGAGGTAGCAACAGTGAATGCAAACAGTGTTTATGGATTAATTTTTTAAGCTTGCCTGATAAAATGGGAGGAAATAATTGAAATTGGTTTACTAATAAAATGCATGGAGAAGTTTTAAGATGTGCAAATGCAGGTAGAAAGAGAGTAGGGTGGCTTGGGTTCTTTTAATATAAGTGAAAATATTTGTGTGTAGGAGTGCACGTTTATCCACTTCATTCATGCAAAGTAAAAGTTGGGTATGTCAGATGAAATATATAAGTGAGTTGAATGCAGTGGGAATGAGCTACTTAAGTGGCCTATGTGGTAAAACAAGAAGAAACAGGAATGTAAATGAAGAATAAACGTAGATTTAGTACAAAAATGAGCAGAGTGGTTTGTTTCTTATTCAAGAGAAGGAGGATTGAATCTCAGAACAAATATATGAACAAAAAATGAGTAGGTTGGAAGGGAAGGGAAAATAGAGAAACAGGTAGCTGTCTAGAATTTATGAGATCCTCAAAAAAGAGTAAGAAGTATTAAAAAGAGTATAAAAACAGTGCATGGAAGCAAGGTTTACAAGGATAGAAAGGTATGGAGAAGAACAGCGAATAGTGTTGATATAATCTAGATGTAATTAGATTCAGTTTTTATTATCTTTGGTCTTTAATTTATTTTTCTAATCACTGCTTTTTTCCCCTCTACACTTTATATAATGTTGCTTATTCAAGAAGGGAATAATAGTATTGGTGATGAATGGAACTAACTTGTTGCAATGAAAGGGTGGTTTTTAAAAACATACTACCTGCCCTTTTTAAAGTCATATCTCTCATAGTTATTAATTAAAAATAAGAGTAAAGTATAGCACATGTACTGAGCATATTTTTTTTTGCTCATCCAGGATTTTTCTTGGGATAATCTATTTAAAATTACCTGATTATTTTCGATACAAAGTAGTTTAGTTTCATTGATTATCTATTTTTGAACATGGGTACAATTCAAATCTTACAAAATATTTTTAAAAATATTTTATTAATTTAAAAAACCTGAAAGTTATTGTTTGAAACTAAATCCTCTTATCTGTATTTGTTAACATTATGGATATTTATTTTCTTATGATAAATCAAGAAATCCTTTCATCAGAGTATATAAAGTGGAAATTTAGCTTATCTTACAATATATAAGAAGAGTGAATTTTTCAATGTCACTCGTTTGCAAACAGCTTACTTTTACTTTCTTTTTTATGCTTTATATAACAGTAATGTGAGATTATTTGCTTTGCAGATCACTTTTCAGCTGCGACATATTTTGAAAGCACGGTGTGATCCTGTTCCAGCTGCTAATGGAGCAATTCGCTTCCATTGTGATCCCACATTTTGGGCAAAGAATGTAGTCAACCTAGGTAGAGCATTTCATATTTCTTGACAGATTTAATGTGTAAAAATTTGTAATTATAAATGGCATGTTCTTTATAATGTTCCTTATATGTCTAAGAGACTTCCAGTAAAATAAGGTTTGTTACTGGAGCTGTTCATATGGGGACCAATATGCCTTCTTTAAGATTGAAGCTATCCTCCATGAAAATGTTCAGAGGGTCTCTGCATGATGACAGTTGATATACACATGATGAAGTGTAATTTATTTATGTAGGTCTGGATTTAAGCCAGTGATACAAATGAAATCACAACCCAGATATGTTTCTTTTTCTACCCTGTTTGTTTGCTTTTCTTCATGTAATTTCTTGTTACAAGAATACTTTCCTTTATAGTAAATCTTCATTCATGTGGTAATTGACCCTTCTTAATAATAGGTAGCGGTGTTTTTCAGAGAAATGCACTGTGAAATGAGATATACATAATAGTGGCAAGGGGGCATGACAATTGTAGAAGAGAGTGAGTACAGACGTGTTGTTTGAAAAAAAAATATTCTAGACGGAGTGGTGTATTACATAATTGTGTGGTCACTGTCTTTTACTTCTAAGAATATTAAGACAAGTGTTTAACTATAGGAAAGTAATTTGGATTTGATCCAACTTAACTTTTAATATATCAATTACAGTTGGAAAACTCAGAAGCGTAACCATGGGGCTATCTACAAATGTATCAAGAGCCTTCATATTCTAAAAAATAATCAAAAATCAGATTCAAAATAACCCCAAACTATTTTATTTGGTACAGGCAGAAACTTTGTCTTCCTTTCTTGTCTCCCCCCCTCCCCATCACCAAATAAGGATATAATATTCTTTCTCTTTCAAAACGAATTTTCTTTATTGTTCTTTTCTTTGCAACCCTTGTGTGTCCAGTGTAAACTCTGGAGTAATGGGGTGGAGACTCTTAAAAGTAAAATTCTTTCAACAAATTGGTGGTTGAGCAGAAAGTATGAGGTTGTTGGCATAGAGAAATTGTAATTTCCAGTGAAAAGAAAAATCCAGGGGAAATCAAGTCTTGTCTTCTATTATAGCCCTTGCATTTTTCTATATGTAAAAATAAATAAATAAAATAAATAAAAACACATTGGTCCATGTATTTCATTTATATCTTCTCAACATGTATCAAATAATGTATTTCTATTTCTTATAGTGAAATTGATCCCATTGAGAATACCTTTAGATTTAATAAGTAAGAACTAATAGTCAACATCTAAATTAGAAACAGCCTTGTGGGTATGTACAAAGGCTTACATGTCCATACCAGGTTTTTCCCATGTTCTTCTCCACCAGCAGCACCTCTTACTCTGTTGGAGGCCACTTTTGAGGTTCCCAAACTTCAGGGTAGTGTGAGAGGATGCTTCTGGAAAGGGGAGATACCCAAACTCCCTGTTACATGTGCAGAGCTCATCATATGGTCCTTTGGAATGGGAATGTACATTGGGAACTGAAAAGGTATTGCAAATGAAATATTATAAAACTGTTTGAAAAGATCCTAGAAGGTGCAGAAAGGTTTAAACTATTTATTTTATTGAAATAAATATTTAAGTACAATTTTTGATAAATACACATGACAATAATAAAATGCCTGGGTTAAAACTGAGATGACATTGGATATCATTGTCAGATTCTTAAGCAACAATAATCTTTTAGAGAAGGAACAGAACCTTCCATTTTGATCATTGGTAGTAAAGAGCAAAAATTGAGTATTCTTTTAAAAAGAATTATGGGCACTGTTCTGGAGAAAAGAATATTTCTTATTTTGTACAAGAAAAAAACAGTACTAAATAGGGCTGTGCAATAAATCAGATTTAGCTTCAACTGTAGGGGCAGCCATGCAATCCTGGGAAAGATGCAGCTGCTATAAAGAGTTGCAGGGAAGTATCTTTTGTAATCAAATTGAAATACTGACATTAAAATATATCAGAATAGCAAGAGGAAGAAAAAGTGGTTCATCAAACTATTCAAAATAGGGTTTTTCATATATTGAATAATCCTGAGAATAACTCAGAGACCATACTTTATTCCAGTGACTACAAGTGTTAATGAGATTTTGCTGTTGTAATTAAAACTACATTCTTAATTTTCTTCCTTTTTAATTTTTTTCAGTAATAAATATCTTTTAGGACAAGTGAAAAAAAATCTAATTACCTATTATACAAAAGGTAAAAAATTTTCTACAGCTATGCATCAAAGTGTATGGAAAATCACTTGTATCAATATATGTGATTTTCCATACACTGATGCATAGCTGTAGAAAATTTTTTACCTTTTGTATAATAGGTAATTAGACTTTTTCCCACTTGTCCTAAAAGATATTTATTAGGTGCTTTTTTGAGGAAAATGTTCCATTAAACTTAGTTTGATCAAAATAAATAATGCAGATATATTAAAATCCACATCTTATTTGCCATTAAGTAAAAATATGACTGAATCTTTTAACATAAAAAAATATATGAAGTCTTTTTTGCTCTCTGAGCTTGGTTGTTTGCTTGCAGACATTTCATTATTCAACTAGGTAACATTAATAATGTCATTTGGTTGGGTAAAGAAATACCTGAAAGCAAATAACCAGGTTAAGAAAGCATCAGGGACTCCACAGTTCAACCCCAAGCTGCATGCTTTGTCTTCTAGTACAGGGGTCCCCAACCCCTGGTCCATGGACCAGTACCGGTCCATGGCATTCCAGCAACTGGGCTGCACAAACAAGCAAAGCCCCACCCTTGAGATGTAGGCAGCACACAAAACCATGCACCCTCTGGTCTGCAGAAAAACCTCTCTCCACCGAACCGGTCCCCAAAGGTTGGGGACCTCTGTTTTAGTATACTAGAAGATACGCTAGTTGTGCTAATGTATACTAATCACAAAGATTTCACTGTTAAAACTGTATTTAAAGAAAGCTTTGTAGTTAATCATACTTTCTCCTATTGTCTAGGTAATCTTGTTATTGAAAATAAGCCAACACAAGGTTACACTCCTAATGTAGTAGTGGGACAAGTTCCTCCAGGAACAAATCATATCAGCAAACCTCCAGGGCAAATTAATCTTGCACAGCTTCGGCTCCAGCACATGCAACAGCAGGTGTTTGCGCAACAAAAACACCAGCAATTACAGCAGATGAGGATGGGGCAGCCTGCAGGGCAAATCACGCGCCAGGCAGGTCCACAGATGCTTCAGCAACAGGCAAGTCTCTAGACTCTTTCAGGTACTCATATAATCTCCAAGATAGTTTTTAGGCATAAAATTACACACATTTAAAGTTTATATAGGGCTACGTTTTGTTAATTCTAATATCAGTGCAATGCAGTTTATTCCCTTATGAAGAAGAGGAAAAACATAGGAAAGAGACTAGTGTTTTATAAAATTCATTATATTTTGTAGCCTCCACGGTTGATAAGTATGCAGACCATGCAGAGGGGTATGAATTGCGGTGCTTTCCAAGCTCATCAGATGAGAATGGCTCAGAATGCAGCTCGTCTCCCAGGGATACCACGTCACAACGGGCCCCAGTATTCTATGATGCAGCCACACTTACAAAGACAAGTATATGCTGTGTGCACATTTTGTTTCCCACCTTTCATTTTAGAAAAGTGAATCAGCTTGTTTTTTTTATATAATTTAGCTATGAAAATACTTTCAAAATTAAAAGCATCATTTCTATTCTGGTACTGCTTGCTATTTCAGGAAACAGATTCAAATTTTGTTATAAGAATCTGAAATTAGATACAAACATAGTTTTCACGCATAAGGCATGCAATATTCATGGGTATTAGTTTGCCACAATTTTTTATTGCTTTGATTGTTGGCTCTTACAGATTTATTAATCCATAAGAATGTGTTCTCTGATAAAGCAAAAGTTGTAAGTGTCCAAAAAACAGCATTAAGTTATGAATGAGAAAATGTTATTATTTTGATTTATTAAAAATAACAGGTTAAAAATGAATATTGCTCTTCTGTTTAACTAACTTGATGATAATTTCTATTTTTCTCTCTCCACTCTTCTTAGCATTCAAATCCAGGACATGCAGGTCCCTTCCCAGTTGTTTCAGTACATAACAATACTATCAATCCAACAAGCCCAACAACAGCCACCATGGCAAATGCTAATCGTGGTCCAACAAGCCCATCCGTAGCAGCAATAGAGCTTATTCCATCTGTAACCAACCCAGAAAACCTACCTTCCTTGCCAGATATTCCTCCCATACAGGTAACTATATTAGATTTAAAAAAAAGAATGAAAGTTAATTGTTACTGAAATTAACATTTAACACACACACTTGGGTAAAATGTTTTATAATTTGTATTAAAAAGATAAAATCCAACCTATAGGATGTCTTTATTAGAATGTCTCTTTTTGCACTGAAGACTGTAAGAATGATTAACAAGATTTGTGTTTAAGTCTTCAATCAATCTTGGAATTTATTGCACAAATTCAAGGTTAATATCTCTCATGATCAAGGATATCTCCAGAAGATACACACACACACACACACACACACACACACACACACACACACACACACAAAGGGACGCGGTGGCTCAGTGGGTTAGGACACTGAGCTTGTCGATCAGAAGGTCGGCAGTTTGGCGAGTTGAATCCTGAGTGCCGCGTAACAGAGTGAGCGCCTCTTACTCGTCCCAGCTTCTGCCAACCTAGCAGTTCGAAAGCATGTAAAAATGCAAGTAGAAAAATAGGGACCACTACGGTGGGAAGGTAACAGTGTTCCGTGCGCCTTTGGAGTCTAGTCATGCCGGCCACATGACCACGGAGACGTCTTCAGACAAGCGCTGGCTCTTCGGCTTTGAAACGGAGATGAGCACCGGCCCCTAGAGTCAGAAACGACTAGCACGCATGTGCGGGGGAACCTTTACCTTTATGTATACAAAAGTCAAAATGGCAAATGCAAATGCCGCCCAGAGTCACCTTGTAGGGAAATGGGTAGCATAAAAAATTAATAAACAATAAGCTATGTGTTCCCTATATTTTGATACTTTGGCTTTTTGCCCTCTTTGGTGTAAATGGTTTTAAAGCATATCCAGGGTTTTCCCACTGATTTACATTTCCATCAAAACAGGAGATGAGATTTCTCCCCCCCCCCAATAAACTCCTGATGCACAGCCTTAAAGATGTCTCCAGAATGTGAATGCACATCCGCTCTTAGTTGCTTCATTAATTTTGGACTGAAACTAACAACTGTGCTGTCTCCTGAGTATTTTAAAAGAGAGACTTGATTGAAAATTACATATTTACAAATTGTTTCTTTTTGTTAATTGTGCTAATTTGTTCTAGGGAATAGGGAAGGATTTCAATTTCTTTTTTAACAGTTTGGAAATATATGGTTCCTTTGTCTGCTATAACATTTATCTGGCCTCCCATGGAATTTATCAATTAGAGCAGGGGTGTCAAACTCAATTTCATTGAGGGCCGCATCAGCATTGTGGTTGCCCTCAGGGGGCCGGGTGGGCATGGCCTGGGTGGGCATGGCCTACTGGGTGGGCGTGGCTAGAGTGCATAGGGCCTACTGGGTGGGTGTGGCCAGCTCTACATCGTTGGCATCAAGGGTGCCTATGGGGGCCTGGGCAGGAATGGGACAGATCTGAGGGTCTCTGGCAGAAGGAGGGTCTCTGGGCCAGGGCCAAGGCAGTGGGGGCCGTTCCCTCACTGTTTCCAGGATGGCTTCGCGGGCCACATGAAACCACTTCGCGGGCCAGATCTGGCCCCCGGGCCTTGTGTTTGACATGTCTGAATTAGAGGGTACAAGGTAGATTGACCTAATGTCTCTGTAAAATTTACAAACCACTAATGGGTGTGAGATGGTTTCAACTTTCTTGTCCCTGCATGGACAAATACACTAAGTGATAGAAATGTTATATGTGCCTTGAAGAAGTGCAGATGGAAGAATAGTAAGTCTAGCTTTATAGAATGTGATTCTCAGCTTAGATTTAACAAATAAGTTGCTGGTTGCCATGTATCCTTGTTAATTCAAATTCTGGCATGTTGTGGAAGCCTGTTAACTTCAGTCTGGAACACCATATCCGTTATTTTTTGAATAATTAATTGTTGTAACCTAATAATTTTTAAAACAGTGGAAAGAGGCTATATGAAGCCACCTTATGTTCCACTGCCTGATTCCAGGACATTGTCCTATTATATTGCTGGCTTTAGGGTTTTTTTATATTCTTCAGAAAAAATGCAGATAGTTTCAAGCAGTCATTTCTAGCATATTGCATTTAGACTTGGTAAATTCACTGTATGACTGTCTTTTATTTCAGCTAGAAGATGCTGGTTCCAGTAACTTAGATAATTTACTAAGTAGATATATTGCAGGGAGCCATCTACCCCCTCAACCCATAAGCAGTATGAATCCCTCTCCTGGACCCTCAGCACTATCTCCGGGCTCATCAGGTAAGCTGAGAAAGAAAGACATGATAGACATTTTAATTTCTGTATTTAAAACAACCAATACTTATTTTGAAATTTTGCATGGTAAAGTCACTGAATGTTTCTTGATTCAATGTACGGACTTTTTATATTATAACTATTTAGTTAAATTTAAAGTAGTTTCTTTCCATGAGTAGGCAGATTTTTTTCCTTATATAACAGCATATGTATGAAAAGACTAATTTTATAACTTCATTCTCAATAGAAGAAAAGGTTTAGCTAGTGGAGTTGATAAGAGCTAAAAATGGAAAGCCATAAGAAATAAAATATCATAAATTTTAAATTTATCCCAGGATTTTTTATCTCCAAACTGTTGTCTTCAATGAATGTGCAAAAACGTGTTCCAAATAAATGTCATTAATGTAACACCATTGTTTTCCTTTTAAATGGGAATACTTCATATGGTGAATGGTTAAATATAATAATTTATACTTATAAGGTAAATTATAATACTTTATATGTTATTATTATAATACTTTATATGGTAAATGATAAATCTCTGGTTTTGCAAAATACTGAATATAGATTCCATTTGTTACATGAGCGTGACAGCTGAATTAGATTTAGAAGGCTGTAAGCTTTGAATGCTGGTAAGCTTCATAATAGCTGGGATTAAAAAAATATAATGATGATTTTTAAAAGTATGACCTGCTGAAACTGTGCACTTCTAGAAATGTTCTCTGTGATGTGCTATTGCTATAAACTCATCCTCCCTTCCTTAGGTTTATCCAATTCTCATACTCCTGTGAGGCCACCCAGTACATCTAGCACAGGCAGTAGAGGCAGGTGAGTTAATTGGCATCAAAAACAGGGTCTCGGTTCTAAATGCATGTTGAAGTTTCCAGAGAATTGAGTACATAGCTAGGAACATAAATTCTAATTTAAGACTGCTAAGCTTGTAAGCCGCCCTGAGTCTTCGGAGAAGGGTGGGATATAAATGGAATAAAAAAAAAAGACAAAGGTTGGGGCTGTACAATTTATTTATGCATTAAAAGACGTGGAAGACATAATTATACATTATTTTTAATTTCTGCATCATATAAGAAGTAACATAATTCTCTCATGTTTTTATTGTGCTCATTTGCACCTGCTGCCGGCGTCGACTCCCCTCCGCCCTGTGCGTTCCCACAGAGAGGGCCTCCTCAGGGTGCCTCCGGTCAGAGAATGCCGGCTGGTGGCCCCCAGGGGGAGGGCCTTCTCTGTGGGCGCCCCGGCTCTGTGGAATCAACTGCCGGTTGAGCTCCGGATGGCACCGGATCTTCGCTCCTTCCGGCGCGGGTTAAAGACCCATTTATTCGAACAAGCTGGCCTGGCCTGATGGGGAGTTAACTTAGGGTTTTAATATTTGTATATTCTTACTGTTTTATTTTGGGCAATATTTTAATTCTTTTTTAACTTTTGTACTTTTGTATTTTTATTATATGCCCTGTTCACCGCCCTGAGTCCTTCGGGAGAAGGGCGGTATAAAAATTTAATAAACTAAACTATAAACTATAAATATATACTTATAAGGGAAGAGAGAACCCTGAAAATAGGGTTGTTGTATTTGCTTCAATAGACAGAGCTAAAATAAAAAGGATTGCCACAGTTCTCTGACTGAGAAGAGGTCTCTTCCCTTCCATTTATGTTTCCACTTAACTTCGTGTATTTCTCTTCCCCTTGTACCCACGTGTTCGTATAAATTCCTCCCTCTCCCAGCAGAAAGTAATCAGGTAAAGAGGTGGAGATGAGTGGAGGGGAATGGACAGGAAAAGAAATAAGAAATGGAAGAAGGGAAACAATTGGATGGAGATAAGGTGAAGGGATCAGGTAACTGAATAGAGACAGGGCGGAAAGGAGAGAAAATATTTGCTCTATTTAGATGTTACAGAAAGAATTAAATAGGATCTCTTTACTTAGATGAAACAGATGAAGTAGAAATGTGGTGAATAAAATAAATAGATAAATCTCCCAAGCAATAGCTATTCTAGAAAGGCATCCATATTTTGCAGCAGTCTGGTCTGCAACCTTTTTTTAACCTCGTACTTATCTTTATTTTTAACAGCTTCTATTCTTAACATGGAATGTATAACTGCTTTTCTCCAATTTAATTCACTAGTTATTTGGGGGAAAACCATTAGATTTCCTAGGTAAATATAATAGTAAAAATACAAAAAATGATATTTGTAGCCTTATTCTACAGTACATGTTCAAATTTTCTCTCTGTATTTTTTCTTTTTCAATGCAACATTCACATTAACACTAGATTTCTTCTAAAAAACCCCACTCCATTAATAAACCTATAGAAAAGAAACTATAATGTATATCTTGATCCATAGGGGCAAGGCCCTGTAAAAGGGTAAAACAGTCTGTTGTATTTCAGTGAGATCCATACAATAATGGTTGTACGGTAAATTCTTTCAGGTTTTTCCCTTGCTTTGGAAAGTGGAAGCATACTTGCCAACTGGATTGTTATCATTTTTTTATTTCCTATAGTAAGAAACATAATGGCCTATTATACTGAGTACCTCAGCATAATGGACAGGGAAAGGTTTTTTTTCAGTATCCAGTCAATATCCAGTTGTATTGGCATGTCTTTTAGGCTTTAGACTCAGAGACTGGCAATGTCTCTACACACACACACACACACACACACACACACCTTAAATCATAAGAGGATTACAGTTGTGATAAATCTTTGGATATTATCATTTTTGTAATAATTTATGTAACTTGAATGATTCCTAAAATAAGGTCTTGTGTTGCAGACCTTTATATATATACATGTGTCTTCTTGTCCTTCTTCTTTATGCTATCAACCTATAACCCACTGCTGGAATTCCTTCAGTTCTGTGTACTATATCTGCATTTTAACATATTGGTTTTATGGTTAATTATCACTGTTAATATGTGTCAGTCTTTTCATGTAGTGACTATTGCTTCTGTGGCGATTGTTTTTTCATTTTTTTCCTCTGATTTACAGATCAAGATAAAATACAGATATATGTTATTTAAACTGAAAACTAGCAGAGTACTGTATGTGAACCTGTATTGTATTTTTACTGTGGAAAAATTTGCCGTGATTTTTTGCTGCTTGTATAATTTTGAGAGAATTATGCCTTCATAAAGAAGAGCTAAAGCAACTTTTTAAAATAAACCTGACTTTAAAACACAAAACAAACTAATGAAAAGAATGATTCAGTGATATAATTTACTTTTGAAAATTTCTATTGCTAAAACAAACATTTGAAGCTATTTGTAGAAAAAATAGTTGAAAATTAACTTTACTATTCCAGGCAGAATGTTTGAAGTGCAAGTTTTTCCCCCCTCAATAATTGTTTTAGATGTAATTTTTAGGATTCTACGGCCCTGATTTCATATTAAGTAGAAATCATGCTTTCATAAATTAATATATATATTTGTATATTAAAAATGAAGAATTTTAACAAATTTAACAAATAAAAATATTAATTGCAGAATTACATCTGTTGGTTTTATTATTGCATAATTATGTTCCTTACACAGTTTTTGGAGGAAGGATTTTATTAGATTAGGGAATGTGTATTTCTCAGAATTTTAGCAGAGATATGTTTAATTTGTATAACATATATACTTTTCAGTTGTGGCTCATCAGGCAGAACCGTGGAGAAGAACAATATTAGCTTTAAATCTGACCATGTGAAAGTTAAACAAGAGCCTGGCACAGAAGAAGAGGTGTGTGGTTTTTCAGGACCTGTGAAGCAAGAAAAAACAGAAGATGGCAGGAGAAGTGCCTGCATGGTAAAATTCTATTTCTGGGTTATACCATTTTAACACAGGATTTCTAAGCAGTGGGGGGAATTAAAGACACTTGTTACTTTCTTCAGAGTAGCTACTCTTTCTCCGGAGGTTACTATAGTGCTAGAAATATTTAACATTTCTGTTTTAATACCATGTTTTGTTTTCCTTGAACCTGTCCTTGATTAGATAATTAGATAACCAAGTTGCTTTGGTTCATAAATCACACTAAGACAAGGGCAAACTAAGATGCTTGGCTCAATATGAGCAAACTATTGTTAGTTTAATAAACTATGGTTAAACCTTGACAGAATGATATGTCTTAGAATATGGAACTGGATCCATATTTATTCATGTATTCAACCAAGCTGTTAGAGCACTAAGGAATCCCACATTACAACCCTGAGCTACAAATATTCTCCTTTATTGGTATTCATGTTTCGAATAGCTTACTAAAATAAATGGGGGAAAAAGAGACACCTAATGAAAACTTTCTTAACTTTTAACTTGTGCCTTAATTTTAGCTTAGCAGTCCTGAGAGCAGTTTGACGCCACCACTTTCTACAAACTTACATCTGGAAAGTGAATTAGAAGCACTGGGAAGCATAGACAACCATGTAAAAACTGAACCAACAGAATTGAATGAAAGCTGTAAACAGTCTGCACATGGTCTTGTAAATGGCAAATCTCCATTACGTAGCCTCATGCACCGGTCTGCCAGGGCTGGAGAAGGCAACAATAAAGATGATGACCCAAATGAAGACTGGTGTGCTGTTTGCCAAAATGGGGGAGATCTATTATGTTGTGAAAAGTGTCCTAAGGTTTTCCATCTGACATGTCATGTACCTACTCTTCTCAGCTTTCCAAGGTATGAAAATACTATTACGTTACATCCTGCAAGAGCTTAATGTGATTATTTGTAGTAAGGTATAATATTGAATATTAAAAGTATAATATTGAGGTGGAGATGGTCCCTCTGCAGGTTGTTACTATACTGGAATGATGTATTCTTGGAGTGTTATTAGTATTGGTAGTTTTTAATATTGTTTTAAAGTGACCTAAAATGTGTAATAAATACATAAATACAGTCACACTATAGCAGTTACATATTTAAAATGAGATTTTGCTACTAGCCAACAGCCATGATCTGTGTGAAACAATTATGCTTTGTTTCATATTAAACAGTGCACAGGAAAAAGTATTCCATTACCTCTTATATGCTTTGGGGAGAGCTGGTCCTCATAATCATACATATACAAGGCACTTGATTAAAAAAAATGTAGATTGCAATATGTTAAGCAAACTTATGTCATTACAGTAACTAACTGTGACAGGTGAATTTCTGTTTGTTATTCTAGTGAAAAATATTAGACATAATTTGCATTTCTATAATTTTTCTACAAAATCCTCAATTTTTTTGTGAGGCCATTACTGATTATAATATAGATAGCTCTTCCTTAGCAAACACAACTGGGACCAGTAACTCCATAGCTAAACAAAACATCATGTGACTCTGAGGGACTCATGACATCACTTTCCACAGTGAGTCATTGTGGGTCACAAGTGAGGCATTACAGGACATCAACTTACAATTGTACTGTCAGCTTTCTGTGATAAAAAGCCAGTTATGAAATGCTTAAATGACAATCCTGACTATGGGATGTTGTGACCGCTGTAAACACACACCCATTGTGAAGTGCCTGAATGTTGATCATATGATTGCAGAGATGCTGCGATGGTTAAAAAGCCTAATTGTAAAGTTATTTTTCCAGCCATTCGAACAGCACTTTCTCTGCAGGCGCAGCGTCCACTATTTTCAGATCAACCAAATGTTGATCTGTTGGTTGTGACAGGAATTGACTGACTAGCATGCGCACGCATGCATACATTCACACACACACACACACACACACACACACACACACACACACACACACACATATTCTCTCTCTCTCTCTCTCTCTCTCTCTCACACACACACACACACACACACACACACACACACACACAAACATGATTTGATTAATTGGAGATTTGTATTTATGTATTTAGAAGATTTATAATATGTTATCTAAATTTCTGGATGTATTTTTTCTTTTCTAGTGGAGAATGGATATGTACATTTTGTCGAGATCTTCTCACACCTGAGGTAGAATATGATTGCGATAATTTGCAGCACACCAAGAAGGGGAAAACTGCACAAGGATTGAGTCCTGTGGACCAAAGGGTAGGTGTCTCATAATTTTAGGTATCTTGTTCTCAAATCAATTTAACCCAATTATCTTGGCTATTATATGTTCCTTTATTTAAATTATACTTTATTTTACATAGTCAGCAACTGCCATTGCATTATGTAAACAAAATTAAGAAATCAACTCTGTATGAAAATTAAAATTACCTTTATTAATATTGACTATAGTAACAGAATCCTGCAAGTTTTTCTGTGCTTGCTTCTCTCTCCCCCCTCCCTTCCTCCCTTCCCTCAAATAATCTTGTAAATTAGGGAGGTTTCTGCCTAAGTCTTTCTTCTTGTTTTAGACTTAAGTGGATATAGAAAGTCTACATACCTCCTGTTAAAATGCCAAGTTTTTGAATGAAAAAAAAACCCAGACCAAGATAAAACATTTCAGAATTCTTTCCATCTTTAACATAAGATTCAAGCTGTGCAATTCAACTGAAAAGTAAACTGAAACCTTTTAGGAGGAAAAAAAACTTAAAATAACACGATTGCTTAGATGTACACCCTTAAACTAATGCTTTGTTGAAGCGCTTTTTGATTTAATGCCAGATGTAATGACAACATTCAGACTTTTGGGATAAGAGCCTATCAGCACGGCACGGCACATCTTGCTTTGGGAATCTTGCAAGTCACTCTTCCTTACAAAGGTGCTCCAAATCTGTCAGATTGCAAGACTCTCCTGTGCACAGCTGCCTTCAGGTCACCCCACAGATTTTCAACTGGATTCAGGTCTGGGCTTTGACTGGGCTATCCCAAAACTTGAATCTTCTGGTGAAGCCATCCTTTTGTTGGTTTGGCAGTGTTCTTTGGGTCATTGTGATGCTGAAAAGTGAAAATCCTCTTCATCTTCAGCATTTTAGCAGAGGCCTGAAAGTTTTGTACCAAAACTGACTGATATTTGGAACTGCTCATAATTCCCTTCACCTTGACTAAAACCCCAGTTCCAGATGAAGTAAAGCAGTCCCAAAGCATAATGTTGCTAGCACCGTGCTCCACTCTGGGTATCGTGTACTTCTTGGGTATACATAATGTTGTTTTTATGCCAACATACTTTTTAGATTTATGATCAAAAAGTTCAACCTTGATTTGATTTATCTTGGTCTGGTTTTTTTTAACATCTCAAAAATCTGGCATATTAACAGGTATATTTAGACTTTCTACATCCACTGTAAGACATGTTGTATTTCGTGCACACCCAGCTTTGAAACAATGAAAGTCTACTATTCTTTTCTTAACCAGGTTTGTCTGTTTTCCTCACTCCATTCCCCACAGTGATAATGGAACATGTATTGAAATGGGAGCTTACTACAGGCCAATTATCCTAGTTTCCATTCATATCATTTTTTTAAAAAAATAGCTCGCTGTTTGCAATCTCTCAGTACATTTGAAACTGTTTTATTAAACCGTACTATTTAGTTTGCATTCAGTAATTCAACCAATTCTGTACATAAACAGAGATCAGTGTGATCTTTCTTACTTTCTCACAACATCTGGACTGTAGAATTCAAATATCCACTAAAGGAAGCAGAGAGATGGAGTTTTCTGTATCTTTTGACTTCCATCTAGTGATAATCTGGATTATTTATTTGAATAATTAATTTGATTTAGGTGTCAGAGGACACCTGGTCACAATATAGCAGAGTGGATCTACTGGGACATAGCTTTGCAAGTCTTCAATCAGTGGAGAGCCAATATTTTCACCACCATGACCAATGTGTAGTGCTATCAAGAGACCCCTTTGTTTACAAGAGGAATGAATCACAATTTTAATACAATCTAAATCAGTGAATTTTCATTTTTCTGTGATGTGTATAATAGTATAGCATTTCTGCTCTTTTACATTTAAAGAACTATTATTACAGAAGAACTATAATTCTTTCTTCCTAGAGGTTTGACCCCTTTTCTTAATCCCATTTATGCAGAATTTCTTCTGATTCTTTTGTCTTTGGCATTTAGTTACTTTTACTCATTGAATTTTTCCCTTCCTTTAAGTTATTCTCATGGAAAATTTTAATCTGTGTTTATAGTCTTTTTTCAGCTGTTTCTGTGTTCTGTCCATTGAATTATCCTCTATCATAAGTGAACTAAAATTGGTCATTTAATGTCCTAGTGCTGTTAGGCAGTATGATAAACATAATACCATATGATAAGGCTTGCTTAGAAGGAATGCCACAGACTACGAGTAAGGATATGATATGATACAATTTGCTTAGAAGGAATGGCATAGAGTGCAATCAAGCAAGTTATAGGACATGTTTTTTCAACCAGTTATCATTTTCCACCCACCCCTATAAACCTGAACATATTGCTTCTATTTATTCTGAGCTATGCTTAGAGGGTTTTAACTGAGCAAATGATAATGACCAATTGTAGGCAGTAAATGATTTCATTATTTCAACACCTTAATCAAAACTGCTGTTTGTAAGCATAATGCGTTAGGCTGGTTATAAAATAGCAAGCCATGTGTGATTTAGGATGAATCATCTCCTGGGAACCATAAAACTATAGGTATTTCTGGCAATTGGAAGACAATGTTCCCAATATAGTTCTGTTTTAAATTTTCGGGGAGATATTTGACTTTGAAGTATATTTGGCAGAAATTTGAGGTACTGCCTTTTGAATGGCTATACCAAGTCTTTGGGATTCTTTGCCAAGGAAAGCTGCTTTGCTCTATCTGCTTTCCACTGGGAGCAAAAACTATTTTCTTAGATTACGCTCATAAGGTAGCTTATAACTATGTTTCATTTGGATTTTCTCTGTCATTTTGATTGATATTTTAGTTGATGTTATATTTGCTTTATTGCTATTGAACAGCAGTTAATGGAAAAACAGATTATTATTGATGCATGGAATATGTTGTGCTCAGTATTGTGATAATCAATAGTATACACAGTGTTTTTTTTAAAAATGAATTAGACTTGTCAGTGACTCTTACCTTGAAATGATGCCTTGACATTCAGAAGTAGCACATACATTTAGAAGCATGCAGGATCATAAATAGCTTTTGAAATACTTTACAAACCTGAAAGTTACTTCCTTATAACTTTATTTAGATTCAAAGCTGTGACAGCAAAAGGAATTAGTTGCATGGATATTAAAATATGTATAACTTATCTCTGTTCCAGGTAGTGTAGATATTGATAGGTTTTTTTGCAGACTGAATTAGACTTTGAGAATCTTATTCTTCAGAAAACTGTAGGATAAGCACATATTCTGCCCCTGGTAGTGCAGTGGTTAGAATGCAGCACTGTAGGCTACTTCTGCTTACTCCCAACTGCCAGCAGTTTGGCAGTTTGAGTCTCACTCAGCCTTCCATCCTTCCTAGATTGGTAAAATGAGGACCCAGATTGTGGGGGCAATATGCTGACTCTATAAACCGCTTAGAAAGGGCTGTAAAGCACTGAGAAGTGATATATAAGTCTAAATGCTATTGCTATAACTAGTTAACAAAAATTCAGTCTTTTAAGAATGAAGCAATTTTAATTGAATTTGTTTTTTTTCCTCTACAAGAAATGTGAGCGCCTCCTACTTTATCTATATTGCCATGAGCTGAGTATTGAATTCCAAGAGCCAGTTCCAGCCTCGGTGAGTGACTTCATGCACATTATCTCGAGATGATAAAATGCAGATTTTTACTTTTAGGAGTCTGAAATTGATGATCAACATTTGACAATCATAGTTGCTATTATGTTATGAATGGTATTTTGCAGCATGTACTTTTTTAAAAAAGTATCTGTTTACAGAATGCTTGGATTAGCAATGTTGAGCTATGAAGCAGAATTTCCACATTTGAAAATAATATCACAATTTCACATTTATAGTATGTTTTCTAAATGTTTGAGTCTGGTTTTAAAAATGAGAATCCTTTACATAGAAAAATATTCTACAGTAAAAGTATGTTTCTTAAATTTTCTCTCTTCTAATGTGACTGCATTTTTTGTGGACAGATACCAAATTACTATAAAATAATAAAGAAACCCATGGATCTATCTACAGTAAAGAAAAAACTCCAGAAGAAACACTCGCAACATTATCAGACACCTGAAGATTTTGTGGCAGATGTTCGGCTGATCTTCAAGAACTGTGAAAGGTTTAATGAAGTATGTTAACTTCCAACCTGTAGAATTGTTTTGAGTGATGAAAAAAATCTCTTCTGTGTCTTCACATCGATGTTAATTACAAGTTTTCCAAATTCTGAATGTTGGATGGAAATAGTTTAGTGTTCCACATGTAAGCTGTACAAAGATGTGACTGGGCATACATTGAGCCTCTTATACAGTCTCTTACTATATACCGAAATAATAATGTAAATTGGATCCTGAGGACATGCTTCTAGTTTCGTTACTGATTTTAATAGTGAACCAATTAAATGGTGGGTTGCATTCATGTATGTGCACAAGCTGTTTAATGCCTCCATTTTGTGGAGACATTTTCTTTTTAATAGCACATTGTTACCTAGTCCAAGCAGCAGAAAAGCAGAAATCCTCTGTGTGAATGATTTAGCTGATATGTAAAAGGCATTGAAAACAGTAGAAAACAAGATCGGTCATTAATAAATAATTTTACAATTAAATACATGGTGTATTCATAGATTATCTTTAAATCTAGATCATTTTGTGAACGATAAGTAGTTTTGAAAAGTTGTAATCTTTAATCAAGATTACATGAAGATTTTGATGTAATTAAATAGTAAAGCAAGATTTAAACAAATGCAGGGAGACATGGCTATCAGTAGACACTGTGACTGCTTAAATAGCATCTTTGAAAAGTTTGGAAACCATTCTGCAAGGCAGTCTGTTAGATTCCTTATTAATTGAAAGTTATCTTGTGCAATTCAGATAACGAAGTCTTAAAAGCAATCATTGATAATTTCAGATATGTAGAAAAAATACTTAGAAGGCCATGTGGGTATAAAAAGGAGTGCTGACATAATATGGAGTTTTTGAAACATCAAAAATATGGCATGTGAACCTCAATTAATACACAATATTTGTGGAAAAGAAATAATAGGTACCTAAGATATTTTTTGACTCCAGGAAAATTGGCCACATTTAATCATACTTAAATTAGAGTCATTATCATCTATAGAAAAGACTTGGATCTTTTCTATCTTTATTATCTATATTATCTAAAATCATTATTCTGTCTCCCATTGTTTAGAAGTTTTTATTTAAATATGCTCAGAGACTCTTGAAAAAGAGTCTTGAATTTTCTATAGGACAGAATTTGAAAACCTCAGTTTCATTTAAAGTGGGTTATAATCTTTGTACTGGTTTGATATTAATACCTGCATATAAAATTCTAATACTAAAATCTCATAATGTAAAAGTTTTAAAGTGTTGATATTAATACCTGCATATAAAATTCTAATACTAAAATCTCATAATGTAAAAGTTTTAAAGTGTTGATATTAATACCTGCATATAAAATTCTAATAGTAAAATCTCAAAATGTAAAGGTTTTTAAAGTATTAAGTTACCTAAGCAGTTGGAACTTTAAACTTGGATTGTAATAGGTGAAGCCAAAGAATTGTATTTTTCAAAATAAATTAATTTTAAGAAAGGTGAACATACGATGAAAAGAAATTTTCATGGGCAGATAAATGCAGTTAGTACAGACTAAAAAAGAAACTTGCCCTTTTTTCTTACTGCAGTTGTCACATTTATATCATGACAAGAAGAACTTACAAGAAGAAATTACTGCCAACCATTTATAACACAATTATCCTATTTACTGTACAGCTCAATTTTGGATTTCTGTGCTTGGTATCAGTTTTACAAAACTGATCCATTTGTTAATGGATCACATACCCAAAATTTAGCAATGGGGCCTTATGAAGTGTCACTTCTGTGTCACCGTTTTTAGAAATAAATTGCCATCGTGGCTGAGTTTCATCATCCATTCCTGTACAGTATCATAACTTTAGAAGGGATTATAATTTCCTTTGTTTTGACTCTGGTATCCTTTTTAGATGATGAAAGTTGTTCAAGTTTATGCAGAAACACAAGAGATTAATTTGAAGGTAAGCTTTTCAGACCATGCACACTTGCTGAAGAGAAGTGCATTACCAATTGGTGAATGTTACTATCTTTTTTACTTTGCAGGTTGATTCAGAAGTAGCACAGGCAGGGAAAGCAGTTGCATTATACTTTGAAGATAAACTTACAGAGATATATCCAGGCAGGATCTTCCAGCCTTTACCTGAATTCGAGCAAGAAGAAGATGATGCTGAAATAACTGATGATTCAGATGAAGATTTTATACAGCCACGTAGAAAACGTCTAAAATCAGATGAAAGGCCGGTGCATATAAAGTAAACTGATTAAATGGACCCATACTATTGTAAAGAAAAAAATATTTAAATGTTCCTGGGATATTATCATGGCTTTAGTGGCCATTTTATTGATAGTGTTCAGACAGTATTAGATTACAAAAAGCATTTGTACAGAAACATGCTTGTCTAAGGGGGAAAAGCTTTCAACTTCTGTTATTGCTCTGTGTGTGTGTGTGTGTGTGTGTGTGTGTGTGTGTGTTTAGTGCTAGATTTTTATTTCACCTTTTCACTCCTTCATTTACAGAAGTTTGAGATTATTATCATTCATATAAGAAACAAATTTTTATATGGTGACATTTGTATGAACAAACTATTTCTGTAGGTTTGGACCAAGACAAATCATATTTCACTTTCATACCGGGTTGTGGTTTAAATTCGAAGCATCCTTTCTCTTCATGCAACCAGAACTGGTTGTGTGATTTTCTTTTTTATATTTTTGAAATTCAACATCTCATCCAAGTGACAATGCAAGTATCATACATTGTTGGGTCAAATAGCCAGGCTCTGCAGTCTTTTATTATGTATAGAAGTATCATAACATCATTAAATCATCTTGAATTTGAGAACGCAGGAATGCGAGTTCTTCATATGTGCTTTATTGACTTAAATTGCAATTCATGTTTTTAAGTAGGATTCATGATATTAAATGGAAGTCCCATGCACAGTACACCTCAGCACCATTTTTTTTTTGTATTTTGTCTCTTTCTTTCCCCTTTTAAGGCAGGATGTTGGCTGCAAAACCAACTAAAATATAGATTTTAGTACTTTCAGAACTAGCCTATGATGTTAATAACTGGTGACTGTCCAGTCTTCCCTACTAACAGTTTCTGATAGACTGCTATCAGCAAACTATAACTTTGTCAACTACCAAATGTGTAAAATTTCCTGTATTCACTCTGTCTTATTTGTAAATAATGGTACTGTAAATTCTTTCAGGCAGCAACATTTGCTGAACTGTTTTTAAGCTAATATGTATTCTTACTAATGTTCCTAATCAAGAACAGATTTGTAATATGCTCTTTATTTCTTAAGCAGTTCATAATTTGACGTTCTGTATTATTTTGTTAGATCTATTCAGTTTTCTTCAGAAGCAGCTTAAACAAAATATTGAAGAGAATAATGTGCCCTTTCAGGCTAAGTTACTTGTCTATTCTTAAATTTAGAAAATGGACCAGCATATCAGACAAGTAACTAGATGAATAATAATAAGCAGTTGTCTGTGCATAACAAAGCTCTTCAATTCGCCTTGATAGCAACTTTGAGACAAAAAACCCTCCTGCATTATTGTAATTCAGTGTAGAACAGGTAAAAATCCTTATATGCTTGGTGTAGGTCTATATTGAACTATAAAACTATTTCAAACCCTTATATAGAATATTTTTATGTCTGTTTCAAAAAAGCAAACTATACTGAGGTAACCAAAATATAGGCTTTACTGTGACATTGGGTGTAATTCATTATGACCAACAGTTCACAGTATATGAAGAATTGATCTATAGAGTAGAGTTGAATAATTTCTATTGTACAAGGTATTCCCAGTGATTCCCTAAAGAGTTTTGGTTCAAATGGCTGAGTTCATTTTCCCTGTACAGACAAAGAGCAGACAGGATGGTTCTCTTAACATGAAAGTAATTAAAGATACTTATGACTTTAATTCACTTTCTTAGATAAACTATATTCTCAAAATGAAAGGAGTCCAGGATTTATTTTCACAAAAGGTTTTATTTAACAAATCAATTCTAAATTGTCTGTTTTATGAATATATATTGGTCTATATTATGTCCAAAGTAAATTTAGAGAAGTCAGTTCAGAGAGATTGGGAGAAAGTTTCATAATCATAGCTGTCATTTCCACATATAAAAGGTAACATTCTAACTGGACTGTGTGATGTTTTCTATATATAGTGTCACTGATTATCCTTTTCTCTAAATGTAGTGGTGAGATTATTCAGCTTGAGAGTTCTAACATGTAGGCAATCAGCATAGCCTAGTTTGAATGTCACTTTTTATTTACAGATAAAAATTTGAGGGTGAATGGGAGGGTGTTCTCTCAGTGTGTTCACTCTCCGACAAGTTCCCACAAAATTATCAATCTATGCACTTATTGCAAGCATCAAATGCAAGAACAAAATGCTAAATAACCATTGGATGAAAAAGTACTTCTTATGTATACTACAGTTCTTCGTATCTCAATTGATAATGAATCTATTACTTTAATTAAATATATGCAGATTCCTTTCTGCAAAAGAGAATTTTTATTGAGCTAATTTAGATTTTTCCCCATCCTTGAAATGGCAATGGAAAAGTAATATATTCAGATTTTAGTGTATTAAAATTGTATGAATATCTTTTACTTTTTTGCAATAACATAATCTGAGACATTAAATTGATTATCTGCTACCTGAAACATAGTGGATAATAACATTCTGCATAGATTCTATATAAGAGTCATTTCTTGAAGAATATATTCATAGATGGAAATGCTTTGCAGTCTTGATGAGCTTTTCCCAGTGATGTTAGAAGTATATCACAAAAGGACTTCTGCCACCTGTACAGCTGAAAAGAAGCCTGTGTTTGGCATATCACAGGCACCTGTGCAATTATTGAGCTATACTGGGTTTGAAAACATAGTTTTTTTGGGAGTATATTCTCCATATATCTGCTTTCTAGTGGATAATGGGACTTTCCTTGCATGTGAAATGGATTTACCTGGGCTTCATAAATTACAATGTATCTAATATGGTCCCCCAATATTTTGTCATATAATTTGACTTCAAATACTCTTGCTAAAAACAAAACAAAAAAGTTTTTCCCTCGTTGTATAGGTTCCAAACATTTAAGTTAATCCAAAGAAGAAAAAGGCAGCTTGCTTTGAAACAAGAAGGCTAACAAGTGTACAGCGTGCTGATTGTGGACTTCTCAATTACCTCAGCAGGTCCCCTGCCTTGTAAATTACTAGTGATTAGTGTAAGTTTAACCAGCTAAGTATGTTCAGGTTTTACTTAACTGTGCCCTGCAATTAAGTGTCCTATCATATACTATTAAGGCTGATTTACTATCCAAAAAGGGTGGCTTTGCCCCTAGCTTTTAAAGTAGATACTGTATGCTGTATAAAGTAGATAGCCTTTTTCATGAGAAAAATTCCCATTAATAATATTTGAGGTGGCATTGAGTGTCGGCATACTCAACACTGGATAAAAGAGCAGAATGTTTTATAAACATTGCTGCGAGCCACTGCATCAAAAGTAGTATTTTTTAATAAATCACCCCAATTTGCCATTCTGTTGTATAATGTAGTTTTATTAGCCAGTCCCATTTACGTGAAAGTTATGGCAACACTACCTTGAAGTTGAAAATGTTACGTGTTGGATGTAGGCTTTCTCTCTTTCTTTTTTCCACCTCTCCTTAGCAAAAAAGCAATAAAACTGCTTTGTCTGTTGCCTGTTTAGCATGGCAGGATCCATTTCCTTTGGGTAGTGGTTTTATAGGAAAGTTTTTGTATGTGTATCACCCAAGTCTAGCTTTTAACAAATAAAGCGTGCAGTTATAGTGTGGCATTTTATTTTAAAAATTGGGGAAAGTTAACATATTTTTTTAAGAAGTAGGTGTTTCAGTAAATAATGGAGGTACTTTTTTAAAACTTTATATGCCACAATTTACATAGACCTATTTCAAAGTAATTCATAAGATTGTGATTTTTGGATATGGCCACCACTTTGCTTCAATGATGCATGTGCAGTAATTCCACTCATAATAGGTTTTTGTGTCCACCTATTTGCTAGTCTACTTTTAAAATGCATCCTAATCAAAGTTGTTTTAAAAATGGAAGTTTTGATTTCTTAATTTAGTAGCTGATTGACAATGATAACACACAACTTTCTCTTTTCTATTCAATTCTTTTTCAAGTAGGGAGCTCCTCTTTTCTTTTAAAATGATCTGTGACTTTGTATAAATAAATTCAAAGAATTTTATAGATCTCTCACCCATTTCAGCATTCCCTTAGTGTGAACATAAATTTTGAAATGGAAAATGATGCATGTTAAAGGCCTGCCAATGTAGGCGTTTATTAATTCAAAATGCCATTAAACATGTATATATGAGGTCGATAAAGATTTGTGCAATTGAAAGCCTGTTTTAATTTTATATGTAAACATACAAATCAAAGGGTTCAATTCCCATATTCTTTCTTTCTGGTAATTAAAACTGGTACTTTTTGCACATAGGTAACTTTACTGATTCTTTTAAAAAAGTGCTGTTTCTGTGGTATTGTATTCTCTGAATAATATTTAATTTTTTTAACAAGTTAACGTTTCTAATTGTTCAGTTCCTGTGTTTTTTGGCTGGTGTGTAATAAAAGCATTTTTCTTTACATGATTATTTAATACATTTAGCAACCTGTAAATATTTCTTGTTAAGTGCTCTGGAATGTGGTGTAGCAATTGTATTAGAACAGTTTTAAAAAGCATTGTTTTGAAACCACTTTGTTTTGGTTATTTCTATTAAATTAGAAAAGGAAGAACTTTTCAAATGAGTATTATTTTGTAAATTAAAGGCCTCCCTAGACCTATTTGATAAATTATTAGCATGGGAAAATTATGAAAATTTGGCTAGCATCTACACAGTGACTTAAGAATTAAGGGTTATGATTTAATATTACTAAATACATACGCAAGCCTTTTACAACAGGGGCCCCCAACCCCGGGTCCGTAGACTGGTACTGGTCCGCAGCATGCCAGCAACCAGTCCGCACAAACAAGCAAAGCCCCATCCGCTGGATAAAGGCAGCATATGAAACCACACCCCGTCTCGTCCGCGGAAAAACCTTTCTCCATGGAACCGGTCCCTGGTGCCTAAAAGGTTGGGGACCTCTGTTTTACAAGATCTCTGTATGATTGATATAACTCATCTAAACATCAATTTAAACACGCATACAGAAATAAATCCTCAGTGTACACACTATAGCAGGGGTCTTCAAACATGGCCCTTTTATGACTTGTGGACTTCAATTCCCAGAATTCCTCAGCCAGGCACGTTGGCTGAGGAATTCTGGGACTTGAAGTCCACAAATCTTGAAAACCCCTGCACTATAGTGTTTTACTTTGCAAAGTAATGAGACTGAAGAGATAACATTGTCTCAGTTATTAAGAAAAAAAACATATTTTCCATCTTTCTATTCAGGGTGCCCTTTCATTTTGAATACAATGTGTTCTACAATATTAACTGTCCTGTGTTTTATTCACCAGTTTTGTACCTGAATGTAAATAGATGAACTGATGTGGAAGGTTATTTGTGGATTTCATTTAATTATGATGACTACAGAGGCTATAGATGATAAGAATGGAACCTTTATAGAAACTAAGCAATGTTGTAGCACAGCTTAATGAAATGTGAAGAGCTTGTTACTTCATGACATATAGATTTTTGCTTGTTTGTGTTTGGAAGGTCTGTTCTCACAAATGAATATGCACTTAGTCACTGTGAAGTGTGAACAATACTGGTTTTGTATAGTTAGCTCCTATCTGGAATCCATAAATCCAAGATCCAGACTTCACTATCAAACTACCTACCATGCTATTATCCTTGAAGACGTTTCTGGGACAAATACATAGTGCTATGAGTAACTCAGATGGTAAGTGCAATCCATTCTTCCCTTTGAGTAGCAAGGACAGGCTTTATTTCTTGCCAGCCCATCTGCTCTCTGCTTAGCTATCTTGGCGTGTTAGATTTAGTGCTTTCATCCTCTTGCATTGTCTCAGTTTAACCTCTTGAAAAGTCATGCACTTCTTGTAATTTTGTATGAATAAGTTTGAATGTTCATCTTTGGAATTTATAGTCTTTTTTTTCTTTGGATAATCTTCACCTAGTCTCTTTTTACTGCTAGTGAGTTGTATGTGTTCATATTCCACAAATGGTACATACCAGCAAACAATACACCTTGTTGGTCGTTGACTTAACATATTTGCAAGTGGAAACATAGGATAGAAATAATACAACATTATTTATTAGGATGATTCTTCAGTTTTGGCATCTGTTGTGGTGGAAGAAGATAATTATATTCATGGAAAGGGGAACTTTACGAGAAAAGGAATTTACATTTAAACTATGTATTGGGAAATAAGATTTGAATTACTGGCATATATTAAAAGCAAATAAGATTGCTGGAGGCCATTCTCCCTATCATATTTGTTAAAACAATAATTGCATATTTGAAGAAAGTATAAGCATCTACTGAAGTGTATGAATATCTTTGCCTTTTTCAAACAAAATACTTCTGTATTTTGTAGCTGCATTTAAAGCCTGTTAGCTCCCTAACAAACATATAATAGAATTAACACATTGACAAACATTAGGAGATAAGAGTGGTAGCTGGTGAGATTAAATAACTATTACTATTAGCCACATCTCTAAATATTCTGCCAACAATAAGGATGCTATAACATAATGGGTCGTTTCCCCATATTTGTTTGATTAATGTCAAAAGATAGAAGAGCATCAGAGATGGTGTTCAAGTTCACATTGAAGCATTAGAAATCCCAATTTGACATTTTATACACATGATAAAAAGTGACACATTTACTAATGCTTTAAGGCACACTGAAAAACTGAAATGAATACAGTTGTTTAAACATTAGAAGGAAGGTGGAAAATTACATTGCATGATCAGTTCCATAAATACTCTGCACTGAAGACCATAGAAAGGGTCTTTGGACAATATTGGCTCCCTTGGCTAAGTAATGGAGATGAGCACCACCCCTAGAATCAGAAACGACTGGACAGGGAAAAACTTTACTTTTATAAATGTTATATTAGATTACAACATGGTAGTGTGATAGCTCAGCGGTTAAGATACTGGACATATTGGCTGGAAAGCCAATAGTTTGGGTTTGAAACTTGAGTATTGTATGATTGGGTGAACTCCTGTCCTTGCCCTAGCTCCTGACAACCTAGCAGTTTGAAAGTAGATAAATAGGTACCACTTCATTGGGAAGGTAACAGTGCTTTGTGATATCATGTCAACATGACCATGAAATGTCTTCAGACAAGTCTGGTTCAATGGGCCTTGAAACAGGTGAGTACTCCCCCTATTATCAGCAACTACTAATGAGTAAAATCTACAAGGATTCCTTTAGTTTGCAACAATAGTACTACTATTTGGATCACTTAGGAAGAGTGGTATGTAAGAATGCTTTATAGTTTGTTAGAGCTTTCAAAACAAGATAATTCTGAAAATGAGCAATAGTTTTCTATTATGAATACTATAGTATTTAAGCTTTGGCTGTATGCAGGATTCCCTTTTGGGTGATCCCTAATAAGATGAATATTAATAATGTGCAATAAAGTTGTATGATGATACGTTTTGTTGTTCTAAAGCAAAGTGTACGGGAGAAAAATGAAGCAATTATAAAGGCCCCTAAATAAGAATTTTAAAATATGAAAATGAATGGGATGATTAATCTTTTACTATTTGTCTTCTTCCTCCAGCAGTTTTTTCTGAACAATTCATAATTACTTAATAAGTTTTGTTATAGCAATAATATTTTTAAGAAAATGAGGTTAAAGAATAAATGCCATAAATGTTATTACTTTCCCTCAACTACAGAGCAACACCTCAATTGCTCTTGAACTTTAAAATATTAAAAATGTACAGTAATGTACAATTAAATCCAAACTGATTATATGGTATCTATTGTGAGAAATTACAGTAAGTGAGAATATTAATAGCATTCAACTGTTAATATGTGTACTTCACAACTGTTAATATGTGATAAACTATATGCTGGTGAATATAAGCAGACTACAGACATGAATTAAGAGAGACAAGTATGTATTATTAATATATATGATGCATGCATTGTATCATCTAATATGAGTGAGGGATCTGTGGTCTTTACTGAGTTGCATCTCGAAGTAGCCCCAACAAGAAGTATGGCCAATGGTGAGGGATCATGGAACTATACTTCCACAAGATATGGAAAACAGGTTTCAACCAGATCCAAGAAAGCAAATAGCTTGAAGAGGTTAAATAAGTACAATATTTTCAGTGAGTAAAAATAAATAGGGTTGGGGAATGGGATCTCTCTGTTTTGTATCCCTCTAGAAAAAATATCTAATGCAACTGTCATCTTTAGTAAGCTAACACAGGGACATAAATTTATCTACTCTACATATGCAAGGCATATACATGCCTTTTATAATATAGCATGTAACAGAAATGGGCCTGGCAAAAATACTTAGGCCCATTATATCTTGTACACTGAAATCAAGAATATACACAGAGCGCAATAATAACAAAAACCAAACACTGCACTAACCAATCAAAAGCAGGGGGGCATTTTGAAAATACAAACAGCAATCTAATACATAAAATATAATAATAGCACAAGAACACCAAGCTTACCAACCAAATCAAGAAGTTGTTTTTTTGCATTTATAAATGGTGACATACCAAGAACATGCATAGACAAAAAACCCCCAATGTTTTATAAACTTTTGGCTTAATTCTGATCTGTCTTAATATTTGGATTGTTCCTCCCTTTTTTCACAACAAATAAGGTTTCCTCTTCAGCCTATAGCAAACCATGTAAGTCAGGCATGTCAAACTCGCGACGTCACATGACGTCGCGTGATGTATTGGGACTTTCCCCCCATTGCCAGCAATGGGGTGGACACAGTTTTGGGATGATGCAACCGGCCCACCGGCTGGCAGTTTGACATGCCTGATGTAAGTTGTCAAACCACTTGAAATTTTGAATCTCTGAAGTTTGCAATTGTGGCTATCTCAGATCAAAATTTTGCTTTTGTATCTTTATTTCTTGTATTTGAGGTATGTGATACAAATTCAAGAAATTGATGTGTCTTGTCAGGTTCTTTTGGATCTGAAGTAATATGCTGACCTTTCTTTTTTTAAGCAGGTCTGAAGTTAAAGAAATTGAACTGTTTTCTGAGAAACGATTTCTTGTTTTTAGTGGTCTTATTTTACTGTTTTATTCTGTAGTAAATGCTATAGCTTATCCTGGGGTTAGTCTGGTTTCAAACACATTTGACGTAGATGCTGAACACTGTTTTTTTAAACAAAGGATCATTCCTTGCAGCCACATTTTATTTATTAAAGAATCAGCCAAAGTCTTTATGAGAGAGGAAGAATGAAGATACTTCTTCATTGTGGCAAGATTGGGAAATGGAAATGTTTACTTTTTGGAAGTAGTTAAAAAGATAAATTCAAGAAAGAGACAATGAGAATAACCAGAAATAGAGGTTTCCCTCACTTTATAAGAATTCACTATTATGTGAACTTGCTATTATGAAAGGATTCTTTTTGTCCAGGAATTCAGTTTATTATGAAAAAAAAATCTCATTTGGAATTTTTTGCCAGCATAGCTACTTTGCACCAAAGGTCTAGAAACATGCCAAGACTTCCCATCAAAATTATTTGAATATTTTCCAACAAAAACCCTCACTCATGCATTTACCATCATGTTGTACAGTTGTTCTGGCTGTGTCTTTTCTCATTTACTTCTACATGTGGAATACTTACTACATTTACTTATGGAATCAAAATGGCCATCGACATCTTTTACAATCCCTTTACCCAAAATGAATAGGGAAAAAATATTGCTAAAATTAGAATCAATGTTGTATCAAAGTTGATAAAGGAGCCTCAATCCTGGGATATGTTTTTAACCTGGGTGAATTTACTGTTTACAACATAACAAATGGTGCCAATATAATTTGTAGTGCTGTGACGCATTGTGCCTATTTATTTTTTATTAGATATGAGAAATTAATCTATAGGAAAAACATGAAAATGCTTTCACTGTACACAGAATATGAGGCAAGGACGAAAATACATTTGAGCAATGTAGTGCTTAAGACTAATTTTCCAAAATTAGTTGTTCTTTTTGTTAGTTGTGAAGTTGTGTCCGACCCAATGTGACCCTATGGACAACGTTCCTCCAGGCCTTCCTGTCCTCTACCATCTTCTGGAGTCCATTTAAGCTCACACCTACTGCTTCAGTGACTCCATCCAGCCACCTCATTCTCTGTTGTCACCTTCTTCTCTTGCCCTCAATCTTTCCCAGCACTATACGAACTTTTGTTGACAAGGTGATGTCTGCCTTTTAGTGTGCTGTCTAGATTTGCCATGGCTTTCCTCCCCAGGAGCAAGCGTCTTAATTTCTTGGCTGCAGTCCCCATCTGTGGTGATCTTGGAGCCCAGGAAAATAAAATCTGTCACTACCTTCATTTCTTCCCCATCTATTTGCCAGGAATTGAGAGGGCCGGATGCCATGATCTTGGTTTTCTTAATGTTAAGTTTTAAGCCAACTTTTGCACTCTCCTTCTTCACCCGCAACAAGAGGCTCATTAGTTCCTCTTCACTTTCTGCCATTAGAGTGGTATCATCTGCATATCTGAGGTTGTTGATATTTCTCCCAGCAATCTTAATTCCAACTTTTGATTCATCTAGCCCTGCCTTTCTCATGATGTGCTCTGCATATAAGTTAAATAGGCAGGGTGACAGTGTACAGCCTTGCTGGACTCCTTTCCCAATTTTGAACCAATCAGTGGTTCCATGTCCAGTTCTCACTGTTACTTCTTGACCCGCATATAGGTTTCTCAAGAGAGAAATAAGATGGTCTGGTACTCCCATCTCTTTAAGAACTTGCCACAGTTTGTTGTGATCCACACAATCAAATGCTTTAGCATAGTCAATGAAGCAGAAGTGGATGTTTTTCTGGAACTCCCTAGCTTTCTCCATGATTCAGCGTATGTTGGCAATTTGATCTCTAATTCCTCTGCCTCTTCGAAATCCTGCCTGTGCTTCTGGTAATTCTCGATCCACATACTGCTGGAGTCTAGCTTGTAGGATTTTAAGCATAACTTTACTAGCATATGAAATGAGTGCAATGGTGCTATAGTTTGAACATTCTTTGGCACTGCCTTTCTTTGGAATTGGAATGTAAACTGAACTTTTCCAATCCTGTGGCCACTGTTGAGTTTTCCAAATTTGCTGGCAAATTGAGTGTAGCACTTTTACTGCATCATCTTTTAAGGTTTTGAATAGCTCAGCTGGAATACTGTCACCTCCATTAGCTTTGTTTTAAAATTAGTACATTTGTCAATTCATTGAGGTTACAAAATTTGATTCCAAATGCCTGCAAGCCCTTTTTGCCCACTGGTTCAGTGCATCACTTTATGCATTTCTTTTGATGCAAGGCCTTGGGGAGAAGGTAAACCTAGCATGAAGTGTGGGAACTTTGTAGGAATATGAGATGTTACATGATTGCTCTTGAAGTTCATTAATTAAAAGGGGAAGTCCCAAAGGTGCATTTTCCAAAAGGCAACCAGACTTCCTTGTTTTTTTCTTTGAAAACATTTCATTTCTCATCCAAGAAACTTCTTCATCTCTAACTGAAAACAGAAGGATTCACTTGGAAACATAGGAAAGGTGAACTTAAAACTTATGAAACAAGTATTCATGATCTACAAACATAAGCAGATAAATTTCTGCACATAGGGTTGCTAGAACAGGAAGATGTTGCTCTGATGTATGGAAATTCCCTATCTAATAATAGAAGAATGCTGGTCAAGCAAAGCCATGTGGCTTTTTATGAGTGAGGAAAAAAATGCTGAACTTACCGCCCATGCTGGCTGGGAGTTCAAAACTGTACATCTTAAAAGTCTTCAAGATTGAGAAACACTGGCTTAGTGACTTCAAAACTACAAAGATTAAGTATAATCTACAAGAACAAGTGAAACCCCATCTGCTGGATGCAGGCAGCACCCTCTGGTCCACAGAAAAATCTTTCTCCATGGAACCGGTCCCTATGCTCAAAAGGTTGGGGAGCTCTGAATTAGAATATAAATCTACTTATATACCAATGAAAAGGTCTTCAATCAGGAATGACCTATATAGATTGTGTCTCTTTTAACCTTAGTGTTTACTGACATGCTAGAAAATGCCAGACTTCAATAAATCTCTGTTCTGTTTACTTTTATGGGAAGAATCAATTGTCCTTTACATTCATTTGAATTTTCTCCAGGTCCATCTTTATAAAAGAAAAAAAACCCACCAAAACCAGTTTCTTAGCCACAGAGACTTTGTGCATCTTTGTGTATATGTGTGTGCTTACATTCTAAATGTAGTGTTAGCATAACATTTGTTTCTACCTAAACAATAGTTGAAAAATATTGTTTCATGTCTTTTTCAGAGGTTTAAAGATCTTGTGCAACTTTTCTACCTTATCAATTTAGTGATGCCAATAATAGCTGAAAGTAATCCTGAAAATTGCACTCCCAGATAAATATGTTCACATGACATGTTTGTGCATATGTGTGCATACACATAGTTGCTTGTCCACCCTGAAAGGATCAGGAAACAAATACTACAAGAAACACTGGAACTTTATTGTGATAGGATATAATAATAGTATCTTGGAAGCCTGGTAGAGTTTCTCTCTTCCCCTCTTATACTAAAGATAATCAAGATGGGGCAGCTCTGAGTTTCTCTCTTACCTTTGCCTCTCTTTCAGACCTAAAGCTTTATGTAAATGCTCTTGCCTTCTTTCTTTAAGATTATTTCTATATTCCTCAACATTATCAAAAGCTACACACTACACTTCCACTACGCACACACAAATTGAGTGGGCAGGGCCATGGAGTTAGCTATATCTAACTATAGTTAATAACTACAAATTTAATTAACTGTCTGCAAGAACATCAGAACTTGACTCTGAAGGAAGTAAGCCGGGGCCAAAAGCATTGACTTGCCCTATAATAGTATAAATAGCAGGAGAAAGGATGGTTTCCACTATTTATTTCTAAATAAAGAAAGTGACTCAGAAAGATACTGACCCCTGGAGAGTAGGAAACAAATGGGCATTCTCAAGGGGCATCCAACAGAGATATTGATTAAGCAGTTGGGAGTTTTGAAGATTTCTTTGATTATATTTGTATTTAATTCAATTTAAAAAAGATTAGAGCTATCTAATAGTCACCAATTAGTAGTTAGGGGTTTCAATACCTGATTTTACTTAGAGATCATTGGATTTTTGCATACCAAGTTAGTAGCTGTAAGAAAACATATTCAGCACCTAGTTAATAATGGGAGTTTGATAACATTGACATAGAAAATATCACATCTGGATTGCAAAAATACTGATGACCAATGCATGGCAGCAAAGTGAGTTCTCCAAATCCTTTTGCTGCAAAGATATATTCATGTGCCAGTTACAAGTTTAGTGGCTGCATATAAGCCTTGCCTTAATTACTAAGTCCCAGGAACAATGAATGCTGTCTTCATCTCCTGTATTTTGTTTCTCTTTCATAGCATTTTTTCCATACCAACATTTCACATGCATAATCAGGGATGTAGGTCTACACATTTTTCAACACTAAGCCATTGATAAGTAACTACCTTTTTGGCAAGATTTCTTGGATTTTTGTCCTTCCCTCCAATTATAATAAAAAAAAACCTGTGAACATTAAATTTTGTGGAACTTAAAGCCTAGTCTCTATTTTATTTTGTTTATACCTGTATTTTGGTGAAAGATTGCTTATAAAATGAGTTTGAAGTTGCAAATATCGTGAACACTGATAAGAAAATGCTGTTTGTAATCAAGCTGCATTTTGGATACAACTTATACTAAATCCTCTCTCTTGGGGTTTAGGACAATGCTTTGTCTGGGAGCTAATAATGTTCCAATGTGAAACTATCATACAAGACATTGAATCACATATCTGATGAAAATAATGGAGCTCATAATTGTGCTTATGTCTGGTATAATGATAGAAATTTCCAGACTCTGGAATCTGAGAATTAAAGCTTATTCTACTGTGCTATTTCTTCCTGTTGGACTATAATGAAAATTATTTGGTTTTTTTACCCCTTCTGTTTTATTGGGATTTCTCTAATTTGTGCACCACAAAGCTACAATGTGCCAAATGCTTATCTGCACTTATTTTATGTCCCTAAGACCTGAGCTACTGATTTATTGGATATTATAGCTAGAAGTTCCATTTCTGTTGATCATTGAAGCATTTGCTTGTTGCAAATACTAATTGTACAAGCAATTATTTCCAGCATATCTGTAATTCTGACTAGTAGATACCCAGTAAGATTTAGAAGGATTTAAGTTTAACAGCCTAATTATGCCTAGTATTTCAGAAAAAGTGAAAACTGGCCAATGCCTTTAGTTTTCTTTAGATATATGGTGGACCCAAGAGGCATCTCTTGGTATGGTGTGAATGGAATTGTGTGGTAAGTCAATCACTCCCATTGTCCTCAGCAGCTGGCAAACAAATGTTTGCAATGCTGATTCAGTGTGTGAATAATCTTAGAAGTGATACTATTATCCTAATCACTCTGGACAATAAAACAGATCCCAATCAATCAATTAAATTACTTCTGGAAGTTCATAGTCTTCTCATAGTTGACTATTGGGCATTATGAGAATAAAATCTTGGAGAAGGCAGGTCCTTCATATGATTAGATAGCATTTATCTGAGTTGCTAAGAATTATCCATAGTAGTTGTAAAAATTTCTCAATGAAAGAATCCACTCATATTTTTGTTTGTATTGCATTTCTACTTTATATTCTAGCCTCAGAATGCTCCTGAGACCAGAAAAAAATTCACAAAGAGAAATTAGGACAGCCATTGTCAGCCAGCCATATTTGCTTGTAATGCTTGAATTAAGAGAAGCAAAAGACAGCCTAAATTGGTGCTTGAATGAATCCAGGGAAGTTTCTGACTTGGAAATGTCATAGACCTTTGCCACTTCCAGATTCCTTTTTAGTTAGAAAACTCCTTAATGAATCATTAAGGACTGGTAGAGCCAGAGCCAGAGGTAAAAAAAGAGATCAGTTTAGAGTCATTACATAGCCACAAACAAAGTCCAGCCCTCCATTGATTGCTGTTAAACCTTATTTAACTCTAACCAGGTGTTGCCCATTAGTTCAGAAGATTCTTGTACATAGACCATGCAGCAATAAATCAGTTAAACTGGACCTTCAGGTGTGGATCTGATCTTTTGCACATAGCACATTAGGTAGAAGGTATTTTTCTCTAAAAATATTTTGTTCTAATAAATATTTTGAATAAGTTTTCCATTAATTTTAATAGACAAAACATTTTAGCAAACCTTACTCTTTGTTTACAGCAATATTTCCAATCCTGGTCAACTTCAAGTTGAGTCGACTTCATTCCTATAGTTCTCAGCAATAGTCATGCTGATTTAGGAATTCTGGGAGCCAAAATCTACACATCTAGAAGCTGGCAAGGTTAAAAAAAAACCATTGGTTTAGATCATGAAGCTTAAGGCCTCCGCTTATTTAAAGGTTAAGGAGGAGAACTTTTTTTCTGTAAAAGTATATGTTCTAAGGACATTTATCTACAATATCGAGAGCTGAGCTCAGTGACCTTTATTTCTAAGTACCTATAGATTGCTTCTTATAATATAAATGGGTGGGTTTTTTGTGTTTTTACTTAATTAGGAAAAACAGTTTGGCATCAATGTATGGGTTCCTTATTCAAATATTAAAATAGTTTTTAAAAAGTTTGTAAAGTTACCATCAGGAAGAAAAAGATTATGTAGAATTAGCTTATAGTGCCTAACGTGACCTCCTTTTTTATGCTTTGACTATTTATTAGACATTATTAAGCCAACACAAAGGTTATAAAATAGTTTGTAATTCTTTGTGTTCACTAATATACTTTATTAGCAAAACATTTCATTTCATTTTACTTGGAACACAATTCAGTCACTGTAATTTTGTCTCTGTTAACCTAACTTGATACACAAAGAAACATTTAAATAATATATAAAGAAGGGGAAACTATTTAACAATTTAGGTTGTAATATATCTACGTATATCATATACAGTATGTGATATACAGTATGTGAGGACCCAGATTGTTGGGGGCAATTAAGCTGACTTTGTAATAATGCCGCTTGGGGGGGGTGTGAAGCCCTAATAAGCAGGCATATACATAGAATGAAGGCTACTGCTAAGCTTGTAAGCCGCCCTGAGTCTTCGGAGAAGGGCGGGATATAAATGAAATTAAAATAAAAATAAATAAATAAAATTACCACTGGAAAATAGCATTGAGACGGTTTTCTGCTTTTGTAATCTGTTGAACTTTAAATGCCAATATATATAATTGTGTTTCTTCAGAAGTCTATCTCCTACTGATCAGAATGTAGACTGTATTGGTGATAGTACACACCAGATGGTGCTATATGCTGTAGTTTACTCTGAATGGAGGCTATTTGTGAATTTATATGTATGTAGCATGTGGGGGACAATTGATAGAATTTCTACATAATTTATTTTTCTGCATCATCTGTGAACAGGGTCTAACACATTTAGCCATTTAGCTTTGTTTTTCATTTTATGTAAAAAGGAGGGAAAAGAAAGGAAGCCCACAAACAGATCTGATATATTAAATCAAAGCAGACTAACTTAAATCAACTCATTATCTGTGTTAATAATTTAAGTCAGATTATTTATTAAAAAGGGGCTTAATTACATAAACTAATAGATGCAGTCCAAATTTACAAATAGTTCTTCAAATTGAGATTCTCAATGCCTGTTCACATAAAGGAACAAAAATGAATTCTTTAGATCATTGTGTAACTGACTGGGAATGGGTTGCAGTTTTATTTTCTTTTATTTTGCATTTTCTTATGCAATCATAAAAGCCTGCAATATCTGATTTATCACATTCCAATAATTACTTCTAAATAACTTTTATGAGCTTATTTATTTTAAAAATAAATTTGAGGATATTAAAATATCAAACCTTACCAACAGTTAATGGATAAAGATTTATTAAAATCATCATTAAAATTGCTCCCATTAAGTGCAGCAGAAGTTAAAAGAATAATTTCACAACAGACAGCTGGCAAAGCCCCCAGGACAGGATATGTTACCACCAGAAATTTTTAAGGCATTGCCTGTCAGCTATGCGAGCCTCCTTGTTTATTTATATCAATGCCACTGGGCAAAATCCTCTGGGTTAGAAAAACAGGGTGGTAATCCCAATATTTAAAAATGGAGAGTTCATAAACCTGCTAACTTTTGCCCTATAATTGACATTGGGTGTAAACTACAGTATATACAAGGTATCTTTTAAACAGGCTGATTCATTGAAAGGATACTAAGCAGATTAATGGAAGAACAAACAGGCATCAGAAGGGACATGGAACTGTAGATCAATGTTCCACTTTACAATATCTGATTCACAAATCAGTAAATGGACCCTCAAAATAACCTCAAATGGATCTTCAAAATCAATGCACAATGTATTACTTTAACTAATATATAGATTATATGAAGACACTTACATGCAAGTACAGATAAATCAAAGCAGCTCCCTAACAAAGCAGTAAAAATTATAAAAAGTGCCTGCCAAGGCTGTATAATGGCCCCTTTTATGTTTAATTTTTATATAAGCAATGTTGCAGAAGAGCTTAATAATCCTTCCATTTATATCCCATCAATTGGAAGAAAAATTCCTATATTATTAGATGTAGATGATATGGTATACATGTTGACAATATTAATCAAAATGGAAATAATCTATTCAAATGCCAGAAGTTGGCATTTATTCTAGGAAAGAATGCTTACAGATAAATTGTTCCAAAACTATGAGAGTAGTATTTGCTAAAAGACCAAAGCAAACTAGATGGACCCTAAATGGTAAGAAGCTTGAACAATTGGACTTTTTTGTTTTTTTTTCCCCTTTGAAAACATTTTGCTTTTCATCCCAGAAGCTTCTTCAGCCTGGCAGACACTTTTTATTATTTTAATCTGTTCTGTTAGAGAGCTGCTTTGGTTTACCTGTACTTGCATGAAAGTCCAGTTGCCTTTTGGAAAAAGCACTTGGGGACAACCATGACCTGGATGATTGAGAATCTCCATAGACAGCAGCTGAAGTCATTTAAGTATTTGAGCATCCAGTTTACTAAAACACTAACATGGAAAGCACATATATCTTCAACAAGAGCAATGGCCATGAGATCAATGAGAGCTATTTACCAAAAGGAGGACAGTTAGTACTGCCTGTGCTTAAGATCTTTCTGGAGAAAACAATATCACAGTTGACGTATGGGGCATTGAGGTTTAGTAATCTGGAAGAACTAGAAATGGTCCAGAATAAATTCATAAAATCAATCTTAGCCTTATCGTCAGGTATACTATCAGCAATTCTGAGATGAGAAGTGGGCCTTCCATCAATAAATATAAGAGTTAAGAGAGTAATAATGTTGTAGGAAAAAAGTTCTCGTGCCCAATACTTATATGACAAAACAAACAATTTAACAGCAATAGATGGATGAATTTGTGTCTAAAATTACTCTCACAATTCTCCCTAGATCATCTGAGTGACATAAATTATCATATACTGCTGAGAGACTACTTTTTTTAAAAAAAAATGAACAAGATAGCAACTTAATCTTAAGTTGGCTAAGGGGTATCAATATTTTAAAGAAGGACAAAGAATGTCATATTTTATACAATGTCTTACATCCCATTCCCTGAGACAAGCTTTTATAGAACTTTGCTTTCAAACAGTGCCAAACTTCCTATTTGGTGGGAAGATATAAAGCAGGGGTGTCAAACTGCAGGCCTGGGGGCTGGCCGCATCATCCGGAAGCCGCACCCACCCCATTGCTGGCAATGGCAAAACAGTCCCGATATGTCTTGTGATGTCACGTGATGTTGCAAGTTTGACATGTATGATATAAAGGATTATTAACTATAACACCATTTATACGTTTGTAATTTACAGGTGGAAGATTTAACACATTACTTATTACTTTGCAAATTTTATCAAGAAGCTAGAGCTAGATTCATTATGCCCTTGTTAAACCAACTGGAGGAGTCTAGCTTAGAAGGAAAAAAAAAGTTTCTGCTGTCTGATGAAGATGAACATCTAATGAAACAAGTTGCACTATTTGCAATGGGTTCAAGGAAGATACTAAAGCACTTGCTGACAAATAGTACGGAAATATTAGAAGGGATGTATTGAACTAATTATTGTTATTTTATATGAATTTAGTAAAACCTCTGGTTGCAAATAAATATTTAAGTCAATGTCAATTACCTCATTCTGGGTTCCTACCTAGTCAAAGCACAGCGCAAGTATACCAAAAGGATAAAATTGAAACAACATCCCTTCCTAAAATCCAGTGATGAGACCAGCAGATAAAAACAGGAAAGATTTCATTTTAAAAATTAATCATGATTTGGAATGAGTTCTCTTGGTTCTTGTAATAACTCTGACCTGCCAGCCTCCAATATATTCAAGGTGCTTGAACTTTTGCTTCAGCAGTGTTCATCATCTGACTCAAGAGCTGAAAGCTGTCTTGTGGAAATCTAGCAAATCTACCATGCTGCTTGCTACTAACCTAGTGCTGTGATAGTGCTGTGAATAGTGTCCCTGATCTGACTTTAAAGTTCCTGAAATTGAAACAAATTCCCAGAAATAATATTGAGCTTGCTACTTCAAACTCTCCTTTATACACTTCTCAGTGTTCAGTTTTACATTCTTAATAGGCAAAAGATGGAAGCAACATGTGGAGCTTAGAGCGTGGTGTGAATCCTCTCCTGCAAATAATTCCTTTGCATTATACAAATACATTGTTGAAATTCTAAAGGATGATACATGAATGATAGATTGGAAAGTTATATCCTTTACTCATTGCTAGAACTTCAGCAGCCTGCCTGGCATTTACTTCTGTTTCACTGCTCCCTTAGCTGCTTAAATTAAAATTTAATAGCAATATTTTGATAATTTCTTATACAGCTTCATTCATTAAAAAAGATGGATTCCACCAGGGAAACAAGTTATTTATAGCGGATCCTTCTTTTCAGCAAATAACCAGCTGCAGTTCAGCACATCTTCTGTTCCCTGTGGGCCATCTAGTATACATGTTGCTTGTTCCAGAGTCACTGTGGACACGTCATTGGTGGCGAAAATCAACAACATTTTTCTGGCAGACCCTCTTTCTATTTAATGGGTATATAAAAAGCAGAAATTATAATAGGTGCAAATTCTTTTTAGGTGAGAGCCCAGAGTCATTTTACAGTTGCTTATATGGAATTCTGTTTGCCATTTTAATGCCCATTCTTCCAGTTTGGAAAGATCTTTTTGGATTCCTTCAGATTTACTCTTTGCTAACCATTAGGCTAATTTAATCATTTTACTGGTCATCCCTAATTCCAGATTTTCAGGCTTTCTGGCAGAGGAAGGAGGGAAATCTGCTTCCTTTTTATGAAATTGTTCAGGGTTGGAATTGGAACATTTTTATGACTGGGATTGTGCAGATCAGTATTATTCTGTGATATTTTACCATTTTTCTCCCCAGGGCATATATTTGAAGCGGAAAATATTTGTAAGGTTTTTAAAATTAAACATTTAGAAAAAAATGGATTTAATTATGGTATCCTTATTGTCAGGTTCTTTTGTCTTCATTTTTTAATGTTTAGTTACTATAGTTGGGCTAGAGGAGATCAACCCTGACTGCTCTTTAGAAGGCCAGATCCTGAAGGTGAAACTCAAATACTTTGGCCACCTAATGAGATGGAAGGACTCACTGGAGAAGAGCCTAATGCTGGGAAACATTGAGGGCAAGAGAAGAAGGGGATGACAGAGAATGAGGTGGCTGGATGGAGTCACTAAAGCAGTAGGTGTGAGCCTAAATGGATTCCAGAAGATGGTAGAGGACAGGAAGGCCTGGAGGAATGTTGTCCATAGGGTCGCGATGGGTCGGACATGACTTCGCAGCTAACAACAACAACCATAGTTGGGACTGGGACTGATTGTTTAATCTTTAATTTTATACATTCCCAGCAAACCTGATGTTCCAGTGGAGCATTTCTAGGAATATCATGCAATCATACAAAGTTGGTTATCTCATTCATTTTAATGTAGTATCTCCTTGGATTTTTAAAAGAAAAAGATTAATGTTTTAGACTTCGTTCTTGCTGCATTAATTTTGCCATAGATGTTATCTGAGAAGAATGTTGAATGGACGGAACCATGGAAGATCATGAAATTTTCATAAAGTGAATATATATCATTCTTCCTAAAGAAGTTGCAGAGCTCCAGAAATTTGTGGTCAGTTCTTATTTCTTTTCACAGCAAAGAAAAAAAATGATTAGAATTTAGATTTTGTTCATATTTATAGTGTGCATCACACAGTAGCAGAGCTAAGTATAATCCTGAAATTATTTATTTGTTATATGCTTATAGTGCCACAGAGAGTCAATTTGGTATAGTGGTTACTTTGGGCTAGTCATTCTTTCTCAGCTCTAAGTAAGAGGCGATAGCAAACCACTTTTGAAATCTTGCCAAGAAAACTGCTGGGACTACCTCCCCTTCCCCACGTGCCACAAACAAAAGACTCTTGTTGGTATACAACAAACAAATATCCATGGCACAAAAATAACAACAAAAAATCAAACTCAACCACCATACAGTGTAAAAAATAGATCTACACAAGAAATGATTCAAAAGATGCCATCATATAAATGAAAAGAAGCCCCCAGAAAGAATTTTATCTTCACTTGCTTCTGAAGGTTTTCAGCATTTGGGGTCAACTGACTTTGTAAGGGAATTTTTTTCTATATCTCGAGACCATGGCTGGGTCCCTGCTAATCTGTGAAAGATTGCCACTAAGAGAAGGGGTGGAAAACATGTGTGCATGGTTATGAATTCAGGGAGGCAGGGAAGGAGAGTGATCATGGATGTGTGTGAATGAAGGGGGAAGGAGGGTACAGTGTTATGTGAGTGAAGAAAGTGAGGAGACTTACTTGAGTGATTTGTCTCAATTAGTACTTATCACAATTAGCACTGCTTATGTAAGATGCTTTATCATTAGCATTGATTCTTCTTTTTACAAAGCATACCTGTATGTTTTGGGGTTTGCTGATAGAAATTCTATGATTGTGATATTTGGCAGGATCTCATTTGTTGTGGGGGTGAAGGAGGAAACAGGTTAGATGCAAATTGCCTACAGAAATTTCTTTTATTTCTCTCCCTCTCACCCCAAAGCATGGAGAGTTTTGAGAGGAAGGGATTACAAGAGAGTAAGCAATGGAGAATGTACCAGTTTGACTGTGTAGCATACTCTCTTCATAGTTTTAGATGTGTATTCCCATTCTTATAAGCTTTCTTCTCCAATTAATGTAATTATAAAAATAAATTTCCTTCTTGCAAATTATTCCAGCACTGGGATAAGCATTTCAAAGGTTAGGGAAGTGGGAAAAAGAAAAGCATAGTTATGGTCATGAAACATCCCACTTAGTGATTGCTTTGCTTAATGACAGTCCTTGCCATGACTTTAACAGTTCCACAAACCTACTATTTCTTATTTTTTCATATTTGAAATTTCTAGCTGAAAGGATTAAGATACTTTTTAATAGCCTGTTTTATATGAGAGTGAATTATCTTCTTTTTTTAAATGCTTGGGCAGCTGATTAAAGATTCCCTGATTGTTAAAAGTAGACAAAGGAACAATCAGAACCTGAGTCACAGTACTTCTTCACAGGTGGAATTGTCTTCACTTTTGTTTTGATCCTATCTCTTTTTACTTCACCCCTCCTTTAATTCCCTGCAAGCATGTGCTCCCTGGCATGTCAGCCAACACTCTGGAGTAATTAATTCATGGGGATAATTAAATTCATGTGAGATTAGTCCAAGGTATCTGTTCTAAATGATGGGATATCTAGATGACTGCAGAAAGTCCACAGGCAGAGTTTGGAGGGAATATCATCTAACTCAGAAAGAGATACCATAAAGTTTTCTCAATAATTGGGAATAGTGCTGCAGAGAGCAGTTACACACATATCATAGTTACATTTTGTGCTTATACTGTTATAGTTTTGTATTTGAACATTGGTGATTATGTATCACATAATCAGTTCACAATGCCTCAAGCATTTGTCTTTTTCTTTCCCTCTGTTTTAAAGTTGGTTTAATGTAAAAAAAACCATGTTACAGGTAATCCTTAATTTACTACCATTTGTTTAATGGTTCAAAATTACAATGGTCTTAGAAAAAGTGACTAATGACCTGTACTTGCACTTATGGTGTCACACCATCCCTGTGATCACTTGATTGCAAATCATTTGATCATTTGATTATCATGACTAGTTGTAGCATCCTGCAGTCACATGATCATGAGATTTGAATTTTTTTTCCAATTTCTGACAAAAACCGCACTGGAGAAACTGGATTTCCTTATTCATTTTGTGGTTCACTTAACAATTGCACGAATGACTTAACAACCACCCTGAAATATTTGTAAAATTGAGTCTGACTTGACTGAAGATGCCAATGAGTTATGACGTAAATTCTGATCTCAGTTGTGGTCGTAAGTCAAGGACTACCTGGTATTCCTTTCAGGACGGCAGTGAACCAGCTGTGCAACTCAAGCACAAGTATAGTTATAAAGGTAAAGGTAAAGGTTCCCCCGCACATGCGTGCTAGTTGTTTCCGACTCTAGGGGCCGGTGGTCATCTCCGTTTCAAAGCCGAAGAGCCAGCGCTTGTCCGAGGACATCTCCGTGGTCATGTGGCCGGCATGACTAGACACCAAAGGCGCACGGAACGCTGTTACCTTCCCACCGCAGTGGTCCCTATTTTTCTACTTGCATTTTTACGTGCTTTCAAACTGCTAGGTTGGCAGAAGCTGGGATGAGTAACAGGCGCTCACTCTGTTATGCAGCACTCGGGATTCGACCCACCAAACTGCCGACCTTCTGATCGACAAGCTCAGCATCCTAACCCACTGAGCCACCGCGTCCCTAGTATAGTTATACAACCCCCTAAAAAAATAAAATTAAATAAAAAAGAGAAGGGGAAAGAAACGTTAGAGAAGCATAATAGATGCATTGATCTGTGTGGCAATGACATTTTCTTAATCTTTAATTCATTACATTTTCCTGACTTGGAAATACGTCTCCCCCTTTCTCCATATTCTGTTTTCCACTCCCACATATATTTTTTGCGGGGGGGGGGGAGAGAAGTAAACAAGCAGTGAAATGGGTATTCATATAGCTACAGCTGTAAACCACCCAGTGTCACTTAGATAGTGAGATGGGTGGTGTATAAATGTGATAATTAAATAAATACAACAAAATAATAATTTTGGATGCATATATGTAAATGTACATATTTACATGAATAGGAGATTTCAGAAAATTCTCCTAGCTAAAAATGCGCTTATCATTTATTATGTATATAATTTTATTTATATTATTTGGGAACATTTTTTCCAACCCTTCCAGTTATGAATGCCATCTATATTTTTTAGCTTTGATAACATAACATAGTTGAATGTTGAATGTGGCTCTAGTTATTTAAACCCAACAGATGCATTTTCATCCAACTGATACATTCTATATCCTCTTCTTATATGTGAAGTTTTAGTTAGTTGTGCTAGAACAAAGATAGCCTGCCATTTAAAAAACAATGGCGTAAACAATTAGAATCTGCATGCTATTTTAGACACAGTTGTCACAGATACAAAGTTGTCAAATCTACATGTCTAGCCCAAGCTATAGTATCTCAGTTTCATAATACCTCCATTCCCTTAATATATCTATGACGAAAATGAAACTATTAGCAGTAAACTTCCAGACTATACCTGGAATTATCACTAAACTCAGAAAGGTTAAGTATCTATAATTTATAAGACACCCTCCAGATAATCCCATAAAATGAACTGCTGAAGCTTTGATGTTGAAAAATACACCTGTGGTAGCCAGGCGATTTCTTTTCAATTGACCCAAATATCAGTAGGGTTAACACTAAATGTCACTTAATGCTCTCTATTTGCATCCATTAAGCAAGTAGGTGGAAAGGAAATAAGGTAAATAAACAGCTATCTCATGTGAACCTGAATAGCAATTGGATTTAAACATCTAAATAGATGTCCCTGATGTTACAGAATGAGACCCATAGCTATATAATTTCTTTGACATAATTTCAGTAATTGTATCTGAGGAGGAAATGTGAACACATGAGACAATGGAAGAAATAATAGCTTGTAGCACTGAAATGTACTTTTCAGTTATGTTTTATTCCTTCAATTCCAGACAGCAGTCAAGAGCTGCTAGTTTTGTAGATGAACCAAGAGAAAAGACAAACATAGCTCAAAGTGCATTTGTCATCACTTATATTCTACATTTGCCACTGGTCAGTCCACTAGTATGTACGGAACACCATCCACATCTTATACTGTTGGATAATTTAATATGTGAGTCTTGAGAATATAGATTAGGTCTTAATACTGTTTTTGCTATCAGGCACTTACTTGATCCCTGTTCCTCATGCCTTGCTATCTCTACCAGGGAAGGTGATCTCTAGTAGATTGTGGGAGTAAATTAATTCCAGAAATTAAGAAGGCAATGATTCTAAGCTTTTAAGGAAGTGCTATTATTTCTGAAGAAAGCTATTTTGTTTTCAGACTTTGCCATCTGTAATTGGATACCAGCGGTGGTTTTGCTATCAAGGTTATTCTGAATGCTCTATGGGATGATCTCAGTTGGAACTGATAAAAGCGAAGTTGATTTTCTTTGCAATGTCATGAATTGTACCCTGAAAGCCAGTCTGAATTTCATTTAGACGGTATTGTATTGTGGTGGTTCTATTTAATAATGGATGGGCATATTTAGTTTGTGTGGTTTTTCAATTCAATCTCTTATATTTCCAACTAGAGATTTGAAGAAATGTGGGAAAGAGAGGAAGACATGTGAGAAGCCAAAGCTGTCTCATTGTCTGGCATCTGGGAAATAGAATTCATATAGAAGTAGCTGAAATAAATGCTTCAACGCTGAAAGATAAGACTATGATGAGATCCTTGTATGGATTCACCCTTTGACGCTGGAACCAAATGTGGCTTATAAATTTCTGAAGTTTGGTAAATGTTCAAATATTATTCCTCAATATTTTCCAGCCATTTTAATTTGCATTTTAAATTGAAATGTTTAATTCAACATTCAAGCAATTCAAAATTTCTTATCGTCTTATTTTTAACTTTAAAATAAAAAGCAATGGTTGAAAGAAAATACCAGCACAAAGTATAGGAACCTAAAGCTTACTTAAGAGCTAATTGAAAAGAAAACAGTTTTGTTTCCAGTGTTTTACAGTAATAAACCTAGCTGCTGATAATAAGATATAATAATACCTTAAGCTGCATTAAGAAATACATTAAGAAATACAGTAGGAAATACAGTAGTATTACTTTATGACAGGGGTGTCAAACTCAATTTCATTGAGGGCTGCATCAGCATTGTGGTTGCCCTCAGGGGGCCGGGTGGGTGTGGCCTGTGTGGGCGTGGCCTACTGGGTGGGCGTGGCTAAAGTGCATATGGCCTACTGGGTGGGCGTGGCCAGCTCTACATCATTCGCATCAAGGGTGCCTATGGGGGCCTGGGCAGGAGTGGGACAGATCTGAGGGTCTCTGGCAGAAGGAAGGTCTCTGGGCCAGGGCCAAGGCAGTGGGGGCCGTTCCCTCAGTGTTTCCAGGATGGCTTCGCGGGCCACATGAAACCACTTCGCGGGCCGGATCTGGCCCCCGGGCCTTGTGTTTGACATGTCTGCTTTATGACTTCTCCAGTTTCTTTAAAAATATTTGACTTACTGGGCTTTATCACTACAGATTTTCTGTACACATCTGTTTGCATATCCACACATTCTAGAAGAGTTATATCTGTTAACAACAGTATAATTTCAGTAGAAATTTTTGACAACATTCTGAATTCTCTCTGTGTCAAGAAAAAAACCCAATGAGATTTATCAAGCTTACTGTTCAAAGTATATTGAAAGTATCAAGGGAAACTGCTGTGTTTAATATAACACATTTATATGATATTGATGTCTTACTAGTAAATGGAAGAGACGCATACTGTTCTTTAAATATTCTTAATTGACTTGAGTGATACAAGCAATGTATTTTGTTAAAGGAATGATTTACCTGACTTGTTTGAAACCACGTTGGTAGTTTGTGTTTGGGATTTGTTTGGCAAAACATATTCAAACATTACAAGTTTGCAAGATTTATAATTAATTATCTGATTAATTATAATACTGAACATTTCCAACCCCTCTTTTCATAATATTTTTAACAAACAAAATTACTTTTCACTCAACCAAATGCTTTACAATTTTATAAGGATAGTAAAGCTATTTGAATTTACTTTACAGTATTTTGCATTATATTTAACATGTTATATTTAATCCTCTAATTAAATTTGCCATCTCTCTTCTAAGAAGAAATTTGGATTGAGCTGGAGAAATATAGTTGCCTAATGTATCTTACATCTCTATGATGACTTTTCAGCTTAAAAATTACTAAAACTTGTTTTGGTCCAAAGATACAGTATGATATATTCTTGTTAGTGTATTATTACAATGTGCTTGGTTATTAAGTATAGATTCCAAACAATCTATACCTGTGATTTTAAAATCTGTCATGATACTACATACTGTATCTCATTGTAGATAGATGGCCATGAAAGTCTATGAAAACCAAAAATTAGAAGGAATTGGAAAGCACATTTTCAGACTAACAAATTTTATTTTAAAGCATAAGCTTTAGTGAACTGTAGTTCAGTGAGTGAACGTTTGTCTTTTTAAAACTTTCAACAATAAAAATACAACAAAGTAGAAAACCCTAATAATATCCCAAATGGAATCTTTCAGGAATAGAAGAAAGGCTATCCCATGTACTGAGGATGACCCCTAATTCACTGCAGGGAGATTCCTCTGGTATAGGCAAGAAGTACATGATTAGGTGATTTGCTATCTTAGACCTCACAAATCTGGTTTGTGAGAGCAAGTATTCAAGAAGTGATGGCTCAGTGTTGTCTCCAGGATGTAGTTAACGTTGCTCCTGATTGTGATTTTTTTTTGCAGCTTCCTTCCCCCATCCCCAATTTCTTTCCATTCTGTTGGCATGTTTTTTTAAGAATATTTGAGGGGAAAATGGACTATATTTTCTCTGTTTTTGGTTGGACTAGAAAGGGAAAGTTGGGAGAACTCTAACCCAGTTAAAAAACAAGTTACCATTTCATTTTTCCTTACTGATGAATCTTGTCTACTTCCTTTAATCACCTCTCCCAATTCCACCACCCCCACTTTTTAATTCATTCCCATTACATTTCCCTGTCCTCCAAATTTCCTAGCACCACCTCCCAGTGATGCCTGCATGCTTATTTGGGGTGGGGGGGAAATCACTATTAAATTAATACTGAGTTGCAGAGGGACATGGAAAAAGCTCTTTCCACTTTAAATCCAAACTGGACTTTACCACTTCCCCGTTCAGGTTACACCCACCTTTTCCACCCTGTAAAAGTCCAGATTCAGACTCCATGACTGGGAAGGGGCCATTGATTTAGTCAGAGAAAGGGCTAGGGCAAGATCTATGATGCTGGGAGGCTGATATGATGGGGAGACTCAACATTGGTAGTATGTAGACTCCTCGGCTTGTGTCATTGTGGCTAGTGAAGTTGAGGGAGAGCCAATTTGTTATATATGCAGGCACCTGCATAGCAACAGCCACCAGGGGGCGTTGGCCTGAACAGTTTTGGCGGGAAACCTAGTTTCGGTGGGAAACCTAGGGCCAACCCCATTGACTGTCCGCCTACCTGGCTAGGTATTTAAGGAGGCCAGGTAACCCTCATTCTCTAGTATGCTACCCCCCCAAATAAAGAGCTGAACACGTACTCCGGCTGGCGTCTCTTCCTTGCGTCGGACCCACTACATTACACAATTGTTGGACAAAAGCTGCTTTTCTAACACAAGCAAAGGAGTGAGGGTGCTTTAGAGTTATTAACACTTTAATGGTTTCTTGTCCTGAATCGGAGTCCTCAGCTAATGATGGTGACCCAGGGGTGACAGAAAACAGAATTCCACCAAACCATGTAAGTTCCACTGCTTCCTATGGTCAGAACATAAGAAACGCTTTGATATTTGTTCTACTGCTACACTAATTATTTCAGCAGCCTCCAGTTTTATTCTGCTGGAATGCAACCAGCCTGGAATGTTCTAAATGGAGCTATTTTGTTCTGACCCTGAAACACAGAATGTTCTAACTTTGTGTCTGCCCCTATTAAATCATTATCAGGAGGGAGGCATTCACATGATAGAAATCCCTTCAGAGCTTATATCTATTTGGGACATAGATAAGGAGTTGGGGGTTTAGAATAACAAGCTGAGAACTGGTTTATCAAATTGCCTTTAAAAACATAAAATGACTGTCCTTTTAAACAACACAGCTTGAGTTAGCTTGAATTTTTATCAGGTGAGGAAATGCTCTGCCACTCATTCAACTTTAGTGAGTGTATTGAATTAAATTACAGTAAGTTGTCTTTGTCTGATAATTACATCCCTTGCTGCAGTTGAGACTGAGGCCAACTTAGTTGCATTGTAGGGAGCCTTGGAAGGGAGCGATAAATGTCTTATGATTAATGAAATGGATTTGTCTTGGAATTTTATGTATTAACTATTGGTAGGAGACTAGATTGGAGAATCCAGTTTCTTTCGCATTTTCCCTGTTTGAACTAACTCTAATTTGTTATGCCTGAATTGGATCAACTTGCCAATGTGTCCACAGTAAAAATGACAATAAAGGTTATCTATCTACCTATCTATCTATCTATCTATCTATCTATCTATCTATCTATCTATCTATCTATCTATCTATCATCTACTGTATCTATATGTCATCTATCTAATAATCTCATTGTGTATGACTATAAATAAGAAACATTACTTAAGGACAATGTTTGAATCCTAGGCCATTATTAGGACTATTGTGAAGTATTTTCATTTTTGTTGAGAATTAAAAAGTCACTTTTTTTGTTTGAAGGGCTTTCTTTGTGAAAAAAGATGGAAAAGATGGTTATGATGAAATGACCACTTTGGACATATATGCATTTGTGTATGTGTATGCAAAACAATTACAGCTAAGGATAATTTGAGAAGTCATTGATGAAGCTGATATTTTTGGCTTCATTTGCTTCTCTTTTCTTTTCTTTTCTTTTCTTTTCTTTTCTTTTCTTTTCTTTTCTTCTTTTCTTTTCTTTTCTTTTCTTTTCTTTTCTTTTCTTTTCTTTTCTTTTCTTTTCTTTTCTTTTTTTCTTTTCTTTTCTTTTCTTTTCTTTTCTTTTCTTTTCTTTTCTTTTCTTTTCTTTTCTTTTCTTTTCTTTTCTTTTCTTTTCTTTTCTTTTCCTGTGCTTCTTTTGATTCCCTAGTGATGCTTAAATTTATAGCTCTTACGAATACGGTACCCATATGTTGATATTTGTTTTTCACTTGCACTACTGTCTCATGTTGTAATGCCACATACATCAAAAAAGGCAAGCGCCTCTTGTTATTTATGTTGTCTTTAATTTTCTTTTTTCATCTTATACTTCAACATTATTATGAATCATTTTATGTGGCAGTATAAATTTTATAAGCCACTGTTGGCATTTTTATTTTTTCAGGCTTTTAAATTAACCATTTTGGCTTTGAAGTACTGTATTATGGGAAATCTTTAATAAAGAAATTAAACAAAAATGATGTGCTTGGCATGATAAATTATGGAACTTACCTAAGGCCAAATATATATAAAAGTTACATATATAACTTTTCCTTACTTTTAATTATTTTATTTCAATTCTGTTGAACTCAACATTTCTACTGTCCTTCTGAAACGTTATGATATTTCCTGCTGGATACAATGAAGAAGGAGAAAACTTGCAAATAACATCCTCTCCCTTAATTTTTGTAACTTGATTCTTTCTTTATAAACTCAAAAGTTATGCATAGATAAGTGAAGTCAGTATCAGAGATCGGCTCATACCAGCTCATGGCTGTTTCTCTTCCTGTTCCTCTAGTTTGGTACCATCCCCAGTTAGTGCTCCCTCTGGGTTCCCTGCAACTACGGGAACTATGGATTACCTACGGGAGCACCTACTGCCGGCGTCAACCTCCCTCCGTCCTGTACGTTCCCACAGAGAGGGCCTCCTCAGGGTACCACCGGTCAGAGAATGTCGGCTGGTGACCCCCAGGGGGAGAGCATTCTCGGTGGGTGCACCAATCCTTTGGAACCGCTTACCGGCTGAACTCCGGATGGCCCCCGACCTTCGCTCCTTCCAGCGTGATCTAAAAACTTATCTATTCGAACAAGCCAGCCTGGCCTGATGGGTTTGGGTTTTAACATTATTTTAACTAACCTACTACATTGGGCACAATCATTTAACTTTAAATCTTGCATCCTGTATTCATATTTTTGTTGCCCTGTACACCGCCCTGAGTCCTTCGGGAGAAGGGCGGTATATAAATCAAATAAATAAATAAATAAACTGGGGGATGGAAAAAAATATTATACTGTGAAGTGAAGGTGATTGCAGCATGGTAAAGATGAGCTCATTCAAACATGAAAGACTTCTTCCAAATCAGAAACCATCACTTCACTTTTAATTATAAGTTGCCCAAAGCTTACAAGCTTTTCAGAGTGAGTGGGTGACACATAAATTTAATAAACTACAAATGCAGTAAAATATATCCATTTTACTGTAATTTCTCTCAGTTTTATTTATCTGCCACATTCAAAAATGTGAATGTACTAAGGTTCTCTCCCTTATGTTATTTAATAGTTATATGAAACAGAGGCTACTCTTTGGTACAGGGTACATCCCAACTCCAGATGATATTGTGGGCTTCTTGAGGCTGTCAGGTACTCAATAGGGAGAAACAAAACTAAACCTTAGCAAAAGGTGAGTGCTATTTGTTCATAGGCATCCCGACCTGTTTAGAAATACTGTACCTGTTCTAGTTATGGTTCTAGACAGGATACTACTTTCCCTACTTCATAACTTGCAGATTCTTCTGTATAAGCAGGTGGGACAGTGATCAGGGTTTGTTTTTTTTTTTTTGCCAGTTATATCAGTCATTGCCCTGTCTGGATCAGGAGCTTGGTAACAGTGACTCTTGCTTGCAGTTGGATCATTTGGAAGCCACAACTGATCCAGAATGCAATGTCCAGATTGTTGGCAAGGAGACTCTACCATTAAATAGAATTTATAGTCACTATATTCTTCCAGGCCTAATTTAGATTTAAGGTTAGTTATTACTTTTAAAGTCTTACAGTACTCCATCTTGTCCAAAATGATTCTGGAGAAAGTCTAGCTTAATGTCCCAAATGCATGGAAAATGAGAGGTCGGTGGACATCTTTTCTATGATGGGCCATAAAATATGGTGACCCTGGATATACATTTGGCTCCCTCAATCTTGATACTTAAGAAATTTATAAAGACTTGTAGATAGGTTTATGGATGGTTCTGATGCCTATTCAGGATGAGAGGTGATCATCTGATTTTAGTTACCACTGTATTGTATATATTGAAGGTTATTGTTACATGAGAATCTTCCTTACACATGCCAAGAATCATTGGTTTATAAATATTAATATTTTTTTAAAATCACACAAACATGTTGATTTTAGTGGCAAAAGCTGTACATTTTCATGATTCCTTCAAGGCCTGTTTTATTGGCTTCTTAATAATCTAATATTAGTAATTCTATTTATCTGAATAAAGACTATTTTCCCCCAATAACGTAATAATTTGAAATGGGAGGGTGATCTTTATATTTGTTGAGATACTGGAAAACTATATCTGTCCAGTCTTATTTGGGAGGTAGAATTCCATGTTATATACATTTCAGATAAGCATGGTATTTACTATTTTTAAAAAAGTTTTGAAAATCAAATTGTAAGTCTGATAGAAATGTGATTTTAGAGCAGATTTTCTCAGTCTGGTATCTTCCAGTTGGAAGTAGACGATAGTTTGACATATTCAGGTTTGGAGTATTAATATATCTTAACGTTGAGAGAAGTTATTATGGAATTTAAAGCATTTTATGCTAGGAAAGATCTGGGCTCTTTTAGTCTTTTAGAGCCAAGTAAGCACATTTAGATACAGTAGAATTTATTCTGAGGAAACTTTCATAAGATATTTTAAATTCATGCAGACATAGTAAATCTTTGAAGTGGACATAAGCCCGAAAGAACAAGTATTAATATATTTTTATCACTGCATTTAAGAAACTGCAGTTAAATCTTCTCCTAGTGAAGAATATTATACATTTTTAAAATATATTTTCAGGACATGGATGATCCCAGATAAGTATTTTTTTCATGGTGAAAATTTCCATTTTTTCTAATATGCCTTTGTGTTCTTTCCTGGGTTTTGCCAAGGTCTTACTATCCCCCATTGACAAGTGGTAGGAAGAGAAAATGGGGGTCTTTGTAAACTTACCTAAGAAGAAAAGTATGACTTCTGGCAACATGCAAATCCTTCAAATGGATCACTTTATGTCTCTTCATGTCTAAAGGAATAGAATAAGAAATTCTATATGAAGAAATCTCTCAATATAAGGTCTAGTTGGCTTATTGAAATAGGAATGGATGGATATCATTTAATGAACTACAGTCTGATTCACAGTGAGCAGTCTGATCACATTCTTCCTTATGCTGTTTAGGAGTTCTAGAAGCTATAGTATCAACACATCTAGAGAATTGGGACTTCTCGCTCCCTTATATGAGTAGGCCTTACTCATGCATGAATAAATCTAACCAGAGAATAAAATAAAAAAAATATTCAGAAGATCTGTCTCCTTTCTTTTATAGTGTGGACCAAATGATGGAAAACAGTATATAATCTTACTTGATTAATACTAGAGGTCTTTGCTCAACCGTCCAGGTGGTGGTGAGAACCCTGGTGCAGACCCAGTTTTAAGTTGTGCTATTAGTTTGGCAAAAAGATTGAAATGGAAAAATCAACTAAATCAAAGGTGAAGTCATGGGAACCTGAAATCATAGAAAAGCAAATTTTATTTATGCTCAAACGGAGAACTGGAAGCAGTTATCCTATCAAGTTTTATATTAAATTGTATAACCTATTATTAGACATCTAGATATATATTGCAAATGAGGCAATTGGGGCACAGATGTTAAGGGGTGCTGCTGATTTTTTTCTCCTTCTCCCTTTTTTCCTCCTCTGTTTGGAGGTCAGTGCCATGTAATCACTAGCTACGCTAACAATGTGTTAGTGGAATTGCAATGCTGAGTTTTGGGTATCACCATGTTGGAAAGTGTGGGCTACCCTAATGGAAATTCTCTGTTCAGCTCTGTGAAAGAGACATTTGTGCCAAATCTTGTCCACTAGATGCTGCTTGTGTTCCCTTTATGTTTCTTTCTGTGATTCTTTGAGAAAGATTCCCAGTATGCTAATAAAGATGGTTAGAAATTTATGTTAGTTGTTTACTGTGGTTAATTGCTGATACAAGGTATTTATATGGAGTGTCTGCTCAGGAAGGTACTTTACCTTTGGCTTGGCATGTAGAAATTGATGGAAACATGGTGCAATATGATATCATTACTATTATCATTATACAATTTGCATTATTAAGATAAAGCTACTCAGTGTCACTATTCAATTTCTTAATCATGCTGCCAAATTTTAGATGGCATATGTGCTATGTGAACTTGTGTTTAAAGATAGTTTAGATAATGTCTTTTTTATTCATTTCTAATCAACTTTAAGATGCTGATTTTATTATGTTTATTCAATTTGTAGGTCGGCCATCTCAAATACATGACTCTGAGCAGCTACCAATTATTGAAAACAAAATACAAACATAAAATAGTAAATAAATTTTTAGTCATGAAAAGTAGAATAACTTGGGAGCAGGTTTTCTGGCACATATGTCAATTTGTCTTATATTGGCTTCTAAAATATTTCCTGTGATGATCTTTGCAGGACTGTAAGGCAAAGGAAAACTGAAGTAAGATTGTAAGTACACTTTCTGCTTTGCTTAATGACCTGGTTGCTAGTCCCAGTTGTAGCCACAAAATGAGGAGTACCTGTATTTGTAATAGGTATTTTAAACTGTGGTTTGAACTACATAATTAAATGTGATGTGAAAAATGGAATTATCAATTACCAAAAGTGAAAGGTATTTTGCTGGTTATTTATTTATTTGTTTATGATTAGTATTAAGTAGAAAAGAAGCAGACTTATTTCTACAAGGTAATATCAGATTCTAGGAAATTAATGAAGCCTGACTCATTAATCGTATTTTTGCTCTGACCTTTGCATGCATCATGCTGAAGTTATAGAATAGGCTTTAACTCTTCATGCTACAGTTAGGGAGAGTTCAAATATACACTAAGTTTTGTAAAGTGCTTATCAGCCCCCGTCCGACGAAATGAAAGAATGCGACCGGAACGAGAGCTGGTTCTCCTGAGCAACGTTTATTCACTTCATAAAGAACCACTTGAAGACAGGCCGGTAGGCCCGACAGTGCTCTTAAATAAAATCAGCAGGGAACAATGAAAGGGTATATTCTCTGTCTAAATGCTGTCTAAAGAAGTACCTATTTTGTTGACAACCTAGATCCATATCATGAAATAATAATATTTATTTATATTATTTGTATAATACAGTACTTTTAAGATTCTGAGTGCTTGCTGAAATGAAAGATATGAAAGATTGGATTGAGAATGTAACACTTTATCATGTTTTTGAGATATTTTATTTCATAAATAACTTCTATGGAAATAAAATATTGTATCTGTAGTGGTATGAAAAAGTATGTCCTTATTTATTTATTTATTTATTTATTTATTTATTTATTTATTTATTTATTTATTTATTTATTTATTTATTATTTATTCCATTCTAATATAGTCTGAATGAATAGGTAATGAAGTCTGTTCCTAATATCATTTAATTCATAAAGAAAGTCATCTAAAATGGGATGTGCCAGTGTGAAAAACAATTGCCTCCTTAGATTCAGTAATTGGTTGTACCATCTTTAACTTCAATGACTGGATCTAAATGCCAAGTTACCTGGGCTTGAAGGTGCTCTGTTAACTGAATGCTGAGGCATGCCTTTTCAATGGAACCTCCATCTTGTTCCAGCCCAATCTTTGCTTGCATTTTGATAAGTGATTTGGATGAAGGGATAGATGGGGAACTCATCAAATTTGCAGATGACACTAAGCTAGCAGGAATAGCCAACACTCCAGAAGACAGGCTTAAGATACAGAAGGATCTTGACAGACTTGAACATTGGGCACTATCTAACAAAATGAAATTCAGTGGTGAAAAAAGTAAGGTTCTACATTTAGGTAAGAAAAACCAAACACACAGGTATAGTATAGGTGGTTCCTTGCTCAATAGTAGTAACTGTGAGAGTCCTAGTGGATAATCATGTAACTATGAACCAGCAGTGTGCTGCAGCTGCCAAAAAAAGCCAACACAGTGCTAGGCTGCATTAACAGAGGGATAGAATCAAGATCAAGAAGTGTTAATACCATTTTATAATGCCTTGGTAAGGCCACACTTGGAATACTGCATCCAGTTTTGGTCACCACGATGTAAAAAAGGTGCTGAGACTCTAGAAAGAGTACAGAGGAGAGCAACAAAGATTAGGGGACTGGGAGCTAAAACATATAAAGAACAGTTGATGGAATTGGGTATGTCTAGTTTAATGAAGAGAAGGACTAGAGGTGACATGATAGCAGTGTTCCAATATCTCAGAGGTTGCCACAAAGAAGAGAGTGTCAAGCTATACTCTGAAGCATCTGAAGGCAAGACAAGAATCAATGGATGGAAACCAATCAAAGAGAGAAGCAATCTAGAACTAAGGGAAAATTTCCTGACAATTAGAACAATTAATCAGTGGAACAACCTGCCTCCAGAAGCTTTGAATGCTCCAACACTGGAAGGGACTGGACAACAATTTGTCTGAAATGGTATAGGGTTTCCTGCCAGAGCAGGCAGTTGGACTAGAAGACCTCAAGGTCCAGTGGTGGGATTCAAATATGTGAACAACTGGTTCTCTGTGTGGATGCTGCTTCCAGAAGTCCATTCTGGGCCTAGGCAACAAAAAATTAGCTACCGGTTCTGCTGAACTGGTGCGAACTGGCTAAATCCCACCACTGCCAAGGTTTCTTCCAACTCTATTGTTATTGCTTTGTTATTGTTATGCAAAAATAAACCTAGGTACTGCCTATGATTGTTGATACCAATTAAATTCCTCATCTAATGCAACATGTACGGGAAAGAACTTCATGTACCAGTGATTACTTTCATTGCAACGACACTACTCTTCTTACAGATGCTGGAAATTATGCCAAGATTAACCACAATGTGATTTCTGGCACTCAGAAGGAATTAAGTGCTTTCCCAGTGAACTCTATTAAACACAGAGCTGCATTTTTTTTTCCAACCTTGGAAAAGGAGAAACATTCACTGGCCTGAAGAGAACATACTGGCTTTGTTGCTGGGTCATGGGAAATTGTAGGCTTGGAGGGTAGCATTTTCCTCTCCAGGATGGGAAGTAAGAACATCACCATTGCTCTGTGAATGAGTCTCACTGTGGATTGAGACAGCCTCAGAGTTTAGATAAGAAAGACTTTGTAAACTTTTTCGGACTGGTAAGCATCAATGATACGTTAACAGAATTTTTGAGCATGCATTATGTTTCTCTAGAACCTTTGTACTGATAACTTTGCTATGATGCGGGGAGCCTCTGTTTATAAAAATGTATATATGGGCCCAGCTGAACTAAAGCAGCCCTGATGAAATGTCCACATAACTGGCCCTAGTTAAGCCTTTAACTAAACTGATTGAATTTGGGGAGTGGCTACTTTTTTACATGAAACAAAGAAATCAAATACCAAACAATAACTTTGGTATTTGTTTATTTGGACTCTTTATATATCACTAGGATCCATGTAAAGCTCTGGTCACATTTCATGAAAAGGTATTCAAAAATCCAGAAAGCTAAATAAGGATTGTTACTAATTGTATAGAAGGATACTTAAAGCTTGTTGTGTCCAGTTGTCTGTTAGTGCAGGAAATCTGCTGTAGCATCCATGAGAGATAGCTATCTAACTAGCTATAACTAGTATGTTGTGTTCACCCCTTTTTGTACTTGCTGCAAGGCTGAAGTATTCAAATGGCTTTGTTTTTAATGCCTTTGGGATATTGTCACCTTTTATTTACCCTCATTTGTGCCCCTCAGTAGCCAAAGAAGCAATCGCAAAAGATGGCACTCTGTCAAACTAACCCAAGCTGCTGGAGAGAGTATTTTGTGTTCAATGGACATCTTTCCTGTCATGCTGGGCAGATGCTTTGCCTTCTCTTATTTGTTGTTCCACTAAAAACAGCAATTAAAATTCGAAAGCCCAGATAGGGCCTGTTGAATTTGCTCTTGTATTCCAATTGATGTTGGAACTTGAGGCCCTTACCTTTTCATTGGCTAGTGGGCATAAAATCTTAACTGCTCATGCATTTCAGGCAGAGAAAGAAACTAGTAATCCTGCCTGCACAAAGAGACACTAAACAATAGTGATAAATGTGGTTGCCCTTTGCATTTTTCTAACCATGGCTCCAACAATCTGTGCTTTTTGCTGAACTTAGTAAAGTAGATGAGAATTTAAGTTGATGAATTTCAAAAATCAGACATACTGTATGGAGTATGTTTACTTATTATATCTAAGTCCAGGAAGAGCTTATTATGTATAATTTCTTTACGCAGACTTGATCCACATTTACAATACTTCAAAATGATAGGTTCATGATGATATCATACTCAAATGTTTATGCCTTACTAAGTTTGGTTCAGATCCAAATTAGTACTTTAGGGAATATTTAAGAGTTGCCTTATGAACTGGTTTTATAATGAAAACATTACGAAGAGCAAGATATTAACAGAAATAATAAATAATATCTTATTTGTATAATTTAGTTAAATCAACAGTATATTATGGGGAAATATTTTACAATATTAATGCCTTTTATATTCATATGCCTTTAATTTTTTTACAGTAATATGTCTCTTGTATTATAATTTGTATCCCATTGAGAGTGGTTGGGATTATACACATGACATCAAAATAAAAAAAGACTAAAAGAAGAACCATTGTATTGTTTAATACAAGAACTATTGTGGTGATAAACAAGGTTAGGCATTTTTTTTTGAAAAATATGACATCTTGGTCAAATGCCTAAAACCCATTAGACATATACCCATATTCAATATTTCTGTTTAGAGTGACATTTGTACAGATGAAAGCACTCTAATAAGACAAAATCTTGCTGGTAAATGGTGAGATAATATGAGTAAATTTAGCTTTCACTGAAGATTTTTTTAAGGTTCTTTTCTTTGTATTAAATATTTAGTGAGAGCAATTTTCTATATTTTTCAATACAAATGATGCAAAAACAATTGTATTTTTAATTTTCCATTTTTTTATGATAACAAACTCGGCAACTAACAAGAGGAGCTGAATCAATGTGGCATTGATGTACAAGTCTTAGAAAATAAGGGCAATAAATCAACAGCAAGATTCATTATAAAATACTGTTAGATGATTCAAAATTTTCAGTGAAAAGGATTGGCTAATCGGGACCTTCTATCAGAGATTGTAATATGTGTCAATTTGTTCATATGCTATCAAAACAATCTAGAACGATCACAGTTTCTATTAGTATTTTTAGCAACATGTAACAGAGTGAGCGCCTCTTACTCGTCCCAGCTTCTGCCAACCTAGCAGTTCGAAAGCACGTAAAAATGCAAGTAGAAAAATAGGGACCACTACGGTGGGAAGGTAACAGCGTTCCGTGCACCTTTGGTGTCTAGTCATGCCGGCCACATGACCACGGAGACGTCCTCAGACAAGCGCTGGCTCTTTGGCTTTGAAAAGGAGATGAGCACCGGCCCCTAGAGTCGGAAACGACTAGCACGCATGTGCGGGGGAACCCTTACCTTTAATTTCTCTTAGCAATCGTACCAACTAATGACTTAATTTATTTATCTGGATCCTGACAAGTTACTGAAATTGGTTTAAAAAGAATTCTATGCCATAAAAAATTCTAATGAGATCCATGAAGTTGAAACCTCAGATCAGTTTAACAACAACAAGATTTCTTTGTCATAAAAATGAAACCTATAAACTCCAACCTCACTGGGAAGAATAACAATATGGATCCACATTGCATGTTGCTCCATGAAAATTTAATTAATTAAATGTATTTATTCAGTTTCAGTGCTGCTTGACTCCAGCTGACTCCGGGGACAAAAATAAAGAGCAATGTAGAAAAAAATAAAATAAAAATACACTAAATTACACCCCCTCCAAAAAGGAAAAAAAAAACCTGGCTCCAAAATAATTGCCAAAGGACAATTCTGATAACATATTAATATATAGAACATCACCAAGAAGAGAATCCTGTCCACTCTAACCATGGAGCATAGCTAGATTTTTAAGGAAACTTCCAGAACGCCATGAAAACTGCATGGATCTTAGGGGGGTGGGGGATCCTCTTTCCAGAGGGCAAGTACTGCTTCAGAAAAAGCATGCTTCCTGGCTCCCAACACTATTTTATCAAGGGGTTCACACTCATCCTGCTGGATCATATCACGAAGAAGGCAAAACATGTGGAAGGCTGGTGGTTTATATGGTGGCTTCAACATTAAAATAAATGTTCATAATCTGGAATATTTATTGTTTCACAAGGAAAACATTTATGAAAGAAGTTGATATCTGAATATACATTCTATATTACAACGGTAGTTCTTAGGATAACTTCCAGTAACTTTTTGTCACTGGAAATCAATTCTCCTGCTGTCTTTGTGGGTGCCCTAAATAGTATAATTCTGTTTCTACTTGGTTTCTTATCATTTCCTTTACCCCCAAATTTAATTATAAGGAGTTAGCTTGCCCATAAGGTTCTTGGACTATCTTCAGCATAATAGATTAATCAACTTAATCTGCTGCCTAATAATAATAATCACTCTATCTGATTTGGCCTCTTTTCAGGTGGAAGCAAATTTCATGGTCAGATAAAAGAAGAGAGAGAGAATTTCTTGTGCAAGAGCTCAAGCAACGAGATATAAGGTTCAGATGGGAGATCCCAGCTGGGCTGACGGTGATGTATGAAGGTAAAAGGTACCGTCTGGTTACTGTGATGCAAGCGCGTGATTTTTACAATAATGTTTTAAAAGCAACCCCATTAACACTGTTGGAAGCTGCAAACGGATCTGGAGAAGGAGAACATCAAGAGGCTGATGACGGGCAGACAGAGGAGAATGGTGTTGGAGGAGATCAAGTTATAACTCTTTTGGATGATCCTAGAGAACAGAGGGTGACGCGTGCTGCTTTAAAACGATCAAAAAAGATTAAAGAATAAGATCAGCAGAAGTCTATGGAACTTTCACAACGTACTTACAGCCAAGTAGTGGGAGGTGGGAAAAGATTTGGCTGAGGAATGTAAAAGGAATGTAAAATTTATATAAGCTTGAAATTTAAGAGAGAATTCTTATAAAATGTTTTATGGATGGTAATTAGATTTTAAAAAGCTAAGTATGTATTTGAATTATTAGCCTAAATGTTGGAGGTGTGGTGATGAAGACGTAATATATTTTTATATATGGTGGACTTGTAAAAATGGTTAAGGCTTTTTGGATAAAAGTTTGGTGGAACATACAGAAGATTTTTAAATGGAGGTTAAAGTTTTGTCCGAAACTTTTTTCTTTTTTTGTTTTGTTGGGAATAATTACAGATGTTACAGTTTTGGACACAAAGTTGATGTTGAATTTAATTACAGCAATAAGACTTTTGATAGTTTCGGTTTATTTGAAAGATTACTTGCAAGAACGCTATATTATGGAAAGGAGAAAATGGATTGAGTTCATCTAGAATAAGTATAGGGTTAGAAGTTTCATGTAGTATTTGAATAAGTCTTTTTTCTTTTTTTCTTTTTTTCTTTTAGTTTTTTTTATACATATTTAATATTACTAAGGTTTGTTTTATCCTATATAAGTTAGAGAGTGATAGATTTTAGAGTTTATGGTTGGTAGTATATGGTTGTTTATGATTGTTTTTTTATATATATACCTTGTATTTAGCTCTGGGAAGTCGGGGGGGGAGGGGGGGGAGGAAGGGGGGGAGGGAGAAGGGAGGGGGAGGGGGGATTTTTGGGGGAAAATTGTATGTTAAAACTTTTTTAATAAAAAAAAAAGAAGAGAGAGAGAGAAGGAAATCTATGGATGACAACTATGGTCCTTTTAAGTGGCCATAACAATGCTGTTATTGAAGTTCTAATTTAAGGATGAAGTTCCTTTTAATTTTGGGAATGAAGACTTTGTTTTAGTGAGATGAGAAATTTTGGTGTTTCTGAAAAGCAATAGCAATAGAAGGATCCAAAGAAATATAGGAGGATCTTTCTACAGAGTTTTCTCTCCATTGTCATCTGGATGCCCTTTTTGAACAGTAATCACAGTAGGACTGTTTTTATATTCAAATACACATGGCCCTGGGAAACTTCAGGTTCATGCCACAGACTCATATAATCTTCAGATTGATTGTACATAGTTTTTTAAAAAATGGAAGAGAACAGAAAACCCAGTATAATGTCTTTTCTTCCCAGATACTATGTCAACGCCTGTGGTTTAAAATAGCAGGATTAGGTGAGAGAGTTGTGGGTTTTATTTCACATGGCACTTAAAGTAAAATCCTACCAGAGATCTTCAAGATGTTGAAAATGTGGCTGTACTTCCAGCCTTTGACTGTTGAGCCCTTGGTGGGTTTTCATAATGCAATGTGTGTTTGTTGGAATGTACTTTTCTTTTTTTATTTGTTCCTCCCTTTTTAAAATTTTTAGCGGCCAGGAGCCATTTGAGACATGGTTAGCTTTCTAAATTTGGTCAAATAATAAATAGACGTGATATGGGGATCTGGGATCAGAAACCCCAATTTTAAAAAATCAGCCACGCGGTCATTGTTTGATTTTCTTTAGTCCTCAGTGAACTAATGTAGATATGGATTTTCTAGTTATTGGGTAGTAGACTTTTTAAAAAAGCAAATAATGTCGATATTGTTTTGTTCAACAACTGGTTCATCAGTGGCCTCATCCTGATTTTTGACCCTATTAAGAGCAGAATGCTGAAAAATTCAACATTCTACAATAAATAGCTTCATATACAGAAAAACTCTATATTACTTTTTGTTATTTCCGATGATTTTATTTTATATCTGATTCAGTTTAGTAGTTTTTTTTTAAAAAAAACTTTGAATCATAATGCTACAGAACATGCAAAAGCTGAGGTCAAACATTGGTTGGATTGTTTTTTAATGTATGTATACTGGACTAAGCAGAACAACTTTGAAAAATACAGTATCTTTCTCCAAGTTTCTAGCCATGAAGAAACCCATTGGATTGCAGCCAGGTCACTAAAAGCCCTGAGAAAGCAAACATGCTCTTTGCCAGGTCTGGTTAAATTAATCGGTTATTGTACAGCCTCACTTAATGCTATAGAAAACATGCAAGTCATCAACCCTTTTATATCTGAGTGGTTTTAGTGGTTCCTTGATTGAGCTGTTGTTCACTGTTTGTTTGGCAGTTCCTTGATTGGGGTATTGTTTGCTTCTTGATTGTTAGTCTAATCTTAAGTGAGTATATTTAAATGTGTTGTTGCTAGTCACCACCACAATGATGGTTTGTAATGGAAAATAGCAAACATTTTAATCAGTCCTATCCTACAGTCAATTTCATGGCAAAGAGAACACAAAGCCAGCAAGGTAGCTAACAAAGACCAAGATGCAAGTGTGATGTTTATTTCAGCTAACACAGGGCTTTTCAACCTTTTCACCCATTGTACCACTTTTAGGATATGGCAACATCTGAGTACCACCAGTCACCTAGCAAGGAGTCAAAAACTTGATGACCCAAAAAAAAGGGGAAAAAGTGATGAAGTACAGGTATTCCTCGACTTACAACAGTTCGCTGAGTGACTGTTTGAAGTTACAATGGCACTGAAAAAAGTCTCCCCCAAGTCACAGCCAAACAAGACACCTGCCTGTCTGCCCGCCCGGTAGCACTCTTCCTCCTGTCTGAGATTTTCATTGTTGTGAGCATTTCTGTTGAGGATTGGCAGTGGGGGTGGGGTGGGGGTGTTTGGTTTTTATTACCCCCGTCTGCTGGGTGGTTGCAGCAGGTTTTGGTCACTTCACATGACCCTGGGACACTGTGACCATCATAAATATGAATCAGTTGCCAAGCATCTGAATGTAAATGACAAGACCCTGGAGAAGCTGCAACATTCCAGCTGATTGGTGTTTCTTCTGGGCTTAGAAGTGCCAGGATCAGTGCCGAGCTCCAGCTGGAGCATGGCGCTGATCCTGGTGCTTCCACTAAGCCCTGACAGCCCTGAAGAAGCACTGATCCTGGTGCTTCCGCTGAGCCCTGACAGCCCTGCAGCTCCAGCCATCTCTCACTCAGGCTTGTGCGGTGCTGTCACCGGTTCAGCTCATTCCCCTCCCCCGTTACCACTTTTCAAGGATGGTCGCATACCACCTGCCAGGTGCCAATGTATCACAGGTGGTACACATACCACTGGTTGAAAAGCCCTGAGCTAACAGTTGGCCACAGTGGTGTCATGAATTTAAGAATGGAGTCTGCATGTCTTCTAGAAGCTTTCCTATAAAATAATGACATGTAGCTTGGTTTGAAAAAGGACTCAAAAATATGTATATATCATTGCTTATTGAACACTATGATAAATAAAATTATTTCTGGATGTAATTCAGTCTTTTGCTTATAGTCTTTTCAGTCCTAAACATCCTAGAATCAAAGTAGCTAAAAGAGCACCTAAAGGTAAAGGTTCCTCCGCACATGCGTGCTAGTCATTTCCAACTCTAGGGGCCGGTGCTCATCTCCGTTTCAAAGCCGAAGAGCCAGCGCTTGTCCAAGGATGTCTCTGTGGTCATGTGGCCGGCATGACTAGATGCCAAAGACACACGGAATACTGTTACCTTCCCACCGTAGTGGTCCCTATTTTTCTATTTGCATTTTTACGTGCTTTCGAACTGCTAGGTTGGCAGAAGCTGGGACGAGTAACAGGCGCTCACTCTGTTATGCGGCACTCGGGATTTGACCCACCAAACTGATCGACAAGCTCAGCGTCCTAACCCACTGAGCCATTGCGTATCTTAAAGAGTACCTAAATAAATCTTGGTCCATAAGAGAATCAAACAAGAGACTCCCCTTTGTGTTGCCTGTTCTGCCTGAAGCTACTTTATTCTGGCATAATTTTGTAGTCAGAAAGTAGCAAGAGTGTATATAGAAGTTAATGAATGGTGAGAGGCGAAGTCTCAGGGAATTATTTGCAAGAGCTGAAAGAAAACTCAAGCCAAGATGTAAATTAGTATTGCAAGCCAAACGAAGGAGTCTGAGGAAATCAAATAACAGAGCAACAGAAACAAAAGGATGATGATGATTCAGCCCATAGTTTGCTTTTATATATAAATGTTTATACTTTAGTGTTCAATAGTTTATCCTCTGATTCTAAGAAATTCTGCCTTCAATGTTACTAATTATTTTTCTTAAACTGGATGCGAAGCTTTCGTTTCTTACTGTCAACATGCATATTCTTATGTTCCTGGAGGTATTCCAAATTCTTCTAGCTACAGGACAGAGAGAGAATGGCTGGAATCCTTATCAGTGGCTCTCAGGGGCAGATAGGGAATGCTCCTTGAGCTTCCTCTGAGATTCAGCCACGTTCCAAACAGAGCTAATGTCCAGCTGTTATTTGCAACAGCATCATTTCCCAAATAATCTCGTCCAATTTGTCTAAATCAGTTGGTACATGAATAAATAATTCTGAATAAAGCCAGGATAATATTGTGACAAAAGCTAGATATTTTAAGTATCTGCTTTCATTTTGTGAAATTCTTTATTGCCTAACATTCATTTAATTCTATTTCTCTCTATCTGAGGCATAAGTGAAAGCCATTTTCCCTGGTTTTATTTTTCAGGTTTATTTAGTTCAATTTTAGGGTTCCAGACTGATATTGTCCAAATAGTATCACAGCTTAAACTTGATCTAGGTCTGCACACCCTGGCCTGGATGGCTAATTTATTAAGTCTCTTCACCAGTTATTTGGATAAATCTATCCAACAGCCTATACACTGTTTTATTATTCCTAATTTTACAATTTGAAATGTTTTAATATAGCATTTGACAGGTGGTAAGAGGTGAATTGAATATGTTTATGAGGACTAGAGGGTACAATTTGAACTTGAGGGTACTTGTTAATGTAAGTAGTAACTTTGGATTCCAGAAGCTTAGAATCCTCAGACTGATTAATTAATTTTATGTAAGTATTTCCTGGTGTAAAATAATCCCTAGTCTTAAAATTGTATATGTGAAGGATGATAATTCTATACTGTCAACTTTGATCTATTCCATTTTTCTTTTTATAAATAGGAAATTGTCACTACACAACACATTAAAATACCTAAACTAGCTACCTGCTAAATCAATATCACTTCCTACCTGAAGCCCCAAAAGATTTATTTATTTATTCAGATTTATAGAGCTGTTCATTTCACAAAACAAAGCAGTGGATATGTTAAGAGCTTTTGCAAGTACCTTCATAAAGGAATTTCTGAAACCCTCAAGGTGCTGTTTTCAAGAATACTCCACTGACAAGCTTATTACAAACTCATAGTCAGTCAATTGGCTATGACTACAATGAATATTTTACTATTTTTAAATGATTACTTATATGGCCACTAATCTACCAAAAAACCCCTATCTCTTGGCAGCAAATAAAATAAAAAATCAATATAATAAAATAATGCAACAATTTCAAATATAAACTATGTTGATAAAAATTCATATTTATCCACCAATCACCCCATATGATCCTTTTTAAAAAATATTTTTTTTGAAATTATAATAGTATAAAATACAAATGAAGGTTAAGATAATAGAGAAAAGGGTAAGGATAAGAAAGGAAGAGAAGTACAGGATAAAGGGGGAAAGAAAAAAAAGCATTAACTTCTAACTTTTTTCAGCACAGTAAGATACAAAATAAAATTACAACCTCAACTTTTTATTTTTAGATAGTTACCAGCCATTTCTCTAGCAACAAACTAGTCTAATCAGCAAAAATGAAAGTCAAGAGTTCATTTTTTTAGCACAAATTCCAGAAGGGTTTCCAAGTAGAATCAAAGCTGGAAATGTTCTTTTATCTAATTAAAGCAGTCCATCTTGCCATTTCTGCTAGCTCCACCACTTTTTCCATCCACTCTTCTGTTGTCGCAATTGATATATCCCTGTTCTGTCAACATCTTGGTTCTGGAGGAAAACCCAGGTTTTCACCACTTTCCTGAAGACCAAGAGGGTTGGGGAATGCTATTACATAAGGCAGGCACCATGACAGAGGAGGCATACTTCTGAGGCCCCAACAGATAGCACTGATTCACCTTGGGAACACCAAGCATGACCAATCTAATAGGGTAGGCAGAAACCCTCAGGGATAGGCAGTTCCACAAGTAACCTAGCTCAATGCCATGTAGAGTTTAAAGATGACAATCAGTACCTTGGATTATACCCAAAAGCCTACTGGAGCCAGTGTAGCTCCAGGATTGTTATATGAGCATACTGAGATTCACGCAGAGTACTCATGCTGATTTATTCTGGACTAGTAGATTCTCAACGCTCTTCAAGGGCAACCTCATATAAAGCACATTGCAGTAGTCCAATTGGGAGGTGACTAAGGAATGAATGACCATGAACAGTGTCTCCTCCAATAGGCAAGAGAACAACAGTTGCATATTATGCATTTGCACACAGAACATCCTGATTGTTCCTGCTACCTGCTCTTCATACAGAAGTCAAGAGTTTAGGTCAAGTCTCAGATTGTGCACTAGCTCTGATTGGAGGAAAGTTACTCCAACCAGAAATAAACAGGTCACAAGGGACCCTAAAATTTACAGTTACTCAGTCTGGTCAGGATTGTGCCAAAGCCAATTCTTCCCCATTCATTCCCTTCCAGCATCCAGGCATTGGGAAAGTATCTCTATTATTGTGTTTATACCGGTGAATATTTATGCTCTATATCATTAGGCTAACAATATGATTTTCCTCAACCTGTTGATGTGTCTCAGGAATATGGAAAGCAATAACATGAAAACAGAAAAGTTCTTGCAACTATCTTTTAGGGATTGTATATGGCTCTCTCAAAAACAACCGTGAGAAACTCTGATAAGCCAAAATGGTTGAGTTAAAAATTAACCTTGAATTTTGATGAACCACTCTACCACATAGGACACTTCTCTAAAGTAAAAACTGATCTAGCTGCAAAACTGATCTACCTGTATTCTTCCTACTAGAAGAGGAAATATAAAGTTCTCTGCAATAATGAGTTGAACAAATGTACCTTTCTTTTGCTTTCTGCTTTTTTATTTCTTGCATTTTATTATTGCATAGGTGTTTTTATTGGGTTAGCCACTCAGAGTTGCTTTATATGAGATAGGTGGCTAAATAAGTAAATATCTTTCCTTGACAATGAGAACATATATATTGGCATGGGAGATCATCTTCCTATTGATAATAAATTCCCAATATGAAGCTGACAGATGGAAGAAGAGCTGTCATTTGGGTTTAGCTCTCTTACATACTATAACCCTAGGGAAATAGATGAGAAAATGATTGCATTAAATTACAACTAATCATATTATTACAGATTTTTCCTGGAGCTTATGTAAAATATCTTGACAGATAAGATAACCTTTCATTCTCAGTGGTAAATGCTTTATTCCCTTTTGATAGACGAAAGCTATGAATATTCATTTTATTTTTCCAGTAATTATAACAGTTATCTCTATCCACTGCATTCACTTGTAACAACAGAATAAAATACCAAAAACATGAAAGATTTTAAAAAGTGGCAAAGAAAATCACTCCTACTTTGCACAGAGCGACTTGACCCTAGCTAATTAAATATATTCCATTTGTGACTTCTGGTTGACTAAAAAAGATTATAATTCAAAGTCCAAGCTAACCCCAGAGGAATGTAGCATCATCATCTTCCAATCTTTTCTGGCTGCTACTGTTTCCTGAACAGACATAGAAAGCATGGCATGCACAGATGGCCAAGCTTTGCCTGAGTGTCCCATGTACAAGGAGAGATTTGGCATACGTAAAAGTGACCAGGTTTCTGGCATGACAAGACCCAGGTTGTACAAAATGTTGCTAAGAATCTGCAGAACACACGGCAAGTAGAGCTGTGCAAACCTGAGAAAGAGAGGAACTCACTTTGGAATGAGCAGAAGCCCCTCTTTTTAAATTGTTAAAAGCAACCTCTGTTTCCCCCCCCCAATCTCAAATGATATTTTTGAAGATGCTTTTGACTGTTTACATCTCTTCCTGAGAAAAATAATGACTTGCATGTGTTCCTGTGTGTTCCAAAGCACATTATTCCAAATCCTTACATAGTTTTAATAGGAAATCCATTAGGACCCCATCACACTAGCCATAAGTGTAACAGAAAAGCATCCAGTCTCTGTATTGTATGTGTTAGTGTTCATGTTTGTGACAAAACTTGTGTCACAATGTATTTGTTAGTCTTTACAGTGCCATAGACTTAAATCTAGATTCTAATAGACAATGACAGCTGAAAATGCAAAGGTAAGGAATACAATATAGGACTAGGATTAAATATAAAGAAAATCTAATTAATGACAATAGGTACAGCAACTAGTCTTAGAAAACACAATGAAGATATTGACGGGGCATCTTTTACTATCAACAGTGAAGGAATCAACAATTAAGAAATATGTTGCAACTTTCTAGACTGCCCATGAAGACCTTTCTATTCTCTTTCTATCCTCCTCCTTCCTAGGATTTTTTTAGGAACAGATTTTCAGATGCTATGCACATACCTATATCTAAAAAAGTTGAGAGAATAAATTCAGACAATACTTTTCCCGTGATGCTCTATGGAAGTGAAAATTAGACTTTGAAGGAGGATTGAAAGAGAATTAGTGCTTTTGAACATTTGTGTTGGAGATGACTTCTGAGAATACTATAGACAGCCAACAAAACAAACTAATGAATCATTCAACAAATCAGCCCAAAAGTTGTCATTCCAGACACAAATAACCAGGCACAAATATCATATTTCAGATACACCATGGAAAGACCTAACTCTCTGGAGAAGTCTATAATACTGCAAAAGATGGAAGGGGGGAAAAAAGAAGAGGAAGATTAGCATCAAGATGGATTGATTCAATTACAGCAGCAATTATACATTGTTGGAAGACCTGAAGGACCTGGTAAGAAAGAGATCCTTCTGGAGAAAATCTGTCTTTGTAATTACTAAGAATTGATACTGGCTCAATGACACATTATAATCAATGAATCAATAATACACAAAGAAATACTCTTCTGAAAAGAAATTTTAATAAATACCCAGGAGATAGTATGATGAATTAAATCTAAAACTGGTAATTATGCTCTTTAATGACACCATACTCCTTTCTGAGAAGATGATGGCAAATTGTAATTAGAAACAAAGCACATCAAAGATCAAATATTGACATTTGAGTTAGGCTTTTATCCTTCTGCCCAATGTGAATCCTGTAATGTAAATTCCCAATGTTTTTAAATAATCAATGAAACAGACCAAACAGAGCTATGGAAAAGTGATATGGCAGATCTTACAGTATATTTCAACTTTGACTGACTTGTATCTATTTCCATTCACACAGCTGATGGTCCTGTATTGAGGCATAGCAACAGTTTTGGATCTCCATCATCATTTCCCCCAAAAATTCCGTTTCAGGCCTTTCCCTTAAGATAAGAAATGGTATAGTAGCTTAAAATGGTGTGAAATGGGCCACCCTGAGCTATCCCAAGTGGAGGAGCAGCTGAACCCAGTCTTCTCTAGTGGTCTTCTGAAGCTCTGTCCCAGAGATAATAAGTTTTTTTTGTTTTTTGTTTGCCCAAGATGGCGGCGACCACGGGCGGCGTTCGTTGAGCTCTGCGGTGAGCCTACACAATGGGGACTGGTGAGGTTCACGAAAGCCCAGCCGAAGGGCATATTCGGAGGGGGGGTGTAGGAACAACAGGCTAGCACCGTTTCGCAGTGTGGAGCCTTTCCCCCCCCCAGAGAAGTAGAAGCGGCAGCGGCAGCAGCCGGGCGGCCTGTAGCTTGCCGCTGATCAGCTGGTGCTCAGGATCAGCTGTTAGGCGCTGTGCTGATTGCTCGCTCCCCCTTCCTCGGGCGTTGTGGAAGCTTTTCAGATTGAGATGACTTCGGCAGCCTAGGATCCTGCTGCGGACCTCTGGATGGATTATCAGGCGCCTGAACTCGGTTGGAGGGCGCCGTCTGCAGCCGTGTGGATCTCTCTGTTCCTGTCTGTTGCTCCTGGCCTTTCCGCTTATAAAATGGCTGCGGATTCCCGTTTCGGCGTGGAGGCTATGGGAGAGACTTTTCTGTCTCCTTTTTCTCAGAGGACGATGGAGATTTGGCTGCTTGAACCTGAGCATCTGACATTTATAACTGAGCTCCCTGCAGCCCTAGAAATGGATTTGTGTGCTGGATGGTCTGCTTGCTACTTTCTAAGATGGACTGGATGCTGGAACAGGATTTGGGACATTTTTTCTCCTGTTCCCGTGACCTCCCTATGATGTTCCGGAAGGAGTCTAGGACAGGCCGTGGTGAGAGGGCGGCTCTGGACTGGCTATGAATCCCCTGCTGGTGTGAGAGACTAGCAAGGTGGACTTTTGCTTCCCCAGCAACGCTGCCCCTATCCATCCCAGGCTGGATTTCATGGCTAGGTGAGAGGACAGTCATGAGCTCTTGTCTGGACCGGCTCAGGTGAGAGCAGAGCCGGATTGGCAGACTGCTGGATGAAGACACGTTCCGGACTTAATGTTCTTTACATCTGAACTAACATCCCATCAGCTTAATAACTTCTGACCCCATTTGTGAACAATGGCTCATATAGACAGTTCCATCTCATGGCTCGTTTACAATACTCTGGATCGGACTTGTGAGCCCTCAGAGGGGTTTCTCCCTCCTGGATATGACCAGCCTTCTTTTCTAACATTCCCCTTGATGACGGACCCAATTGCTGGGGCTCCGAGAGGTGGCTGGGCTTAACTAGGGGCCTCGAGTGGAGACGTACTAAGAGGCCCCTGATAAAATTTTTAGCCGGTTATTTTAAAAGGTTAGGGAGGGGGAGGGAGGGGAGGGGAGGGAGGGAATCTTTAACCGGCACTCAGTCTGGACCTGTTAGAGGTCCCGACGGGACGGGGTCGGGGGAGGTGGCTGCTGGTTCTGGGAATGTGGGGGTGGGGCTTCAAATCCCCACGGCGATAGGGAATGGCAGCAGGTGTTTGTGCGGAGGGCCATATCAACACCTGGGATCGCGCCCCCGCTATCTCCGAGCGGTGGCGCGCTCCGACCCTCCGGTTAGCACCCTCTTACCCGGGGATGAGGGTGATCAGGCCCCTGAGCTCAGGTTGGTCTATTTTAACGCTAGATCCGTAGTCAACAAAGCTCCCCTCATCCGTGACCTGATCGAGGAGGAATGTGCGGATCTAGCGTGCATCACGGAAACTTGGCTGGGCTCGGAGGGAGGGGTGCCTCTCACCGAGTTATGCCCGCCGGGTTTCCGGGTGCTGCACCAGCCGCGGGCTCAGGGCAGGGGTGGTGGAGTGGCAGTGGTTATTCGGGAGACTTTGTGTCCCCGGGAGGCCACCATTGTCCAGATGGCCGGGAGTGAATCCCTCCTCTTGAGATGTGGTCCTCGGGTTCAGTTGGGCTTGTTGCTTACATACCTGGCGCCCAGCTGTGTGGCAACAGCCCTGCCTGAGCTGCTCGACGCCCTCTCAGGGTTGGCGGTGGAGTTCCCCAGGCTTATAGTCCTGGGTGACTTCAACCTGCCATCACTGGGAGGGTCGTCGGAGTTAGCTCGGGAGTTCATGGCTTCCATGACAGCCATGGGCCTGACCCAGGTTATTGAGGGCCCGACTCATGAGGGGGATCATACTCTCGACCTGGCATTCCTGTCTGGACAGTGGTTGGACGATCTGGGAGGGGGTTCCCCGTCCATCACCCCTCTGTCATGGTCAGATCACCACCTCCTGAGGCTGGTTTTCCGTCATGCCACCCCCCGCCGCTGGGCGGTGGAACCGTCCAGGTGGTTCCGCCCCAGGCGCCTAATGGACCCGGATCGGTTCCAGAGGGCGCTTGGGCCTATACCTATCACCCTTACCCACAGCCCAGTCGATGCTCTGGTGGAGGCCTGGGAAACGGCTGCCACCAGGGCACTTGACTGGGTTGTACCCATGCGACCTCTGACCCGGCGCAGATCCCGCTGGGCCCCATGGTTCTCTGTGGAGCTCCGGGAGATGAAGCGTCGGAGACGAGGTCTAGAGAGCGGTTGGAGGTCCAGCCGATCCGAATCTGACCGATTGCAGTTAAGAACCTTTATAAGGTCTTATCTTGCGGCGATAAGGACGGCGAAGTCTAACTACTTTGCCGCCCTTATCGCGTCCGCAGATAATCGCCCGGCCGCCCTGTTTAGGGTGACTCGCTCCCTCCTTAACCAGGAGGTGAGAGAGGATCCCTTGCAGGGACGAGCCGAGGAGTTTAGTCATCATCTGGCGGACAAAATCGCTCGGATCCGGACCGGTCTGGACTCTGACTGGGCAGAGTCTGACGTGGAGGAATCAGGCGGTCTTGAGCACGTTATCTGGACTGAGTTCGACCCTGTTTCCCCTGATGATGTGGACAGGATCATGGGGAGACTGAGCACCACCACCTGTTTGTTGGATCCGTGCCCCTCCTGGCTAGCTTATGCAGCTCGGGAGGGAACACGAGGCTGGTTCCATGCAGTAATAACTGCTTCTTTGAAGGAGGGTGTCTTCCCTGCCGCCTTGAAGGAGGCGGTGGTGAGGCCCCTTCTCAAGAAGCCTGCTTTGGACCCGTCTGTTTTAAACAACTATCGTCCAGTCTCCAACCTTCGCTTTCTGGCGAAGGTTGTTGAGAGTGTGGTGGCGCATCAGCTCCCTCTGTTCCTGGAGGAAACTGATTATCTGGACCCGTACCAATTGGGCTTCAGGCCCGGACACAGCACGGAGACGGCATTGGTCGCGCTGGTGAATGATCTCTGGAGGGCTAGGGACAGGGGTTGCTCCTCTGTCCTGGTCCTATTAGATCTCTCAGCGGCTTTCGATACCATCGACCATGGTATCCTGCTGTGGCGTCTCAGGGGGTTGGGAGTGGGAGGCACAGTTCTACGGTGGTTCTCCTCCTACCTCCAGGGCCGCTCGCAGTCGGTGTTGACAGGAGGGCAGAGATCCGCCCCGAGGTCTCTCATTTATGGAGTTCCTCAGGGGTCGGTCCTCTCGCCTCTCCTGTTCAACATCTATATGAAGCTGCTGGGCGAGATCATTCATGGTTTCGGGGTGGGGTATCACCAATACGCTGATGATACCCAACTTTTTCTTTCCACCCCGAACCAACCCAGCGATGCCCTCTCCATGATGTCCCGGTGCCTGGAGGCGGTTCAGGTCTGGATGGGGAGAAACAGGCTTCGTCTCAATCCCGCCAAAACTGAGTGGCTGTGCATATCGGCATCTCAGGGTTAACCAACTTATTCCACCTCTAACGATGGGGGGTGAGGTGTTACCCCCCGTTGATAGGGCTCGCAACCTGGGCGTCCTCCTGGACTCACGGCTCAATTTTGAAGACCACATAGGAGCCGTGACCAGGGGGGCTTTTGCACAGGTTCGCCTGGTGCGCCAGTTGCGTCCCTATCTGGACCGAGATGCCCTACGCACAGTTACTCATGCGCTTGTTACCTCCCGTTTGGACTACTGTAACGCTCTCTACATGGGGCTGCCCTTGAAGACCACTCGGAGGCTTCAACTGGTGCAGAATGCGGCCGCGTGAGTTGTAATGGGGGTCTCCCGATACTCCCATGTAACACCTCTACTCCGCGAGCTGCATTGGCTTCCGGTTGCCCTCCGGGTGAAATTCAAGGTGCTGGTTATTACCTATAAAGCCCTACATGGCCTGGGTCCGGGCTATTTGAGGGAACACCTGCTGCCGGCATCAAACGCCCTTCGCCCAGTGCGCTCCCACAGGGAGGGTCTGCTCAGGGTGCCGCCGGTGAGAGATTGCCGGCGGGTGACACCCAGGGATAGGGCCTTCTCAGTGGGAGCGCCTGCCCTCTGGAACCAGCTGCCGGTGGAGCTGAGAACTGCCCCCGACCTCCGATCATTCCGCCGGGGCCTGAAGACCTGGCTCTTTGAGCTCTCAGGCCCAGGCTGAGGAGAAATTTTTAATTGGGGTTTTAAGTATACAGGGTCAATTTAATATTTTTTAATTTGGTTTTTTAACTTTTGTATGATGGATTTTTTAATTCCCTGTAAACCGCCCTGAGTCCTCAGGGAATAGGGCGGTATATAAATGTAACTAACTAAATAAATAAATAAAATAAATATTGCTCAAATACAGGAGTGGCTTTTTTGTGGAGAAACTTTCATTCTATTAATGATACTTCTCTTACTAGAAGTAAACAGAGAGATACAAAGCACAAATACACACAATTTAACTAATTGACATAACTAGTTGTTCAAAAGCACTGAAATTTCCCAGATACCCTAGCAGTAATTTTACTAGTTCACACAGGGAATACTAATGTTGGGAAAAAATGACGGATAGACTTTTTTTAATGTTATATTTCTCTGTCTGAAAAATGTAGGGAAATGAACATTTCATAAGCAACATTGAGATACCATTTTTGCCCATTTTTGAACAGGTCAAGGACATGAAATAGTGGGTTTAGCAGATTTATATCTTTCTTCACAGTCCAAAGGAATTTTCCAATTTCTTTGCCCTTTTACAGCTCTCTTGGGGAGGTGAGAAGATAAGGACTATAAAAGTTTTCCTGGGGGGCTGTGAGCATCTGAGGGTGAGGACCTCAGCCTTGATAGAAGTTCAGAAAAATCTGGGATCTTTCACCAAGTTTGCAGGATTACAACCTAAATATTCCGTATATGGGCTGTATAACACCTAATCCAAAGAGCTGTTAGTGAATCCTTTTATTTATTTATTTTTTATTGAAAAGTTTTACAGTACATTTTTTAAAAAGAAAAAACTCCTGCCCTCCCCCCCTCACCCTCCCTTACCCTCCCCTCCCCCCCCGACTTCCCAGAGCTGAATACAGGGTATAAACTTTACAAACTTAAACTAAAATATGCTAACAAGCTAAAATAAAACATTAAATTCTATCGCACTTTAACTCACCTTAAACATACTAACAAATAACAAATAACTAATAATACATCATATAAAACCAATACTTATTCAAATGCTAAATGAAACTTTTTAGTCCCATATTTATTCTGAATATATTCAATCCATCTTCTCCATTCCACAATATATCTCTGTTGTGATTGTTCTTTCAAATATGCTGAAATCTTTGCCATTTCCCGCAAGTTAGAAACTTTCAAAGTCCACTCTTCTATAGTAGGCAGTTCCTCCTTCTTCCAAAATTGCGCAACTAAAAGTCTTGCTGCCGTGATTAAATTCAGCATCAATTTAGTATCTATGACCGTAAAATCTGTAATAATACCCAACAAAAACAACTGTGGAGAAAATCCTCAGTTTGTTTCCAATTGGTTCCAAAATTGCTGCAATACTTTTTGTGAAAACTGAATATCTGAGATTGTTTGTCTCTATGTTGACTATTCCAGTATGAGAAGTAACACAAGTACAATGAAAAGAAAGAATGGATGTAAAGAGTGGCCAAGATAAAAAGAGGAAAAAAAAATCTGAAGAGACTCTCAATTTCACCAGTTCTGCCAAAACTCTTTTACTTCTTATAGGACAATGATCTAGAATAGAGGACTATTGCATAGTCCTGCAATATATGACTTTTTCAACTTCAAATTGAAGAATTCGAGTAAATCTAGTTTCTATTATTATAAATTAGATCTGACAATCATAACATTGAACACTCCTACTTTTCTTCATTCTACACTTCATCCTGGAGTTTTTTTTTCCTATGGAGATATGTGGCAAATATACAAATGTACCTACTTTTGATATATCTATCTATCTATATGTCCTTTTCCCAAATTAATTAACATTGAGGAGATTTAGATCAAGTCTTCTTAAGAATAAAGCATATGGACCACTCCTAAGTCTAATCAAATTATTTAATATGCACATATGCACTTATTCAAAACATGAATATTTTTCCTGAATTGTAATTGTTGCTTAATACATGAATCAAGAATCTTCACTTTGATTAAAGACTAATTGGATGTTGATTAATTACTAGGCCAAAAGCCTTAGCTACATCTTTGTTCCTTTATTTCAAATTGTGGTCTGTTCTTTTCAAACTTCTGTATCAGAAACCATGTCATAAATATTGCTTCAGGCCAGGATAAGCCTTACTAAACAGCATCCTTCATAAATTTCTTCCGCTTCATTTTCCTTGCATTACAGCTTAATCAACATAATTAAGGAAGAAGTAAAATTCAAATAAAATTGAACAAGATCTTTTATTATAACAAAAATAAAACAAGAGAGGTTACCAATACTCAAAGGTAAGAGGAGAATGCAACAGATTTCAATCATCATCAAAATCTTAAGTTGTAGGGCTTTGCGAGACAAAATAGAAATATCAAATAGTATTTTAGACTGCCTGGCTTTCTGGCTATGTGTAATTATTAAATTATCTTGATACCTTAGCTCAAAGTTCTATTTTTTTCTAGACAAAAGTAATAGATTCAGAAGTTTGGAAGGCCCCAAGAAAAAGAGAATGGTGCTTCAAACGGATGCAAAATAATGGTGGTAGTAATTAGATGACTGTGGTAATAATTAGTCAACCAACCAGATAACTATAAGACTATGAGTCAAATTAGTGTCCTCAAAAATATATTAAAGATTTTAAAAAATGATTGAATTGGGGGTCTATGCACACTATTATGCTTCTATCCTTGAGACACAATATCTGTTTTTTAACTCTGATCCCTCAAAAACATAGAAAGGGCCATCATGTTATATATAATCCACTGTTTGACTCCTTTGTTTTTGGCTTTTCCTTGCTCACAGCACTTCAACTGGAATTACAAGAGATTTCTGCAATTTTACCTGTGCTTAACCACAGTGATATGCTCAACCTTTTTATAAGCCAAAAAAGCATGTTCTTAGTCTTGACAAGGAAGGGATGACAGCAATTAATTCCATTAATTCAAATTGTTCTCTTTCTTTTTCACAGAAAGCTCCTGACCTTCGCTCTTTCCGCCGCGACCTGAAGACTTGGCTATTTGAACTTGCCGGCCTGGACTGAGGGACTGGGATTTTAGATTTTAAATTTTAAATTTTACATTTTAGAACATGTTTTATTATTTAGGGCTACTTGGTTTAATTTATTTTAATTTTTGTATATTATGTGTTGTATATAGTGTTTTAATTGCCCTGTACACCGTCCCGAGACCTTCGGGAGAGGGGCGGTATGTAAATCCAAATAATAAATAAATAAATAATAAATAAATCAGAATTCTAGGTTCTTGCCGGCAGTTTGACACCCCTGCTCTATGCTTTTCTAGGAAAGGTAAATAAGATATTTATCTAGCAAGTTTACATCCAACAGTTTGCTCACAGCATGCTCCAGGTGCAGCCGCTTTAGGTTACAGCTGTCACAAATAAATGAGAAATCACGTTTACAGGTTGATGTGTTAACCCAGGTGAAAGCACTGAAGCCAAAAAAACTGAACACAGAGTAGGACAAGCTCTAGGAAGGGGAAAAAAAATAAATTTCAAAGAAGGTGTGTTCCCTCCCTCCCACTCCCAGCATATGGAACTATGCCTTTTTCTGCTGCTGCAACTGCTGCTGAGAAAAGAGAGGAAGAAACCACATTTTTATAACTTTCCAGGATTTTCATCTGCTGCTTGGTGGCGATATCCAGATTTGTGTGCATCTAATCTGAAATGAGAGTATCCTATTGCCGAAAATGCCACCAGCTCTCCATTTGCATATGCAAAAAACCTAACAGGATCTACTTATTAATCTCTCTGCTTAGGGAGATGGAGAGTACAATAAATACAAGTAATGTAAGAGCTTGGCTACTTTTCAATCATATTTTTCTTTGATATCGAAAGCCTTTCCACTCTTTTTGATGACACATTTCTGGCTTGCCCATTCATTCGTATTTTCCCAAAGGAATTTGTGAACCTTTATAAGTTATGGAAGGGATGCGGTGGCTCAGTGGGTTAGGACGCTGAGCTTGTCGATCAGAAGGTTGGCAGTTTGGCGGGTCGAATCCCGAGTGCCGCGTAACAGAGTGAATGCCTGTTACTTGTCCCAGCTTCTGCCAACCTAGCAGTTGGAAAGCATGTAAAAATGAAAGTAGAAAAATAGGGACCACTACGGTGGGAAGGTAACAGCGTTCCGTGCACCTTTGGCGTCTAGTCATGCCGGCCACATGACCACGGAGATGTCCTCGGACAAGCGCTGGCTCTTTGGCTTTGAAACGGAGATGAGCACCGGCCTCTAGAGTCGGAAACAACTAGCACACCTTTACCTTTACCTTTATAAATTATGGAAGCAGACTAGGTCTAAAGCCTTCTGTGGTGGAACTTGGGTAACACTGCTTTATTTTTCTGTTTTAGAAAAATAAAGTGTCTTTGCTTGAAGTACAGGTAGTCCTCAATTTACGAATTTTTGATGCTGAGACATTTGTTAAGTGAGCTTTGCCCCATTTTATGACTTTTCTTGCCACAGTTGTTAAGTGAATCACTGCAGCTGTTAAATTAGTTACATGGTTGTTAAGTGAATCTGGCTTCAATGTTGACTCTGATCGTCAGAAGGTTGCAAAGGGGGATTGCCTGATCCTGAGACACAGCAACTCTCATAAGTAGGAATCAGTTGCTAAGCATCTGAATTTTGATCACATGACCATGGGGATGCTGCAACGGTCGTAAGTGTTAAAAACACTTATAAGTCAGTTTTTTCAGTGCCGTTGTAACTTTGAATGGTCACTAAATGAACTGTTGTAAGTCAAAGAGTACCTGTGTGATATTTTTTAAATCTGAAAAACTGGTTTTAAAATAATTCTGCATATACTTATTATAACCTGAAATAAAAGTAAATTCGAACAGAATAGAATAGAATAGAGTAGAGTAGAATAGAATAGAATAGAATAGAATAGAATAGAATAGAATAGAATAGAATAGAATAGAATAGAATAGAATAGAATAGAATAGAATAGAATAGAATAGAATAGAATAGAATAGAACTGGAGGGAGCTTGGAGGTCTTCTAGTCCAGCCCCTTGCTCAAGCAGGAGAACCTGTACCATCTCAGACAAGTGACTGTCTAGCATCTTCTTAAAAATCTCCAGTGATGGAGCGCCCACGATTTCTGAAGGCAAGCTGTTCCACTGGTTAATTGTCCTCACTGTCAGGAAGTTTCTCCTTAATTCCAGGTTGCTTCTCTCTTTGATCAGTTTCCAACCATTGTTTCTTGTCCTGTCCTCTGGTGCTTTAGTCAATAACATGACCCCCTCTTATTTGTGGCAGCCCCTCAAATACTGAAATACTGCTATCATATCTCCTCTATTTCTTCTTTTCTTTAGACTAGCCAAAACCAAGTCCTGCAGCCATTCTTCGTATGTTTTAGTCTCCAGGACTTTGATCGTCTTAGTTGCTCTTCTCTGAATTTTTTTTCCAGACTCTCAACATCTTTTTTGTGATATGGTGACCAAAATTGGCTGCAGTATTCCAGGTGTGGTATTACTAGGGCAGGGGTGTCAAACTGCCAGCCCATGAGCCGGATGCATCATGGTGAAACCACGCCCACCCCATTGCCAGCAATGGAAAAAAAATTGTGATACGTTGCGACATGTCACATGACATTGCGAGTTTGACACCCCTGTACTAGTGTTTTATAAAGCAGTACTAATACTTTGCATGTTCTTGATTCTATGCCTCTGTTTATACAACCCAGGATTGTATTAGCTTTTTTGGCTGCTGCTGCACGCTGCTAGCTCATAGTCAAGTGATCGTCCACTAGCTCCAAGGTCCCTCTCACAGTTACTGTTTTTGAGCCAGGTCTCACCTAATCTGTACTTACAGGTGAAACTCAAAAAATTAGAATATCGTGCAAAAGTTCATTTATTTCAGTAATGCAATTTAAAAGGGGAAACTAATATATGAGATAGATTCATTACATGCAAAGCAAGATAGTTCAAGCCATGATTTGTCATAATTGTGATGATTATGGCGTACAGCTCATGAAAACCCCAAATCCACAATCTCAGAAAATTAGGATATTACGTGCAATCAATAAAACAAGGAGTGTACATAGAACAATATCGGACTTCTGAAAAGTATAAGCATGCATATGAACTCAGTACATGGTTTGGGCCCCTTTTGCAACAATTACTGCCTCAATGCAGCGTGGCATGGAAGCTATCACCCTGTGGCACTGATGAGGTGTTATGGAAGACCAGGATGCTTCAATAGTGGCCTTCAGCTCTTCTGCATTGTTCGGTCTCATGTCTCTCATCTTTCTCTTGGCAATGCCCCATAGATTCTCTATGGGGCTCAGGTCAGGTGAGTTTGCTGGCCAATCAAGCACAGTAATCCCACGGTCATTGAACCAGGTTTTGGTGCTTTTTGGCAGTGTGGGCAGGTGCCAAGTCCTGCTGGAAAATGAAGTCAGCATCCTCATAAAGCTTGTCTGCGAAAGGAAACATGAAGTGCTCCAAAATCTCCTGGTAGACGGCTCCGTTGACCCTGGACTTAATGAAACACAGTGGACCAACACCAGCAGATGACATGGCTCCCCAAATCAACACAGACTGTGGAAACTTCACACCGGACTGCAAGCATCTTGCAGTGTGTGCCTCTCCATTCTTCCTCCAGACTCTGGGTCCTTGGTTTCCAAATGAGATGCAAAAGTTGCTCTCATCAGAAAAGACAACTTTGGACCACTGAGCAGCAGACCAGGTCTGTTTTTCTTTAGCCCAGGTAAGACGCTTCTGACGTTGTTTGTTGTTCAGGAGCAGCTTGACAAGAGGAATACGACATTTGAAGCCCATGTCCAGGATCCATCTGTGTGTGGTGGCTCTTGATGCACTGATTCCAGCCTCAGTCCACTCCTTGTGAAAGTCCCCAACACTTTAGAATGGCCTTTTCCTGACAATCCTCTCCAGGCTGCGGTCATCCCTGCTGCTTGTGCACCTTTTTCTTCCACACTTTTCCCTTCCACATAACTTTCTTTTAATGTGCTTTGATACAGCACTTTGGGAACATCCAACTTCTTTTGCAATTACCTTTTCAGGCTTTCCCTCCTTATGGAGGGTGTCAATGATGGTTTTCTGCACAACTGTCAGGTCAGCAGTCTTCCCCATGATTGTGATTCCTACTGAACCAGACTGAGAGACCATTTAAAGTCTCAGGAACCCTTTGCAGGTGTTATGGCTTAATTAGCTGATTAGAGTGGGATACTTTGAGCCTAGAATATTGCACCTTTTCACAATATTCTAATTTTCTGAGATTGTGGATTTGGGGTTTTCATGAGCTGTAAGCCATAATCATCACAATTATGACAAATCACGGCTTGAACTATCTTGCTTTGCATGTAATGAGTCTATCTCATATATTAGTTTCCCCTTTTAAGTTGCATTACTGAAATAAATGAACTTTTGCACGATATTCTAATTTTTCAAGTTTCACCTGTATACCTTTGATTTTTCCTGCCTAAATATAAAACTTTGCTTTTCTCCACATTGAAACTCATTTTGTTGGATAGGGTTCATTGTTCAAGTTTGTCAAGATCTTTTTTGACCTGACTTTGTCTATTACCCAGCTTTCTTTTTTTCAATTTATTCAATAGCTTGCCCATAATTATTTTATCACAAAGCTAAATTTGATATGCTTGAAGCATTGTGACATATCAAGTGGATGGGATGACCCAAGAGACTAAGTGAGAAGGAGGAAAGGAGTAATTATAGGGAAGAATGGATATAAGGCAACAATTGGTGGGAGATTTCTTTCTGGAATATCTTTTTTGTTATTATTTTGACTTGAAAATTGGAATGGAAGACTATTTAGCAATAGTGGACAGATGTATAATATGAATACAGATCTAGAACACAAATGGGGTATTTGTTTTCCACAGATGTAAAGTGTTTTCTGGTTACATGAATATAGATAGCTAAGAATAAAAATGCTGCTTCTCCTTTTCTTGTTTGCATAGACAATATCCATGAAAGGGCACTTGCACATCAAAGTAATTTCTGTAAGTGCAGAACATTTCCTATTAAATATATACATAGCTGCCACACTGATGTAGTCCAAACCCCAGATCACTGTGATTTTCCTCTAAATAAAGCTATGAATAATTTGAGCTACGTCCAATTACCATATTAATTGAATGAATAAACAATGTGATAGTGTTCATTAGAATAGGAATAAACAAATGCTGCCAGTTTGCATTTAAACGTTAAAGCTCTCAGTAACCTCCACCCATAATAAGATAAAACAGAATATTTTGGATTGGTAAGAAATGATATATAGAGATATGATTACATGTGTTATATATAATAAATACTTGTTTTCATAAGCAGCTCGGGCAAAAGTGCAAATATATACTGCATAACATATGATGTACTTTATTTAGCTTAGATTATTTTTCATACAGGAATAAAATGAAATAAGCATTTTATGTTCTAAAATTTTTATTGGCAGCATCCACTTTGTTGACTCTCTCTCCAGTAAGATGGACTGTGGTTGCTTTTTTCTGCCCTTTTTAGATTAGCATTCAGGTTCTTTGGGTTACTCTGATTCTGGTTTATATTTAAAATATTGCTATCCTTTTTATGCTGTTGCTCAGTTTTTGTAAAAAAATATTCTGCTGCCTAGGTAGTATTTTGCACTTTCTGTGATTTCAGTTGGGGTATTGGTTGTGCAGAAAGGTAGACTGAAGTGTGAACTACATGATATATAATGCTATTAGCAATAATGAAAATTTTGTTCAGCATGCCTTTATATCATATTTATTACCACATCGCAGATGTCAGTAGCAAAAATTTTCTTCTCTACCTAAACATGTCAAAGTTGTGTTGAAGAGGCTGATTTTGAACTTGAGAAAGACCATTTAAAAAGGGATGTTTGTCAACACCCATAAATATTCTGAAGTGAAAGAAAGCATAACAGTTTATTAATTGTATTTATATGCCACCCATTTGCCAATGACCCTGGGCACTTTACAAAATGTTAAAAAAACAAAACAGAGCATAAAACAAAAAAGAGCAAAGCCAAAGTGAATATAACTAATTCAGATGGGAGCAAAAAAAAAAAGAAAGAAAGAAAGAAAAAAGAATGCTTCACTCCTGCTTGCAAAAGGCCTGAGTATAGGGCAGGATTTTGAGTGTCTTCTATACAACATTTAAGTTATATGACAAAGCACAGGATAAGGAGCAAGGCCAAAAAAGGTTAGTGTTCTCCTTCATAAAATTGCCATGATGTGAGAATGCTTTCATTCTGCTCACACACACATTATAGCTTTTCTTCATTCCTTGTCTGATCAAAAGTGACAACAATGAATTTCAGAAAAATCATCTCATGTTTTCCAAATATAAGTAATGAGTCTATGTTGTCTAGCCAACTCTACCATCAATCATTCTTTCTTCTGGCTGTACTTTTAACCAGTGTGAAAATGTTAGGTTGGAGTCCGTCTTTGATCTTGAATGGAAAAAAAACCCTTAAATTTCAAAAACCTGAAACAAACAGCAAAAACCTAAATAAGATTTTGATCTTAGAAAGTTATAAATGGAGTAAGAGTCAAGATAAAATTGGAATATTGAAACATTTACAATAAAATTTTAGATTTAATTATGAGATGCAAACAGCTTCTTGTGGGAAAGAGATCATGTATAATAAGCTACAATGTACATAAATAATTTCAAGATTTCAAAAACTGACACTAAAGTGGACTAAAGATTTAGGTAGAGGTAATATATACAGGCCTGCAATATGGTTATAACAACAAAAGTGCTGAAGGAGACTTTTGAAGAATGGAATCAGAAAATATCAACATTGTCAGTAATGATGTCTCCTTCTGTGAATAGACTATGACCAAAAGATTTTATTAGAGAAATGTCAGCTGTAGAACAAATTTTATTTCACAAAATAGAGATAGTATCAAAAGTGAATTTACAATTGACAGGCCAAGATAACGATTTAGAAAAATATGTTTCACTGGATCTAAAAGAGAAATTGGCTGATATTTTAAATGTAGAAAGGAAATACAAACGATAAACCAAAAGAGTGATCAGGATAACTTTTTCCTATGAATTTCCTAGAGGCTTTTTAAAGCTTTGAAGAACTCCATGCAATGAAATGAAAAGAAATCGAATTCTACAACAATGTTTGAATGAACTAAAGATTAAAACTGTTATAAATAAAAGGAAGGAATGTTGTGTTGATTTATTTGATCATTAAAATAAGATTTGTTTTTTACTTCTGAATACCATTTTTGGACTTTCTGCTGTTACCAGGACTGAAAAGAAGATATTTTAGGGATAAAAGAAGGGTTAGGGTAAATGTTTGTAACTGGTGAAAGGGTCAAGAATTACCCAGTTTGTTTATAGTTGTGATTAAGGTTGGAAGTTTTTCTTTTCTTTATTACATCCTTACTTTTTGTCTTCTCTTTCTCTTTTTTCTTGTACTTCTTACTCTTTTTCTCTATTTTTTCTTTAATTTGTCATAATATTATAACCAAAATTCTTAATAAAAATTGTATAAAAGGAAATTTCTAGGTGGGAACATGTAGATAGTACCTACGTAAATGGGTGCTTTAGAATAATTAGGACTCCACATCCATGCAGTTGTCTTAATCCAAGTTTCTAGCATCTTTTCATACTAATGTAAAGGACTGAGATAAGTTAAGAAATACTTTGCCTAAGGAGTCACATGACTTAAGATTAACACTCACTTTCAAGTTATCACATTTTACTGCAGTGTGCATACTTTGCATATTTTTAAAACATCCATTATCAGTGTGCCTGATGTCCTAATTTAACAATTAGAGCAGGCAGAGTTGTGTTCTATCACCAGTCTCTCCATCGTTCAATCTTCATTGCTATTCATTCCCTTTCTTTGAAGTTCTCAGCAAGATGATGATCCTTTGACTTTTACTTCTAGGGCCTGCTGTAAATGTTTATTGGAAAGCTGCAGAAAAAATGATAATGCCTACAATAGGAAAATTCAAGGACTTCCATTTTGAAGACTATAATGCAGCATACAGTGTTCTGGATAAACAGACCCTACACTCGTAAGCAACATTGACAGCTGCTAAAATACACTAGATGTAATCTGTATATAAAATGTTACATAGAAATGTGACTAAAAATTTGCAGTGAAGTCCACCTCACACATTACTCTTAATAGGAACGGGAAGCATTCATCACCTTTATCTTCATATGTACTCTCCTGGGCTCATTCCAGTTTCCTGCATATAAAATGAAGGCCTAAAGAGGAAATTAATGGTACTTTTGGAGGTTATTTTATGAGATCAGGGACCTGCTCACTCATCATAATCACACAGTACAGTCTACAAGAGTACAATAACTCTTTTATATCTTTGTTAATTAAACAAAGCTTGTGTGGGTTTTTGTACAGTCATGTTGAAATCCTGGGTACAGGTAATATTCAAAATGCTCCCCAAAATCAATCATTTTATTGTCAGCTAGAAATGAAGATAGAGCAGAAATTATTTAGAACTGGTTTACTTATCTAAAATGTTGAATAATGTTTATTTTTGGCCTGTAAGTAGCTCCTGGTTTTGATGAATAGTTGTAAAATGTATGTAAGTGAAGACCTTTCTTAGTTTGCTGGAGTTCATGAATAGGTGACTTCTTGCTTAGGTTTCAAGATTGCAATATTTTTAATAGCAGTTCTATCTAGATGAATTTGTAGCTATACAACCACATATGCATACAAAAATAGAAGAACCTATGCCTTAAAAGTGGGGAGTACTGGAAAGTGGGGAGCTATGTTTGTACCTGTATTTTATAGTTTTTGCTCTGTGCTTATATTCTTTTTATATTAAGTCATAAGGACAAGAGAGATGGAGCTGCAAGCCAAATTTGTCCTCTTTCATTTTTGCAGCCCACAGCAACAAATCTTAATGTATAATCACTGTATTGCTGTTATCCTTTGGGTAACCCGAAGCGTTCTGAAGCTGCATGGAAAGGCAGTAAAGCACTCTAAGCTACCCGTTATAAAATTTGAAAATAAGTTAATGTCTCATATTTCCAAAATGTAGCTGTTGCATTCCTCATTCATGTTTTGCAGCAGTTTTTCTGGAACCCATTCCTTCTCTTTTTGGAGGAAATTTGAATGTAGAGAACATTCCATGAAACACAGAACTTCCTTTAGTAACTAAATGCTACTAAAAGCTAATTGCCATTTATGCCTTTGTTTGCTCACTAACAGGATTGCTATTATTTGAGGGAAAAGGATGCACCAAGGCCATGCTTTGGTATCTGCTCTGAGGAAGAATTTTTGCCAGGAAATAATATATTGTCTAGACTATGCATTGAGCATCTGATGCACGTACATAGTGTAACAGATGCCAAAGTGGCATGTCTTCAGTGGGTGCTTGCCTGGTGGCTCTCACTGTCACTACACTAAATTATGTACTTGTCACTTTGGAACTTGGACACATTGAATATGTTATCAGCTGCTGAGAGAAGGCAAACAGTGTGTGCCAGGTGGTGAGCTTTTTAACATGACACTGAGCTGGAATGATCTTCATCTCCCAGAAGTCTAGTTCTTTTAAAAAAAGAAGATGTAAATTTGAAGTTGTAATCTTCACATTATAGACAGAAATTGTCATATAAATTTAGATTTCCAAGTTTCCAACCTGTATTTTTAGTATGTGGGTACAATGGAAAACTAGTTATAAAACAAAACAACCCCCCCCTTAAATTTGTTTTCCAGAAACAGGGGAAAATGTGATTTTTGAACTAGTGCCTTAAAACTACAGAAATGTTGAGGATACCCAGAAGAGATGATGATTTTCAAATACCATTTCCTTGTTAGTGACTTACAGCAATCTCATAGCATCACACAACTGTCACTGATTATATTCATTGCAGTTATTTTGGCCTAACAGTGGTTGGATGAGTCTAGAAGCTGCTATAAGACATTAGTGGGAAAATGACCAGAAGCAAGCTAATCGCATGAAATATTAAATTCCTCTATATAGTGTGAGTCTTATATATCTGAAAATGTAGCCTCCTAGATATAGCAGTGGTACATTATTTTTAACTCCTGATGCTAAAGAGTGAACTTGGGAACTTTGGCATACAAAACGCATGTGCCACTGCTGAACATACATACATACATACATACATACATACATACATACATACATACATATATACATACATACTTACATACGTACAATGGTATTTAACTGCCTGAATTTTGGTTGCATTTCTCTGACACTTTTGCAAAAGAAGTCCTACAATTCTAGCAGCAATATACATGAGAGACCAAATTACTTTGCAGTAGCCTCTGGGCAGTGTGCGATGCCCACTTGCAGATCTTGGAAGCTGCATTCTACAACCTCTGAAATGTTTTTGATGTATGGCAGGGTGTGCCAACATTTTGGAAGCTGTAGAATGTAGCTTCCGAGATCTGCAAGTGGGCGTTGGCCACATCGTACACTGCCCAGAGGCTACCATATACAAAGGGAGAATCAGCTGTAGGGACTTCCAAATGCAGAAAGTGCAAATCCATGAAACCACTGCTAAATGAATATTTCTTTGAGATTGAAATCACTACTATACAATAATGCTTTTTTAAAAAAAAATAAAACACACTTGCAACTCTCTTGATAATCTCAGTTGATCTGTGAATAGAGAATGCAAGGTATAATATCCAATATTTAAAGGGTATTGTATCCAGATCTCAGATTTTTTTTTCTTGGAATATCTTTACCTTATGCCTTTCCCCTCTCCTAGATTCATCTTGTATATTGCTTACCGGACTACACTTTTATCATAGCTAACACCTGAATGTTGACTTTACTCAAAAACACTTCAATGGTTTATAGTCTTTGACTTACTTGGGAAACCATTTCCTTGAGATTGGGAGGCTTTGAAAAAAAAAGAAAGGAGATACTGACTTAAATGTACCTAGCTGAATTTCCTGTCTCCAGAGAGGAAAATATTTAGCATTTGTTAGCAGGAATAGTCCTTTGGTTGGCTTCACTTAATACTCTAATGATTAATTTAAAGTTAGCATAATTTACTGATCTATCCATTTTGGTTTAACATAATGTTTTGCTTAGCAATCTGAAATTTAAAACCTCTGACTGAATGTTTTGTGGGAATGCAATCAAATTGAAAGCAGCTAGGTGGCTCCTGCTACTGGAAGCAATTCCTTCTGTAAACAAGGCTGTTTTCATAAAGAGAGTTGCAAAGTTGTTTTACTAATAGTGGAAGTTCAAGTAGCGATCACCATATTAAGCCATAATTTTCTAGTGTTGGTGGTGGTGAGATTGGGTGTTTTTTTAACAGCAATTCTTCATTTTTTTGCTGAAGTAAGAGGTGCATAAGAAACCATGGAAAAGATCTCTTCACTATTTCATCCATGTATTACAGATTTAAGTAGGAGAATAGAATATGAAGTTTCTTAATACTTTTTGCTTCTCATTGATATAGGTTACCAAAATATGTTATTAAAGAGCTACATAGCAAATTTGCATTATGGAACAAATACCTTTTACATAACAAAATTCCAGTTGCTATGACAACATGATTGAATCCTTTCAGTAAGATAGCAGTACCCTATGATTAGTTTCTAAAAACTCAACTTTTTAATTAGCTTTAGACCCCATAATCCATGCAATATAATCTGCAATTGCAGACTCAACTGGAATAAGTACCGGAACAGTTCATGGGCAATAAAATAGTATTAGCATTGCTGAGAATCTGCTACAGTGCAGTTTAACAAGCTCTACAGACAGAAGGGAGAGCAAGCCCTACTCTTAAACAGAGCACAATTTTAATTTCTTAACATTATTAAATATAATAATGCTCAGTCCATTTTAGCTTTCTTGCAGATCCTTAAATCCAGATTAGAATTACCAGGAAGTATTAGCGCTTCATCAGGAAAGTCACATTGCGGTTTAGATTTGCATGTTTTCTGAAGTCCACATATATAGTACTAATATTTTTAATAAAAGATCCAGCATCTAATCTCAAGATAGCTATAGTCTTTATTAAAATTAATAATATAAACTTAGGCTAGAATCTGAACAGTCATTTATTTTACAGTAATGCTAAGTGAATTCAAAGAGGCTTACTTTTGAGAAGATATATATAGAATTGAGAGTGTGTTAATCAATTGACTATTTGCCATGCCTGTGCATGGTAACAGTGGGGTTCCGTTCAGACCTCATTTAGCACAGGAGAAACATCCTTATTTGATCTGGGACAATGATATAGACCAATAGCAGACCCGGCATTTGCAAGACTAGACATTAGAGACAACAACAACAACAACAACAACTACACGATTATGGATGAAACGTGTAACAGTGATACCTATTGTCATCGGGGCACTGGGAACTATGTCCAAAAAATTTGCAAAATACATCAGCTTTCTGCAATAACTCCAGCAAAGCGCAAAAAACTGTGCTACTTGGAACATCTTACATTTTAAGGAGATACCTGGTTGATACCTAGGATGATGGCAGCAACCCATGTCAATCATTAGTGCCAGTCAATTTGAGTGTTCAATTGACGGAGTTTCATGTTTAATGAATAAAAGTTATATAATGATGATGATGATGATGATGATGATGATGATGATGATAATGTTGGAAGGGACCTTGGAGGTCATCTAGTCCAACCCCCTGCTCAGGCAGGAAACCCTATACTATTTCAGACAAATGGCTGTCCAGTCTCTTCTTAAAAACTTCCAGTGTTGGAGCATTCACCACTTCTGGAGGCAGGTTGTTCCACTGGTTAATTGTTCTGTCAGGAAGTTTCTCCTTAGTTCTAGATTGCTTATGTCCTTGACTAGTTTCCATCCATTGCTTCTTGTCCTGCCTTCGGGCACTTTGGAGAATAGCTTGACTCCCTCTTCTTTGTGGCAGCCCCTATTGGAACACTGCTATCATGTCACCCCTTCATTAAACTAGACATACCCAATTCCAGCAACTGTTCCTTATATGTTTTAGCCTCCAGTCCCCTAATCATCTTTGTTGCTCTAGTCTGTACTCTTTCTAGAGTCTCAACATCTTTTTTACATCATGGTGACCAAAACTGGATGCAGTATTCCAAATGTGGCCTTACCAAGGCATTGTAAAATGGTATTAACATTTCACATGATCTTGATTCTATCCCTCTGTTAATGCAGCCTAGCACTGTGTTGGTTTTTTTGGTAGCTGCAGCACACTGGATGAATATGTTGCTTTGAATAATGAAAAAAAAATCACCAGGTTTTTCATTACAGCTGGCTTAAATATCATATTCAAAATGAAAGATGTGTGTTGATTTACCAACTAATACGAGATCTTTACCAATGCCACATATAAACCTGAATGACAAAGGAATGCCCATCTGTTTTGGCTGTTATTTCTGGTATATGTATTTTTCTGACAATTTATTTACCAAGTGACATTCTTAAACATTATTATGTATCTTATTTTAGTCTTGAGAGGCATTTTTGACCAACAGTTCATTTCCTTTGTAGATGACATTCCAATGTTGCTTCTTTGATGTCATATTTTGATGTGGAGTCTGAATTTTGAAAATGCAACACTATTATTCAAATAACCACTGAGGGATAGAGATAACAAATTAGGGACTTTCTTTTTGTTTTCACTTGATTTTAAAATTGGTATTCTCTCCTCAGACTGCTTCTTATAGAAGAAATATACTACCTCTTTTATTTCTCTCAGTCTGTCTCTGATACCCTTAGGAGACTTGGTTCTATTCAAATAAGTTATTGTTTAGGGCCAAGGTGTCCGTCAGTAATGCTAGTCTTGTAGTAAACACAGAGTCTTGGATATTGTAAGACAAATTTCTAAGCCTCATTTAGTGACTTCTTTCAAGCAGAACACCTTTGAAAGATTCAAAAGGTTGCTTTGCAGCCTTCTTGCGACCTGGGCCGAGCAGGTATTTATGTGATGAACTGCCAACTGAATTGCCTTCTGTCTCTTGATTATTTTTGTCTGCTCTCCTTCCAGTTCTTTCTCAGCCTCCCCATAATCTCTCACCACATCCTATCACCAGCATTATCTGTCAGTAAATGCTTCTTTCTCTTAAACTCAGTGCTAGTACTTAGTCATATGACCTGTTTCAATCACTTTCTATTTTTTCAGTGACTCTTCTTATTATACTCTATGTCCAAAATTACTCACTTTTAGGTTCATTATTAATAGTTCTAGTGAGTGGTTTTGTTTTGTTTTAATTACTATTGAATAGTTTGCTATTCTTGCTGTCTCAGCCTGTATTTTGAACAAGTTTCTTCAGTACCACATTTCAGAAGCATCACTTTTTCTTCATTTAGCCTTTCTAATGGCCCAGCTTTCACTGGACCATTGACTAAGAAAACCAGTTGATAGTATGTACCTTTGTGTGATATCTCTGTATGTTATTATTTGTCAGTTTCTTTCATACTCTTTCTTCTAAGTAGGAGATGCTCTTTTTTCATGACTATACTCAACTTCACTATGAATTTCTGAAGATAAAATTTGACACTATTAACTTTTCTGTCTATTTTGGTATTATCTGTTTCACACTCTCTTCTTACGCTTTTGTTAAGAGATCCCTTAACTCTCTACCCTCGAAGTGGTATCATCAGCATTTTAAAAGTTGCTGATATTCCCCCCCTCCCCAACAATTTTAACTACAATTTCTTTTTTTGTCTAGTCCAACATTCTTCATGATATAATCTGCATGTAAGCTAATTAAATAAATTAGGGCACACTCTTTTTGTCACTCATCATTTTCTAAGAGTGTTTCCTGATCACCATACAAACTCTTTAAAAGATAGATGAAATAGGGCAATACAATTGCATATATAGAATCTATCCACAATATATTAAAGCAACCAAAAGCTTTTCTAATCAATAAAGCAAAAATTGATAGGTGTTTGGACTTCTCTTGCCTTTTGCATTATTTGTCAGTTGTTAGTAATGAGATCTTATTCTTCTGACTCCTTTTGGATTGAATCCAATTAGTACTCCTGGCAGGTTTCATTTCATGTATTGTTGATGTCTGGATTGCTAAATCTTGAAAATTATCTTATTAGTAAAACATATAAAAGCACTATCCAGCATTATGACTATTCTTCAACTTTGTTTCCTTTAGGAATTGGATTATGAATTCATCTTTTCCATTCTCTTGGCCACTGTTGTGTTCTACATTCCCACTTACAAATAACAATAGAATTTGAACTAAACTATTCTGCAAATTTTTAAACAATTTTATGGCTTTTCTTCAGCAATTTCAGCTTTGTTTACACACACACATATACTCGCAGAACGATTTTAGGCGTGGTACAATTGTTTCTAGCAATATGTTCTAGGACCCATTTAACTTCACTTTCCAGAGTGTGTAGCTTTTGTTTAGGGCTTAAACCGTCATATGTATCAACAATTTTGGGATTTTTTTGTATAATTGTTCTGTAAATTTGGATCATATATTTAATGCTTTCTTTCTCCTGTAAATCTTTGCCTTATTTCTCTTTTATCATGCCAATCTTTATATAAAAGATTCCCTTGCTGTCAGTAATTTTCTTAAATCGAGACCTTAACCTTCTCGTTTGTTATCCTCAATTTCTTAGCATTCTTTGTATTAAGCTATAACTCCTAATCTTTTCTTGATCTTCTCTGGAACCTAGCACTTGGCATTTGGTTGGGTACATTTTCTTCTATGTCTGTTATTTTTAGAATATCAGTAAGCAATCCCCTTCATGGATTACTGCCTTGTCGTGGCGAAGGGGCTTGCGTAATTCAATGAAGCTATGAGCTATGCCGTGCAGGGCCACCCAAGACGGACAGGTCATAGCTGAGAGTTCTGACAAAACGTGATCCACTGGAGAAGGAAATGGCAACCCACTCCAGTATCTTTGCCATGAAAACCCTATGGACAGTACCAAAAGGCAAAACGATATGACGCTGGAAGATGAGCCCCTCAGGTCGGAAGGCGTCCAATATGCTACTGGGGAAGAGCAGAGGGCTAGTACTAGTAGCGCCAGAAAGAATGAAGCGACTGGGCCAAAGCCGAAAGGACGCTCAGCTGTGGATATGTCTGGTGGTGAAAGGAAAGTCCGATGCTGTAAAGATTTTTTCTCCATAGGAACCTGGAATGTAAGATCCATGAATCAAGGAAAGCTGGACGTGGTCAAACAAGAGATGACAAGACTGAACATCGACATCTTAGGTATCAGCGAACTAAAATGGACAGGAATGGGTGAATTTAATTCAGATGACCATCAGGTATACTACTGCGGGCAAGAATCCCTCAGAAGAAATGGAGTAGCCTTCATAGTCAATAAAAGAGTAGGAAAATCAATACTGGGATACAATCCTCAAAATGACAGAATGATCTCAGTTCGAATCCAAGGCAAACCATTCAATATCACAGTAGTCCAAGTCTATGCCCCAAACACCAGTGCTGAAGAGGATGAAATTGACCGGTTCTATGAAGCCCTACAGCACCTTATAGAAGTAACAGCAAAAAATGATGTCCTTATCATCATGGGGGATTGGAATGCTAAAGTAGGAAGCCAAAAGATAACTGGAATAACAGGCAAGTTTGGCCTTGGAGTACAAAATGAAGCAGGGCACAGGCTGATAGAATTTTGTCAAGAGAATACGATGGTCATAGCAAACACTCTTTTCCAACAACCCAAGAGACGGCTCTACACATGGACATCACCAGACGGTCAACACAGAAATCAGATTGACTATATGCTCTGCAGCCAAAGATGGAGAAGCTCTATACAGTCGGTAAAAACAAGACCAGGAGCTGACTGTGGCTCAGACCATGAGCTTCTCCTTGCAAAGTTTAGGCTTAAACTGAAGAAAGTAGGGAAAAGCACTAGGCCACTCAGGTATGAATTAAATAATATCCCTGTTGAATATACAGTAGAGGTGACAAATAGATTTAAGGAATTAGATCTGATAGACAGAGTGCCTGAAGAACTATGGACAGAGGTTCGCGACATTGTACAACAGGTAGCAACCAAAACCATCCCAAAGAAAAAGAAATGCAAGAAAGCAAAATGGCTGTCTGAGGAAGCTTTGCAAATAGCTGAGGAAAGGAGGGAAGCGAAAGGCAAGGGAGAAAAACATAGATATGCCCAATTGAATGCAGAATTCCAGAGAATAGCTAGAAGAGATAAGAATGCCTTCTTAAATGAACAGTGCAAAGAAATAGAAGAAAACAATAGAATAGGGAGGACCAGAGATCTTTTCAAGAAAATTGGAGAGATGAAGGGAACGTTTCATGCAAAAATGGGCATGATAAAGGACCAAAATGGCAGGGACCTAACAGAGGCAGAAGAGATTAAGAAGAGGTGGCAAAATTACACAGAAGAACTATACAAGAATGAGCTTAATGTCCCAGATAATCACAATGAGGTGGTCACTGACCTCGAGCCAGACATCCTAGAATGTGAGGTGAAGTGGGCCTTAGAAAAGCTGAGCAAAAACAAAGCTAGTGGAGGTGACAGTATTCCAGCTGAGCTATTCAAAATCTTAAAAGACAGTGCAGTAAAAGTGCTACACTCAATTTGCCAGCAAATTTGGAAAACTCAACAGTGGCCACAGGATTGGAAAAGATCAGTTTTCATTCCAATTCCAAAGAAAGGCAGTGCCAAAGAATGTTCAAACTATCGCACCATTGCACTCATTTCTCATGCTAGTAAAGTCATGCTTAAAATCCTACAAGCTAGGCTTCAGCAGTATGTGGATCGAGAACTACCAGAAGTACAGGCAGGATTTCGAAGAGGCAGAGGAACTAGAGATCAAATTGCCAACATACGCTGGATCATGGAGAAAGCTAGGGAGTTCCAGAAAAACATCTACTTCTGCTTCATTGACTATGCTAAAGCCTTTGATTGTGTGGATCATAACAAACTGTGGCAAGTTCTTAAAGAGATGGGAGTACCAGACCATCTTATTGGTCTCTTGAGAAACCTATATGCGGGTCAAGAAGCAACAGTGAGAACTGGACATGGAACCACTGATTGGTTCAAAATTGGGAAAGGAGTCCGGCAAGGCTGTATACTGTCGCCCTGCCTATTTAACTTATATGCAGAGCACATCATGAGAAAGGCAGGGCTAGATGAATCAAAAGTTGGAATTAAGATTGCCGGAAGAAATATCAACAACCTAAGATACGCAGATGATACCACTCTAATGGCAGAAAGTGAAGAAGAACTAAAGAGCCTCTTGTTGCGGGTGAAGAAGGAGAGTGCAAAACTTGGGTTGAAACTTAACATTAAGAAAACCAAGATCATGGCATCTGGCCCTCTCAATTCTTGGCAAATAGATGGGGAAGAAATGGAGGTAGTGACAGATTTTATTTTCCTGGGCTCCAAGATCACTGCAGATGGGGACTGTAGCCAAGAAATTAAAAGACGCTTGCTCCTGGGGAGGAAAGCCATGGCAAATCTAGACAGCACACTAAAAAGCAGAGACATCACCCTGTCAACAAAAGTGCGTATAGTCAAGGCTATGGTCTTCCCAGTTGCAATGTATGGCAGTGAAAGTTGGACCATAAGAAAGGCTGAGCGCCAAAGAATTGAGGCCTTTGAACTATGGTGCTGGAGAAGACTCCTGCGAGTCCCTTGGACTGCAAGGCGATCAAACCGGTCAGTCCTAGAGGAGATCAATCCTGACTGCTCTTTAGTAGGCCAGATCCTGAAGCTAAAACTCAAATACTTTGGCCACCTAATGAGAAGGAAGGACTCACTGGAGAAGAGCCTAATGCTGGGAAAGATCGAGGGCAATAGAAGAAGGGGACGACAGAGAATGAGGTGGCTGGATGGAGTCACTGAAGCAGTAGGCGTGAGCTTAAATGGACTCCAGAAGATGGTAGAAGACAGGAAGGCTTGGAGGAATGTTGTCCATAGGGTCGCGATGGGTCGGACACGACTTCGCAGCTAACAACAACAACAAGCAGTCATTTTACCTTGTTTTGTTTTTGCATATTGGGATATTTTTAAAATTGTCCATGATGCTATGAATTACAATGCATAACACTTCAGGCACTTTATTAAATTTAATGTATCAAATGTATTGTCTAACTTTACCACATACTTATATAGAATAGTGTTGAAATATCTTTCTAGCTTGATAATTTCATTTGTTTTCCTTAGCCCATGTTGTATTTTTTTTTAAAAAAACTGTACTTTTAATAATGGTCAGCATGATGCTAATTTAATAACTGTCTCCAACTTTGCTTGTAAAGTGTATATGTGTGCAGATACACAATAGCAATAGCACATAGACTTATCTACCACTTCATAGTGCTTTATAGCACTCTCTAAGTTGTAGAGAGTGTTTACAGAGTTGACATATTGCCCCCAACAACCTGGATCTTCTTTTTACTGACCTTGGAAGGATGAAAGGCGGAATCGAACTCCTGGCAGTGGGCAGAATTAACCTGCAATGTTGTATTCTAACCACTTGCAATAAATACAGTATGTGTGTGTGTGTGTGTGTGTGTGAGACAGAGAGAGAGAGAGAGAGAGAGAGAGAGAGAGAGGGAGGGAGGGAGGGAGGGAGGGAGGGAGAGAGAGAGAGAGAGAGAGAGAGAGAATGCATACATGCACAAACAAACATATAAACATATAAAGTTTATAATCAATTTGTTTTTGGTATTGCCCATCCAATGAGTTCTGAAAAAACATGCATGTTATAAATATTTGATTTTCTTGGCAGAACCCTATTAGTCTGTTTCCTGCTTCACTTATTCTAAGGCCAAATTTTCTTGTTATTCGGATGTTGTTTTACTTCCAGGTAGACAGTTTTTGTCTCCTGTAAGTAGAGAACCTTTCCTACTTTTCTTCAAGTTAACTTGATAAACTGTTATAAATTTCCATAGAACTATTCTATATTTACTTCCCCTGCATTTGTGGTCAGATCATAAACTTGGTATCCTTTTGTTAAAGATAGGTCTTCACATTGTATAGATTATGTAATGACAAATGGAATTAACTTAGCTATTTTTCTAGATAATGAAGGAAAGACAGAGTTTCCTAGAGATGATTTGCAGTGATACTGTAGACTCATGAAGACTAAAACCCCAGGAGGGAAAAGAATGAAATTAGGTATAAATATGATGAAAGACTACTTGCTGGATATGCAAAAGATGGTAGAGAATCCTAGATGTTGCTATGGAAATGATCAAATGTACAGTGTGACATACTTTGATGGGAAGAAGCCAAATAAATACTGGTTATTGGAGCAAGCATCCGTGTAGAGGAAAAATCGAGATAGATGAAACCAGTAGAGGAATTTATTGTAAGACTTAATGGAAAGAAGATTTAGAAACTGAACCTGAGATGAGTGCTGAATAACACAAAATTTGAAAATGGGTAGATATCTCTTTCTGGGAGTCAGGTGTTAAGTATTAAGATTCAAAGTAATTGTTCCTCTCTGTTCTGTACTGGGTGGCACATTTTAGGGAGGTAATTATTACCAAAGTAATAATGGGCCTAGGAAAGAAAACTTGGGAATGATTAGAGGAACTGCATATGTTTAACCTGAAAAAAGAGAATGTTGAGAAGAGACATGGTAGCTATCTAAAGGGCTGTCATATACAAGATGAGTAGAAGTGTTCAAAGAAGAAATAATGGATTTAAATGACAAAGAAGCAGATTTCACTTGGATATCAGGAAAAAAATGTTCAATAGTAACATCTATTCAACAGTGGAGCTGTTGGCCTTGGGAAGTGATAGACTCTCTTTCACTGGAGATGTTTAAACAGAACAGATTCTGTAGTAGTAGGTTCCTGCACTGGACAAGAGTTTAGACTAGATCAAACTTGTGATGTCACGTGATGTCGTGCAATGTATCAGGATGGTTTTGCCATTGCTGGCAACGGTGTGGGTGCAGTTTTCGGATGATGCATCTGGCCCACGGGTCGGCAGTTTGACACCCTGGACTAGATGATAATTGACATCCGTTTCAGCCCTTCCACTTTCTGATTCTATGATTAGAAGTAGAGATATTGATATTTTAGATCATCGTTTTGTCAATAAATAAATTATTGCTAAAATAAATTAGATTGCTAATGGAGTATATTGGATTACATATTAGTTAATGTCACAATTGATTATAGCTGCATTAACAGCATCTGAAATTCCAGAATTACCATCCAAATTGGGACAAGTTTTGGATTATTCTACATGTTCTCTATTTTTTAAATAAACAATTTGAACATTTTTAATGGTTTACAAGAACTCTGAAATAGAATATCTCAGATTAACCTAGCAATAGAACAGTAGATAATAACAGATAATAAAGACAATAGATAATAGAATGTTAAGTATGTTTCCTATTATGCAAGAATAATTCAACAATATTTTTTTCATGCTTACTGCACACTTCAGATAATGGTTTAGAAAGATTGGTCAATAACATTATGTTGGAAGTGTAAAATGTGTAAGAGTCTGAGGGTAACTCTATAGTGCAACTTAGACTGCTTCTCTCATCTGTTATACCCATATAATCCCTTGCTCAGCTTCAGAAATCCCAGTTTGATTGCAGTGGGATGGCTACTACAATCACTATATGACCTAATAAGTCATATTATTTTATTATGTTTCTTGCCTTTCCTTCCTTCCTTTGTAGCTTCTATGATTTAGGAAATCCACTGACATTGTGTCATATCAAAAACTCAGCAATTAATAGTCAACAGAGAACACTGCCAGCTACTCACCAATCTCTGAGTATAGGAATGGGTGATGTTGTATTCTCCCTACTCTCAATCTATTATAATGCAATGTAAACAATTATTTTCAGAATAATGACTGTTTTATTGATTACACAGAACATTAAAAGATTGGTTCAGTGTAAGATACATTCTAAGGACAAAGCAATTGTGATTTTTTTTTCTTTATCAAATTCCTGGTCTTCTCTTAAACCTTTTTTATTATGTTTTCATGTGTTTACTTAAAATGGGCAGTGAACACTCATCTTTGGGCATGCTAGGCATTTGGAAGCATCCAGAAAAATTAAAACTACCCTTTCCAATACTAGGTATCAATACAATAGAAGAAGAGGAAATAGAAATAATTCTGGTATTATCATTCTATAGGTCTTCACTTAACCAGTGAAGACCTGTAGAATGGAGAAAACTCATTCCATTTTATCACAATGGCTTGAAGCTACTGTAACAAGAAGAGTGGCAAAACTAATTATTAATCTCACAATAGCTGTACCATATTCAGAGATCTATAGGCACCAGTAGTCAACAGTTTTCCTGATAATATTTACTTTCAGTGTTCAACACCTGCATATTTTTAGATTTATTATATTTTCTATACAATGCTAACATACGTATTTGCCACTGAAGTGGTAATTTAGTAATCCCACTTGTGCCTTTACAGTTTATGAAGATGAATAGGATGGTTTAAAAGGTTATAATACCATTTATTAATAAGTAATAAAACTATTACTTACAGCAGTTCATCTCTTAAGCATCAGTCAATAGTTCATTTCCATTTGATCCTGCCTTAACTCAGAATTTCAAGTCTTTAAAGAAAGAGTAAAACTTAAATCGTTATCTTTTCTTTTTTCAAATAGCAGGTCATTTTTTTTTAAAAAAAAACCCCATGATTATTACTTATTAATATTACTCATCTAGTCATTTTGTTTGTACTTTTTCATTTGCAGAGCTTCTTAAATCAGTGTTTTGTTTTTGTAACAAGTCTCCTTGCTGTTGGTCAAAATTCTCCAAATCTGATGGCAGTGCTAATGATGAGATGACTCAGATTTTGACTCTTTGAATTTAATGTTATATTTCCTTCAATATCTAATATATTAAACTCAGTTATCACACTTAAAGTTTAAAGAATCCAGCACACACACACACACACACACACACACACACACACACAAATTCCAACATTTGACACTAAACATTCATTTTATCATTGATATTCAACTATGATAACAATTTTGCTCCCTTGTCACCATATATTTTCTTCTTACATGGCATTTTATAGTTTAACTGGTTCATCTGAGCATGACCCAGACAACTGTGGACAATCTGATATGACATGTTCTACTGAAAAGTAACACTGCCAGCGAAGGAACTTATTCTTTGTAATTCAATACTGTTAAACAAATATCTTTTTTCCTCTCTTTACTTTTCTGTAACGTACTTATAGAAATGTTTACTTAATCCATGTCCTTGCAGATACTCTGGCTTTAACATAACATGGCTAGATTCATAAAAGAAAGCAAACTTCAAACTATTTAATCCATTATATGAATAGAATAGAATGTTATATCATGGGAGAAATAGCTACAAATCTATCAGTAATGTGATAGGATTTAAATGTTGAAGTTACAAATTTTTTGATAAAAAGAATACCAGCCTAAAACCAATAAATAATTTTGACAAATTATGACAAGTTACTGACAAATCTTATCAGGCAGTTTAATTGCAGGAGAGTAGCATCATTTTCTTTCCGAGCTGCTTTCCAATAGTAAGTTCTAGTTCATCAATGAACCACTAAGGTTCTGTGGGAGCTGGCTAAATATTTTGTGGGACTGAATCACTCTACAGGCCAAGTGAGGACATAATTTCCCTCAAATCAAGTCCTACTGCCTTCTTCCAGAAAGCTATTCCAATTAGACTCAGTCACTCCAACAGCTGTCACTCACTATCCATAACTGTGGTCACTTGCCTTTGGCTTCCAGTAAACCCTATTGCATCTCTTTGATAGGTCTGTCCTAAATGGACTTTGAAAATCACCATCCTTCCCATGCAGTCTGGTTAACTAGACTTTCTTTCATGGTCACTGACTGTTTAAAAGCTCAGTATTTCTGATATACTACACAGAGTGGACACTTCCCAGTAATTCAACATGGCTAGTTTGAACTTAATCTCTATTAGGACATCTGAACATAAGGCCTTTTACAATGGTTGATAGCCTCTGACAGTTAACGCTAATGCTGTGCTTTATATCCTCTGGGATTAAAATTTGGCATTTTCTAAAATTTTCCACAGAGCAATTTATGGTTTCGATGATTAGATAGGATAGATTTTAGAAAGAAGAGAGACATATTGTAACTTTAGAGAAAGAGAGAAATTTATAACTGTACTTATAACTGTTATATAGAAGATTGAAAGCCACTTTTTAAATAGTTTTTTCTTTTCTATTTTTTTTTACTTTTTTGCACTTTTAGTTGTCTCTTTGATTTCTTTTTCTTTCTTACTTTATATTAATTTATATTGGTTTTTCTACTTTTTTGTCTTTTAATAAAATTATATATATAAAAGACCACAGGTTTTTCCATGGAGTAAGAATAAACTTGTATTAATCTCCCCTCTTATTCTAAATGTGATTTGACATTATCTATATCCCAGGTCTGAGAAACTCAGTTTTAGCATATTAATAGCTATTATATATCTCTTAATTTAAGTCAGTCATGAGTATGTTATTTACATTTTTGAACAACTAAGTTGTTTCTTATGAAGAAGTAAATTCTTCATAAATGTGATACATCATCTCATATCTCAAAACAGGAAATACTGCTCTAGAGTTGTTTTTTTTAAAAAAGTAAACCATCTCTTACAGTATGCATAAGATGTACATGAACATAAATTAGGTAGACTCAAATGTATACTGCTAGTATACCATGCAAAATCGTATCAACATTAGTAACTACAGCTATTTTGAAGTTGGACACAACTTCAAATCATTATTAACCTTTGTCAGAATCATGTCTCTATCTGAGAAATGATTGCAATGAATGTCAGGTAGGACTGAAATAAGCGCAGGAAATACCCATTTACACCGAATGTATTTAAATCACCAGATTAATTCATACTTGGATACTGAAGATACTGCCTAGGGTTCTGGCCAGATGCTTCTGTATTATCTATGAAAAATCTTGGAGAGCTGGTAAAATGTCAGAGGACTGGAAGAAAGCAAGTGCCCCATCTTTAAAAAGTAGAAAGCTCCTGCATACTGATAGACCAGTAGACCTGACGGATATCAATACCTGATAGGTTTCTACAGAAGATATATAGACAGCAGATTTGTAAACACTATTAAAATGTGGTAATTGTCAGAATTCAGCATGGATTTGTGAAGAATTGGACCTTGCAAGACTACTGTACTATAATCTTATCTTACATATTAATTGAATAACTTTCTTAATAGAAAATGCTGTGGACATACTATTTATTTTTTTGATATCCCATTATTTTACCCAGCTTGAGGCAGTACATACTGTATAAGAGCTCTTCGTCCTATTTTTCCAACAACCACCCTCTGAAACAAGTTGGCTAAGAGAGTCACCAGAACTCACCTAGACAGTTTCTGTCCCTAAGGAGTACTATAATTTACTCTCTCCCACTTTCTAGTCCATCTTATTGCCTTATATCTTATTGGCTATAAGGAATATGCTTTGACTTCAACAAACTATTTGACAAATGTATCTCAAATCCTGATTAGCAATTTAGCTGAATGTAGACAGTATGGCCTCACAAGACTTAAAGAAACCTGAAATGTTTCTGAGGAGAGCAACAAAGATGATTAGGAGTTTAGAAGGTGTGCCTATGAAGAAGGATTGAAGTTGCTGTATATGTTTAGACTTAAAAAAGGTTGGGGTGGAAGTGGGGCTATAATAGCATTCTTTAAATGCTAGACCGGGATGCCTTGCGCACAGTCACTCATGCGCTCGTGACCTCTCGTCTAGACTACTGTAATGCTCTCTACATGGGGCTGCCCTTGAGGTCCACCCGGAGACTCCAGCTGGTGCAGGATGCAGCCGCGCGAGTTGTCTTGGGAGTTTCCCGATACTCCCATGTTACACCTTTGCTCCGCGAGCTGCATTGGCTACTGGTTGCTCTCCGGGTGAGGTTCAAGGTGTTAGTGATGACTTACAAAGCCCTTCATGGCATGGGTCCGGATTACCTACGGCAACACCTGCGGCCGGCATCAACTTCCCTCCGTCCAGTGCGCTCCCACAGAGAGGGCCTCCTCAGGGTGCCACCGATCAAAGAATGCCGATTGGTGACCCCCAGGGGGAGAGCGTTCTCTGTGGGCGCGCCAGACCTTTGGAACAGCTTACCGGTTGAGCTCCGGATGGCCCCCGACCTTCGCTCCTTCCGGCGCGATCTCAAAACTTTCTTTTTCGAACAAGCTGGCCTGGTCTGATGGGATGGGGTTGGGTTTTATAAATAGTTTTAATTGTAATATGTATTAATTTTAAGGGCATAATGTTTAATGGCTTTTAATTTTTGTATAATATTTTTATTGTGTATTGCCCTGTTCACCGCCCTGAGTCCTTCGGGAGAAGGGCGGTATAGAAATCAAATTATTAAATTAAATTATTAAATTAAATTAAGAGGATGTCATGCAAAATGAGGAGAAAATCTGTTTTCTGTCATTCCAAAGTACAGGACAAGCAATAGGGGTTAAAATTACAGAAGGGCATATAATGATTGAATATTAAAAAGAAACTTCCTAACAATAAAAGCAGTTTCAGAGGAGAACCAGTTACCTAGAGAAGTGATAGGCTCTTTTTTACTGAATGTGATGTGTTCAAATGGAATCCAAATCTTAATTTTAATAAAAAGCTCTTCATCTTAATTTGCATTTTGAACAGAGCAGGAAGTTGAATTCAATAGCCTAAATAGCCCTACATCTATGTAACATCTCATGTAACTGAAGAAAGAGTATTTGTAAGTGTGGAAAGTGCATCTGCACAATTTTGTTTTTAATACTAACCAGCTGCTTTTGATTAGTTTTGCTGCAGCAAAATTCTTGCCATATCTAACATCACTATGTTTATAATAGTGGTGATGTTTGTGTGTGTCTTTCTGTATGTGTGACTATAGTAGTGTATGCATCACTCTCTCCCTCTCTGTGTGTGTATAAAATATCAGGCACAAAATAATGCCTTCTACTTTAAGTCATAAGCTGTATATCTTTTCTGTTCTTTTCTTGTAGTTCTTTGTACAATGACATTTCCCCTTTGCAGGAAAACCAGGAGATAACATATACTGAACAATTATTTAGACATATGTTTTGTTATAAAAATTGGCAAGAAAAAGAGGTACTGGAGAGCTGGAACTTTCTCTGCAATGTTCCATTATCTTTATACTTATTAAAGTTTTCAGAAATCTCCTAGTATATATTTTTTCTTAACTGTAAAATTCCATTGATTTACATCTACAGAAGGACACATTCTTAAACTCTATCCAGAGTTAATTTAAAATTTTCTAATAGCTATCTATAAACCAGCATCCAAAATATTCAGAACAACTTATTCTCTAATTCAAGAATTTCCCAATGCCCATAATAGCAAACTGAATTTTAGCTCTTATATCTCTGAGGAACATTCTAAAAGTCTTTTTATCTTTCTGATAGCTGATACATTTTTCTAATATATCATTGCTTTCAGTAATAGAATTTCCCAAGCTTTGCCACATAATTAATATCCCGCAGATATCTTTTTTAAAAAAAGATTTGATGCAATATTTTCTGAAAATTAGACTTACCAGCCAACTATCAGAAAATTCACTCCTAATACCATGTAAAGATATAAGGGCTATGCAGTGCTTCAGATGTTTTGAACATATATAAGTGCAAATTTAACATCTATTTATGAGTTACTAAAAATTCCATCTCTACTTTCTGACTCAAGGATGGTTATGAGCTGCAGACAAGTGCTGCATTCACATTCCGGTATTTTTTTTATTGAAAAGTTTTACAATACATTTTTTAAAAAAGACAAAACCCCTCCCAACCCCCTCCCCTCTCCCCAAACCTCCCCAACACCTCCCTCCCCTCCCCCTCCCCCTTCCCCGACTTCCCAGAGCTCAATACAGGGTATAAAAATACAAACAATCATAGTCTACCTTATGCAAACAACAATAAAATATTAAATCTATTGCACTTTAACTCTTATAAAATAACTACAAGCAATTTAAATATCACATCAATACTTATTCAAATGCTAAATGAAACTTTTTAGTCCCATATTTATTCTGGATATAATCAATCCATCTTCTCCACTCCACAATATATCTCTGTTGCGACTGATCTTTCAAGTATGCTGAAATCTTTGCTATTTCCGCCAGATTGGAGACTTTTAAAGTCCATTCTTCTATAGTTGGCAGTTCTTCCTTCTTCCAATATTGTGCTACTAAAAGTCTCGCTGCCGTAATTAAGTTCAACTTCAGCTTAGTGTCCACAACAGTAGTATCAGTAATGTTGTTAGTTGCGAAGTCGTGTCCGACCCATCGCGACCCCATGGACAATGTTCCTCCAGGCTTTCCTGTCCTCTACCATCTTCTGGAGTCCATTTAAGCTCACACCTACTGCTTCAGTGATTACTGCCTTGTCGTGGCGAAGGGGCTTGCGTAATTCAATGAAGCTATGAGCTATGCCGTGCAGGGCCACCCAAGACGGACAGGTCATAGCAGAGAGTTCTGACAAAACGTGATCCACTGGAGAAGGAAATGGCAACCCACTCCAGTATCTTTGCCATGAAAACCCTATGGACAGTATCAGTAATAATGCCCAGTAAAATCAGTTGCGGACAAAACTTTATCCTTTTCTTGAATATCTTTTGCATGTTCCACCAAATTTTAATCCAAAAAGCTTTAACCTTTTTACAGGTCCACCATATATGAAAATACGTTGCATCTTCACCGCCACACCTCCAACATTTGGGCTGGCTCACAACCATAAAAATTAAAAAACATAAAGTAAAAAATTTAAAAAAAGAATTAAACAATAGATACAATAATTACAAGACAATTTAACCCAGTAAAAAGCCTAATTAAAAGACATAGTCAGTCCAGGCCCGCTTGTTGGAACAACCAGGTCTTCAGGTCATGGCGGAAGGACCGAAGGTCAGGGGCCATCTGCAGCTCCGGGGGTAGTTCATTCCAGAGGGTCAGTGCGCCCACAGAGAAGGCTGTCCCCCTGGGGGTCGCCAGCTGGCATTGCCTGGCCGACGGCACCCTGAGGAGGCTGACTCTGTGGGAGTGAACTGGGCGATGGGAGGTTGACAATGGCAACTTGAGCCCTTGAAGAACATCTAAAGAACTTCTCCATTTAAAATTTTTGAATTTGTTGGTTCTGAACACCCTAATTTTACAAACAATTACTCAGTTTGTAACTATTTACATTCTCAGACATTACCTTAATAATTCTTAGGTCCTTTCCACCAATCTTAGACTGTGAATTTAATTGTAGATATCATCATCATCATCATCATCATCATCATCATCATCATCATCAATCATCTTCATAATTTAGTTTTATTATTAATGTGGACATATGCAGCCGTGCTGCTTTTAATATATTTGCAACTTTTTATTTTAAAAACTGAATAGTACAATTGCTGTGTAGATACCTACGTACTGTAGAGTTGTACAGTATTTAGATTCAGCATGGGCATTTATGCAAGTCCTGTCGATAACTCCTTAAAGGCGATGTGTTGTTTCCTGGTCTTCCATGTTACCTGCCCAGGCTTGGGAAAATATATGATGTAGTTAAGGAAGCAGTAACATTGATATATTAAAGTGCTGGCTTCATTGGTATTACTATACCTAGAAATTTGGCTTCCTTTATTCAATGTATTGGAAAACATTAAAAAAAGAAATAAAGTATATTTGGGCATGAAATGTGATAATAATTGGAAGATTGGCCTTTTTAAAACCACATATACACTGAAGAATTAATTTGTACTAGGAACAGTTTGCCAGTCCACTTTTTCTTCACAAGGGCTGAGCCCTCTGTGTTGTTAAGAAAAACAATTTTAAATTTTGTAAAGTTTGCTTTCACAGCTTGTGAAACCTGTATGTTGATGACAGCAAAATAGTGCAGATAGGTCTACAGATCTTTTACCTTGTATATTTTTACTCTGTATGTTCTATCTTGTAGAACCTAATTTGTAGGTTTTATTTAATGGTTTTTATTCAGTCTGGGTCGCTAGACAAAGATCATCTACTCATTTCCCATTACATTTTTCTGATTGCCTCTAGCATATCTGAATCTGAATTGTAGACTGGTCTTTAAAATTGAGCAACATCATGATTTGTACCTATTTAAAGAATTGTGCACATGGAATATTTTCCTGTGCCCTGGTGCTGGTTTGATTCCAAGCAGCTCCTAAGTCAAAGATCTTTATCTTTCATGCAGGCGGAGATGAAAAATGTATTGTTTCTCCCTATTGGTTGATATAAGAAAAAATATGTTTCCTTTAAAAAGCACTAGAACCTCAAATGTGAGCTTTAAGCATCAGTTTTTCAATTTTCAAAGTTCAAGTGTAGCATCCACTTTTTCACAGTGGCCAGTCAGATATTTCTGAGGGGGTCCAATGAGTATATTTATCATCGGTGACTCTTAAAATAACAAAGAAACATTATCAAATAAATAAATCCCTGTTGTTGCCTATCAGCAGGATTCACTACAATAGTACCTTAGGCTATGAGGGCTATATTTAGCTGTTATGGCTAATAGCCACAGATGGCCATATCTTCGATGATTTTTGTCATCTTTTAAAACTACCTCATGGCATGAAAGACTTAAAATATGCCACGTGTGAAGATTTTCTTGCTTCTGTTAGATGCCTAATTCTTTAGGCAATCATTTTCAGTGATTGGCTAGCTCTAGTAAGAAGCAGAGATAAAGTTTCTTCCCATTCTCTTTTCACCAACTGATATAGAAGTCCACACATTTCTGTTGTGCTTTGGTTTGATAACCATTTTCTATCTAAGCAAAAAGTCTTAAGTACTTGAACATTTTCCTAAAAAGAAATGAGAGTGAAAAAGGAAGGGACTCAAACTCATTGGTTGTCCTGCTTTCCATTGTCTGCACCTTGTCCAGTGCCAGAATATTCTTTTGAAGATAAGCAGCCAAAATTTGGGGGATGTATTCCTATTGGAAGAGTTAACTTCAAAAACATAATCCTCCCTATGCACACTTCAAGACAGAGCTAAGAAAGGATAAGTGAGCCCATCAGCATCCAGGAACATTGGGACGCTTCTCATATTTCCAATCCAGCACCAGGCTGAAAAATCTGCAATATAGGATCCCTGTTGTGATGTTTCTCGTATTCTGAAATTCCCACCAACATGAACAGTTATATGATACTAGAAACTTTTAAATTGCATGGAATTTTAGGGATGTAGTAATGCTCTTTTACTATGATGTTGCCATGGATGTCAAATTAGGGGATGAGCTGTAAGAGAAGAAAAGAGTATATGTGCCCTCCCCTAATAAATAAAAAGGATTTGACAGCCATAACAAACTTTGTTCATCTGTGTATGATTCTGTTTGACGAACAAAAGGATATATGAATTCTATGTATCTGGAATTAAAATAGGCTATTATTTTAGGACATAAGACACTGAATTTGCAGGATCATTTGCAGAAATTTGTCTTGCACTGCTTCTATACAGAGTTGTTTTAACAGGTAATTATATGACAGTGTAAGTGCAGTGGCATTGTTCCAAACACCCACTTTTTTATGATCTGTGACAAAAAGAGCTATAAACCCCTTGGCACATTGTACATTCCTTGTTAGATTGGCTTCCTCCTCTTCTCCTACTCCAGAGTTCATTTCTACGGAGTATTGTTTTAATTGCCCATTATGTGATCATTGTTCATGCCTGACAATTGGTGCTTTCTCTACGGGTAGATTAGTTGCACAGCCTGCTCTGATGGTGGGAACCCAGAAGAGGTACTATAAATTAAAACAATGATCTAATTACTGAACACAAAACAGGGTTGGCACCCTATTAACAATATGCAGTTTAGAGTGTTTAGGGCTGCAATAAGCCAATAAATAAAACTTGTTTTCTCCCTTGTTCTGAAAGCAGCCGGTATAGCAACCAATTGTATTGCTCAGCTTCAGCTCAGGATTGTGACAAGCCGTTCTGCTGTGCTATAAGATTTCTTTGCCAACCCCCCCTCCCCATCACCTCAAAGAGCTGCACTTTTTTTACATCAGGTCCCTGGAAGTACCTCCTCCGCTACCTGAAAAGCACAGCACTAAAGGGGTTAAAAAAGCTTCTCTGAAATATGCAGGGAGGAAATCAGACTGAATTGGGGAGGAGAATTACTTGTACAGCACACGCCTTGTCAGTAAGTACGGCTCTCAGCTCTCAGATGAAAGGAGACAGTCGGAAGGCAGTGGACAGCATCACTGGCCACTGACCAAACCAGCATCCCTTGAGTTGACTCTGGATAGGGAGGCACTGCAATGGCACCAGTAGGCTAGTAGCGTCCTGGGATATGTGACCCTGTTGCTGTGATTCTGCCATCCCCCTGTCGTCTTTGCTAATCACTCAGGGAGCAGGAAAAGGGAGATGCAGTTTGGAAATGACTGCTGCTAAGCAGGAAACCCAGTGTCAGACGGCTGCACGAATTGTCACTGACCTATGTCGCCAGAAGAGCCTGCCCCAGCTGGACCTGGAAACCTGCAAAGAATTTCTCCTCTTTCCTGATCTGAATGGCCCAGAGCCAGGTACAGTACCCCCTGTTCCACAGGGAAGGACTTTTATCTCTTTGACTTGCATTCAGTTACAATCTGGGAGAAGCTTTCCTTCCCCACCCCAATTAATGTGAGCCTTATGCCACTGTCCTGTTTACCCCTTTATACCAGCCATTTGTCTCCAAAAGCAGGCAGATGCTGTTTCTTGCAGAGATGTATTGCCAGGGAGTCGGAAGAGACCTGTTGAAAACAAGTTCTCTAAGTAAGAGAGGAGGGGAAAGGGAGAGTATGTGATATGAGCAGGAATTCAAATGGTCATGTTGGGGAAATAAACACTCTTTCTGGCATCAAAGCTGCACCATAACAAACAAAAAGCAAGCAAACAAGCAAACAAGCAAAACACCGTTGACCTTTGTTGCCAAGAATAAAGTAATATTAAAACAAAAACCTGGAGTAGGATGGGGAAATAGATATTGATATAGCGCTAGCCTGTTGAAAAAGGAGAAGAAAAGAGTAAATTTTTAAAATGTACATCTCAGAAAAACATAATCGGTCAATGATTAGACTCATCTGTGATTAAATAAGAAAAAAATAATTTACCCCTTAAATTGAACTAAGAAGAAGGTGTTGTGGCATTGCTTCTAAAAACAATTAACACCCAAGTTTTAAACTGGGAGATTGGAGCTGAGTTGACTTTCCAAACATGATGGCAAGTTAAAACAATCAAAGGCTTTCTTTTTCTTCTCACGCCAGACTGTCGTATTCTTAACATGGTTGTTCCCCAGATATAGAAACCTTCTTATTAAGATAGCTTTAAAGGTACATGGAATGACATAGGAGGCTATATCTATTAAAAGCTATTAGCCATGATAGCTAAAGAATGTTTTAGTAGATAGGCTACATTTTTCATTCCTAGAATATTTGGACAAACCATAAAGCTAATATCTTCATAGCAGATTCTGTTTATGATGTTCCCTGAAGGAATCTAACTACTACTACAGTCTGAATCAGTTAACTTCATCTGGAAGAGCAACATTTTGCTTTCTTTTCTTGAAAATTGTATATAAAAGTGATTACTAGTGCCCATTTACCCCATGAAATTTCAGTACCAATTTCCAGCTATAGCTGGAAGGGTTTAGCCTGTTGAAATATTTGTTGTCACAGCACTGGCACATAGATCTGAATCAGAATTTCTTGTTGAAATTGCCTTTGATGTGCCCTTAGGAAAAATTGGCTTCAAAATAAGCTGTAATAGACTGGAGGGCAACAAGGCTGATTTCATGAACTGGAAATCTTTATGCTGCTTTATGGTTTATTCTATTTTTCCTCAACAAATTGGTTCCAGGTTTTACTAGACACTGAGCTCCTATGCTTTCAGGAGTGAAGATTAATTTCTAAGACAGGGGTGCTCACAACCTTTTCAGGCTCCAGGTATTCAGGATCACTTTAGCTATATTTTACTCTCTAGTGATAGATTTGTAGTTCACTGATACTAGTTTTTTTCTGCATCATACTATGTAAAGTAATAACAAATGTGAATTTGGCATTCAAAACACTCATGCCACGGTATAAAATAAAAGACATTTCTGTGACAAGTGTTTTTTGAACAAATTTTCCACACAAAAGATTTTCTAGAAAAAGTTCATAAACTTTTTATTTCAGAACTGCTCACCTAATCCCATCTTTTCAACATAATCTCAGGCCAATTGCTTGATAGGATAGGATAGATGTGTGATTTCAGCAGGAATAATAGATTGCTGAGGTTTATACTGGAGTTAGTTTTTGCTGTATAGCAAGCATTCATTCTGCTGTTCTCAACATATCACAAACCACTTTGATTTTAATGATGATTTCTAGGGATATCAACCTGTCCTTGAATACTGGTACCTCTTCCGTGCAATGAGTCTATACCACTTCCGTAGTATATTCTGGAGAAGAGTCCTTTATATCCCAAAGAATTATAAACTGAACCAAGATGAATTTGCCTAGCGCTCATAAACATAAATATCAAATCTGTGTTATTGCAGAATATAGAAGGGATAGAAGTCTCAATAAGTTGGAGAGGAGTCAGTTCTGCTTTGAAAAAATGTTTGTGTCATGTATAATTTATCTGAGAATGAAACTTGTGAAAACTGGGTGGTATGGAGACCGTCACAGAATCTTAAAAATAATTTACTTTCCTTGGAGAAATCTGGGATTTGCATAACAAATTACCTCATATTTTTAGAGTCCAGTTCAGTATCTCTGCTATATCCCCAGGGGCATCATTGGAGAATGATAAGGTTTCTGTTCTTTTTTACATGTCTGTAAGTTTATGAACTCCTTCCAACAGAATTTGCCTCAATTCCTTGCCTTCATTCAAACCTTACCTGAAATGCAGCAATATTCTCTGGTGCCTGGATTGTTGAAAGGGTATAAGCCTAATCTCCAGAGATACTAAGGTCCCAAATATTTTATGCTATATGCATAGTGCTAGGGATTAAGACCATTGACTGAATCAGAGAGACTTAAAGTTTAAACTCTTTATGCTCTATGTTTCAGTATTCAGTATACCCTGCCCAGCACTATAAATAATGAGAATAATAACTGACTTTAGAATTCAAATACATAATAACATCCCAGACTTAAGAATTGTCAATAAAAAAACAAAAAGTTTGGATTGTGGGCACGGCAGTACCTGGAGACAGCAGAACAGAAAGAAAGAACTAGAGAAGATAACAAAATACAAAGACCTGCAAATAGAAACAGAGCAACTGTGACAAAAGAAAGCAAAGGTAGTACAATAGTAATAGATGCCTTGGGTGCAATCCCAAAACAACTGGAGCATCACTTGAACACCATTGGCCTTGAAAAATTCACCATCAGTCAATTGCAAAAAAACAGCTTTAATGGGAACACCTTACTTTCTGCGATGATATCTATGATACCATCAAACATATTAGGATCTGTGTATCCTAGGTCCTTGGAAAGGACTTGATAGGTGGACAAAAATGCCAAAGCCAGTCTGAACATCTGTCTGACTGTGTGATGGACTATAATAAAAAGAAGCAGGAATTATATGGCTCAAAGAAATATTTATTTTAAAATTTATTTTTAGGACCCCTGACTCCTAAATGACTCTGGATGACTTGAAACTCTGAAGGAGATGAGCAATTCAAAAATAAATAAATCAACAAAAACACCAACTAATAGAAAAAAACCTGGGCAGGAATTCTAACAGAGTAAGTGTGAGTTGCACAAGATGTCCTCAATGGAACCGTATCTACATGGAGGGAAGTGTGTAGTGGGGTGCCCCAGGTCTCTGTTCTGGGCCCAGTGCTCTTCAACATCTTCATCAACAATTTGGATGAGGGAATAGATGGGGAACTCATCAAATTTGCAGATGACACCAAGCTGGCAGGAATAGCCAACACTCCAGAAGACAGGCTTAAGATACAGGAGGATCTGGACAGACTTGAACACTGGGTGCTATTTAAAAAAAATGAAATTCAGTGGTGAAAAAAGTAAGGTTCTACATTTAGGCAAGAAAAACCAAATGTACAGGTATAGTATAGGGTACCTTGCTCAATAGTAGTAACTGTAAGAGGGATGTCGGAGCCCTAGTGGACAATCACTTCAATATGAGCCAGCAGTGTGCTGCAGCTGCCAAAAAAGCCAACACAGTGCTAGACTGCATTAACAGAGGGATAGAATCAAGATCACGTGAAGTATTAATACCACTTTACAATGCCTTGGTAAGGCCACACTTGGAATACTGCATCCAATTTTGGTCACCACGATGTAGAAAAGATGTTGAGACTCTGGAAAGAGTACAGAGAAGAGCAAGAAAGATGATTAGAGGTCTGGAGGCTAAAGCATATAAGGAATGGCTGTTGGGGTGACATGACAGCAGTGTTCCAATATCTCAGGGGATGCCACAAAGAAGAAGGAGTCAAGCTGTTCTCCAAGGAGCCCAAAGACAGGACAACAAGCAACAGATGGAAACCAATCCAGGAGAGAAGCAACCTAGAACAAAGGAGAAACTTCCTGACAGTTAGAACAATTAACCAGTGGAACAACCTGCCTCCAGAAGCTGTGACTGCTCCAACACAGGAAGTTTTTAAGAAGAGACTGGACAGCCATTTGTCTGAAATGGTATAGGGTTTCCTGCCTGAGCAGGACTAGATGACCTCTAAGGTCCCTTCCAACTTTACTATTATGATTATGACATTCTTTAATTGACAGAACCCAGACCCGCCATGCTGGGTTGAACTGGACGGAACTGGAAATAAATAAGTAGGGATCAACAATTAAAAGCAATAATATTGAAGTTATTACTCTCTCATCCATTAAAATTACATCCATCTTCCAATCCTTGTTATATATTCAGCATATAAACTGAATAGAAAAGGAGAAAGTGTACAGTTTGTCTCATTCCTTTGCCAACTTAGAGCCAATCACTTTCACCATGTTCCATCCAAACTGTGGTTTTCCATTTTATGTATAGCTTTTGAATAAGGACAATAAGATGTTCTGGGATTTCTATTTTCCTAAGCACATTCCTCAGCTTGATATGGTTGACATAATCAAAGACTTTTCTATGATCAATGTAGCGCAAATTGATTTCTTTTGGGTGTTCTTTGGCTTTCTTAACCAGTATGCATTAGTGATAATGCTGCTTTGTCCTCCACATTTTCCAATATCAATTTCAATGACCTGGATGATTGAGAATCTCCATAGACATTTGACATCTCCTTTTCCATGTCGGATTCTAATCTGCATTGGGTGCTCTTAAGGTGTATTTTGTTAGTGTGCAAAATCAAGGATATTGTACAACAGTTTGCACATTCTGTTGATTTTCCTTTCTTTAATATAAGCATTCAAATTGCCTCTTCCAGTCTATTGGCCATTGTAATGCTTTCCAGATTTGTTGCCATAGTTTGGCTGCAACCTTTACTGTTTCTTCTTCTATTGCTTACCTTTCTATGGATATTCCATCACTTCCTGTAGCTTCCAATTTGGTAATGACCACAATGTTGATCTAACTTTATCTTCTATTGTAAATGGGAATATCTTGTAATATCTCTATTGTGCAGAATTTCAATAGCCTCTTTCCGTCTTTTTTTCTTGGCATAAATACTGTACTTGTTTAACATGCTAATTCAAAATTAGAATCTTTTTTTTAATTTGGAAATCTTTCGAAAGACTTTCCTTGTTCTTCCATGTCTGTTTTAATCACTGATGTCTTCACAAGTGTCATTTTAATACTGTACCGGTTTTTGTCTCTTCTAACAGCTCTCTGAAATTCTTTATTAAACTTGCTTATACCATTGTCTTTCTTGATCTTGCATTTTCTTCCTTTTTTGTGCAATTTATTACTTGTTCTGTCATCCAGTTTGTTTTAATCTGTTTGTTTGGTTTTTTTGGTTTGGTAATATCTTTTTTTTTAATTTGGTAATATCTTTTCATAGGGATGCGGTGGCTCAGTGGGTTAGGATGCTGAGCTTGTCGATCAGAAGGTCGGCAGTTTGGCGGGTCGAATCCCGAGTGCCGCGTAACAGAGTGAGTGCCTGTTACTCGTCCCAGCTTTTGCCAACCTAGCAGTTGGAAAGCACGTAAAAATGAAAGTAGAAAAATAGGGACCACTCCCGTGGGAAGGTAACAGCGTTCCATGCGCCTTTGGCGTCTAGTCATGCCGGCCACATGACCACGGAGACGTCCTCGGACAAGCGCTGGCTCTTCGGCTTTGAAACAGACATGAGCACCGGCCCCTAGAGTCAGAAACGACTAGCACACATGTGCGGGGGAACCTTTACCTTTACCTTTAATATCTTTTCACATTAATGCTTAACACTTTTCTGATTTCATTCCAAGTTATCCTAGTTCCCTGTTAAGGAATTCAAAATGATTTCTGGTATTCTCCTTGAAAATGGTGGGCATACGCTCATGATCATACTGTGGAAACTGGTTAACTTTGTTCTTCTGCTTTAGCTTGAGTTGTCTCACATACGAACAGTTTGTAATCTATTCTACAGTCAATCCTTACTCATATCTTTGCTGTTATATCCAAATTCTTCCACCTCCTTATACAATAATTTAATCAATTTGATTCCTGCATATTCCATTTCAGGAGTCATTGATGTGTATAGATATTGGTTTTGTTGTTTGAATACTTTGTTGGCAGTGAAAAGACACTGGACTGGCAAAAACTGATGTCCTTCTCCTGATGAATTTTTGCTTCCTAGTCCATACAGTTCAATTATGGACTGTATCTACTCATTCTTAATATTTCCAACCTTGGCATTCCAATCTTTAATCACAAGTAGCATTTTGGTGCAGGTTCTGTCAACTGCAGATTGAGCTTGACCATAAAAATTGGCAGCCCCCTCATCTTCTGCATAAGTAGTTGGCGTGTAAACTTGAAAAATTGTCATATTAAAGACTTCATGATTGTGAAGACTTATTAAAATTATTCAGGTAGTGATTGTACTGTACATAAGTACTGTCATTGCTGCATCCTTCCTGACTATGAAAGCAAAGCTGTTCCTTCTTTGTTTTTTATTTTCATACTCTTTATTACTCATGTTCTGAGTAGCCATCCATGTAATCTTCTGAATGAAATTGTCTAATTCGTCTATTTCAATTTCGTGAAGCCTGAGGTCTCAAAGTATAGTAGATTTATTGTACTTTTCACTATGTTGAATCTCCCCAGGTTCATGCTTCTTTTATTTCATGTTCCCACGCAATTCCAGCTTTGTAGCTTCAAATTTTCTTTTCCTGCACAGCAACATCAGCAACACATATCCCAATATCTTTAATCTAGCTATTCATAAACACCATTTCTGCTGTACTCAGAAAGATCCTGATTTCTTCCTCAATAGCACATTGAATGCCATCTGATCAGAGAGTGCCATCATCTGGCATTATGTCCTCTGTCACTTTACATTGTTTATCTCTATGCTTTTCTTAGTAAAATACAGGAATGGTTTATCATTACCTTTTTTCAGCCAGTACAAAATGCTGTTTTTGTTATTATCACTAAAGTTACATCTTTTTATATCGTTGCTGCCTGACATAGGTGCTTCCTTGCTTTAACTGGGTCACTTGGGATGATCTTTGTGGCTTGGGTGACTTTGCTAGGAATATTAATTCTTGGGATACACTGCCTAAGTATTTCCTAGAATCCTTCCCGCTACAGGTAATCTTGACTTACACCACAACTGAGCCCCAAATTTCCCTTTCTAAGCCATGCAGTTGTTAAATGAGTTGCACCTCATTTTACAACCTTTTTAGCCACAGTTGTTAAGCAAATCAGTGGAGTTTTAAAATGAATCATGCAGTTGTTAAGCGAATCTGGTTTCCTCTATTGACATTGCTTATCAGAAGCCGCTTAGGAAGGTTACAAATGGTGATCATGTGACTGCAGGACAACAATCAAATGGTCATAAACACACACCAGTTGCTAAGCTCCTGAATTTTGATCACGTGTCCATGGGGATACTGAAAAATGGTCATACGTCACTTTTTTGTGACTTCAAATGGTCACTAAATGAATAGCAATAGCACTTAGACTTATATACTGCTTCACAGAGCTTTACAGCCCTCTCTAAACAGTTTACAGAGTCAGCATATGGTCCCCAACAATCTGAGTTGTCATTTTACCAACCTCAGAAGGATGGGTCAACTTTGAGCCCATGAGAATCGAACTACTGGTGGCCGGCAGTCAGCAGAAGTAGCCTGCAATACTGCATTCTAACCACTGCACCACCAGGGCTTATGGTGAATGGTTGTAAGCTGATGACCACCTTGTACTGTCGCCAAAATGAGACAACCTAGCAGGACTGGAAAGGGAGCCCTTAATATAAATTTAATTCCACTTCTCCCTAATTGCTTTTCAGCGATGTTTCAACACTACTAAAGGTTTTCATCATAAAAACAAACACGGCTGTTTCTTCATTAATCCTTAGTAGATAGAGTTCTCTTCTATACTCTGGAACATCTATCTCCAGCATAAATTGGAAACTTCCTCTGTTTTCACTGAAAGAAAATCAAGCCCCTTATTCCCATTCCTTTAAATCCACACCTAAATGAAAACATCAGATGTATTTGGGTAACAACTATTTTCTCCCACAGCTGATCATTGTACTTTTAAAATATATTTATTTCATCTATAAAACATACTGTAGTGTATACAAGTCAAATTTTAAGCAGGTCAAAATATGACAACATACAATATTATGATCTTTATTGCAGTGGTTGTTAAGTGAGTCCATTGTCTGCAAGAGGGTTTTTTTTTGTCAGAAACCAGAAACAAAAGCCAGTTTGGGGCAAAAAACAAAAATGTAAATTGCAATCATGTGACGCTGGGATGCTGCAAACAGCTGTAAATGCAGGTCAGTTGCTGAGCACCCAAAATGTGATCATGAGATTGCAAATCCATATCTTAAGTAGCCCTGAGGAGGACGATTGTAACTTTAAATGGTCGCTAAGTGACCGTTTATAATGGTCGCTACTATCACTACTATCAGGCTGTTTCCAAAAAATAAAATGAGGTTCAATCCTTCGTTGAAATATTTTTATAGATGGACTACAAATAAAATTAATTTATTTCCCTCCAATTATTCCTTTATTATTTTATGTTTATAAGATATCAGTTGAGATAGGAGTTTCAACTTGCTAAATATTACTCTACTAACCTACTATAAACATATTGTATATAAATATTTTAAAAGTTACTGAAATGTTCATTATAAGCTTAGTAATACATACTTTTGAAGTTATTTGTAAAAAGTATCTAAGTTCATATTCTGTAAAGATGTCTATTAGTTATCCTCAAATATATAAAGCTGGGATTGAATCAGGTATTATAATTTCTGATTTCCTAGCAGGGGTTTCCATTAGAAACAAACTTGTAGGTATTATAAGATGACTTTCTTATCTAAAATATATAGTTCCTGCCTTATCAAATGTTCTGATGCACAGTCTACAGAGTGGGAAAACCTTTGCATCCTTTTGAACAGAAGTGAAAATACACTTGAGTCTCCAGGGGCCATTGAACTAAAAAGGTTGATACATACAGTTGGATAACTCAGCTAGCCTATTTTCTTCTTTCCAGTTGCTGATAATCTGGCCCCAGGCTAAGTAGAACACAGGGAGACTCCCACAGGTGAATATTGATGATCTTAGAACGCCTGGCTACACAACTGAGCTAGCAGGGCAGAATGAGAATATTTGTATAATGAGCCAAATGCAATCAATGGAAATTTCTTGGCACTTTTGCTGTGATGATAAGAGGCTTCCTTCCATGAAGGTCTAATGCTTTCCTATGTTATCTGAGCCTGCACATCGCATATTTTCTACCAGCAATTTACCATGTAGAACAGCTGGCAGGCATTCAGTCATAAGTTTGCATTGGCTGCCAGCGTAATAAAGCAGAAAGTGAAGCAAACTAGAGCAGAACAACTCAGAAAGTTTGAAATATGGTAAAATGTTCTACACAAGAAAGGATGAAAGCTAGGCTTAGGTGACTGAAGGTTGGTCTCAGGTCCCTGGAAGGGGCGGTATGGATCTATGGTTGTGTTGGTGAATGTATGGTTATTAAATGACACTCTCCTCCTCCTCCTCCTCCTCCTCCTCCTCCTCCTCCTCCTCCTCCTCCTCCTCCCTGTTGTATCAAATTGCTGTTTTCAACATGCAATCTATTTTCAAAAAGAAGTACCACAAATTTGACAAAACGTAGTGTTTTTTTAAAAATGCAAATAAGAATCTTTGGTGCAGCACTAAAAATTGTAATATGACTCTAGCCATCTTTCTGCTTCTACTATAACAAGTTTCAGATATTTCTCTCTCATTCTCTCATTTTTAATACAAAAGTTGATCTTTCGTTGTCAAATAATTTGGGGAAAAATAATCTTAAAATCAATATTTAAATATGATTTTACCATGTAAATAAATATTTCTAAAACACTTGCAAATTTAAAGCCATGGCAATTGTAATATTTGGATAACAGCAAAATTAAGAGAATAGCCATAATTTACATATTAATAAGAAATCAATTCATTCTATGCCAAGATTCACAAAGATTGAATTCCTTAGTTATCTCCCTACTCAGTTATTGTGTTTGCTTAACCATTTTCATTCTCCTTTTGTTTTTATCCATTGAGATTAAAAAGATTATTGCCTATTCACTTCTATTTTCTTAGGTTATTCATTTTTTATATTTATTAATCTTGAGATTTCTGTTATGTGAATTTCTATACAGTATGTGATAAATATATTAAAAACATAAGTGAAAGAGAATTTATAGATTTATAAATTTACATCTTTAGGACTAGATTGTCCAATATTAGGATGATATCAGACTTGCAAGCGAACAGACACGAAGTGCAACTGCCATAAATAGATGATCTTTAGAGATGCTAGTATTAGAAACCCTATAGAATACATAGTACAGATAGGTCAGGAGAAATTGGTGGATACAGGATTGTGAGCAGGCAAATGTAGGCCATAAACAGAAAAAAATGACTAAACAAAAGGCTTGCACAGGTTAGTGAGACTGTGATTGATGCTACTCCTCCTTTTTTCAACCTCTGTTGAATAATAATAATAATAATAATAATAATAATAATAATAATAATAATAATAATAATAATAATATGGAAGGGATCTTGGAGGTCATCTAGTCCAACCCACTGCTCAGGCAGGAAACCCTATACCATTTCAGACAAATGACCACCATCTTTTTCGATATCCCACCTCCCTGACCGAGCAGCTTTCAGGAGTGTGTTGCCTGATGCTATATCATAGATAGTGGAGAAAAATACAAAAGGCTATTTCAGTACCATGTATTCAAGAGCTTAATAGACTTCCAAGCATTGGCTATGGTTTCTAGAGCTTCTCCAAATGTTGCTGCCAAGTAGCACATGGGAAATAATTGCTGTAACTCTCCTTAATCCCTTAAATTCATATTCAATTTGTTTAAATTTTAATGTTGATCTGGCACCATCCATTTCTTTGTTCCCCCCCCCTCGCTCTCAGATATGGGAAAGAAACACTCAAAGGCCAAGTGTGACACTGAAGCTTAAAAGATTATAACTCTGGAGAGTTTCCACTTGAAGGTTCAAAATGTGAAGACATGACTACGACATACTGTGACTATGTAATCAAGGTGTTATGTACTGGGCTCATTAGTGATACCACGTGGGTTGCTGGAGCAGCTAATGGCTCTCCAGCAACCCAGACTACAAGTCTCCAGTGCTACTATTGGCTATCCCTAGGCGGCAATAGTTGCTTCAAACCTATTGGCTGCCGCCTAGGGGCTAGACTATATATTGCGGCTAGTTGCAGCCATTTCCTCAGTACAGATTCTGCAAGAAATAAACTATGAGTTTCCCTGTACTGTTACCTCATCTTCATTCCTGCGCCAAAGAACCTGCTACACAACAAAAGTCCCACTCCTTTTTTTACACATGTCATACATGGAACACTAAAAAAGGCTGATGCACTTTTAGCCACCATCTTGAGTCTCCTCCTGCTAACCCTGTTCTAAGAGCAAGTCAGAAGATGAAGTGATGCCAGGGATCACACACTGGAAACTAGTTACTTGAATCATTCCATTTAAGGATAAGATAAGAGCAAAACATGTTAAAATGCTTTTGCTGCAATGCAGGTGAAGAGATTGTCTACCATTTGTTAAAATACAAAAAGCAAAGGGAATGTTACAGCAAGAAGTGCTGAGCTAAATGCATACTGCTAACTTATGGCATCCACTGACATATAATTGAGAGACCAAAAACACTAGGATGTAACAAGCATGGCTTGCCAAGATGCCTCTTTCAGAAATAACAAGACACCTCTGATGTCAGGCTGCCAAAAAGACAAATGGGAGATGCATCCTGGTGATCAGTTATCAGCATGATGTGCTTAATTATGCCATTTAATGGAAACAACAGTATTTACTTGTGTTAGATGGCATTTTTTCATTCATGTAGGGAAAGGTATTTGAGATATGAGAACAGATGCTTATTCATCTTTGGTCTCTTTATAAGTGTAGTGTAATATTTAAAATAACTGATTTTCTAAAAATACATACTTTTTTCTTTGCTTTTCAAAGCATACCAGCTACTGGCAGATCAGAAGGAATACTTGTAACAGTGTTTAAGAATATTGTTAATAATATTAACTGCTTCTACTGCTTTTGGTATTATTTGTGCATAATAAAGTTGCTAGCACTATTACTATTTATTTATTTTGCTTTTCCCATTAAAATGCATTACACCCATAAGCTAACCTATGTCACGTAAATCTGATAGCATAAAGCCTAAGTATAAATACATGTATATACCCAGATAAATAGCATCTGAAAAATCTAAGCATCCCTATTGCTTTTCCCACCATCCAACCTTCATGCAAAGTATTCCCATTTTACAGAAGAAAGGATAGAAAATGTATTATTAGATCCATGGCTGAAAAATAATGGCTTCAGTGTAATATCCTTCCCTTCTCTCATCTTTTTTTTTATGAGCTGGCAATTCTATTAGACAAGTTTTAAGACAGTCATGATCTCTTACCTGCACATTTTAAAAAATCAATTTGCTATGTATTCCTGCTTTGTTGAGCAATTGTGCAGTTTACAATTTGCAGTGGAAATTGAAGCAGTTGGGTTTGTTTAAGTTCACACATAGCAATTTGTCAGTAATTCAGATAACAGTCAGTTTGTGAGTAAAATGAGTCAGACTTCACTACTTCATGGAATCTTGCAAAGTTTCCAGCCAATAATAAACTTTCCACTGTAAGTTTTCTTTAAAAAGAGTTAATGCTCAAATAGGGCAGCAGCCTCTATCAGGTCTCTGCCTAATGGACTACCTATTGGAGTGAAGATAAGATAAGATTGACTCCATCTCTAATAACAATAGGTATTGGGCCATTTCACTCCCAGAGTTTGATATATTTGGGGCAAATCTATTAACCAAGGGATAATCAAAAAGATTCTTCAGTTTCTGAACATATTGATCTATCTGTTTTAGGAATTGATAAGCCTCATCAGACTCATCACAGTGATTTAAAGTGCTGATCTGGTGTTTCTGAATAAAGAATAAATTGAACAGGAGGTATCAGTGCAAGTGGTTCAATTTTAACATTACCTGTACATTTGGATTTTCTGACGCTGTGATATAGAGTATGCATTAAATTACTGGGCACAAATTTGGGGCAGAGAATGCAATAGAGTTAACTTAAGGATATGTTTAGAATCTGGCAAAGCAAAAATTCATAATAAAACAAAAAATGCCCCCCCACCCCCGTAATCCAGACCTTCTAGGTTACTTCTAGCATCACCTGAAATGTAAAACTGCTATAAAAAACCCTATTCAGAGCAATGCACAGTCTTATAAAAATATATTTCTACCATTGTAATAAAGATCTGATTTGATATGATATGATATGTGTGTGTGATTTTTTTTAAAAAATCATGCTTCATCATAAGTTCACCAGTTTTAAAAAATACAAAAGAAATGTATAATGCTATGAAAATTGCTACTGCAGATCTTATTTGATTTGCCTGTTGTACTTTGTTTGCTGCAGTATTTTTAGTGGATTCTACAGCAGCAACATTTCCATTAGGTATGCACCAAGCTGTTGCTAGCTATTCTAAGCAGATAATTAAATCCATTAGTGAATTAAGGTATTTAGTGGAAGAAAGTTATTGATACAAACATTTCAGCAAGTCTGTAGCAGAAGGGATTAGCTCCTTGACTAATGCAAAAGCTGTATTTCAAAAACTACTTAAGATAATGTGGCACCAATTACTAGTTCAGAATAATGGTCCATACCTGTAAAAAAGCTGTAAGCTTGCATTCCGATACCTTGTATTATGCCGTCATAGGTCTAAATAATATTCAAATCTGTGTGACTACTTTGTTTCCTAATCAAGCCCCAGAGAATGCTTTTCTGCAGAAAGAGAAGGGTAAGTCTAAAAATCAATTAATTGCTAGAAAGGAATTCAGAAAGCTTCTATTTTCTTAGTTGTTCAGGATAACAATGATATTTAAGCTAGTATAAAAAACAAAGAAACTCAAATCAAGGAAGAGTTGATGTACAACTCTTGTTATTGCTGGTGATGACCTATAAAGCCCTGAATGGCTTGGGTCTGGGATATTTGAGGGAACACCTGCTGCCAGTATCAAGTTCCCTTCGTCCAGTGCGCTCGCACAGGGAGGGTCTTCTCAGGGTGCCGCCAGTAAAAGATTGCCGGCGGATAACACCCAGGGAGAGGGCCTTCTCTGTGGGTGCGCCTGCCCTCTGGAACCAGCTGCCCACGGAGCTCAGGATTGCCCCTGACCTGCGTTCATTCCGCCGGGACCTGAAGACTTGGCTTTTTGAGCTCTCTGGCCCAAGCTGAGAATTTTAACTGGGGTTTTATTTTCAGGGATAATTTAATCTTTTTAATTGTCTTTTAACTTTTGTATTTTGTATTGGTGTGATTTTAAAATGCCCTGTAAACTGCCCTGAGTCCTTCGGGAAAGGGCGGTATATAAATCTAATAAAAATTAATTTAAAAAATTAAATTACGGCTTAAATCTGAACAATTATAATTTCCCTTAATATCTATCTATCTATCTATCTATCTATCTATCTATCTATCTATCTATCTATCCATCCATCCATAATCATATAAAGAAATATAAACCTATGCTTATTCAGAAAAAAAAATTTCTTATAAAATGCAGAATATTGTTTATCAGTTACATTTTCCTTCAAACTAAAAATGAAAAAGTTTGATATATACAATAGTGGTTAGGAACAATTGTCTAGGGATAGCTGCTGAATATTCAGTAGAAAGCTGTAGCTGTTGGGCAACACAGCCAATTCTGGAATCATATACAACTGATTCTGCTGTTCCTTTGAATTCTGCTATGGTATTTTTGTCCTGTGACAGAGACTTAAGGAATTCGTGCTTTTATACATGTAATTCTAAAAGTTTTCAAAACTGAATTATTCACTGTAATTTTAAAATATCATTGTGAATTGTGGTTGTTTTCTTTTTAATACATTCTCACATGCTTTGGAACTGATTTCAACAAGGTGGAATGAAAAAATACAAATATTGAAAGAGCCTGTCAGGTAAGCAAATGTAGGCAATTTGCAGGTTTAAAAAGTTAAGTCTCAATTAATGCTTACTTTTGCCCATTTATTTTCTGGATACAATGATCTATTGTGGAGACTGAGCACTGCAGACATTTAAAATGTTGGCTGCTTTGATGTAAAGATATATAAGTGCAGCTTTTCCTGATCTACTGCTTGCCAGATGTGGTGGACCTCAAGTGTCATAATCTCTCAGCTGTTATCTACATAAATCAAAGGTGTAATCTAACCTAATATTTCAACTATCCATTAATTTACTTCATCTAAAGCAACTCTCCTTGTCCTGTCTATGTTTCACCAATTACTTGAAGGCTATTTAAAAAGCCAGCCTTCTTTATTTTGATTGTCATAAGTTGCATGTAGTTTCAGTGAAGTATGAAAATGTTTCCTGGGGCATTTGTAATGGTTGTGATGGAAAGTACTGATTGATCAGCATATTGGTTCCTATGTTTCAATTGCTTCCTTAATTCTAGTCTAAATAATGAATTAAATAATGAACTATTACATCCTTAGAGGTTTAAGTATGCATAATTGAGGGCCAAAGTGGCACCATGAATTTATAGACTGCTATACTGACAATTGTCTATTGATTTCGCATTTTATTGCTGATTGTCCCTGCAGCGTAGGTGTCTTGTATAAAAGTAGACTCACTATAAATATGTGTATATCTCTTAAGTAGTGAGCACTTCAGTGAATGCTCAGTATTTAGCCTATTCTGTCTTGGAATGAAATATTACTACTCAGTTTGTGAATTGTTATGTATTTGTGGCAAAGTAGACATATAATAATGGTTACTGTGCAGTGCAGTATCCACTGTATTTACAATAAGCACTCTATTGTAATCCTGGGGCCCCAGATGTGTGAAAGGACCCATTGCTTGGCTGTATTAACATTCCTGACTGTGTTGTTTTTTGGGCCACTCTGTATTTATGTTGTAATGTCTTTATTTCTGTTTGATATTTGCCATCCAAATAATTGTAGTATACTATTAGCATACAATAAGGGACGCGGTGGCTCAGTGGGTTAGGACGCTGAGCTTGTCGATCAGAAGGTCGGCAGTTTGGCGGGTCGAATCCCAAGTGCCGCGTAGCAGAGTGAGCACCTGTTACTCGTCCCAGCTTCTGCCAACCTAGCAGTTCGAAAGCACGTAAAAATGCAAGTAGAAAAATAGGGACCACTCCACTGGGAAGGTAACAGCGTTCCGTGCGCCTTTGGCGTCCAGTCATGCCAGCCACATGACCACGGAGATGTCCTCGGACAAGCGCTGGCTCTTCGGCTTTGAAACAGAGATGAGCACCGGCCCCTAGAGTTGGAAACGACTAGCACATGTGTGCGGGGGAACCTTTACCTTTTTATTAGCATACAAGAAGTACTATAAAAGCTGGAGAAGGTGCTTGGAAGGTCACATATATTTTACTATCTGTTGCCTTGCAGACTTTTTTTTAAAGAATTGACAGTTGTATATACGTGAATCTATCTCTCCTGCATTCATTATATAGGTGGCAAATCCACTAAACCAGATGCTGAAACTCCTTCACCTAGTAAGGAAGTATTTTATATCACATTATTTTAAAAAAATATTCTTTGTGGAAAATATGGAAAATATAAAATGTGGAAAATATGGTTATTAAAAAGAACCATCTGGAATTAAAATTAAATATTGAGGGGAAAATAGCATCAGGATAGGATTAGAATACATCATAGGGCCTGCCGGTGCCAGATGCTACACAGTTAATATAAGATACTCAGTCATATTGCACTTCAGTAATATTTGCACATATGTGTGCCAGAATGAATGAAACATTATATGGAATGCTTCCATACGTGTTGTAGAGAGACTTGCACTGTGTATTGTATAAACAAATTATCAAGAAACAGTGTGAACTTGCTGCAGCCTGAACAGAAAGCCAACTATTTTCTAAATACTCATTAGTACTTTAATTTTGAATTCATTTGTAAACAAATGTATAAGTATTCCTTTCTTAACATTCAACATTGCTGTGATTGATGCACATTCTCAGCATTCGTTTGGCATCATTAACTGGCTTTGAAATAATTTTTATTCCACAAATATCTATGTAGTAATGCTGTCTGTCAGTCTCTTTGTCTGTCTGTCTCTTTCTCACAACTCAAGGCAGTGTGATGTAAGCTTTGATCATGTCGTATTTCAATTGTGCCTTTCTTGAGACCAGTGTAGGCACTTTTAGGAAATACTACAAAAATGAAAGCAGTATGTTGTTTTCAGAGCTATTTTAAGAATGGTTCGTTCTGGCCTATGATAGAAAATTGACTTTGTAGAATTAAAAGCAAATCAGCTTATTTGCACAGCCAGGCTGCCACTTAGGGATGGACTGAACTGAATAATGACTCAGTGATAATGTCTTATTTATTCACTCTGAGAGTGAGATGGCAGTATCTAAATTTGATAAATAAATAAAATAAAATAAAAATCCAGTGGGATTTCAGCTTCAAGCCTCTATTTCTAAAGATTGTATCAGCTTAAAACATGTTTCCATTCAAGGCTAATTTGACATAATAAAATCATAAGTAAAAGTAAAAGTCAGTTTTAGAATAGAATAGAGCTGGAAGGGACCTTGGAGGTCTTCTAGTCCAGCCCCCTGCTCAAGCAGGAGCACCTATACCATCTCAGACAAGTGACTGTCTAACCTCTTTTTAAAAATCTCCAGTGATACAGCACCCATGATTTCTGGGGGCAAGCTATTCCACTGGTTAATTGTCCTCACAGTCAGGAAGTTTCTCCTTAATTCCAGGTTGCTTCTCTCTTTGATCAGTTTCCAACTGTTGTTTCTTGTCCTGCCCTGTGGTGCTTTGGTGAATAACATGACCCCCTCTTCTTTGTGGCAGCCCCTCAAATACTGAAATACTGCTATCATGTCTCCCCTATTTCTTCTCTTCTTTAGACTAGCCAAACCCAAGTCCTGCAGCCATTCTTCATATGTTTTAGTCTCCAGGCCTTTGATCATCTTAGTTGCTCTTCTCTGATTTTTTTCCCAAGCTCTCAACATCTTTTTTGTGATATGGTGACCAAATTTGGCTGCAGTATTGCTTACTAGAGTTTTATAAAGCGGTACTAATACTTCATGTGATCTTGATTCTATGCCTTTGTTTATACAACCCAGGATTGTATTAGTGTTTTTGGCTGCTGCTGCATACCGCTGGCTCATGGTTAAGTGATCATCTACTAGGACTCCAAGGTCCCTCTCACAGTTACTGTTTTTAAGCCAGGTCTTGCCCAATCTGTACTTGTACCTTTGATTTTTCCTGCCTAAATGTAAAACTTTGCTTTTCTCCACATTGAAACTCATTTTGTTCAAGTTTGTCAAGATCATTTTGGATCCTTAGTTGGTCTTCTGGGGTGTTGGCTACTCCTGCCAGTTTGGTGTCATCTGCAAATCTGATGTGTTCCCTTTCAAGTCCCACATCTAAGTCATTGATGAAGATATTGAAGAGTACTGGGCATAGAACAGAACCTTGTGATACCCCACTGCTTACTTCTGTCCATGTGGATGTAGTGCCATTGAGGACTACTTATTGAGTTCAGTTTGCCAGCCAGCTACAGATCCATCTGGGGGGTGATGTTGTCTATTCCATCTTTTTCTAACTTACCAAGGAGTAGGTTGTGGTCTATTTTATCAAATGCCTTACTGAAGTCTAAGTATACTACATTCTGTGTCTTTTGAGTCCATCTACGTAATATTCCCTCACACAGCTTTCTTCAAAATATTTTTTCAGATAGATTGGTGTTCAGCTTGCAAACTCCCCAGTTAGCCTGGCTATTAAGTTTGTGAAAGTTGTTCCAGGATTAGCATGTAATGAAACCCAATGTGGGATTATATGGCTACAGTAGATTTCCCTCTAAATGGATGAATGGGAAATCCATCTCCTATTGGGTTCAGAAGAAAATAACTATATGTAATCTTTTTATTATGTAGCACCCAGAGAGCCATTTCTTTCCTGAGGCCATTAAATCTGGTCTACTTTTTGTAACTACTGTAGGTGTGTATGTATCTGCATTTAGAGGAAAGCTATATTAAATGTAATGGACACTTAGCCATTTCTGATTTTCTGGTAATTTAGTTGTAACCTGCTGGCCTCATTAGTGATCTATGCAAAACTGGTTTATGTGTGTACTGAATTAAAAACATGTTTAAAATTATGCTGATGCTCCATGTTTGAAAACATACAGTGCACATCTAAGAACTTCTGCAGCTGGACCAATCCTAGATAAATAGTTGCTTCTAGTGAAGACAAGATGGGTCTTATTCCAAATGCAATTAACAGGAACAGCTGTTGAAGGCAGCTGGTTAGCTTCAGGGACAGAGGGCAAAACTGACTCCCCTAATGCTACTGCCAGTTGCTCACTTCTCTTTACACTGCTTACTCATAAAATACTGCAATGCAGTTCTTGTGCCAGTATGCACATGTGAGTAAAGCACAGTATACCCCATAAATAGTCCCTGGAGAATGTGTGCAATGGACCCCAGGCAACAGCCCAAGAGAGCCATCATTCAAAGGTTGGTAGACTGGGACCATCATAGTTTGACATAGCTTACCAGAACATTCTTTCATTTTTTAAAAACATACAGTATATACTAAGGCACCCCCTGGGGATGCGAGACAATATTCTGGAGGGTGCAAAAACTTGGGTTTTCAAAATTATAGTGTACATACATAATCCATTGCCATTATTTCGAACTTTTGTAAGGGATACGAGAATATATCAGGGTGCGGGGTATAGAAAAGTTTGGGAACCACTGTACTAAGGTGATGGGCTGAACAAGTATTCACTTATTTTAGCTACTTGGAAACATCATTATGCTGATTCCTAAATAAGACATAGTTACAGAAGAGATTCCCAAAATACACTAATATTAAAATTATAAAACAACTTAGAACATTAGGTAAGCTGTCTATTTCTTGGCTTGCTTGCTCTGAATAGTATATTCTGTGATGAATTGGGAAAAGCAGACTTGACAAACCAGCCAACCAAGGTAGTGTAACATTTCTCTGACTCAAAAACTGGGAGCAACAATCAGCTTGAAGAGCCAACCCATCCCAAGCACCTGCTGCTTCATATTGTGTTAGCCTGATTTCAAAAGCTTCTCTGTATAAAGGTAAAGGTAAAGGTTCCCCCGCACATGTGTGCTAGTCGTTTCCGACTCTAGGGGCCAGTGCTCATCTCCGTTTCAAAGCCAAAGAGCCAGTACTTGTCCGAGGACGTCTCCGTGGTCATGTGGCCGGCATGACTAGACGCCAAAGGCGCACGGAATGCTGTTACCTTCCCACCATAGTGATCCCTATTTTTCTACTTGCATTTTTACGTGCTTTTCAATTGCTAGGTTGGCAGAAGCTGGGACGAGTAACAGGCGCTCACTCTGTTATGCGGCACTCGGGATTCGACCCGCCAAACTGCCGACCTTCTGATCAACATTCCTATTTATTTACTATCCCTCACATGAATTGAGCCAAATGCCTCAGTTAATATCAGTTAATATCCTTCTGTCAAAGGAGAATTCGTTTTGGTCAGGTTTGATGTACTTGATTATGAGGTGGCCATGTCTTTTGTATGAATATTTTGTATTTTGTTGCACAATAATCAGCAAATACCAACTGCAAGCAAACAACTATAAAGGTGGGATATATCTATGGCTCCTTCCTGTGAGCAACCCAGAATCTCTGGCCTGATCTATTATGCTTACATTCTTATTATATGGAGATTTCCTGGTTTCCGACACATCAGTTCAATTCTAAAGAATAATACAATGATTGAATTCATTTTTTAGGTATTTGCAGTGCCATTTTTATCAGTATGGAGGAAGCTTGTTTTTGAGACAAGTTGAAGAATTTCTCTTTTCCCTAAAGATATTCAGAGAAAATGTCTGCTCAAATTCTCCAGCTACAAATTTGATGGATAATTTCAAAGGGCTATTTTGCTCAGCCTTGCTTTTATTTTGGCAGTCTGAATTCATTTTATATGGACAGCTTCAGTTGGAGATTAGTCTGTCAAATCATGCTATTATTTTTTTATCTTTAGTAAAATTATAAAGCAAAACAATAAAGGCGTTGACTTAATTTTAGAACTAAATGGATATAATTGTGGGGTGTTATCTAACTAATTTGATTAGTTTGATTTAGTGGTTAAGGTGCTGGCTAGAAAGCAGGAGATTGTGAGTTCTAGTTCTGTTTAGGCATGAAAGCTGGCTAGCTTATTTTGGACCAGTTACTGTGTGTCAGCCCAAGCCACCTCACAGGGTTGTTGGAGGCAAAATTGGCTGAGAAAGAAGTATAATGTATTTTCATTGCCTTGAATTACTTAAAAAGTAATAAAGTTGGATAAAAATCAATCAATCAATTAATCAAATAAATAAATGAATAAATAAATAATTTACCCCTGAAATTAACCTACCTGGTACCCTCCAAATGTGTTGAGATAATATTACACAATTCTAATTTTATGGAGGTGTAAACCCAATACATCTAGATGGTATTAGATTGAGTAAGGCTGAGTTTAGGGAGTTTTTATAGAAAAAAAGTAATTAGAATCCTTCTAATTTGTCCAGCACATCTCTGAAAGCTATCTTCAGAACCTCAAAGTTTTCCCTAAGGAATATTATGGTAGCACAGCTTCACATAATCTAACATACTATCTTTTGCTGCAGCAGCCCTTGTATTATCTCTTTATGTAGACATTAGGACAGAATAAGCTTGAAACCGGTTGTGGACTTATGTGAATCATTTGCACAAAGAGAAATGTGTGTTTATCTGTGTTCATGTGTGTGAGCATGAACATTTTATGCCGAGATGTGGATTAAAAGCTCGCTGACTGCAACCCTGTCTACGGAGTATCCAGGGGCTGAGATCAGAATTGTAGCCCCCCCTTTTTTGGTGCATGTGGACCTCTGAGCTTATTTCTGTGTAGCTGCAGTCACCTCATGCATAGGCAAGGAAGTGAAGCTCCAACTCCATAGAAACACACCGTCTCCCTTCCTGCCATTACTTGTGTGTGTGGGGCAGACTGAGGACTGAGCAGGGCAGCTGGACTCCCGAACAGAAGCCTGTCTGGTAAGTTAATGATCACAAAGTTGCTCTCTTTGTTTGTGTTTCATTAAAGACAATTCTTCTCTTAGCTGACTGTATCCTTAGATGGTAATGCAGGTTCAGGACTGTGATGTGGATAGTGCTTTCTGAGATCTTGTTCTGAGAAAATTCAGCATGTGCTTACTGCTTCTCCCGAACTACAGAGCTTTCTCCATTGCTTTGCAGAATGCAATTTACACGCTGCTGAGTGATTTTTCCCCCTCCCCTTCTTTGCATCTCTTTGCATTTTTTTGCTAAACTATTATCAGTGCAGAGTGTGCAATCCCTCCCTTCAAATATTTTACATGCACCTGTGTGCCTCCTAATCTTCTATTACTATTCTTCATTTAACTTTCTATGTAACTCCATGCTGTATTGCTCCCCACCTCCCCCCACCATACTTTTCGGTTTATATTTCTGGACGTAAATGTGTAGTCTTCCAGATGCCTTCTCATACTGTCACATAGCTTTAATGATCTGTTTTATTACGATTTTCCCTTTCCAGTTCCGCAACAGGGATTACAATCAATATTGTTTCTGGGTGTGGAAGTCGTCAATTTGTTTATCTAACCAGCCTAATAATTTTGCTTTGTTGAACTCTGTGATATAATTGCTAATAATTATTATTACCAAGTCAGGGAAAGGAAAGACAATTGCTTGTGTCCTACTGTCCCCTTAATTATAGTTAAACACTGCAAAATCCTATCCTGTTGGGACTGACAATGGTATGTTTGTGTGTGTGTGTGTGTGTGTGTGTGTAGGGGAGAGTGATGTCAAGCTATAGTAAAAGACATTTCATATGGGCTGTAGATAACTCTCTTGAGCATTTTAAATGTATCAGAATGGGGGATGTTAATTGGTGCTACCTCGAAACCGAGTTCCATTTGTTATGCTACAACATGTTTGTGTTTGACAACACTGCTGAAAACTGAGCAGCCGGCACTGCAGGCTGGGTGCCAGGAGCTCAGCTCTGAGTATAACTGGCCCTCCAAATGATGCTTTGGATGGAATCCAAAAGGTCTTATTCCTCAGGGTGAAGTGCAGGAAAAAAAAATTTGCTACATCTAAGTGCTTCCAAATCCGACCGTGTGAAATCATGCCTGTCTTTCTTTGTAAACTTAAAAAGGAGGAGCAAATGGGTTCTTTGGGTTGAATCAATAAGCAGCCCATCAAGTGCATTTTTTAAATGTAGTTTCCCCCCCGTTGAGCTGTGCAGCTCTTGCGTCAAATATACAATGAGAAATTACCTGACCTGGGCATTGAACCTTATAACTATAGCTGTTCGTTTTAATGGAATTTTATGGTGACTTGGGTCTTCAGTATTAGTGACAGGAGACAGTGAGAGACACTTATTGCCATTTTCCTGGACAATCTCTGGAATCAAATGCTCAGTTTTGCCTGCGAAAATGGTTGCTGTGTGTTACATTCCAAGTGTGAGACCTCTTTATTCAATGCAAGCTTGACCATAATAGATACAATAGCAGTACCAGCTCCACTCCCTGCCCTCCTCTCAAAAAACAACAACAACAACAACAATAACAAAAAACCCTCACAGGAGAGACATATACTTATTTAACTGAGTACATGTGTCACTTCCAGTTCCAGTTTGTAGTCAAATACAGTATCACTGGAACTTACTACTAAATCTTCACTTTAGACTTCATAAGAGATAAAGGAAAGCCCTTATAAGGGTGTTGTGCTCATTGTTTGTTTCCAATGGACCGCCAGTGCAAATAATTCTGAAACGGATCCTTGGAGTGAATGACAATGTACAAGAGCTGTTTGCTCTTTGAACAGTTATGTATGATATGAAAAGCTTCACTCTCTTGACACATTTCCTTTTACACATTATTTATTTATTTATTTATTTATTTATTTATTTATTTATTTATTTATTTATTTATTTATTTATTTATTTATGGCCCCAGATTAATAAAACACAAATACAGAAACATCAATAAAATATAAAATTTAAAATGAAGGGGAAAAAAATCTCCCCAAACCTTATTTATTGCAAGAAAATTGGCAAGTGGTTGTCCAAGTTATGCCCCACAAAAGGAAGATTGAAATTTTTGCATTAGAAAGGAAACTAAACTTTTTGACTATTGGATGGATGGTAGAATAGACCACATGGTAAAACACGTAAGTCTGGTATTCCATACTGTTCTACTATCCCAGAAAAATTTTTGAGGACCCAAATAATCTCAGAATCTGACATGCTGAATAGCAAGTCTGGAAAATTTTTCAGGGATTCTTTAAAAAAGAAAATAAACAACTCTATGTTTCAATCAAATTACTTCCCAGAATGTATTTTATTTGGATTTAAAGCTTCTTTCTGAGTCCTTTTTTTAAGGTCCACAATATATCATGCTTGTACAAAATGTACAGGGTCTTTCTTGTAATGCATTCCTTAAGGTAACATATTAAACACTGTTATTTGTCCAGACTGTTTATTGCATTTTCAACTGGTTGCGATGTTTTATTATACTGTTCCAACCTTTCCATTATACAAGTCCTATATTTCATCATAAAAACACATCTGGGCTTATCTAGGCTGTCCTATTTCTACATCTATTAGAACAGGGGGGTCAAACTACCGGCCCAAAAGCCAGTTGCATCATACGGAGGCTGCACCCACCCCAGCTCTAGCAATGCAAAAAAACATCGCGATACGTTGCGACACGTCAAGTGACGCAGCGAGTTTGACACCTGTGCATTAGAATACTGAGACAAAAGGGATCATTATGTCAATGAGTTTATAGAGCACACTGAGATCTGACAGCTAATCAACTTTTGCTTCCCCCAGCCAATAGCTGAGCATTGAGAACTATTAGTGAACCCTTGCTTGCCTAGGATTGGTTGCCAGCCAATCATGAGCATCTCCTCCCATCTATTCAATTTTTACTCAAACTTTCTTTCCATCTTATTAAAAAGAGCATTTGGTATTTGTGTGGCCAGCATGATGATATACTTTTCTTTTATGCTCCATGACAAGGATTTTGTTCAGGCCAACTTTGCTGTATTCCACCATGGATCCCATGGAACCTGAATGTGGGGTACCTCAGGCATCCCCTCCCATCACAGTACACAAGGTGGGAAAAGGCTACTAAATAGTGCAGGAGGATTTATAGTTAAGAAATAGGAGTTTCTGTTTGACAAAAAGCCCCACTGCAGTAGAGAAATGGGCTTCACTACAGTTATAAGCCCCACTCACGGCATCCAATTTATGGGGCTGGGAGGGGACAGAAAGTGATAAATCAATTCAGGCATCTAGAAGAATTTTATCCAGAGAGGTCATCCCTGACATACTGCCCAGATAGCAACTGGCTGCGGGGCTAACATTGTGGCGGGGCTAACATTGTGGCTAACGTTACACTATTATCCTCAAGTTCATGGATGACTGCCTGGCTTGTGTTCTCTAACACAGTATGAGAAAGAAACCAAAAGCCTAACTCCCCTCCCCCTCACACGCATGCACTCATCTCTCTTTATTACTTTCATGCCAATTTGTACATCAGAGACTTTGTCTAATACCCTTTGTGAAGCCCAAAGCATAGAATTGCATGCAGTTCTTTCCTGCAGTTAAATCTGAGAGGCTGGGAAAATAGTCTCTAGTTTCCCCACTGAAAGCTGGTCCCAGCAATGACAGCTGTATGAATCACTGATTGGACTGGATGGCAAGAGGGTGGGTCAGTTGCTGCACATCAGGATTTGCAGGCAATAGTTGGTGCAAAGATTTCTAGGCTGAAAAAGGTGCTGGCAAATAGTGGGTCATTTAGTAGCATCTATCTAACTCCTGCCTAGCGCACTGAGCCTTGTGTATGCTATTCATAAATACTGAGTCATTTACAGATGTGGCTACAATACATTATAGTGAAATGTCAGGACGTTACTGCACATCCACATTCTATAATTATATCCAGCATGGCTTATAATAGCTTATTAGATTGTCATCTGTTAAGCATAAAATTTTGACAACTGTTATAATGCCACATTTATAATGCTCCGAAGAGCTAGTAAGCAAACCACAAAGCATTCTGATTATCACAAGGAAAGTGTACATTCTTATGGGCAGATGGATTTCTGCTGCCCTGCTTTTTTAGGCTAAACTAGGACTTTCGCTTCTGGCAAAACACAAAACCTCTTGGAGCATTGCAAGGCAAAAGAGACACCATCAAAGTTAAGCCCAAGGAGCATAACAAACTTTTTTTTTATCTGTTTGTTTTGCTGTGAGACAATCTCTGTATAGAAACATTTGAAATGTTACTGCATGAGAAAGTACATGTGGTCACAAGTACAATGTGCAATGCAAAAAAAAAAAAAAAAGAATCATCCCGACTTTGCTTAAAAGGGATGGGATGACCAATTGTCACTTTTACATAACTTGATTGGTTAATTATTAATTACACTTTATTATTAATTCCTAGCAAAATGCCTATTGTTGGGATGGATGGCTTTTGTATCTCTATTTAAGAAAGACTCAAATATTACAGATTACTGAGGGAAGCTGTTGATATGCACCTCTCTTGCACTTTGCTGCTGAATCCTTGTCAGTAAGTGTCACGTTATTCAGGGCCAAAGAAAGTTTCCATGTGTTGTGTTAAGTATTCACGTCAGTGGGAAAAATATAAGGGAAAGGATGCAGCTGGGGTGATCTCTATTTGTGTAGTCCCATCTAGTCCCACTTCTATTTTTTTTCCTGTAAAGAGAGAAGAGAATGTTGGAAGAGGCAAGCAGAGCATGGCAATTTGATTTCATGTTTATAGATCCTGAGGGGCTGTTCTTCTTTGAGAGAACTGGAGGAGTTGCATGCACACACCCTGAGAAAGAAGTCTTCCATTATAAACTAAAAGATAAAATGATTTCTCTCTGAATCAACATTGTGTGTGTGTGTGTGTGTGTGTGTGTGTGTGTGTGTGTAGGTAAAGGTTCCCCTGCACATGTGTGCTAGTCGTTTCTGACTCTATATATTAGGCAGTGCCTAATATATAATTAGGCCAGGTTCGAATCTCACATAAAGGGTATGACTGACTGATGAGAACAAAATAAGTTTGAAATGGCCATATCAGCCTCCCAAATTCTTTATTAGCAATTTGAATAATTTACACAAATAATCAACTGTCGTAAGTTGTGACTATAGCCTGCAGATAGCCTTGGGCTAGGCTGAAACAGGAAAGAAGATTTAACTAGCAAGGTATTCAAAAAGACTTGACAAATACTTAACACACACACACACACACACACACACACACAAAAACACATACACAAACACACAATATATATATTGACTATTTGAGAAAAGACATTAACAAGTAAATTGAGGGCTATGATGCTCTCTCAGCCTCAGATAAAAAAAACTTTTGACTTTGATATAAAGTATGAGCATTGGTATATACTGTGATATTTTCACCCAAAGTCTATGCTGCCAAATTGATAAATTATTTATTTTATCATTTTATTTATGCTTTCCTTATTTTTAAAAACTTTGTACTGAGCTGAGAGCTGGGATGGCAGGTTTACCTGAAAGAATTTTCTGAATATTTCTTTGGTTTTCCTTATCCTTCCTTTCTTAGCCATTGATTTGATACAGACTTTAATCTTCCCACATTAAGTTATCCTGCCTGCCAGGGATATTATGCCAAGATACAGAAGTAAAAGAAAGCACAGTCATGGCTTTGAAGTAAGAGCTGAACCAAGAATCATCCCCATTTTGTACCAAGCTGGGTCATGACAAAAATTCCAGTTACTGCACTTGAATGTTTACACTACATGCATGGACAAGTAAGGATAAAATCATTCTTAACAATGAAACATAAAATTAGAAAGACTTAGACAGTTTTACATAGACTACCCACTCAGATTGATTGAAATTATTCAGCAAAGTCTGAGAATAGCCAAATCTATTTTATTAAAAAAATATATGCAGCGCCTGCCTATTATATACGCATGCTTTGTATACTTTAGGATTAAACATAATTTTTTATTTTATGTTGTAGAAGTGAGGTATTTACCATTTCAAAAATTGGAGTCACTTTCCAACTTTCATGTGAAAATGTTTATGTATTTATTGTATTAAATTGCCATCCCGTGTATTTGCTCCCTGTTGCCTTTTAAACATTTCAGATAGCATCACGTAGTGATATCTGTCTATAATCTCAGATCAGATCAGTTGTTTGATCTCCAGTTATACAATCAGATTATGGGATTTCATGGGCTAAACCCAACTAGTAATTGGTACTGGAGAAAGGAAAAACCCACGTAGAATAATGGGATTCACACAGTCATAGGAAGGGGATTTTTATGGGTATCAAATCTATCCTGCTATGCAATGCAAGAATCCAAACTGAAGCTTCCTAGGCAGATGGCTCTCTAGCTGTCACTTTAAAATATCCAGGGAAGGGGTGTCTACCATCTTTCTGGGAAATGGTTCTACTGTTGAAATGTTCTTACTGTTAGGAACTCCCCCCCCCTAACATTCAGTTGGAATGTGCATTCTTTGAATAAATAGGGGTGATTATATTAACCCTGTTTTCATATGTTGACATCCAGCTATTAGGCACAGCATTATTACATAATCACTCTAACTTGTATGATTTGGATAGAACACTCCTATTTCTAATTCAGGATATTAATTGATATAAATTAGTTAATTATTCAACTATTTATTTATTTGTATCCTGGCTTTATTATTTTTCAAAAAATAAAAGCGGGAAACATATTCAACATGTTTTCCATCTTTTATTTTATCCACAACAACCCTTTGAGGTGAGTTGGGCTGAGAGAGAGCAACTGGCCCATTGTCAATATCCAGAAGGAAAAGGGATGGTGAAAAAACCTGAAAATAAGTATTTACATTTTTTTAACAAATATTTATAAATCTTTTTTTAAAATCTGTACTGCTAATGCAGGGGTTTTAACTCAAAAAACAACGTGATTATTCAGTACATGATAATTCAGTACATGATAATTCTGCTAGAAAAATCTATAAAAAGTACAAGGTTTAATAGCATATATGCAAGTATTATTGATTAAGTAAAGCATAAATTTCTTACCTGGAGCTGCATTTTCATAGGATTAATGGAAATTTGTTCACTGAGCAAAACTATGAACATTGGGGAAAAAATCTTTTATTTTAAAGGCAAGCATAAGATTATATGCACCAGTCACTACAGGCTTGTTATTCCTAACTACTTGTGGTGTTTGCTTATTAAAAATGGATGGCACACATTTATTAAAGTTCAGTTTATGTGCCTTCCATTCCAGGATGAATGTTCTGATCTGAAATATTTCCAAAATTTTGGATTGATCAGGACAGCAAGAAATGTAGATTCTTTGTGCAAATAGTATGACCCAAAATATTATTATACAACAGATGACTGACCAGTGATGAATTGTTGATATATGTTGGTTGTTAACATTTGAATTATAGCTAGTCCTCGAGTTAGGATGACAATGGAGACCAGAACTGCTGTTGCTAAGTGACACAGTCATAAAGCACAGTATCATATAACTAGGCCACTTGGCAATGGTAGTTACAGCAGTCCTTGGATGCCATCATTAAGCAAGGACTGCTTAATGGTTATTAAGTGAGGACCTCAAATGACCCTGACTTTTGACTTCCCACTGGCTTCCCCATTGACTTAGCTTGGGGAAAACTGGCAGGGAACTTCAGAAATTGTGATCATGTGATCACAGGACACTGTTACATCACAATTATGAGCCAGGCACCAAGCACCCAAATCACAATCACATGACCATGGCCAGAACTCTGAGGACCCTTCATAAGTCCCTCTCTTTTAGCACCATTGTAACTGAATGGTCACTGAATGAATGGTCATAGGTCAAGGACTACCTTTCGTATTTTTTCAGCAGAAAGACAAGGAAGATGCTTTCAATCCAGATGATCAAATCTGGAATTCTTTCGTTTATAATAGGATTTAGATGTTTTACTTTTTAAATTTTAATTCTATATCACAAAAATGCATATATAGTCTGCATGAATTTGAGAAAATGAAAAACAACTGCTTTGGAGATCAAAGCCACACTTTTTTTGAGTCACATCTAGTTTTGGGTTTCTGAAATGAAACTAAAATGATACAGAAGAAAATACAGAACTTTTATGAATTAAACTACAAGTTTATATCTTGCTGAGTTAAGAATTATATATAATTTAATATATATTAAGACTATCATATCATTACAAAAACAATAATAGAGTGATATGCAGTGGGGGGAAAAATCCAGAATTCCATTATTACATTTCATCAAATTAGTACAAGGAGATATTAACATTTCTTAGTTCTTCAGATTCATCAGCTCTGGTGTTATACAAAATCTGGGAGACTTGGGGGGAAAAGGGCATTAAAAGCATAGGTTGGAAATTAAGACCAGTAAGATTTGTAATTTCAGGTTAATCCCAAAATGGAGGCAGTGACTGTAAAAGTGGTACTATTATTTTAGATTATATTAATTTTATTGGACAAAGGAGAGAGTACCTTCCCCAGATAGCCATGAATCTCCTGACTACACACACCTTGACTTGGCTGAAAATTACAGAAGTTCATACATAACCAGAGCCAGAGAACAATATTATCTGGATTTGTTTTCTGTTTTTCAAGATTCTTCAGTTGTCATTTGCCTGTGCAGTCTGAGAAGCCAGTGGCATTATTAGATGACAGGCTTAACTGCTTAGAGGGGTGGGGTGGGGGCCTATTTTGTGTGTGATTTGCTATATAAAAAGGGTAGAGGATTGTTCTAGCTCCAAATTGCCCTAGGTCAAGTCAACGAAGTCAACTGCTGCTGGAATGGAAAAATAGACTGGCCCTGCAGATAAATGGGTTTCTCAATGTCACCCTTTCATTCTTCTCCCCTCAAACCTATTTCCATTTAGATTTAAAAGAACAAAAGCAGAGAATATTCAGGATGGAAAAGCCCCCCCCTTCCCTATTTTCTTCCATGTGCTGCTAACCAAATTGGCCAAGTGCAAATTTTAAAAGTATTTTTTGATGATGTTGTTTCATGGTAAAATGGCAGCAAAGGTTCTCTGTGACGCTGAGGAAGATGCTACAGTAAACTAGGTTACTATCCATTTCACCCAGACATGGGTGATCATGTGCTAATGGTAGTTGGGGGCAAATAGCAGCTTATTCAATCAGCTGTGTTTTGTGAACTGTTCCATATACAGTATAGGAGGTTGATATTTCTATCTGCATTTCTACAGTAGGTTAGTGTGCGGAATGACTAATTTGCCATTAGATTGAATTAGTTACCATTGACCTTACTCCACCTTTATGCTGCCTTCTAGCATATGACAGAGGAATATTGTCAATGTTTCAAAGCCTCAATACAAAAGTCTGAATAGAAGGCTGAGTAGCAATAACCCCCCTCAGGCCTTGGTGTATTTACAATGTCTAAAGAGATAACAGAGAGAAGGATAGCACAGCCAGACAGTTAAGTTTGCTATAGCAGTAACGTGAAATTCACACCAAAGAGAATGCAGCTTCTTTTTTTTTATTTGCCTTTTTTATTCTTCAAAGAATAGCAGGAATGAGATGGGAAGGCACTGATGATAATAGCCTGGTAGGTGATATAATAATGCTAGGACTAGCAGAAATAATATCAAGCAGGCTTAGCTTGGTACACTAAACTGCTAAAGAAATAATCTGACTCCCTGTTTGCAGAGTGCTCCATATGAAGCTTCAAATCTCTTTTTACTAGTGGTGGATGGCATATACATAACCTTCTCACAGCAATAACTTTCTTCATTCAAAATAACATCATTAAAATGTAAGAATGTATGTTTCTTTTTAGTCTGCCTAAAGTGTTGTGTCTGTAAATAGTTGCAAACATGTAAAATAGCAGGTTGCAAAAGTAGGTTCTTGAAGCGGGAGATTCTGGTGCAACCATTGGTTAAAGTAGCAAGAAGCGGGAAAATAGCGATTGATGATTGGTTACAGTTTAAACAGTTCTACTATAAAAGCTTGAAACATTTGACAGTTGACAGTTGACTTATGTGTATTGAATAAACTCTTTTCATTGTGAACCACTCTGAGTCATTGTCTACCTGAACCAAACAACTGGCGACGAAGGTGGGATAGACGGCAGACCAGAGAAGGTTCGGCGGAACAGCTGCGCAAAGGCGGCAATTTTGAAAAGAAGTCACAGTCAACCACAAGCGGCCGCAGCGGAATCAATAATTCTCTGAATGGCGCATATCGGGTCCTTAAAAGAATTTGACCCAAGCTCCCCAGAGGACTGGGAAGAATATGTAGGACAGGTCGAAGGATTCCTGCTAGTTAACGGGATAACGGACGACCGAAAAAAGGCGGCAGCGTTACTGACAATTTGCGGCACACCAGTATATCGGATCGCTGTAGGACTTTGTCAACCACAGCCGGTCTCAAGTGTTCCGTATGCCGATCTGTTAGCTAAACTAAAAGTACATTTCACGCCAAGGAGATCCGAACTCTTTTGGCGTCGTATTTTCGAAAAAAGAAACCAGAGGCCGGGCAAATCAATTCAAAAATTCGTCGCAGCAGTCAGAGAAGCTGCAGTACGATGCAAGTATGACAACTTGGACATCAGAATTCGGGACCGAGTAGTACTGGGCTTGCGAGACGAGCATCTACAAAATAGAATAATCGCCAAGCCCACCGGTGATTTGCAAGAAGTGCTGGACGAACTATTAACGTACGAATCCACCGGGTATCGCGACCCCCCCCGCAGTAGCATGGCTGCGTCTGCAGAAATCAATCAAGAAGGCCTTGTGGACTGCGGGGAGGTGGACCAGCAATGGGAAGATGACATCGCCGAGGTCACCAGACGATTTGGGAAAATGGCGCCAAAACCATCCCGAAGTGACGGGCCTGAATCGAACCGCCGATTACAAACCGCAACACCACAACGACAAGTGACAACAACCCAACGACAATGGAGAGACACCGCAACGAGACCGCGTGACAACGACAACCGGTGTGGCAGCTGCGGGGGCAACCATCCCCGCGCAACTTGCAGATTTCGTACCGCCAGATGTAGATCGTGTGGGAAGACCGGCCACATCCAAGCCGTCTGCAGGGGTCGTGCACGCGACAATCGCCTACATGAAGTCGACGTTTGGCCCGAAGGTAAGGTAACCCCTTACTATAGTGGCAAAGAGACCCCTAGACCGTGGGCTAAATTTTGGAACCGTGGGGTGGTGGCGCGAGTCAATTATAGTAGGAAGGGAAAAATTAATAATTTTCCGGAAGGAAAATTAAAAATCATAGTCCAATTGCAAGGGGTCCCTTGTAAAATGGAAATAGATTCTGGGGCCTCCGTGTCCATAATTTCCAGTGAAACCCTGAAAATGATTGAACAAATAAGTGGCAGAAAAATTCCACTTAGTTCAACCAAAATCCATTTGACCGACTTTCAAAAAACCCCAATAAAAATAAAAGGGAAAATTACCCTTAGTGTTAAATTTAAGGGGTTCCAGGGAACTTTAGATTTAATAGTTACTGAGGGCCAAAGGACTAGTCTAGTTGGCCTTAATTGGTTTCCTGCCCTGGGCATCTGGATAGGGGGAATAAACTCAGTTATTAAAAATAAGACCCTCGAATCAGTCTGCAATGAATTCGCAGACGTATTTGATGGGTCTTTAGGTAAATACAAAGGGCCCCCAATTAAATTTAATCTAGACCCGTCGGTTAAACCCATCAGGCTTAAGGCCCGAAGGGTGCCTTTCGCCCTGAAGCAAAAAATCGAGGCCGAGCTCGATAAGCTTGTAGGCCAAGGCGTCTTAGAACCAGTCGAGGGTGGTTTGTGGGAAACGCCGATCGTCACACCCCTTAAACCTAACGGGGATGTGAGGATCTGCGCTGACTACAAAGCCACCCTGAACCTTGGAATGAAAAAACACGCTTACCCGGTCCCGACGGTGAAGCAGGTCCTCGCCACGATACAGGACGGCGCCATATTTGCCAAGTTTGACTTGGCGCAGGCGTACTTGCAATTAACTGTTTCTGAAGAGGCTGCTGAAGCTCAGACGATAGTTACCCACAAGGGGGCGTTCCGAGTCCACAGACTGCAATTTGGTATTGCAGCAGCTCCAGGCATCTTTCAAGAAGTGATGGAGAGGACCTTAAAGGGCATACCTGGTGTATGCCCTTATTTTGATGATGTCCTGATAGCTGGAAGGAATGAAGAAATATTAGCAGAGCGTCTGGAACAAGTATTGGAAAGATTTAGGAGGGCTGGACTAAAATTAAAAAAGGAAAAATGTTGCATTGGGGTTAAGTCCACTGAATTTCTAGGATTTAGGATAGACAAAAATGGAATTCATCCTACCCCTGATAAAATCAAGGCAATCAAATTGGCACCAGAGCCAAAGAACAAGGCTGAATTACAAGCCTTCCTTGGCTTAGTTAATTTTTACCACACATTTGTGCCACACAAAGCTGCCATAGCAGAACCTCTGCATAGACTTTTGGATAAAAAGACCCCGTGGCAGTGGCTTAACAAACATAGAGTTAGTTTCCAAACATTAAAAGACATTCTTTCTAGCCAATCAACAGTAACCCATTTTATTGAAAATAAACCAATTTATTTAGCTTGCGATGCTTCACCTTACGGTGTGGGGGCTGTTATCAGCCACTTGGACAGTCATGGTGTTCAAAAGCCAATCGTATATTATTCCAGGACGCTTACGAAAGCAGAGCGGAATTATGCACAGATTGATAGGGAAGCATTAGCAATCGTGGCAGGAGTAAAAAAGTTCCATGATTACCTTTATGGTAGGAACTTTACCATACTCACTGACCACAAACCATTATTGGGACTGTTTACCACTGATAAACAGACACCCCAAATAATGTCACCCAGAATGCTGAGGTGGTCAATTTTCCTCTCAGCATATTCATTCTCCCTTCAACACAGACCGGGCAAGGAAATGGGACATGCAGACGCCCTTAGCAGACTGCCATTAAATATAACTGAGGAAGACCCTGCCCCTGTGGGACAAATAATGTCTATACAGGACATTCCCGAGTGGCCCTTAACTGCTAAAGATATAGCTGTGGCAACAAACAATGACCATATCCTAAAAAGAATTATGGCCTGGGTCCTTAGTGGGTGGCCAAGTACCAACCCGGATGCCAAGTACATTCCTTATTTTAGAAGAAAGGATGAACTGTCATCCCATTTGGGATGTGTTCTGTGGGGAAACCGTGTTGTTATTCCCGAAATCCACAGACCTACAATTTTATCTGAACTACATGAAGGGCACCCTGGAATAGTACGTATGAAGGCATTGGCTAGGAGTCATTTATGGTGGCCAGGACTTGACAAGGACATTGAAGGATGTGTTTCTAATTGCTATTTGTGCCAACGTTCTAGACCTGAGCTGCAACACACACGTACTCATAAGTGGGAGTTAGCCAGGAATCCTTGGTCCAGGATTCATATTGATTTTGCTGGACCTTTCCAGGTGTTAACCTTTCTAGTAGTAGTGGACAGTTTCTCTAGATGGCTAGAGGTGGTACCCGTCAGTTCAATGACTTCTGGTAAAACAATACAAGTTTTAAGGGGCCTCTTTGCCACTCACGGGTTACCTGATGTAATTGTGTCAGATAATGGGCCCCAATTCACCTCTGTTGAATTCCAGGATTTCCTCAGGGCCAACTTGATTAAACACACGACATCAGCACCCTTCCACCCGTCCACCAACGGCTTGGCTGAACGAAATGTGAGGACCACTAAAGATGCATTAAAGAGAATAATCTGTGGCGATTGGCACCAAAGACTGGCAGAATTCTTGCTGACCCAACATACGACCCCGTGCACAGCTACCGGAAAAAGCCCAGCAGAAATGAGGTGGGGGAAAAGATTAACCACCAAACTGGACAGGTTACATCCTGACAGACTACCATCAAGTGCGGAACCGGACATTCCAAACAGATCATTCAAACTTGGGGACCTAGTCTGGGCCAGGAATTATGCACAAGGGGACAAATGGGTCCCAGGGGTGGTCACTGAGATATTGGGACCCTTGTCTTACACTATTGAGGGGGAAGGGAACAGGGTTAGCAAAAGACACATAGATCAGCTAAGGAAGAGAACTATTGGTTGTATGCCAGTTGAGGGGGATCAAAGTATACACGGGGGGAACATTGCATCAGGGCTTATTGATAACAACTTGCCAGTAAGTGGGGAAGCAGAAATGCAAACCAGCCCGTCCACAGCTAACCATCAACAACACAGTCAATTTGACTGGGAGCTGCCCCCTTTGAGCAGGCCGGCAATAGCTGAACATCAAACACAACAACAACCACAACTTGTTAGCAGAGAAGCATCTGAACCAAGTAGCCAAGAGTCCGGGTCCACCAGAGTAAGCCAGCCAAGCAGACAATCTGATAGAAATGACTTAGGTATCCAAAGCAATAGATATCCTTCAAGAGCCCATAGGCCACCCAAATATTTAAAAGACTATGTCAATAAATAACAACAACTGGGGGGTAAGGGGTGTTGTGTCTGTAAATAGTTGCAAACATGTAAAATAGCAGGTTGCAAAAGTAGGTTCTTGAAGCGGGAGATTCTGGTGCAACCATTGGTTAAAGTAGCAAGAAGCGGGAAAATAGCGATTGATGATTGGTTACAGTTTAAACAGTTCTACTATAAAAGCTTGAAACATTTGACAGTTGACAGTTGACTTATGTGTATTGAATAAACTCTTTTCATTGTGAACCACTCTGAGTCATTGTCTACCTGAACCAAACATAAAGACCTCTGACCATTCTTAATAAGAGCAGACATGCATACATTCATGCAGAGAGATGTGTTATTACTTTCTTTAAGTTGTTCATATAGATTTACTTCATAACAGGTGTACAAACCTGAATGATATACAAGCTCAATTTTACTAGTTCAGATCAATCTGCACATTTTTATACAAGAAGCGATTAACAGCCTCTTTTATCTTTGGCTGAGTACTTCTTAATACTAGATGATAGTGGTTAATGTACACATCAGCCTCCTGGGGTTCTGTGATGATGAAAAACTGTGCCTTTGCCTAGCTTGACAAATGTCATTGATACTCTTTTCCTCTCTGAATTTTAACAGTGACTATTAACATCTTATGATGCTTGGGTTTCACAGATAGTCCTGTATTGAGTGAAAAGATTTGCAGCTGCTTTGTTGTTGTTTTTTGCTTTCCTTTCTTTAGAGGCCTGATTCTTGCAATAGAATTATGTCATTAAAACCTGCAATTATAAGCTGTAATGGCATGCTTTTACACTAAACAATTTCATTTATTTTTGTCTGGTTAAATTACAGATAGTATTTGCAGTGGTTAAACTTGACTAGATAGAGACAGATCCCAAACAAAGAAGTTCTGACACCAAAAAATTAAGGAAAAATATATAACTTGTCAATCAAGCCAATCTTTCAGTCTAGATCAGAGATGTCAAACTCGCAACGTCATGTGACGTCGCGCAACATATCTGGACAGTTTTGCCATTGCTGGCAATGGGATGGGTGCAGTTTCCATGTGACGTGTCCGGCCTGTGGGCCGGCAGTTTAACACCCCTGGTCTGGATAAAGGTCAAAAATCATCAGTTCCTGGGAAAATCGAAAGCTGAAACTTAATAGACAGCTGGAAAACACACCTCTCTTATGAGTTTTAGAAAGAGGGTGGGATAACTTTATTTGTCTTTGTCTTGTGCTTCCCTCATGGAGGAAGAAGCTTATCTCCCAAAGATGAATATATTTACCATATTAATCCAAAATCCTGGACTGGAGATCAGGGGAAAAATAGTAATTTAAGAACTGTGGGTAGAAAATTAGATGCAAAATTAGAAATTAGCTTTGTTTTTTTTGTTTTTTAGAAAACAATCTTAATTCTGGTGCCTTTGTTTATAGATTTTTTTATCTTTGTTTTATATTGCTATCTTGTGTCCTATTTGTGTATTTCTCACTGGGGGTGTGTGTGAAATAATTGGCTGAGAGAAAGTTATTTGAATTAATTCAGTTTCCCTTTTTGTTTTATTTTCTTCCCTTGTTTTTAATTCCCATTAATTCTCTAACTTTCACATAGAGTGACTCTTGAATTTCTTTATTAGATCATCCTATTCATTTGGAAAGTATTTATTGTAGCACACTCTTTCTCCCTGTTAGGTCAAGCTATTGACAAAAAACAGAGGAGAACGGCCATTATAAAACCTTTAAAAAAATGAATCATTGCAGAAAGGGCTTTGTTCTGGAATATCATGGATTGCAGCAGTGTTTTAAACAAGATCTCCACAGAAGAGTGGAAGAATACTGTAGAAGATTGTAGGTGGAAAATCTTGAGAGTTACGGGTGCTAGAGAATTCATCCCTGTGCATGTGTGTACAAGTGCAGACTGAACGTAGTTACTTCAGCCAATATATCCCATAAAGATGCTTGCAAATGTATTCCGTTGCTTCTAGCTTCCTTATCTCACAGCTGCTATAACAGAATATTTTTCCCCTTAAAAATGTTAAAAATAGTGATCTTTCACTATCTATTTAATATATTGGAGAAGAATGACTGATTGATTGAAGCATCCAAAATATCTCCTATACCTACTGAATGTTTTCCTCAGAGGTGCAAGAAAGTGGACAACATGCAAAGGAAGGCAGTTTTCTTACATTTTTCAATAACTCTTATGGAGAAGATATTTTAAAAGTATTTAATTGGAATTGCTATTCATTTACATTGGGAAAGGTACTGAAAATCTGTTTACTTTTGCTTCTTGCCAACATAGAGAGCCAAAAATCTAGACTGAGCAAAGGAAGCAAAAATGCTGTTGTGATTTTCCAAAAGTAAGCTTAAAATTTTATTTAATTCACAGATTTCTTGTGAGATCCACATAGAACCTTGTTTAATATATTTTCACATGGCTATTTCATATTAGAGTTTGTTCCAGATTCTTATGTCCTTGGGTTTTTTTTATGGAACAGAGTCAATGTTTTTGGAGCACTTTCTGATTTAATATGAATCCACAACAAAGCCAGCATTTTATTTTTTTCAGCACTTCAAATGGCCATTAAATAAATGGTTGTAAGTCAAGGACTACCTGTATAGAATGAATCTTAATAGCAAAGGAGTTGCTTATGAGTTTCCTTTGCCAGAAACAGAAATAGAATTTACATGTTGATGTTATGTCAGCAAGAGCAGTTAACATAGCAAGAAGAATTCACTACGGATAAACAAAATAAAGAATCCCATTATAAGGACATATAAAAGCATTTTGCCAGTCTTCTTACATTTACCAATTGCATGGATTATGTCCCTTAAGGTTTTCTTAATACTTTTGTAGATATTTGTACTCTGCTTAGGTTTTACATTCAAAATATAACACTATAGTTGTTGACATTTGGCATGAAGTAGTATAATACTGAACCAGTTTGGTATAGTGGAACCAGTCTGATGTAATGGTTAAGGCATCAGGCTAGAAACTGGAGTCAGTGAGTTCTAGTCCTTCCCTAAGCACAGATTTGCCCTTGGGCCAGTCATTTCTTTCAGTCCTAGAAAGGAGGCAATGACAAACCATTTCTGAAAAACTGCTGAGAAAATTACAGGGATTTAGTCTCTGCAGTCTCTGAGAATCAAACATGATTAAACAGGGAAAAAAGCATAATATTGCATTAAGAGATAGAAACTGCAGTATATAGCACAAAATAAGTTTAGGGTATTATATTTCTAACATTACATTTACAAATACTTGGTCATAATTTCAATATGATATTTTTACAAATATGATGATCCATAACAGGACTATGATACTAATTTGAGCTTTTCAATGGTTTTAGAATCTGCTGTGGTATTAGAACAAAACAGATAAACATTATTCATTCTTGATTTGCTAATGACACCATGGTGCTGCTATTGCACTTTTTTTTATAAGTATGTAAAACGCATCATATATTTTGACAGAGTAACATATTTCATTGTGACCAAACAGCTGAAATTAACATAGCTTCAGCAGTATCAGCTTCCTGGAAATATTTAGGGATAATTGAACACATCATAAATAGAAATATTGTAAACATAAATTTTGATACTTATTATTATTTTAATGGCAGTGAAGTATTTAATAAAAGCCACTCATTCATTTTTTACAACTTTATATACTAGCTGTGTATAGTCACTATTATCAGATTATTTAAAATTACATACTTGGATAGCACTTTAATGTATATCAGAATGAAATTTGCATCACAGTTGTAAAATGGTTCATGATAACTAAAATATACAAAATAGATTTGATTATGTATTTTCTTATGTATTCCAAACAATATTTTTTAGAAATGCTTGTTTTGACAGAAAACAGAGCAGTAAAGCTTTATGTTAGAGATTCTGCCCCTTTCCATATCTAGACTATTTTGGCCACTTGAATGTCTTCAAATTTTGAAAGTACATTGTGGGTACGCCGATATGGTTAATCACCATTTTCCAGAAAACACAATGGTAACATTCCCTATCATGTCCACTGTTGACTGCCAGGATACTTACCACAAGTTTCCTACTTGATTGATCGATTATATGCTAATAAGTTATTTTCAACTCCTAGCAACCACATAGAATTTTCCCCCCTAAGATGATCTATCCCTAACTGGGTCTTTCAGGTCTTCTAATGAGGCATTCATTGCTACCCTCTTCTTTTCCATCCTTCCACTTTTTTCAGCATTAGAGCTTTCTTTACTATCTTTTTTCTGGGTAAAGCTAGTAAAATATTAGGCTGCAGACACCTAAAAATGTGCAAAAGGACTCTATGCAACCAAAAACATCCTTTGAAAATGTATCTTCACTCTGTAGGATGCCATTTTTCTTTTTAAAATTGATAATGGTGTGGTTCCATCAAATTATTTTCAACTCCTAGCATCTACATATATTACAAGAATCTACAACAGAAAATGGCCTTGATTTTTCCTCTCTCTTTTTGCTTCCCCTTTTGTCCCTTTCAGATAATAAATAACTATTTAGTTAAGATCAGAAATTGAGAACTTTAATTCCAGCACATCCAAGGCTACAGGAATGATTCTGAAGCAAAAATTCTCACCTATATCCAGGATTGACCTTCACAAGTGAAGTGGAATTACACAAAGTTCAGTGGTCCTTTAGAAACTTCACTAAACAGTCAAGAATGTTTGTTGAATGTTTGTCAAGGTTATATGGGTGCCATCTATGCAGTGAAACTCTGGGCATCAAACAGAATAAAACCAACCCCCAACCCATAAATCTAAGGTGGGACCCCTTAACTCTCAGCTCATATATAATGTGCATGCACCTATGCCAAAGACCCAGTGATTAATTAATACTGTGACCCTAATGGCCTTCTAAAAGTTCAGTAATGTTGGGACTGGCTGGGAGGAAGCTATTCCATATGCGCATCATTTCAGATCTGGTGGGAAGGTGGAGACCCTCAAAGATAGATAGTCCTGCACACAATCTGGCCCCATGCCAAGTTGGTCCTTAAAAATGATAACCAGGACCTTGAATTGTGCATTGCATGTACCATTTCATTCTGAAGCTTCCACATGGTTTTCCAGGACACCCCTTTGTAGACTGTATTGCAGTTGTCCAATTGAAAGGTAATTAAAAGTGAGTGGTCATGAGCAGTACCACCCAATCTAGGAAAGGGCACAACTGGCAAACATGTTGCATATATATTTGTGCAAAGCATTTCCTGGCCATGTCTGCCACCTGTTTCTCAAGCAGCAGCCATGAGCCCAGGGGGTTCCCCAGACTGCTTGGGATATATAATCCTATTCAATGGAATATCACTAGATATAGATAGTGGAGGGGGGGGGGAAACTAAATACAGATACTAGGCTGGTTGCACCTTGAGTATAATCAATATATTAGATATACTTTATCTCTTTCTGATGGATAAGCTGACTGAGTGATTTCATGTAGATGTTAAGTTAGATTTCCCCTAAAAAATACATTCCAGGAAATTACTCTTATTATACGTATAGGATTACATGCATTCATATACAAAATGTGCCAATGCTGACCTCCATGTCTATAATTCCAATCTCATGATCATATTACTTGGGAACATGAACTCTTGTTGGGATAACTGAATTTGAGAATATTTTATATGGGAAAACATTTCCCACAAATAGCCTGTAAAATCTCTTGCCTTCAAGGATCAATCTCACAAAGATTTGAAAATATTAACTGGCTTACAATTGCTCATTAAACAATGAAATGAGCTTTAGTTTGTGAAATGTTAACAAAAAGTTGATGGTCTGAAAATATGCAACCAGACTCCTAATATTTGGCTACATCTTTCTCCTCCTACAATTTTTTAGACTAGAGACTCGGTTATACTATAAAGGAGCTCTTATAATATACCATTGAATGCACTCTGGCAATTGGGATGATTCATAGATCAACTTGTTGTGATAGTAGTGAAGTAAAATTACAAGATTTCTGGTGTGGATTGAAATAATTGTGTGTGGTGAGTAGCCTTTGAAATGCTTTGAAGAACTAATACTACAATTGTACTGAATAATCACCATTTCTATTTTTATTTCAATTGTGGGTTAAACATAGCAATTTGTTTCATCTGAAAATATGAAGATCAAAGGAATTCTGCCTCAAGGGATCTATTTTTCTTTATTATAACTCTAAGACAAACCACCTCTCCAATCCTTCTGTGCTGCCTCATTGGGACAGAGGAGATGTTTCTGGGAGGCATGAGCAAAACTGATGAGAAGGCTACATAAATCCAGCAAGGTCACTCAAGGTATTAAGATCCTCCCTGCTGCCCATCTAAAGCAAATAGGCACTTATATTAGCAGCAGTTGTATAGGAAGATCCCGGAAACAGATGCTCACTTTAGTTACAACATTTAGTATTGCACCGGAGAAGGCAGTTAAACACTTCTGTATTTCTGGTGAGATAATATTGGTGATGGGTGATATAGTGCCAGATGATGAACCTCTCATTCTGACAGCACTCAACAAGCTACTGAAGAATGGTTGAAGATGTTTTGGAGTACTCATAGTGATTACCATATGCCTTGTTTAAAGTCTTTGGGATATCTGGTTGCTGATACTGTCATGCAGGAAAGAAAAATCCAAGAACAGAATTATAGTGGGAACATGGAACATACGAACATGGGAAACCTCTGCAAAATGAAAGTTGAAATGAATCAACTATATATGGGCATTTTAGGCAATTGAAACAAACTGGAATTGGTCATTTCCAGTCAAAAGATCACTTATGCTATGAAAACCTAGAAGAAACAACATTTTCATGGACAGGAAGGATATGGCAAGGTTAATTGAGTACAATGTAATGATTGAGTGAATACTATGAGACTTCTCAGACAAATCTTTACAATAATATGATGAATATCCACAAAGAGAACAAGAAGACAATCTCAATTATAGTAGCAATGAATGTACCATTGGAAGATTTGAAGAACCACTTGGGCAACAATTATTCTGGAGAAAATCTATTGATTGCTAATTATTGGCTTTAAGGCACCATTAAGCATTAAAAAACAGTACCTCTCAGCATAGGGCATAAACAGAAATGTTTCATGAATCTCAGAAATAAACTCACAAGTCTTCACACAGAACTCTGTTCTTGATTTCCTTTTCAATTTTTTTTAAAGTAATCTAAAAAAGGAAAAAAAAAACTTCAGTTATTTCAAAGTCAGGTGAAAAGAACTGTAACTAAAGCAAGTGATAACAATATAGATGTGTAAGGGAAGAGTGCTGAAAAGGGTTATTATCTTTTTTCAGCATTGTAAAAAACATCTCTTGGAAGCAGAATACATTTGACTCAGTTTCATAGTAATGCTGTAACACATAACACAATAATTTCATCATGTGACCTTCATGTCACATTTGTTATATGAGCTAACTTTATACCTAACACATACATTTTTAATGTTTTCATTAAAACAGTTATTAATTGTAATAGAATAAGGAAAGGGTCATGTTTTGGAAAACATGGAAATATAAACAGGTTGAATTGTAAAACCTTTTGCAGATGCATGGTCTATATTATAGGAAAAGTAATTGCAGGCAATATACAAGATATGGTTCCTAATTCCCCTTTTTTCATGCATCCAAACTGCACCCCAGAATTATACCATCAAAATATTAAATCTAGAAGAAAACTGGGAAAATTACACATCTTGTCTTTTTCCTATAGAAAATTTTAAAAATAAAATATGCCGAAGTTTCAGATTAAAACAGCAAATACATGAAAACTCTGAAAATTCAACAAATCAAAACAAAAGAATCTTGTTGAACCTCACTGCCTGATCCACAACTTCTGATAACAACAGCAGCAGCAACAACAATATAGTACCACCCTCCCTCCTTCCACACAAGAATTTTTCTCACGCCTGTCCTAGGGTTTACTATAATCCACAAAAGTTTAGCTTTAGTACATGATTAATCTTTAAACCAGCAAAATATACTCCCCTGTTGTTTCTGCAACGGATCATCTTTTCACGGCTAGTAACTTGAACAATATAGACATCTTTCCTCCTCTTTCCTTCCCTCCACTTTAAGGAAAGATTCAGGGCAGGAGAAAGATGACCACATGACTTATTCTTGATGATTGTAAGAATATGACAAAGGCAGTCTTTAAGTGCTGTTTTTAAAAAATTCGTTTTTCATAATAACTCTCAAATTGCCGCCCTTTTATATGTAAACATTGCATAAAATACTACCTGTTTGGTTCAACTGATTTTATTTCTGTTTACCACACTGCAAGTTTGAAAAAAACAAAACAAAAAACAATTCTCTTGATTTTGAAAGAAGAGCCAGGGATGCAGATCAAGACATAATGCTTAAATGTTTACCTGTTTCAGAAGCTCAGTATGAAGAAATGAACCTGTGTTCTTCTCTTTTATCTTTAACTCTATAAGACAGCTGTGTAGGATATGTAGGAAGTGTGTTCTAGATCTTTACTGAGCTCTGGATGATATTGATTGGTAATGAAATACGCTATGACAGTTTATGTAAATTTAAGAATAAATGTCTTCCAGTATCACCTGTTTGCTAATATCTCTAGTGCCCTTTAGGTTGTTCAACAATTCAAAATGTTTGTATCTTTCTCAAAATCCACTTCTTGCCAAAAGTTACTTGAGCAAAGAGAAGACAGATGTTTCATTTTGCCTGTCCCAGCTTTTACCAATTATTCTCTCCTTTTTATTTTTAATATCTGTTTTGTTTTGGAAGCCTTTTGATTTATCCCTAAAGGTTCAACTGCAAGTAGGAAGCATGATTGATATAATTATAAACATTATTAAATATCTTTTAAAATAAAAATAATGCAAGATTCTTTGGATGTCATTATGCACCATCAGATTTATTAAAAGTAGTCAGATATCTAGATGATTGGGATAAAGTGTCAGAATTATCAGCTAATCTTGCTTTTACTGGTGGGGAAGTAATTAACACAATTTAGTTTACTGAACATTGCAATGTTTGAAAATTTAAGTGATGAACAGTTAGTTTAACTAAGGAATTCTATCTATATGAATCCTTTGTTCCATTAAATATATAGTTTTGATTACCACATTGTAATCTTGAAGCCTGTTGAAAAATGAAGCTTGTTTGTTCACCAGAGAATATGAACAAGCTAAGCCAAGCCAAATGCCATTGTATACCAGAGACACTATTCATAACATAGATTGCCTCTCAGCAATCTACTAATGTTCAAACTCTGACTGTGGAGTCCTTAGTGCTCTCTGAGCTTGGTTGTTTGCTTGTAGACATTTCATTACCCAACTAGGTAATATTATCAATGTAAGGGAGAGTGAGTTTATCCCATTTATATACAGTAGCTTGTTTTCTCCTTAGAAGTTTCTTGATCTTAAGATTGTATTTTAAAAACCCTATCTTCATTTTTCTTAATGATTTGAGTGATAAGGATGCTAACTGTACATTTTATGTAGAACATAATGAGCCATTATATTATTATCTGAACTATAACTGCATTAATTAGAAAAAATAAATGAAGTGTAGTTTTCAAGGAGGATGTGGCTGTCGGTCTCAATGGAAATATTAGTTCAAATATTTATAAGCCCAGACTGCCTTACATTCTTATCATCTAATTGCCATTTACATTTAATTTGTTGTTGTTAAAAAAGGCATTGAATATTGTGCGGTCACAAAGTCCATCCAGGAAGTGCTCAAAATATTGTAGCTTCTGTGGAGAGGACCCTCTAGCACTCTGGATGAAAAGAGTTTTTATAAAAAGAAAAAAAAAACAGTTTAACTCTCACATTTTTAAAAAGAAAATATTACCCCTCTCCCTCTCCATTATATTTATATTGGGATATTTTATTAAAACTTTAAACATAAAGCTGCCAGATTTGAAGACTTGTAGTAAAAGAAACTGATTTACATTAATATGTACGACTCTATCAGAAAGCTTCTTGGTTGCAAGTAGGAAACAGTGATAATTGGAAAGTTCCAATCTCTCTCCTTGTTTTGATAGGTTCATGATAATGGCTTTTTATATATTGGCATCTCTGAAAATCATTTATTATGACAAAATGTGCTGCCAGTAATGCTTAGATAATACAAAATTTGCCTTAGCAAATTGAACACTGCCATCAGATCTTTATAAAATGGCAGACCAGAAAACAGGCCACTGAGTTGTTATACTTTTTGTAGGATAATATTCAAGTATCAGAATCAGGAAGATCTGGGTTCAAGTTCATCCCTATCCCTATTGACAGATTCATGTAGAGACAAAAATGTACAGGGTAATAAATTATGACATTTTTGTCAGAAACCTCAACTTGAACAAACTGTGCTTGAGAAATGAGATAAGAATAATGCTTCAAAAAATAATGGTGGTGGTTAGAATGCAGTATTGCTAACTCTGCCTACTGTTAGGAGTTTGATCCTGACCAGCTCAAGGTTGACTCAGCTTTCCATCCTTCTGAGGACAGTAAAATGAGGACCCAGATTGTTGAGGGCAATATGCTGACAGTGTAAACCACTTAGAGAGTGCTGTAAAGCATTATGAAGCATTATATGTTTTATTGCTATTGCCCTTTTTTGTCTCCAGATATTAAACATGGAAGATGTGTCTTTAATTGTTTATCAGCAAAGTTAACATCATGGGAGGTTGGGACAAAGCAGCATTCAGGACAAACCTAACAAGGGACTTCATAAATGGTGCTACCTTTAGAATAGCACGATAGTTGTTTTGTTTACCATTTAGCAGTTCCATAGTATATTAAAGTTTGTCAAGCTCTTAAATGGTATCACCTTGTCCCTGTCATTTAATGGCTCTATTAGCTACTTTAGTGATCTACTTTCCCCAAGACACTTTTATTTCTGACGAGTTCCTATTCCTTAGCTACCTTTGAGTTTTGCCACTGCCTGTTTTAGTTTTCAGGTATTTCTTTCCCTGAAGAGTTGCATGATTGCTTCTTTATATAAACAATGTCCTTTGGCTTTCTTTCTTTCTTATAGACAGAACTCCTGTCATATCCAGGCTGCAACGAGCTTCTGAAGAATAGCCCTTTTTATTGCTTTTTAATTCATTCTATTAGTAATGCTCTGTTTGGAAAGCTTCATTAACCTTTCCTAATGCAATCATCTATGGAAACAGTATGGCAAAATACTTACAGCTTCCTTCAGATAATATGAGGTTCTGAGGCATTTTAAATATAGGTTTTTCATAGCTAGCACACTGCCAAAGTTTTGTGCTCTGGATCTGTGCCTTTAATAGAAAGAATGAGACAAATATCAAATATTAAACAATGAAGTATTATCATGTTAATCAACACAACACAAGAAATCAACAATTCCTTGCTTTCACTAGTACTCCTCATCTGAATGAATATTGTATTCATTATTAATGCATGACTGCACTGAAGCATGCAGGTTTTTAAAAGCACATATACAGCATCATTGGATATGGGGAATGATGACTTTCAGACAAGGAAGCTTAACGCAAATAATGCCATGCCCGATTCCACCAACTTCTCAAACCTTTTCTTCCTTTTGAAGAAGGAGGTTTCCCTTTTTCTACTTCATTCTCAGGGTGTTTTAGAATGGTTTAAATGATTTCTCTCGACATTTTTGAGCTTACATTGTTGCTGGTGGTGATGTTTTCAGTTCCGTGACTTTTCATAACTCTGCAGGTTCCCTGGCTTGTCCAGGCCTCTTTCTCTGTGGAAGCTCCATAGGATGAATTCACTCCTGGCCTCGTCCTTTGAAATACTGTATGGGAAGTCAGGAAGGCTGCAGTCTGCTAAAAAGATTGTCCAGTGAATTTTTCCAAATCCTTTTCCTGGAAGAAATGTCAGAAGTTTTTAAAAAATTGCTTATCAAGATGGAGTAGAAGTGGGCAGGAACAAGCAGAGGTTAATTTTTCAGCACTGCAAGTTTTTCCTCCCCTATGGCAAATCTGGAGATACTTGCACTCCTATTCTATTATCTGCAAATCATCAATGAATATAGTATGAATTATTTCCAAATAAAATGTGGATTAGCTGCTCTTATTATTTCTATGACAGTATTCTCAGTATTTGTATTAGAATCATTTTAAACTTTACTTGCATAATATATACATTTATGAAAACATGTTCTTTTTCATTTGATTCTTATAAGGTGCTTCGAGCTTGATTTTACCACAGAATACCTGCAAGTAAATAAATAGACTGCTCCATATCCCTTTATGTATTTGTCCCAAGAAGATGAGTATGTGTATTCTACTGATGTTAATAAAATGTGGTAGGAATGTAGATTCTGATTATAGTGGACTTTAAAATAACCTCCAGATTTTAATAGCTGGCACTTATTTCTTTGTGTAGTACTTTTGTAATGTGCTGGCTAAATTAGGTAACAAGCAACGTGTCTCCTATTGGAAGAATAGGCTTAATTTAGAAGAATAATAGCTAACAAGATATTGTGCAGCTGGACAAATAGCCAGGAGAATGAATCAATTAACATTCAGTCCTAACCATGAGCCATGAATAATGAATCTCCTTTTGTAAACTGATGAAGTTCTTTTGAGAGTTTGTATAAAGTTTTTTTCCCCAATTTCCTTTTAATATTATGCTAAGTAGAAGATCAGGAAGGGTTTCATGAATCATGAATGTGAAAATACTTCTGATCATCCCAGGAGTTAAAGATCTGTCTCTTCCTCTGAGCTGAAGGATAATTTCCACTTACCGGCACTGTTTTCTCTTCTTTGGACAACACTGGGGCATGCGGTGGAAGGATCATGCTGTTGCTCCCACTGAGCTCTCTGTTGTGAACAGACAGCAGTTTTGCTGGTTGAGCTGTCTATTGTAAATCTCAAAATACTCAAACTCATCCCTGCTTTTGAAGTGGAAGCTTTGTATTCTAGGAAATACTGCCCTTGTAGGAGCCTTGGTTTAGTGGCAAATTATATTTTTAATAGGTGTCTATTTAATTAAGCCTTTTGCCTAGCAATTTGGAGTTCAACATTTTACAGTGATGGTAATAATGGGAAGTAGGAAAATTTTCCCCGCAATTCACTCATACCACATCCTCATACAAATGTTGGTGGAATTATAGTCTTTATTAACCAGCTTGGATTTGACTTGAATAGATTACATAATACATATCCATAACTATGCAGCAATTTATTATTCCTATTACTGAAACATTTATTTTATGTTGCCATTATCTTCCCTTTCTCTGCAAGTCACTTAGAGTCGGTCATCACTGGTGGAGTGCATATAACCCAAGAGAGTAAGTGAATGAGTAATAATGTATTTTATACATTAATATTCTTGCTTTGTTCTGTTGAGTCAGGGTTGACTCCTGGCAACTGCCTTGACTAGTCCCTGCAGTTTTCTTGACAAGGTTTTTGTAGGGGATTTGTCATTACTTTCTTCCTGGTTTGAGAGAGAAGAACTATTCCAAGGTCACACATCTGTCTTTGTCCCTAAGGTGAGACTAGAACTCTTGATCTCCCAGTTTCTAGCCTGGTGCCTTAATTACTAGACCAAATTGTCTCCTGTTTTACAGAATTACATACACATACATCACTGTGGAGGTAGAGGAAAAGTGGAGCTGACAATGGTAAAAATGAAGTATATGTCTTAGGTCCTGAGTAATTTTTCTGTTTATAATACAACCCAGTAATCTAGATGCTGCTGAAATTTATATCCCAGTTTACAACAAAAACATCATCCTCCCCCCATAAACAGCCATTCAAATAATACAAATATAAAAACAATAAAAAATTAAAGATATTCAGTACAATCCCTGGGAGAGCACAGCCATTTTAGGGGCTCCCTATTATTCTCTGATCTCAGGCCAGAGGCAAAGCCTCAAGGCCCATCCAGAAAGTTATCAAGCCAATCTGACCTCATGGGGGATGATGTTCCATGGGGTGGATGCAGCAGCAGAAAAGGCTCTCCTAAATCATAGTGGTTTAGGAATTGGTAACCCTTTCTCTATGAATTGTCATTAACTCATGGGAAGTGGTACAAGGTGGTGAAGCTAAGAGTAAATAGGGAAGCAACATTATTGTAACTCTATCTACGTATTCATATAAAATTAAAATTTGGAATTATGTATAAGTTAGAGATATATGTATATATTCAAATATTCCAAATAAACTTAGTCAATGTTATCAAAAAGACCTTTTGTCAAAAGATGTATATGAAGTTCTAATCCCCCACTTTATAGTTAGCCAACTGAAATGTTTCTCTGATGTGTAAAGATGTGAAACACTTCAATTATTTCTCTGTGGACAACTCAGTTCCAAGTCCTTGTTTTATTATTCAAGAGGAGGAAAGCAAAAGCCATGGACATACCATAAGGCACTTCTATACAAAAGAAATGCTGGACATAACTAATCTCACAGTATGGGAAATAAAGTTGACTTATTTGTGAGTGCTCAGTTTATTTCCAACTTGAACAATGTTCCCTTTGTAATGCTACAGATTTGCTAAACTTGTGAGTGTATCATTTTTCCATTCATGTCAACAGCACCCCCTGGCTCTTGGGCTCAAAGAAGCCATTATCATCTCCCCACTCTCCCACTGCCTCCCTTCACAATGTCAGTCTCCTGTTCTTGGTAGGGATTGTTGAGAACCCCAAAAGTGTTTTTTCACAAGGCAACTAGACTTTCTTGTTTCTCTTTGAAGAACTGAAGAAGCTTCTTGGATGAGAAGTGAAAGGTCTTCAAAGAAAAACAAGAAAGTCCAGTTGCCTTGTGAAAAGGGACTTTTGGGGATAACTATGACCTGGATGGCTGAGAATCTCCATAGACATAGATTGTTGAGAATGTCTAGCAGACTCAGAGATATTTAAATGGTACTGATTGTTCGGACCCATTTCAGATGGACATCTGGATGAGGTAGAGTACTGCTATGTACTTACTGTAGGCTGGAAATTGAGTGTGGGCTTCCAATCAATAGCTTTGAACGTTGCTTGCATTTGATAATTGGCTGGATCAGTGGTGCGATTCAAATATGTGAACAACCGGTTCTCTGCGTGGATGCTGCTTCTGGAACTCCATTCGGCCTGGGCAACAAAAAATTAGCTACCGGTTCTGCCGAAGTGGTGTGAACCAGCTGAATCCCACCACTGGGTTGGATGCAAAAGCTGAAATTAATCCAGTCAAGATAAAGGTTTCTTTGGTTAAGTAGAAACTGGAATTGGGGAAGCAGGTTTAACATGCTTTTGTTGGGGTGCACATCCCTGGAAAAGCAAGTTCTAATTCCAGTTGTGATTCTTCCTGATTATTTTGAATTAATTATCTATGATTTGGTTACATCTCAACTTAACCACAGCAACATGTTATATTTGAGACCTTTGAAAATATCATTTGACACAAAAAATGGAGCTGAGTTTCTAACTGGTGGAGGCACTGGGATCATGCATTATCTGGATAGAAAGATTTGCACTGATTCCCAATTACTTAGTAAATTTGTACAAGCAGTCCTTGACATACGATCACAGTTGAGTCCAAAATTTATGTTGCTAAGCAAGGCAATTGTTTAGTGCCCCATTTTACAATCTTTCTTGCCAAGTTGTTAAGTGAATCACTACAGTTAAGTTAGTAACATGGTTATTAAGTGAATCTGGCTTCCCCATTGAATTTGCTTGTCAGAAGTTTGCAAAAGGTGATCACATGACCCTGGCACACTGCATCCATCATAAATACATGTTAGCTATCAAGCATCCAAATTTTGATCGCATGACTATAGGGATGCTGTAACGGTCGTAAGTGTGAAAAACAGGCATAAGTCATGTTGTAACTTTGAACAGTCACTAAATGAATGGTTGTAAATCAAGGACTATCTATATTTTAAAAAAAACTAAACAATTTAAGGTCTGACTGCCTCTTCCTTTACAGACCTGTATGAGAGCCCCTATTGAAAATATTTCTTCACCCCACTGTCAGAAATAGTGACCTTCTCTTGTGGTTTCAGTTTGATACTATCTACTCCTTCAGTAGCTTAATTTGGCTATCACAGTTATCTTTTAGAAAATCTGGAAACATATTTCGTTGCCAGGCTCTTAATAGTTAATATATTTTAGTACTCTTTTGTTTTTGTTTTTAAAAGAGTAGTGCATTTTGTTAGTCACTTTGAGTGCTCATCCAGGCAGGAATGTGGGGTGTAAGTCAAAGAACAAATTAGTAGTCATTGTAAAACATGCAGCCATGTTTAAGGTCTTGGGGGAAAAGTGCCTGGTTGAAAAATTGCTGACATGCTATAATTTTAGTACCACAGCTTGGAAGAGGCTTTTAAATGTAGCAGAGTTAATTTTTTCGGAATTAGCAACAAAATAATTCTCATAGCAGTTTCTTTTATTCTGTTTTAAAAGGCGTATTATTGTTTTTTTAAATATATTGTTATATGATATGATATGATATGATATTATTATTATATTATATTATATTATATTATATTATATTATATTATATTATATTATATTATTATATTATATTATATTATATTATATTATATTATATTATATTATATTATATTATATTATATTATATTATTATATTATATTATTATATTATATTATATTATATTATATTATATTATATTATATTATATTATATTATATTATATTATATTATATTATATTATATTATATTATATTATATTATATTATATTATATTATATTATATTATTATATTATTATATTATAATATTATATATGTATTTTACAAATGCCTTGTCTTGCTCCAGGATCTGTGGTAAAGTCAGCACATGGGACACTCAGGGCATTAGACACTGATAATATTCTGTTAGTCAATTCAAGAAGATTAGTAAATTGTTCATAATCTTATCTCCATTGTTACAGAACTTTCAAAGTCGTCTTAATTGAGTAGAATCATAGATTACTTTAGAACTGCTTTGTGGAATAGGAGGAGACCTGGAAGTGCTGGTGGTGTGACTATGCATTATGTTCCTGAATATTTTTATATTTGTAGCAGGGCTATGTATTATGCAACCCAAAGACCAGGGAGAAGGACAAATTAAACTTGCTATTTCTCTTCTATATTTCCTTTCAAAGGTTACTAATTACATTTCAGATCAAGCTTCCATCAGTTCATAGCAAATCATAGCTTCAAAAAGGCAATTTTTAATTTTAATTTACTGTACAGAGACCTTTAAGTTTTGTTGTTGTTAGCCGCCCTGAGTCCCTCAGGAGATAGGGCGGGATATAAGTCCCATTAATAAATAAATAAATAAATAAATATTTGTTAGGATGATGGCAAACAATAAATAAAATAACTCATCCACACATGAGGTTTCTTAGCCTTCTTGATACTTGATGTAGCAGAAATGTGCATATTAATTATGTAAATGCAATGTATATCTTGTCTGTAGAGCCAGTTTTACGTAGTGATTAAGGTGTCAGGCTAGAAACCTGGAGCGTTAGAGAGTTAGCTAGAATATATAGTCCTGCTTTAGATGGAAAGCCAGCTGGGTGACCTTCAGCTAGTGACTTTCTCTCCGTTGTAGGAAGCAGGCAATAGCAAACTACTTCCCCCCAAAAAACCTTTCCAAGAAAACTGCAGGGATTAGTCCAGGCAGTTGTCCAGAGTCAAAAACTGACACAAAGACACAAAAAACAAACAAACAAAAAAATCTTATCTAACCCAACTCCCAGCACCAAAAATGTGCATATGTTGGGTTGAACTGCTACCCCATGCTACTTCTACTGCACTTTATCTATTGCATTTAAATGAGATAATCTGCATTTCTTCATTACAGGTAGTCCTTACCCTTGTGACTGCAATTGAGCCCAAAATTTCTGTTGTTAAGTGAGACATTTGTTAATAACAATAACAACAACAACAACAACAACAACAACAACAACAACAACAACAATAATAATAATAATAATAATAATAATAATAATAATAATAATAATAATAATAATAATAATAATAATAATAATAATAATTTTATTTATATACCGCCCTTCTCCCGAAGGACTCAGGGTGGTGAACAGGGCAAATGTATAGAATACAAAAGTACAAAAGTTAAAAGGAATTAAACATAATGCCCAAGGTAAAAGCAATAAATACAAATATTAAGAACAATAAAAAACCCAACCCATACCCCATCAGGCCAAGCCGGCTTGTTCAAATAAATGCGTTTTCAGATCGCGTCGGAAGGAGCGGAGGTCGGGCGCCATCCGGAGCTCAACCGGCAACCAATTCCATAACTCTGGAGCGCCCACAGAGAAGGACCTCCCCCTGGGGGCCACCAAATAACATTCTCTGATCGGTGGCACCCTGAGGAGGCCCTCTCTGTGGGAACGCACAGGGCGGAGGGAAGTTGATGCCGGCAGCAGGTGCTCCCTAAGGTACTCCGGACACATGCCATGTAGGGCCTTGAACACCATTACTAGTACCTTGAATCTTACTCGGAAGACAACTGGGAGCCAATGCAGCTCACGGAGCAGAGGTGTAACATGGGAGTATCGGGAGACTCCCAACACGACTCTCGCGGCTGCATTCTGTACCAGTTGGAGCCTCCAAGTGGTCCTCAAGGGCAGCCCCATATAGAGAGCGTTGCAGTAGTCCAAACGAGAGGTCACGAGCGCATGAGTGACCATACACAGGGCATCCTGGTCTAGATAGGGCCGCAACTGGTGCACCAGGCGAACCTGGGCGAAGGTCCCCCTAATCACGGCCACCATGTGATCTTCCAAAGTAAGCCGTGAGTCTAGGAGGACTCCCAAGTTGCGAGCCCTATCTACGGGGGTGGTGGTGGTAAAAACTCACCCCCCCCATAGAAAGAGATGGAATATTCTGAATATCCTGGGATGCCGGTATGCACAGCCACTCAGTCTTGTCGGGGTTGAGTTGAAGTCTGTTCCTCCCCATCCAGACCCGAACCGCTTCCAGGCAACAGGACATCATGTCGAGGGCATCACTGGGGTGGTTTGGGGTCGAAATGAAAAGCTGGGTATCATCAGCATACTGATGATACGCAACTCCAAAACCACGAATGATCTCACCCAGCGGTTTCATATAGATGTTGAACAGGAGAGGTGAGAGGACCGACCCCTGAGGAACTCCACAAGCAAGAGGCCTCGAGGTCGACCTCTGCCCCCCTGCCAAAACCGACTGCGAACGTCCCAGGAGATAGGAGGAGAACCACTGGAAAACTGTGCCTCCCACTCCCAATCCCCTGAGACACTGCAGCAGGATACCATGTTCGATGGTATCGAATGCCGCTGAGAGGTCTAATAGGACTAGGACAGAGGAATGTCCCCTGTCCCGGGCCCTCCAGAGATCATTCACCAGAGCGACCAATGCCGTCTCCGTGCTGTACCCGGGCCTAAAACCCGATTGGTACGGGTCTAGAAAATCCGCTTCATCCAGAACCAGAGGGAGCTGATGTGCCACCACACTCTCAACAACCTTCGCAAGGAAGCGAAGGTTGGAGACCAGACGAAAGTTATTTAACACAGCTGGGTCCAAGGCAGGCTTCTTGAGGAGAGGTCTCACCACCGCCTCCTTCAAGACGGCGGGGAAACTACTCTCACTGAAAGAGGCAGATATAACCGCCTGGAACCAGCCTCGTGTCCCGAGCTGCATAAACCAGCCAGGAGGGGCACGGGTCCAATAAACATGTGGTGGAGCTCAGCCTCCCCATAATCCTGTCCACTTCCTCCGGAGTCACAGAATCAAACTCCTCCCAGGTAATATCGACAAGACTGCCCACGTCCTGATCGTCAGACTCTGCCCAGTCAGAGTCCAGACCAGTCCGAATCCGAGCGATTTTGTCCGACAGATGTTGACTAAACTCCTTGGCACGACCCTGCAAAGGTTCCTCCCTCACCTCCTGGTTAAGGAGGGAGCGGGTCACCCTAAACAGGGCGGCTGGGCGGTTATCTGCAGACGCGATAAGGGTAGCGAAGTGATTAGACCTCGCCGCCCTTATCGCTGCGAGATAAGACCTAATATAGGTTCTTAGTCGCAATCGGTCGGATTCGGATCGGCTGGATCTCCAACAGCTCTCTAGGCCCCGTCTCCGATGCTTCATCTCCCTAAGCACTGCGGAAAACCATGGAGCTCACTGGGATCTGCACCGGGTCAGGGGCCGCAAGGGTACAACTTGGTCAAGAGCCTCCGTGGCTGCCCTTTCCCAGGCTTCCACTAAGGCATCTGCCGAGTTGTGAGCAACGGAGGCAGGTGGGAGCCCCAGCGCTGCCTGGAACCTATCAGGGTCCATTAAGCGCCTGGGGCGGTACCATCTAATAGGCTCCACACACCCACAGCGGGGAGTGGCAAAACGGAAGACCAGCCGCAGGAGATGATGATCGGTCCATGACAGTGTCATAACAATTGGGGAGCCCCCACCAAGATCATCTAACCACCGTCCAGATAAGAAAACCAAGTCAAGGGTGTGGCCTCCCACATGAGTCGGTCCATAAATTACTTGCGTCAGGTCCATGGCCGTCATGGAAGCCATGAACTCCCGAGCTAACTCAGATGATCCTCCCAGGGATGGTAGATTGAAGTCACCCAAAACTATAAGTTTGGGGAACTCAATCACCAACCCCGAGAGGATGTCGAGAAGCTCAGGCAGGGCTGCTGCTGCGTGACTAGGCGAAAGGTACACCAGCAGCAAGCCCAACTGCACCCTAGGACCAAATCTCAGGAAGAGAGACTCACATCCAACAATCTGGGGAACGGTGGCCTCCCGCGGACACAAGGTCTCCCTCATAACAACCGTCACTCCCCCGCCCCTACCCTGAGCCTGAGGCCGGTGTAGCACCCGGAAACCTGGTGGGCAAAGATCAACCAGAGGAATGCCGCCCTCTGGGCCCAACCAGGTCTCCGTGATGCAAGCCAGGTCCACATGCTCACCCTCGACCAGATCCCGGACAAGAGGAGCCTTATTAACAACGGACCTGGCTTTCAAGTACACCAACCGGAGCTCAGGTGGCTGCACATCCTCGCTCCCGGGACCTCGGGGTAGAAGCAGAGGGTCGGAGCGCCTCACCGCTTGTAAACAGCAGAGAGGTCCTCCCGGATATCGATACGGCCCTCTGTTCGTACACCTGCTGCCATTCCCTAACGTCATGGGATTAGGTAATCCCACGACCCGCTCCGGAACTCTGGGGGCAACCGACCCCCGCTCCCCCCCACATGATCAATCCCGGACCTGGCCTGAACAACGGTTGCTGGACTACCCCCCATTTCCAAACAACCACAAGAAATTCCCACCCCCCTCCCTAACCCCACAAAAAATTAACTAAGAAACTAACCAGGGGCCTCTTATTAAATTTATATCGGAGGCCCCTGCCCCTGCCCGGCCATCTCTCAGGGTCCCAACAATCGGGCCCTTCATTGAGATTATAAGTGGCTAGAAAGGCGGGTCGCACCCAGGAAGGGGGGGCACCCCTGAGGGCGAACAAGTCCGTGCTAGTATAGCAAAGATGAGGCATAAGGAGCAAATCCAGGGGAAGGCACTCCCATATTAATTGATTGATTAGGAAGGTCTAAAACAGAGGTAAATGGGTTTAGTGAGTTTTACCCCATTTTCTGACCTTTCTTGCCACAGTTGTTAAGTGAATCATGAGAGTTGTTAAGTTAGTAACACAGTTGTTCAGTGAACCTGGTTTCGCCATTGACTTTGCTTGTCAGAAGATTACAAAAGGTGATCACATGACTCCGGGACATAAATATTAGCCAGTTGCCAAGCGTCTGAATTTTGACCACATGATCATAGTGATGCTGCAATGGTCATAAGTGTGAAAAACAGTCATAAGTCATTTTGTGCTGTTGTGCTGTTGTGACTTTGAATGGTCACTAAACAAGCTGTTGTAAATTGAAGATTACCTGTCATGACACAAAATGGCATGCCTATCTGGATCACAAAATGATATCATGTCTCACAAAAGAAAGCTCAATCTATTTATTTCCTGACTTGTTACATCAACAATGGTAAATATTGAAGCTTATTCCTTTTCACCCTCATTGGACTTATTTCACTTTTTGCTTAATAATATAAATATGTTAATCCATCATGGGCATGCTGGCTGGCAAATTCTGGTAGTTGAAGTCAAAACATATAAAGTTGCTTAGTTTAACAAGCACTCCATTAAAGCAATCATGTGTATTAAAGTGGTCCATTTTAGCACTGTCTGCTATAAGATATAGGAATCTGAATCCTTTCCCCAAGGTCCCAGCCCACTTTCAAAAACAACTATGGGCCTTGTGTAGCTCCTTCAAGCATTCTTAAAAAATAAAAATGGCAGATGGCTGAAGCATTATCTGGAAGCAATAGAAAATCCTGGTAGAATTACAAATAGTTCTCACTTAGCAACCGGCAACTCTGTCACTAAGTGCCACATCATTAAGCAGAAAATCACATGACCACAACAGACTTGCAGTAGACTCACTTTCCATTTGGTCATTAAGTAAATCATTATGGTTGTTAAGTGAAACATCTCATGACCACAGCATGATTTTACTTCTTTGTTCCCCATTAATTTTGTTGATCACAGGCTGGTTGGGAAACACATGAGTACCAATCATGTGATTTTATTTATTTTATTTTATTTATTTTATTAGATTTATATACCGCCCTTTCCCGAAGGACTCAGGGCGGTTTACAGGGTATTTAAAAACCAAACCAATACAAAATACAAAAGTTAAAAAACAATTTAAAAAGATTAAATTATCCCTAAAAATAAAAAACCCAGTTAAAAATTCTCAGCCTGGGCCGGAAAGCTCAAAGAGCCAGGTCTTCAGGTCCCGGTGGAATGAACGAAGGTCAGGGGCAGTCCTAAGCTCCACAGGCAGCTGGTTCCAGAGGGCAGGCGCACCCACAGAGAAGGCCCTCTCCCTGGGTATTATCCGGCGGCAATCTTTTACCGGCGGCACCCTGAGAAGACCCTCCCTGTGTGAGCGCACTGGACAAAGGGAACCTGATGCTGGCAGCAGGTGTTCCCTCAAATAACCCAGACCCAAGCCATTCAGGGCTTTATAGGTCATCACCAGCACCTTGAATCTCACCCGGAGGGCAACCGGAAGCCAATGCAGCTCGCGGAGTAGAGGGGATCATGTGATGCTGTGTTGATCATAAATGCACACTATTTGTGAAGCACCCAAAATAGCGATCACATAACTGTGAGATGCTATGATGGTCATACATTTTTTTACATTGTTGTAACATAGAACGGTTGCTAAAGGAGGTAGTCGGTAAGCAAGGACTACTTTTATTAAGCCTAACAGGGTTTGTTAGTGTAGCAGTGTACTTAGTTGTAGCAGACATTTTGTGAATGACATCAACTGGGAGACAAACTCTGCACCAAGTGGAAGATCAAACAGATTCCTGACAAACCTAGCAGACAACTTTGTCACCCAAAAAGTAGAGAAGGTAATTAGGGGATTAGCCATTTTGGATCTAATTCTCACTGACAGAGATGAAATGATACAAGGTGTTGAAGCCACAGGAACCTTGGGAGGAAGTGATCATGCAATATTGGAATTCAACATTATGGAAGCACAAGCAATAGAACACAGTCAAACTAGAGTCTTGGAATTTAAGAGAGCTAATTTCAATAAACTTAGAGCTTGGGAAGGATTCCATGGATGAGAATCCTCAAGGGGAAATAAATGTAACTAAATATAAATGTAACTAAATGTATATATTTAGTATATAAATGTAACTAAATAAATAAATAAATAAATAACTCAAGAAGCTTGGGAAGTTTTGAAAAGTGAGATAATAAAGGCCCAGTCTAGCACAATATCAACAAAGAGGAAAAATAACAGCTCTCAGAAGAAACCAGCATGGCTGCATAAAGAACTCTCTGATAAATTGAAAGATAAAAAGGGCAATTATAGAAAGTGGAAAGAGGGGCACATAGCTAAGGCAGAATATCAGCAAATAGCCCGAGCCTGCAAAGATAAAGTGAGGAAAGCTAAGGCTCAAAATGAACTAACGCTTGTGACCAAAGTCAAAAATAACAAAAAGCTTCTTTCAACATGTAAAAAACAAGAAAAAAGTGAAGGAAATAATTGGTCCATTAGTGGGTGAAAGTGGCAAGAAGGTGACAAGCAACAGAGAGAAAGCAGAACTCTTTAACTTGTTTTTTGCATCTCTCATTACACAAAGGGAGAAAACAGACCAACCTATCAAAAATAGTGCCATAAAAAACAGAATAAAAACACAAGTTAAGATAGGCAAGAAAATGGTAAGTGAGCACCTGTCCAGCCTAGACGAGTTCAAATCACCAGGCCCAGATGGATTACACCCCAAGGTTCTCAAGGAACTGGTGGATGTGATCTCAGAACCACTGAACTATATTTTTCAAAGATCCTGGAGCACTGGGGAACTACCAGAGGATTGGAAAAGAGCTGATGTAGTTCCCATCTTCAAAAAAGGAAAAAAAATGGATCCAGGAAATTACAGACCTATCAGCTTGACCTCAATATCTGGGAAGATTCTGGAAAAGATAATCAAACAACGAATCAGTGAGCATCTAGAGGCAAACAAAATCATTACTAAAAGCCAACATGGGTTTGTCAAAAACAGATCATGCCAGACAAACCTTATTGCATTCTTTGACCAAGTGACAAAATTAGTGGACCAGAGGAATGCTGTGGATATAATTTATTTGGACTTCAGTAAGGCATTTGATAAAGTAGATCACAACCTACTACTTGATAAGATAGAAAAATGTGGGTTAGACAGCATCACCACCAGATGGATTTATAGCTGGCTGGCTGGCCGTACTCAGCATGTGGTCCTCAATGGAACTGCATCTACATGGAGGGAAGTGTGTAGTGGGGTGCCCCAGGGCTCTGTTCTGGGCCTAGTGCTTTTCAACATCTTCATCAACGATTTGGACGAAGAGATAAATGGGGAACTCATCAAATTTGCAGATGACACCAAGCTGGCAGGAATAGCCAATACTCCAGAAGACAGGCTTAAGATACAGGAGGATCTGGACAGACTTGAACACTAGGCACTATCTAACAAAATGAAATTCAATGGTGAAAAATTAAGGTTCTACATTTAGGCAAGAAAAACCAAATGTACAGGTATAGTATATACCTTGCTCAATAGTAGTAACTGTGAGAGGGATCTCGGAGTCCTAGAGGACAATCACCTCAATATGAGCCTGCAGTGTGCTGCAGCTGCCAGAAAAGCCAACACAGTGCTAGGCTGCATTAACAGAGGGATAGAATCAAGATCACGTGAAGTATTAATACTGCTTTACAATGCCTTGGTAAGGCCACACCTGGAATACTGCATCCAGTTTTGGTCACCACGATGTAAAAAAGTTGTTGAGACCCTGGAAAGAGTACAGAGAAGAGCAAGAAAGATGATTGGGGGACTGGAGGCTAAAACATATAAGGAACGGCTGCTGGAATTTGGTATGTCTAGTTTAATGAAGAGAAGGACTAGGGGTGACATGATAGTGTTCCAATATCTCAGGGGCTGCCACAAAGAAGAGGGAGTCAAGCTATTCTCCAAAGCGCCCAAAGGCAGGACAAGAAGCAATGGATGGAAACTAATCAAGGAGAGAAGCAACCTAGAACTTAGGAGAAATTTCCTGACAGTTAGAGCAATTAACCAGTGGAACAACCTGCCTCCAGAAGCTGTGAATGCTCCAACACTGGAAGTTTTTAAGAAGAGACTGAACAGCCATTTGTCTGAAATGGTACAGGGTTTCCTGCCTGAGCAGGGGTTTGGACTAGATGACCTCCAAGGTCCCTTCCAACTTTACTGTTATGATTATGAATGCACAAACCTGTCCCACAGTAAGCATTTTATCAAAGTGCTACAATGTATTTTCAGCATTCCAAAAGTTTTTTATTCTTAGTCTACTATCAGGACATATTTACAGCTGGCAAAAGAGGAAAAGGAAATGAGATTCCCATTTTTCCCCTGTATTCTGATTTTAAAATATATTTTGATTAAAAATGATTTTAAAACTGATTTTATTTAAATTCTGATTTTTGTTGTTGTTGTTGTTAGCTGCGAAGTCGTGTCCGACCCATCGCGACCCTATGGACAACATTCCTCCAGGCCTTCCTGTCTTCTACCATCTTCTGGAGTCCATTTAAGCTCACGCCTACTGCTTCAGTGACTCCATCCAGCCACCTCATTCTCTGTTGTCCCCTTCTTCTATTCCCCTCGATCTTTCCCAGCAGTAAGCTCTTCTCCAGTGAGTCCTTCCTTCTCATTAGGTGGCCAAAGTATTTGAGTTTTAGCTTCAGGATCTGGCCTTCTAAAGAGCAGTCAGGATTGATCTCCTCTAGGACTGACCAGTTTGATCGCTTGGCAGTCCAAGGGACTCACAAGAGTCTTCTCCAGCACCATAGTTCAAAGGCCTCAATTCTTTGGCGCTCAGCCTTTCTTATGGTCCAACTTTCACTGCCATACATTGCAACTGGGAAGACCATAGCCTTGACTATACACACTTTTGTTGACAGGGTGATGTCTCTGCTTTTTAGTGTGCTGTCTAGATTTGCCATGGCTTTCCTCCCGAGGAGCAAGCGTCTTTTAATTTCTTGGCTACAGTCCCCATCTGCAGTGATCTTGGAGCCCAGGAAAATAAAATCTGTCACTACCTCCATTTCTTCCCCATCTATTTGCCAGGAATTGAGAGGGCCGGATGCCATGATCTTGGTTTTCTTAATGTTAAGTTTCAACCCAACTTTTGCACTCTCCTTCTTCACCCGCAACAAGAGGCTCTTTAGTTCTTCTTCACTTTCTGCCATTAGAGTGGTATCATCTGCATATCTTAGATTGTTGATGTTTCTTCCGGCAATCTTAATTCCAACTTTTGATTCATCTAGCCCTGCCTTTCTCATGATGTGCTCTGCATATAAGTTAAATAGGCAGGGCGACAGTATATAGCCTTGCCGGACTCCTTTCCCAATTTTGAACCAATCAGTGGTTCCGTGTCCAGTTCTCACTGTTGCTTCTTGACCCGCATATAGGTTTCTCAAGAGACAAATAAGATGGTCTGGTACTCCCATCTCTTTAAGAACTTGCCACAGTTTGTTATGATCCACACAATCAAAGGCTGTGCATAGTCAATGAAGCAGAAGTAGATGTTTTTCTGGAACTCCCTAGCTTTCTCCATGATCCAGCGTATGTTGGCAATTTGATCTCTAGTTCCTCTGCCTCTTCGAAATCCTGCCTGTACTTCTGGTAGTTGTCGATCCACATACTGCTGAAGTCTAGCTTGTAGGATTTTAAGCATGACTTTACTAGCATGAGAAATGAGTGCAATGGTGCGATAGTTTGAACATTCTTTGGCACTGCCTTTCTTTGGAATTGGAATGTAAACTGATCTTTTCCAATCCTGTGGCCACTGTTGAGTTTTCCAAATTTGCTGGCAAATTGAGTGTAGCACTTTTACTGCACTGTCTTTTAAGATTTTGAATAGCTCAGCTGGAATACTGTCACCTCCACTAGCTTTGTTGTTGCTCAGCTTTTCTAAGGCCCACTTCACCTCACATTCTAGGATGTCTGGCTCGAGGTCAGTGACCACATCATTGTGATTATCTGGGACGTTAAGCTCATTCTTGTATAGTTCTTCTGTGTAATTTTGCCACCTCTTCTTAATCTTTTCTGCCTCTGTTAGGTCCCTGCCATTTTGGTCCTTTATCATGCCCATTTTTGCATTAAACGTTCCCTTCATCTCTCCAATTTTCTTGAAAAGATCTCTGGTCCTCCCTATTCTATTGTTTTCTTCTATTTCTTTGCACTGTTCATTTAAGAAGGCATTCTTATCTCTTCTAGCTATTCTCTGGAATTCTGCATTCAATTGGGCATATCTATGTTTTTCTCCCTTGATTTTTAAATTTATATTTAAGTGACCCTGAGATGCTACTGCATTGTGTGAACATTTAAAGTGATTTCTGGAGGAAAAAAAAATTGATCTATTAATCAGTGCTCTCTAAAATGGGGTCAGTGTTATCTATGAATCTTTTTAATGACTGTGAACATTGCTTAGTAATAAAACCCAGTGCTACCATAATTAGCATAGTATTGCTGGATGGCAAACAGCCCATCAAAAGCACAGCATTCTCAGGGGTATTAATTCATTCTCTGTTTCAATTTACCTAATTATCTCTATAGGTTACTCAAATGTGGGTAGCAGCATGAAGTCTTGTAGGGGGAGAATCTGGAATTTTTATTATATTCTCCTGAATTTTCATCTAATGTGAAATAAAACTGAACCTTTTTAAAATTAGCTGTTCTCATAAGGTTTGCAATGCACAGTGACAGCAGAGGCCATTCTTTCCCTCAGTATCAAGTTGCTTCTTGTTTTACAGCAATATTCCTCAAAGCTGTTTTTTTCATCCCCTTCTCCTTTTCTTTTTCCCTTTTGCTTTGATGGTTCTCAAATTCATTATTTTTTAAAAAATCCCATGTAGTTTAATGTGATAGGGATAAACTATTCTGCAGTTAAAAATATATCCTTAAAGGACCTTTAGTTTTATGAAAAATCCCTCCAAGACAAAGAAAAATAACACAAGTGATTGCATTTCCAGTGTAATCACAGGCATTTGTTTATAAATAAAATTTTAACATTGCAAAGGGTTTTGTGGTCAGATGAGTTAGTAGACTTTAATCTACCTTCCATAGGACAGGCTCAAACTTGGAAGTTGGATTTGAACCAACCATGGTTCAACTCTAGAAAGAGTGCAGAGAAAAGCAACAAAGATGATTAGGGGACTGGAGGCTAAAACATATAAGGAATGGCTGCTGGAATTGGGTATGTCTAGTTTAATGAAGAGAAGGGCTAGGGGTGATGATAGCAGTGTTCCAATATCTCAGAGGCTGCCAAAAAGAAGTGGGAGTCAAGCTATTCTACAAAGTACCTGAAGGGTGGACAAGAAGCAATGGATGGAAATTAATCAAGGAGAGAAGCAACCTAGAACTAAGGAGAAACTGCCTGACAGTTAGAACAATTAATCAGTGGAACAATCTGTCTCCAGAAGCTGTGAATCCTCCAACACTGGAAGTTTTTAAGAAGAGACTGGACAGCCATTTGTCTGAAATATTATAGGGTTTCCTGTCTGAGCAGGGCATTGGACTAGATGACCTCCAAGGTCCCTTCCAACTTTATTATTATTATTATTATAATGGCTCAAAAATAAATAGTCAAAGTGTTAGTCTAGGCCCAGATTTTTGGAAGCTCCTTCAGTGATTTTGTGTCTCAAGTCCATCTTTATAAAATTAGTATGAGAAAATTCGGGGAATGAGTTTGTATGCCATCTTAACTTGCTGGATCACATAGCTTGCCTGAGCTTCTACCCTACCCTTTGCCTGCCTGCTATACAAGTAAAACTCGAAAAATTAGAATATCATGCAAAAGTTCATTTTTTTTCAGTAATGCAACTTAAAAGGGGAAACTAATATATGAGATAGACTCATTACATGCAAAGCAAGATAGTTTAAGCTGTGATTTGTCATAATTGTGATGATTATGGCTTACAGCTCATGAAAACCCCAAATCCACAATCTCAGAAAATTAGAATATTGTGAAAAAGTGCAATATTCTAGTCTCAAAGTGTCCCACTCTAATCAGCTAATTAAGCCATAACACCTGCAAAGGGTTCCTGAGCCTTTAAATGGTCTCTCAGTCTGGTTCAGTAGGAATCACAATCATGGGGAAGACTGCTGACCTGACAGTTGTGCAGAAAACCATCATTGACACCCTCCATAAGGAGGGAAAGCCTGAAAAGGTAATTGCAAAAGAAGTTGGATGTTCCCAAAGTGCTGTATCAAAGCACATTAAAAGAAAGTTATGTGGAAGGGAAAAGTGTGGAAGAAAAAGGTGCACAAGCAGCAGGGATGACCGCAGCCTGGAGAGGATTGTCAGGAAAAGGCCATTCTAAAGTGTTGGGGACTTTCACAAGGAGTGGACTGAGGCTGGAATCAGTGCATCAAGAGCCACCACACACAGATGGATCCTGGACATGGGCTTCAAATGTCGTATTCCTCTTGTCAAGCTGCTCCTGAACAACAAACAACGTCAGAAGCGTCTTACCTGGGCTAAAGAAAAACAGACCTGGTCTGCTGCTCAGTGGTCCAAAGTTGTCTTTTCTGATGAGAGCAACTTTTGCATCTCATTTGGAAACCAAGGACCCAGAGTCTGGAGGAAGAATGGAGAGGCACACACTGCAAGATGCTTGCAGTCCGGTGTGAAGTTTCCACAGTCTGTGTTGATTTGGGGAGCCATGTCATCTGCTGGTGTTGGTCCACTGTGCTTCATTAAGTCCAGGGTCAACACAGCCGTCTACCAGGAGATTTTGGAGCACTTCATGCTTCCTTCTGCAGACGAGCTTTATGGGGATGCTGACTTCATTTTCCAGCAGGACTTGGCACCTGCCCACACTGCCAAAAGCACCAAAACCTGGTTCAATGACCGTGGGATTACTGTGCTTGATTGGCCAGCAAACTCGCCTGACCTGATCCCCATAGAGCAGGGGTGTCAAACTCAATTTCATTGAGGGCCACATCAGCATTGCGGTTGCCTTCAGGGGGCTGGGTGGGTGTGGCCTGGGTGGGCGTGGCCTACTGGGTGGGCATGGCTAAAGTGCGTATGGCCTACTGGGTGGGCATGGCCAGGTCTACATTGTTCGCATCAAGGTTGCCTATGGGGGCCTGAGCAGGAGTGGGACAGATCTGAGGGTCTCTGGGCCAGGGCCAAGGCAGTGGGGGCCGTTCCCTCACTGTTTCCAGGATGGCTTTGCGGGCCGCATGAAACCACTTCACGGGCCTTGTGTTTGACATGTCTGCCATAGAGAATCTATGGGGCATTGCCAAGAGAAAGATGAGAGACATGAGACTGAACAATGCAGAAGAGCTGAAGGCCGCTATTGAAGCATCCTGGTCTTCCATAACACCTCAGCAAAAGGGGCCCAAACCAAGTACTGAGTACATATGCATGCTGATACTTTTCAGAAGTCCGATATTGTTCTATATACACTCCTTGATTTATTGATTGCACGTAATATTCTAATTTTCTGAGATTGTGGATTTGGGGTTTTCATGAGCTGTACGCCATAATCATCACAATTATGACAAATCACGGCTTGAACTATCTTGCTTTGCATGTAATGAGTCTATCTCATATATTAGTTTCCCCTTTTAAGTTGCATTACTGAAATAAATGAACTTTTGCACGATATTCTAATTTTTCGAGTTTCACCTGTAAATCTCCAGTACTCAAAGGTGAAGAAATTTTGTCTGGCTAACTCTTTGCTGAATCATGCTCTTTGTCTGTATCTTTGATGTTACGACAAACCACTGGTCCAGTGAAAAGAGAAAATACTGACTTCTGACTGAAAAGGATAAAGATTTAAAACTTTTTTAAAAAAGATAGAAGATCAAGAAAAGTCAAATCAGATTTTTTAAAAAGACAGGATAATAACTCTTGAGGATTTTTTCTTTTTTCTTCTACTAGCAAACCTGCTTAGGAAAATCTTAGCACAAGAATGAGAGACAAACAGTAGAACAGCATACGTCCAAATATTTTCACAAAGATGGTAGAGCAAGAAAGTGTATTGATTCACATCAATATTAGTGAACCCATTATAAACCTCAACCCTCTCCTTAACTAGAAAGTCTAGTTAATATTTGGAGTGTCCCATATGCAGTATTGGCAACTGATTTGCATGTCTTCCTGACATTATTGAACTTCATGCCTTACCTCCTGCTTCAGAGGAAATGCAGTAAAGGTACATTGGCTCTTTCCTTTGTACCTCTAAGATGGACAGTTTTACTCTGATTGAAATGCATGTCTCTTCTCTGGGCCTGGAATTTGCTTCCCTGTCCTGAAGTGAAAATGCCTCGATCACATTCTTCTGTTTCTGGCTACTCTGAGAAATAGCTTTGTCCTGTTTTTGCCCCCAATGGATTTTTAATGTTTTATTTTCCCTCACAATGTGAGGGAAAACATGTGAGGGGAAAACAAGGACTAGTGCTCCATTATTGGCTTGCTGAAAAGAGATCTGGCAGATTGGTGTACTGTAGGGGAAGAGGGAGAGATGAGGATACTTGAATACTACAGTGCACATAAACATGTCCTGGCAACTGTGTGGAATGGGCCATCAAATCACCCTTGAATCTCTTTAAAGCATCTGAAGGGTCCCAGTTTAAGTCCATATCTTTGACTTAATATGTGAAGATTCAGTTTGAAAGGGGGAATTGACTGAATCGCCTTCAAACAAGATTGCCCCTATGTAATTTCCCACTGCCATATGAAATATTACAATAGGAGAATTTATCAAAGAATACCAAATACTTAGGGATGTTCTCAACTGTTATTATTTACAAAAGTGAGTATATATACTGTTCATATATCACTGAGATCACAGCTGATTATGCCTGAATGTTTTTTTTATTAAAGTTATGTTTGTGCATTTTGGTATAATACATAATTCAGTGACATAAATGGAAAAAAATGGGGGGAAAAGTCTTAGCAAAAAAATTTATACAACATAGCAGCTTGCTCATGGAATGATAAGATTGTACATTAATGTTTCAATTGTTTAGTCTGTAATAAAACAAAGACTCAGAACCTCCCTGATTTGAAATGGAAATCTCATCCCAAAAGAAACAGTTATTGATTATTCATATAATCCTTTTTTTCAAATCCAAAACTAGCAGGTTGCAATAAGTTACTGGCTTGTTGCAACCAAATGAGCAAAGAGCAAGATCCACATATTTACATAAAAGCTTATACAGTATGTTGATTAAAAGACAATTTGAGTGTGCGTATACGTTAACCAACTACAGAAAGCACTGCTTTAAAGCAGATAAAGAAATGCAAAGAAGAGTGCAGGAACTCTTCATGTGATAAAGACATATTCCTAGAAAAAACATACAGTATATTTGATATATGAGTTGAGCCAAGGCTCTGATTAGTATTCTGACAGGGTAGCGTTGTGTTTACTGCTGGAAGAGATAAGACACAGCAACATATATCTCTGAAGGCGTGAATTTTGTAATCCATTAATCGTTACCACACACAGATTGGCAAAATAACAAAAAACTCTATTTTTAAAGATGTTAAATTACAGACATGATAAAGTGTATTAAAGAAAAACATGTAGAATTTGTGGTTACCAAATATAAGCAAACATAATCAGGATGCTGAACTAATTCAGCCTGAATTCTTTTCCATACAACCGAAATGAACATACATATATAGTGTGTGTCATCTCAGACTACTTTCTCTTAAAAAGGTGCATATAGCATGTAAATATTTATAAACCAAACTTTGTAGTCAACCAAGATGAATTTTTACAATGGAACTAAAAGAATAGTTCACCTGCTTACCCAGTAAGAGAAAAAAAGTTCATCAGATGCTGGATAAAGATAACAATTTTAATGAAGTGTAATCTTGAATTAAATTGGGAACCTAAGGGTCAACCTGATGATGGAAACCAATGATCTTATCTCTATTCATTTTAAATTTTGAACAATCGCACCTGGTAAACCACCAACTGGACAAACATGACAAGACTGGGAGAAAGAGACCAATTTGTGTTATTAGACAATAGGCAGAAGTACATTTCCCATTGAACAAAACACAGTCTAAGACTTCTCTATCATCTTATCCCCCTATTTCTTATGGAGGCTTAAAGTCAACCCACACAAAGCATTCCCAAAAGTGGTGATTAGCTAAGTGACCCAGCAGTTGTAATTGTAATAGAATAGTAATTTATAAAGTATGGTATAGAGAATACATTGCAACAGTAATATTAGGTAGTATAGTGATTGTTATAATAATAGTATACTGTAGTAGTATAGAAATAGTGATAGAACAAAATATAGGATAGAGACAATAGAATCTACTTACATATACATTTGTACGTTTCACATATCACTTTTATATTTTAGAGAGATTTAAAGAAACCACCTGGTCCAGCTGCCAATGCTTTTGCATCTTTCCTGAGTCTGGATCAATCTAATTGGGTATGGTTTTAAAAAAATTACTGCCAGTTATATAAACAGTCAAATGTTTTCCCAATTTAGTTTTCTGTATTGTAGATACATTGAGCTAAATCCACACTATCCCTAAACAGTTTTGTTCTATAGTCTAGCATTACTGGAAGACACCACTGTGGGAAACCATTGTAGGTTAAAAAAAAGAAATAGTCTTGGTCTACTTCAGAGACTTAATTATATTCCAAATGCAGGAATACTCTGATGCTTTCATGAATAGTCCAAAAGTATAATAAAATTGACTGTATCTATATTCTAGCTTTTTGGCTGCATGGATATGGAGCACCAGCACTATGTGAGTCACTGGTTAAGGAATTAATGTGTTTCTCAGCCATTTCTTGGAGAAACATACCAATATTCATTATATCTCTTGAATATGCATTAGAGATACTTAACGTTATCTTCACATTCAAGCCAATACAAGTGAAACTCCCTTCATGTCTTGACTAAATATGTGGAGATTGAGGAGAGTTGGGCAGGATGCATGAAAATCCCCATTTTCTCTCCACATTAAGCCCTTCTCATGTTCAGACAAACATCTGAACAAAGTGTAAGTCTACTATGCATTGTGCATTCTTCAACATTGATCTGGGTGCTAAGCTTTCATAGGCAAATGCCATGGGGAGGACAGTTTGCTTTCAGTTAAGTTGATAAGGCAATGTGGTTGACCAATTAAGTCTTATGCAAGTGACTAAAACTGACTTACTATTGGGAATCTAGCCCAGGGGGATGAGATTTAAGAGGACAAAATCAGTCATTCCTTCTTATGCTTCTAGGTTGATAGAGTTACTTAGCCTCAGTACTTATATTTGCATCAGTGGCTAAATATCTAATGTTTACCCCTTCAGAGTTTTATTTTGTGTGTGTGTGTTTGTGTTGTGTTTGTTTGTTTCTCATTCACAATTCACATGGCTAATTGCAAGAGGATAAATATGCTTTCTGGGAGGGGCCCAGAATGTGCCCACCTCCTCCTCTGGCATTAGAAGCATATACGTTTGACAAAGAGAAACACATCCCAATTGCAAATGATGTTTTGCAGGGGAAAATAAGGGGAACAGCCTGCTCTGCCAAGATTTTGTGAAGCTTTATTTGATACAAAGAATACTGGGAAGCTTTCCAGAGCTAGCTTTCTATACTACAAAGTCATGCCTCTGCTATGCTGAGAATGCAATTAGTTAAACCTCTCAGGACTTTTATTGTTTATCTTGTGCAGCCTAATTCATTATTAAATAAGACAACAAACCCCTTTTCCCTCACTGACCCACAATAGATGGGTGGTTTAATACTAAAGCATTTCTGTAGGCAAAGTACAACTGAACAGCTACAGAGGGGCCAATCAAATTCAGTCTTCTCATTGTTAGCAGAGATCATGTATGCCGGTAACCTTCTTCACCATTGGACATGCTGACTTTAGTTGCTGGGAGTGATAGATGAACATTTGCTGGGATCCAAACACTCCTTGATAAAAGCAAATAACACACCACTTGGTATCTACCATAGGGCATTTAACAGACCATAGATGAACTGGGTGGAATTAATTCTTCCTTCCTTCCTTCCTTCCTTCCTTCCTTCCTTCCTTCCTTCCTTCCTTCCTTCCTTCCTTCCTTTTTCAAACTGGTTTATGCCAGGGTCACATTTTGAACCAGGTGGTTTTAAGTTGCCTCTCCATGTATACATTATTTGTGTTGGTTAATTCTGCTAGATGAAACCCAAGCAATCAAAGCAAGTTCTCTGCCACTTCTCTGCAATAGCTGTTTGAATGTCATGTCTTAAGTTTATATCATGTCTTCTTTCTCTTTTCCTTCCTAATGATGTCTAGGCCTGAAGTGAAATCAAAGTTCAAATCCTGAGAGAGCTTTGAAGCCTGATATAGAGGGCTTTCCTTTAAAGGGGAGTTGCATTTTATGAAATATTTTCATTGCAACTCTAATAAAGAACTGATGTGAGTTGTCTAGATAGCTGATCAAGCTTAGCTATCTGATAAGGATTCTTTAAAATTTGTTCTAAGAACTATATCAGAGTTCAGGGAAGCTTTTTTGATTGAGTAAAATCCATACATGTTGCTAACAGATGTTGTAAAATTGTATTAATAGTTTGAGAATAAATACATTAAGGAAAATATCCTGTTCATAAATCATTACAATCCTAAAAGTGCTTCTTAATTACCATTTCCAGATGGCTATCTGTGAACAGATAGCTTAGAGTCCTCCAGGTGAATCCTCTGAGTATCATAATTTGATCAACTATGCTTCAAGAGGATGTATAGTTACACACACTAATCATTACCTTTAGATTAATTGCATTCTAAATATCTCAGCCTTCAGTATTTTATCAGCAGTCCCACATGGCTTATAAAAGAGTAGGAAATATGAACAGTACATAACAAGTAAAATTCATTACTATGCCAAAGCATACATTTCATAAAAAGTGTGGATAGGATTTATTCTACTTGACTGTTCTTCTACACAAAGAAAGCTGCTAATTAATTTAAGTACATAATCACCAGAGGCGTAAGCCAGGCAACAGTTATGTGTTTTTGTTTGTTGACCAAACAAATAATAATTTCTACTATTATAACAAAGATTACAATAAAGATTGTGGTTTGGTAAAAAGAGAGAATTGAGAAATCAAATGTCTTATTGCTAGTGGATTGTGACCAACATTTTATAGAAGTGTTAGTAATTTCATTTATAGAAGAAATTACTAAAACTGGTTTTGCCTGCCCTATGCTCTGCAGAGCAGCTCCAAAGGTGCAATGGAGAAACCTGTACTGAAAATATAGCTAAGGTTTGTACACAGTTAGATAGAAGGCATGTTCTTTCCCATTTGGGTGTCTTCCAGAAGTATTGAACTGGGACATCCATATTGACCAGAGTTTTTATAAATTATCAAATACAGTACATCTTAAGAACCACAGATTGGAGAACATTACTTGATCTCCCTTCAGCAGTTTCTCCTTGTTGACTGATCCTGGCTTGTTAATTGGTTTGCTGAGGACCTCCAGGAGATGAAACAGTAAAAAAGATGCCTAGAGAGTCAGTGGAAGAAAAACGAAAAGTAAATCTTACCGGGCATAGGTATGAATCAAGTCTGAGCTTATACTGTGGCAATAAGAGAGGTAAAGCATTGGTAGTTTATCATTCAATGACCTTGATTTAAGGTGGGCAATTTTATATTAGTGAAAGGAAAAGAAATAAATCTACCTGATTGCTGTGACCAGTTAGCACAGCATTTTGCCAATAAATCGCTCACATTTTCCAAAGTTTTGACTCTTAATGGGGTGGAGTCAACCATGGTAACTGAGGCAATGTCTTGCCACATTTGGGACTCTGATAAAGTAAATAGAATGCTCAATTTCAGCTGTCCCTGGCCACTTGTGGGTTTGATCTCTTCCCTCTCTTGGTCCTTAAGTAGTTTGGAGAAAGTGGGACATATTGGATTTGTGAGGTGATCTAGACCTCTTTGAAAGGACTAAGGCTGGCAGCCTTGAGAAAGATTGTAATATGTTCCTCTTAAGAAGCCTTTCTTGGAACATTCTGTATCTGACAATTATTGCCATGTTTCTAAGCTGTCATTTTGGAAGAAAGTTACTGTATTACTAATCAATGTATCAGTCCTGGAGTACCTTAGAGGAAGCAGGTTATCTAAACCATTTCAGTCAGGATTCAGATCTAGGCATTGGTCATGTTTGTTGATGACCTTTGTGTGGATCTAAATGGGGTTACTCATGTAGTTCTCATGGTATCTTGATTTAAAATTTGGCAGCGTTGTTTTGCAATTATTTGCATTTTTTTTGCAATTATTCCACCATTTCTGACATTCTGGGTGGTGGGGGCATGGACTGGCCAAGTGGCTGCTTCCTTCTAGTCCTTTTTGTCCTTTCTTCACTACCTTTTTACATGTAACCACTGGGGAATCAGTTTAAGTATCTTGATATTTCTGCTGTTGCTTTAGCAGGTAGAAAGAACAGGTTTGTATATCTGGACTGTGGCAGTCACAGCTGAGCAAGTGGAGCCAGTGAACAGCAATGCTTTATCCAGATTCAACTGGTGTGCAGGTTCCGGGCCCCCCTTGAGCATGATAATTCTATTTCATGCTGTCATCACCATTGCAACAAATTCTACCTGGGGCTGCATTTGAAGCCCATCCTGAGCTTCAGTTGGTTTAGGACCTAATAGTTTCATTATTGACAAGTACCTGCAAACATCAGCACAGAAAATCTTCTCCTCAGACACTACTAACACTGGCTTCCTGTTAGCTTCCAAGCATGAATAAGAATGTTGTTTTTCAGCTCTAAAGCCATACATGATTTGACACTGGAGTGCTTGTAGAACTGCTTTTGACCTACTGACACATGTACCCCAGAAGAACCTGTTTGCAATTCCCTAGTTCTATGATATGTAGTGGGGTAGAGGTTCAGACCTGTTGTAAGTAGGCCTGCTTTTCAGAACAGACTCTTCACATAATTCAGGCAGCCCCACCCAATTGGTTTTCCATAAGTTACTAAAAACTGACTTAGAGACATTCATTCCTGAAACAATGACATCAGTTACGTATGATTTTATATGTACTTTATGATGGGTTGGCTTTTATTTTATGTTATTTTTGTAGTTATACTATTGACATTTTGTATTATTTTAATGGGAATTTGATAAACCACTAAGAATATTTTTATTGCAGAAAATATCAGCCAAATAAGCTCCTAATTTCCTCTCACCCTGAATTCCACCCACTGGTGCTCCTTAGAGAGACAGTTACTATGTTTAGTGAGTCTTTAAGAGACCTTAGATAGCCAAGAGGTCACTCAAAATAAGTCTCCTTGGTTCATCACAGTGCATTTTGCTCTTAGTTATGACATGACCAATGGGTGCATGTGAATATCCTATCTTTCATTATATAATAATTTTTCCAGTTGGCTGTAGCTTCTCTACTTCAAATATTTCTCAAGGGAAGAAACCATCCCCCCACCACCCATGGACTTAGTAGTTCCACCACTGTTTTAAAAAGCCCTACTTTTGAGAAATTATTAGGCAATTTCTTTGGAAAAAATAACTGCCAATATCTGGTGGAGTAGTTTGCAAGGTGATTTGTACCCAACATTAAGAGAGGTTTTTCCCCTCAATAATTATCTAAATAAAGGGTTGTGTCACAATTCATTTCTTCAAACTCTGCTGCTTCACCCTAGTTATCAGAAGGTTTAATTTACAATCCAAAATACAACCCACCCATCCCGCACACATTAGTATATTAAATTTCATAAACACATTAAGAAGTATAGTTGAACAGAAAGGCCACATTATTCCCTTTTTGTAGCATGCCATATCCCACAAAAGATTTGAGAATAAGAAAACTAAACTCCTATGGGACTTTCAGATCCAGACAGACAAACAGGTACTGGCCAATCAACCAGATACTGTGGTAGTAGACAAGGACCAAAAAACAGCAATAGAGGATCAGAGTTTGAAGAAGGTACAGACCACCCACAAGGGTGAGAATTTGTGTGTGTGTGTGTGTGTCTTTGTGTACACACAGACACACACATTGCACTTAGCACAAGTACGTGTGTAGGAAGATGATCAAAATAAGCTGTAGTTTCAAATTTTATATGCACAATTGAAATGTTTATTTGTAAATGATTAGATATAAAGTGGTTAAGGTGCTTGCTTTTATCTAACTCTACCTGTCAGCTGCTTCTTAAAGAATCCACATTTTTTTTTCTTTTAAGGAGTTGTCAGGAAGAGACAGAAATCACTCTGGCTAGATCTGAATCCTAATTCAGATTTGAACACCATACATCACGAATCTGCACTCATCAAGTGAAGTGAGCAGCATTAGAACTGAGTGTCCTTTGCTTCTCTGGATAACCTAGATAGGGGGAGCATTAGGCTTGATGGATCCCCCGCATCATTTGACAGCCTTCATTATCACTGGGTTTGATCTTTTGATCTTATAAGACTGAACTTAGGCATTCTTTTCAGTTGTTTCAGTCTTCTTGTAAGAAAGATTTTTTCCTTACTAACTGTCCTTTGACTGTAATCTTGGACCCAGGCTCCAGTTTAAGAAATAGATGCAGTGTGAGAATATCAAACAGTATAAACATATTAAGATCTATACCTGAGCTGGAAAGGCTGTTTTTCTAGCATAGTATATACATATATGTATTTTGCATTATATATTAAGCATTTGCTTATTATGGATCTACTCAATAAGACTCACACAAATAATAAATGACAGCAGCCCTGACTGAGTCCTAAAGGAAAGCTAAAATACTAAATCCCATCTAAATATAGCTCCCTTACAGCACATGTGCATAGAACATGTGCTGATAAAATATCTAAGATGTAGCTCAGCATCCTTCGATTACATATACAGTATAGCAACCTTTATGGTAAATTTAAAATTAATATTGCTTATGATTAAGGTGGAACATAGAAAAGTGGATTTTCTTTCTGATGAATGCTAAGTTGTTGACAAAAGATTCTAGAAAGTTCCTCTTTCCATATAGATAACTGCTAGCTCAGTTCATGAAAGAAGCACAAAAGCCCAGGGGCACTCTAAAGATGCAGATTTTACAAAGGATTAATACAGAAGAGAGATTATGAATAATCTCTGGATTGAAAGCCTCCTCTTAACTGAAGTACTGTTTAGTGGCTGTGTTAAAATGTATGTTCTACTTTTACAAATTATCACAGACTAATTTTAATCTGCTATAGCAGCTGAAATCCAACACATCTGGAGAGCAAAGGGTAGCATAAAACTTACTTCTTTTATTTAAGATTGATGAGAGATAGTATAGAATTTACTTCTCTTATGTAAAGCAGGAAATACATGGTGCCTTAACTGCAGTTTTCCTTTGCAAAACATCCTTGAAAGTTGCATTGAAAGGACTTGAAACATGGAAAGAAAGAAATCTATTACCTTCGTAAATGTAATACATGTGCAGGTGTAATGGGACACACCATTTTGGAATTTGTTCTTGTTCTTTCATCTTTCTCATCAAATTCTTTTGTTTGTTCTTTCTTTCCTACCATTCCCTCCCCTTTTCCCTTTTCTCCTGCCCTGTTGCCCACCCCTCCATTTCTTGTTCTTCAGAACTCTCCATCAGTCTTCTTGCAGTGATAGTAATTGTATGTGGACTGGCTCTGGTGGCAGTTTTTCTATTCCTTTTTTGGAAGCTGTGTTGGGTTCCTTGGAGGAACAAATCTATTTCAACTAACACTCCCACCACTCAGACTTTGGCAGAGCACGACAAAGACAATATGGCTGACAAGCTAAAGGATACTGGGACTCTTGGATTCTTGGAAGCAGCAGTAAAAATCAGTCACACTTCACCAGATATCCCAGCAGAAGTTCAGATGTCCATGAAAGATCATCTAATGCGACGCACACGAATGCAGAGACAAACAACAGAACCTGCATCTTCCACCAGGTAAGAGCAATTCTTGGGTTGTTATCTATTGCATTTCTTTAAGTTATGGTCTCCAGATTCAGCTGTAAGTGATCAACAACCTGGCAATGATTAAATTCAAATTAATTTTGCCATATCCACTATCTGAAGTAGCAACTTTTTTCTTTTAAATATATTCTTGACGCTTGAAAATCACTAAGCAAAAAGGTGATTAAACTGAACTTTTGGCTGACATGAACCACCTAGATCTGAACTGAAGGAAACTCCTCTTATTTAATGTTGATCTTTGCCAAAGGTTGACTTGATAGTAAACCAGTTCAGGTATTACACTAAACTCCCTAAGGGCTGTTATTCTTAACTAAAAGATTCAAACCTTATTATTGTGACTTGACCTCATTGTGTCAAGTTGTCAATACGTTTGTGGCTACTTTAATTTTGTTAGAACTTAGGGAGTCAAGGAGATGTATCAGTGACATGGCATACTGTCAGATGGAATTACAGCCTTTTGCACTTTTTCTTGCTTGTGTGGCTCAAGCAACAATAATTAGATAAACAGACTTGACATATCACTCACTGCATTGGCTTAGAGGAAGCTGCATTCTAGTGTTTAAGATGAGATACTGCCTCAGGGTCACTCTAGTCTTAAATGAAGGAATAATCCATGCGTGAAGATTCATTACAAAGAAAGGAAGGGTATGTAGAAAACTGAATGCTGAGGACAATCTGGGACTTTTTTTGCCCAGAGGCCACTGATACTCATATCTCACCCACATAATCTTCTCAGCTGAGATGTTGAATGATTGTACTCATGTGGTTGTTGGATATATACTAAATTTATTCAGGTGTCTATCAGTTTCTCCCATAGAAGTGAGGCACTGAATTTCCATCACTTCTAAGTATGATGGTTAATAGTGAAAAACAGTGGCACATTCAGCCACCAATATCTATAAAGGAACATCTATTGTCTGTCTATTTTATTTTCCATTTCTTTGGTTGATGTCCTCTCCTTAATTCTACTCAGGCAGGAAATATCACACAGAGATACTTTTGAACCTGTAGAATACATACAAGATCCTATAGTTGCTTTTGGGAATGGCTCTTCTACATACCAGTCTCCCTTTCTCAGCTTCCCCTGAGTATGCAGTCTTTTACAGCCTAATGATGCTCTTTCTGGGCTTTTGCATTTATATCTTGTATTGGCCAGAATGTACATAAATATACACACACAGTTTCTTCTCCCACATATACATGCATCAACCACACAAATACATTTATATCCTTATATTCCTTCAGTGGATAGGCCTAATCATGAATACAATAGAATAGAGCTGGAAGGGACCTTGGAGATCTTCTAGTCCAGCCCCCTGCTCAAGCAGGAGAACCTACACCATCTCAGACAGGTGAATGTTCAGTCTCCTCTTAAAAATCTCCAGAGATGGAGTGCCCACGATTTCAGGGGGTAAGCTGTTCCACTGGGTGATTGTCCTCACTGTCAGAAAATTTCTCCTTAGTTACAGGTTGCTTCTTTCTTTGATCAGTTTCCAACCATTGTTTCTCATCCTTCCCTCTGGTGCTTTGGTGAACAACCCGGCCCACTCTGCCCTGTGGCAGCCCCTCAGATACTGGAACACTGCTTTCATGTCTCATCTATTTCTTCTTTTCCTTAGACTAGACAGACCCAAGTCCTGCAGCCATTCTTCGTATGTTTTAGTCTCCAGGCCTTTGATCATCTTAGTTGCTCTTCTCTGAATTTTTTCCAAGATTTGCTTATTCTACACAGTGAGGAGAAATTGTTCTGATTTTTTTAAATGCTACTTGCAACAAAAATATAATTGTTTTTATTTCCTTTTATGGGAGAGGGTTTACTATAGATAAGCAGAAGGCTGTCACTGGAATACATTGGAGATTTTTAGAGATGGCATATAGCTCATTTATATATTTTACCTTAATCTCAAGGCAACATCTTTGTTTCTACAAGCTCATTCTTTGATACTAATCTTATGCCTCAGCTTAGACAATGAGCACTTTAATTGAGTGTCTACTTTAACCTCACAGTACAAGTTAGTCCTGCTATTAAGAATGTATTCAAATAGGAAGTACATATATCCTCCAGCTCCGTGCATAGGGTGGTGTAATGGTTATTAAATTGAGATTGATTGTTGAGAAATGAAAGGACTGCAGTGGGATTATTTAGTTCTACTTCCCTTGTTTCCAATTCCTTTGTGGTTTACATGTGTTGAATTGAAATTCCTTGAGGTAGCAAGCAGTTTTTATATTCTGAAAGTATGTACACTGGTGGCATAGCCCAAACAGTAAAAATGATAATATTTTCCCAGACTCCTTGGATTTAGAATGAGATTATAGTATCAGCAAATAATTCATAATCTCATATTAAAATATGTAGTGGCCAGAGAAAAAGTCCAAGTGATTGCAATAATATAAATGTGACTCCCATATCAAAAAAACAAGAAGAAAGACATGGTATAATGGTCAAATAAAGCACAGACATACAAAAGGACTCATAAGAAATACAGTGATGCTCTTTCTCTGGCATATTAATCAAGCACGTTGTCAGGGCTGCAAATCTATAAAGTCTTGGTAAGGAGAGGCTGAACGAGGTAGTAAATATTGTCCCTTCGGTAGATGTTTGCCTGCCATTCTTAGTTTAAGATTTTCTTACTCATGTCCATTAAGTTAATTCACTGAAAACAGAAAGGGAAACACATTAAGAAATTCAATTAGAAAAGTTCCCCTGGGAACCAATTGTATAAGAAATAGAAAGAAATATGATTAGTGCATCTTCCCACCTCAATGTACTATGCGGTATGCTAGAATACTGACTGTAGACAGAGAGGGTTTGCAACTTCCTGGACCCAATGCTTCTGTTTAAACAAGTAAAGGTAGCAGCCAGAGGGCTTTTGCCCATACTTTGCCCATCTCATTACTGCGTTGTACCCTATATGATTTGACCGTAGGCTTTTGGAGAATCTCAGATGCTGCAACTGATCCAGAACATATTGACCAGACCACTGACAGGTCAGCTCTGCCTCTGCAGATAAACAGTACTTTTCAGGTTGCTGCAGTTGTTATTCAGATGCTGCTAAGCTCAATTAAAAAAAACATACAATTACTTAAAAACATATATGATGTCACACTGCCTTGCCAAAGTTATGCTGCCCAACCAGTCTCAATTTCTCAAGAGGCTTCCTAAGAGATTTTTCTCCATGGGAAGTGGACAAGTCCTTCGTCAGGCAGCAGGCCTTTCCTGTAGTTGACCCATGTGCTCAGCAACCTGGTTTCCAAGAGGTATGCAAAGTATCCTCCTTCTTGCATTCCACAAACTATTTAAACTTTTACTCTCTTATGCTTTTGACTGATGGGGATAGTTATCTTTGTAATTATGAACTGCTTGGTATAGCTTTCTTTAATGGAAATTTTGATTTTGTACACCAGCAAAGGTGGATGAATGGGATGGTCAACAAGTACTGGAAATAAATAAATAGAATATGGTGAATATATGGTGGCTATCTTCTTTCCCTTCCCTTTTATTATAATTCTCATAAGTTCTGATTCAGCAGTTGGGAAGAAAGGAGAGTGAATACTTTCCTTAGGGTCATTCTCACGTTCTACTAATCATGACACAAAAATGCATGCAGACCATTTTTAAGGGACCTATCTCTGTGATAGTTCCTTTCTTTCATCCCCTGCCCATTGTTGAGACACCTTACATTGTCTTTAGCTGTTCTAATTACTCTTCATTGACAATATTGATGATTACAAAGTCAGAGGTTTAAATTTGTGCAGGTCCTGTTGGCTACTTGAGACTGTTTTGCCCCTGTCCATCCCTTTCTGCCAATTGCTGGGCACTGCCTAATGGCCATTTTAGCTCAGACTGCAGAAAGTGACCAGACACCTGGCTAATACGTGATTGGAACTTTGAAAACAGTACAAGGTTTATTGCTAGATCTGCTTGTTAACTACAGCTTTAGCATTCTCTTGAAAGAGTGGGATTTAATTAGGAAAGAGAGCCACATTCTGCCAGCTGGGTGTTGTTGGTTTTCTTTCAAATTAGGACAGGACTGTTTTTCTACTGTTTCTGCCCACAAGGGAATTCATGAAGCTGAAGTTTCTACAGTTTTCATTACTTTGGGGACAGTGCCATTTTGATTATTTTACAGCTGTTGCAGTATTATTATCTTGAATGAAGTGAAAAGGAAATAATCCAATGCCCCTGGCATTAGTATCTTCACTGCACCAGTGACCTCTCACTCAGGCTTCTTTTGAATAAGGCTCTATTGCTCTTCTGAAAATGTACTAAACCTGTTATTAGAAAATAGTTGCACTGACAGGTGAGTGGAGGATAGGAAAAACAAGAGATAAAGTCGGAAGGGAATTTCCAAAAAACACCAGGATAGCTCCATCATCCCTGCTACTTACCTGTCACTTGGGCAACCTGAAGATGGCTTAAGCCTCCATCTTAGATGCCACCCACAGGAACTTAAGTCTTCCCCATTGCATTTTAAGGAAAGTGGTAGTTACTTTTCTTCCTGGCAGGTGACATTAAGTGGAAGAGAAAACACAACTAGGAGAATCCACTAATTACTGCCCTTAATTTGTCTGCCTTTAAACTGCAAGGACAGCATCTGTTGCACTGAAACAGAATAGGTGTTTGATGTTGGGATAAAAGAATTTATGTCACTGTATTTTTCTGTCACTTCAAGGACCGAAGGAGTGTGCATTAGGAAGAGCCATTAGATATATATTATAACAATCCCTTCCCTTTCCTCCTTCCTCTTTCATGATACAACAAATTATGACATGTTTAATAAATCACCCTGCTCTCTGGAGCATGTTTAGTGGGGCAAATTAGGGAGCAAAAGGAACAAGTGATGACCTGCCTCATTTCCCAGGAGATTCAAATCATAGTAGTTTTTCTTGGAGAGAAAAAAAGTTGTAAGAGATTTAAAATTCTCTTTTCTGAAAATTAATTAAAAATGTTATCTTTTAAGTACAGTGAAAATACAGTAATTTCTCTTTTGTTTAAAAGTAAATAGGGGACATACAGCTCTCCAGAGGTTGTTCAACTGCTGAACTGAAATTTAAAACTACATAGGGAGGATGGATGAGATTAAAACATCTTTTTCAAACATTCTGGTTCCTTGTAGGCTGTTATTTGGATGATAATTATTTTAATAGTTCGAATGCATGTAAGATAAATTTGTAGGCATTTGCAAACACCAGAAGTTCATCTTTCTTTAACCAGGAGACAGTGATTAATCTCAAAATTTGAGGGTGGGAGAGGACTGGCTCCCTATTTCTGGTCTGTGCATGGTCTACCTTCCATTTGCTATTCTCACAGTGGTTCATACAATGAATGCCATTTATTTCCAGGCATGCAATATGTTCTCTTCCTTTTAACTCTTGCAGGCATACTTCTTTCAAGAGGCACCTGCCCAGACAGATGCATGTTTCCAGTGTGGACTATGGCACAGATCTACCACTTGCAGCAGAGCAGCCCACTTGCATTGGCCGGATCAAGCCTGAGCTGTACAAACAGAAATCTGTGGACTCTGAGGACCCCAAGAAAGAGGCTGAAAAAACCTGTGGGAAAATAAATTTTGCTTTGAAATACGACTATGAAATCGAGACTTTGATTGTGCGGATCCTCAAAGCTTTTGACTTGCCTGCTAAGGATCTCTGTGGCAGTTCTGACCCCTATGTTAAGATCTACCTCTTGCCTGACAGAAAGCGCAAGTTCCAAACACGAGTGCACAGGAAGACTCTCAATCCCACCTTTGACGAATGTTTTCAGTTTCCTGTGCCCTATGAAGAGTTGGCCAATAGAAAGCTCCATCTTAGTGTCTTTGACTTCGACAGGTTTTCGCGGCATGACATGATTGGGGAGGTGATCCTAGAGAACCTCTTTGAAGCCTCAGATCTCTCTCGGGAGACCTCCATCTGGAAGGATATTCAGTATGCTACAACTGTGAGTATCTGTTGTTACTAGTAATGTAGAAAGCAAATGCAGACCACCATTTTGAATGGTTTGATGTAGTTCTATGTTGCACAAAAGTAATAAGGTTTGTTAGAGGCAGATGAACCAATGGTTTTTGGGAGGTTGACATTATGTTGTCCTTTCTCCTATTAATTTGTTTAGGCAGTCAGAAGTCTTCCACTAAACTAGCATAATTTAGAAAGTTTTGCACATTTTATAATCTGTAATATTATTTATGATGGAAGCTGATTTATCAAGATTTATTTCTGCATGGAGATAATGCACGTATCAAATGTATCTTGGGTTCCACATTTTAGAGCATATTTTACATTCTCATAACTGTTTGGATTAAAAAGCAAATATACAAATGAGAGGTTCATTATACTTACCATCATAATTTGGACAGTTTAGATTTTTTAAATATAAATCTTATACTCTAACGTTACATTATGATGCTGTGTATAAGCAGAATAATAAAACTGTAACAATAAGACATGAAGTTTAAGCCATGTGGCACATAAACCAAGTCCTTTTTCTCTGAATGGAAACAATTCTGAATACCAGTCTGAGCTCTGCTAATATTCTCTTAACATATAACTGACTTCTGAAGGTCCTCCTACAAAGATGGCTCAAGGAACAGTTCTAAACTGACTACCTTATTCAGGATAGGCAGTGTGATCCTATTCAAATTAATCTATGGTCCTGATTCATTTTGACCAGAACCTCTTTGGTTGGGCAGCCCTGCGTCCTACTCTACAAATGTCATTCTCTATTTCAAGATTTCCATTCCAAATGTAACTTAAAGATCCATTAAATAAAAATAAAGATCTTACTTTTATTTAATGTATCTTTAAATTAAACTTGGAAGATCTGACCAGAGTCTTCCCTCATTCTAGTGAAATATATAGTATTTTTATTTACTTGTTTGTTAGATTTATACCCCACCTTTTCTCTAGGCTCTCAAGTCAGTTCCCATGGGGAAATTCCTTCATAATATCTTCACAACAAACAGCAACATATGAAGTAGGTTGGGCTGAAAATGAGTGACTACTGGCCCATGGTCATCCTGTGATAACCACAGATGGGAGTGAACTGGACCTATATCTCCTAAGTGATAAATATATACCTTACCCACCACATAACAATAGCTGGTTTAAGAGCTATTCAGATATCTACTTTCTTTTGTCCTCTTTTTGGCAATGCACTTCTTTTTTTCTGAGAAAAATATTAAAGAATCCCTCTTGAGAGCCAAATTAGCTGCTAATATTATTGAGAGTGGACTCCTCCAATTTTCATCAGGATCACAGTTCATTGGGCCGGAATAATTGAACCCCCAGAGACCTGATGATAAACACACCAATATATTCACTCTTGCCAAATCCACTACTAATTTAGGGAAGAGGGAAATTCCTAATGGAGGCCTCCTTTCTACAGTTAGTAGCTGCTCCAGGAGGCACATTTTCATGGACATCATAGTAGGAAAATAAGAGACGATAATGAGAGAGAAATCAATATAAAACCAAAAAACTTTAATGTTATATTTATTCATTTTACATCAGAATAGGAGGTAAGAAACATTCAAACTGTTCTAGACTGATACAGCAGTGTTGAGAAAATCCAGACACTGACTTTGACCTCCAGCAGTTTATTCTTTTCTCTAGCCTGGTCTCGGGAAGTTGTTGCTTTCATGTCTCCTATCTTTCTATAGTGTAACCCCAAGAAACAACCTGGAATCCTGTTAGTTCTCTTGGATTTCAACTATTACAGAGAAATAAATTGCTTTCCCCAACATAATGAGACCATTTGATTTTCTTCTGCCTTTACCTAGACTTTTCTATCTAATCTTTGCATATTGTCCTAGAAGGAAGCTGATCAACTTGCTTTGAAGCCTGACTTTGAAAACAATTCACATTTTTTAAGTGAATGTGTCTTATCAAATCTTTTTTAACAGAGCTTGACCAAATTTGTATTAAATGAAGAGATACAGAATTTGCCAATTGATTTTCCTCTTGGAGAGGTACTGAGCCCGGTAAACACATTGACTTGAGCTGTAAGGCGGCTGGCTGCCTGGGAAAATTTTAATAGTTCAGGCAGAAGGAAATGATCATACCATGGCAGCATATCTGTCCAGATTCTGAGCAGGTAATTAGTCTTGGAAAAGCCATATTTCTTGAAGGCTTTTCTTACATTCCTGCCCCGTGAACCTTTTCTGCTCTATGAAGAAGCAGAAAGCAGAAGGAGCATGCCAATTGCTGTGCTCCAAGAGCAGAGCCTCATTATTCCTATGTAAATCTTACCATTTTTCATTCTGTTAGTATAACTGTCACACAGGTTAGCAAACAACTGTTGTAATGCTGTAGTGATTGCTAACAGCTCAGGAAACAGAACGTTCCGGTACAGATGCAGCTAATTTTACAAGTTCACTTAGTTTCAGAGAGTAGCCTAGCTTTTCTAATTGGCATCATAAATATGCATTATGTCTTAGCCAGACTTCACCCAAGGATGTTTCTGCTTGCCCCTGATGAAGTTCTTAATCACTCCAAGTTAGAATATTACTGTGGCTAAGAAAGTGAAAACTCATTTTTCATAATGCTGATGCAGAGATATTATCCCCTGTGAAAAGGTTTAATAACACCAACTGGATACTTAAGGATGGATATATAAGAGCTTTTTATGCAATTGCAAGATGACTTTGAAATTTGAGCAGGCCCCGAACAAGGAGTATATATCAGAGGTGGTGACCCTTTGAGAGCTGTATGCAACGAAATTTCATTTTGATGTATGCCGATTGGTGTACATTCAAAGTGACAATAAAGTTATCATCATCATCAAAAGGACAATCTTATATGCAGATTTTCATCTTTATTCTATATTATTCTATGAATAAATTATTTCTCCTATTTTGATCTTTCCACATGATTTTGTTTCCACCTATGGAAATGCATAGTACTTATTAATAAATAGTTTTCGCCATATCCCAGATCTCCAATTTAACAGTCATTTTTAGGACTCACTATAGGGAGGAAATTGGCATTAATAAACCAAAGTGAAAGGTTTTCCTAAGTGGAAAGAATCTGTGAAGATTTCTAATTTTTGCCTTTCCTCATTGAAATTATCTTTGATCTTTCTCGCAAATATCATCTCCCCTGCATTTAGAGACCAAAAATTACATTCTTAACCTGTATCAGATTGATGTTGAGAGTTTACGTTGGCATTGGTATAGTTCAGGAGTAGGCAAACTTGGCTCGTTTATCATTGACAATATTAAGTAATCAGACATTACTAAAGTAATACTGTGGAAGAAGAAATTGAGACTGATAATTGCTGAATTAAAGTATGCAATTAATGTATTATTTCTGTGGCTAAACAGAGGTTAGCAACTGAGGCCACATGAAATTGTTCAAGCCGCTTTTTTGCACCCGTTAGAGCTCTCCTGCCAATGACTCTTTCTGGCAAGATGACAATAATTCTTTAAGGTCTTTCAAATGCATGAATACAATTTTTAAACCAAGAAACTCACTACCAAAGAATCAAACTTCCTGACCCTGCTTATGTATGCAACACAGTCCACTTGTTTGTATCATTACTCCATTTTCTGTTGATTCCCATCTACAATAATGAGGTTTATTTCTGACCTACAATCAGTATTTATATTTTGTAAAATTTGAATCATCTATCCCTGAAAATTTGCCTTTCCATACCGTAAAATCTGAAACAGTTCTTGAAAGTGCAGATAATGAAACAGAACATATATTTTTGATATACACATATACAGCTATTACACAGTTCCTTTCAGGATAAGCAGAGCTCTGGTGCAAAGGACAGAAAATTAGAAGGGAGTAAAGGGGAAAATAATTAAAAGAGGAAATAAGTGAAAAGAAAACTAAATATAGACATGGCATATCTTAGCCCTGTTTTCTACAACCTGGTGCCCTTTATATGTGCAGAAAGTACTTACCGGTATATTAGACTTATATTTCTAACCTATATGAAAGGCATTTGACTGGAAAGCATATTTTAAAGGCTTTTGGCTAGAGAGAGCTCTGATCATTGCATCCTGAATAATATAATAATATATATTCACCTGAATATACTATGTTCACCATATTGTTTCAATGAGCAAAGCCTTCTGGGATTAAAAAAAAAGTTTCTGATGGACTGCATTGACAGACTCAATCCTTCCAGTCACTATTTACTAGATAGGCTTGATGACAAAGGTCAGCTGTGAACATAATATTCATTTATATTGCATTTGGTGTAGTCATGTTTCCTCACTGGTTCTAGGCAGGGGTGTCAAACTCACAATGTCATGTGACGTGTCACGACGTATCGTGACTTTTTGTCCATTGCCAGCAATGGGGTGGGTGCGGTTTCGCTATGATCCATTTGGCCCATGGGCTGGCAGTTTGACATCCCTGTTCTAGAGGTATAATCAGTACTTCAAAAACTTTCTCTATTTTTTTTACTTATTTTCCCTGCCTAACATCTGCTGCTTTTCCACAGCCTTCTATGTTATTAGGAAACTTACATTTAAAACAAAAGGCATAGTTTTGAACCCATGCTTATTTAAGAGAAATGTTTAGTAGCCCTGTACCATCAGGATACATTGCCCAAAAATCTTTTATATAGCCCATGGCAATATTCCGTTCTACTGGTGCTTTTATTCCCTTAAAACAATGCTTACCAAGTTGTTATGTCATTACAACTTTTTATATTAATATTATTTCTTGCAATGGGAATAACAATTGCAAAAACACCAAACTAGTTACATCTAGGGTCTAATGTTTTGTTGGTGATGCTAGTAATGATGCTAGTATGCAAAACCAGTATTGCAACATTGTTTCTTTTGACCTCAGGCAGGTAAAAAAATAACTCCATGGGTCTTTTTCATTTTGTACTTATGCAGCAACCAGGTTATACATCTTTATTTTAAAACTGCACTTCTGTGCATCTTCATTGCCTAGACTTTTAAAAAGGCAACAGCCTGGGATGTCAGCATAAATGATAAAGCACATGTGATTAAACTCAGCCTAGTTTTCCTGCTGTTGCAACCCTATGTATTAGCATATGGCACTTGATTGTGTTATAAACACAGAAGATATTACACTCATTAATTAAGTGATGCTCACCTAGCAACAATTGTATCAGGAAAAAATGCAAGCATAGTGATACCTCTAAGAAGTACCATAAATTACAGAAATTTCATACATATCACTGGTAGCAACATTTCTAGAACATGTAAAGTAAAGATATAGCATAATGAATACCTTTATTAAGAGAGTCCCAAAGAAACAGACAAATGAACATTAACCTGGTATCACCAATATTCATGGAGGAATATTTTAAAATGCTCTTTCCCTTCTACTGTCATAATTTCATCAAGATAATCAGATATTATGTGCAGGCTTTTGTTTTCTTGCAAAGTTATATTGCCAGTTTTTACTATGATAAGCACTTTTCATGAAATCTGCCAGCTTGGTTGCCATTTTAATCAGATCTTATTTCATGTTTCTTCATTGTCAACTAGTCACATGGATATCTTGGAATAAATCGATTATGATAATACTATGATATAGAATAAGTTGCCTATAGTAAGTTTAACTTTTTCAATGTCCTAAGTGTGGAAAGCTTCTAAGAATATGTTCTACTAGGTGCTTATTCAAGCTCTCCACAGGAGAAAATCTTTAAAACTTAATTCTGGTTCTGATAGATTTGTTTCCTAGCAATTTTTCTTCAATTTCTGAGAATAGACAACTACCCTCTATGGACCAGAATAAGCCAATATTGCACTTCTAGATGTTATTGTTTGGAAAGTCTCCAGTTATCCTTCAGAAAGTCATCCTGCTCACCATTCAGTATAGGATTGACTGTGTCTTGACCAGCCAGATGATTGTTTTCGCAAGATGTTGCCAACTTGGGTGAAAAGGTTGAAAAGCCCTGGTCTAACAATATTAGAACTATGCTGCATTTTATGGATATTTCATAATTTGACATTCATAATTTTGGTGGTTGTTATATTGTATAATTCTACTAGATGGATATGGTATAGTAGTATATAGGTACTAGTAGTAGATAATGGTATCTAATCACTTGCTTTCAGGTGTAATGGAATGACTACTAAAGCAGGGCTTTTCAACCTTTTCACTCATTGTACCACTTTTAGGATATGGCAACATCTGAGTACCACCAGTCGCCTAGCAAGGTATCAAAAACTTGATGACCAAAAAAAAAAAAAGGAAGAAAGTGATGAAGTACAGGTAGTCCTTGACTTACAACAGTTTGCTTAGTGACTGTTCAAAGCTACAATGGCACTGAAAAAGTGCCCCCCAAGCCACAGCTGAGCAAGACACCTGCCTGCCTGCCCGGCGGCACTCTTCTTCCTGTCTGAGGTTTTCATTGTTGTGAGCATTTCTGTTGAGGATTGGGGGTGGGGGGAGGTTTGGTTTTTATCCCCCCCTCCATCTGCTGGGTGGTTGCAGCAGGTTTTGGTCACTTCACATGACCTTGGGACACTGTGACTGTCATAAATATGAATCAGTTGCCAAGCATCTGAATGTAAATCACAAGACCCTGGAGATGCTGCAACATTCCAGCTGATTGGTGCTTCTTCTGGGCTCAGCAGAAACACTGGGATCAGCACCAAGCTCCAGCTGGTGCCTGGCACTGATCCTGGTGCTTCTGCTGAGCCCTGACAGCCCCGAAGAAGCGCTGATCCTGGTGCTTTCACTGAGCTCTAACAGCCTTGCAGCTCCAGCCATCTCTCACTCAGGTTTGTGCGGTGCTGCCACTGATTCAGCTCATTCCCCTCCCCCGCTACCACTTTTCTATGATGGTCGTGTACCACCTTCCAGGTGCCAATGTACCACAGGTGGTACCCGTACCACTGGTTGAAAAGCCCTGGTGTAGTGAGTTCTTGGGAAGCAGTAAGCAAGATGAGAGGTTGCAAATAGGAACATTGCTTTTGTCAGCACCCATCCGACGAAGCGAAGGAAAGCAACCGGAACGAGAGCTGGATCCTCTAGGCGACGTTTATTGTGAAGCATAAAGCCACCCAAAGACAAATGAAGTCAGCGTTGGCTGCACAACACACCCAATGCTGCTAAATAGCCGGCAGGGCCCACACCCTCCACCCCGCCCAATCAAACTAATAACCACCACCCCTCTACTTAAGCACCACCATTCCCAGGCTCCACCCTTTGGTTCCTGGCCTTCACGTGTTCCAATGTGCTCCGTCCCTCAGGTACGTATCCTCCCAACCCCCCCTGGGCCCCAACCCGCCACCACTGCTTACAGCAAACCACCCCCCACCCAGGGCTATTCCCCCAGTGGCCCTAAGACCCGACACCCCCACCATCCACCACAGTCCCCGGAACCGCCGCAGTCCCGGCCCGCACAGTGTGGGATGAGACCTGTAGCCACCCTTCCTGCAGTCCTTCGGCTGGGCCATCAGTAGGAGTCCTCTGTGCCATCTCCTGTGCCATCATTGCAGGCACATTCTCCAGGCCGGGTTGCAGTTCCCGGGGAGGGGCAAGCAAGCCCCTGGAGCGAGCTGTCTTCGGGCAGGAGCCTCCATGGAGGCAACGCACAGGCGCACTCTTCCCCGGCCCACTGGAAGTCCCTGGAAATTCCTGGACCAGGCTGGTGGCAGGCAGGCGCTCCCTCTCTGACCCGCCGGGGAGCGTCCTCCAAAAAGCAGTGACTGGCAGCCGGGGGTCCCTTTGGTTGGCCATTACTGGTCGGCCCAAACCAAAGTCCAATGAGGTAGCTGTGTCAGCCAAGCTGCTGCTGTGTTCAGGTTGACTTTCCCCGTCTGGAGACCCATGTTGCATTCCCAGACTTTGTCCATCTATGACCACCTCCCTGTTGTACTGACTGATTGAATCCTCAGAGCTTGTGAACTGCCCTGTTTGGCTGCCGGTTTCCAGCTCTAATTGCAAACCTGCCATGAGGTCCTCACTTAGTGGCTAGAGCTACCTCGTAAGAAAGAGGTCCGGAAATTTTGACAATTTTACCTGGCACCCACAAGTTCCCATGCCCATAGTTCCGGGCCCACACCATATCACCCACTGTCAACACCTTTGGAGACTTTGGGCGTGTGGTGTCTGCTGCCACCCGGTCAGGATGCAACCTGTCCAGTTTCATGATGAGCCTTCTTCCCCAGCGAAGCTCTGCTGGGCTCTTGCCTGCTGCTGTGCAAGGCATAGTGTGCTGGCAAAGCAAAAAATCAGCCAGCCTATGGTGCCAATCCCCGGTCACAATGCGCTTGAGTGACTCTTTTGTTGTGCGCACCATACGTTCAGCCTGTCTGTTAGTTGAGGGGTGAAAGGGAGCTGATGTTGCATGCCTAATGAGGTTAGTCCTCAAGAAGGCTTGAAATTCTGCCACTGTGAACTGGGCCCTGTTGTCCGAGACTACCACGTCCAGCAGCCCGTGTGTGGCAAAAAGCTTTCTAAGCACCTGGATGGTCCTAGTAGTAGTCATAGTAGATATAGGAATTACTTCCAACCATTTAGAGTGGCTGTCGACCACTATCAAAAACAGCTGTCCCTCAAAGGTGTTGTGACTCAGGGCCAGCCTGTGGGTCCGACAGCCGGCTCCGATGTATCGGAGGACTCAGATGTGGGGGAGGAGGGAAACGAACCGGCTGATGATGATTTGGAGGCTTTGCAGAGTCCTCAGCCGGGGACCTCTTCTCAGCTGCGTGAGCCCGAGAGTGCGGAGGAAGATGACCCACAGCTGGCCCTGTTCAAGGACGCCCGATGCAGGAGGCAGTCGAGCAGGAACAAACAAAGAAAGGCTGTGAGACTCCTCGGGAGGAGGCACAGGGAGACCACGCCCTGAGCTCTCTATAAAAGGAGTGTTTGGGGAGGGGCTGGTTGCTGAAAGCAACTTTTCCGCTTGAGAAGACAAGCTCTAGTGTTTTTGTTAACTGCGTAATTAAATCTTGGCAGAAGCCTTTTAGCCTTGGACGCTCTCCAGACTCTTCTTTTTGAATAGGGGTTGCGAGAAGAGGGCTGGTTCAGAACAGTTTGCTTTCAGCCACCCACCCCTTATTACTACGATGGAGCAGCTTCTTGCCGAGAATGCCCAGCTCAACCAGCAACTCACCTTGCTGGCCACTCAGGTGGCACAACTGCAGGCTCAGGTACATGCTGCCCCCCCACCCAGGAGGAAATGTCAGATAGCTATGCCGGATAAATTTGCTGGTAAACCAGAACTGTTTCCTGCCTTCCTGGGACAATGCCAGCTTTATATCAGCGTGAGAGCAGCTGATTTCCCCACTGACCGAGATAAGGTGGGATTCGTGTTGAGCCTTCTGTCGGGAGATGCAGCTTGTTGGGGCACGCCTCTGTTGGCACAGCCTAGCCCTTTGTTGGATAACTTTGGGGGGTTTTGTGACCATATGCGCCTCATGTACGAGGACCCGATTAAGGCGCAGACTGCCACCCGACGCCTGAAAGCTTTGAGGCAGGGTCAGCGCCCTCTACAGGCCTATATCAGCGATTTCCGGCTGCTTAGCCAGGATTCCGCCTGGAATGAGGCTGCGCTCGTGGATGCCTTTCAGGATGGCTTGTCAGAGGAGATGTTGGATGAGCTGGCCCGCGTGGACATTCCCTCAGATCTGAATGGGCTGATCCATCTTTGTCTGCGGATCGATGCCCGGTTGCAGCAGTGAAAGAGTCGCCGTGCCACCCCACAGACCCCTGCCGCCCCTGTTGTGCGTGAGCCCCCAGTCCAGAGGGAGGAGCCAATGGAGCTGGGTGCCGCCAGGTCCCGTCTATCGGTGACGGAAATGGACAGACGACGATCAGAGGGGTTGTGTTTTTACTGTGGGGACCCTGGACATTTGGCTGCTTCTTGTCCAAAGAAGCGTCAGCGGGCATCAGTGACCAAGCCGGCCCTGAGAAAGTCCCCTGCTTTGCTGTCGGGAAACGGCCCGAGCCCGATCTAGACGGTGTGAAAGATCGGGCAACCCACAACAACCACGCCGAGCGATGCCGTTCCGACGGTGCCTGTGAACCTTCACGGCATTTGATTTTGGAGGCACGTCTGATCCTTCCTGGCAAGCCAGAGGGGATTCCGGTGCATGCCTTAATTGACTCTGGGGCTACCACTAACTTTATGGATTCGGCCTTTGTGGCCAAATGGGCTGTTCCCAAGTGTCCAGTGGATCCGCCCATGCTTGTGGAGACCATCGATGGTCGAGTGCTCCTGTCCGGGCCTATTACGGCCGCCACGCAACCCGTGTGTATGGCCATCAGTACCCATGTGGAGGCCATTCAGTTCTACGTCACTTCGGAACTGCACTTCCCCGTGGTCTTGGGACTGGCGTGGCTCCGGGCGCATGATCCACAGATCTATTGGTCTCAGAACTTGGTCACCTTCCCAAGTTTGCAGTGTGTGGACCACACCCGCCATATCTGTGCCGGCCAGGTGGAGGGTTCCCCAGGGGTTTCCTTGCCTCCCGAACTGTCCGACTTTGCTGACGTGTTCAGCGAGTCAGAGGCGGACCAATTACCCCCGCACAGGCCCTACGACTGCTCCATTGACCTAGTCCCTGATGCGCCTCTCCCAGTGGGGCGTTTGTACTCCATGTCGGAGCCCGAGTTGGCTGCATTGCGGGACTTCCTGACAAAGAACTTGGCTCGTGGATTCATCCGGCCCTCGTCCTCGCCAGTGTCTGCGCCCGTGCTCTTCGTCAAAAAGAAGTCGGGCGAGTTACGGCTTTGCTGTGACTACCGGAAACTCAACGCTATCACGGTGCGTAACCGCTACCCGCTGCCCCTCATCCCCGAGCTCTTGGACCGACTCCGGGAGGCTAAGATCTTCACGAAACTGGACCTGCGTGGAGCTTACAACCTCGTCAGGGTTCGGCCGGGTGATGAGTGGAAGACGGCGTTTGGTACTCGCTATGGACATTTCGAGTACACGGTGATGCCGTTTGGCCTGACCAACGCCCCCGCTGTGTTTCAGCATTTTATGAATGACATCTTTCGGGATCTGTTGGACCAGTTTGTTGTGATTTACCTGGACGACATCCTGATTTACTCCCCGTCGCGTGAAGCGCATCATCAGCATCTCCGTCAGGTCCTGCAGCGCCTCCGGAAACATCGGCTGTTTGCCAAGTTGGAGAAGTGCCAGTTCTACCAGGTGACCATTGATTTCTTGGGCCACCGCATTTCTCCTGAGGGCATCGCCATGGAACCGAGTAAAGTTGAGTCGTTGCAGAGTTGGCAACCCCCGCGTCGCGTGAAGGATGTTCAGCGACTTCTTGGATTTGCCAACTACTATCGGACATTCATCCCTGGCTTTGCTGCCTTGACAGCCCCCCTCACCCGGCTCCTGCAGAAGAAGACTCGGTTCCAGTGGAATGCCCCCGAACAACAGGCGTTCCAAGCTTTGAAGGACGCCTTCATGAAGGAGCCCATCTTGAAGCATCCTGACCCGCAACGGCCGTTTGTCGTGGAGGCGGACGCCTCCGACATTGCCATTGGGGCCGTGTTACTCCAGGCAGCGACGCCCAACGGTACCCTTTTCCCTTGCGCGTATCACTCTCGGAAATTGAATCCCTCGGAGCGCAACTATACCATCTGGGAGAAGGAGCTGCTGGCCATCAAGGCGGCGTTCGAGGCTTGGAGGCATCATCTGGAGGGGGCGCGGCATCAAATCGAGGTCCGGACGGACCACAAGAATCTGGAAAGCCTGCAGACCGCTCGGAATTTGAACCAACGCCAGATCCAGTGGTCCCTCTTCTTTGCGAGGTTTGACTTCCGGGTGCGGTACATACCAAGCGGGCACAACCAGAGAGCGGATGCTCTGTCCAGGAAGCCCGAGTACACCCGAGTGGAAGACAAGCTTCCGCCCAGGACAGTGATCCCCGTCGAGTCTTTTGCTGCGGTGCGGGAGCCGGTGGATATACGGGCTCGGATCCGGGAGGCGCAGCAGCAGGAGGCGTGGGTGGCTCAGCGGAAGGAAGAGGTGGGGCCAGATTCGCCTTGGTCGGTCACGGATGGACTCCTGTATTATCGTGACCGGCTCTATGTTCCAGGAGGGCCACTCAGGGGACTCGTCCTCAGCCAATGTCATGATAACCCGGCTGCGGGGCATTTTGGCCTGTTCAAGACTCTGAACCTGGTCTCCCGTACATTCTGGTGGCCCTGAGTCCGACACGATGTCCAGTCTTATGTCACCTCCTGCGTCCCATGCAGGCAGGCCAAGTCAGCGACAGGGGCCCCGCCTGGTTTACTGCAGCCTTTGCCAACGCCCAAGAGACCCTGGGGGGCTGTGTCCATGGACTTTCTGACGGATCTACCCCCATCCTCCGGCTTCACGACAGTGTTTGTGGTGGTGGACATGTTGACCAAGATGGCGCACTTCATCCCCTGTCGCGGCTTACTGTCAGCTCGCGCCACTAGTCGCATGTTCATCCAACAGGTGTTCCGGCTGCACGGCCTTCCCGATAGAGTCGTCTCCGATAGGGGGGCCCAGTTTACAGCCCGCTTCTGGCAGGAGTTGATGCGGGCGTTGGACATTAAGGTTTGCCTCTCGTCCGCGCATCATCCTCAGACCGACGGGGGTACCGAGAAGGTCATCGGCATCTTAGAGCAGTATCTGCGCTGCTACGTTAACCTGCAGCAGGACAATTGGGTGGACTATTTGGCCATAGCCGAGTTTGCCTTTAACAACTCGCAGCACACCTCCACGCAGATGACACCGTTCTTGGCCAACGTGGGTTATCACCCCAGGTTTTTCCCCCTTTCTCCCGTGGACTCACCGGAGCCGGCAGCGAACGAATTCATGGCGGAGTTACAGGCGATCCATCGGTTGGTGCGACGGCAGCTGGAGAAGGCCAAGGCCGACTACAAGAGATTCGCCGATCAGTCGAGAAGGGATACGCCTCCATTATCGGTGGGGGATCGGGTCTGGCTGTCCACCAGGAACCTACCATCCACTCGGCCGGCGAGGAAGCTGGACCACCATTACCTTGGACCGTTCCCAGTCGAGGCCGTCATCAACCCGGTCGCCTATCGTTTAACTCTGCCACGTTCCCTGCGCGTGCACCCCGTCTTCCATCGGTCCTTGTTGGTCCCCGAACAACCGGCTTGTCCACTTCGCCAAGCGGAACCTCCCCCATCAGGACCTCGTGATGGCGACAGCACCCCCGAGTACGAGGTCGCCAGCATCAGGGATTCCCGCTGGCTGAAAGGTCGCTTCCAGTACCTGATCGAGTGGAAAGGGTATGGGCCGGAGGACTTCACATGGGAAGACGCGACCGCCGTTCATGCCCCTGCGTTGGTGACTGCTTTTCACGAACAGTTCCCATCCCGACCGCATCCGGATCGGCAGACCCGGGGGAAGGGCCCTGCAGTGCGGGATAGTGTTGTGACTCAGGGCCAGCCTGTGGGTCCGACAGCCGGCTCCGATGTATCGGAGGACTCAGATGTGGGGGAGGAGGGAAACGAACCGGCTGATGATGATTTGGAGGCTTTGCAGAGTCCTCAGCCGGGGACCTCTTCTCAGCTGCGTGAGCCCGAGAGTGCGGAGGAAGATGACCCACAGCTGGCCCTGTTCAAGGACGCCCGATGCAGGAGGCAGTCGAGCAGGAACAAACAAAGAAAGGCTGTGAGACTCCTCGGGAGGAGGCACAGGGAGACCACGCCCTGAGCTCTCTATAAAAGGAGTGTTTGGGGAGGGGCTGGTTGCTGAAAGCAACTTTTCCGCTTGAGAAGACAAGCTCTAGTGTTTTTGTTAACTGCGTAATTAAATCTTGGCAGAAGCCTTTTAGCCTTGGACGCTCTCCAGACTCTTCTTTTTGAATAGGGGTTGCGAGAAGAGGGCTGGTTCAGAACAAAAGGGCCCAGTGAAGTCAATGTGAATCCTTGACCACGGTGTATGAGTCTCGTCCCATTGGTGGATAGGGGTCTGTGGTATTTCTGGTCTGGACTGTTGACATGAGTAACACCCGTGTACTTGGGCTTCGATAGCCTTATCTAACCCTGGCCACCATAGTTAACTCCATGCCAATGCCTTCATCCGGACTATGCCCGGATGGCCCTCATGCAGAAACTGAAGCACATGGTGCCTTAATGAACTGGGGACAATAACCCTGCTCCCCCATAAAATGCAGCCTTTGTGAGCTGAAAGCTTGTGTCTATGAGTGAAGTAGCTCTGGAACTCTGGTCCAGAGCTATTTTCAAGCCACTCGGTGTGAATCCATGACAAAACTGCTTAAAACTTTATCTGCAGCAGTTTATGCAATCGCATCCCCAGCATAGAGAGGAAATTCAGGCAAATCCTGAATTGACAAGATGCGAGCTGCTGGAACCAGATCTGGCTCCACCTATGGCAATGGCAACCTGCTAAGGCCATTTGCATGGCCCATGTCTTTGCCAGGTTTGTGAACCAGCCTGTAGCTGTAGGCTGACATAAAAATGGACTGTCTTAACATTCTAAGGGACAGTATTTGAGGCGTCTGCCTATCTGTAGTAAATAACCCCAACAGTGGCTTGTGGTCTGTGAAGACCGTGAATTTCCTGCCATTCAAGTAATCATGGAATTTCTTCACCCTGGCCACAATGTGGTTCGAGTCAATCCTATTCATGTGAACCTAAGAACCCAGGTCTACCCAGTCTGATGGAAGTTGCCTGGATCCCCCAGGCGTTCAGAATGGTCACATAGACCACCACAATATTTACAAGATTATATTCTTAAATAATGTATGTACATTCTAGGGGGGAGGGGTGTAATGTATTTTTTTCCAAAATATGATAAATGAACCTTACTTCATTTAGGGCCTCTTCAGTTCAGAAAGCATCACAAAGTTGTTAATTTGATGCCATATTTCAGCAACACCTAGAGCAGAGGTCCCCAACCATTTGAGCAACAGGGACCGGTTCTGTGGGGAGAGGTTTTTCCGTGGACCGGAGGGGGCTTTGTTTCATGTACTGCCTACATCCTGCAGATGGGGCTTTGCTTGTTTGCATAGACCGGTTTCTGGCATGCTGCAGCCCAGTGCAGATCCACAGATTGGGGGTTGGGGACCCCTGACCTAGAGAATGACAAATTTCTGATTTTTTAAAAATATAATTCTTTGACAGTCAATCCTTTATGTTTACCTTGACTTATGACTGCAATTGAACCCAAAATTTCTGTTGCCAAGCGAGACATTTGTTAGGTGAGTTTTGCCCCATCTTACAACCTTTCTTGCCACAGTTGTTAAGTGAATCACTGCAGTAGTTAAATTAATAATATGGTCATTATGTGATCTGGCTTGCCCATTGACTTTGCTTGACCAAAGTTCTCAAAAAGTGATCACATGGCCCTAGGACACTGCAACCATCATAAGTATGAGACAGTTGCCAAGAGTCCAAATTTTAATCATGGGGATGCCACAGCGGTCATGTAAAAAATGCTCATAAGTCACTTTTTCCAGTGTCGTTCTACTTTGGTCACTAAATGAATAACTGTAAGTCAAGGACTACCTGTATCTAACTCAGATATATTTGTGCAGCACTGATAACAAATCTGTAATAGCTAAACTCAGCTATAGAGAAGATAAGAAAAGACTATTAACTATTTGAATTGCTTATTTCACAATAGGTTGTCATGGAATAGAATTGGCTAATGGGAGCTGTGGCTCTCCCTTTCTCACTATTGTTAGATGGAAGTAAATGTGAACTTGTAACTACAACAAAGCAGTTTCCAGCAGCTTTGCTCTCTCACTGTTCTGAAGTTCATCACTCAGAATACCCACACAGTATGGCAAATGTGCCACACACATTAACCAGGCTGGTTAAAGCTGATGTACAACATAATGTAATACACTGCACATCATTACAGAATACATTTCATTGCCTTTGCTCTCTTGACATTGGCTGAATACTAAACAACAGAATGATAGCTGGCATTTTTGTGTCTGTATTAGTAAGAAGGACAAGTAAACAAAACAGAGTTGCCGCAGCTGCATTTTTATTGTCATGCTACATTTGCTTTTTGTAGCTCTTTGTACTCAACTATATGGAATTTTAACTACTCATGTTTAGGATTGGCACTGGATGATCCCTGTTGTTCCACCATACATCTTTTTATCAGTTACCATGGAATAGAGGCTGTTGTAAGGAATCAAAACATGAATAAAAACTTATCCTCTACTGCCAATTCTGCAGTTAAGTAAACCCAAGCTCAGCTGTGAAGCACTAGATAAAGAAGTAAATGTGTATACTCTGGTTTATTAATAATGGAACAGGAACAGTCGCAAAGATGGATGTGTACAGCATCAGATTTTTATCATCTTGTGAATCTGTGGATATTACAATAACAAGTAATTCTTCCAAAATATAACTAATGCAGAAGTGTAACCTCAGATAGCCTATTTAGCAGAGTGTTCAAAGTGCTGTTAAATTGTACAGTAATGATATAAATATTGAGGGGAAGACAGGAAGCTTAAGCCAAATGTCGGCTCAGCTGCTTCGGTATAGATAATACTCATATCAGGAAGGATCTGGAACAGGAATGATCAACATGTTTTTGTGCTCCTAAGTGCTTATGCTGCAATATTTTATATTCACATTCTATCTCAGAGACCTGCAGCTTGCCTCTAAAACAACTATTACTTCTAAGCTATCTGACGGCTCCATCTTGCCAAATAGGATTAGCTGGAATTCATGTAGGACCCAGAATTTCCAAAGGCTCCAAATAATATGCACAGTGTCTCTCAGATACTTTAATGTGGTGTCTTATTAATATTCATTGAAACCAGGCATCACAGCTCCTTGGGGACTCATCAGCAAGTACAAAGAATGGGCAAAAAAAATATTGAGTAATGCTGCTGTTTTCCCTTATCACATTACTGAATATTGGCAATGAGAGGGTGGCTGTTAGGCTGAGATGTCCTGGAAAGTTTATTACGAGCTTGTTTATGATTCATGAGAATACAGAACTGAGAGAAATAGAAGCAAGATTAACTCCTTGTGAGTCAAGTAGTGTTTCTTCAAGAATGCTGGTGCCGCTTTGAGTACATAAATTGCTAACAATCTTGCTGGTCCTATGGAATGGATAAACTAAGTAGCATTTCAATCTGTCTCCGCCCCCCCCCCTTGCTGTGGTTTTATTTAATTAATTAAACATGCTAACCATTTACTTTTGCAGTATTTCAATATGAGGAAACCTCTATGCACCTTCACAAAGTGTATATTTACTATAAATTTAAATATTTTATTTTAAAAAAAATAAATCACTCAATTTCAATTTTCATAAATGTCTATGATGTATTTTAGTATTTGTACATAACTTTCAGGAGAACACCTTTTTCAGACACTTTTTCTGTAAGTTTTGAACATTTGATCAGGCAAAAACAAATGGCGCTGTAATTTTGATGTATGTTTGTATTTGCCCTATTGGGAAATCTACAAGTTGTTTCCAGTGAAATTCATGGCAATTTTTCCCCCCTGTTCTAAACCTTTAACATTAACAATGTATGAATCTCAATGCAGTCTTTGGGTTTCTAGGAATTTTTTATGTAGCTTACCACTACTTTACAGTGTGAGCCGTTTCCTTCTTCCAACGACTGTGCCTAACAAGAATTTATTTATTTATTTATTTTATTTTAATTCCATTTATATCCCGCCCTTCTCCGAAGACTCAAGGCGGCTTACAAGCTTAGCAGTAGCCTTCATTCTATGTATATGCCTGCTTATTAGGGCTTTCACACACACCCCAAGTGGTATTATTACAAAGTCAGCTTAATTGCCCCCAACAATCTGGGTCCTCATTTTACCTACCTCGGAAGGATGGAAGACTGAGTCAACCTTGAGCCTGGTGGGATGCGAACCTGCACTAATTGCAGGCAGCTGGTGTTACTGAAGGAGGCATTAGCCCACTGCTCCACCAAGGCTCTTATAATAACAAAGCAATGATATCTGAGCCTCCCATAATGACTGAAGCCCTTAACTGAGGAGTGAAAGAAAATAGGGGAGTGGAAAAAGGAGTAAGTTCCCATTATTAAGGCAACTGGATTTTTTTTACATTGGAATGTACATCCAAATAAATAAAAGTCATGATATCCAGTAAAGGGGAGCAATATCTGCAGCCTTTGGAGGGAAAATCATAGTATCATAGAGATAGAAATGGATATTTAAGCCATTTTGTCCTTGCTCAAGGCAAAAACTCAGACAGAAGTAGCCCTGGACATAAGGCTATTTAGCTAGTACTAGAACTCTTTCAATAAAGGGATATACCTCTCAGCAATTGCCTTGATTGTTGAATTCCTCTTCCTTAAAATTCAGTCCAAATCTGATGGCCTATAACCTAAATCCATTATTCCATGTCTTGCTCTGTGGAGTAATACAACAACTTTATTGATTAGCCCTTGGGCCATATCAAAGTGCAAAGTTCCAGCACAAATTGTTACTAAAATTTGATAAAAGCAATTTAAAATGGAATTTGATAAAATACAATTTAAAATGGAATTAGAATAAAATACAATTTAAAATGAAATGGTAATAAAATACAATCTAAAATAAAATTGTAATAATGTACAATAATTTAAGATATAGATAATATATGATAAAATTATATTTTGGAGTCGCCCTTGCAATCTACCCCAATCAGCCCCAGATATGCAGATCTCAACTGGACCATTTTGTTTAGGTACTGTGCTACGTTAAATGTTATTTTCAAGTTCTGGTTGGACATAAGGTAAATTGTTTTGATATGGGGATCCCAATGGGTCGTTCGTTTGGTATATAGTTTAGTTTAGTTTAGTTTATTAATATTTCTATACCGCCCTTCTCCCGAAGGACTCAGGGCGGTGAACAGGGCAAGAATAAAAATGCAAAATTACAAATATTAAAAAAAAGATTAAATAGTTGCCCACTAAAAAACAATCAATACAATACAATTAAAAAACCCCAATAAAACAGCAATAAAAAACCCCACCAATCCCCCATCAGGTCAGGCTGGCTTGTTCAAATAAAAATGTTTTTAGATCGCGGCGAAAGGAGCGAAGATCGGGTGCCATCCGGAGCTCTAACGGTAACTGATTCCATAGTTCCGGGGCACCCACAGAGAAGGATCTCCCCCTGGGGGCCACCAATCGACATTCTCTGATCGGTGGCACCCTGAGGAGGCCCTCTCTGTGGGAATGCACAGGGCGCAGGGAGGTTGATGCCGGCAGCAGGTGTTCCCTGAGGTACTCTGGACCCCTGCCATGTAGGGCTTTAAACACTATTACTAGTACCTTGAATCTCACCCGGAAGACAACTGGTAACCAATGCAGCTCACGGAGCAGAGGTGTAACATGGGAGTATCGGGAGACTCCCAACACAACTCTCGCGGCTGCATTCTGTACCAGTTGGAGCCTCCGGGTGGTCCTCAAGGGCAGCCCCATGTAGAGAGCGTTGCAGTAGTCCAAACGAGAGGTCACGAGCACATGAGTGACTGTGCATAAGTCATCCCAGCCTAGATAGGGCCGCAACTGGCGCACCAGGCGAACCTGGGCGAAAGCCCCCTTAGTCACAGCCACTATATGATCTTCCAAGGTAAGCCGTGAATCTAGGAGGACTCCCAAGTTGCAAGCCCTATCTACGGGGGTAATAGTTCACCCCCCATGTAGAGAGATGGAATATCCAAATTGGCCCGGGATGAAGGTATGCAAAGCCACTCAGTCTTGTCGGGGTTGAGTTGAAGTCTGTTCCTCCCCATCCAGACCCGAACCGCCTCCAGGCAACGGGACATCATGTTGAGGGCATCACTGGGGTGGTTTGGGGTCGAAAGAAAAAGCTGGGTATCATCAGCATACTGATGATACCCAACTCCAGAGCCACGAATGATCTCACCCAGCAGTTTCATATAGATGTTGAACAGGAGAGGCGAGAGGACTGACCCCTGAGGAACTCCACAAACGAGAGACCTCGCGGTCGACCTCTGCCCTCCTGTCAACACCGACTGCGAATGTCCCTGGAGATAGGAGGAGAACCACTGTAAAACCGTGCCTCCCACTCCCAGTCCCCTGAGACGCCGCAGCAAGATACCATGGTCGATGGTATCGAAAGCCGCTGAGAGGTCTAATAGGACTAGAACAGAGGAATGTCCCCTGTCCCGAGCCCTCCAGAGATCATTCACCAGCGCGACCAATGCCGTCTCCGTGCTGTACCCGGGCCTGAAACCCGATTGGTACGGGTCGAGATAATCCGCTTCATCCAGAACCAGAGGGAGCTGATGCACCACCACACTCTCAACAACCTTCGCAAGAAAGCGAAGGTTGGAGACCGGACGAAAGTTGTTCAACACAGCTGGTTCTTGAGGAGAGGCCTCACCACCGCCTCTTTCAAGATGGCGGGGAAGCTACCCTCACTCAAAGAAGCCGATATAACTGCCTGGAACCAGCTTCGTGTCCGCTCCCGGGCTGCATAAACCAGCCAGGAAGGGCACGGGTCCAATAAACATGTGGTGGAGCTCAGCCTCCCCATGATCCTGTCCACTTCCTCCAGAGTCACAGAATCAAACTCCTCCCAGGTGATATCGACAAGACCGCCCGTGTCCTGATCGTCAGACTCTGCCCAGTCAGAGTCCAAACCGGTCCGAATCCGAGCGATTTTATCCGACAGATGTTGGTTAAACTCCTCGGCACGACCCTGCAAGGGTTCCTCCCTCACCTCTTGATTAAGGAGGGAGCGAGTTACCCTAAACAGGGCGGCCGGGCGATTATCTGCGGACGCGATAAGGGTAGCAAAGTGATTAGACCTCGCCACCCTTATCGCAGCGAGATAAGACCTGATATAGGCTCTTAGTCGCAATCGGTCGGATTCGGATCGGCTGGACGTTCATTATAGGGTATAGCATGAAATCTCCCATATCTGACCATTGTGTCAAGCTGTTCGAATCTCGCTTGCATAAATATCTCCCTGAGATGTTTTGGGAGTTGTGACTTCAAATAACTGTCTACTTGAAAAGTATGTTTGTATTTACTCAGCCATTTCAAGTTACCCACCTTACCAAGGATCGCTATATCAGTTTGTGCTTCTATATCCTTAATTCTTTGGGCAACTCTTTTTTTGGATTGTTCTACTGTTACGTAAGAGACGGGAATGCCACAGTTTCTTACAAAATTTGTTAGTTTGGTGATCCAGGAGATTTGTGATTGTAGTTTTATTTGCTCTAGTAGGCATAACTTGGGGAGTCTATCAGTCTCCATTTCATTAACTTTGCACCAGTAGTTATAAGCTCTAATTTTAGATAATGCATGAATTGTATGAATTCCCAATTCAGCTCTAACTGCTGCTGCAGATGTTCTTGGATCTACACCCAAAATACATCTCAAATGCTGGGACTGTGTTTGTTCTAGGACTGTGGCTGAGTAAAGACCCCAAATTTCTGCTCCATACAAGAGCATTGTGGTAACCTTAGCCTTATAAACCTTGATTAATGGGGCTAGGGACCCTGGGTAACTATGGTTCTTTAGTTTGAGCGTAAATTCAAATGGGCTTTTGCTCTAAATGTACTCCGTTGATGATGGCAGGCCCAAGATCCAGTCTTGGAAAAAGTTACACCCAAATATACAAAGGTGTTAACTTGTTCAATTGGTTCACCATCTAATTGCCACTTATGTCTCTGATGGTTTCTTCCAAACACCATTATTTTTGATTTAGATTTGCTAATGATTAGGGAGTTATCCTGGCAATAATAGCCTACGTAATCCTACTTGTGAGTATGATAATAAAATCATATCATCAGCATAAAGCAAGCTGTTACAGTAAGTATTTAGGATCATTGGCATGTGTACCATGGTATCCTTCATTAACCCAGGCAAGTCATTGATGAATAAATTAAATAATAATGGGGCCAGGATACACCCTTGCCTTATCCCTTTATTTGTGTGAATCCTGTTAGTCAGGGCCCCATTAACCCCATACCACACCCTCAAACAGGTACTTGTGTAAAGGGCTTTAATCAAAGCCAGGAGTCTGGGTTCTATTTTAAGGGATGTTAGTTTACTCCATAGTACTTTTACCATATCAAATGCTGCTGTAAGGTCCATGAAAGCAGCAAACAGGGGTCTCCTCTTATAGGCATATTTGGCAATTAGATGGTTCAAGACAAAGCAGTTATCAATAGTAGATCTGTTTTGTCTAAAACCTGCTTGTTCTTCTGTGAGGATATTGTTTTCCTCTACCCAGATTTCTATTCTGTTCAAAAGGTACCTAGCATATATTTTTGCTACAATGTCAATCAGGCTGATGGGCCTGTAGTTACTAGGATCCTTTTTATTCCCTTTTTTATATATGGGGACAACTATTGCCATCTTCCACCCATCTGGTATATGGCAGGTGTTATTTATGTGTGTAAAAAGACCTGCTAATACAGGGCCCCACCAATTGGGAAATTTCTTAAATAATTCTGCTGGTAAAAAAATCCTCACCTGGGGCTTTATTGTTCTTTAAGCTTTTAATGATGGACTGTATCTCCTTTTCTGAGACTGGTGGCCAAGGGGGGGAATTCTAGGGTTTACTTTACTGTTTAAAGATAGTTTCTTTACTGGTTCGGTGGGAGCAAAGAAGCACTGATAATAATTCTCCCAGTCTACAGCAGAGATTGGTATGTCAAACGCAAATCTCCGTTCCTTCAGGATACCTGCTACAGAATGCCAAAATAATACTGAGTTATGACTTCTGGCAGCCAACTCGAGTTCTGACCAGATTGAAATGGCAAAACTGTTTTTTTAATGTTATAGTGTTTTTTATATTCCCTTCTTGTGTGCAGCATCTTAGCTTGTATATGGGCAGTAGGATTCCTCTGGGCAAGCCTCATGGCTGCCTTCAATTTCTTTTTCAGTCGCTGGCAATCAGGATCAAACTAGTGAGGTCTACCCACTTGGGCTCTTTTTGTAGTAGGTTTAGCTGTTATGTGTTTTTTCAGTATATTACAGAGTTTGGAGAATGCTTTGAAGGCTGACATCCAGTCAGTAGTAGATGACTGGATTGTTCTAGCCCACTTAGTAGCATTCTCTGTTTTAAGGCATTCTAATATTGCCTTAGTATCAACTTTGGCCCAAATTAACCTTTTATTTTGGGTCACCTCTACCTTTTTGGTGAGCCATCTGTCAGTTTTGTTATATGGTCTTAAATCTGAGTGGCCTCGCAATGTCACGCTTACAGGCTGATGGTCGCTATTGTCGCTAAGGTGTACTGTGACCTCCGAAAAGAGGTCAGCCTTATCTCTAGACACGCAAAAGAGATCCAGTACGTTACTTGAATTGACCGAGTGGTATGTATAAGGGTATGTGTAATTCTTATCCTTACCCCTCAAAATTTGGAGGTTACCCTTAAAAATTAAGGAGACTAGGAGCAGGCCAGCGGCATTACTTTTACAGTCTCTCAAGAGCCACTGAGGATGGTTATCAAAGAACTCCCCTGGGATTCCCTTCTTCTGGGCAAGCTCATACAGAAAGGGACCCAGCCTCGCGTTCAGACCTCCTAGTAATACCATTATGGACTGAGGGTACAGTACAGATATATCTTCTAGGATAACTTCCAAGCCCATCCAGTATTTGGAATTATAGTGCTGGGATGTGCTTGGAGGAATATACACATTTACCTATATTAACTCAAACTGGTCATATTCAAATTTGACAGCTAGAAAGTATGGATACTTATCTTCATTATATAATTTCTCCCCCTCCCATTGCAACTCTTGCTTTATAAGAATGCATAGCCCACCAGAGGGTCTCCCTTTGTTCTTTGTTTTTTGGGCTGGGGAGGCCCATCCCTGAAAGCCTGGCAGTTGTACTGGTTCATCCAGTTCAGTTAACCAGGTTTCTTGAAAGGCTATTACATCAAATCTAGAGAGGAAGCTCATTAGTACACTATCAACCATTCCTTTCCAGTCAGCTACGTTCCAGGTCATCAACTGTATGGGGTTCTTGGAGGCAAGATGGTCTGGCTTGGTTGATTGGCTAGATGGTGAAAATGCCAGATGTCAACTTGACATTGGAGCCAGGTCGATATTATCTATTCTTCTTATATAAACACAGTTGTTGTGAGGTTCGATATTTCTCCTTGTGGGTTGCAGGACTTGTTGTTGCTCCTCTATATCTCGGTTGCCAGTGTGCCTCTGTTCTTGCTCCAAGAATGACTTTTTTTCCAATGGGCAGGTACTCCAGCTTAAGTCTATAAATGTAGATTTATGTCCATTTTTGGAGGGGCGTAGCTGAGGATTCATCTTGTGAAAAGATGTTGTGGGAACTTCTAAATCAGGGGTCTTCAAACTTGGCCCTTTTATGACTTGTGGACTTCAACTCCCAGAATTCCTCAGCCAGTATGGCTGGCTGAGGAATTCTGGGAGTTGAAGTCCACAAGTCATAAAAGGGCCAGGTTTGAAGACCCCTGTTCTAAATCAAATGAGGATGGAAGCTGGATTATATCCTTAGTGTTTGTCAGCTTAAGGGGCACTATGTGATGAAGCCCTTTGTCTTTCAGTTGTTTCTCAGAGGCTGGGTTAGTCAGTGCAGTTACCCCATTGTCAGCCTGTGTGACAGTACCTTTTTTACTATTGAGGTAAAGGCAGATTGTTGATTAAATATATTGTCAGAAGGGTGTGTGATTAGTGGAGCCAAATTAAATAGAGGCTTTGCTGTGGATTGAGTTGTTGTCAGTGCCTCTTTTAGGTCATCCAATCTTTGAATGATATTAACTTGCTCAGGTTCCGGCAATGCACTGAATAGGTCAATCAGCATTTCTTCTGGCACATCCTCAGCAGTTCCTGCAGCTGTGGGTAACACAATTTGTATATTGCTCTTTTGCCTTCTCAGGGTCAGTTCAATTGCAGCAGCCTCAGGCTTAGTAGTGTGAGGGCTATTGCAGCCTGGATGTAAAGTGACGGTTCCCTCTTGGTGACGCTGTTTCAGGAGTGGGCACACTGTCTGAGCAAAAGACCCTTATTGGAAATATTGAAAAGGTGCTCAGAAAGGGCTTCATTCTGAAGAGCATGGAGGGAATTGTGGGCTGCTTGAACGATAGGAGAATTCTCATACATTGCGTTCTTGCTGGCAGCCACTCTGCATGTAGTAGATCTATCAGAGTGAATTCACAGTGAAGCAGCTGGCTCAGGGACAGCCTAACAGCTTCTCTATTACTCCAATGCCCTCTATTTATTCTCTTGTCATAAATTTGCAAAGTAACCTGGTTAGTTTGCAGACTGTAATTATATTGGTCATCTCTTAGGCCTTTGCCTGATTGAGAGTTTTCTCTATGGGTGTTCAAATTTTTGGAAGGAAGACAAGGTCCTTCTCTACTTTCATTTTCTGAATTAGCCATCCCATGTCTATCCATGGTTGTCCTCCCAAGTCCTTCTACAGTATTTGGGTGGCTCCTAACAAACTTTGTGAAAGATTCTTTCAGGCAGTCGACCTTGTTTATGACAATTGACAAAAGATCATATATTGAGTTTACAGTTTGAGCTGTAAGCAAACATTGTCTAGAGAGGAAGTCTGTCACATTTTCCCCCTTTAAATTTGTTACATCTCCCTCCTGTGCAAAAAAGGCTGTTGCTGCGTTCCAAGGAGGAGAGCCATTCTCCGAGAGGGAGGAGGACAGCTCTACACGCTGTTTGCTCTCCAGTTCGGTTTGTAACTCCCATTCCAATGAGTCACATAAATTAAATTTATCTGATAAGGAGTCTGCGAATGAGTTGCTTACTGGAACAGACTGTCTGTTTGCAATATTATCTTCCATTTTCTGCTGCTTCAATGGCTTGGATAAACTCTCTGCTGCAGAGTGCTGTCTCTTCCTCCTTTTCCCCATTCAAGTTTGTTAAAACAGGTTTAAAAATGTATAAAACTAGGTTTAAAAAAAGTTAAAATGGGTTAAAAATGGGTTTAAAAGGTTTAAAAAGGTTAAAATAGATTTAAAAGGGGTAGGTTAAAAATACAATATTAAAAGAGGTTAAAAAGTTAAAATAAAAATAAAGTAAAATAAAATAAAGCTTTTACTTTTGGAGGAGCTCTTTACAGCCTTTGCTGCCTGTCCACTATTTTGGCTCCTCCCCCATATTAAGCATGTATCTGGAGTAATAAAGAAAAGTCTTGACCTTTTTCTGCCTGACATCCTTTCAAGTAGTTAAAGAGTGCTATCATGTGCCCCCACAGTCTTCTCTTTTCAAAGCTAAGCATTCCTGGATGCTTTACTCTCTTTTCACATCATAGAGCTTAGCTTTCAATCCTTTGATCATCTGTTCTGACTTCTCTGAATCACATTCAGTTTGTCTTAAAGTATGTTAAAGTTAGCTTTAAAATATGGCCTGAGAACTGGAAACAGGACTGGAGATCTAATCTGACAGTACAGAATAAAGTGGCATTACTTACCATTATTCAGACACCAGTCATGCTCATCTCAGCCTAACATTTATTTCAGCTTTTTTGCATCCAGATCACACTGCTGACTCATTTTTGATTGTAACCATCTACCATTCCAAGATGATATTTTCATTTATTTGCTTGTTATACCACCAGCTATTAACATCTCTTAGTAGTGTCAAAAACTTTTTTAAAAATTGACACACTGAAAACAGTTGAACTATGAATTGGCAGAATATTTTTATGTTGTATACAATTATACCAAAGCAAATTTCAAACAAAAGTACTATCACAATGTAAGCCATTCTCAACAACGACTATAATAAAGAGAGCCAGTTGATGTAGCCATTTAAAGCATTAGCTAAAAATCAGGAAGATTGTAAGTTCTAGTCCCGCTTTGGATACAAAGCCAGTTGGTGATCTTGGGCCAGCCACCTTCTTTCAGCCCTAGGAACCAGGCAATGGCAAATCACTGAAGGGTTTGAAAACTTAGGACCTCGTCTAGGGAGTTGCTAGGAGTCAAAGCTGATTTGAAGACACCAAAACCACCACCACATAATAGTGAATTTAACCTTTACAACTGCTAAAGGTTGTTGTTCAGGGAGTCTCAAAAAATCCGATATAATTGAATGGGGGGAAAAATCCCAGTAGTATCATAATTTAAATCCAATACTGCTTCTGAAAAAAAAACATTCTTCCAGATTCATATGGGCTTTAAAAAAAACAACTATGTAAGAGACTTTTCAAACTTCAATAGATCAGACACAAAATTTATTTCAATGGGGAATTGATTCTAAAAAATAAGATATAGACAGTGGTGGGATTCAGCCAGTTCGCACCACTTCAGCAGAATGGTAGCCAATTTTTTGTTGTCAAGGCCCAGAATGGACTTCCGGAAGCGTCATCCACACAGAGAAACGGTTGTTCACATATTTGAATCCCACCACTGCATATAGAAGACAGAAAGCTCTGAAACATGAGATGGCCATACTGATATGAAGGAAATGAGTCACATATAGAAATATATATTAGAAAACAGGTACTATATTCTAATCACTCTGGCGTTCTTGTACACATAACTTGGAAGCACTAGCAGATTTAAATTTCTAACACTGCAGGAGACTCAAGTCAGTGTAAGAACAAATGAGAAGAAGAAAGAGGGATGAATGAGGGATGCATAAACCACTATTCTGGACCTCAATCAAAGGACAGAAAATAGAGTCAGGAAGACCAGTCAATAAAGTGCTGTAATCATCCACTGAGACATCCCTAGGCATGAACTGCTTAACCATCTCAATAATGAGAAATGGACAAATTATCTAGCTATTCTGAAGGTGAAAGTTAAGATTCTTGTTGTTTTATCAATTAAATGCTTTAAAGAAAGATTTTCATCAGTAAGTTCTCCCAAATCTCATACCACTGGAAATACCATCAAATGGCAGTTTTAAACAATAAAAAAGCAGGAAGATAAGAGAAAGTAAAACACTCAGGATGAAAAACATCAAGTTCATTTTTGTCCAGATTTAATTTAAGGCAGTGGGAACACATACAGATGGAAATCCCAGCAGATCAGTTGGAGGGGGGAAACCATTCTGCATAATCTAAGACTGAATTTGGATGATGAGGCTGAACAATAAACTTAATTTGATAACTGAACTAAGAATAAAATAAGAACATTTTATCTTGATCCTAGAGCAAACCTATTATTAAGTAGGTATCTCACCTCTTATGTCTGTGTATCCTTTTTAATTAATTTTTATTAAAGAATTTTTGCACAGTAAAAATTACACAAATTTAAAGGAAAGTAAAGAAGAAAAGTTAACCATAAATAGAAAAGAAATTTTAAAAAAAGAAAAGGAAAGAAAAGAAAAAAGATATTAAAATTGTTTCTCTACACTAATTATAACTACATTTATATTTTATCCTCTCTAAGGTTATATCATGCCCCCCTTATTTCCATATTCTACCCCTACTAATCATCAAACCCATAAGTCCCAAGTGTGTATGCATGTATGTGTGTCTGTGTGTCTGTGTGTCTCTGTGTGTATATCTATATCTATATCTATATCTATATCTATATCTATATCTATATCTATATCTATATCTATATCTATATCTATATCTATATCTATATCTATATCTATATCTATATCTATATCTGGATCCTTGGTTTTTCGGGTTTTTCCCCGCGTAGAACTAAAGGTGTAGGCGCAACGTTTCGACGAAATCCCATCCGTCATCATCAGGCTAGTGGTTTCTGCTTCCTTCTTCTGGGAGAAGTATGTGGCTGTTTGTTTTTCTTTTTTAAACTGCCAGAGGGGGTGTGTTCTGTGAGTGGAAGTGTGCTGATTGGGTGGGGATTATGTGTGTTCTGATTGGGTGGGAGTGTGTTTTGAATGGTGGGGGTGTTCTGATTGGGTGGGGGTGTGTTTTGAGTGGATGGGCTGGTCTCAGCTGCCAGCCTTAGACCTGAGCTGGTGAGTTGTGCTGTTTTTGTTTGCCTTCGTGTTTGTGGTGGTGCCATGTTTTTATAGTGGGTGTCAGTTTGCTTATTATGTGGTTTGGAGGGGTTTAAAGTGGCTGATGTTGCAGCTGTAGTTAGGTTTCTGTTTTGTGGTTGTGCCTCTTTATCATTGTGGGTTCGGATTTGCTTTTTGAATAGTTGTGTGGTGGTGATGTCATGTGATGTTATCATGAGTTTGGGTCTGGTATCATTCTTGGTGGTTGGGACTCGTCTGTCAATCAAGGCGGGTTTCCAAATAGCTGGTAGGCGAGAGGTATCATCTCGTTTGTTCATGCTGTGGGGGCGTTTTTCTATCTCAATGGCTTCTCTGATTATTCTGTTGTTAAAATGTTCAATTTTGGCGATAGTTTTGGTTTTTTTAAAATCAATTTCATGTCCCGTGGCTTCAAAGTGTTGGACCAGGGATGAAGTTTGTTCTCCCTTTCTGAGTGAGTTTTTGTGCTCTTCAGAAGAATAAGTGCACGCATTGAAGAGCACAAAAACTCACTCAGAAAGGGAGAACAAACTTCATCCCTGGTCCAACACTTTGAAGCCACGGGACATGAAATTGATTTTAAAAAAACCAAAACTATCGCCAAAATTGAACATTTTAACAACAGAATAATCAGAGAAGCCATTGAGATAGAAAAACGCCCCCACAGCATGAACAAACGAGATGATACCTCTCGCCTACCAGCTATTTGGAAACCCGCCTTGATTGACAGACGAGTCCCAACCACCAAGAATGATACCAGACCCAAACTCATGATAACATCACATGACATCACCACCACACAACTATTCAAAAAGCAAATCCGAACCCACAATGATAAAGAGGCACAACCACAAAACAGAAACCTAACTACAGCTGCAACATCAGCCACTTTAAACCCCTCCAAACCACATAATAAGCAAACTGACACCCACTATAAAAACATGGCACCACCACAAACACGAAGGCAAACAAAAACAGCACAACTCACCAGCTCAGGTCTAAGGCTGGCAGCTGAGACCAGCCCATCCACTCAAAACACACCCCCACCCAATCAGAACACCCCCACCATTCAAAACACACTCCCACCCAATCAGAACACACATAATCCCCACCCAATCAGCACACTTCCACTCACAGAACACACCCCCTCTGGCAGTTTAAAAAAGAAAAACAAACAGCCACATACTTCTCCCAGAAGAAGGAAGCAGAAACCACTAGCCTGATGATGACGGATGGGATTTCGTCGAAACGTTGCGCCTACACCTTTAGTTCTACGCGGGGAAAAACCCGAAAAACCAAGGATCCACATACAGGCACCCGCGAAAACCTCAGAAAACAAATATCTATATCTATATCTATATCTATCTATCTATCTATCTATCTATCTATCTATCTATCTATCTATCTAATCTATCTATCTATCTATCTATCTATTTCCAGTCACTGTCGTTACTGTCTTTTCTCTAATCAAGCAAGTCAGTTTTGCCATGTTTGCAAATTCCTCTGTTGTGGGTATTTCAGAGTTTTCCATCTTTGTGAATACAATAATTTCACTGCAGTTACTATTTAGAAAAACAGTCATCCATAAATCTTTTCTAATTGTCTGTGCATTAGTCCTAATAAGAAAACTTCTGGTTCTAACTGAATGTCTGTGTACTTGTAAAACTTTTCGTAACCACTAACTGGACAAAATGGTGCATCACAGGGCAACAAATAAATTGAATATAAATTGAATAAATAAAATAAATAAACAAGTTTTAAACCAATGTACCTGAAATGTGCTAATTTACAGAAGGTCTCTGAAATCTGGGATCCATGACTCCCAAAGGAATGAAGTTTGGAAAAGTTGTGGCTGCTTCAGTGCGACTGGCTGCTGCTTTTCAGGTCATCTGATCTTCACTTTCAAAGTTCCATGACAGTTTCTCACTTAGTCTCACAATGCCTTACTTCCTCCCTCTCACAGCAGAAGTCACTTACCTGCCTGCTGGGAAGGAAAGGGGAAGAGAAAGGAAGGGAAATTTCTGATGCTCCATGCCAGATTTCACAAGGAAATTCAGTAGGGAAGCTGGCAGGAACTCAGAAACCACTCTTTCTCCCACTGCTATTTTGCACACCCCTGGCCATTCTGTTTTTCTGTTTATGTACAGTAAGAAAATATTTATGAAATGGGGCATGGGTTGTCTAGTGTTATGTATTGGGCTTAATTATAACACCACGTGGTAAGCTGGAGCTAGCTAACGGTTCCCAGCAACTCAGACACCCTGTCTCCAGTGCTGCTATTGGCCCCTAGGCGGCAATGGGTTGCTTTAAATCTATTGGCTGCCACCTAGGGGTCAGGCTATAAATTGCTGCAGGCTGCAGCTCAGTTCCTCAGTTCAGATCCTGCAAGCAAATAAATATGTTCATTGCTGAACTCACTCGCCCGTCTTCATTCCTGCACAACGAACTCACTACACAACACTAGCTAATCTTTAAATTATTTGTATCCAATGTGTGTATTTGAAACCAATTTTAAAGCATTTTTAGAAGTCTACCAAGCATGTTAAAATCACCTTTCATCTTTTCCACAGTTTCAACACAGATTTGAAGTCCCTTTATTCTAGAAAATTTTTCTGGTGCCATATACTAATAGTACATCATTTTATAAAAGTTTTCTTTTAAAATTTAACATAATATAAATTTCAGTCTTTTCACATGTTTCCCCATTGATCCATCTGTGATCAGTTCGTTTTATTATAAATTTTTTAACCTGTTCTTCAGTTTCAAATTTCAGTGAAAGAATATCGATTTTAGCAATGACATGTTCATCATTTCCATATAATTCAGTTTCAAATTCTGACTTACGATATTCTTTTATCTACATTAAATTTTTCTCTTAACCATACATATGAAAACAATTGAAAACTAAATTCCCCTGCAGTCAATTGCTCTTTTAACTTCACCTTATATTCTCCATTTTCTTGTTCTAACAAATCTTAATATGTCAACATTTTTTCTCTTTGCTATTTCTTTTCTATAAAATTCTTCTTCTGCTCAGATCCACAAAGGAGATCCACAAAAGATCCTCCCCGCTCCTCTCCTCTCCTCTCCTCTCCTCTCCTCTCCTCTCCTCTCCTCTCCTCTCCTCTCCTCTCCTCTCCTCTCCTCTCCTCTTTTACCTATTTTATGTCCTTAGTCCAATCTGGCCATCCATACTTTTGGTCACGCTGTCTATCTCAAATTAAATTTATCTCTTTGTTTTGTAAACTATACCAATTGTCTTTCTCCTTTGATGTTAAATAATCAGCATTCCATTTCCACAAAAGGATGGTCTAATTACCGGTATATCCAAATAGTAAGAAAAGCACTTTCTCCAAAATATTAATCTTTCAAATATAAAGTGTCCCCTTTATATCTTTGTAATTTTCTTAGGTCAGAATCTTATTAGGGTTTTTTTTGCTGTTAATTTAAAATTATTTAAATTATTATTTTCTTTTTTCTTTCTTCAATCTGGAATGAAGGGTAATTCACCAGATGTTCCTTTTTTCCTTCCTGTTCTGAAGAACTGTTTAACTGTAAATTGATAACAGCCAAAAGTGACTAAGAAATTGAGGCTTTGAGCAAGCCCGGTATTCTAAAAAGGCTGCACTGTGGTTAGGAGCACATACTGGTTCTTCCCTGACTCCCATCTTGACTCATGAGTCAACCACATGAACCTTTTGTTCCTACAGCCTACTTATAAGGAGCCACCATCTGGTGATCTCTCAGTCTCTCCTTGTACAGAGATGCTCTATCAGAGAGAATTTGACATTTGGCTGCCAGTCATCACTGCAATACTCTGCTTCTTCAGAGGTGTCTAGTCCATGATGAACGTTCCCAAAAGCCCTCTGTGTATTCGATTCCTATTTTTTAAGTGGGAAAAATTACATTTTGTTCATATTCTGTGGAATATAATTCTGTTATTTTTGATTATTTGTTTTTCTAACCTCTCCAGATTGTTTTGAATTTATTTCTGTCTTCTTGGATATTAGCTGTCCCATCCAATTTTGTTTCATCTAAAAATTTAAGAAGCATTCACTTTATATTTATATTATATTCTTGATATTAATTTAAAGGATTTATATATCTTCCCAACTTATGTAACATAACTTTTGGAGGCTCACAAAGGAAAACAAAAACAAAAACAAGAAAAATGAAAAAAAAAAACCAACCCAACATAAACTCCTGGTGCCCTCAAATGAATGAAGGCTACTGCTAAGCTTGTAAGCCGCCCTGAGTCTTCGGAGAAGGGCGGGATATAAATGGAATTAAAATAAAAAAAATAAAAAAATGCAACATCTTCTGACACATCCCCAAAGATTCTTTCTGGAGTCCATGCTTGTGGAAATTGAAAGCATTAAAGGTTATTCCATCCTAGATTCTATATTCTTCAATTATAATACTCTACTTGATATCTAGCAAAAGACAGAACTATTACACATTTTAGTATATTTTTTGAGTTAATTGGGTATTGACTTGATTATGATGCCCCTTCCCAAGTTCAATTAAGTAAAATATCAATTGAAATGTCATGAAATGCTTTGTCAAATTAATGTGGAAATTAATGCATATATTATACCCTTCTTTGCTTTTTTTGGACAAATCCAAAAAAAGAAATAAGTTTAGTTAGCAAGTCTTTTTCTTGATCAATCTATCTAATTTGGGGGTAATAAATATATTGTTTGCAGTTTGCTTATTCACATGTGTTCTGTGATTTGTTTTAGAAGCTTTGTAGTATTGTCAATTTGGTCAGTAGTTTGCTGGAACTTCATTGGTCCTCTTTGAGAAGATGAGGACAAATTTCACCCGTCTATCCAATGGCCATCCAAAGATAATATATACACCTTAAGCTGGGCTGTGAGCATGTTCTTTCACATTCTGCAATAAAATTTATCTTGCTCTGGAGATTTAACTCAGGAAATAGTTTCTTAAGCCCCCACCTGCTCTTTTATTCTGCTCTTCACAATTTCCTGGGGCAAGACATGTTCCTTTGTTAGAAAAAGATGAACCAAAATCAGAATTGAAAGCTCTTTTTTACCTATTTCTTTTTGCAGAAATTGTATTGTCTCTCTTTTATTTTGAACATAACTGAAAAAACCTTGATTGCTCTCCTTATCATTTATCAACCATAGTTTATTCTTTCATTTTAGCTTCTTTAACGTTTGCATGTATGCACACACACACACAGTCCATATTACATACATATGGACTGAAGGAAAAAGAAAGCTCTAGTTAGAAATCATCAACAGATGGCAGTATTGACAAGCTCTGTTGATTAATATCTGTTCTTTCAATTGGCGGGAAGTTGCCCTGAAAAAGGTTGTTTATTGTTAATGGAAGCCTGCAGTGAGTATTCACCAGCATGCTTCAACAAATGCACTGTAATTGAGTTTTTTTGACTGCTGAAGGACTCCTCCAATTGAAACTCATAAGATGACAGTGTTGACGTAAGTAATGTGCATAATTGGGCCAAAAATGTAAAGGTGATGAACCAAAAGAACAGATTCATATAATTAAGAATGATGATCAGTTTTATATGGGAAAGGTTGAGAAATTGATCAAGGATGATCAATGGATCTCTCAGAGGAAAATGGCTGTCAGCTTTAGCATTTCATAGGAATACATGGGTCACATTATTGATGTTTTTCAATATCAGAAGGTTTGTGCAAAATAGGTTTTTGCATGCTGATGGCAGAGACGATAGCTTCAAGAGCTGAAATTTGTCAACAATTGTCATAACAAATGTTATGAAAATGAAGTTAAGCAATTTCTTCATAACTTCATGATTGCTGATGAAACATGAGCTCGTTATAATACTTACTACTTTGAAAAAATAATTAGGCAGAATTCAGAAGCAAATTGAAATGTTGTACCAACATGACAATTAAAATTTCTCTAAGCCATCCAAGAAATAGTCATAAACTTGGATTTCACTGTCTTACCCCATCTACCACATTTTCCAGATTTGGATCTATGCTAGTTCCATTTTCCCCCAAAATGGAAAGAATACACATTTAACTCAAATGAAGTAGTAGAAAAGACTACCAGGGCTTGGTTGAAGAGTCAAAATGTGGAGTTGTTTTGTGATGCATTTAATAAACTTGCCTGTTATTGGCAGAAATATAGTGAATGATAGTGATTACATGGAGAGGTAACAAAAAAGCTTATTTCAAGGACCAGTGTTAGAATATTCCTATTTAAGCTAAAGTTATGGATGTGGAAATTGTGGAGATTGGAAGTATTACTTTTCATTGAACTCTTGTTTCATATTTATATAACATTTATATGCTTTCATTCAACCCTTGTTTTATATGGAGAGGGAGGGAGAGAGAGAGAGAGAGAGAGAGAGAGAGAGAGAGAGAGAGAGAGAGAGAGAGAGAGAGAGAGAGATCAAGTTAGTGTAAACTGTTAGTGACCATACAGATTTTCTCCATGAAAATCTATCTGTCCCTAACCTGAGATTCACACACAAGTACGATCAAATGTTAAATTAAATTAATATTTATAAATTTAAATTATCAAAAGTAGAGAGAATTTGTCCTAGTTTTCAAACTGCCAGTGGGTTATTTGGTTTACTTGAAAGGTGATGGTAACAGCATTCTACCTCAGGTGATTGGAAATTTGGTGACAAAATGAAACTGGACTACTAGAAACAATAAATAAGTAAAGGCAGTGGAAAAGGAAGCTCAGAAAGAAAGGAAAAAGTAATTTAAAATAAAACAAGTCCCTACTGACCTATAAAACAGTAACATTTGGGTTACAAGACAGAAGCTTTCCTGATTCTTGTATTATAGCAATGTGGATAGCAGGAGAGAAGTAAAAGGTACTAGAACTAATGCAAAGTACTCAGTTAGTTGAAGAGATGGTCTTCCTCTTTAAAGAGGTAATCAGATCTCTCCTGAGGCTAAGCTAAAGAAATAATGAAAGCACATTGCTCCTCCAAAATAGGAGAATTTAAGTTGACATGGGGAGAAAAACTGCTTTTGAACTGAAGCAAGAAAATGCAAAACATGGTGGCTCTCAGAATGACAGACGGATTGATAGAGGATGGTGTTGTCTCTTTCTATACCTCCAGAATTGGTTGTCAACCAGTTCTAATGATGAGGTAAGAGGAAAGTTAGAATTTCTAGAGATTAGCCAGCTGGATGCTCCAGTTACAATGGTTACAAGCTTTTCAATAATCCTGCCTCATTAATTCTTGCATTTGGGAAAGTCCTAGGAATCAGTGTGCAAATACCATGCTAAGTAGAATGGACGGTCTGTCACTGTATCCTAGGCTAGTCTTGCTGCCTGCCAACTTTAAGTACAGGGCCATGATTTGAGCTAGGGAGAAACCTGATTATGTTTCTAACCTTATGGCTGGTATGGCACATTTTCACCTAAAATAATTATCAGGATCTACAGAGGCAGAAATTGAGGCCCAAAAGAAACACTCTTTCCTTCCTGTATTTACCTTGTATAAGACAGCTAGACTTCAGAAGTTCCAAATTACCCACTTTTCATCTTTTCCATTTAATATCTCTTTCCATTTTGAATTGTGTTATACTGTATATCACATAAAAATGTGGGGAATCTTCACATATATCATGACCTAATAAGTGGCTCTGATTTTTTATATTCAGCTGTTGACTCATATTTTTCACTGGGGTATTCCATTCCTGTCATTGCCAACTTCTTACTATAAATATTTTGTTAGCAAAATATTTTGCTGGTACAGGACAAGAAAAAAAAAGCTTGAATTTTAATGGGATCTTTGTTGTGCACTAAGATGGTGCCCTGAGAATAAAACTTTCTCTGCTTAGGTCTTTTTTTCTTCTATACCAGAATGGTATATAATCAGTTTGCAAAAGCACTGAACTCATAATTCAGAAAGAAAAATTAAAAATACTGTGGGATAAGAAGTCAATAAATATGTGCTGCTGATATAATAATGCATAGAATTCAAGGAGTATGACCGTGAATGATTTTCATCATCCCCAGTGTAAGGTAGATAAGTTTTCAAATTTATGGTATGCAATTCATCTTTTATTTTAATCTAAAATAATATTGCAAGTATCTAGTTTCTATCTAGTTCAACCTGGTACTAAGGAATACAAATGAGAGTCTGTTTCTGATTTTGCATCCCTTTTACTGAGGAATTGCTCATTCTATATGCTCTTCAGGTTGCATTTTGGGACTAAATCTTACAGAATCCAGTGGAGTTTGTTATAAGAGGACAAACATAGACATAGAACTATTAGATGACTTCTAAACTATTCAACCTTCTATTGGTATGCGTTTATAAAAGATATAAATGTACCTGTATTTGAATCATATTTAGTGAAAAAATATATAAGAACTTCACTTTTGTTCCATTTATCAACATATGCCTTCTATTTGAAGCTTGTTTCATTTTCCACTGGGACTTTATTTTTCCCTAATTTGTACAAATTTGAGAATATTTTTATCATATTTTAATCTTTTTCATGAGATATTCCTTCTTAACCTAAATAGTACAGATTTGCTTTGTCACAATAATTGGTTTCAGGGCAGGGAGAAAATGTTACGACTTGCAATGGAGCTAGGAAAATGTCACATCTATAATCCCTAATGTCAATGATACTTCGAGAAAGATGTCTATGTATTTTGAAGGATTAATTGAAAACAGAACATTCATCTGAAATGAATTGCTTTATCTCAGTTACAGAAGGAAGAAAGAGGCTGCATCATTGTAAATTCTTACTTGCAATAATCCCATGCTAACCTGATTAGATATGTAGAGATTGTTACAAATTTAGAAATGGTCTCTCTTTTTATGGCTGTATAAATATAACTATTATTGTATGCTTGGAGACAGATGGCAAGTCACTGAAGTTTTGATAATTTCTTTATTGATTCATTCTTCTTTCTTTCTTTCTTTCTTTCTTTCTTTCTTTCTTTCTTTCTTTCTTTCTTTCTTTCTTTCTTTCTTTCTTTCTTCCAACAGGTGAGCAATGATGTATGCTAAATGTTTCCCATTTATTATAAATTTAATATTCATTTTGTAGAATATATTTAAAACATTCATGAATTGTTAGTATAACTCCACATATAATTAATAATTTCCAATTACATTACATTAAAATTTAATGCTTAGCACAAACTTTTAGAGAAGCTCCGGCGGCTATATACAAGGGTCACACATAAGACTGACATAAAAGAATGTGCTTTGTGTTGTTGATTATAGTATAGTGATTTTATATACTTTTTTTTGCTTAAGATTCATGGTTTAATGAAAATTCCTGTGGTTCATGTTTAAAGTATCTGGGGAAAGATGTGGAAAAGTATTAATGAACATTAAAATGAATTATTTCTGAAATGTGCTTGTATGAATGCAGATATTATGCAAAATTAAATACTAAAATTCACATTAAGAGAAATATTCACAAATATGAATGAATATGTTTATGCAAACTGTTTTTAAAATGTAAAAACAAAACATTGGAAAAATGTGAGACTGAGGAAATTTCCACAGATGCAGCACCAGAGAAAAACTTGCAAAGGCAATACTGCAATATTTCTTCTGGAATGCCAGAGGAGAGTTTCACATTGGCTAGAAAAGACAGGCCATGGCTTCTCAAATTTCCCCCTTCCCCCACGTGGAGGTACTTTGCTGCTGTTCCTTCATCAGTGAAACTCCTTATACCCTGTTTTGATGCAAAGCAAATGGAAAAGGAAAGAAAGGGCAGGAGAGCTTGTTACCGACTGGAAGGTCAATTTTTACATTTTCCAAATAGTCAGGGGGAAGAACAGCTGGTCAGTTCAGGAGACTGCACAGGAGGTAGCAGCAAAGACACTCTTGTGGTGGAACAAGTGCAATTCTCAGAGTTGACAGTGATGAAAATGATGACAATGGGGAAGTACCTATGGCATCCCATTCATTGGTCCCTAAAAATGATTCCACAGGTCTCCATTTACAGACCTCACTCAAATTTGGATTTTTGTTTTTGTTTTGCAAAAGACGTGGCAAATTTACACCACCTGATGAAGAGAGATGGGAGAAATCCTCAGACATAATCTAAAATTGACAGCTCCATCCTTCCCAACAAATAATGCACATTAAGTGAAATGAGATAAGACAATTCAAGCACTTTAAACTGCTTTTGTGTCCAGCTTAACCAATATTTTATTACTTGCTAAAAGTGCTGCATCTAATAGCTGATTAACATCTGCCTTCCAAAGAATACGATGGGTCTGATTCAGCACCTCATGGGAAAAAAGATGCTGTTACTGAACTATATAATTACTAGTGTGGCAGAGAACTACTGTCACCTGGGCAATTGTTCTCTACTCTTCTGAATTGGTGTGACAAATGCGATTCCTTGATTTCATTCTTAACTACAGGAAAACAATATACCATAAGTGTGAAAGGAGTTATTTGCAAGAGATTGAAATGAAGAAATAAAAAGTTCTTCCTGTTAGAAATAAATGGAAAGATTGTCTTTAACATATATTTAGAAGAAATGTGCAGCCATTGTTGAATTGGGGAACAGATGGTTAGTTGTTCAAGTATTTCCCATATAGCTAGCTGAGCTCTATGCCTAAATATTGTAATTTAAATCCCACTAGAAAATAAGGAGAAAACTAAACTTAAAAAAGAATGTTTTCCTATGTCTCTCTTATCATCTATTATTAAGAGATCTTCATAGAACTTTTTGTAGTTTAATTGGTATTTTCCTATCCTGGAAAATATGATGTATTCTAACCTTGGCTATTTCATTATTCATTCTAGTCTGCAATCAATTTAGGCAAGTGTTGAGGAATTGGCAATGTAGCTGTTCTCCTTGTTATTACATCCTTGTTTTGCTAACTTCTTGAGCTGTTGAGTCCTTTCCAATTATGCTGCATTTCAAGTTGCATCATTAGCCTTTCTTATTCCATTCCAAACTTGATGCTTGTGTTCTATTTTGTCATTCTTATAGCCTTATCTAAATCTATTTATGACCTTACTTATATATACATATTATAATACTGAGCCATTATTGTTTTTTGTAAATTAATACATTTCTGTTCTACTTGCAGAAATTAGCTGTTATCTGACACTTCAACCATTTGCTACATTAAACCACATATATTATGGTACTATATCAAAGCAGACAATCTTTTTGAAGGCAAAACGTGCACTTTTAATTTCCCTTTTTAAGGCTACCAAGGGGCATAAGCACAGGGAAAGTAAGAGTACATTTGAGAGGAATTAATTTAAAATATTAAATGCAGCACAAGTTTAACACACTATTCTTGTCAATATTTTGTCCCAAACTGTGTACTTACTCAAAGCACTTTGAACCACACTTACAGGTAATTTCAAGCTTCTTCTTCCCAAATTGCTCAGAAATAGCTTGCGGTAGACACTTAAAGCAAGAATTGAATGAGATAAGGCAGGATGCAAGAACAGATGAAACACTGTGAATTCAGAATTTCTATCTAACTTTCTATTAATAAAGCGAATAAGAAGATTCTCAATTAGATCTCTTGTCAATGATTGTTCTGTATCTGGCCAGATTCAATAGTTGCTTGAATAACAGGCTATTGCTGAAATTGCAAATATGTGCATATATTTTCATGATTTTATACTTTCCAGGGAACCATGTTTCTCAAAAGCAGACTTGATGTTGTTGAGAAATGTAGTTTGGTAGTGTCCATAACTCACCAGTTACTCAAGCCTGTAATACATTAAGATTAACCTGTCCAAATAATGCCTTCCAGATATGCCAGATTCAAGTTCCATAATCCTCAGTCACATACTTATTAGATGTGTATAGTTCTACACATACGTGAGCATAAAGCCTTGGTTTCAGGCTTTATCAAATGTTTTAGAACTTATACTGCAGTCTTTAAACATTCAATAGTTTTATCACATTTTAATCCACATTTTAATGTATTCTGTAGAGCTTTACCTTATTAAGATTGCCTTAAGAACTATTATGCTCCTTTGTTTTTCCCAGTGAATTATATTGAGATCTAAAATTTATTCCAGGATTGTATCTAGAGGGTAAATCTGTATGTTTAATATTCTTAGATAAAACGGCTGTTTTATTTCTATTGAAAATTCTATTGACTTGCTATTGTCTGCTTACAAAGGCTGCTGCTACATGTCAGCTAGCATCAGGATTGCTTGAATAGAAGAGTAGGTAGGAACAGATGAAATCCGGTAGGAATAGATGAGATCTGGGCCACAAAAACTGTTCTTTGAAGGACTTTATGACAAATGTACTTTTTTCTCATTATTGTGAATTTATGTAAAGAATAAATTTTATTTATTTCTTCCAGTTGAATGAATCTTTTAATATTCATCATAGCTGTTGACATTTAAAAACATTCTATTCCAGATGTATGAGCATAAACTGGACTAAAGTTGTTCTCTGTGGAGCAAACCAACCATAATCAATTCCTTTTTGGCCAGAACACCAACACAGAACTTCAAATTTTTAAATTTTTTTATCTTTTTTAAAAACTTGCTTTTAAAAGCTGCAAAGGACTTTACAAGTTAAAAATCGCACACTGAACTGGAACTGAAATTCTAGTGGTAATTCATGCACTGGCTGTTAAATTAGTGTTATCTTATACTGCATTTTATACCAACAGTATTTTTCAGGTTGTTTGGAAATATTAACAGTGCTCTTCAATTTGTAGTGTTGCAAGCAGAGACACTGTGATGCAGGCTTCAAGTTCAGTTAAGGCTGTGGCTGTTGCACCTGCACCTGCCTAACACAGCCAAAGCTCATGCCTAAAGAAAAGGTGGAGCTCTTCTAGAGGGTGTCTTTACCTTTTAGTAGATATGCAGATGATACCACTCTAATGGCAGAAAGTGAAGAAGAACTAAAGAGCCTCTTGTTGCGGGTGAAGAAGGAGAGTGCAAAACTTGGGTTGAAACTTAACATTAAGAAAACCAAGATCATGGCATCTGGCCCTCTCAATTCCTGGCAAATAGATGGGGAAGAAATGGAGGTAGTGACAGATTTTATTTTCCTGGGCTCCAAGATCACTGCAGATGGGGACTGTAGCCAAGAAATTAAAAGACGCTTGCTCCTGGGGAGGAAAGCCATGGCAAATCTAGACAGCACACTAAAAAGCAGAGACATCACCCTGTCAACAAAAGTGCGTATACTCAAGGCTATGGTCTTCCCAGTTGCAATGTATGGCAGTGAAAGTTGGACCATAAGAAAGGCTGAGCGCCAAAGAATTGAGGCCTTTGAACTATGGTGCTGGAGAAGACTCCTGCGAGTCCCTTGGACTGCAAGGCGATCAAACTGGTCAGTCCTAGAGGAGATCAATCCTGACTGCTCTTTAGAAGGCCAGATCCTGAAGCTAAAACTCAAATACTTTGGCCACCTAATGAGAAGGAAGGACTCACTGGAGAAGAGCCTAATGCTGGGAAAGATCAAGGGCAATAGAAGAAGGGGACGACAGAGAATGAGGTGGCTGGATGGAGTCACTGAAGCAGTAGGCGTGAGCTTAAATGGACTCCAGAAGATGGTAGAGGACAGGAAGGCTTGGAGGAATGTTGTCCATAGGGTCGCGATGGGTCGGACACGACTTCGCAGCTAACAACAACAACAACAACAACAAATATGCTTCTCTCCCTTGCAGGGAACCTGTGAACCTGCTGCCAATTCTTATATTTCCAAAGGAAGCTCTCCCATTGCTGCTTTGCCTAGCAAGCTTTTATAAAACTTTCCATTTCAAACAGCACCGGTATAATTAATTTGCAGCCACACCAGTCTTTTATAAATATTCTTTCTTAAGTTCTGCTTTTTAAGAGTTCTCCCATGAGTGCTCTTTAAGCCTGCCTTAGAGCCCTACTGGAAATCCCATACTTTTGTTTTAAGAGTTGAGGATAAATTCTATTTGCGTCATTGTACTCATTGTTGAATATACACTGGAGTATTTTCCTTTATTACTTTACATCTTCTGTAACTCAGCTCTAGCAATGAAAACAGTACAGACATTAATATCTGACCCCGAGGGCATGTATTTTTCATTTATATTGCAACAGCAGCTTTAAAATGTGCTGATTGTTTTATAAATATTAGCTAACATTTTTCACACTAACCAGAATGTGTTTACTTTCCATCATTAAAGGTGTTTCAAGAAAAATAAGACCATGAAAGGATGCTTACATGAAACAGATCCCCAAGAATTCTCTTCCCCTGTTACTTAAATAAATGGATCATGTTCCAACTAGTCATCCAATGGCTGAGATTCTAGTCTTCTGGCTGCTACAAAGAAGGCAGGGAAAGAAGCATTTTTCTCTCTGCTTCCTGTAGAATTGCATGCTTGCATGTTTGATTAGAGGGAATAGAAAGAACAGAAGCAAGGCAGGAATCCACACTGATGTGAATACAGACAAGTCAAGGGCCCATATCCACCCTTAACCATTTTTGTCACTTTTTCATGCTTTCTGTAGTTGTAGAGCAGGGGTGTCAAACTGCCGGCACACGAGCCAGATGCATCATGCCGAAACCACCCCATTGCCGGCAATGGAGAAAAAGTTGGGATACGTCGTGACATGTCACATGACATTGCGAGTTTGACACCCCTGTTGTAGAGAGTAAAAACAGAAATGGCTGTGGTTATGAAGCAAAAGCTGGGCCTCTCTAGGATGTGGGCTTTGCTGTACATGGGGAGGGTTATTTACTTTGGGATCTTCTTCTCCAAGTAGAATGTCATGGTTCCAACAGACAGAGACAAATAAAGCAGAACTCTGAGGTTTGAAAATTCCTTAAAGAACATGTTTATTAGTTATCAGCACTGTCAAAAGTGAAATCAAGTCTGAATTGAGTTGACATAGAATACACCCATCCAACATGGACTAGCAGGGTCTGGATCTTCCAGATGTCCATGCTTTTTAACTGTCTTAATTGTATATTGTAGGACACCCAGTGTCTTTTGGAATGAGTGGTCATAATAGATTTAATATATAAAATAAATACAAAATGTACAAGTGATCAGGGAGAATATTTTCTCAAAGGTAGACCCCTTGCTTTGGAACAGGCAGCTTCCTGAAATCGTGTTGATCCCACCTTTGTGTAAGTCATTTAGAATCCTTAGAGTAAGCAGTATTCAAATACTTGTTATACACAAATAAGCAAACCCTCCAGTTAGCTGCTCAGACAACATGGACTTTGTTTAAGCTGGGGCTAAATTTAATCACTTTAGGGGTAATTAAATGGTCCAATTAACCTGGGTTTTCTCTATGCACAACATGTTAATGCTTCCCCATGATCCAATTAAAAATATCATGGAAATAAGGTCGACATTAACTACATAATGCCCTCTTTTCATGTCAGATGTTATCTTCCATGTGTACTCTGTCATTGACATCAAAGTGGATATGACATGTACTTAGCAAAGGAAGATGCAATTTTTAATTGCATGGATAGGCAGCATAGAATTTCATAATCGTTTTCATTTAGGATTTCATTTTAGATTTTTTCTTGGAAGTGAGAAGTTCTGCATAAAAGAAAACAGAATGACTGAGAATAAAATAACAACATGGGAATCTTTTTACATGTGTAATGGAATATTTGTACTTTATATATAGAGAAGGAATAATCCTATATGTGGTAGAATTTAGGCAAAGTTTGTTAGCAAATTGTGATTAATGATGTCAAATTCCAAAGCTGTATACCAGTTTCAATTCAGTAGAAAACTTTAGGTGGTAAGAAAATTACTTGCACCTGAATTTTGAATTCAGATTGAGCTTTAAATTTATTAATGTATTACGTACGTAGCAGTACCTGATGCTACTCCATTCCTGTAGGCAGCTTTAATCCTTAGAAAAGGGATTAAGAATACCACAGAATTGTAATAACAGCACCCTCTATGAAGAGCAAGTCAGATCTTACCTCTCCCAGATGCTGTGTCAAAAAGAGTTGTTTTATCAGCTCTGCAGAAACTGTCCATTTGTGCAAGGGCAACGTGTTCTTTCCATTAAGAAGGATCAGTTAGAATTGCCTCAGGAACAGTTAATTTAACAAGCTTTTCCTGATTTCACTGAATGGGCAGATCCACGTCTAAGAAGGTGGTCATGAAAATATCCAGGCTGTCAACCCTGTAGGGTTTTGCTGATAATCAGCATCTTAAATTGTAATCTGGTAATTGGCTGGCAGACATTGCAGCTCTTGAAGCAGAGGTATTGCTTTGCCTGATTTAGATTCTCCTACATAACTACTTGGAAAGCTGAAGGATGTGACAATGAACTGTCTTCAAGGACAGCCTTGTGATAGTCCATCTATTACTGTGTGCAGTGCTTCCTGATCCAGAAAACAAAGCAACTGGCACACTAGATGTAGTTATGCAAAGACTCTCCTGCTTGGCCTCCACCTGGTATCTAAGAAGGAGATTGTGAACCAGCTCCAGATAGAGGAGTGTAACTCAACCCAAGATATAGATGGAACATTTGGATTCACAAGACTTTTGTATCTGCAACCACTACATCTTGCCATGGTTCAATCCATGACTCTTTTCCTCTTCAGATCCTAGCAATCTCCAAGCATCTGGTCAAGACTTTTACCATCCCAGGACAGAGATGAAGAACATCAGCTCATTGTTGATACCTCACTTGGTATCAATGAATTACTTCACTGAGTAGCTTCCTATAGATGTTGAATAGTAGGGGAAAGGACAAGCCCTGTGGCAACTCAGCACATTTGAGAGCTTGACCTCTCTACTACCACTGATTGGTACTTGGTGCTCAGGAAGGGAAAAAAAACACTATAACACAATGTCATATTCCCAACCCTCATAACATATCCCCAAAGGAAAACGTGGTTAATGGTATTAAAGGCTTCTGACAAATCCAGAAAATCCAGGAGAATATTGTTTAAATATTGGATCAAACGATAGTTTCTTGAGGTACCAATTGGTGATGTACCACCAATTTTTCCAAGGCTGAGTGTAAATGCCCCATTCTTAGGGATGTATTGACCTACACTCTCATACTCTATTTTAACCAGTCAGGAGAAAAAAATGATGCAATACATAGGTAACCAGTTTATAGGATTCACTTCCTCTGGACTCATAAGCTGAAACTGATCATATCTAATTTTGCATGTTGGTACTTCTGTCACCTCACTTGGCCAGATTGGCTGGCATCCAAGTCTGATGATGATGATATGAACTGTTTCTTTCCAGCATCTGTAAAGATACTGTGTCTTACTTATTTAAACTATGCTTTTTGCAAATAATGACATATTAGTCATGTTCATACAATATTCATAACATACTCATACATTCATATGGAGATAGATCCTCTAGCAGCACAAAATTATTTAAGTGGGTCATACCATGATTTTGAGGAAGGCAAAGAGAAATCTCATATAAGCCCATTTTTTTAGAAATACTGACAAGCGGTAAGGGGCATGGTTGGGTATAGCAGGCAATCAATGTTAGGGAGGTTTATTCTTGGCTGTCAAAACTTTCCACTGGTTCTGTAATAGAGGACTTCAGTTTTTGCTTTAGAAGTACCCCTCTCAGACTGAACAGATGAGGCTAACTTAACACAAAATAAAGAGAGGGGGGAGAGGCAAGCAGCATTTTGTCATGCACATTTGAGAACAAAATTGTAACATGATGGTTTTACTATCTAATTCATTGCGGCACAATCAATTTATCACAGTCAATTATTTTCCAGTAAACAGTGTCTATTCCTAGAGCAATATAAAACAACTCTTTGTGAAGTTTTATTGGGAAATTTTTGGCCAGCTTCAGTGCTAAGGCAATTCACTACAAATCATTTTTCGCATATTAAATTAAGTGAAGATCACAGTTCTGATTTATGTTAAATTTGCAGCAGAATCAATTTTTCTCTCTGTGTGTCTCTCTGTCTCTCTCTCTCTGTGTGTGTGTGTGATATGTTCTTATTCCACGGTAACAATATCTGGGCTGGAAAAAGTCAGAATGAACTCTAGATGACAGCAAAAGATGAGCTTTCTACTTATCTGGATTTTTGCAACCACATAAGGCTAGTGCCACAGGATCTAGAGAATTATTAGTTCATACTTATTTGAAAGATGGAGTAGCTATCCGAAATAGAATATATGTTCTTTAAAATGAAAGCTGCAGTTGCAGTCATATGATCTTCACTTTCAACATACCCTGAGAACATGGAAAGGAAGCTAATACTGGAAAGCTAATCAGGATTAGTCAAATTCATTACAGAATGAGAGGCTGATAAGGTTGAAATTTATTCATTTACTTTGTCATCCACAGCAATCAAGGAATTTTTAGCAGCTTACAATATCCTCCAGGACCTTATATTAATATAATTTTGAATATTCCTGACTTTAGCATTATGGATCACTTAATACTTAATTGATAGTAGGTGTCTAAAAGAAAAAAAATAAAGAGAATGGAGTAGCAAGTTCAAGCCAATTATAAAATTGAGGAAAACTAGGAAATAAACAATATTGCATGAAAGAAAAAGAAATGAAGTTACAAGAAGAACTATAGAAACTTCAAACATGTAAATAAAAAAACCTTGCATATTGTTCTTCATCCAAGGTTAGAATAATTCTAAAACATTGTTTTATACATCTATCCATGATTTAACGAATAAGCCTAAAACGTAAACTAGATGGCTTGGACTACAAAGGTTGGTGCAGCACAAATGAGGGAAGAGCTGTAATATAATATGAGTGGGGTCATGGAATAGTGTTCATTTTTTGTGTTTTTGTGTTTTCCAAGAGAGGCATTCTTTTCATTTTTAAAACTATATTAACCCAATGTTCTAACACCACTTACAATGAGAGCCCCATCAACCTCTGCACAGCACATAAACAGTCAGGCTGCAAAAAATGATATGTCTAGGATCCATTTGGGAGAAGTTTTAAGATTTAAGGAAAAACTGTATATTCTAGACCTTAACTCCTTCCTTACCAAAATACTGAAATGGCTTAAATTTGAGGCCCTTTCCAGACTAGGGTTTATGTAGGGGGCACAAAATGGATGTAGATGTGCTGCACATTTTCTTGGGCATGTTACTTTGAAGAAAAATAGGTTGAATTAGACATACAGAAAATAATAAAAAAGGATCTGAATCCTTAGCTAGAATAGAATTGTAAAATGGGGAAAATAAGGATCAGGGATGGCACAACTTGAGAAGATTGATGTTGCCAACTAAAAAGAAAAAAAGGTAAAGTGAATTTTTTTTCAGCAGGTTGAATTTATATGATGATCTGACATCCAAGGAGAAGAGTGAAGACAATAGAGGCAGACAATAGATTAATAGAGGCAGAGAGGAAGGAAACAGGGATATCACATTACACCCTTGGTTCAAGTTTATGCAGCCACTGTTGTGATTATCTTTTAAGATTGGCCAATCTATAGTTACATCTTTTGAAATAAATATGTATCCATTGAACATGTGTTCAACAGACAAACTAGAATGAGATTCTGATCTTTCTGTTTTTTCTATTTACTCTACAAATGTCAGATTTACATAAAACATTTCATTTGTAATATAAACACATGAGTTAACAGAAGTGATAAATGCTAATTTAATGTCAGCTAGGGAACCATAAATAAGCATATGAAAAGCCTGGGTTTTGATACTGTAGCTAAGCTCACACCTAAAGAGGATTGTAGAGATGTAATTTCTGATATAGAGATAATGCTTTTGACAGCAGTTTTATATGTATATACTAGACAACCTTGAACTGTAGGTCATCATTTCAGAGATATTTTCCTCCCTAAAATGAAAATCAGAATGATCATGGGCAGACAAAATATCAGTAGAAGCGAGAGCAACTTCTGACATTCTATTGTTATCCCCATTGACTTTCTTTATAGGAAGATGGCAGTCCCTTCCTTCCTTCCTTCCTCCCTCTCCTCTCCTCCCTTCCCTTCCCTTCCCTTCCCTTCCCTTCCCTTCCCTTCCCTTCCCTTCCCAGCAGGCAGGTCAGTGACTCTCTCCCTCCTTCCCAAATTCTCAGGGCTTGTTGAAAGTGAAGATTATATGACTGCAACTAACTATGGCAGTGCCATAGTAGCACTGAAAGCAGCAGCAAAATGATGTTGAGGTGGTTTAAAAATTCCCCAAATTTCATAGGAGTAATGTGTCCTGGCATTCTGTAAGTTAGCCACTTGATTTCAAATTTAATTGGTATTTTGAGTATCCCACAAGGACAGATCATTTAGATAAAATCTCAAGTAGCAAACACCACCTGCTGCCGGCGTCAACTCCCCTCCGCCCTGTGCGTTCCCACAGAGAGGGCCTCCTCAGGGTGCCTCCGGTCAGAGAATGTCGACTGGTGGCCCCCAGGGGGAGGGCCTTCTCTGTGGGCGCTCCGGCACTTTGGAATCAACTGCCGGTGGAGCTCCGGATGACATCAGACCTCCGAACCTTCCGTCGCGGCCTGAAGACCCATTTATTCGAATTAGCTGGTCTGGCCTGATGGGGGAAATATGGGTTTTTAAAATAGTTGTTTTTATTATTGTATTATTGTTTTTATTTGGGCATTGGTTTAATCTTATTTTAACTTTTGTATCGTAATTATATATGCCCTGTGAACCGCCCTGAGTCCCCAGGGAGAAGGGCGGTATATAAATTAAATAAAACCTAAACCTAAACCTAAACCTTTTCTGTAGACATATAAATTCTGCCACTCTGTTTAAGCTGTACATGAGATTGCATGATAAAATAAAATATTCAATTTAAATTGTACTCATTGTTAAAAATCAGCATCTCAGTCCTTTTAAATAAGATGATATAGGTTAACACTGATACATAAGTTAAATTGCATTTGACAGTGGAACATTGAGTACTTCAGGTTTTACAGAAGTATTATACTATAATTTCTCTTTGCCTGTGGGTTTATATATTTGTTTTTTATACTATTTGTTTCTAATGTAGATTTTTTTGTATCTGTTGGTTTTATCTGACAGTTGTTTTGATGAAATAGGCAGCTATACAGACCCAATCAATAAATAAAAATCATAACTAAATTGCATGAGAAAATATCAAATACATTAAGTCTCTTGATGACACTGGTATCATCAAGAAAGTTTTAGCCCTCAGTCTTCCCATAGATGAATGAAGGCAGTCAGCAGCCTTTCCCCCTCACCATGGAATTACTTTATTTCATGAAAGCTGAAGTATTTTCTTCTGCACTATTCATTTACTTCAGTATTAAGCCTCCCAGCAGTATGCATATGCAAGTGTCAAGCACACAAAACCTAAAGCAACACAAGACCTTCCAAAGCCTTAGTCATAGCCTGCAGAATATTTCCAAAAGTTTCCATTGGATTTTAATTTTTAATATAATGAAAGGGAAGTATAGTAAAAATGTGGGGAACAATCATACTGCTTATATGATTTAAATAAAATTACATATAGTTTTTGTATGTTTCCCACCAGATTCTTGGCTCTGGTAAATCACTCAAAATCCAAGTAAAACTTTCAGTCCAAAAATGTTGCACATTCGCAGTTTCTTAGAAGGGCTATATAGGATCAAACATTTTACTTTAATGATACCTTTGCTCACTCTCTCATCTAAAATTTGCAAACTCAAGATTCAATTTTAAATATCAGCAGGTCAGAAAACTCCTTTAAAATAGTGTATTCTTTCTTTTACAGCACTGATCACCAAACCTTATTATTACATTAGACCTACTGAAATGCATTTGACTAAATTAAACTTTTTCATTCCTTTTCCTGGAAACATATTATTTCTTTTCTTTCTATTCATGATACTGCCTTTTATTTATGCACTAAATAGAACCAGTCTATCTCCCTAAAAGTGTTCTCATTTCCAAATGATATGCTTGTATCAGTTCAAGGCAAAGTTATGCTGCCACCACTTCAAGTTTTACTGTGTTCTGTGATTTGTTCTGGCTCCTGGTGAGTAAGGGAGGCACTTATCAGTATGCCTGGCAGGAACTCACCATTAAAGCCAACCTAGACAAAACAGAGATAAATGTATTGAATGTATTCTTTGTTGTTGCTCAAGGAGGCACGTTATTTCCAGGGTGTTCTCAGAATCAAGTTGAAATGCTGGTTTTGACTTACAGAGCCATGCAGCCTGGGATCGATGTATCTGAAGCATCTCTTTTGCCAGGATAGATCGTTCTATGACCTCAAACATGTTCCTGCCTTCAGAGCTTAGAATAGATGGGAAGAGAACAGCATACAAATGCTTGAAATGAAAAGGTTATCTTCTTTTAGGATATGAGAATAGGTTAGAGCAAAATTTAGCAATGGAATGTAGTATAATGTTCAATATTACTATGTGTAATGGTATTTAGATCTGTTGGCACTTTAACAATGCTTTTTTAAAAAATGGATAATAGCATTTATTATAGAAATTCCTTTATTTCAACAGCATCTTAAAGCTTATATACATACACTATGTTTAAATGATAGTTTTCCTTCCTTCCTTCCTTCCTGAATTTTTTTAAAAAATAACTGTGAAGAAGCAAAAATGCATTATCCTCAACCTACCTTCTTTGCTCATTTTCTCCTCTCATGGAATTTCTTTTCTTGTTGATTTACCTATACAATGAAGTCTTGTCATCAAATCCTTTTGTAAAATAATATGAGTGCTGATGTTTGAAGCTCTGGTGGCAGTCTGGACTTTTGATGGCTTCCAACAGCATAATGTGTCTTGATTAACTAATAGTTAATAAAGGAAGGTAATGTGTGTCACGATTCTTGAAATTCCTGTCAGGTTTTTATCAGCTTTGCAGATGTGCCTTCAAACCTAACCTTTTCTTCATATTACAATGAATGTTCAATTTCACTGCTTAAATTATTTTTTGCCACCCTTGGAAGAAAGTGCTCTGTTCATTCAGAACCCCCCTCCTCTCAAAAAGTCACCTTTCCACGGAAATTTTGCAAGGCACAGATTCACTTAAGTTTTTCAGAATTGCAAGCCAAATCAGTTCCTATAATTTCAAGTCAATTAATAGAACTAGGTAGAACAAATATATTTTTAAACAAGTGACTAAAGAAAAATGATGTTATTGTGGCTGTACATTTTTGTTATGCTTTAACATAAAGATTTTCCAGGTTTCTTTTTTTAAACACTAGTTTAAAAGTCCCAGGAAGCCAAGCAGCTGCTAAAGAAGAGTATTATTCACAGTAGTCTTCTTTGTAGCTCTTTGCTTTTTCCCCCTAAAAATAGAAAGTGAACCAAAGACATTTATTTCTTAGAGTTGCAAATAACAGGCTTGGCAACAACTCACCCCAGCTCTTTTTGCTGCCAAACTACCTTCTGAACTATGGCCGTTCTCTAAAGGGCAGGTTTATTGAAAGGAAAACAAGGATATTATTGCATGTATTTGCTGGGCTTTCATTCTGATTATGTCCTCTTTTGTTGTTGTTAATACAGGATTAACTAATTGAGAATTTTATCCATGTTGTATAGCCAAATCTTGCCAAATCAGGTCTACTTGCTGGATTTACTAATACTTTCTGGCTCTATTTGTACAATATGTTTAACTGTTGGGATAGTTAAATATGTCATGCAAACAACAAAATTAATTAATTGCCAATCAACTCAGAAAGGTTTAGATTTAGATCCAAATTGATCCAGTCCTCTTTGGAATTAAGCAAACTTATCTGGGTTAACCAAGTCTGGGTTCCACGTCTACAGCTGAAATGAACTCCAGCCTGTAGTTTTGATTTACAACCCCTCTCTGCAGACCCAGAGTAGGGGTAGAAAAATAAAACACAGAGTGGGATGAGTAGGTCACACAAGCTCCAAATCTATCTATGGTAGCACTAATTCCAAATATACCATCATTTTTTTCTTTCATGCCAGCAGAATTTCTTTGTTTAATAAGGCAGAAAGTGAAAAGGAAAATGATGGCATTCTCTTGTAGCAGAGAACAAGTAATGGTTCTTAAAAATGGAGGCAGGTTTACAGTAGAGAAAAATAATAAAGATGGTTAGTCCCCCAGGATGCTTCCTATCACACCAGCTCAAATCTGTGTTCATTTTCTGGACTAGTGGACTAGGACTGGGATTGCAGACCATCTATTGGCTATAAGAGTATTTCCTTTTTATTTATTTTTAAAATTAAAAGAATATTAATTTTTAAAAATGCTAGGCTGCAAATCTGTGAGCACACTACTTCTGGCAAATAATACATTTTATACTGCTGACTTAAATGTTATCAATGTATAGTTTCCCCTTAGCTGTCCTAACATGTTAGGTGACTCTTTCCTTCCAGAGAACAGAAATTTAAATGCTTTCCTATTTAAAATTGCTATAGCACTGAATTCTTCACTTTAAAAAAACTCAACCAACCAACCAGCTAATCAGCCAAAAAAATAGCCCTATTCAGAGGTAGCTTTTTAGCTAATTATTTCCCAGTTTGGCGTAATTCCTTAACTGCTTGAAAACCTGTTGCCATAAAAATATGGCTCTTCATAAATGCATTTAGGGACCAATAAGACCATGCTACTCCTAAATGATGAATTGATTATTTGTTGAGTTTTGTTTTTAATCTTATTGTTTCAACACTATAAAGTTCTCAGAGTCTCTGGAAAAAGAACAACATATAAGTTGTAGTAATAAACAAACAATGGACACGACTGATCACCACTACTGATGATGTTGAGGGGTTCTTGGTGCTCTCTGAGCTTGGTTGTTTTTCATGCAGATCTTTCATTACCCACATTAGGTAACATCATCAGTGCTAGATATGCTAGAACATCATCAGACAGGACTAGAACATCATCAGACTAGCACTGATGATGTTACCTAGTTTGTGTAATGAAACATCTGCAAAAAAACACCAAGCTCAGAGGCCTCCAAGGACCCCTCATTGCAACCCTGAGCTACAAATATTCTCCTTTATTGGTATTTATGATGTTGTGAGATCCACATAATAATTGGAAGGAAGCGTCAATATAGGGCAAATTTCATAGGATAAAAAAGGTGGTAGAATGAACTTAACTCTTTAATTTGCTGGTACAAATTAAAGCTGACGATCCAGATAGTATAGTAAAAACATTTTCTTTACTTTGCTCACTGCACACTTGCCATACTAAGAATGTGTAACTCGGATACCATTCTACCACTTTGCCATTATAAATGTGAAACATGGATTGTGTAGGTTAGAATTAAATTGCATTGTGAAGTTTTCATATTTTTTTGTAAGTTTTGTACAAATGTTTCCTGACATTATTTCAAAGGTTCAGGGAAAATTATTTCAGGACTTCTTTTAGGGTAAAATATTTGAGAAAGACTGCTCTAAATAATATAGAAAACCAACATACAGGCTACATTCAGAAATACTATGCAGGAAACATTTAGACTATATATTTCTGATACATTAAGATTCTAGGAATTATTTTGAAATCAGCTTTCTTGATCTTTGGGTAGGCCTCTTTCTCATTCTTTTAAAAGCAAGAGAAAAGAAAAAAAAAGAATAAGATAGCATTATGCATCTCTATAACTGCCATCTTAAAATAAAAAGTAATCACATTTAATTGCAATTGGACTATTGAATATTTAGGATCAGGTTATAAAAACCTTTATTGTAAAATTCTCTTAAATTTCCTTTGAATCAGAATGATCTTACCACAATTAAATCTGTCTAGATCACACCCATTTTCTTCAAAAATCATTATCTCACCTCAGTTTCCACATTGAAAACCATGATCATTAAGCAGAGCTTCTCTTGAACAATAGCGAGGGCTGCAAACTAATGTCCATACATGTTCTCAGCAATATCTGCTATGGATTTCTACTCCATGCTGTTTTCTGGACAACCCAAGATGCAATATGTAAAGTAATATAATGCTGTTGTCTAGAGGGGAAAAAAGTGTTTCATTACTGCCTTTTCTCTTTCTTTTTACTATCAATGGCAATGGGAATTAGCTGCTGGAAACTCCAGATAAACAGCTCATTAATAGTTCATTGGGTCCAAGATGCAGTCCAGGGACCTCAGATATTGTGTGAAGCTAATATGTATGGTCTGTACTGAATGTAAAAATTAAAACATGCTAAAAATCTGGTGAGGTAATCAAACCACATGTTGCTGGTGATATAGCTTGAGATCCAATAATTTTGGTATTCTTGTGCCAAAACTTTTCATTTTTTCTTGAAGTGTAAGAAGGAGGGAATATAAAAGTATAACTTAAAATGATAAGCAACTATGATCGTTCTATTAACTAATAGGGTATCAAGGTGGCTTTTTTAGAAATGTATGAGAAGTTAATGGACATAAAATATCATGGATGAACTGGGAATAATCTTTGAAAAGTGTAAAGCATAAATATCCTTTTCAGTTCAATCGCGGCCTTTGTTCACTAAGCCTGAGATGAGCTAAATAGTTTATCTGAACTATTGTTGCATACTGCAGTTTTATCACTTCTGCATAATGATCAGACAAAAATAGTCAGTTCAAACTTTGTTTTCACTGACATCCAATATATAAAGCTCTACGGACTGCTCAGCAACATTTTCTTTTCTACTGTTAAGTGAACTGAATCTCACTGGGCTTCGTGCTAGGAAAAGAAAATGAAGTAGTATAACATAGGTCAAATGATGAGTCAGCCACATTGTATAGGCTTCCAAAGGTTTATCTGGAAGTAAATATGTAATGTTCAACTGACTGCAGCCCAGATTAGAGTTGAACTGCTCTGGCAGCTGTCACCACTACTAATGGGAAGGGATTCAGTTCATCTAAAGCAGAATTTTAACGTATTAATCTCAATTAAGCTCAAATATTTCTCATTAGACTATACTAGAAATCTCCTTATATCCGATGCTGCAAATGAAAGCTATCTGAGCATGTTCTAACTAGTAAGTCCACACAACCTAGTTACTCTGAAAAGAACATTCCCGCTAGATGAAGTAGAACTTTCTGCCAATAATATTGTATAACCATCTGGCTCTAACTGAAGAGAAATATGAAGTGATTTCTGCACATAGAAATTTGTATATGTAAAGCTTGTGTAAAACTACTTTTGAAGTAACTATATTTGATAGCTGCTGATGCAGCAAATAAAAGCCTAAGGAACATTCTAGGCAATGCAGGATTTTAGATATGCATTATGAACTGACTGATTAAAAACTGGTTTTAATCTCATGTGTGAAAATATTCTATGTTAATCGCTCCAGGCATACATCAAGAATTGGAGGGCACAGGGATATATGATGCTATAGCTTTAACTCTAACAGCCCTTTCCTAAAAGATCATCTTAAGAATCTGCTGTGATTGATCAGTTCATTCTTTGTGTGCTGTGCTTGTGATCTATAAATATTGTGAGATACTGTAGGGTTATATATTCACAGTTGAATTAATACTTTTTCTATGATATAGTCAAGATTTATACTAAATTCTGAGAGCAAGATTCAAGTTAGTGAGTTAGTAGCACTGATATATCAGGACACATTCCAAGGACAGGGTCCCCCCCACTTCCATTACATCCTACATTTGATATTTTAAAACTGAGAGGGGAAAATTTTGCTTACTAATTCAGTGTCACAGGAACATATTGCAATCCAAATGTGAATATGCTGCAAATAAAGGATTTAATGCAATGTACATAAATTTTATATAAATGCAAATTTATCATGCTGGACAACTGAAATCTTTGCTAGATAAGAGTTGGCGCTGTCATTATAAAATGAAAAAAGTAAAGTATCTTTATGAAATTTCTCTGTGATCCTTGATAAATCTTATTTGTAAAGCAATCAATATGAGATATTGGTAGTAATATAAATGTATTTATCAAGTTAACACTTAATCAGGCAGCAATCAACAGGCCTCCATCCTGTCTCATTTTAAAGTTATCCATAGAGATGCCACCTATCTCAGCAAGGTTACAGGGCGCCACCTAGGGTTATGCAAAAGACCTTGATTTTTTCCCCCTTAAGAGTTGGATTTAAATTTAAAGATTAATATAAATACAATAGATAGCTCTAGTGCAGGGGTAGGCAACCTCGGCTCTTTTATGACTCATGGACTTCAACTCCGGAGAATTCCTGAGTCAGCATAGTCCATGAGCCATAAAAAAACCGAGGTTGCCTACCCCTGCTCTAGTGGAATGCCTTGTCTTCAGAAAAAGGTTTCATGAAGTAATGAAAGGTTTGAAGAAAAAAACTGTTTTGTCAAGAATCAGGTTCTTGCCAGGTGCCTGGCAGAGGGTTCTGATCTATAAACATTGTGAGATTTTGAGCCTCTCAGCACAGGGTTGAGTGCTCAGCAGCAATTTGTACCCAGAGCCTTTGAGTATCTCAATTGCTTGAACTCTCCTTACTCATTAGTGTGTTTATTATCTCTGGATCTTCAAAGGACCAGTTGTCTGGCACCTAGCATTGGCTGACACGTGGCAAAATAGAAATGTGTGTATAATAGGTCTTTTGATTGTTTCTATGTTACACCATAACTATCTTAAATAATTTTTATTTGATCAAAAGAAAAACAACCTCTTAAAATTAAGATGTCACAACGGAGAGTTTTACAAGAAATCACAGGTAAAAGTAAAGTAAAGTAAAAACAGTTCAAATGACCTATGTCCATGGAATGCTTTTTAAGTCAGGTCACAACACAATTTAGCAATTTTAAACTTGTCAGTATTTTTTAAAAGGTTTTTCCCAAAAGTCATGTTGGCTAGTAAGTATTGACACTGAAGGACATTAATTAACCCTGGTTAGTTTAAGCCTTATTTTAGCAGACATTTTCTACTGTTCTATTACCAGAAAATGAAGAGATAAAATAAGATATTTGAAGAGGCCAAAATGTCTGTAAAGGACTTTGTTGCTTTGGAGGCAGATCAAGCAGAGACTTGACAGGTTAATACTGTAGGTGAGCAAGAAGTAGAGCACAAGGGAGATTGTCCATTGTTGATTGCAAAATACACCTGGTACACCCTCTAATCATGCACTGCACTGAGTTTCTTCTAAAACAAGTAAAGTTAAGCAGGCAAAATGGAATGCCTATTAACTCAGGTCTATGTTATCTATAGTTCATGAGTTTTTTGAATTACCTTGTTGACATATAACTTGAACTGTCTGGTATATAGCAGGATCTCCATTGTTGTCTATATACTAGAGCTCCTTAAATTCCTTTCATTTACCTAAACTCATATGAGAATTGTGCTGCTTTCATATATAACAAGAGTAAAAACTGCTATTGTCATGGTTCTTACAGATGAAACTCTTCAAAAGAACTTCGAGGCATTGTTTACCTTAAAGAATCTTTTATTCGAGAAACAAAGTATTAGCACTACATAGCTGAAACCAAAAACTAATTTCCTCTCCCCTGGATACAAAGTAACTAAGCAAAATTCCCTCCTCCAATAAACAGTCATAAATTACATTCCCCAATTAGCTTGAAGTGCAGCTTTCTCCCCAGCTCTCCAGCCTGCCAAAACTCTGTCAACTCTGGGCCCAATGACCTTGGGTTCCCACGGCTGAGTTATTATTGCTATGACTAGCTGGAGTCTCATCCACATTCCCCCTCCAAGTATCAACTAACTCTAATAGCAATAGAGGAAAATGGTTGTATTTCCATCTGTTGTCAAAGTAAAAACATCTGATTTTAGCAGCGTTGACAGCTATACAACCAACTGCTGTTTGTTTGCTCAACAATAAATCCCATCAAATTCAGTGGAACATATTCCCATGTGCCTGCCTTTCAGCCTAAGGCTCTGAGGCTAAGTCTTCATGTACCTGAGACTCACAATAAGCATCATTAAGTGCAGTGCAACATACTCCTGAACAAAAATACAATATGTAGTGCTGCTGAACCCATAGCTAAATATTCAGTTCTTTATTGCTTTCTCTGAATTTTAATATTCTCTGAATGGAAAGCAACTCATAGCACAGAACCTTCTGTTTCCTAACTCTGCAGCTCATTATATTGTTATTCATTTGGTAAATCTTCTGAACATTGTGGGTTGCGTCTTATAGGGCTATATGTGATCTTCTGCTTCTGCATCCTGCTCAGTGCATGGCATGAGGATCAAATTCTGCCCTCTCTAGTTTCCCAGTAAGCAGCCTATTCCTGTTTTCCCATTTATTTAAAATCATGCTCTTCCCTACTTTCAGTGGCTTCAGGCTATCCTGCCCTTCTCCGAAGACTCAGGGCGGCTTTACAAGCTTAGCAGTAGCCTTCGTTCTATGTATATGCCTGCTTATTAGGGCTTTCACACACCCCCTAAGCGGCATTATTACAAAGTCAGCTTAATTGCCCCCAACAATCTGTGTCCTCATTTTACCTACCTCGGAAAGATGGAAGGCTGAGTCAACCTTGAGCCTGGTGGGATGCGAACCTGAACTAATTGCAGGCAGCTGGTGTTACTTAAGGAGGCATTAGCCCACTGCTCCACCAAGGCTCTTTTTTTGAATATTGAATATTTATATATCATATACAAGCTGATTTTCTTTTGTCTGCCACTCTTACAATCATATAAAGCAGAGAATAATTTATCTCATTTTACAAACAGGGAATCAAAGGTCTCAAAGGTCAGCCTTCCTGATTCACCTGAAGAATTAATGGTTAAGTTTGCATATGACTCCAAAAATCTATAATGAAACCAGACTCCAATGAGTATGGATTGGGAAGCTGTCTATCATTGAAGGACTTTTCCAAGTTGATCTGAATGTTGCTCAGAGATCTGCTGCAGACTTTACATATGTATTTTCTGGCACATAAATAGTTATCTCAGCATCTTTGTTTATCAACAAACATTTTCAAAGGTTATTAAATAGCAAAGTCTTGGTGTTGCCTCAAGAAGATAGCAGCTAAAGAAAACCAAGGAGCTATAGAAAGTGTAGGCAAAAAACACAAGTGAGAAGAAATTATTTTACTATTTCTAATGCTTTATGTTTTCTGTTTTATTAAAGGAAAGCGTGGACCTGGGAGAGATCATGTTTTCCCTTTGTTACCTGCCGACTGCAGGTCGCCTCACTCTAACAGTCATTAAATGCAGGAATCTCAAAGCAATGGACATAACTGGATACTCAGGTAGATGTTTCCTTTCTCTGAACAAGGTAGTTGTATTTGATTTCTGTGATGTTTCTGTGACACTATTACTCCTTTAAGAGTCAAGGGAATTTCCTATATATTACTATATGGATTGATTTGTTTGATGCTGATGAAATTATTCCTGGGATAATAATAATAATAATAATAATAATAATAATAATAATAATAATAATAATAATAATAATAATAATAATAATAATAATAATAATAATAATAATAATAATAATTTAATTTCTATACCGCCCTTCTCCCGAAGGACTCAGGGCAGTGTACAGGGCAAATACAGTAAAATACAATGTACAAAAGTTAAAAAACAATTAAATAATACAGCCCAATTCCAATAAAATTAATACAGTTAATATTAAAATACCCCAACCCTTCAGACCAGGCCGGCTTGTTCAAATAAGTATGTTTTTAGGTCATGTCGGAAGGAGCGAAGGTTGGGAGCCGTCCGGAGCTCCACCGGTAAACGGTTCCAAAGGTCTGGCACACCCACAGAGAATGCCCTCCCCCTGGAGGCCGCCAGTTGATACTCTTTGACCGATGGCACCCTAAGGAGGCCCTCTCTGTGGGAGTGCACTGGACGAAGGGAAGTCGATGCCAGCAGCAGGTGCTCCCGTAAGTAATCCAGACCCATGCCATTTAGGGCTTTATAGGTCATTACCAGCACCTTGAATCTTACCCGGAGGGCAACAGGAAGCCAATGCAGCTTGCGGAGTAGAGGTGTTACATGGGAGTATTGGGAAACCCCCACCACCACTCGCGCGGCTGCATTCTGCACCAGCTGAAGCCTCCAAGTAGTCCTCAAGGGCAGCCCCATGTAGAGAGCATTGCAGTAGTCCAAACAAGAGGTCACGAGCGCATGAGTGACTGCGCGCAAGGCATCCCAGTCCAGATAGGGCCTCAACTGACGCACCAGGCGAACCTGGGCGAAGGCCCCCCTAGTCACAGCTCCTATATGATCTTCCAAAGAGAGCTGTGAGTCTAGGAGGACACCCAAGTTGCGAGCCCTATCTACGGGGGGGGGGGAATATCTCACCCCCCATGATTAGAGATGGAATAATCTGAATTTCCCGAGATGCCGGCACGCACAGCCACTCAGTCTTGTCAGGGTTGAGCCAAAGCCTGTTCCTCCCCATCCAGACCCGAACCGCCTCCAGGCAACGGGACATCACATCAAGGGCATCACTGGTTTGGGGTACAGATGAAGAGCTTGGTATCATCAGCATATTGATGATTCCCAACCCCCAAACCACGAATGATCTCACCCAGTGGCTTCATATAGATGTTGAACAAGAGAGGCAAGAGGACCGACCCCTGAGGAACTCGAGAGGCCAACACCGACTGCGAGCATCCCAGAAGGTAGGAGGAGAACCACTGAAGAATAGTGCCTCCCACTCCCAACCCCCTGAGAAGCCGCAGCAAGATACCATGGTCGATATAAATATATAAATATAAATATAAATATTTTCCAGAAACATGCAGAAAATAGTGGTATGCATAAATAGGCTACTTAGTGCTATTTGATTGGAAATCAAGTATTTTCCATAAAAGTCTAAGAAACACACACACACACACACACACACACACACACACACCCCTATTAATCAAACAATTTTCCTTAGGACTCAAATTTGCCTAATTTATATGTGCACACACCACTTCTGTGCTTTCTCATTAAGGTGCATGGCCAACATGAAAAAGAGATTGATTTGGTCTAAGTTTCTGATAGCCTTTCAAGGTAGTCCAGACAAGAAGCACAATTCTTACACTAACAGAATCTTGCAAGAAAAGAAAGAAGTTCTCCCCTTGCCTCATTTTACTTTTCTGAAAACTGGGGAGGGTCCCTTCTATATCACTTCCCATGCATCCTCTCCTTATGTGGACTGAGATAATTTTTTAATTCCCTATTGTACAGCCTGTGGCTCTTCCTTCTGTTTCCCAAGGACATTTCCACATGCCATTATAGGTTTAGATTAGGTTCAGTTTCCATAAATTTTCAAACAGATTTCTCTTCTCAGTCATATGGGTCAGAGATTGAGAGAACTGGTGCCAAAAGAACCGCAAAGGAAAAAGTTCAGCCAGGCTTCCATTAGGCTTCCATTAGAACCACTGAAGAACTGTGCCTCCCACTCCCAACCCCCTGAGACGCCGCAGCAAGATACCATGGTCAATGGTATCAAAAGCCGCTGAGAGGTCTAACAGGACTAGGACAGAGGAACAACCCTTGTCCCGAGCCCACCAGAGATCATTCACCAGCACGACCAGTGCCATCTACGTGCTGTACCTGGGCCTGAAACCCAATTGGTACGGGTCCAGATAATCAGCTTCCTCCAAGAACAAAGGAAGCTGATGCGCCACCACGCTCTCAACAACCTTCGTGAGAAAGCGAAGGTTGGAGACCGGACGAAAGTTATTTAATACAGCTGGGTCCAGGGCAGGCTTCTTGAGGAGGGGTCTCACCACCGCCTCCTTCAAGGTGGCGGGAAAACTACCCTCACTCAAAGAAGCAGTTATCACTGCCTGGAACCAGCCTCGTGTCCCATCCCGGGCTGCATAAACCAGCCAGGAGGGGCACGGATCCAATAAACATGTGGTGGAGCTCAGCTTCCCCATGATCCTATCCACATCTTCAGGAGTCACAGGATCAAACTCCTCCCAGATAATATCGACAAGACTGCCCTCGTCCTCATCGTCAGACTCTGCCCAGTCGGAGTCCAAACCTGTCCGAATCCGAGTGATTTTGTCCATCAGATGTTGACTAAACTCCTCGGCACGACCCTGCAAGGGCTCCTCCCTCACCTCCTGCAAGGGCTCCTCCCTCACCTCCTGATTAAGGAGGGAGCGGGTCACCCTAAACAGGGCGGCCGGGCGATTATCTGTGGACGCGATGAGGGTGGCAAAGTGATTAGACCTTGCCGTCCTCATCGCCGCAAGATAAGATCTTGTAAAAGACCTTAGTCGCAACCGGTCGGATTCAGATCGGCAGTATCTCCAACAGCTCTCTAGGCCCGACGCTTCATCTCCCGGAGCTCCATGGAAAACCATGGAGCCCATTGGGATCTGCACCGGGTCAGGGGCCACATGGGTACAACTCGGTCGAGTGCCTCCGTGGCTGCCTTTTCCCAGGCTTCCACTAGGGCATCAGCTGAGCTGTGAGCAAAGGAGGCAGGTGGGGACCAAAGCGCCGCCTGGAACCGCTCAGGGTCCATTAAGCGCCTAGGGCGGAACCATCTCATTGGTTCAACAACCCCATGACGGGGAGTGGCAAAACGGAAGACCAACCACAGGAGATGATGATCGGTCCATGACAGGGGCGTGACAATTGGGGAACCCCCACCTAGATCATCTAACCACTGTCCAGATAGAAAAATCAAATTGAGCGTGTGACCCCCCCATGAGTTGGACCCTGAATAACTTGCATCAGGTCCATGGCTGTCATGGAAGCCATGAACTCCCGAGCTAACTCAGATGATCCCCCCAGGGATGGTAGATTAAAGTCACCCAAAACCATTAGTTTGGGGAACTCAATCACCAGCCCTGAGAGGATGTCGATGTCATGCCGCAGGACCGACACTTTGCGGTTCAGAATTTGCAGGTCACTCTCGGATGATTCCCTCTGCAACCGGCACACTTTTGGACAGTTTCTCTGTAGGTGCAGTCAGTACATTTGGTGCATTTGTTGGCCATTGTGGACTTCCGCTGGCTTACATTGTTTCTTTTTTTTTGAAAATTTTTAAAATACAGTTTTCCTTTAAAAAACCCCCCTTCCCCCTCCCTGCTCCCCCCCTACCTCCCCCCAACCGCCCTCCCTCCTCCCCTCCCTCCACCCCCCCCTCCCCCCGACTTCCCAGAGCTAAATATAAGGTATATATATATAAAAAGGCAATCATAAACAACCATATACTAACAACTATAAATTCTAAAATCCATCACTCTCTAGCTTATGTAGGATAAGACACACCTTAACAATATTAAATATATATAAGAAACTAGAATAAAAAAAGAAAAAAAAACGAAAGAAGACTTATTCGAATGCTACATAAAACTTCTTAACCCTATACTTGTTCTGGATAAACTCAATCCATTTTCTCCATTCCATAATATAACGTTCTTGCGAATGATCTTTCAAATAGGCCGAAATCTTCGCCATCTCTGCCAGGTCGGAAACCTTTAAAGTCCACTCTTCTATGGTCGGCAGTTCCTCTTTCTTCCAATATTGGCCTATCAAAAGTCTTGCCGCCGTAATTAAGTTCAACATCAGCTTGGTGTCCACAACTGTAGCATCTGCAATTATTCCCAACAAAAAAAGTTGCGACAAAACTTTATCCTCTGTTTAAAAATCTTCTGCATATTCCACCAGACTTTTATCCAAAAAGCCTTAACCTTCTTACATGTCCACCATATGTGAAAATATGTTGCATCTTCATCACCACACCTCCAACATTTAGGCTGATAATTCGGATACATACTTGCAAGCTTTTTAGGATCTAGATGCCATCTATAAAACATTTTGTAAAAATTTTCTCTTAGATTTTGAGCTTGAGTAAATTTTACGTTCCTCACCCAAATCTTTTCCCACGTGTCCATTGTAATAACTTCCTGGATGTTTTGGGCCCATTTAATCATACAATCCTTAACAAGCTCTGTTTCCGAGTCAATCTCTATCAATGCAAGATATATCCGTTTAATATGTGCTGGTCCCTGATTTCTAATCTGCTTTATCAAATTTTCATCAGTCATTGTAAATCCATTTTTCTGGTCTTCTTTCCACCTGGCCTGTAATTGAATATATTGAAACCAAGTTTGAACAACCTTCTCTTCTCGCAAGAGGCTATATGATTTCAAACACCAAACATTCCTTTCCAAGCTTAAAATTTCCTTGTACGTAGTCACATCATGTTTGAAACCAGCATGTATATTTTCTATTGCGTGTTTTGGAATTGCCCACAATGGTATCTTGCTGCTTAGCTTATGTCTATACTTCTTCCAGACTCTCAGCAATGCCTGTCTTAAAATATGCATCCTAAACACAGTATCTACCTTCTTATCATACAACAAATATGCATGCCAGCCAAACAACAAATCATGGCCCTCAAGATTTAATAACCTCAATTGCGTCAAATTAATCCAGTCGCTTATTCCTACTAATGCAGCAGCTTCATAATATAATTTAAAATTAGGCAATTTAAGGCCACCTCTCTCACGAGTATCCTGCATAATCTTAAGTTTAACTCGTGGCTTTTTCCCTGCCCACACAAATTTATTGATACCACGCTGCCATTCCTCCAAATTAGAATCTTTCTTAAGAATCGGTATCATTTGAAACAAAAATAAAAATTTGGGCAGGATATTCATTTTCACTGCTGCAATCCGTCCCAACAAAGACAATTGCAATTTTTGCCAACTCTCCAATTCTTTTTGAATTTTCCCCCATAGTTTTTCATAATTATTTTTATATAGCTTTGTATTAGAGGGCGACAAAATCACCCCCAGATATTTAACCCTCTTAACAATCTCAAATCCAGTTAATCCTTCTAAGAGAGCCTTCTGTGAAACTGTCATATTTCTAGCCAAAATTTTAGTTTTCTGTGTATTTACTTTAAATCCAGAAACCTTCCCATATTGTGTTATTATCTCCATCAGGTCCACAACAGAGTTCTCTGGCTGGGTCACTATAACAACCAGATCATCTGCAAATGCTCTCAATCTATAGTCCTGATCTCCAACTTGTATCCCCTTAATTTTTTCCGAGCTCCGAATCTTAACCAATAGTATCTCTAATGTTAACACAAATAACAAGGGCGATAACGGACACCCTTGCCTTGTGCCCTTCTCAATATTACATGCTGCTGTCAGGCTATTGTTAACTATGATTCGGGCAGTTTGTTTTTGATATAATGCCCTAATCGGCTGTAAAAAATTTTCCCCAAAATCCATTTTATCTAAAACTTTCAACAAAAATTGCCAATTCAATTGATCAAAGGCCTTTTCAGCATCTAAAAAGATTAGCGCTGCAGAGATCTGGTTGTGCCTTTCCAAAAACTCTAACACATCAACTATATGTCTCACATTATTTTTCATTTGCCTACCACTAATAAACCCCGTTTGATCCCCATGAATCACCTGTTGCAGAACCCTCATCAGTCTATTAGCCAAAACCTTAGCAAATATCTTATAATCTGTATTTAAAAGCGATATCGGTCTATAATTTTTAACTTGAGTAGCATCCTGGTCTTCCTTCGGAATCAAAGAGATAAAAGCTGTTCTCCAAGACGGTGGCACCTTTCCCCCCCTCTGGATTGTCTGAAACAGTTCCTTTAACGGCTTTATCATCTCAAATTGTAGATTTTTATAATAGGCCGCAGTCAAGCCATCCGTGCCTGGTGCTTTATCCACCTTCAGTTCCTTAATTGCTGTAAGAATTTCTTCTTCTGTAATCAGTTGATTAATCCCCTCTTTTTGTACTTGCGTAAGAACTGGGATGCTAGCATTCTCCAAGTATATATCAATATCTTTTACATTAATTTCCTCTTTAGTATATAATTTCGAATAAAAATCCACAAAAGCATCCTTAATAAGATTCTGTTGAAACACAACCCTTCCTTTATACTCAATCTTATCTATATTAGAGGCCCTTTGTTTCTTCCTCAGTCTATAAGCTAACCATCTGCCTGGTTTATTAGCGTTGCAAAAAGTATTGTGCCTAGCAAACCGCAGATTGGTTGCCACTTGATCTGCCATTAATTTATCAAATTGTCCTCTTAGCAGTCTAATAGCCTCCTTGACCTTCACATCCTCTGGATTCAAAATCAAAGCCTTTTCTTTTTCCTTTATTTCATTCTCCAGTTCTTTCCTTCTAATTTCCACTGCACGTCTATGTCTATTATTCATATATATCAACACCCCTCTCATATAGGCCTTGCTAGCATCCCAAACCATGTCCATAGAGGTACCCTTATTCATATTAATCTCAAAAAAGTCCTTCATCCGCTGTTTGCATTCTTCCACATTTCTCTGATTTCTAAACAAATTCTCATTTACGCGCCACGAGCGCCTGTCTCTTTTCTCCTTATCAATCTCCAACCAAACTGGACTGTGGTCAGAAATAGTTCTTGCACAAATCCTCACCTTTTTAGTTCTCAAAAAAAAAACATTAGTCAACAAAATAAAATCAATCCTCGAAAAAGATTGGTGTCTATCAGAATAAAAAGTATAATCCTTCTCCTGCAAGTGTCTCTCACGCCAAATATCTCGCAATTCCAGGTCATCCTTCATTTCAAAAAAAGATTTAGGCAGTCTAGCATGACTTGGAATGCGCTTAAAAGCTCCAGCCGCTGGCTTACATTGTTGTCACGCTGCGTTTGATGTCTCCCTTGCTTTTGCTGTAATGCATCGATTTCAGCCTCCTCCAACGCGTCCCCGCTTCCGCCGTTCGCAGCCTCTCTGAAATGGATGGAACCACCTGGGCTGCTGGGTCAGACTTGATGGATCGAGTTGACTGCCCCACTGGTGGCTTCGCTGGCCAAGATCTCATCCTGAGCATCTTGGAATGTGATAGTCTGTCGGGCATATAGTCGCTGCTGCAGCCGTTTGTCCCAGAGCCCATACACCATGCGATCTCGCAGCCTTTCTTCTAGGTTGCTAAAATTGCACAGGCAAGCAGCTTCCCACAGGGCTGCGATGAATTCTAAAGCCGACTCACCTGGCCGTTGGCACTGCTGGTCGAACTGACCTCACCAAGCCAGTTCAGATATTCACGGCTTAAAATGGTTGTTCAGCTTCTCTACGATGTCCTTGTACGACACGGTCTTGATCGCCATCGGCGTGCACAGGTTAACGGCCACATTGTGGATCGCTGGGCCACTCAAACAGGTCAGAGTTGTGGCTTTTTGAACATCGTCGGTGATGTGGTTAGCCCACAGGAACGCTTCTACCTGGCTGAGGTGAGAAGCCCATCTCTCAGGGTGGCGAGTGTCGAATGGCGGAACCTGTCCAAATTTCGCCATGGTGTGTCCTGTTCCTCCATTCTGACCACAAGCGCTCGCTTGGCCGGCTGTAGATGGTTCAGGGAAAGATGCTTCTTTCCTCCGATCCTTAGTGACTTCAGCTCCTCAGGAGAAACAGGATCTCATCCTCGTCGCCACTATTGTGTAGTGGGTTCTCGACCGCATGGCAATACGATGGACAAAGGGTTCAGCATAACAGCTCTTTATTGGTGGAAGTACTGAACAGAACAATAGGGGTTACCTGTGCCCCTTATATACCTGGCCAGGTACGCTCATGGCCAATCCCTTTATCTGGTTTTTCCGCCGAGCGCTAGCCAGCCAATCCTGTCACAGTACAGCGCCACCTGGTGGTGTCAGTGAGCCGCTGCTTGTGTTCATTCATCCTCATACATAACACCATGTCCAAAGTCTCTCTGACTTGCACAGTACACTTTTGTTATAGCAAAGGAGCAATGGCTGGGTAATGGTTTCAAACTGTGGACAACCTATATTATCCGGTAAGCCCTACAGTTCATAAAATTCATGGAGTATATAATTATGTCCTTATTTTTAAAATATTTTTCCTGTTCTTCGCTGAAACTTTTTTTTAAAAAAAATAAGTACTACAGTAGAAGCTCTGGTCTGTAGATATGCCCCATGAATTAAAGGGAAAATTGATATAATTCTCTTTGAGAAATTTCTACATGTAAATACCTGATTCAGTGTCATAAATATGTTTAATGGCCTCAGCTTCCAGATGTTAGTGTTTGCATTTTCCTGACAAATATATAATCTATTATAGCAATAACCATGAAGCTGTTTGAGCAGACAGATATTTCTTCTCAGCTGGCATTTGATGCATTTAGAATAACTGAGAATTGATGTTTCAGAGTGAGAAAACTGTTCACTATTTCTACAGAGGCACACTTTGTTTATATATATATATATATATCCACTCATCTTATACTAGGGGTAGGCAACCTTGGCTCTTTTATGACTCGTGGACTTCAATTCCCAGAATTCCTGAGCCAGCCATGGGAAACATGTTGCAGTAATCCAAACAGGAAGTGACCAAGACATGAATTACTGTGAACAAGGTCTCCCAGTCCAGGAAGTAATTATAATTATCGGCACTGCCAAATCCATAGCAAAATTCTCTTGCATTCATGTTGCAATGGCTATCTATCTATCTATCTATCTATCTATCTATCTATCTATCTATCTATCTTTTATCAAGCACATTTATATGGCCGGTCATCTCACGCAAAGTGACTCTGGTTGGCATAGAACAATTAAACAAAACAATAAATACATAAAAACAATTATTAAAAACAGTCAATATTTAAAATGCAACCATCAGATAGAGGAAGGAGTGAATTAAGTAGAACAATAGAGCCACCTTAGAATATCCTTGGCCCCTTGAGACCCTGATGACAAAGCCAGGGCTTGAGGGACTTAAGTACTTTTAACAGGGATGAAGCTAAATTCAGAAAGAATTTATGAGTCGGTTTAGTAAGCTATTGTTGCCCTGTTTTCTCTTTTCTTCTTTTCTTCTTTCCCCTGCTGAAAAATAAAACATTTAAATTACTTTTCATGAAAACAGTTCATTGACATACTGCTTTATAACAAAAGTGATTTTGAAAAGATGCACATAGCAAAAGAGCTAAGGGACGCCTATAAATCAAAGATGTTGTATATAAGTATACAACAATAGATGTTGTATAGAAGTATCTAGTATGAAGATGAGCAAAACATAAATAAGTGCATGGGAAAAAAGGCTGTTTGGGGCCTGGATTTATGGCCACCAAGTCACTCATAAATGAAAAAGGAGGAGACATACTGTACTTAAAAACATATGATATCTAGGCTGGTGGTCAGTCCATTTAAATTTTAGTAGAAAAAAATGTCTTGGTTAATCTTTTCTATTATCTCAAATACTTTAATTAAGTATACAACCTCCACTGGATTTTTGGAAAAAGAGAGGAGAACTGGGATTACATTTTAAAACTGACAAGCCAAGCTTTTCCTGTCACATAGATAGAAGATAATAGTTGCAACTGAGCTACAGTATACTCTTAATGAATTTTAAAAATCTAGAAAAGCTGAGAAAACATTTCCAACAGTAAATTACAAGCAGAATCTGAACCACATTCTTGAAGTGTTTGATGCTCTTATCCAACCTCTGACTAATATCATTCAGTTCTCCTTTCTCTTTATAGCAATTTTCACTCCTTTCAACAATCAGCTAGCATGCCATAATCACTAAGCGTAGCCATTTTTCAGAAGAACACTTTCAGGATTTCTCCTTATTTTTTAACTTTCTTTTAACATTTTCTGCAAACCCTCTAACCAGTTTCTTTTTCCTTTTCATTTTAATTAACGATAGCATATCTGCACAATTTAAAAAAGTTATGAAAAGAGGTCTATATTGTCAAGCTTTAATTCCTGACCATTTTTCACTTTTTCTGCCCAGATCATAATATATATATGTGTGTATGTGTGTGTGTGTGTATTTGTGTGTGTGTGTATATATGTATTTCATATATATATATTTCATATATATATGCCTACAAGGAATTCTACTTTTGTAGGCTCCTAGATAATTTTGCACCTAGATAATTTTGACTGATTTCATTTACAAAAAAATGTTACCAAAAAAGGCGAAATGAATGTGGCAATGAAATTATATAGAGTTGAGCTTGACTCAGAAGAGCAGTCTGAAACTGCAAGTTTGTCACCATAATTCTGATTTCTTCTGTCCATATGTTTATTATCCAATTTTAGGCATGCGCAGAGAACTCCCTTAATTATTGGGAGACTAGAAAGTGTTATCTCATCCCTTTTCTTTTTCCCCGTTTACCAGATCCGTACGTCAAAGTATCTTTGCTCTGTGATGGAAGGAGACTGAAAAAGAAGAAAACCACTATAAAAAGAAATACACTTAATCCTACCTATAATGAGGCAATAATTTTTGATATTCCTCCTGAGAACATGGATCAAGTCAGTCTGCTTATATCAGTTATGGATTATGACCGGTAAGTGAGAGTCTTAGCAATCTCTAAATACCATCTGAGTCATTTTCCCCCATTCACATTTCATGGTATGATTTGTTTGATTACATATACTTTGTCCTCAGGAAAATTGTATACCTTGTTTCTCTGTTATTGAGCTGGTGAACATATTTCTGGGTTTCCATTGTTTCTGATAAGAACATGTTTAGATTTCTCCATAGAGAAAACAATGGAAATATTGTCATTCTGCCAGAATTCTTAGTTACAGTAAAGGCCTTTCAAAATTGACATGTAGGCAAATCTCAGAGAAAGGATAAGTTCCAACTAGGATATCTCTTACACCATGATTGCAGATTGAACAAAGTCACTGTCCTTGATTTACCTAGGTTTTGACTTTGGGGGTGGCATGTTGGAATTCTTTTTGTTACATTTTTTAATTTGTCAGGGTTAATTCCTTCCACAGAATTTCTAATACTAGGAAAAAATGGATCCCTGTAATTACACACCCACTTCAGTTTGGATTCTGAATTTATTTCAGTTTACTGACATGGAGTTTTTAGCAGCATGTGTTAGGGGCAAGCAAGAGGACTCAGAAACTCATTCTTTACGAGAAACTTGGAATCTCTGTTTTAAAATTGAATATATAATAATTGAACTATGTCTATTACACTAATGCTTATTTGTCTAGCATAATTCTACTGCTTTTTCATAAATCAACCATATTTAAATTGTAAAAATGTAGACAACATTACAATATTGAACATATTCTTGCTTATTCATTGGTTGTCCATATTTTTATAGCCCAGATTTTACAGATTTATACACAAATCTTGTTTTGCTTCTCCGTGTTATTTTTGAATTGGTTTCATAGTTCATTCTTTTCCTAACAACAAAGACCGAGAACTAAGATTGGTTTATACTTCTATGGCTTTTAGAAAGGAAAAGGTAAAGGATTTGGTCTAGAATTAATGCTGAGGAATCATAGATAAATTTGCCCTTATTTGCTGAATATTCAGTGTTCTTGTTTAATGTAATATCTCAATCAGATTAATCTGTGATGAGATATAATTTTTCTTGAGTTTCTCTGTCTCAGCTGCTACTTGAAGAGAGAAACATAGGCATGAAGGAAACCAACTGGTATGGATTCTTTTAGAATGAATATGTTTGGGATATTAATACTGGCTGAATGCCTGTTATGCAGAGATTTAAATACACATTTTTTGCTAGTTGTATTAGATGAATACATGAAGAAATGTTAGGATAGAAGATCAACAGTGGAAAAGTTATAGTACCTACTCACAAGGTATCTTGAGCCTGGTAAGAGAAATAAAGCAATAACAAAATGTGGGAGAACTAGAAAGACTATTTCTATGAATAAGGTTGTTCATTCATAGAAGTAGAGGGAAAGGATTAATGAGCCAATTGACAAAAGAGAATAAAAGTATTAAAAACATATCCTACATGTGATTATTGCTTTCAGGGTTGGCCACAATGAGATTATTGGGGTTTGTCGTGTAGCAAACAATGCTGAGGGACTAGGCCGAGACCACTGGAATGAAATGTTGGCTTATCCACGTAAACCAATTGCACATTGGCATCCACTCGTAGAAGTGAAGAAATCCTTTAAGGAGGTATGTAAAGATTTATATATTTTTTCAATACATGTCCAATAGATACTCTATAAGACTGAAAAGGTGTTTTTTTTTTTGAAAATATTTAATCTGTACATTGAAATTTATAACAAGAATTTATAACAAGCACTATAGCACTATATACAGGATGCAATACATGACACTGAGTTTTTCAATTGATACACTTCCTTAAGCATTAGTTGTAACAGATAATATGCAGCAGCACTGAGTGCTATGTCAGAGCTTAATAAGATATGGTTCCACCATGGTTTATGGAATACAATACAGTTGACTAGATTTGTCCAACAATTCAAATCATCCTCGCCTGCCATGGCTAGGTACATACAATAAGCTAAGCCAAAATCAGAAAAAAACAGTATCATGATCAATGCAATATATAAAGCCAGCAATTGTGACAAATTGCATCAGACTTAGGCCTTCACAACACACAGGTAGCAGTGTGTTGCTCATGACTTTTGAAGCAGAGGCATTGATGAATATAGAGGGGGGGAATGGTGTGGTTCTCTGCAGGAGCAGAGAAACAAATCTGCAACTTCTAAAGCCTTTCCTTTATTAATGAGCTCAAGCCACAAGACAGGGATACCACAAAATCATGTGCTTTGGTGGGAAATTTATAGAAGCAAAAAGAACTCTTGGACAGTTCCTGCTATGTCTGAGATCTGCTGCATGTTAAGCAAAAATTTGATGCAGAGGATTTTTTCTAAATGGGTAATCCAGCTGCAATGAATCCAGCTGCAATGACAAAGACTGCTTTGTCCCAGATGGATATGACATACTAAAACACATGGTAAACTAAAAAGAAGAGAAAGTTCATTGCAATGCTTTGTTTGATCATAGAAAAAGCCACTAAAGTAGAAAATACATCTTGCAGATTTGCAAAAGATATACAGTGCAATATTTAATGGGAGAGCTTTAATTATTATTTTTCAATACAGTGAAATCTTGATTTTACAGTCCATGCAGACAGATTGATTATTTAATCCAAATTTCATTGACATCAATTTCTGTCATCAAGTCCACCAGTTTATAATATTAATCCATTAAATGGATATGAAATCTAAACTGTAAAAACTAAAATGTTTTAGAATGTCTGTTAAATCAAGGTCCATTAAACCAAGCATTTGTTGTAGAACAGGGGTGTCAAACTCGCAACATCACATGACATGTTGCGACGTATTGCAACTTTTTTACCATTGCCGGTAATGGGGTGAGAGTGGTTTTGCTATGATGCATCCAGCCCGAGGTTTGACATCTCTGCTATAGAGGTATTTCTTTTTATACCGAACAATACATATTTTGAGGAAAAGAACTTCTGGACAGAATTAGCCCTATGCTCTTGATCTGAATATTAGGTAATCCTAAATTTAGTTTGAAAAGGGTTCAAGAACTTCAAGGAAGAAATTACTTCCAATTCAACAAGAATTGGTTTAAGCAATCTATTCAAGGCAGGAAGAATCTTATTTATCTGTCCTGGTCAGACAATCAGTAACATTATGAATTTATCAAGCCATCTTATTACCTTAAATCCAGTTTCAAACATACCATATCTGCTTAATTAAAATGGGGAATCTGCAATGATGGAGTCCTATCAGTCTCAGCCAACATGACTAATGATCAGATTTGGAAGACCATATGTTCTCCAGTTGTGCTGTAAATAAACTGCATTTTCTTATTGTATATTCCCTTTCCAATAACATCTAGCTCAAAACAGTTCCTCATAACAAAGAATTTAGAAAATGGCAAAATATGCCTCAATATAATACAGTAATATCATACTAAAAATATAGGATATCAGCAATACAAAATTAATTATTTAATAAACTGTGAGTGCAATTAAAACGCATAATGGTAAAACATAATCAATGTTTACTTCAACTTAACAGCATAATAGAAAATATATTAAAAAGAAGCCTTAAGTCACAAAGCAATCTGATTTGCATGGTAACATAGTAAGTGGAGAGTGGCCTCTGGCTGCTTATAAAAGAAGCTTTGTGCTTGGAAGCAATCTCAGTTTATATAAATCATTTTAAAATTCAGGAAACAAACTGGAAGGCCTTTCCCATCACTTCCCCCCCTCCAATTCCCCATCTCTTCCTGTCATCTGTGAATCTGAGGCTGTTAAAGATCCAACAGGGATAAGAAACCATTGCACTCCTAAAACAAGCACTTCAAATGCATCTATGCAATGTATCCTACCATTATAGTTTGACCCCAAAACATGTTGTTCTTTTCTTTTAGAAGTAGATCAAGCAAGGCAAAAAGAAATTGATGTGAATATTTTCTGAGGGAGGAGTTGGAATCTCCACTGAAGCAGAAACTCATTTAAACAAGATCGAGTTTGCTCATTAAATCAAATACTTATATACTGAATTACCTTACTGCCCCAGGGAACCAAAGATATTTTCCAGATGCCAATCTAAAAAAAAAACCTTGGCTTCCATGGGCTTTGTTTTCTTTTACTGAGGTCCAGCTCTGTAGACTACAAACAACATTTCCAAAACTGCAGCTGCTGTTCATTGTAATTTCCAGAACAATATACTTCAGCCATTTGCTATGAAACATTTCTCTTGCCCTTCTATATTCACCTTCTACTACATAGCTCCCTAAAAGTATAAAATTTGTATTCCAACACATCCAACGGATCCCAAACTGAATTTAGAGGTCAGAGAAGGAGTTGACTAAGTGTTTCAGATTAGATTAGAAAGAGGGGGTCCTTTGATTTCTTTTTCTTTTTTTCGTCCTTACTTTATTAGTTTGTGTTAGCTTTTACCTTCATACATAAAGGTTTTAATTATATGTATCTGTATATGCATATGTTCATATATGTAATATATATGTAAAAATTATCAATCAGAATAGAGCTGGAAGGGATCTTGGAGGTCTTCTAGTCCAACCCCTTGCTCCAGTAGGAGACTCTATACCATTTCAGACAAGTGACTGTTCAGTCTTTTCATAAAAACCACCAGTGATGAAGCCCCTACAACTTCTGAAGGCAAACTGTTCCACTGGTTAATTGTCCTCACCGTTAGGAAGTTTCTCCTTAATTCCAGGTTGCTTCTTTCCTTGATTAGTTTCCATCCATTGTTTCTTGTCTTGCCTTCTGATGCTCTGGAAAATAAGTTAACCCCCTCTTCTTTGTGGCAGCCCCTTAGACATTGGAATAATGCTATCATGTCACCCCTATTCCTTCTTTTCTCTAGATTGGCCATACCCAATTCCTGCAACCATTCTTCATATGTTTTTGTCTTCAGGCTTTTAATCATCTTAGTTGCTCTTCTTTGTACTTTTTCCAAAGACTTAACATCTTGTTTATAATTTGGTGACCAAAACTGGATACAGTATTCCAGGTGTGGTCTTAGTAAGGATTTAAAAAGCAGTACTAATATTTCACTTGATTTTGATTCTATGCCTTTGTTTATGTAACCAAGAGCCGGTGAGACTTGAACTGCCAAACTGCTGGCAACCAGGAGTCAGCAGAAGTAGCCTTGCAGTACTGCATTCTAACCAGTGTGCCACCAGGGCTCTTAAGAAAAGAAGATTTTAGTGAGACGGCTTGGTCATGGAGGACTCAGATTTAAAATTCAAACCACAATACACATTAAGACCAATTTTGTTAACCATAGTCATTATGATAGAACAAAACGATCTAACCCACCTTCTCTTGGAAGGAATCATATTTTATATTTTTGTTCCATATACTAAGGGCCAAGCACATTGTGTGCTGCTCAATTTCTTCAGTGCTTGCTCTAAAGCTTGTGGTGCTCCACTCTGGTTTGGCTTCTGAAAAAGAATGCTGCCACCTTTTGGTCTCCAACTAAAACCCTTCCAGTGGCAACATTTTCTCTGGAAAGGGGGTTGGAGGTGGATACTAGAAAGCTCAATTCTTTGCCCTCATCTTCGTCTTACTCCATCAATGATACTGTAGGCTTCAATTTGTATAAATGCAAATTTTTGTTTTGAAAAAAAAAGCATAATTGCATATATAATATTTTATATTGAGTGTTCATCTGATGATCATCCCCACATTATTTAAAGAGGCTCAGGAATAATTGTAACCTAAAATTGCATGCTGACTCACTTGCAATATCCAGAAATTGTAACATACTGTAGATGATCCCTGATAACTCCCTGTGCAGCAATATTAAAGGCCACTTATAACATTAAAACAATGCATTTTAAATTATATTCATAAAACATTTTACATATACCTAAAGTGTAATGAATTGCAGCAAGTGTGTTTATCATGTGCCAGAAGTAAGGACTGATTGAGGTTCTATTACATGATGACAATTCTTTCTCTTACCAAGTGCAGCCAAGTTTACACTCAAGTAAATATACATAGGATTGCTGCCATAATCAATAAATATTGATCTGCTATCAAGAAGGATGCACATTATAGTGGTATAAGACATCTGAAAATCTTTAACCAGATAAAGCTTTGATCATACCTAAGGACTGTATTCAATATTTCCCTTCATTTTTATGTTTTCCTTTATTCTTTGATCCATTAGAATTTTCCCTGAAAGTAGGGAGAAGGATTTTACAAAGTCCCTCTTTTCTTCTATAGCATCTTCCGTCATCATTTGTAGTTTTTTAAAGGATTAATCAACTCTTCACTACAGAATTTAGTATCCATCAAAAGCATTGGAGGGAATGGAATATTTGTAAACAACGACAACCCCAAGATTGAATTCTAAACAATTAACTTAACTGGTCATATTTATATTTTATAATTTTGAAGACAAGAAATAGAAGAGACTCAAGTTATCTAGACTATTAAAAAAGATAGTTGTGGGACAGAATTTATAGCTGTCACATAGCAAATTTGGTCTCGAAATTCTACATTAAAAAAAAAAATACAGGACTTTGCTCCCCTCATTGAGATGTAAGCTTTCACAGGTACTAATTACTATCACTACCTTTAGATTCAAGTACAGCATGTACTCCTTTGATCTGCTTCTGCTAAGAAAAATTCTGAGCAATATGTAGGACTGGGAAGCATTCATGAATAAGTAAATGAATAAAAATCCCAAACCACCAAACGAAACATAGCACAATATGCTGTTCCTTTGTGGAGATGAAAAATATGAACCAGATATAACAACTGAGATCCAGACTACAAGCCTTTATGTTGTTGAAAACACCACTTCACATCTGTCAAAAATAAATCTATTTAGCATCTGGCAATTAATGACTATTTGCAATGTTGATGGGATTGACCATAATTTTCAGTAATATGGAAGGAGGACTCTGAAAAGTGAACCGAAAAATCTTAGGATTTTTTTTATTTAGGGCTACCAAATTGGAGCTGCGAAAATTTGTATGACAACTTGATAGCAGGAAAGAGAATTTTCTGTTTCTCTTTTCTTTTCTACAGTCATGTGGTCTCCTGTATTTTTGCAAATCAGATCTACTTTCATTCACCAAATTAGACATTAATATTAATCTGGTACATGTTGGAATGTTGTTTTGCTTGGCATTTGTCCTGCATGGTTACAGGGCTGGCTTCCTTTTGCACTGCTCTCTCTAGTTCTCCCAGCAAAGTTTATCAATGCATGACACAATCCATTGGCTTCAATTGGTTTGTCACAGAACATGATCAAGTTTGAGAGTGAAGGTCACCCAGCTGGTTTCTGTGCCTAAGGAGAATTAAGAAACCTGGCTCTGCTCACTTCTAGTCTAGTACCTTAACCCCTACATCATGCTGTCTCTCTGGTATATATTGGATTAACAGGAGTACATCAAATTATCATAGTAAACATTTATTTCTATTATCTCTTTTTTTTTCTTATATTACATATGAACCCTAGTAGAAAGAAAGAAAATCCTCAAGATGTGGCAGATTGAAATTGTTCATGTATAGTATTTCATATGTTCTCTTATTATTATAACTAGTCAGTATTCAAAAAAGATATTCGTACTTGCTTTTGATAAAAGTTTGATGGGGTTTTTTTGGGGGGGGAGTGGGTCCTGTAATTGCATAGGTTGTGATCCAAGAAAAATGGGGAGGGGAGTTAGCATGGGAAAAAGAAACCACTGGATTGCAGTGGAATGACTGTGAATTTCATTAGAACCATGGTAGCAATCAGCCTTCCTTAAGCTGGTACCTTCTGATGCATTGTAGTTGTAATTCTCAGAATTGCCACTAAGATGCCCAAAGGAATTTTAGAGGTTGCACTTCTAACTGGTACCAGATGAGGAAGTCTATAAGGAGTATGATTTAACCCAACTCCTTAGTGCTAATCACTAATGCCCTATTGAAATCTGCAAATGACCCTTTATGTATTTCTGCCAACAGCAAAGTCCAGTAACTGGGTTGAATGACCCCAAGGCAGTGATGCCTGTAGCAGAACCGTCCCATTCCCTTTCTACTATGATGCTGCCTTCCTCCAAATATTCCAAGGTATCAGACAAGGGTCATTCTTTACGCAAAATATCTATTTAAAAGTATAACGATAATTTCTAAAAAAAAATAAATAAACAAATCTTGATGGGCAAAGGGCTTGCAAAGATTTCTGTAGAAAGAGCTTGCCTATATCTGACATTGCCATAGATTATCATCAACTCAACATTATAAAACATTTACAATTTAAAAATACAATTTCAAATCTTTTGGGACCATGATATTGATTTATTTTTTTAAAAAAATACATCAGGTACTTAATTTATTTATTTATTTATTTATTTTATTAGATTTATATACCGCCCCTTACAATTACTTCTTAGATTTTTTAAAAAAAATAATGTTGTTTATTCTATATATAGATGGTTTGTATAAGAGAATTTCATTAACATCAGATCAATATTAAACTAATGTTGTACTCTGGACAGACTCATCTACTTATACAGACCATCTCCTCTGTTACCTCTTGCATGCTTGGAATGAAAGACATTGAAGGAAAGAAAAGTGTATCTCTTTCTGGGGACCTTGTGGTATAGTGACTGGAATGTTGAATTAGGATTGGGGACAGATGGCTTGAAAGTCCCATTCATTCATGAAGCTAATCATGAACATGATTTTATATTGGGGCTTTTCTCTCAGACTGACTCTACTCACATGTGAGGGTGAAATGCTGAAGGAAAACCAAATTCATCTCTTTTTTGGATGAAAGATAAGATATATGCTATAATATTTATATGGCCACAAATCTAACCTGGTACATTCATATTCTACATTTGTAAGTATAAAAAAAAGGTAAAGGTTCCCCCGCACATGCGTGCTAGTCGATTCTGACTCTAGGGGCCAGTGCTCATCTCCGTTTCAAAGCCGAAGAGCCAGTGCTTGTCCGAAGACGTCTCCATGGTCATGTGGCCAGCATGACTAGACGCCAAAGGCGCACGGAACGCTGTTACCATCCCACCGTAGTGGTCCCTATTTTTCTACTTGCATTTCTACGTGCTTTCGAACTGCTAGGTTGGCAGAAGCTGGGACGAGTAACAGGTGCTCACTCTGTTACGCGGCACTCGGGATTCAACCCGCCAAACTGCCAACCTTCTGATCGACAAGCTCAGCATCCCAACCCACTGAGCCACCGCGTCCCACTTTGTAAATATAGAATTATATAAATATATCTCTTAGTAGCCCTTTATTTATCTCCTTAGTAAATAAGTAAAATGCTTTGATTTTTCTTTAGTGTTTTTTTCTTAGCTGCATAAAATGTAAGACAATGTTCATATCAAACTCTGGGTGATGATCTATAGAAAGTATTCCAAAGATATAGCAAATGGTAACATCTCTGAAATATCTGAGCCCTACATAGGAGGAAGCACAGCAGTATACAATATTTGAAGTTAAGACATCCTGCTAGAAACCAGGAAACTGAGTTCTAGTCCCATCTTAGGCAAGGAAGCTGGCTTGATGATTTTGGGCTAGGCACTCTCTCTCAGCCCAACCTATTTTACAGGGCTGTTGTCACGGGAAAAATAGGAGGAAGAAGTATTTTGTAAGTTTGTGGCTTTGAGTTACTTTATAAAATAATAAAGGAGAGATAAAAGTCTAATAAAATAAGTTTCTGGAACAATCAACCATGAGGTCATATATTATCATGGCATTATTATGAAAATCATATTATTTGTGTGAGTGATACAAATTACATAATTTATGTGATGATGCAATGACATATATCACTTTTCACCCTTGCCTCTTGCTGATGCCCATGTACACTGGGTCCCCCACAGATCTATACATAAAACTATCTCAGTGTAATGCATAGTAAATAGTTATTAGCTTTCTTGTTTTTCAATCCAAACTGTCCAGTTGAGCTTGGGTCTAGCTAATAATTCCAGTGGTAAACTGCTATTATTATAATTATTATCATCATCTATATACAATATTACTGAAACTTGTGTTTATATGTTTGTACCCTCAAATTAACCCAAGCAGCACATTAGACCACAACCATTTTTTAATCAAGGTACCAAAAATGTGATAATGTAAAGGATTTGTAAAAAAAAACCCACCTGGGACCCATTATTCCTGTGGAACTAAACCACAATGTTCAGATCAGTTTTATTTGCAAAGCTGTGCCTTTTGCAGCATTGTGCAGTCATATGATCATGATTTCAGATGCTCCTTGCCAGCTTCCCACAAGCAAAGTCAATGGGAAAGTTGTCAAGAAGTCAGAAGTTACTCCCGCTCCCACTGCCATTTTGCCTTCCTGTGGCCATTCTGTTTATCTAGTTAGGTAAGTGAATATTGATTTATTATTGAAGCTTGTTTTCCACTACATTTTTTAATATATTTATATCTCCTTTTAGTTGGACACGGGACTGTCCAGCATAAGCACATGGCCAGTCTAACATTTAATATTCATTGTAGTCACATCAATCTCTCAAAGAATTACCCAATAGGTCACAACTGTCCATTTATTATTTTATTTGTTTGCTGCTGGGTCCTCCATATTCAGAGCAGTGTACAACATATAATTTATGATATATATCTAGGATAGGATAGTAGGATAATTAATATATAAAAATAAATATAGTAAAAACAAACACAAATAACACTAAACAAAATATAAATTTTTAACTGTTAGGCAAAAATGCCAATAATTAACCCAAAATGAAAAACGTAAAACACCAAAGGCAAAAAAAATCATACTCAAAACTCTTCATAAAAGCTTGTCTAGACTGATGAGCACAGTCTATACTCTACAGGGTAGCTCTTCCAAGTGCCATGACTAAAAATTAATGCTGTCGAGAAACTAGAATAACATTTACTTGAAACTGCTTTATGTAATTGTAAAACAGATTGCCAGTAAAGTATAACTGCACATGCTTGTAAATATGCTTATGCCTTATGCCATACCATGCTATTTACTCCCACGCTTGATCTGATTTTCAATTTCAACAATGATCTCATGTCTAGGAAATGGATCCTATTGAATTATATTAAGAATTAGATAATTTAAACTCAAATTTAGATTTGATATAAGTCAATATTTTTTAAAAAAATATTGCCACATAGAAGTATAGTAAAATGAGAAACAATGCTAGGTCAAACTAAGGACAAGCATCTTCTGAGTAAGATAAAGAAACTTGTTGTAGTGCGCTGAAATTTCATGATGTACCTAATAATCACAGTTTTCTAAAAAAAAAGGTACAGTTATGTTGGTAGTCCGTCCCTTATATAATCTGTACCAGTCTACACTCTTAGCACTCTTTATTATGAACTAGCCACACTATTCTGGAGTACTGGTAGTCCTTGACTTACAACAGTTCATTTAGTGATTGTTCAAAAGTTAGAACGGCACTAAAAAACTGACTTATGATCATTTTTCACATTTATGACGTTTGCAGCATCCCCATGGTCATGTGATTTATATTTGGTTGCTTGACAACTGACCCACATTTATGATAGTTACTGTATTCCACAATCATGTGACCTTTTGCAACCTTCTGATAAGCAAAATTAATGGGGAAACCAGATTCACTGTATTACTGTATTACAACTTAACAGCTGCAGTGATTCACTTAACAAATATGTTAAGAAAAGCCATAAAATGGGGCAAAACTCACTTAACAAATTTCTCACTTAGCAACATAAATTTTGGGCTCAGTTGTGATATTAAGTTGAAGACTACCTGTAGTTCCAGAGTTACATTTTAACCAAGGCATGGATAACAATTGCCAGATCAAATCAGTTTAGGAATAATCACCTTGGTACAGCAGATATATTTGTACAAACAGATCCTTGACTATTGTTGCTATTTGAGAATCTGAAGACAGTTGAGGGTCAAGAAGTACTCTATGACTCCAGTTCTGGTCTGTCAGGGACAGCATAATTCCACTGAGATGAAATGGAACATCAACATAAAAGTTTAGGTCCCTATTTATGAAGAGCATTTCCATCTCATCTAGTTTTAATTTCATCTTCTCTACTTTTAACCTATTATCAAACTTAGATAATCTTTGAAATATTTACTTACTTGAAGTTGAATGGTAAGGACCGGTAAAAATAGTTGCTATCAGTATATTACCAGAAGTTCTACCCAAAGCCTCAGATGGCTTCCCCCAGTGGTTTCAGATAGATGTTGACCAACATGAGGGACATGATGGCTTAATCAGAAAAAGTGCATTTGTTACTTCCAGGTCAAGGGAAGCTTTCTTTAAGAGTGTTCTTAAAAAGTGGATAAACATTTTGTCATCAATCAAACATTAATTACTTCCCTTAATCATGGGGGCAGTTTTTTCTGACTGATTTAATTAGCCAGGAGGGGCAATGGCTGAGCAGACATTTGTCCAGGCAGCGCTAAAAACTTTAGAAGAAGCACTTGCTGTGCGCGTACCTCGTATTTCAACCCATATGAATAAAGGGATTCTGGGAGTATGGTCCCAATACATGCAGAGACGCCAGCTTAGAGAAATGTGGAATGACAGAAACTGTGTATGTGTGTGCAATTTAATATTCAAATTAATTTTTAAAATTAAGTGAAGCCTTTTAATCTTTTGCAATTATATTATCTACTATTGTATTACATTGTAAAAACTTCAATAAAATTAGTTTTAACACTAATATAGCAATTATTGCCAATGTTTCCACAGATATTTTGATTACACTGTAATACTTTTGTGCAGGAGACAGACTTATTATATTATGGATTGAGAAGGAAAGGACTGAGGTTCAGAGACTAAGATTTATCATCTAGGTTAAACTAAAATATGGAACAAAGGTAGCAGTGCTTATGAATTTAGCCATCATTGGGAATGTAATTTCTGAATTATGGTCTCATAGAAATGTCCAATCTATTATGGATACCTCAGTTTTGTTCTAGGTCACAGGTCTGCAACCTGCGGCTCCAGAGCCACATGCGGCTCTTTCAGCCGTCTCCTGCGGCTCCCAGTCCTCTGCCATGTGCAGTCCAAAAAAAAGGGGGAGGGGACTAAAAAAGTTCAACCAATCAATTCAAATATGCAGGGTAGGTGCATATCTCGCCTTGGCTCCACTCTTCAGTCAAACCCTGTTCTGTGCATGTGCGCATGTACGCGCATGTGCACACATTTTTTGCGGCTCCCAGTTTTTCCTTTTGTGAGGGAACCGGTTCCGAGTGGCTCTTTCACTGTTTCAGGTTGCTGACCCCTGTTCTAGGTAATCAAGCCTACAGGGATAGAACTTTTTAACCCTGTGGTCAACATATTGTATTGTTTTCGGATTCTTATTGCTTTTGGGTGGGGTTGTTTTTTAATAATATTATAGGTAAATTGAGGCCTTCCCTGTTTCATTTGAATTCTTTAATTCTTTTCTAAGTCCTAACCAGTTTGTCAACTGTTTTTAGTGCAAATCTCATCTTTATTCATGCTACATTCCTCTCATACAACTGTACAAATTTCTGCTAACTAATCTTAGTTTGCTGATCATTCATCCATCATTTTACTTACCTTTGCATAGAAATCAGTTCCCCATCTTCTCTCTCATCATGTCCTCTTTCTAATAACTTTTTGCTAATATATATGCAGAGTATTTTGTTGGTAAGGTCTCTGTGGGACCTTGTTCTGCGTTATTAATATGCATTGATTTCTCTGCATTGGCTTTGTTTTGCCTTGTCTTCTAATATTCTCTTATCATTAAAGCCCCCCCTTTCTCTGCTTATGTCCTTTCTGTGCTGCTGTATCATTGCTCACTCCCTCAGTTTGTCCTCTTTTCCCCACTTTGTTTAGAAGACTTTTAAAAGTTATCTTTGGTTTTCTTGATTCTTCTGCATGAGGACCTTCTATTATAAGAAAGCCCTGTATTTTGAAGCTTTTCCGATATATTTCATTTCAACCCTTTGACTATGTTGGCTGGGGATTATGAGTGATGACATCAGTGTTTGTAAAGAGCATGGAATTGGGAAAGAATAAATGGTAAGATAAGATAAGATAAGATAAGATAAGATAAGATAAGATAAGATAAGATAAGATAAGGTAAGGTAAGGTAAGGTAAGGTAAGGTAAGGTAAGGTAAGGTAAGGTAAGGTAAGGTAAGGTAAGGTAAGGTGGGATGGGCTGAGTTAAGATAGATGAGATGAGATGAAGGGAGGGGAGGAGAGGAGAGAGATAACTTTTATTGTCATTTTTCTGTATACACAATGGCACACATTAAAATGAAATTCTGATGCTGCTGCCCAAAGAAAAAAACACCACACACCAAATAATGTCACCATCCCAGGAATAACAATAATAATATAATAACAGCAGTGGCATCCAAAAGTGCCAGGTTATACAAAATGACACCAAATCTTACATACATACAGAACAGTATAGAAGAATAGAAAGAATATTTTATTATATCTTTCTTTGCATTTACAGAGAATGTCTTATTCCATAATCTCTCTCTATACCTTTGTCTCAATAATATTAATCCTGTGGATAAGAATTTCTACTTTTTAAAAAATTATAAACATTAAATTTGGGGAAATTATATATAACAGTAATTATTATTTTATAAATTGTGTTAGGCATGTTCATTAGCATACTGAAATTTTTCCTTGATTGCTTAAATACAATTAATAATCCAGTATAAACCTTATCTTTCTCAGAGCCTGTATCAATAATTCCATCATATGATTCAATGTCGATATCTGTGAATCTTTGTCCTTTATCTTTAATAAAGCCCTCTCCAGAGACATCATCTTCTTAATTCCATCTACAGCTTTCAGAAGCTGTATTTTTTAATAATGAGAAACATAATCCCTCTTGGCCTACATCATGTCTTTCCCTATTTTACACATTACAAATTATATAATTTTTAAATTCAGCAAAGTGTAGACAGTTATTCTCATAGTGCAAAAAAAAAAATGTAAAAAAAATTCCCAGAAATGCTAATCTCCATTTAGGAAAGCTATATATTTTAAATCCAAACTTAATCATCCCTAATGTAGAACATTTAAACCAGCAGTTCCTTTTTATTTTTCTCCACTTATTTATTTTTTTCACTATAAGCAGGATTAAGCCTGGATCCAGTCGAAACTTTCTTTTCAGTACATGCACTTCTGCAGGTGTTCAAGCATATTAATGGAGATTGCCACTAGGTCCATGGAACGAAATGCATGAATGTTGTTGGGTCCTCTCTTAAATTTAAACTAATGAGACTACCCACTTATGCAGGGGATTCATTGGTGTCTAAACCCAGATAGAATAACTAAATTAATTTGTGAACTGCTTATGATGATATATATATAAAAATCAGCTGCCTTTTTTCTTTCCACAGTGGCATGGCCGTGCAGCCAGCTTTGATAGTCAAGGTTCCTGCCCCTCTCCCAAACCACCTTCAACACCATGATCCAACAAGTGGTGAATATTGGGCCTCGATCAAATTCTTTTTGTTTTGCTCTGATATTTTCTTTATGGGTCTTGAATTCTGATTTGACCTATTGCTGAGTAACAGAAGACTGGCAATCAGACATTCCTTGTTTCCACAGTGAAAAAAGGCACCAAACCCTTTTCAGTGGTGTTTTGTCTTAGTTATTTCTATCTCTCAAGGTGATGTACTTTGTGCTTTTCATGTTTTGGATATGGCTGCTAAGAAGAAAAGAAAAAAAGAAAAGAAAAGAAAAGAAAAGAAAAGAGAAGAGAAGAGAAAAGGAAAGAAAAAAAGAAAAGAAAAGAAAAGGCATAGGCTGGAACTCTGGCCTATAAAATAACATGTAATATAGTTATTTGTGTGTATGTAAAGGGACAAATTATTAATTGAGAGCTGTTGTACTTCTGCACATCAGCATGCAGATTTAAAAGAGACAGTAGAATGAAAAATGAGAAGGCCTTGATGAGGCTTCTTGTGACATGTGAACACCCTTTTGTTATTGTGATCAGTGAGACATTACAGCTTTTCTTATTCATGCTGTGATGTTCATGGAATCTGTGAAATACAGCCCAGCCTGTCCTTCCGTGTATTTTAAAGAGTTGCTAATTCCTCAGGGAGAAATTATCCATGTAGTTGTGTTCTTGAAAGAGCCTTTTGCATGAATTCAGCTGCTTAAGGTCCTGTGAACTCCTGTGGCAGTTCTGCACTGAATACAGGTTTGTGAACTTTTTAAAAAACTATTTCTCTTTTATATATTGATTTGCCATTTCTCCTCTCCCTCCCCCCCTAAAAATAATTATTTTTAGGCAGGTATTTTTCCATTGCGATTTAGTTCAGGTTTCCTCAAGAAGCAAATACACTGAATTAAATTAGTTTGCCACAATTATTTTCAAAATAACGTCTTTAGATGTGGAAGCTCAAACAGGGCAAAACCTCTTTTACCCTCCTCTGCCCTGCAAAAATGAAAGATTACACATTTTCTACCAATGTTTTCACAATAATTGTTTCTGATATAATTTTGTTTCCTTTTCTTTGTAAAATCACAAGGTTGTCACATGGCATTTATCTTTATCTGTCACATAAGGGTGCTAATAATGGCATGCTGGCGCTGTATGTAATCTTACTCTCATTTGCCCACCATTGCTCAAAATATTTTTCTGTTTCTGCCTCTCTTTTGCCTGTGCTTATAGCCAGTTTGTAATATTTAAATGCAGCAATCAAGTAAGCTATACTAGATTAACATGGCTCTTTCTGGGAATCTTTTCTCTTCTACTCCTAGAATTATTTTTAAACGTTCTTTTTAATTTCTCCAGGGACATGCAAAAGCCCTCGGTCCCTTCATAGCCAAACAGCATGCTCATAGTAAACCTTTGCTGCAAATTTCGGCAAGTATTTTTTCCCAGTGAAAATACCAAGAGTCAGCTGATATTAAATCTACTTCAGCTCAGGCCTTGCATTTTCATTATCTTCAACATCCTGGGACCTGCTATGTCTTATGTACCTCCTTCTATGCTATTACCAAACAACTGAAAGGTAGCAGCCATAGTGGCCAGGCTGTTGATGTGTGGTACTACAATACCAACGTTATCAATAACCATATGTAACATTGCTCAGCGATGAAGACTTAATGTTGGCACTGCTGAACAGATGAAGCTTGTAAAGTTTTGGCATGAATAGAGCTCTGCTAATTTACCTATTGAACCAGTACTTTTCAAAGAAACATAATACACAATATTGATGATCTCAGCTTAGAGCATTAACTTTCCAGAGCTTTCATTGCATGAAATAAATTTACTCGTCTTTTGGGGATTAATATTTAAGCACAACAAGCAGTAGGAAAACTTGAATACATCTGGTTTCACTGAACTAGCAAAACTATATTGTACTGTTAACCTTTTCCCATCCTAGTAATTTCAGTGTGAACTGAGATGTCTCCAGCTTTCTTTAAATTTTTCTCCATTCAGCACATATGATCAATGCCTGGAAGGAAAGATCTAAATAAGGATTATCATTCTGAATCCAATTCTCCAAAGGTCAAATGTTGCTGGTAGGATGAGGGTATATACATCTTGTGGCACATACATAATACCTCTTCTGTACTGTGCACTGACAAATTGACAATGCTTACAGACTTAAAAATACTGACCACCTCTTCAGTAGGCAGAACCAATATCCAGAGGTCATTAGTTTAAGAGTTTCTAGATCCAAGAAATCAATTACAATGTATTAATGGTTACCCGCAATGAGTTTTCATGAGAGTCTTAAGAAAGGCTTAGTTTACAAAAAATACCTCTGCTAAGATTCTTCCCTTTGGTTTCGTTAGGCTTTTTATCTACTTGACAGGGATATTATTGTGTTTTTCAAGTGATATTTGAAATATTTTGCTTTCAGACTTGCAATACCTGTAATTGCAGAAGTGTTCTCAAATGACTGTACGTTAGCGGTCCACCCAGATACATTCAGTACTGAGCCCATTTTTTTTAAACAAACACTTTTAAAATTTAATCATAATCCTTATCTACACTCTGCATTAATGTTCTGACTCACTGATCTGTATACCTTTCAGACTTCTGTAAATTACTTTGTAGGGAAATTTTGTTCAGCTAAAGACCAATTTGTTCTAGCTCCTCACCACACCTTGTGTCTTAATTTCCTCTGTACGTGCCACCTGCTACAGGAACATCAGTCTAATAAAGTGACTTTTTTTTGAAAACTCTTTTCTTGGGCATAATTTTTTTCCCAGTTTCTTTTCTGCAATGAGGAATGGAAACTGCCAGTTAGTTAATAAAACAACATTGTGTCAGCTGCGGGGAAAACAAGCTCAAAGGTACAGTCTAGTTTCTGTTAGGAAAGAATTTTTTTTGCAATCTTACCTAACAGAAGTGAGTGATGGTTATGAAAATAAGATATTTTCAAGTACATAGTTGGAATACAGTGTACGTTATTATAGTTTTCCTCTGTTTGGGGCCTTTAGATTTGGTGGTCATATTCCCAGCAAGCGTGGTTGCATACATCCTCAGTGTAAGAAAGGAATGGGTTTCAAAGATCATGTGAATCTGAAAGTTAAGCTTTTTTAATTTTTCAGGTTAGAAGATTTAAACAGTATTGAAAATGTATGTAATTTTGATTTTGGGCTATCAAGTTGATGTCAACTGTTAGCAACTATCACACAGATAGGATAATATATCCTCAATCTGGTCTTTCAAATTTTCCAATAATGGCTCCATAATCACTGTGATTGAATCCATCCACTATGCTGCTGCTTATCCATGTCTTCTCTTTCTTTTTCCAGCATTATACACTTCTTGAGAGATTAGGATGTTCTTATAATGTGCTGAAAATATAGTAATTTAAGCTGGGACTTGTATCTTATGTGAGAACTTTGGACTGATTTATTGTGAGCAATTTGTTAGTTTTACTACATATCCATGATAATGTTGGATTCTTTTCCAAGAACAAAGTTTGTAAGTGTTAATACAATTTTTCCTTTAGTCCGTTTGATTTTCTTTTAATCAGTTACTATCTGTCCATTGGCATCCTTTAACATACCAATTCAAGGTCAGAATCTCCCTCTGAGTTCAGAATTCTTTTGGAAGACTTTCCTTGTTTTTCTATTTCTGTTTCTACCATTGATGTCTTTACATAGATCACTGTAATACTGTAATACTTGTCTCTTCTAATAGCTTTCTGAAATTCTTTCTGAGCTCTTTGTTTCATTGGCTTTGGGTTATTTTTTTCTTCTTGGCAATTTCCACCATGTTTTGTCTTCTAGTTTTCTTTCTTCTTGTTTTTTTTTTTGTCTCAGATTCAACATTAACAATTCCTTTGATTTTCATGCCAGAGTTTTTCTGGTTCCAAATCAGAACTGAGGTATAGGACTATAAAGCAATTCCTGATGTGGTCCTTGAAAATTGTGAATATTTGTTCAAAATGATATTGTGGAGACTGACTGGCAGGGATTTCTGGGGAAGAAATGGGGGACTGGTAAATTGACTCAACCTTCTTTGGAGGAAGTGAGGATGTGAGATTGCCTACATTGCATTCCATGTGTTTGCTCCTCTCCAAGGAGATTGCTTGGCAGTAGTCAACAAATGGTGGGAGAAATGGGAGTTGAGAGAATTTACTGTTCTTAGTTCAGCTGCAGACAGTTTTAACTATAAAAAGTTTCAAACAGATTAAGGGCTCAGAAAAGGTTGGGAAATTTGATGTTGAATGTTGAGACTTTGAAATTAATTTTAAAAAATTAGTGCATTTTCATGGGAAAGAAAAAAAGTTATTTTGATATTGGAGACGTAACAATGGAATTCAGAGATTTTTGTTGAATGGCAGTGAGATTTTAAATGAACAATTTCAGCTATGTTAAGCATTTTACTGAAGACTCTGTTTTCTGAAGAGCTGCTACACCAGAAGGTGCTGCTGTAGAAAATAGTCTAACACAATTATGGAGAAAAATGTGAACAGGAACTTTTCAGTGATATACCAAAAAAAAGTGAACAAGGCTATAAAAATAAGAAGAAAATAAAAATGCCAGTTCATTTTTATGTAAAAGGAAGGAACATAAAATTGGCTCATTTTATTAGGGTTAAAGTGGGATATGTTATTTTAGGGGGATTCTTGCTGGACTTGCTGATACCTAGCCTGAAAAAAATATTATTATTGGATTTGCTTGCAGTTAACATGGTGCATGCACCTTTTTTTTGCATACAATCATTTTATCTATCCAAATCTGATAGCATCTAAATTGGCTTAGTATCTACCTGCCTTTGCATTTAAAAAAATCTTTTTGAGGTTGTTCTCTTTAAAGGAGATATTGCCCCCTTTTTGTCACATTAAATTTCAGCCTTGTGTTTATACTGGGGTACTAGGAGCACTTGATGCCTTCTAAATATGGATTTGCGTACAGTTAAAAGTGAAACTGTTTATACTGAGGATGGGAAGTTGGTTTCCTACTTTTTTTTCTTTTTTCTTTCTATATTTTCTTCCTTTTTTGCTTTCTTGCATTTTTATTCTCTCTCTTTTTGGTTTGTATTATCTTTTACTATTGTAATTAAAATATTTAATAAAAGTATTATTTAAAAAAGAAACTGATTGGTTTTGTTCTTCAATTTTAACTTGATTGGACACTTGCACATAAGCAATTTTTGTTCTATTTCACAGACAATCCCCAAATATATCTTTCCTTCTGTAACTGAGCTCTTCTACCTCCTTGTCCTAATAATATACTCAGTTTTATTTCTGTGTACTCCATTTGATGAAGCCTTAGTACATAAGCATCATCTTGGTTCTTTGAAGGGCGATACCAATGAAGAAATAATTGGATTGACAGAGGTTGATAAGTCATTCTGCTGCCTCATTTTGATTTCCTAGGGCAGGGGTAGGCAACCTCGGCTCTTTTATGACTCATGGACTTCAACTCCCAGAATTCCTGAGCCAGTTATGGGAGTTGAAGTCCATGAGTCATAAAAGAGCCGAGGTTGCCTACCCCTGTCCTAGGGCATATGGTATTGCTACATTTTCATCCTTTATATTTCTACCACTGACATTTGTTCTCTGTTTACATACAAGTCACAGCACAGAAACGGCATTGGTCGCACTGGTAGATGATCTCTGGCGGGCCCGGGACAGGGGTTGCTCCTCTGTCCTAGTCCTACTTGACCTCTCAGCGGCTTTTGATACCATCGACCACGGTATCCTGTTGCGATGGCTCAAGGTGTTGGGAGTGGGAGGCTCTGTTCTATGGTGGTTGTCCTCCTACCTCTTGGGCCATTCACAGTTCGTAGTGGCAGGGGTGCAGAGATCTACCCCAAGGCCCCTTTCTTGTGGGGTACCCCAGGGCTCGGTTCTTTCCCTCCTCCTTTTTAATATCTATATGAAGCCGCTGGGTGAGATCATCCATGGCTTTGGGGTGAGGTATCACCAATATGCCGATGATACCAAGTTGTTTATCTCCACCCTGAGCCAACCCAGTGATGCCCTTGACGTGATGTCCCGGTGCCTGGAGGCAGTGCGGGTCTGGATGGGAAGGAACAGGCTCAGGCTGAACCCCTCCAAGACCGAGTAGCTGTGGATACCGGCATCTCGTATTGTCCAACATGTTCCACCTCTTTTGATGGGGGGAGCTATTGCCCTCCTCAGAAAGGGCCCACAACTTGGGTGTCCTCCTGGATTCACAGCTTAATTTGGAAGATCATCTAACTGCTGTGACCAGGGGGGCCTTTGCACAGGTTCACCTGGTGTGCCAGTTGCGTCCCTTTTTAGACCAAGATGCCCTATGCACGGTCACCCATGCCCTTGTCACTTCTTGCCTGGATTACTGCAATGCTCTCTACATGGGGCTGCCCTTGAAGTGCACCCGGAGGCTTCAACTGGTGGAAAATGCGGCCGCGCGTGTGCTTATGGGAGTATCTCGATACTCCCATGTTACACCACTCCTGTGTGAGCTGCATTGGCTTCCGGTTGCCCTCCGGGTGTGATTCAAGGTGCTGGTAATTACCTTCAAAGACCTACATGGCTTAGACCCAGGATACTTGCGAGACCACCTGCTGCCAATGTCAACCTCCCATCGCCTGGTTCGCTCCCACAGAGTTGGCCTCCTCAGGATGCCGTCGGCCAGGCAATGCTGGTTGGTGACCCCCAGGGGGAGAGCCTTCTCTGTGGATGCACCGACCCTCTGGAATGAACTGCCTCCGGAGCTGTGGACAGCCCCTGACCTTCGATCCTTTCGCCATGACCTGAAGACATGGTTGTTCCAACAAGCGGGCCTGCACTATCATGGTTTTTTAAATTTGGTTTTTATCGGCTTAAATTGTCCTTTATTTCTTTATCTATTGTTTAATTCTTTTTTAATCTTTGTATTCTATGTTTTTTAATTTTTTTTATTGCTGTGAGCCGCCCTGAGTCCTTAGGGAGAAGGGCGGCATATAAATTTAATTAATAATAATAATAATAATAATAATAATAATAATAATAATAATAATAATAATAATAAAGTGGCTTGCCCTGTCAAAGTTGTGAGATTGTTCTTAATAGTTTCTTGATTAGGCTGATGTTTACTATTTGATTGCATAGGAGAAGGAGTGGCGGAATCTGGGGATGGAATTTAAAAAGTGATCAGCCTAGAATCCCTAGTTCGCCACATGCAGTCTAAGTCCAACCCCCCTCCCCCTTCAATTCCATGGACCCTTATTTAACTCCAAGCAGTTAAATAACTGTTAATTGGGAAGATTCATGTACATAAGCTGTTTAGTAATAAATCAGTTTAAGTGGACCTTCACATGTGGACTTGGTCTTTCATGCCTAATATTCATCTAGATCAGGGGTGTCAAACTGCCAGCTTGGGGGCCAGTTGCATCATGCGGAGGCCGCGCCCACCCCAGCTCTGGCAATGCAAAAAAAGTCACAATACATTGTGACACGTCACGTGATGTGGCGAGTTTGACACCCGTGATCTAGATTAATTTAGATTGATTCAGGGAAGTGGGTGGAATTAGTTTACTTGTGGTTATGTAAGGGTTCTAGGTTGATCCCTCTTCTGCCACTCTTTCTCCAATGAAATGTGTATATGACATAATAGTTTCTTGACTGGGGTATTGTTTACTCCTTGATTGTTGGTCTGGTATTGGGTTTCTGGAGGTTCCCTAAGTTTGGCTAATGTTTTATTACCAGGGTAGGTAACATCGCTGGTGTATAGTGCAATACACAGGCTGTTTATATATAGCTTGTCTTATCAGTCTTAGTTGGTGTATGCTTTCTTCTTAGATGGCACTTTGATATTGTTTTTCATTTGATTTTTAAAACAATTTAGCAATTGGTACTTAAATTCAGGATGAGCTATCTATCTAAATCACTTGTGTTTATTTATTTGTTTGTTTGTTCTATTTATTTGCCATCTATCTCGCCATGGGGTTACTCTAAGCAGCTTACAATAATAAAAAGGAAAAAAAATAAAAGGAATGCAAAGAGAACAGTAGTAAAATAATAAAATAAACAATGATAAAGGATCACAAAGAGAATAACCCAAAGGTGCTTTTTCAAGAGGCAACTGGACTTTCTTGTTTTTTTTGAAGACATTTTACTTCTCATCCAAGAAGCTTCTTCAGCTCTGACTGGATGGTGATGAATGGAAGGATTTATATTCCTTTTTATAGTCCTGATATGACTGAGAATCTCCACAGACATTTAACAACACACTTTTGGATAAACACCCTTGAATGGTGCAGAGTATGAACAGATTTCCAGAAAAAATGCAGACTACAGGAACCATTTGCTCTTCAGCTTGAGATGGAGACAACACAGACTCATTCTTGTTCCCGTGGTCAATAATGAAGAGACACAGGGTAGAAAACATACTGCAGAAATCACAGCTCCATTACACAGTCCTTTCAGCAGTTCCAAGAAGGCTCCACATCTATTTGCACTACTCAGGTGTCCCTGAAGACACAGACAAACTTCCAAGTGGCCTCAATGACTCTCTAAACGAATACAAGTGACCAGCTGTGTGCAAGGTATATAAATCCTTCCATTCCCCACCAACCAGTCAGAGCTGAAGAAGCTTCTTGGATGAGAAGTGAAATGTCTTCAAAGAAAAACAAGAAAGTCAAGTTGCCTCTTGAAAAAGCACCTTTGAGACAATCATGACCTGGATGACTGAGAATCTCCATAGACACAATGAAAATAATACATCGATGGGATAACCAAACAGATGGATGGGTGGAAATCAGACAATGAGTGGGGGGGGGGAGATGGAGTCTGCCATCAATCTTACAGCCACTTGCAGCCGGATACAAGAATGTGAGGTACTAAGTTGGCACTGTGGTACTGCAATGCAATTCCTTGACTTCAATGAATTTTTTGGTTATTGCAGATGCCCATTTTACCCATACCTCACAATCAGCACAGTGTTTTCTTCATTATTGGAGAGAGAAAAGGCAAATACGCTTATGAGGTACAGAATTAGAAATTTGAAATAATGTTACTCCTGACATTGGGAGACATGCTATGTAAAGACAACAAGTAAAATGAAATGGAAAAAAAATCTTATGGCTAAGTAAATAAATAAATACAGGTCCCTTAGCTGGCTGACATTGCCTCTGTTGACCAATAGACTTAAAAGTGCAGAAACTCAGTGCATTCAATCTTGAATTTGTCAAAAGCATCAAATTTAGCAACACTTACATGTTAGCTAGAATAACTAATGATACACCTCCCTAGTTTTCTTACTTTCTTTGTAAATGTTCACCTCAAATGTTTTCTATACAATTGCTATTCTGTTTTAGCAATTTCTTTTATAAAATAACAAAGTCACATGTACTGTATAAAGCTTGAGTTTTCCAATTCTTTCACAGAAATGAATTTTAGACAACTAAAAAGAACATCTTTCAGTTCCTTGTGGAGGTCAGTACCAAGGGCCTTTTATCTTTTTTTAGAAATTGCATGTGAAATCCAGGCATTCATGTTCTCTCTTTTCTTTTTAGAGCTGATTTTAATAGTTACTTACAAAAATATCCATGTCCTGCCTTTTGTTTCATAGGTTCTCAGAGTCACAGGAATTGGCTGATTTGATCTTGGCTCAGAAACTAGGTGACCTTGAACCTTACTAGTATTTGGTTGAGAGACTACCATGGGATACAAGGGCTGTACATATCTGAGTGAAACAACATTGAACCATTTGCATATTGTTGTCAATGGAACAACGTGAACAGTCATCAAGTCACAAGGAGTTGCAGCAAGTTTTACTTTCACAATAGCAATGGAAGTATATGCTAAAAGCCCATCCCATCCCAAATCTTCAAGAAGCAAATTAAGCGAGCACCAAAATGAACTCATGAGATGAATATTTTTTTAATAATGGAGAGAAAAAGACTCCAAAGCTCTGTAAAACAATACTTTCAATGTTATATTGCTGTTACTATTTATAAAGAACTGGTGTCTTCAAAAAATAAATTGCTTTTAATTTAAAAATAAGCAAAGTTCTAGGACCTGATGGCATCTCTGCAATATAATACAAGATCTCTCAAATAACTTTGATTAAATTACTACCCCTAGAAATGAAGGAAATTCAACAGTATCATAGAAAGAAGCTTTTATTTCTCTGTTTACAAGGAAGAAAATGATCCAATCTATCAAAGTGATAGAGCTTATTTTCTTATTGAATGTACATCACAAACTTTTATACTAAACTTGCAAAGAGGACAAATGATTTTCTAGCTGAATTAATACATCCTGAGTAGATTGGATTTGTCCCAAAGAGTTGAATGAGAGGCAATATCATATACATTGTGAATGTTGTGATAATATAAATTAGAACAAGAGAAATGGGCCTTTGTTAATGCAGAAAAAGCTTTTGATTATTTCAAGTGGGCTTCCATACTTAAAGCTTTGAAGAAGATAATTTTTACATGAATACAGTGTATTTATAAAGAATAAGGTCTTAATGTTAATGGGGTTTTTTACCACAAAAACTACCCTAATGAAAGGAACAAAAGAAAGCTGTTTCCTGCCTCCTTAATTATTCATGATGGCATAGCAAAGAAGATATACCAAGAATTTTCAGGAATTAAATGCTGCTCAATAACATAAACTAAAATTAAATGCTCTTGATAGGGTACTTGCTAAAGGACACTTTAGAATTGATGATGGAATATATATCAGCATAATTTGATTCCATGATTTTGGATCAATAAAACTTAAATGCTGATACAGCTTAATTGAAGAAGAAAAGCGTCATTTGTACCAAATAATCAGTTTTAATTTCACTACAAAAAATGATAAAATCTGGCAATTTACATGATAATTATAAGTATATTTAAAAGTACTGTATATACTTGTAAATAAGCCCATCTGCAGATAGCTCCCAAATTTTTAATCAATATGCCATGCAAAATGCAACACCCACAGATTAACTGACCATCAATGTTTGTATGTTTGCATTTTTGCAATTGGCTTTTCCATGGATGAAACATATTTTCATGGTATTTTCATTAAAAATTTGAGGATTGGTTTATACATGACTGGGTACTTAAAACAAATATTACAGTATACAGTATACTTGTAGATAAGTCCATCCTCCGATAACTCAAACCCAATTTGTGAGGTGTGTTTTGGCACCTAAAATTCTTGGTTTATCTGTGGGTAAATACAGTAATTATTCAAAGATCTATAAAAATATAATGGCACATTTTTTTAAAGACGGAGTTTTAAGATTACTTTCTTTCTTAGGAACAATTGTAGCTGTTGACATGAATATTCTATTAAATCTAAATGTTCAGTTGCAAATGATTTTGACAAAAATTGAAAACAAGTTATTAAACAATAACAGAGACAAATAAGGAGAACCAATTTGGCACAGTGGTTAAAACACCAGGCTAGAAAACAAGAAATTTTAAGTTTTAGTCCTCCCTTGGTTACAAAACCAGCTGAGCAACTTTGGGCCAGTCACTCTCTCTTAGGAAGGAAACCACTTCCAAAATACAGTGCCAAGAAAAAAATAGGGACTTAATCTATAAATTGTTAGTGACTCTGAATAAGTTAAAAGTCATATAATTAAATGGATTGACAATTCAAATATAATAACTGATATGCAATAACGAGAATTTTAGTCAGAGAAAAATGTGACATTCACACCCAATATTATGCTTAAAGAAAACTGGTATATTGCTGGTATGTTGACTGCTAAAAAGATTAATTCATTCTCTAACATGGTTGAAAGTTAATGCTTAGATTGTGTCATTTTTCCATATTTGATGGTAATGTAAAGTTTTACAATGTTGGAAAATGATTTATAAAGAATGAAACCATTTTAAAAGCTGAATTTCCTTCCAACTGATTTTTGATTGAATACATTATTGCTAAACCTTGCCTTCCCACAAAGTATATTGAGTATGCCTATTTATGATAACTGCTGCAAGGATACTCTACCCTTCCAACTGGAAAGTGTTCACAGTTCATTCTGAAGAAGAATAGAAAATTAAGCTTTTGGAGTGTGCCTTGATACCCAAAATAACTTCATATGTCAAAAGTAACTCTGAGACAGAATTAAATTCAACTGGGAAGCCAATTTTGGATTAAAACTCAATATAAGGGATTTTATCATATCTGAAATATGGGTTTATCTTAACATAATCTTTAATTGCTCAGATATACATACATTATTTAGATATTAAAAATGAATTGTAGTTTTTAAAATGATATAGTATATTCAGTTACTTAAAATTAATCAGTGAAATACTGAAAATATTAACTGATTTAATTTCTGTAAACCCGCTATTTCACTTTGTGCTTTTTTCATCCTTTCCCCCTTTTATCTTTATGTGTGTTTTACTTTTTCCTTAAAATACTTAATAAAAATATAATTTTAAAAAGTAAACTACTTGATAACCTGCTTTTAAAAAACCAGAAATAAGTACCTTCCTCCTAAGGAATTGTAAAGGATTGGAGGAACAATTATATAGTGCAGAAGTTGAAGCAAGCATGAAGAAGAAACTCAAAATAATTCTACCTTGATTTTGTTAGTAGAATAGGGGACAGAAGGAAATTTGGACAGGCTTCCAGTTTCTGTCAATTAAGTAGCATTCCTGGATTCCTTGTGGTAACTATTTCTTGACTGGGCTTACCTCGAAGGTCTAACAGGAATTTACTATCTCCCTCTACTTTATCCCAAAAACTGGGATAAAGTAATTTAATGGGGTAGGGGCACTAAGGATGTCTTCTATTATAAATACTGCAGCTTACTTATATCAGGAAATGTGCTGCAGAATAAACTTTTGGTTGCAATATATCCTTCCAGAAAACTACCATGAAAACAAGCATTGTAACTCTAAAAATTACTGTAATATATACTGTAATATTTTCACTGAAATGAGTTTCAACTATGTAATTTAAATTTGCATTTAGTTTATGCTATCTAATTACAAGAAAAAAAACAAAATTTAATGAAAGATACAGATAGTCCTCAACTTATGATCAAAATTGGGCTGAGATTTCTGCAATCTTGTTGCCTAAGTTAGTTGGACCTGATTTTATGACA